>NC_135884.1:51363342-52638342 GCF_964194155.1 Cetorhinus maximus
CCCTCTCTCTCTCTCGCCCCCCTCCCCCTCTCTCCTCTCCCCCCCCCCCCCTCTCTCTCTCTCCCCACCCCTCCCCCTCTCTCTCTCTCCCCCCCCTCCCCCTCTCTCTCTCTCCCCCCCCTCCCCCTCTCTCTCTCTCCCCCCCCTCCCCTCTCTCTCTCCCCCCCCTCCCCCTCTCTCTCTCCCCCCCTCCCCTCTCTCTCTCTCCCCCCCCTCCCCCCTCTCTCTCTCTCCCCCCCCCCCCCTCTCTCTCTCTCTCCCCCCCTCCCCCTCTCTCTCTCTCTCTCCCCCCCCGCCCCCTCTCTCTCTCCCCCCTCTCTCTCTCCACCCCCCTCCCCCTCTCTCTCCTCCCCCCCCCTCCACCCTCCCCTCTCTCTCTCTCCCCCCTCCCCTCTCTCCCCCCCCCTCCCCCTCTCTCTCTCCCCCCCCTCCCCCTCTCTCTCTCCCCCCCCCTCCCCCCTCTCTCTCTCCCCCCCCCTCCCCCTCTCTCTCTCCCCCCACCCCTCCCCCTCTCTCTCTCTGCCCCCCCACTCCTCCTCTCTCCTTTCCCCACCATGTTCACTCTGGGTCCTTTCATTTACATCTCATTCCTGTCTGAATCGAAGGCTGAAACCAGCATTTCCATTTGAAAATGCAGCTGACACTGTTGTCTTTGCTCCTGTGTAAACTGCACGGCTGTCCAGGGACCGTGTGAGCTGAACGGCTTTGCAGCTGGGAGGAATCCTTGGGCCACTGTACTGGAGCTGCGGCCAAGCCAGAGCTCCAGTCTCCCTTTTCTGGGTCGGGCCAGCTGCTGAGTTGGTTTGCCTCGGGGCTGCATTGTGCAGAAACTGGGACTCCCAAGTCAGTTACAAATGAGTAGGAGCTGGTCAGCTACCTGTGGCTTCACAATTGGTAACTCCCTTAATCAGATGTTCAGCATCGCCACACCCTTCAATGACAACAGCTCAAACACACTCCTCATGGGTAGGGACAAAAGTTGCCCTTACTGCTGAGCTTCTTTGAATATTTGCGCGAGCACTGCACTTCATTGATTCACATCAAATCTGGGGTTTGTAGGTTATTTTCATGGTTCCACCAAGAAATAATAAAGTAGCTTGTACTTTTGACCTCGAGTGTTTTGAGTCGAAGTTTGTGTTCTATTAGTTTTAAAAGTACGGACTATGTCATATCAGTACCATTGGAGAGATTGCTGAACTGTTGTGAAGAAGCAGGATTAACAATTCAAGCAGAAGCTCTTTTCGTTTGATCAGAATAATCTATCTACTTATAATTCATCCTTTACACTGTACGACTCGTGCACCCAGCTTTTCGACTGTCAGCAGTAGTGTGCTTGGGTAAAGCATTGCAAATATTTCACGGATGAGTCTATTACTCTCCTGCCTTAAAAACAGCTGACTTATGTTCCAGTTGCTTTTGAGTTAGACAAGTAAAATGGCAGTCTTTTCTATGTTTTTGTTAACGTAGGTGGGGAAAGATCATTGTGTTGACAGGGGCAATGGTGAACATTATTCATTTACTCGATATTTGTATTTTTGGTACTGAATCAGTAAACCTGTTTTCTGATCAGGCTTAGCACCTGTGACCCAGAGTGGATGTGGGTCCAGCTCAATTCAGAGCTTGGGAGCCTGTTGGGCTTCCTATAATATCTTATGTTAGATTTGCTTTAGGTTTTATAAAAATCCTATGTCTGTGGAACAAGGCTATTTATTATTGCCTACTTTTTAATTGCTTGGTGTTATGTTGTTGCAGTTGGTAACACTTTGATCTATTGAATCTAAAGATTGCAGGTTGAAACCCCGTTTTAGCATTTGACATTTGCTTGGTTAACATGTTGTTCCTCAAATGGAGTTTTATAATGACACCTGTCTGACATTAAAGATCCCATGATACCATAAGAAAGAGCAGTGAGCAGTCTGTGTCATGGCCAAGCATTCTCTTTCAACCAAAATAAACTAGCTGTATCATAGTAAGAAATGTCATCCTTGATCTCTGACTTTGCTGGTTTCAGCCAGGACATTGGTCAAAGTGCAAGTCAGCTTCAGTGCTGCTAGACTACAGTGGAGAAAAAAATTGGCCTGGAACCTCACTCCTAATCACTATCCAGAAAGCCTTCAGGCAAAGTGTGTATTTTGGGTAAAGACAAGACCTGTGCTGCTAATGTCTATAAACTTTCCAAAGAGAGAAAGGTGATGGGAGAAGGTCAGCAACTGCTACTGTTGGTTAATTTAAGTATTTGAGAAATCTTTGTGTGTTCCTGTAAGGCAGTTAAAGGCATTGTTTGGAAGTAATAAACACCAATATTCAGGTATTCCCAACTGATTACATACCTCCTGAGAGTTTCACTTTTGCAGGTGAGCAATTATACTCCTTCAATAATAGTGCTGTTTCCTTGAATCATAGAATCAGAGCTCAGGAGAAGACCCTTTGGGCTGATAGCCTTTGTGTCATTTGGCAGAGCTATCCATTTAATCCCATTCTTTTGCTTTATCCAAATAGCCTAATAAATGTTTTCCTTCAAGTATTTATCCAATTCTTCTGGGCGTTAATGTTGGATCTGCTGAAAAGTTTCCTCATGTCACTTCTGGTTCGTTTGCCAATTACCTTAAATCTGTGTTCCCTAATTATCAGTCCCACTGGCAGCATTCTCTCTTCCTTTACCAAAACCATTTATGATTTTGAACCCCTTTATTAAATCCCTGTTTAACGTTCCCAGCTCTAAGAACAACCGAGTTTCTACAGTTTCTCCACATAACCAAGTCTCTCATCCCTGATAACATTCTGGTAAATCTCTCTACACCCTCTCCAAAGTCTTGACATCCTTCTAAAGTGTGGTGGCCAGAATTGAATACACCGCTCCAGCAGGGGTGTAACCAGTCTTTTGTTTAACGTAACTTCCTTGCTTTTGTATTCTTATCTGTCTATTTAAGTTTTTTCAGTAGTCTTCTCAATTTGCCCTTCCACCTTGAAAGAGTTGTCCACATAAATCCCAAGTGTCTCAGTCCCTGTATGTTCTTTAAAATTGTACCATTTAGTTCATATTTCCTCTCTCCATTCTTCCTACAAAAATGCATTTCTTAAAACTGTTAATTTTCGTCTGCCCATTTTATCAACTAGTCCTCCTCAAATTCATTGCTATCCTCTTCATTGTTTGCCAAGCTTCCAAATTTGAAATTATGTTGCCCAGGTTTGCATACCTCAGCCTAGGTCATTAATATATTAAGAAGAGTGGTATTCTTAATACCAACCACTATATACTTCCCCCAGTCTAAAAAAAAAATCATTCCCCCCTAATGTTTTTTGTTTGTCCCTTAGTTAATCCTGTAACCATACTGTTACCATGCTACTACTGTGCGAGCTTTGGAATGTGCATGCGCAGACATCAACCATGATCGGGCAGCGGTAAGAGAGAAATCCAGAACAAATGGCATCCCGGGAAGCCCACACCTGGGATGCAGGGCTGATTCCAGGACAGGCCTGGAAAATCTGGGATGGTTGGCCACCCTGTGTTGAGGCCAGTCATCTCGGCGCTGGGACATCACTGCAGGGGTTCCGCAGGGTAGTGTCCTCGCTGCTTCATCAGTGACCTTCCCTCTGACATCTATGTATCCATCCAATCCGTGGGCTTTAGTTTTGATGGGAAGTCAGACTCCTTTTGAAATTCCAAATACACAGCATCAACCACACTTCCCTCCCCAATCTTTTCTGTTACCACTCCAACAAACTTGATCATGTTAGTCAAACATGATGCATCTTTAACAAATCTGTGCTAACTTTCATTTATTAACCATACTTTTCCAAATGCCTTTTAGTTTTGTCCTACATTATTATCTTGAAAGTTTCTCCTCCACCAACGTTAGGCTGACTAGCCTGAGCCTGTTGTTGCCAAGTCTATCCCTCTTTTTTTTAAACAATAGTGCAACATTTGCAATCTTCCAGTCCCGCATCCAAAGAGGTTTAGATTATGGCCTAAGCCTCCACAATTTTTACCTGAACAACCCTCAGTGACCGAAGATGCACCCAATCCAGACCAGGTGAATTTTGTATTTTTTGAGGACTGCCGACATTTGAATTACAATCCCTTTATTTTTTACCCTATCCAATATTCTAGTGCAAGTTATTTCTTTACTAATAGCATTGATGTTTCATTTCTTTGCTGATATTTTCCTTCGTGCAATTATTGTAAGCAGCAGATGAAATGATAAATTACAGCAAAATGTATTTGAGGTGACATAACATTTACATTGGGAATATATTTTGTATAAGCCAGAAAAAAAGCTTTTAATAGCATTAGTGTTGTAGATATTTAGTTTGACACCAATATCGCTTTGTGATTACACTGGTCCAGTAAACTATTGTTGTGTAATTAAGCCTGCCTTTTGATTGGAGTTGGGATTTTGACTATTTAGTTATTACTCTACCTGAGCATCCGTGTAAGTTCAATTTTCTACTTGCACTATTTTTTTTCTGTCTTATTACCGACAACTTCAGGTACAGCATTCATGTCCTGTGATCTGCATCCAAATGTAATAACTTGTGCTAGCTATGTCATCTTTAGACTAGGACTGAAATGAGTCACATAATCAGCATAACCCCTGCATGTGATGGAGGTCTGCAATCTTGTGAATAGGATGTAAAGTGGATCATTCAAGAATATTTAAAGTGTATGTACTTTGTTTTTAAAAAAATGAATTGTAGGTAGGTATGTTTCATGCTCCATTGGTTCCCTTAGGTTCATTGGATGACTGGCTAGGTAAATGCTTCATGTGGCTGGCGACGGAGTTTTTTGACACCAGCAAGGTCCCAGACTCCCTTCTATGCGCTGACTGCTGTAGCTTCCACCAGATGGTCACCTCAGCAGTTCACCTCCATGATGTGTTTCAAACTGCATGTTTATTTACTCAGTGCAGTCTTTGATTGTTGTGAAGAGGTGGCTTACAGCCTTTCTTTAGCAATATGGTCCTGGTCTATTACTAACTGTTTGCTTAAATGACAAGAAAATGTAGGAGTTGCATGTATGAAGTTAATTTTGATATTTCTTCACTCCCACCAAGTGCAACATGAAATGTGGCTCTCTTTAATAATTCTGCTTTATAACTCCCCCATATTGGCTATAATTTTCCTCTGTGTTTGACCAAGTAAGTGATATCTGATGACAAATGCTACTGATCATTTCTCTCAAAGTACAGATGTGTTTTTCTTGAGTTCGAGAATAAGCTGTTGCTTGGAGCTGGGTGTTGGAGTTTCGCTTTTTAAGTGTGAATGAATTCTATTTGAATGAATATAACGGTTTATGTATCAACTTACTGATGCAACAGTTGGTGAGTGCCCAAGCTTTCAATGTAACCTCAAGGGGAGGCTAAGCTGCAGTTTCCTACCTTTTTTATATTTTTTAAATCATCTTCTGTGATGGCATTGATGCAGATCTTCCGGTCAGTGGCAGATTGGGAGAATACGCTGCTGACCATATCTAAAATTGCACCATTAGCTTTTTTAAAGCTGCAGCCTTAAGACTTTCCAGTTCCCGTTCCAACTCAAATCCAGTGATGAGCAGACTGGGGAGGCCTACTGGTGAAGCACACCTGCAGAGAAACCATGCCTCCTTTCTCATGGTGAACTGAAAACACACCCCTTGAGGCCTGCCTGCAGTTCATTTGACTTGCAGAATTTTTATATGCCCTTGCCTTGGTTAGATCCTTCCCTCCCTCCCTAATCCTGCATCCTAACAAGGCTCACTCCCTGCCACAACTCAGCCTCCCCCTGCAGTCCCTGACAATGCTCATAACCCTCACCTCACAGCTCACCCTCCCCCGCACCCCTCGGCAATGCAAGTAGGAGCAGGAGTAGGCCATTTGGCCTGTCAAGTCTGCTCCGCCATTCAAACAGATCATGGCTAGTCATTAAGATAAAAGCAAAAAACTGCGGATGCTGGAAATCCAAAACAAAAACAAAATTACCTGGAAAAACTCAGCAGGTCTGACAGCATCTACAGAGAGGAATACAGTTAAAGGAGTCATTCAGACTCGAAACGTTAACTGTATTCCTCTCCGCAGATGCTGTCAGACCTGCTGAGTTTTTCCAGGTATTTTTGTTTTTGTTATGGCTAGTCATTACCTCTACACCATTTTTCCTTCCTATCCCCATATCCCTTGACAGTATCCAGAAATCTGTCAATTTCTGTTCTGAACATGCTCACCGAGCCTCCACGGCCCTCTGAGGTAGAGAATTCCAAAGATGCATCACCCTCTGAATGAAGAAATTCCTTCTCATCTCAGTCTTAAATGGCCTACCCCATATTCTGAGACTGTCTCTCCTGGTTCTAGACTCACCAGCCAGGGGAAACATCCTATCTACATCTACCCTGTCTCTAAGAATCTTGTAAGTTTCAATGAGATTGCCTTTCATTCTTCGAAACTCCAGAGAATACTGGCCCCGTTTCCTCAATCTCTCCTCATGAGACAAGGCTACATCCCAAGGATTAGTCTGGTGAACCTACAATTCACTCCCTCTATGGCAAGTATACCCTTCCTTAGATAAGGAGACCAAAACCGTACGCAATACTCCAGGTGGGGGGTCTCCAAGGCTTTATACAATTGCAGCAAGCCTTTATTACTCTGTACTCAAATCCTCTTTTGATAAAGGCCAACATACCATTTGCCTTCCTAATTGCTTGCTGCGCATATCTGTGAGCTTTTAGTGACATGTGAACAAGGACACCCAGGTCCCTTTGGACATCAACACTTCCCAACATGTCACCATTAAAGAAATACTCTGCCTTGCTGTTTTTTTTTTCTATCAAAGCGGATAACTTCACACTTATCCACATTATATTCCATGTGCCATGTTCTTGCCCATTGATTTAGCCTGTCCAAGTCCCCCTGAAGCCTCCCTGCATTCTCCTTAGAATTTACATCCCCACTTAGTTTTGTCATCAGCAAATTACGAAGCATTGCAATTGGTCCCCACGTCTAAATCATTGCTATAGGTTGTGAGCAACTGTGGACGAGCACTGATTCATCCGGTACCCCACTAGTAACAGCCTGCCATTCTGAAAATGACCTGTTTATTCTGACCCTGTTTTCTGTCTGTTAACCAGCTCTTAATCCATAGCAGTATATTACCCCAATCTCATGTGCTCTGATTTTGTTTATTAACCTCCTGAGTGGGACCTTATCAAAAGCCCTCTGAAAATCCAAATACTCCACATACACTGGTTCTCCTTTATACTACAGGTAACATCCTCAAATAAAACTCCCAACAGATTTTTCAAACATGATTTCCCTTTCGTACATCCATGTTGACTCTGCCCAATCATATAATTTTTCAAGCATCTAGTTATCACATCCTATTTAATAGATTCTAGCATTTTCCGTACTTCTGACATCAAACTAACAATCTGTGGTGTTCTGTTTTCTTTCTCCCTCCTTTCTTAAATAGAGAAGTTACATTTGCTACTTTCCAGTCTGCAGGAAACTTTCCAGAATCCATAGAATTTTCAAAGAATTTTGACCATCAAAGCATCCACTATCTCTGCAGCCACCTCCTTCAACAATCTGGAATGTAGCTCATCTGGCCCAGGGCATTTAACGACCTTCAATTCCATTAATTTTTCGAGTACCACCTTTTTATTAATACAGATTTCATTTGGTTCCTCATTTATCACATGTCCCTTGGTTCCCTCGTATTTCTGGTATATTTTTTAAACATCTTCCTCCGTGAAGACAGACATAAAGTAAATGTTTAGCTCCTCCACCATTTCCCTATTCTCAATTATACTTCTGTCTCTGCCTGTAATGGGCCCACATTTCGTATTTGCTAATCTTTTCCTTTTCACATTTGTAAAGCTGCTTTTACAGTCCGCTTATGTGTTTCTCACTAGCTTGCATTCATATTCTCTTATCCCTTTGGGCCTCCCCTGCATTCCTCAACAATGCTCGCCCTCCCCTCCCCCCTCAGCCCCGCTTGCAGATTCTGTCTCTCCCTTGTTCACTACTCCTCCAATCAAACTCTGCATGTTTTCCTAGTCTCAACAGGATACCTGTGCCTGCAGTTTTTCTCTCCTGAACCATACAGAAACCATAATGTAAGTAATGTTTAACGGGAGTGACCTCTCTTGAATTTTTAGCCACAGTCTTTGCTTTTTCACGAGCTATGTTTGACTTTTTGAGGGCGAATTTGCCTGCCACCCATGGTATTTTGAACCCTGTTTTGACAAAGATCTGCATCATCTAAGTTTTTAAAGCAGCTGTTAACATTGGCAGATAGGCCAGATTGACCTTTTTTAGAATGTTGTGCTTTCTCAGATGCTGTGGTGCAATTTGTCACAGCTGTCAAAATGTGAGCAGCATTGTTACTGCAGGTTGTTGGATGTGGATGAGCCTGAAGCTGCTTCAGTGCAATGGAAGCTCTTAGTAAAATGAGCTTTATAGTTATTGAACACCAACCAGCCAGGGAAATGCCTCAAGGAAGTGCTGCATAATTGTAATATTGTTGGTTTAGCACAGTGTGGTGGAGGCATGCACTCTACTGAGTGTCCTCTTCATTGTTAATATTGTTTTCAGCTGTCCTCCTTCCCAGTGCTAGCGGAATTACACATATTGAACTACAAGTAAACTTATAGGCAAGGAATGGGAAGCATTCACCAAATTATTTGGCATAGAGCGAAACCAATACTTTCCCATAAAATGTCAAGGCCCTATTTGTTCAGTTAAGCACCCATTGTGAACAAATCAAGCTTAAAAAAAAGCTTGTGCAAGAGCCTGGAAAAGTCAAAACCCAGCAATTTTGGAGAGCTGCAAGAAGAAAACTGTGACAATGGAAATAGGTGCAAAGTTGAATATGGAAGTACATTTTCAAGGATTATTAAAGCTAACAGACTTTTTTACAAGTATATTCAAAGTGGTGAAAGGGGGTATTACCTGTTAAAGATGCATACAGACAAGGCAATAATAGATATGAAGGAAATGGCTGAATTTTTAATGATTACTCCTTTGCTTCCCTGTCGCTAAGCGCTTTGTCCAAAACTCTTTCAATGTATTGTTGGATCTGAAAATTAGCACCATACTAAAGATGCTAATTTCAAGATTCTGAGGAAGGCTGAGCACCATTCTCATAAAACAATTTCAGGATTTTAATTAAGTTCTAGCATGATCTAAACAAATTATTTTCTTTCAAAGTAGTTGTGGATCCTAAGACAGTTCCAGTTTCCTATTATCCATTGAGAAAGTTTAGAAAGGATCCGCCATTGACAAGAGATTTGGCACCATAACATTGACATTTTTGTTTTACTCACAATCTTCCTTCTGAAACATTTGACTCATTGGAGTATTGTTCTATAGGTGCACAAACTTCTCTCTGTTACCAAATCTAAATATTTATTCCTAGTATTGACAGGTTGCTGGATTGTGGAAGCACCTTTGAAGTCCATGACCACTACTAGAAGGACAATGGCATGGGAACACCACCACTTGGAAATTCCCCTCCAAGCCACTCACCATCCTGACTTGGAAATATATCGCCGTTCCTTCACTATCGCGGGGTCAAAATCCTGGAACTCCCTCCCTAACAGCACTGTGGGTGTACCTACACCACTTGGACTGCAGCAGTTCAAGAAGGCAGCTCACCATCACCTTCTCAAGGGCAATTAGGGATGGGCAATAAATTCAGGCCTGGCAAGTGATGCCCACAGCCCATGAACAAATAAAAAAATCGAGATCAATCTTGGTTTCCATGGACATCCACTGAAGCAAGTTCCCACCACAATTCCTCACGTAATGGTCAGGAGTATGAACTGGGGCTAATTGGATTTCTCCTATCTCAGTGGCATTGAGTCCTGTTCTCATGACCCAGTTGCAACTTTGGTTGAGATCAGCTAAGTGAATGCAGGCTGTATCTGGACCACACCAAATCGTGCATTATGTCACCGGAAAACTTAAAATGAGTACCTGAATTAGCCTGTGATATAAGTATTTTCTGGACGTTTGCATCTCAAGTGTGCGCTTCTTAGCTTGCTTCGCTCATATTGAGCAAATCCTTATTTTTAATTTGCACTCCCCCACCCTGTGCCTGAGTTTTTGGCCCCCCCCCCACCCCCCCCCCCACCCAAAGCAATGTATGCTGATGAGCTACTGGGTGTGCAAGAGCAACAGTACTTTGTTTTGATCTCAATGGAGAGGTGTTTCGTCAACAGGAAATTTAATTTTCAGAGTGAAATTTGAAACTTTTGCATGTAGGAGTGCAGATGTTAATTGCTCTGACTTATGTGCGTAATTTGGTGACTTGAATCTAGATAGCTTTTTTTCCTTAAGCATTCTGTTGACAGTTGGTTTTGAAATTTGTTGAAATGAGTTTTTTAAGATTTTAAGGAGCTCGATCCTCAACTAATTTTTACCTCTTCCTGGTGAGGTAATTGAACATTTTAATTCTGAAGTAAATCACAATTGAAGGGCCATTAACCTCTCAACCGTTGAACTTGATACGTGAAAAATGCTGAGATTGTGAGATGAATTCAGATGTTCTAAATATAGCATTGTAAAATAGTAAAGACGAGAAAATGCTACAAATACTCGGGTAAGGGAGCACCTGTAGAGAGAAAATGGTTTCAGGTTTGTGACCTTTCATCAGAATAGTAAAATGGTGTTACCTTTTCACCCATGACTGAAGGAGAGTCTTGACTTTGAGTTCCGTTCCTAGGCAAATGAAAATTAGGTATGAGAAACGATTATGCATGAGGAATATTAGACAAAGGATATGTGGCATATGATACAAGACCAACATCAATGTTTCCATTTTTATGTTTCTCAACCTCTCACTGTTTCTTGTTATCTGTCACTCTCAATGCTTCTCTTAACTATGCTGTTGCTTTCTTTCCATTGATCTATATTTCTGAATATCCAAGTAGAGGATGAAGGCATGGATAATTACTACAGCAGTAGTGAGGAGGGTATTTGAATAGAGGTGATTGATTTTTTAAATTTCGAAATAAGCAGTCTTAGCAATTCACTGTTGGGTTTTCAGCTTTGCTCAGATTGAGCAGGATGTTGTTCAACTTGAGCAAATACCTTGGGGAGAGGACTCATTTTATTATTCTTCACAGGAAAAACTGTTTCAAAAGATATGTCTTTTTCAAAAAGGCTGCTGCCTAAAACTCTAGTTCTCAAACTTTTTCATTTGCAGACCACTTGGGTGGGGCAAAAGACCTTGCAGACCACCTACTGGTCCTATCCACCCACTTTAATTTGCCACTGCAAGTAAACTTATCAGAATTAATGGAAACCATAGCCATTTCACTGCTTTTTTTTTTGCTACGAAATGTAATAAATTTGTGCATTTTTTAATTCAATGTAAGTAAATTAATTCATGCCAGAAGCAAAAGTATAGACAATTTCCCATATCTCAGGTGTTTCCCAGATAAATTCACATTCAGTGGGAAAACACTCTCAAAAGTTACCTTCCATGCAAAACTATTGCTTGTACATCCTGGTTAGTACCAAGCATTGTGACACAATCTGCTGTGTTGTGTATTGCACTGAATAAGACAAACGCTTGCTAAACTGCAGGCAGCCATTATTGTACTGACTGCATTGAGATCTCCCCAATGGAGGGGGCAGCAGAGAGGGCAATATAATAAAATGCTCAGATTTTGCAAAATATTACATGCTGTAAACTCTGAAAACTTCACTGGGAAATTTGTTTTTATGATGTAGATTAGTAGTTTTGCAACCTTAGTGTTGGGGTTGTAACTATTGTCCCAATTTCTCAAGAGCATTGACACTACCCAAAGGAGAACAGTGCTGACAAATACAGAACATAATAACAAATGAGCAGCAGACTGATGACTTCCGGGATTCCACCAGGATCCTATCTCAGACCTCCTTCAGGCCCAGAGATTCTAGTATGAAAACCAGCGATTTCAAGTAAATTAGAGCTGTGAGTTAGAAGCTATGATTTGGAATATTTTGGGTTTAAATTTTCTTTGCACAGGGCACAGAACTAAGATGTAAGAATGCTATAATCACTGAGAAAATTCAGTAATCTCAAGGTGACTTTTTTAAAACTTGCTACATAATTCTTCCCTTTTGGGCACAAAATCCATTGTTCTTTTAAGTTTCTAACAAGTGTCATACTCTTGTGCCTTCTGCAAGCCAGTTTGTAAGTTTTTGGCCATTCCAGTGTTTTTTTTTTGTGTCTCAATATATCCAGAATATAGTTCCCCTCTCAAAGGCACCCTGCTCAGTAGTGGGAACTATCCTTCAAAATAACCAGGTGCTTTGGCTTTATTTTGGGCCTGAGACTCTGGCACAAGGATATCATATAACTTAAGTAACAAACCTTAAATGTCCTGCTGTTGTTACCTGTGCCAAATCCTCATGGTTGAGACATTTGCATCTTAATTTAGGGGCATTTTAATGCTTCTCCAAACCCCGCCCTCCCACCTAACCCCTCCTACCTCAGCACTTCCCTATTTAGGGGATATTTAGGTCTACTCATGTTTACTTGTATTGGGCTCAGGATATTGAGCAGTCTTTATCCTATTTTGGATCAAGTAACAGACTCAGTTTCTAAGCTGGAAAAGTCCAAGTGTTTTCTTACCTTCCCACATAACACTAATGATGTGTCTTGACCTATAGAGCTCTAAAGAATGCAAATTTTCTTGTCGTAATTTTGCCTTTAGTCATTTTTTCAATTTATTTTTCATGCAATAAGTGACCAGTAGAGAGTTCGTCCTTTTGGCCTTTTCCAGGGATCCCCGGGTCAGCATTTGTTGACATGCAATAATTACTGCCCCTCTTTGAAGCATGATTCCTGCAGTTCTTGGATAATTGGTAAGCCTGAACTGGCAGTTTAAACAATTGACATCGATATGACTGCTAACATATCAGAAACATTCAGGACAGTTATTGCAAGAAATTGATTTGTGAGGACTTGCCATAATTTCCTTTCATCTGGCGTTTCATTTAATATGTATGTCACGATACAACTTTGGATTGGGCTATAGAAGTACTTACTGCAACATTTGATACCAACCATTTGGCACAACCAACCCCATGTCAGCATGGGCTTAAGAATTAACTGTATCCCTGATTTTGGAATCATTTGAAAATATTGACATAACTTCTACAGGTCTATATTTCCAATCATTGTTGGAATGAACCCACTTCTAAACACACTCATTAACTCCTACATTGTTTCACCCCTTCTAAGTAAAACCTTGTCACTTCCCTACTGAACTGAGTTGCTGCGTCTGTATTGTGAGCTATTGCCATGCAGACTGTGCTTCTGTTTTTTTTTAGTAATCAAATCTTATTTGCTATTCGTGTTTTGAATAAGAATGGGATTCCACATCTGGCTGTCTAGAAATACCACTTGATTACAAAAAGGAGGAAACTGTCTCCTACAAATGCTGTTATGATGCCCTTAGAGGCCGATGACTTTTAAAAAGAGATTCAAATTCCCACTGTCCAACTTAAAGGATTCGCCCAACATGATTTCAAGTTTTGAAACTTTTACAACAACAAACTAAAATCAACGTTGGTTAAAATTACTTAGTAGGCAACTAATACTCTTTAACTGTAGAAAAGGCATCCCTTATTAGCATTTTAACACACTTGAAAACCTCATATTGCATTTATATGTTACTACGCACACTCTGCAGAGTTGCAGCCTTTACAGGAAACACTCCAGAGTCACTCCCAGCTTCCAATGGGCTCGTTTCACTCTGTTTTGCTGAGTCGTAATGTCCAGTGACCGTCGAAGGTCCTTTTTCTCAATCTTCTAAGAAATCTCAAACTGAACTCCAGTTCACTCTGATTCCTTTCCCTGGCCACACCAGGATGGATCCTCTAGTCGTCTTAAATTTCCATTTGTTCCGCCTCTTTGAGAGAATCTTTCCACCTGACTTCTGTCTGGTAGCTAACAGCACAAGCAGCTGTTTTTCCTTCTGCCGAATGCAGCGGCTGTTCCGTGTCTCTCCATCCAGAATTCTGTCTTTGCACAACACCGCCCCCCCCCAAACACCTCCTCCCAACCCATCTCTATGTCCAGGGTTTTTCAATCGGACTACCTGGGAGTATGTATGTCTACACAAAGCAAGAACAGCTTTTCTTTGCGTTCAGGTGTGAAATATGGCACTTGAGTTTCAGTAAGTCTTGACCTGGGCCCCCTATCCCCATAGTAAGCGCCACCTGACCTGTTGCTGAGCAGAGTCTAATGCAACTCTGCACCATCCCCCTTTTCCAGGGCGTCCTGTTTTACTTCAAATTAAAAGAGTGCACCACATAACCATCTTATAAAACCTTGCATTTGTAACATTACCTTTAAATTTTGTTTTGAATTTAGATAGGGCTGATCTCAGCATAGCAAATTGCAATGAGAAAACACTTGAGTACGGTTTTGGAAGGGAGTGGCAGGATAATAACAGAAGCAGGCAGTCTAGTTCTGTTTAGCTTTGCTGCTAATTCAGACCTTGGAACTTGCCAATATCAAGCGGCAGGAATGCAGTCATTTGAAATAAATAAAAGCCACTAGACGTGTAGGTTTTGTTTGAAATTTATTAAATCTGTTATTGTAAACAGCAGCTGCAGAAACCTTTTTGAAGACTACAGCAAAGTGTTGTGCAAAAATTGTATTAAAACGGTAAATTCAGTGATTTTGCATCAATCTGATTTTTTAGGAAAATTTTAAAAACACACCAGTTGTTCTCAGCGTCTTTCCTGAATGAAAATACAGCTGCATTTTCTGTCATGGACCTATTGCCATGGCATACTGATATTTATCAAGGAATTATGGAGGTGTTTTGATCAACCTTGCTTTCCTTCCAAATGGCAGAATTCTACTCCCAGTAGCACTGTGCAACAAGCCAGGAATAAGCTGGAACAGCAAGGAAGCTTTAATTAACTGGAACCTTGCAAAACATCAATTTACAGACTTCAGCTGCGTCAGTGCCATATAATTTTAAAAGTGCTGGGATTATATTGCTATTTTTCATGTATTTATTTTTCTGCAGCATTTTGACAACTGCATGAATTACGTGTTTCATGAGTTAATAGACAACTTACAAATTTATAGTTTTTATTTTTTATGTAAGAGTTGTTACGCAGGATGAATTGCTGGGAGATTTTTGTTTACATTGAAACTACACCATCTTGTTTAATTGTGCCTTTGCATTTGTATTAGATTGATCTCATTCTGGAATTGTACAACAGAATGAACTTTGGAGTTTGAATGCAAGCGCTGGAGGCTTACTGGCATAGAAACTATCGCCCGCCTTTTTATCCTGTTAACAAATGAGCAGGTGGTCAAGCTAATATCCCTAGCAGTTGGATCACCTTTGTTAGCATCTGTTATCTTTGTGTCTTCATGGGTAATCACCTGTAATGGGTCTGCTTCAGCAGAATCTGTGCTGACTGGATCTCCTATTTGTTGGCGCAAGCTTTCGGTATGAGTTGCCAGTTCCTTGTTCAGACAGCCCAGTTGAGATAAGGAACTGGGCTACTCTAATTTTTTTTGTTCCAGTGACTGCATTGAGTGATGGGAGAACCCAATAATTAATGTAAATAGCTATACAAGTGCAGTTTGTGGTGAGATTTTGTGTAGTACTTTTTACAGTTCAAACCTTAGCATTAAGAAATCTAAACTAATTACATGTACCTTTTTATTAGCATTTTCAGCCATTTGCTTAATAAAAACAGCTCTTAATCCATCATTTGAGGAAATCCTGTGGTGCTCTTGCTTCCTAATGTACACAAGTATAGATTTTAAATGTAACAGGGCCATAGGGCTGGCATAATTGGTCCAGGGGTGCAAGGTGATTCAGTCCCCATTTTAAAGTCAACCCATCTGCCCATGTTATACAGTACTTTGATTTGATGGTATTCATAGCAAAATTTGGCATAAACTTGAATTAGTTGGAAATTTGGAGTTTCTCTATGCTATGAGCAGAAGAGTGGTGGGGCAATTGGAGTACAATGGTCAATTACTGCTGTGTCAATATTTATGGAAGGGTGTAAGTACAGCATGGCAAGTTTATGTAAGCAGTTGCTGTTATCAGTTTGACCATAGGAATTTATAATGGGAGGAGAAATAATAAATGTCAAGCAAAGCAAAAAAACATTAATTTGTAGAATAGAGTGTGAATGCAGACAAGATCTTTTAATATAGATGACATGCCAGATTACTTGAAAAGATTGTTTTGTTGTTTCTCAGACTACTCTTAAGAGTACCAATCTTTTAAAAACGATTGCAAAGCAGCATGTCAATTGAGCGGCAAACAAAAGTGTTTGATTACATTTTGAGTTCAAAATATTTAGGTTGGATTTATGTATGTGCTAAATTGAGAATTCCACAGGAATTCTTCAGTTTGATCTTTGTTTTAATTGTAATATGGCGCTTGCAGATGAGACCTTAATGAGAGTTTTTTTAATTTACAGAATGGGGCATTGCCAGAGCAAGGTCAGCATTTATTGCCCATCCCTAATTGCCCTTGCAAAGGTGGTGATGGATCATCATCTTCAACTGCTGCAGTCCATGTGGGGAAGCTACTCCCACAGTGCTGTTAGGGGAGGAGTTCAAGGATTTTGACTCCGCAATGATTAAATGCTGATTTATTTTCAAGTCAGGATGGTGTGAACTTGGAGGGGAATTGCAGATTGTGGTATTCCCATGCACCTGCTGTCCTCGTCTATCCAGGTAGTGGAGGTCATGTGATTGTGAGGCGGTGCCAAAGAAGCCATCGTGAGTTGCTGCTGTGCATCTTGTCGATGGTACACACTAGCCACAATGCACCTATGGTGGTTGGGATGCCAATTGAGTGAGCTTCTTTTTCCTGGACAGTCTCAAGCTTCTTGAGTGTTGTGGGAGCTGCATTCACCCAAGCATTTGGGGAGTATTCCATCACACTCCTGACTTGTGCCTTGTTGATAGAACCATAGAAAAGTTACAGCACAGAAGGAGGCCATTCAGCCCATCTTGTCCATGCCAGCCCAAGGACACCCAGGTGCCCTTTCTAATCCCACCTTCCTGCACCTGGCCCATAGCCCTGCAGCTTACAACACTTAAGGTGCGGATCCAGGTACTTTTTAAAAGAGTTTAGAGTTTCTGCCTCGACCACCAACTTGGGCAGCGAATTCCAGACACCCACTACCCTCTGCGTTATAAAGTTCTTCCTCGTCCCATCTACACCTTCTGCCACTTATCTTGAACCTATATCCCCTGGTTCTAGAATTCTCTGCCAAGGGAAACAATTTTATCCTGTCCACTCTATCTATTCCCCTCATAATTTTGTACACTTCAATCAAGTCACCTCTCAGCCTTCTTTGTTCTAAGGAAAATAACTCCAACCTATCCAATCTCTCCTCATAGCTACACTTTTCTAACCCTGGCAACATTCTTGTAAACCTCCTCTGCACTCTCTCCAGACCTATTACGTCCTTCCTGTAATGTGGTGACCAGAACTGCACACAATACTCCAGTTGTGGCCTCACCAGTGTTTTATACAATTCCAACATTATATCCTTACTTTTATATTCTATACCTCTGCCAGTGAAGGAGAGCACTCCATTTGCCTTCTTTACAACCTTGTCTACTTGAACTGCTGCCTTCAGGGACCTGTGTACTTGTACGCCAAGATCTCTCACTTCATCTACCCCTCTTAGTATATTCCCATTTATTGCGTAATCCCTGTAACTGTTTGACCTCCCTATGGTGGTCTTTGGGGAATCAGAAGGTCAGTCATTTGCCACAGAATATTCTATCTCTCACCCCCTCTTGTAGTGTGAGGAACCCGTTTTTGGAAAATTGGAAGGACATTGAATTTTGGACACTCCCTCCTGAGTTGGTTTTTAAATGTCTACAAGTTTAATTCTGGACTGTGAATTATGCCATTTTTTTTTCAAGAAACCACAGGTCAACAGCTAGATGTCCAGTGAGGACACCTGATGAGAGAGTTACTTTGTTTATCTAAGTTAAAATAAGACCTGCTGTTGCCAGGCTTGAGGCTCTTGCTGATTGGTTGAAAACACCTGGCCTGACAAGTATTCTCTGAGCATTTTATTCTTTTTGAACTCCGAGTCAGAGTGTGCGCGTGCGCGCCTTGGAGGCAGGCTGCAAAAGAAAAACTCTCTCTCCCACTCTCCCTCTCTCACTCATTTTATCTCCCTCTCCCCCTTGTTTGACATGCAGCCCGGAGTGGGTTACCCTTCAGTCAGAAAATTCTCATCAGAATAACTCGCCTGTGTTTTGAAAGTCTGCAAGTTGTGACAAGCGAGAGTTATCAAAGACAGTGTGTCACCAAGGATCCATCTGAAAGGACTTCCAGATCTACTGTGACCAGAATTTTGTCGGATCAACAGAATCGTGACCCTTTTCAAACTTTATCCTTTTAAAAAACATTCCCATACTCCAGCCTCTGCAGAGACCGTGTTTGTTTTGTCCTGTTTTGTGTTTGTGTGTGCGTGTATGGGTGTTGGTGTATCTGTGTTTTTAAAAAAAGATCGTTACACTTACAAATTACAAATTGTATGTTAATGAGCTTTGCAACTTGTTTTTTAAAAAATGTTTTATAATAAATCAATTATTTTGTATTTATTGAAGCAAGCCTGGTTAAAGTCTTTTTACGCTGGGTATAGCAGTATCAAAAGTAAACAATTGGCCATTTTGGTGAGTGAATTAAACATTTTGACTATTGTTGCAACCGTGGAGAAATGGGGCTAGAATTAACTGCGCACTCCTCCCATCATAGTCAATAAAAGTAGCCACAGTATTTATATGGCTGGTCCAGTTAAGTTTCTGGTCAGTGGTAACCCCCTAGGGTGGTGATGGAGGATTCAACAATGGTAATACCATTGAATGTAAAGAGGAGATGGTTAGGCTATCCTGTTGGACATGGCCATTGCCTTGCACTTGTGTGGTGAAAATGTCACTTGCCACTTATTCACCCACACCTGAATGTTGCTTCTATGCATGAGCTGCGTCAATATCTGAGGAATTGCAAATGAAATTGAGCACCGTGCAATCGTGGGCAAACATCCCAATATCTGTTCTTGGGATAATAGGAAAGTCATTGATAAAGCAGCTGAAGATGATTGGGCTGAGAACATTCTGTGTCTGAAAACATTGGCACCAACAGCTGCAACATTCTTCCTTTGAGCTAGCTATGACTCCAGCTAGTGGAGAGTTTTCCCCCTGATTCCCATTGACCTCAGTTGTACTAGTCCTCCTTGATGCTCCATTCAGTGAAATACTGGCTTGATGCTTGGTGTTGCTTTTGGCATGCTCTCCTGCACTCCTCATTGAACCAGGGTTGGCACCCTGCCTTGATAATTGCAGAATGAGGGATATGCAGGACCATGAGGTTATAGATTGTGGTGGAAAATAGTTCTCTTTTTGCCCATAGTTCATGGATACACATTTTTTGAACTGCTAGATTTGTTCTAAGCTATCCTGTTGTTTAGCATGTTAGTAGTGCCACACAACATGATGGACTGTGTCCTCAGTGTGAAGATGGGACTTCATTTCTACAAGAACTGCAAGGTGATATTGCGAAAGCTGTTGTGGACAGGTGCATCTGTGATGAGCAGATTAATGAAAATAAGGGGAGGTCAAGTAGGTTTCATCCTTGTGTTGGTTCTCTCATCACTCGTAGAAGGCTCAGTCTGGCAGTATTCGACGAGCTCATTCACTAGCTCCTGGTGATGCTCGTTGAAGCCTTCTACATTCTGTACCCTTGCTAGTGCTTCTTCCAAGTGGTTGAGGAGGTGTCAGCTGTGGCTCAGTTCATAGCACCCTCGCCTTTGATTCAGAGGGTTGTGGGTTCATATCCCACTCCCGGAAACCAAGAACTGTGATTGTACTCGAAAAGAGTTGCAATCTGTGACTGTTGATAACTCGAAAGAGTTTCCAAGTGGTTGTGGGTTCATGTCCCACTCCTGGAAAACCAAGAACTGTGATTGTACTCGAAAGAAGTTGCAATCTGTGACTGTTGGTAACTCGAAAGAGTTTCCAAGTGACGTTGGACATGGAGTAGGTAGTAATCAGCCGGGGGTTTCCTTATGGCATGTGACTTGATGTGCTCAGGAATCGATGTTGGACAATCCCAGGGTCCTTGATGGGTCGCTTATCCAGGGGTGGTAATGGGCCATTGGCTGAGGGGTATGATTTTGTGACTGTGACTTTATGAGACAAGTTTTAGCACAAATCCCCAGATTTTGGTGATAAGTTTGCACAGTTAGCTAGGCAGGGTGTTGCATCAGGTTTTATTAATTTTTCATAGTGGTTTGTTATAACTTGGGTAGCTTGCAAGGATGTTTCAGTGGGCAGTTAAGAGTCAGAGTGGGTCTGGAGTCACATCTAGGCCAGACTGGATTAGGGTGGCAGATTTTCTTCTGTAAAGAACGTGAGTGAACCAGATCAGCCTTTACGACAATCCAGGGGTTTCATGCTCACTGCTTTTTATTCCAGATTTATTTACTTAACTGAATTTAAATTTCCCCAGCCTCTGTGGTGGGGTTTGAACTCATGCCTCCGGATCATTAGTCCAGGCCTCTAGATTACTAGCCCAGTAACATGAGCCCTCTGCCACTGTATCCTTCAAGAGTATGTCTGAAGGTATTCTGTTGTCTAGTCTGATTTAAGATATTATTCTTAATCTAGCCCTTACATTTTTTGTACACTAATTTATCCCTGGGTTGTAATTTCAGGATTCCTTGGTCACAGTTTAAAAGCTACTTTGTATACAAATTGGAAAAAGTAATGGATGACTTCAGAGCCTCAGCCCCTGAACCCAGAGCTCCGCCCAATCCAAATGTGGAATATGTTCCTTATGAAGAAATGAAGAACCGAATTCTTAAAATCGTTAATGGGTTTACGGGGTAAGCTGATCACTTTGGTGTTTTTTAAAAATCCGCTATTAATTCATGTTGCACTTAAAATATAGAAACAATTAAAAGTTGTAGAAATACTTGCCTACCAGTCAGTTATGCTACCAATTAAGTTAATTCAAAAGTACTATTATTTCTGATTCCTTCACATAAGTAATCTCTGCACCCAAATTAATTTTCAGGGGCTTTTTTCAATTATGTAATTACTTTTACAAAAATAGCTAGATGCTACTTTAAAATTTATTGTATTTTTTCTTTTATTGTACGTCAATAGAACAGACTGCTGAAGGTAACCAATTTTTAGGCATTAAAGTCTGCCAAGTTTTGTTGAACAGCTTTTGCTGTTATAAAAGTATAACTGATGGTCACTGCTTCCTATTGGTTCACAACTCCACTCTAAGAACTGTCTTGTTAATATTGCAGATAATTTGAGTAGCAGCTCAGCAGACTTGAAAACAGCTCTGCCTATGTAAATGGTGCATTTGTTTTCCAATTGCTGTAATTTCCTTACTGTGATAACATGTTTTGTCTTTTGTCAAATCAGAAACTACTAGAAATGAACAGCTGGCATTATGAGGAAAGACTTGAGTTACTAGGGCTATTTTCACTGGATCAGTAAATGCTGAGAAGATTGAGGATTTTCAAATTATCAACGATTTTCACAGGGTCATTAGGGAGAGACTTCATTGTAGTTAGTATTTAAATTATTAGCTGGTTGAGAGAGGTTGTAGATAGAGTTGTTGGTGCATGGAATGCTGTGTCAAAGGGAATAGTTGAGGCACAAACTATTAAGTTGTAAGAAAAGTGGATAAATATTTGAAACATGGGAAGATAAAGAGCTATGGGGAGAGTATGTGGCTTTTGGATCAATTTTGGCTTACAAGTATACATGCAAAGGGCAAAATTGCCTGACTTCTGAGAGGTAAAACTTGAATGTTCTCTGAAACATTTATTTTACTGTTCTAAAAATATCTGAGTTGAAATGAAGTTAACATTTTTAACATTTGAAATAAGAGACCAGAACTCAGTTATTTGCAGGACAGGTCAGATTGTTCTATAAATTAATAAGAATAGAAATGATGCTTTGGAGTGTGGGAAAGCACAGAGTGCTTTGAGAAGAGTACTTCATGAACCGGGTGCTAACTCGGGAATTTGGTGCAAGTGAGATATCTCTGGTAAGTATTTCTCGATGTAATTTAGCATAATGGATAGAATCTAATTTAGAACTTACAAACTACAAGTTGGCTATGATACCTAGTTAACAAAAACTGCCTGGCAGTTATGTCAATCAACTGAAGGTTGTTGCCTAAATAAGTGTTAATTACTGTAGCAGGAAGCTGACTTAGCAGTTGTAACTTGGGTGAGAGTCATAAACTCTCCATATAAGGTAGGCAACATTTACTACTGACATTGGGAAGCACAGAGTGCTTTGAGAACAGAGTGTTAAGTTGGGAATTTGGTACGTGAAAATTTGATGGAGAAGGAGGTGTTGTTTTCTGTTTTGTTTTTCTCCAGTAGCTGGTGAGTATTTTTTATCTCCAAGCTAGGAGACTATAACTTGCTGTTGCTTTTGCTAACTAATTCAGTTGTGATCAAATAAACTAGTAAGATTAAACCAGCATGGCAGGTCAGGTAGTGTGCCATGATTGCAACATGAGAGTTTGTGGACTGCATTGCAGACCTGGACAACCATATCTATGGTAAGTGTCTGCAGATTTGAAATACTTTGGTTCAGAGTTGCCGGGCTAGAGTTCCAGCTGCAGACACTGCAGGGCATGAGTGAGGAGGGAAGTTACCCGGACACTTGTTCCTCGAGGCAGTCACACCCCTTAGATTAAGTGGAACTTTAGGGTTGGTCAGGGACATGGGGGTGTGACTGCATATCTGACAGATTTGGGTATCCAGCATATAGTGATGGAGGAATTTCAGCCCTTGACAGGTCTAAGGTTCTTGCTGCCTGCATGGATGAGAATAAGGAATGTATGTTGGATTAGCAAACTGACCATGGCATCATGGTGCAGGATGCCATTCAAGTTGGTGAGTGAAAAGGAATGTGGCAGTGATGGGAGACATTATAGTCAGGAGGGATAGATACCGTTCTCTGCAGCCATCACCAGGAATTCTAATGATTGTGTTTCCTGCCTGGTGCCAGGCTGAAGGACATCTCTTCATGGCTGGAGATGAATTTGGAGTGGGATGGAGAGGATCCAGTTAGGGTCCAGTTGTTGTGATCTGTGTAGTGTGAGAAATGGTTGTTATTTTAAAAATATTTTTAGGGAATATTGTGTTATTCTGTGAAGGTGGCTGTGTGTGCAAATGATTTAATTAAACTGGACAAAGCTTACTGGGAGACAGGTTGTCTGGGGTATTTAAAACATGAAAAGGATAGAGGCATTAGGTTTGAGATACAAGTAAATAGATTAAATCTAACATTTGCATTTTTAGATAAGTTGAGAGTTTGTTTGAATATTGAAGGGAAGTCAGAGGTGACAGGAAATGTGTTTGCATCTTGAAAAATTTTCATAGGTAAATAGAAGCGGGGATATTATATTTTATTGACCCGAAAGCAAAGACAGAATAGAGACATGACAGCTTTTATATTCGGAAAGATTTGAGTTTCAAAGAGGCGTGAGAACAATGGAACCTGAGATGAAAGATGGAAAAAGGTACTTTAGAGTTACTGTGGAAAGCTTAAGGTACCTGTGAGATGTAGCTGTTAGCTGGTCCTGAGCTGGGAGCTGCTGGAGCGGATAGCTCTGGGCTGGGAGAAGATGCAGTTTGAATTCGGCCATCTTGTAGAGCCAAAAAGCCCTGGTTGCAACAAGTAGTTTTGTTCTAAAGCAGATTCCACAGCAGAGTGGAAGAGAGTTAGAGGTCATGTGGGATGTCTTAATTGAAGCTACAGCAGTTTGCCTTAGGTAATATTACTGGATTTTTATAGTTAAACATCTATAAGGGAGTGTTGTCTGGAAGGTGTTTACCTATGTGTCTCTTGGGGGAATGTTTTGTAAGACTAACTTTAATTGTGCAACTGTAATCTTGTGTGTTCAAGTTTTCCTTTATTCATGTTAATACAACTTTTACTTTTTTTAAAATCCCAAAAGTGTTACTGGACTAATTGCTGCTGAGATCAGTACGTCATCGTCTTGTTTCCAGAATACAAAAAAAGGGTATGACCTGTAAGCCAAGTTTCTCTGTGGGATTTAGTTTGTGCAGCAATTAACATCGGCTGTGGTCATAACAGTAGGAACCAAAGGCATAGTTGGAACTAGGAATTATGTTCTGCAGAGAGTTTGAGTCCAGTGTAAATTAAAATGCAGAACCTCAAAGCTAATAATCTCTGGATTGTTACCTGAACCGTGTGCCAAGTGGACATAGGGTCAAGCAGATTAGAGAATTTAAAGGCTTGGTGTGGGAAGAAGGGGTCTCAATTCAACAGTGCTCATAAAAGGTGGGCATTCCATTTAGATGGACTCCAGTGAAGCCTAGCTGGGATCAGTGTCCTAGTGAATTGTGTAAACAGGGCTGTGGCTTTAAACGATAAGAGGTTGGGGGGAGCATTTAATTGAAGGGAACTTTTGAAATCTGAAGAGAAAAATCAAGGTAATAGAGCAGTACAGTCATTTGGGTAAAGATAGGCAGAGTGGAACAGGAGGGGATAGTGCATCCGCAGTGAATATGGTCCACGAAAATAATAGTGATTTAAAAACAGAATACAGAGTTTTTATTTGGATGTGCAAAACATTTGCAGTGAGAGAGATAAACTAGTGGCACAAATAGAGAGAAATGGTTTAGATGTAATTACTATTACAGAGACATAGTTATAGGGTGACCAAGGTTGGGAAATAGATTTTCCAGAGTACACAGTATTTTGAATAGACGGTCAGAATGGAAGAGGAGGAGTAGCCCTGATAGTAAAGGATGATATAAGAATAGTAGTGAGAAAGGATCTTGGCTCAGAAGATCAGGAAATAGAATTAGTATGGATGGTGATTAGGAATAACTAGGGTCACATACAGTATAAATTTTTGTTTTCCCCTTATATTGGTATTCTTGTGAAGTTTCCTGATGAGTGCAAGACAAAAAGCTTAGATATGTCTTTTTTTTCAGCAATACTCAAGTTCTGTACTGTTATGATATGGCAGGTGGTATTTGCGAGGTTAGCCAAATCCACAAGGGAAACTTGGTCATGCTGTTACAACAGTTTTGCAATTTGTATTTATTACAGAAATGTTTGTGCATTGAATTCAGAAGTAATGAATCCACTAACACCTTTAGAGATTTTAAATATTAAATTAAAACATTTCTTAGCAAAAGAAAATAATTAAAATGCGTACACAAGATTACAGTGACACCATTGCTTAATATTATAACAGATCCCAAAATTCCGAATTAACCTGATTCCCAACTACACACCCCTCTAAGGTAACAGTCCAAAATAGATTTTAAATGTAGAGGGGCAATCCAGCAAAGTTCCCACAGCACCCATTTGACAGTGGAATTCCAAAGGCTTTTTAACACAACTTTGGTTACTGGAACAGCAGATTTCTGCGAAGTGGCTAGAGGCTGTTACACCATGTGAAACAGACTTGGGGCATCTTTTAGATCTTACACGGCCACCCCAATACAACCTTCCATCCTTCTTTTAACATACTTCCTCTTTACGATGAAGGTTGATAGGGGACCTGATAGAGGTGTATGAGATTGAGGGGCATAGATAGGGTAGGGGTGGATAGGAAGGCACTTTTTCCATTAGCAGAGAGGTCAGTAACCAGGGAGCATAGACTTAAGGTAAGAGCTAGAAGGCTAAAAGGGGAGTTGAGGAGAAATTTTTTCATCCAGAGGGTGGTGGGAATCTGGAACTCTCTGCCTGAAAGGATGGTTGAATCAGAAACTCGTAACATTTAAGAAGTATTTAGCTGTTCAACTGCATTGCCATAGCCTTCAGGGCAATGGGCCAAGAGCTGAAAAATAGCATTAGTGTAGTCAGATCTTTGACTGAACATGGTGGGCTGAATGGCCTCCTTCTGTGCCGTAGACGTCTGAGTCTATAATCTGTAAATCCCATTGTTCTCTTGTGTCTTTGGAATTTACTTTTACCATAATATAAAAATCATTCATGTTGTCAATATGGCCTTCTCACACTGTATCACAGCAGAAGGAGGCCTTTCGGCCCACTGAGCCTGAGAGCATTCCACCTAGTCCCACTCCCCTGCCTTATCCCCGTAATCTTGCACGTGTTCCCTCTTTTCAGGTAGCAATCCAATTCCCTTTAGAATATCTCGGTCGAGCCTGCCTGCTTCCCCCGCCCTTTCAGGAAGTTTGTTCCAGACTCCAATTACTCGGAGTAATTAATGAATTAACTAACTCCAATTACAATTACTTAAATTACCTGAGGAAGAGTTGTAAGATGACATCTTCGAACATACCATACTGAGATAAAGCTAAAAATGGAGGAGAAATAGCGAGAGTCTGATGAAAGAGTAGACCAAAGTACAGAAAGGAAACTGTTAAAAGGAACAGGCAAGTAAATAGGTTTAAGGAACAGTCAGTAATATTATACTGTGTGAGAAAGAAATAGTCAGACTGGCGGAAGAAGAAATACACAAACCAACATTTAAATTAAATTGATCACTTTGATAATTATAGCTTACAGAGGTCAACCTAGATCACGGTCTTAGGAACTATATAAGGAGATGAATGCACCTTGTCTGATCCAGCTAGTTCCACTGTAAAGGAGGTCAACAGCGATGCAGGTGCCTTGGGGGATTCGTGTTGAAATGAACAGGAGGAGGTGCTGTGCTACATTGGTGCGTTCTGGGAATGGTACGCTCTTTATTTTGGAGATGAACCCATCCTCCTCACTCTCCTTTTTGGAAAAATAAACGTAATAACCTTGCCCTATTTACCCTGTCAGTTGTAAAACTTTACCATACTCCTTTGAAAACCAAATACCTCTCCACTTATCTTAAAGTGCAAATTTCATTCACACCCTATCTGCTGAGACTTTTACCCTAGCTTACTCATTAGCATTTCAGATACCCATTTTACACCTCACTTTTTTTTGGTAATTTCAGCCTTGCAGTCTATCCGACTCTATCTAATTCAATTAAATCAGCCATACAGAACCATCCCCACATGCGTGCACGCACACACAAACATAAGCCTACTTTACAATACCCCACAATAATATGAAAAGTATAGTAGTTTTGTGGCAACTACCTAATGACTATAAGAATAATTTGTCTAAATTTGCTAACAATACAAAGCTAGGTGGGAATGTAAGCAATGAGGAGGACACAATGAAGCTGCAAAAAGCTATAGACAGGTTAAGTGAATGAGCAACAAGATGGTAGATGGAATATAATGGGCAAGTGTTAGGTTATTTGCTTTAGTAAGAATAGAAAAGCAGAATATTTTTTAAAAGGCATGAAACTTGTAAATGTTGATGTTCAGAGACTTGTATGTTGTACAAGGAACATAAATTTAGCATGCAGGTACGGCCAACAATTGGGAAGGCAAATAGCATGAAGTACAAGAATGAGGAAGTCTTGCTAAAATTGCAGTGAGCTTTGTTGAGACCGTACCTGGAGTACTGTTTGAAGCTTTGGGTTGAGAGGGTTGTCCTGTGATGAGTGGCTGAGTAAATTGGCCCTATATTCTCTACAGAGTTTAGAAGAATGAGAAGTGATCGCATCGAAACATACAAGATTCCGAAGGTGCTTGACAGGGTAGACACTGAGAGGTTGTTTACCTGGTTGGGGAATCTAGGACAGGGGAGCACTATGGATCCATCATTTAGGACTATGATGAGATGTTTCTTCATTCAAATGATTGTGAATCTTTGGAATTCTCTATCCCAAAGAGCTGTGGATGAGCCATCATTGAATATATTTAAGGCTAAAATAGATAGATTGTTGGGTGCTCAGAATCAAGGAATATGGGTAATGGGCAGGAAAGTGGAGTTAAGGCCATGATCATGGAGAATAGTGGAGCAGGCTCAAGAGGCCACATGGTCTGTTCCTGCTCCTATTATGTTCTTAACTAATTTATACTTGATGGAAGCATTAACAGGCCCTGGATAAGTGGATAGCTCATTAGTTATTCTGAACAATTATTTGTTACATTGTGTCCTTAATCTTGGTTGGCTGATGGCTGTCATTTGGATCTTGGGTCTGAAAAATATACCAGATATTTCTTCCTTTCATGAGTTCTATTTGGAGTTTTGAGTCTGTACACTTGGCTGATCTTGTAATATCCACTGTTCACCGTACAAGTTCACAACAACATTTTATCTACGTCTTTTCAGTTGTTAAGCTGCTCATGGAATACACTCTATAAAGAATATTTTAATTATTATGAATTGAATGTCCAAGATTTGACCTGATCCGTACCTAGTAGTACAGATACGTTTAATGGGAAGCTAGATAAGCATATGGGAGAAATGGTATAGTGTGTTTTGCTGGTAGTTAAATTTGGAAGAATGGGAGGAGGCTTCATTGGAGTGTAAATGCCAGCATGAACTGGTTAGGACAACTGGCCTGTTTCTGTGCTTTCTATTCCATGTAATTCTGTAAATTCCTCATTGGTCAAACATAAAAAATGTGACCTAACTTTCTCTTCCTCTTTTTCTCTGCACTTCACCTTCCCTGCCCTATCACAGGTATCGTGTGAATTTAACCAGCTCGGGATGTCTGTGCACCCTGTTGCCATGTCAATGTGAATATCTTCCTGGACCCCTGGTTCCATGGGCTGTGTGGAATCTTGGCAGAGAGATGTGCCACTGCTGTGCCTGGCATCTCTGCTTGTTTATTTCAGCGGTTGCATGTATTATGCGGAGGGGCTTCTGAGCTCTGGCAATTAGCTCTGAATTGTCTTCTAAGTTCCTGTGACCGAGCCATCTTTAATCTCCTTTTTTAATGTATGATTGCAGTTGGGTGCTGCCCCTGCGTTTCCCATGTGTCCCCCTCCCTATATGTCTTCCTGTTGAACCAATGAGGCCTGTGTCACTTGACGGCAGCCTTTCTGAGCAGCTTATCTGTAACCCCTTTTGATGTCTGTGCTGTCCCCAGTACTTCAAATAACTTGGAAGAATAGACTTCCACGTTCTGGCACTATTGCTTTAGTGAAATATTCTAGCTGAACTTGGGTCATGTGTGTCTTCACAGGTCCTGGTTTTGCTCCTGGTTTGCTTTTGCATGGCAGCTGTTAATCATTTTGCAGTTCACACATCCTTGACACACCTCTTTTGTTTCATGTCCCATTAAAACTTGCTTTGACCCTGCACCACTAACTCTTTTGTCATTTAATCTTTCGTGTCTTCCACTTTATCACAGACCTTCCCTTTTTGTTCTTATTCCACTCTCCCCCCTTTCACTTGCTTAAAACATATTGCATTTCTAACTTTTTCCAGTTCCAATGAAAGGTCATCGACCTGAAGCATTAACTCTGTTTCTCTCTCTGCAGATACTGCCTGACCTGCTGAGCATTTCCAGCATTTTCTGTTTTTAATTTGGGTCATGTATAGCTTTGGCTTTCTGAAATTCCTGAATGGGGCATCTTTGCCCTTTACTATAGTGAATGCCAAACAGATGTAAGATTTCCACTGTCAGCAGCTGGTATCCTGTGATTCTTTTCATCTCAGTGACATGAGATTGAGTGAAGGTAGTGAGTCAGTTTGTCTGTTCCTGCAGTCACCATAAAACAAACTATCTCATCTTTTCCAAAGTTGTTTGAATTCTAAAGGATGAGTAGGGCTCCCCGGACGACCTTCCTGTCTACACTTTGCATACCTGATTTAATTATCTTCAGCCTTCACAATCCTGTTTAGCTCCACTGATCCACACTTACTTTATACAAGCTGAACACATGGCTCACCAAATGGTCCATCGATGGAATGGTATGAAGCAGTTGGTCTCCCATCATATAACAGCTCATCTATGCTTGTGAGATCATAAGTTGCTTGATATATTTACCCAGTTGCTTTATAACCAAGTACCTAAATTTTCTGCAATTATTTCCAGAATGCTGTCCTTTTACATTAGGTAACTAATTCCTTTTGTAATCTGTTAAACTTTCACTTTTTGATCAGCACTTGGTCGTACATCTTACTCAATATGTTTCTCTGTGCTGAACTCCATTTTCCTTGATTTCATTTGCCTTGGTATTAAATCACATGCATTAAGAAGAGCACATTTTACAGCCTCAGTGCTGATTGAAGTAATAAGGAAGACTGGTTCATATGTTTTAATCCAATCTATGGTAACCAGCTGATGATTCGAATGCCCAAGTAGATGTATCACGGTGATCTCTTTAAAATATATGAGCAAGTTTACTTTGAGCATTTGCCGTCGCTGTTGTGTATTTCTCTGCCAGTTGCAGCCTGACATTGCTTTTTCCCCTCCTCAATCTCTTTCTGGCTTTGTTTCTCTGTTGTTGATTTCAACTTTATATTGTTCTCTCCCTGCTGTTGCTCTTCCTCGTAGTCACTCCAACTTCAGTTAAAACCTACTGTTTTCCAAAGGCAGCCAAACAACCCCATTTCTATTTCTTGATGTGGTCAAAGTTTTTAAACATTGTTTCTGTCCATTCAGTTTAAACTTTCAACATTTTAAATTGTAAGCTGGTCACCAATGTAAATCAGTATCCCAGGTAGCTGCCACTAGTTTTTAGCAATTTCAGGTCTGCACAAGTGTGTCTGGGGCTCTGTACTGTCACTTTGTTTTTGGCAGTGCTTAATAATCAATATTTAAATTTTTCATGCAGAACACCCAGCAATTCAATTTGATTTTGTCTTTCCCAATTTAGGTTGTTTGGAAAGTAGCTTGAGCCATATAATAAGGGGAGAAGTCTTGCAGTAGGTTAAGAGATTTGTCTCTGGTAGCAATGGGAGCAATGTAAAATAATTAATTGAGACTATTCGCTATGTTCAAGCATGTTGGTTTAAGTGCAATAATATAAATAAACCTGGTGGTAATGCTAGTTGAGGGCAAACAACTAGAAGGTTTGGATCAAGGCTGGCATACTGACAAGTACTGATGCCAGTTGTAGTACCTCTTATCGCTGCACTGGTTGAGACCTCATTCAGCACAGAGCAATGATTAAATCTGAGAAAGCACTGCTCCATATGCATCAGTTATGTATTCTTACTAAGCTGAATTGGTACAGGAGCCACAAGCTAAATTCTTTTCAAAATGTTAATATAGATATGGCCAGAGGACAGTGTTTGCTTTATTAAACAGAAAATTTATATCAAGTACTAGTCTTTTAGTGGTGCACAAGTTTGCATGGGTTGCTGCTATGATTCTTCTATGCATACTCTATTTCATTGCTCCCTCCTCTGTTCATGAGTGAAATTGCAGCTGTGGTAAAATCATGTTTGCAATCTTAATAGAGCTCTTTATTTCCTAATCCCTTCTTGTTTGACATTTTTAGGATTAGATACATTGGTTTTGGGTCACCTTGGGTCAAGAGTGGATTAATAGGTGAGAATTCCCACAGCTGATTGCACTTTAATGATCTTGACTGGAAGTGTATGTCTGTGGCTCTGGACTGTTGAGCTCTGTTTTGGTGGCCCCTGTGTTTGAATGCCCCCCCCCCCCCCCCCCCCCCCCACCCCCCCACCTACTGTTCACTGTCCGAGGCTACATGTAAGGAGTAATTATTTGGACAAGATACAGGAGCGCTGTTACTACCTGTGGAATCATTTTCTAATGTACTTCATCTTTAGGGGAGGAGAAAATCAATAAGATTGCTGTTTGATTTGTAGGTTGATCAGACATTGAAAGATCTTGGTGTTTATGCATTAGACCTGATGCTATTTTTTAAACTGGTATACTTTTTTTACTCACTTACGGGATGTGAGCATCGCTGGCTAGGCCAGCATTTATTGTTCATCCCTAATTTCCCTTGAAGATGGTGGTAAGCTACCTTCTTGAACCGCTGCAGTCCCTGTGATCTAGGTACACCCACAGTGTTGTTAGGGAGGGAGTTCCAGGATTTTAACCCAGCGACAGTGATGGCAAGGCAATATATCTCCAAGTCAGGATGGTGAATGGCTTGGAAGGAAACTTCCAGGTGGTGGTGTTCCCATCTATCTACTGTCCTTGTCCTTCTAGGTGGTAGTGGTCGTGGGTTTGGAAAGTGATGTCTAAGGAGCCTTGGTGAGTTCATGCAGTGCATCTGAAGATGGATAAACTTTATTTTCCAGCCCAAAATTGTGGTGAGATGTTTAAGTAATTAATCAGGAAAGGTTTTAATTAAGGTGATATAAGCAAAATAATTTGACAAGACCCAACGTAAACCTCAGTCGTGTTTTCTGCTCCATTCACTATTTTTAACCTTTCGCTGGACATCATTTTGTACCATAAAGATAAAGTAACACTATAGCCTGAATTTTGTTGTCAGAGTAAATGGCACTCAACCATTCATTACACTTGCACTGCCCCCACACTTTCTGGGGCCTTTACATTGTGATTTGCAGTAATTAAGAGAGATGAAATAGCGCAGTGCCTTCTACAATGGAGCTGGGCCTTACAAATGATTAACTTGAAGATTTCTTGCTGAGAAATGTAGAGTTTAAACAAGGAAGTGAAAGTTAAGATATTTAATTCAATGTAAAAATCGTACAAAAAGTGAAATAGAGAGGGAAAGAAAGATGGGTTTAACAGAGAGATAGAGACAAATAAAGTGTTAAAGAGTTATGTAATTTGTTTTTAAAATCTCCAATAATTAAAAACCTGGAGGAATGAGACCCCACACTTTGGTGTAATACTTGTTATAATAATAATACTTTAAAAATTTTCTTAAACTGCATGTCTTAACCTTTTGTGGAGTGTTTAATAGATAGCTAGTGGCTGTCATATGTGTGGATGCTGAATCTGTCAGTGAGGTGATAGCATAGTGAAGTTTGCGGAAGAATAGAGTAACTTGAACGACCACTTTTTGATTTCTCTTTAGCTGCACATGTCCAGATGAGGAAAGTTGTGCCCAAGTTGCCCTGCCACCCCACAAGGTTCGATACACCTTGCCACCAGATGTTCTGTTTATTGCTTGGTAACAGTAAGTGCTGATAGCCTCACTGTTTTTATAGCAAACTCCAGGCCAATGTTTTCTAACTTTTCCCTTCAAAAGATAACATTTTAAATTGTTTTCCTTATTTTTTATTTATGGGATAGCACCCCATCACCCGATTTGGAGGTCGGCTGCTAGTTTTTAATCGAGTAAAGCTGATTTATCCAGCTCAAACTTTGAAAATTCAGATACGGTGATCTTCATGTTTTTATTCATCACCTCAGCAAGAAGGTTACTAAAGTATTCTTTGAAATTTCTGGAGCTGTACAGTTCGGGCAAGTGCTTGTGCGCTCAAAAAATTCATGCAATTTCATGCTTGCTGAAGTTAACCTTCTTTCATTACATAGTAGGCAGATCATTTTTACATAAGCAATATTACAAGGAAGACTTGTTTCTGAAACCATTTGTCCATCTCATTTAAAATGTGGATAGACTTCATAGTACTGGTGTAGCTGACAATCTTGCACATATGCAACTTTATACATGAAGTTGATTGCTGTGTACTTGCTACTTTATTTGGAGCTTAAAATCTGAAAGCCAGATTGGCAGTGGTAATTGATTCCACTGGCAAATTCTCTTGCGACACTAGATTGGCCCTGTATGTGAATCCTGTTACCTCAGGTGGTGCATTCGCTGGATACTGCTGCCTCAATTACTTCAGTGCTGCTGTTGCTAACATTGCCAAACTGGTCCTATAACATGGCTTAAGTTCACACTTCATGCTGTTGGTGTGCCTTGCAAATAGTGCACATTCTGTCTTACTCTTTTTAAAAAGAAATTGCAAATATACAGTATAGAAACAGGTAATTCAGCTCAACTAATCTCTGCTGGCGTATACATTACACTGGAGTCGCCTTCTATCCCAGCTGCCTAATGTCAGTCTTTCCACATCTCTTTCTATTCCCTTTTTTACCATATGGCCGTCTAGTTTTCAGAGCATTTAACCTTTTTGCTGCAGCCACTTTCTGTGGTAGCGAGTTCCATATTCCAACCACCAAGTAAAAAAAAATTCTCCTTTCCTTACAGGATTTATAAGTGATTGTTGTTTATAGTCCCGAGTTTTAGATTCTCCCATAAGTGGAAACATTCTCTGCCCAACCCATTCATAATTTTAAAGTCCTCTATCTTCATTGTCATAACTGGGTTGAATTATATTGTTTTGTGATTTGCTGGCGCCATACTTGAGTGGACTATTTATTGGTGTTTAATAGAAATGAATGAATTCTGAACTATTCCTGTTAAGAATACGCTACCAAAAAGAACTGTTGATCACTATTAGTTTTCAAAGATGTCTTTGTATTACCAAAATGGATACACTTAAAGCAATTTTTTTTTTTTCCCTTCCATTTGCTTTTTCTTAATTTGCTCGCTCTGCCAAGCTCCCCGAACACTGCCCTGGAAGTCTATGCCACTCGTACCTAAAGCTGTTTGCTACATATTTGATGCTGTACCTGATGTTGAGGGCATCTGATCCCTCAGCAGTTGTGAGTAGATGGTATTACTCGTTGGTACTATTGATGACCCCTTCAAAGGCTTTACTGATTGGGAATGTGCTGATAAGCAGTACTTGGTTGAATTAGATGTACCCTTTTGCATGGACCGCGCATACCAGGCAATCTCCTAAATTACCAGGTAGGTGCCACCATCATAGCTGTATGGGAGCAGTTTGGTTAGCGAAACAGGGAACTCTGGTGCTGACTAGCTAAGGTTACTGAAAGACATTTAGCAGTTCATTACTAAAGACCCATTATTCTCTCAAATGCTAGATTTTTAAGATTAACAGTGTTACAACTGAAGCAATTGACTTAACCATGGCAAACTGCCAATAAAATGGTACAACTGGTGACTGTAAAACATTGCAATAAAATAGCTGGACAGTATCCGATAATACTCTTGCACATTTTGATAGCAAGAAGCTGATCAATATAACAAAATTCTATCCTATCAATAGAAGCTGATTTTTTAAACAAAAGACAATTGCATATTTTTTTATTTTAGTGATGGGTTGCGTAGATTTTTTTAAATTCGTTCATGGGATGTGGGCGTTGCCGGCCAGGCCAGCATTTATTACCCATCCCTAGTTTCCCTAGAATAGTATAAGTGAACCTTTAGATCTAAGCCTTTGGTTCACGTTGAAGAGCATTAGTAGAAGAAGCTTCCATTTATACAATGGATTATGTCTTAAAAACGCCAAGACATATTGTATACAATGCATTATTTTACATTTTATATTGCATAATGCCTTCAGCATAGAAACAGCCATTTTGCCTAAGAGGTCCAAACAGTGTTTGAGTGACACAAGCCTCCTCCCACCCTTCTTCAGTTAACCCCATCAACATTTACTCCTTTACCCATCATGTTTATCTAACTTCCCCTTGAATATACCTGTGCTGGTCATCTCAAGTATTTCTCGTGGTGGTGAGTTCCACATTCTAACTACTTGCTAGGTAAAGAAACTTCTCCTGAAACTCTCTACAGGATTTGTCATTGCCTATCTTGCATTTATGCCCCAGTTCTGGTCAGCTCCTCAAATTGAAACATCTCTCCTACAGTTGGCCTATCAAATGCTTCCATAGTCCTGAAGACCTCTGGTCATCCCTTAATCTTCTCTCTCCTGGAGAAAAGAGCCCCAGTCTATTCCAGCCATTTTATGTATAGCAAGCCTCCACTGACTTCAGCTAATCTTTTAAATGGTTTTGGTCAAGGGTGGGATATTGGTCAAGGTGCTGAATAAAATCTTTGCTCTTCAGATATTGGTGTAGAATCTTTAGTGTCCTCTTGAACAGGCAAATGTGATTTTTCCTTTGCATTTCATGAAAAGGACAGCACCTAAAGTTGCAGAACTTAAGTATTGCATTGTCGTACTTTGCGAGTAATGGGCTTGAGTTTTGAGCAATAGCCAATATGTGCATATAAAAGGAAAAAGGATGTTTAATATTACACAGGCATGATAAACGTCAGGAGAGTTGTTTTAGTTGTAAACAGAGGATTGGGAGGAGATGGTATAAGAGAGTTCAAAGTTTAATTTTGAGGTTTAACACAATGATTTTGACATACAGACAGAGTGGATTCAGCTTGGAGTATCAATCAAATCAATGTCTAGGATTGGGGATAGGTGTAGCGAGGGTGAGTTCAGGAGCTGATCAAGTGGCAAAGTATCATTGGGCACACTTCTAGAGGTGCCTAGACTAAGGTGCAACATTTATTTACTTCTCCATTCACTCTTAGCGACAATTGCAGTTTTAAGCTAGGAGTAAGATTCTGCGTGTCAGTATGTGTGTCATCCTGCTGACTGTACTGCAAGTACTTGGCAAAATATAATGAATCCCAGCAAGTGCAGTTTGGAAGCATGAGGAACTGGAACACAACAGTTCCCTGCTACAGCACCTGGAGCATAGAAAAAAGAGAGCTTTGTGACTGTAAAGGCTGTGGAATGCCTGAGCACTTGGGGTCCTGCATGTAAGCGATAGTAATATTTTAAAGTACAGGCTCCCGGACAATGGCAGGCACTGCTTTTGCTAAAACCATGAAATCCCAGCAACAAATCACTCATGACTATTATTTCCTAATCCAAGCAATGATCATTTGAAGATGGTGAGACTAAGTTCCAGTGTTGTGCATTCCTCCGCACTCACTCTCCCCTGTTCCTATCTTGACCCTCCACCCCAAAAAATGTAAAAGACTGCCAGTCCTGTAGTTCAGCAGTCTATTCTTCTGGAACAGTATTATAAGAGTTAAAGGCAACTGACCATCCTCCAGGCTGTGGCCAGAAATATTCATCAATGACAATCTAGATCTTGCCACTAGAGAGCTCTATTTGAACAATTCATGATCTTTAACGTAAACTAGATAATGCATTTAACAGATGCTTCAGCTTGGCTTACTGTAGATATTTTTTGTCATTTAGGCCCAAAGCAAACATTTTTAAATCAATTTTTTTTAAGTCAATCACTGGATTTTTTTTATTGTTGAGAAATATCGATTGTTGCTGAAAACCTATTATCCAGAACCTCTGCAAAGTTTGAAGAGTGCAAAAGCAGTGGTTCTGAAGTCTCTTGGTTGAAGGACCCCTTTTCAAATGAATTGGTAATCATGGACCCTCCCTCATCTAAATTATAAAATTACACTAATGTAAAAGTGCTGCAGGTAAAAAGTGTCCGAATGGCTTCAGGAAAACAAGTATTTACTCGGTTGTCAGTGAGATGGATGTGCCTGCAGTACTTCTCACTGCAGAGTCTGTCCTTTGTGTGATGTTTGACAATAGCACTCTAAATCAATCTCCACTTTCAGGTGAAATCTGAACTTGTATTTTCATGCCCTTGTTTTGATTTTAAATATGATGTATTTAAGTATTTAAAAAAAAAACTTCCCTCTCTTGAATAAAGCTAAATTCACCTAGCCATTTACCAGCCTTGGTAACTACAGGTCTGCCTGGTGACCACTTTGCACTCTCCTCCTAGATGAGATGGCCAGCCCACTCTGTGCTGCACACACGATGGCCACACACTGCTTCTGCTTCCTGGCTCACCAAGCTCACCTCTGATCACTGTTCATTCATTTACACTTGCCTCCAGTGACCTGAGTGTTCATCCACTTGTAAAGTTGGCACTGCTTGCTAATCACTTTCACGTTATTTCTCGAACTCCTGAAAAGTTGCGTTGGACCCTGAGGCATCCGAGGATCCTAGGTTGAAAATTGTTGGTTAAGCAGATAATAAATCAGATAGTTGGTTTGCTGCCAAATGTTTTGAACTTGAAACTATGCAAGAGTAGCCAAGACACTCAGGTTATGATTTCTACTGTTTTGAGGTACTGAAAGATCACACAATGAACTCCAAACAGACAAAAATACTGAAGGCTAGAGAGCATTCTGTTTATTCCTTTCTGACTTTCTTCCCTTATGCAGTACTCTGAGCTTGGTCTAGCATGGGGAAGATCCTGGGTAACTCACTCTTAGTGAGCTTTTATTATTCTAAAGCAAAGAGATGAATGACTTCAGCATTTTAGTTTCAAACCTTTACTGATAATTCAGGATTGGTCCTACAATTCAATTTTAAAATTGTATTGTTGAATCATGCAGTTTAGTCCAGTTTTGTGCCATTCAAGATGGTTACCCAACAGCAAATGGTGGCATCTCATAGAATCAAAGCACTTTACAGAAGGAGGCCAGTCTGACTGTCATGCCTGTGCTGGCTGTTTAAAAGAAACGTCGTGCTTAGCCCCATATCCCACTTTTTGTCTGTAAGCCTGATGTTCCTATTACTCACGAACCTGTGAAAATCCTTTTTAAAGTTACCTATGGAATCATCTTCCACCAATAAGAGCATTCTGAACCTCAACAACTCTCAAGTGAAAATATTTCTCCTCACCTCTCCTTTCTATCTTTTTCCAATGACTTTGAATCTATGACTGCTAGTTATTCAATCACTTACCAGGGGAATATTTTTTTCTCTGTTTATTCTATCAGCACCTCTCATTTTGAAAACCTCTTGGATCACTGCTTAACTGTCTCAATTCTAGGGAGAACTTTTCTGATAACTGCTCATAACCTAAGTCCTCCATCCCTGGTAAACTACCTCTATGCCTTTTATAGTCCTTTACATCTATCTTGAAATGTGGTGCCAAATTATTCACAATACTCCAGCTGAGGCCTAACTAGTGATTTATAAAATTCTAGCCTGATTTCTTTACTTTCATATTTTGTGCCTCTATTTCTAAACCCAATGAATCAATATGCTTTTTTTTAGCCACCATATGAATCAAAAGCCTTACCACCATTAAGGATTTGCTTATATGGACAACATGGCCTCTGCTCATCTACACTTCAAAGTCGTGCCATTTTTCATGGAATATCTTTCCATGTTTGTCCCGTCTAAGTCCATCGCTACCCATTTCCCCACTTTGAACACTATTTGCCTCATCTGGCTTCTGCCCACTTCACCATTATGTCTGTCACCCTGATATAACTATCCTCATGAACTACTACTTTGTCAGGTTTTGTATTATCTGTAACTTTTTTGTAAAAGTTTTGCAAACGTAAAAATGCTGCTCTCTACACCCGAGCCTAGGTTGTTAATAAAAATTACAATGAGCATTGGACCCAAAACTGATCCTTGGGGGAGTCCATGGCAAACCACCAACCAGACTGGAAAATATCCATCCATCACCAAACTTTGCTTTCTGCCACTGAGCCAATTTTGTATCTTTACTGTCACTTGCCCCTTAATTCCATGAACTTGCACCTTTTATTTGACATCCACAGCAACTTGATAAATGTTCTGTTATCTCATCAAAGAATGCAATGAAGTGAGTCAAACACAATTTAGCATTAATGAGTCCATGCCGATTTCCCTTTCCAAATTTTACTTTGTCCCTGATAATGGCTTCCATTAACTTCCCCACCACTAATTTTAGGCTGACTGACCTGTAGTTGCCTTTCTCCTTTCTGAACAGTAGAATAACATAAGCAGTCCTCTGACACTACCATATCCAATGAGGATTGAAAGATTGTGATCAGTGACTCTTTTGTTTCTACCTTTACTCTTTTCAGCAACCTAGAATGCATTTCATTTGGACCAGATTACTAACTTTCAGTAATGCTGATCTTTTCAGTACGTTTTCTCTATCTCAGCGCTTCCCAAACAATGTTCCGATGTGACCCCATTTTAACACTTAAAAATTAACATGATCCCCAAACGCCAGCAAAAACAAAACAATAAAACAACATGAAAGCATTCAGTACATAATTAAAGTTTGCACATTATCGATCAACATTTTTTAATAAATATAAAAGTGAAAATGAGTTTTTAAAGTAATTTGTAACAACACATATACGCACCCCTCTTCCCAACTCGAGTCCACCCCACTAAACAAACAGCAGCCCTCATCCCAACTTGTCATCTCCCCTCTCCCCCCACCCCCAAAGCACGCACGCGCGCACATACACACACACAGACACACATTTCTTCTCAACTCCCTCTCCCCAACCCCCACACACACAGCAGTTCCTCTTCCCAACTTCTCAACTCCCCTCACACACACGCCCAACCCTCTTCCCAACTTCTCAAATCCCCTCTCTCTCACACACATTCACAGCAACCCCTCTCCCTTTCTAGAAGGCATTTGGCAGGGTGCCACATGAAAGATTACTACCCGGATAAGAGCTCATGGTGTAGGGGATAACATATTAGCATGGATAGAGGATTGGTTAGCTAATAGGAAAGAGAGAGTGGGCATAAATGGGTCATTTTCAGGTTGGCAAGATCTGACAAGTGGAGCGCCACAGTGATCAGAGCTGGGGTCTCGATTTATAATTTATATCAATGACTTATATAAGGGACCAAATGTTTGGTTGCTAAACTTGCTTATGATACAAAGGCAGGTAGGAAAGTCAGTTGCGAAGTGGAATAAGGAGTCTCTAAAGGGATATGGATAGGTTAAGCGAGTGGGCAAAAATTTGGCAGATGGAATATAGTGTGGAAAAATGTGAACTTGTCCACTTTGTCAGGAAAAGCAGCACATTATTTATATGGAGAGAGATTGCAGAACTCTGAGGGACAGAAGGATCTGGGTATCCTGGTACATGAATCACAGAATGCAGGTAAAGCAAGTGATGTGGAAGGCAAATGGAATGTTGTCATCTGTTGCAAGGGGAATAGAATATAAAAGTAGGGATGCTTTGGTACAATTGTACAGGGTGTTGGTGACACCACATATGGAGTACTGTGTACAGTTTTGGCCTCCTTATTTAAGAAAGGATATAAATGCATTAGGAGCAGTTCAGAGAAGGCTCACTCAACTGATACATGGGATGGTGGGGTGGTTAATTTAGTAGGAAAGGTTGTTTTGGCTATCCATTGGAGTTTACATGAGTGAGAGGTGATCTCATTGAAACATTTAAGACCCTGATGGGCCTTGACAGGGTGGATGCTGAAAAGATGTTTCCCCTTGTGGGAGAGACTAGAACCAAGGGACGCAGTTTAAAAATTAAAGGCCTCTCATTTAGGACAGAGATGGGAAGGAATTTTTTTCTGAGGGTTGTGAATCTTTGGATCTCTCTTCCCCAGAGAGTGGTGGAGGTAGAGGTAGATGACCTTAGACTCTTGACTAAAGAGGAAGTCAATCAGAGGTAGGCAGAATGTGGAGTTGAGGCCACAGTCAGATAAGCCATGATGTTGTTGAATGGTGGAGCTGGCTCGAGGGGCTGATTAGCCTACTCCTTCTAATTCATCTAGTTGCCGGTTCCTGTGAAACTGAGTCGCTATCCTGAGGTAAGGAGCCTGACAAAAAAAAAAGTTTAAAACCGCCACTGACCTTCCTGGCTCAGCCACATGACTTTTTTGTTTTCTGGTCAGTGACTGAGTTATGATGCTTGCCGGTCTCTAGCTGTGCCAAGTTAGCAAACAAACATCCCAGGCCCACTTGAACTCCCCGCTAGAAATGTTTTCTGATGTCCGAGGGTGCTTTGGGCTCGCTGTCCACTCATGCTGTTGTTGGAATTGATCCAGTGAATCCAGGACTGTCTTGTCAGTGCCTCTGGGCTGGGCTGCCTGCTTGCCACAGTCGCCAGGGCTTCCTCGAAGGAGGAGGTGCTCAGGACCCTTCCTCCCCCACCCCCAACCCAGTTTGGGAGCCTCTGCTCTATCTATTACTACTTTGTTTATAACTCCGTCTTTTAGTGTAACAGTCACATCATTTGCTTCCTTGCAGAGAAATTGAACAAATATTTTGTTTGCCTTCACAGTGGAAGACACAAGTTCCATTCCAGAAATAGGCAACCTAGGGGCTAAAAAGGGTGAGGAAATTAGTTATCTCTGATATTAATTGCCCTGTTGGAGAAACTTGAAGGTCTAAAATTCGGCAAATGCCTGGGACCTGATGGTCTACACCCCAGTGTTTGAAAAGAGAGCTGCAGAGATAGTGGATGTGCTAGCCATGATTTTCCAGAATTACTTAGATTAGAAGTTGGCAAATGTTACACCACCTTTCAAGAAAGAAGGGAGAGAGAAAATGGTGAACTACAGGCCAATAAGCACAATATCAGTTGTTGGGAAAATGCTGGAATCTATTGTTAAGGAAGTCTTAACAATGCACTTAGAACAATATGATTAGAGCATGTCAACATGGCTTACTAAAGGGAAACCCTGTCTGACAAATTTATTAGTGATTGTAGAGGATGTAACTTGTAGGGTCGATAAAGGGGAACCGGTAGTATTTCTGGATTTCAAAAAGGTATTTGGTAAGGTGCCACGTAAAAGGTTAATGGAGAAGATAAGGGCTCATGGAGTTGGGGGTAATTTATTTGTATGGATAAAGGATTGGTTAATGGATGGAAAATAGAATGGGCCTAAACTCGGCTTTTCAAGGTGGCAGGCAGTGAATAGTGGAGTGCTGCAAGGATTAGTGCTGGGTTCTCAGCTATTTACAGTCTAGAAGAGACAGAGTAATGGGTCGAGTAGCATCGGAAAGAGATGGCCTGCAGGAATTTTAAGAAATAAATACATACTTCCCTTGAAAGTTACGCTGACACTTCTGATCACTGGAGCTACTTGGGGCCTGCATCGAAAGACTCCTTGCAGGCCCCAGCAAAGTGCAGCTCCAGTGGACTCAAGGAGGTCACGCCCCCTTTTTTTACTGCACTAGCTGCCGTAAAGCAGGGCCCAGTGAAATTGATAGGCCAGGGAGAAGGTAAGTGTCTAAAGTAGGTGGGTAGGATTTGGGGGTGTGTGGGGGGATCGGAAGTTGGGGAAGGTGGAGGCGATGGAGGTCGGCAGGACGGGTTTGGGGGGTCCCGGAGGTTTGGGGGTGTGGAGGTTGGTGGGGGTGGGCAGGGAGTGTTGCTGGGGGATTGGAGGTTGTGGTGGTGGTGGGGGCCGGCGGCGGCGGTGGGGGGGGTTGTGGTTTGGAGAGGAGTCCCGTGGGGGCCGGCCTGGGTGTTTACAATAGTTACCCAGAAGTTAAAAGAGGCTTTAATGTTTCTGACATTTTCTGGGTAACTATTGGTGTAACCCTGGCGGAACCATTCGAAGTTTGCGATTTAAATCGCATTTTCAGATGGTTCCCAGTACAGGGCAATTGTCCAGAGGAAGTTAGAGTTTCTGGACAATTGCCGTGCAAACCCTTACCTGGGAACTTCTGAGAAGGATTCTCCAGTGCATCTTTGGGGCACCTCCCAAATCCAATGTTGGGGAGCTTGGAAGTTACTTCCCAATGTACTTAAGTTTGCTGATGATACCAAGCTAGATGGAAAGATAAGCTGTGGGGAGGGCACAGAGTCTGCAAAGAAATATAGACAGGTTAGGTGAGTGGGCAACAAGATGGCAGATGGAGTATAATATCGAGAAATGTGAAGTTATTCACTTTGGTCGTAAGAATAAAAAAGCAGAATATTTTAAAATGAATGAAATGCGAAGGTGTTCATGTTCAAAGAGACATGGATGTGCTTGTACAAGGAATGTAGAAAATTAGCATGCAGGTGCAACAAGCAATTAGGAAGACAAATAGCATGTTGACCTTCATTGCAAGGGAATTGGAGTACAAGAATAAAAAACATCTTGCTACAGTTGTGCAGGGTTTTGGTGAGACCTTGTCTGGAGTACTCTGCAGTTTTGGTCTCCACACTTAAGAAAGGATATACTTGCATTGGAGACAGTACAGCCAAGGTTCACTAGATTAGTCCCTGGGATGAGGGGTTGTCTTATGATGAGAGACTGAGAAATTCAGATTATATTCTCTGGTGTTTAGACGTACAAGAGGCCATCTCATTGAAACGTACAAAATTCTGAAGCGGCTTGATAGGGTGGACACTGAGAGATTGTTTCCATTGGTTTGGAATCTAAAGCACGGGGCCAAAGTCTCAGGATAAGAGACAAATTATTTAGGACTGAGATGAGGAGAAATTTCTTCACTCAAAGGGTTGTGAATCGTTGCAATTCTCTACCCCGGAGCATTGTGGATGCACTATTGTTCAATACATTTAAGGCGGGGTCGACAGATTTTTGAGGTCTTGGGAAATTAAATGATATGGGGAGCGGGCAGGAAAATGGAGTGAAATCCAAGATCAGTCATGATTCTATTGAATGGTGGAGCAGGCTCGATGGCTGTGTGATCTGCTTGTGCTCCTATTTCTTGTATCCTTTAGTGAAGGTAGATGCATAGTACTTACTAAATACTTTAGCCTTGTCCTCTGCCTACCTTTGAGTTGTTAATGGGCCAAAGTTTTTTTTCCTAGCTAACCCTTTACATTTCATATGCTTATGAAATGTTTTAGGGTTTGATTTGATGTTGCCTGCTCATCTTTCCTGTAATCTCTTTGCCTGCCATATTAACTTTTTCAATTTCCTCTTGGATTTATAATCTTCTGCACTTGACATTTAAAAGAAAATAGAAATTTATAATAACTTCTATTCATTTTGTCAGGGCACATTAGCCTTCGATGCTCTATCTTTTCCCTTCAGTGCAAAACCCAGTTACATCTCTTCCATCAAGGTGTAAATTTCTCAGCGATGCTGAGTGTTTGAGTGGAAGTTCTCATCAGTTCAAAGATTTCCCATTGATTGTAGTCTGGAGGGTCCTCAAGCGCCCCTTCTGGAGAAACAAAAACTCATTGACAGCAACTTCTGAATTTCCGTGTTTAACTGCACATATGCAGATTCCCAAAGTTACTGTCTGTTTCAGAGGATGGCAAACGCTGACTGTTTCATTATCATTACCACTGCAAAGTCCAGGACATTACTTTTTTCCCAGCTGTAGTCTGTTTCTGGGGGGAAATGTGTGGATCCAAAACACTTACTGTTCATGAAGGTGTGTATACTAACTGATTTACATTGCAATCCTTCCAGTGGTAGCTTTGCAAGTAAGGACTGTTAAATGTGTTTTAAACACAAGCAATCAACACAAGTATAAGAAATAAGGTCTCTCTACCCGTGTATTCTAATCAGTTGCATTGACCAGAATTATTAAATTAAAATAGACATTTGCTGTCTAATTTATGTTATTTAAATTTTAAATTTTCATTTCACTGGATTAGTTTTCAATGTTTAATTATTAGGACAACTCGCAATGCTTGTAATGGGCATAAACTTTGAGCTTCTGTTTGAAATTTGCCTCTACACTAGTTTAAAATCTCCAGGACGTTGTGGAACTCTTAGTCTGATGAAGTGGACTGTGCCTGTTTCATTGTATAAATACTATATTGAACCACATTTAGGTTATTCATGTGTATATGCATAACCTCCTCTTTGGTCTGGAAACAAAATAGTCCTCCCAAGTTTTTGCAGTTTTAAAAGATCATTTAAATTTTGCCCCAGCAGAGCCAATAGAGGCATCCCTAACTAGTTGGTTTTTGCAAGTGTTCATTATTGCTGTTAACTGGTCATCCTTCCTGGTGTTATGGTGAAATCAGTGTTGCATTGACAAATTAGTCTCTTAATTGTTAATGTTCAGTGAAAGGCAACACATTTATGTTGCATGGCACCTTTAGTTCTATACTGTATAATAAATATTCAGTCCCATATTGAATCCTGCCATTCAGCCTATTGGGGCAATTTGTGCCTAAGTGCTGGCTGGTGTCTTTTTCGGTATTACAAGCACAATTGCTGTGGCTGACATACTTCCAATGTGTTGTCTTTCAGTAACCGTTCAGATAGAGGGGATTGAAGTAGTGCTTTGCATTCAACATGTTCTTCTGGGCATATGTAGTATACAGCAGTTTCATCAACCTTGTCATTACGCAGGCTGATGTGACACTGGTATTCAATCAGCTTTTTAACTTGAACATCTGGCAGGTGCTAGTTAATTGTTGCACAATGTTAAAATAGAAAACTGGTGAGCTTGTGAAACAATGTGCCTATCTTCTGCTTGTAGCACCCTCCTTGTCGGATACATTTTTGTTTAATGTACTTCATGTTGTTTTGGCCTAATCAACTTAAATTGACATCATATAACCATTTGTCTTGGGTTACTTGCACAAACTGTCTTACTCGATCATTTTTCCAATGGTCCCATGATGATGCCTTCTAAATGCTTTCATTTGTGCAGTTTGTTTTCTGTTTCTGGAAACAACGTCCACTTTCCAATTCTCTGAAGACTGAACACATGGTTAATATTTTTCTGTGTTGGCGAAGCTTGCAGTTTTTTCAGTTATTAGTAAATGGGTTCAGCTGCTTTATTAACAAAAGTTACTCGAGCATCATGTCAGCATTGTTCTACTAATATCACAGCATAGATTGGAGAGGCTAGTGAAGGTGTTAGAAATTGAATCCTGTTTAAAAAATTGACCCCCTCAATTCAACCAATTTTTAAAATGTTAATTGGTATAGTATGGCATATATTACAGTAACTTTTTTACATCCCTGGATTAGCAAACAGGTGCAGGAGGTGGCAGGGAAAATGTAATTGCTAGTGTGATTTAATTATTAAAAATTGCTTTCCTTTTTGGAGATTAAATCCTAACAGTTCAAAATTGAAGGGTGGTAAAATGTTCAACTGTAATTTGCTGTCACCCAATGATAGTTGCTGCTTCAGTTTTGCAAGTATGCATGCATGCGTTAGATTGAACATATTGTAACAACTTAGATTAAATTCAGTTTAATTGCTTAACCGTGTTAAATTTGTGCATGTAAAATTTACACTTAGTGAAAATGAAGTTTAAATTGTTAATCAACTGAAAGCTGTCCAAAATTTCAGATAGCTTCAGTAAATTATTTTCAATCGTAAAATAATTTAAATTTGCGTAATTGGAGTATTTCTCGATATGGTTGTCAATTTTGTTATATTACAAATGCCACTACTTTTCCTCAGAGGCAGAAAGGAAAAGTACATTTGTATGCTTGCTTGTGGCTACTAACAGACACAAGCAATTTGCTTACTTTTTTCAGTTAATGTGTAACACAGCATGAGCAGAAATGGAAATACTTGTAGGAAATTTGAGAAAGGAAGCAGATTTGAAGAAATGGACAGAACTGCAACTTGTCTTTCTTGAACTGTGGAAATTGTAAACCATGTAGCCTCTGTAATGTTTTTATCCTGTCTGGGGTAATGGAATTTACTCAGTTGTAAGATCTAAGCTGGGGAGCTGTTCTGCTCTGTGACCAGCTGACCAGTATGCTTTTGCTAGGCAAGTTTGTTCTTAATAGTGTATTTCTCTAGAGAGATATTGTTCTGCTGTTCAAAAGTGCATTTAATGGAGTCTCGAATGTTCTTCATGATTATACGTTTTTTGTTAACTCTTGCTCTTCAGTGGTATTATGTGATATTAGACAATTTATCCTGTTTATCTGTGATAAATTCTTCCTTTTAACTTTTGATCAGATTTCAGCAAAGGTTCATTCTATCGTGTCACGCTGAATTTCTTTTGCAAGTATGCATGCTGTGACCTGCATACAAAATGGTTGATCCATATTACCCATGAGCGATGTTAAAAGAAAGTGACTTGCATTTATGTAGCATTTTTCTTGACCAATGGACGTCTCAAAGTGCTTTTACAGCTAATGAAGTACTTCCGAAGCATAATCGTTTGTAATGTAGGAAACGCAGTAGCCATTTAAAGCACAGCGAGTTATACCCTTGAGAGAGAGGTAAAGATGATGAAGAGAGGGAAAAATGGCAAACGGTCATGGATACCAAATACCTTAGAGGTATTTTAAGATTTGCGTTTTGATTTATTTCAGTGAATTTTTTTAGCAAATGTGGATCTCGAGCCACTTTGGATGATTTGTTCTCTACAGATATGTTCCATATGACAGAAGCAAACTTCCTATAATATAGACCGATTGGGACTTTAAAAGAACCAGTGTCCCGCAGTGCTTTACTCTTCTATGCCAAAATAACTGAATATTGTAATAACATTTCCAGGACTAGTCTAGATTTAAATGTACAAAGGTTTCAGAAATGGCTCCACTTCAGTTTACTCTTATTTTTCAAAGCAATATTTTACTAACTTTAAAACTTCTATTAAACACTTTCTAAAATAACATACAATGCTTTGATTATTTTTGAAAATGGGTTATTTTTTTTATAATCATTGCTCTTTCAAATTTAGTAACCATGGCTCAGTTGGTAGCACTGTGGCCCCTGAGTCAGAAGGTTGTGGGTTCAAGTCCCACTGCAGAGATTTGAGCCCAAAAAATCTAGGCTTGAGTCCAGTACAATACTGAGGGAGTGCCGTAATGTTCGAGGTACCATCTATTGGATGAGGTGTTCAATTAAGGCCCTGTCAGTGCCCCCAGGTGGACATTAGAACTTCAATAGCACTATTTTGAAGAAGAGCAAAGGAGCTCTCCCCAATGTCCTGGCCAATATCATCCCTCAATCAAGGTCACTTAAAAAATATATGGTCATTATTACTGCTGTTTGTTGGACCTTGCAGTGCACAAATTGACTGCTGCATTTGCTACATTACGGCAATGACTACACTTCATTGGTTGTTAAGTGCTTTGGGATGTCCTGAGGTTGTGAAAGTCAGTATGTTAAAGCAAGCATTTCTTTCTTTCTAATTTGATATAAAAATTGCAGTCCATTGAAGCAAATTGGTTTTTTCCTGTTTGTGTGAATTTGTTTCTGCTGCTTGAAATAAATTTGAATTATATAGGCACCTTTCTCAGTTGCAGATTTCAGAATCAATAAGGTTTTATTCTTGGCCCATTCAAAATCAGCCATGTCCCTGTCAAATCCCTGTGCTTGAGGTGTAAATATATATTTTTTGTGCGGTGGGGGTATTCTGATGGACAATGTTCACACTAGGATAGTGCAATTCATTGTGGGAAATTGAAATTAAACTCATTTTTAAAGCTGCAAATATTGTTTGTGTATTTTTCTGGGGAGGCTTGTCAAATTGTGATTTATGTACCGATTGGATCAGTATTCGTTTTTTGCTAACAAAGTTCATACAAAACTGTAGACGGTTACAGATAAAGTGTCTAAGGAAAAAAACTTGCTATTATTTTGTGCCTTTCATGATCCCCAGAGTCCTTCACAGCCAATGTGTTACTTTTAAAATGTCATCACTGTTTTAATGTAAGTGAAGATGGCAGTGAGTTTTCACATAGGAAGGTCCCACAAGCAGTATTGAGATGGATGACTAGTTAATTTGCCTTGTGATACTTGTTGAGAAATAAATATTGATTAGGACACTAGTTGAAATTCTGTACTGTACAAATAACATTGTATAAATTCAAATTAAGTAACGCTAAATCACCCAAACGAGCCCTGAGTAGCACAGCTTCTCTGTCTCATCCACAGCTCTTCTGAAACTCAGCTCAACTTTTTGCTTGCTCTCCTTTCCCACACAGACTCTGTCCACTCCCTCTTGCCTTTTCTCCCTCCTTCTCTCACGCCTTCCCCCTCCGCCGCCGCACCCCCCCAGCCCCCCCCGCCCCCCCCCCCCCCCCCCCACCACCCCACTGCTACCAGTGAGACAAACTGACATTGGTGGTTAATATGTGATAGATCGATGGAAGACATGAGAAATAGATACTTCCGTCAATCTTGTTTATATTTTTGTGAAATATCAAAATTGTCACTTGCTGTGTATGGTGTACTGGCTTTTCTGTTCTCCACTTGGTTTGTTAGGGATTTTGCCTGTTTTGCCACAGTTATTTTGCAAGCTATAATCAAGATCAGTAGAACAGTTTGCGAGGGAGGAGGAAAATATAGGAATGGGAATCTGAGAATTTAGGTTCATAGTTTTAATAACAAACTCCAATGTTAACATTTTTAACTATTAAAAAAAATTCTAACAGATATTTTCACACAAACTTAAAACTTTCCTCTGTTTTGAATACCCCACCATACCTCCCAAACATGCCATTTTCCGCGCCCCAGCTGTTTTTGTTGCATGTTCTGGTTAATGCATAACATACTTGTTTGTGTCTGCAGTATTCCCTTCACTATCCAACGTTTATGTGAGCTGCTTACAGATCCTAAGAAGAATTACACTGGGACAGACAAATTTCTCAGGGGAGTTGAAAAGGTAACCAAGAACCTAGAAACTGGTCTTCACATTATTAATGACTTGATCTATTGTCTGTCCTCCTTATCACTAAACCTGGGTTGTTACCAGTTGATGTCTTGTCAAGTTATCAGAAGATTGAGGGTGTTAATAACTGAAATAACATCCATGAGGCTCCAAGTAAAAGTTCTGTTTTTTCCATGTTTTTATTCTCCCAACTATCTTCAGAGGACTATGTTGATTCTTCAGGGGTTTATGCCTTTAATTTGATTGATTGCCTGTCTTTGCTGAGTAAGCTAGCTTCATGTCATTGCTCAGAGATTGCCTTTTATGTTACCCTTTTAAGTTTGCTGTAAATCCAAATGCTTGCACCTGGATTCCAACTCTACTGAGTGTAACTGGAGGGTTCATCACGGAATCTGAAATAGTAAGATTTAAAACAAATACTCCACTGATTCCCTTTCAAAGAAATATGGCCTTTTGCCCCCAAAAGAAAGCTACCTATAACTAGAAGGAAAGTTTAAAAACACTGCAGTGATCATTTAGTTTTATTTTTTTTAAATCCCAAACAGGGTTGTTTTGTGCTGAAGATGATGGTTTTGAAATCCTTGGAACATAGTATCAGCAGTAGGCCATTTAATCTCCCAAGCCTGCTCTGCTATTTATTGCTTTAAAGCTGACCTATGCCTTGACTCCATTTACTTACTTAAACCTATCTGTCTTGAACATTTCAGTTCACCCAGTATCCAGAGCCTTTTTGGGGGAAGGGAGTTCCAGATTTCCAGTAGCCTTTGCATGAAGAAGTGTTTACTGATCTCACTCCTGAAAAGCCTAGTTCTAATTTTAAGACTATGCCTCCTTGTTTTGTTACTCTGTATCTAAGCTGTGGAATTTCATTATCGTTTTAAACACCTTGATCAGATTACCCCTTAAGTTTCCAAACTCAAGGAAATACTAGTAATGTTTCTGCAACCTGTCCTTGTAATTTAATCCTTTAAACCCTGATATAATTCAGGTGAATCTGCGATGTAACCACTCCTATGTCAAAATATCCCTGTAGAGGTGTGGTGCCTACAACTGAATGCCATACACCAGATAAGAGCTAACTAAGGTCCTTTGTAATTCAGCCATCATCTCCTCACTTTTTTGAATTTGTACATGTACAATAGCTTTAGGCAATTTATGTACATGAACGCTCAAATCCCATTGCAATTCTTTAGTTCCTTGTCTCTCTTCTCTGACTTTATCAGATTCAAAGTGGTTGACCTCGAACTTCTGAGTTGAACTCCCCTACCACACTTTTGTCCACTCACTTAATTGGTCCCTGGCCCATTGACACTTCCTGTTACCATCATTAGAATTTACCATGCCTCCTAACTTAGTCTTATATTTGTAAACTTGTATGTGTAACTCTTTATTCCTTCATCCAAGTCATGAATATATATGTGGTGAAAAACTGAGGTCCTAGTACAGATTGCTGGGGAACACTTTCTCTTCTTACATTCCCTTCAACTATGCACCCTGTACCCCCCAAATAATTACTGACGCATGTTATAAGATCATCTCCAATGCCATGTATTTTCATTTATACAATCTTTTATGCAGAACCTTATCAAATGCCTTTTATGGACACTAGCAGGTTCTTGATCTCCTCCAATTCATTTGAAGTTGTCAGATTGCTAACTATATCTATCCAGTTGTCAAATGGCGGATTTGAAGATTTTCTTCCACTGTTGTTTTCTGTGATACTCCTATTTAGTCTACAGAATGTGATTGTGACCCATTGCCTCCCCCTTACTCTTTTTTAGCTAGTTATGAGGGGTATCAGAACAAAGTAAATTATCTGGGGATAATTTGGTGAGAAATCTTTCATCATGAGTGCTCTTGCTCCCAACTAGAAGATCTGGGAAAGACAGAAGTTCACTATCTCTAAGACTTTGTTGTTGAAATGTTTTACAGTTAATGAGCTAAAGTCAGATTTTAGGTGCAAAAATTTATTTTCTTTAGTCTCATGTCCTCTTTTTGTAAATTTACAGAATGTTATGGTTGTCAGCTGTGTGTATCCCTCTACAGAGTAAGTAAAACTTAAATACTTTATGGTGCATGCTTTTTGTTCAATAATTGTTTAATACTCCAAGGTTTTAAAATTTCTGATCTTTTTAGGAAGTACAACTTTGGCTCGAATAGTTTGAATCGAGTGAATGGCATCATGCTATCAGGAAGCCACACTGGTTATACAGACAGGTAAGTTATCTTTAGCTTTCTTTGTGATGTTGTCAATTGTTTCCAAAGGATTGCCTTTATTAATTCCCTTAGCTGAAATGGTAGGTGGTTCAGGCTGAAGACAACCAGTGCTGTTCCATGACACTTCCCCTTAAAAGCCTGCTTACAAGGCCACCAGGGTGCAAAATGCTAACTTTGTCCCAAATGTGGTAGATAGTATTGATAGTAGCCTATAGCTCCAAATTAACCAAAGTTTTTGGTCTACTATTTACCCTGCAAATTGAACCTTGCACATTTTTTCTATTTCTATTATATTGAATATTTGAGTATTTAAACTGCGAATGCTTTGGAAATAGTTGTAACATTTTATATCTTGCTGTACTTTAACGACTCTTAAATTTCAGTCTTTTCAGTTTAACATCTGTTAAGGGGATTTGTGAGAAGTGCCTTCCTGGTTGCCCATCAACAGTTAGACTCTTGAGGACACTAAACATTTAAGTTGTTACTGACAGGAAATTGGGATGGACTTAATTCATACCTGTTATCCCTTCCTGTGCACTTCCTCTGTGCTTGTTACCAAGAGGAAAATAGAAACCGAAAGGAGGAAAGGAAATGTGAACATACTAAAACATCAGTGAGTGTGAGACATCATATAATGTTCAGTGAGAGTAGTGAAATGTCAGTATAGAACAGATACGGGAGTGTAATGTAAATGGTGGTTTTAGCTGTGAAACATTCTCATTTGTATCTGAAAATCTGATTATCTCATAGTGCCAGTGATAACTCCAACATTTTGTGAGGTATCGTCATGCCCTAGGTTAATCCTCGAAGTGAAATTTGCATTGTTCCTCCGGTTGAGCCTAAAAATAAGTTGAATATGTTAAAAGTTAAATAGGTATTAATTTCCTTTGAGCCACTGGGTTTAGTTTTATGCACGTAGTGAGTGATTTAGTATGTTGGTGTTGCATTAAATTCCGGGGAGAAAATCAAAATGTGGGCCCTCTGGTGGTAACATAGATTGGTGATCTGAATTCACTTCAGCTTGGTATGGTACATGGTAGAGATAAAGAAAAGATAAGCTTAAGTAACTGGATTCAAGTTTTTTTTAGCCTGTTACAGAATATGGAACATTATATAGTTTTGCAGACAAATAAACTTGGTGAATTACTCAAAAGTGGCTTGAAAATTCAGAGTTAGCACTAACATTTCAACCATTAATTCCTGCTGTGCAATTGCTCTGTCTGACTGGGTCATATGAGTAGCTTGTGTCTTTATCTTACATAGTTCAGCAGAATTGTAAATTTGGAGTACTTACTTTTCTTTCAGATCTAATATAAATGGTCCTGGCACACCAAGACCTCTGAGTCGATCAAAGGTTTCATTATCAAGCCCTTTAACAACAAATGGTTTGCCGGACAGCTCTGATAGAGAAATAAATGTGCAACAAACGGAAGACAAATCACGCAGGTATGTTTTCCGAATTTAGTAACCTTTTTTAAAACACTGCAAAGATAAAACATTCACTGTGGTAGGGATGTACCTACTGAAATTCTTTACATTATTGAGGACCAGTAATTATAAACAGTAATTAAATGTTCTCGTTCAACTAAAAATGCAATTTGTTGCTAAACCAGATTGTGAGAGTAGACCAGTAAAAAGTATAGCCCTGTGTATTCAGTATTAAAATTTTTTAGCTAATGTCTAGATCAAATCTCATTTTAAAAAATACCACAAATTTCATCTGCCATTTTCCATTCCTGTGATAATAGTCTGCTTATTGTGTGGATAAAATCTTTGAAGCTTTTGAAGCCATGCATTTGTACTTCAAAATTGTTATATTTTGATTGCTTACTTTTTGCCTCAGGACCACAATCTGCCAACTTGCTGAAAGTTGATATTGTGCTCTTTATTATACTGGCAGCCCTTTATATTTAATGAAATAATAGCTAGTCACAGAAAGCAACTTTCTGTGTCAACTTTGATTTTTCTTTTTGTTGCCCATTATAAACTTAAACAAGTTTCAGATCAAACCTGTTTCATTTTTTTCTGCAGCATTGGAGTATGGTAAATAGAATATTTTTTTAGCTTGCTGAGGAATGCGTGGATTTGGTTTGAAACCAACAGTGTCATGTACTTGAAGGTGTTATTTTTGACTTAATGCTAAATAGCATTTTACATAGAGTACACTATTTCAAAAATGAATGTAGTGGCCCATCTTTGAACCTTAGGTGTTAATGGATCTGCTCAATATAGGTTTGGGTATGTCTTACAGATAGTATATTTATTGTACTAATATTCTTATTTGCAGCTAATTGACTCAGATATATTTCTAAGAAAGGAAAGATTTTCATTTACATAATGACTTTATGACCACAGAACATCCCAAGGTGCACTTTTGAAGTGTAGTCACTATTGTCATGTAGGAAATAAAGCAGCCAGTTTGAACACAGCAAACCCCCACAAACAGCAATGTAATAATGACCAAATAATCAACTTATGATTGAGGGATAAATATTGCCCAGACCACCAGGAGTAAAACTCCTCTTTTTCAAAATAGTGCAATGTGATTTATGTCCACTTTTTTGAGGGCAGAGTCTCGGTTTAACGCATCATCCTAAAAAAGGCACCTCTGAAAGTGCAGCACTCCCATAATACTGCACTGGAGTGTCTTTGCTTGATTTGTCTGCTCAAGTCTCTGGAATGAGATGTAAGCCACTACCGTCTGACTCAGGTGGGAGTGCTACCAACTGAGCTATGGCTGAGACTGAAACAACACCTGAAGCAACAGCAACCTGCCAACGAAAATAGTGATTCACTGTTAATTTCTTTTGAGATGGGGCCAAGAATTTAGACCTATAACTGCCTCACCAGAAAGAAATAAGCTAATTGACTGCAAAGCTCACTAAACACACTCTAGCAGCAGAATAATACATTGTGTGTTACAATGCATAAAATTCCTATTATAAAACTGAGCAGCACTACTTTTGTTCTACCTTGGAACTCAAATGCGTGAATAGTATTGGTATAAACCTTCAAATTGTGGCAACAGAATTTGTCACAATTGAACAACAATGAATGGAATATGCACACTGGCCCAAAGATAGCAGTAAATCTGTTTTGAGAGTTAAACCTCTGGGTTTGGGGAGAATAAAGGAGAGGGCCGATACTATTAAAGTTGATTGTGTTCCTAAGCCTGTTGACATGTTCAAGCTCCTTTTAACTTGTGTACGAATTGTTAACAGTGGCTGCACGCTTAATTGTTTTTAAACAGTGATTCACCTACATCCCATGGAGAAGACATTCAGAGTAACTGTTCGAAAAATAAACATTTAGAGGACACAATGGAAGCTGAGGCACCTGAGGTAAAACGACTGAAATTTGACACAGAAAATGAGGAGGAAGAAGAGCCTGTACATTCTGAGAGTTCTTCAGAAATGCCTGAAGAAACTGAGAACACAGCAAAGCAGGAAGAAGCCAAAGATGAGAGTGAATGGACTGATCCAGTTAATGCAGAAAAACAAGGTACTGTGTACCTTCCTGAATATATAAAGTAGTACCATAGCCAGCTAGAATCACCTTTTTAATGAGCAAATTTTCTGTATCATTTTACTGGTAGGCAAGTGACAATGCAGCTTAGTGGGCAAAATAGCAGTTTCACTAAAGTACAATGAAGCCAAGTGAGAAATGAAAACTGGAATTACACCTTGAAAGTAAAGGCCAAACTTCAGGAGGTAATTTTGTATCACTTGGGCTTTACATTAGGCTGTAGTTGCACTGATTCAAATGAGTAGCCAAGTAAAAAATATTACATTTATATATGAGAATTTTTTATGTCAAACCCATGTTTTTTCCCAATTTTGTCTACCATTAAAATGTAACAGGTTAGCAAGCAATGTTCCCTGCATGTTTGCTTGCACACAATATGAACGTACAGAAATGACAGGCAAAAAAAAACTGGTCAATTTAGCCTGTACAACAACATGATGGCCAGACCATCATGGCTGAACAATTCTTCCCACCCGAGCAATCATGTAATTTCCTGGGAGAGGTAAAAATAATTAAGGAATTCCTTTTCAATCTGGGCATCAATCAGGTGTGGCTGTGCACTGCACTTGGTAAATATTGGTCTAAGAGCAGTACTTGTTGTATAATGGTCTTGAATGCTGATTTGGCACACTTATCCCTCGCAGTCGGTTGTATTTAATCCTGTGTCATCGTCTATCATTTTCAACTTTCTTGCTAGGGAATGCACAATAAACAACCTTAGAACAATTTGCTTAATAGCTGCATTTTATAGTTAATCATTGGAGATTGTGAATGTTGTTATGCAATCGGAACAGTAATATTCTAGCAATATTATCTGCTTTTCTTTCAGTACCTAAATTAACTGAGTTTTAAAACCTTCTGAGTTTGTTTTATGTAGCTTTGGTTTCCATAGTGATTTAAGTATTCATTTGATTTGCTATTTCATTGTGATGTGTTCTGTATATGACAGGGCTTCATTGAATCTCAGATTCCTATAGCACAGAAGGAGGCCATTTGGCTCATCGTGCCTGTGCCAGCTCTTTGAAAGAGCTACCCATTAACCAACAATCCCGCTCTTTCCCCATAGACCTGCAATTTTTTCAAGTATATATCCAATTCCATTTTGAAAGTTACAATTGAATCTGCCTCTAACACCCTTTCAGGCATTGCATTCTTTTTAAACTGCAACTAAATATTGAGGGTTAACTTGCCTTTGTAATATTTAGATTCACTAACCTTAAAATCCACTAATATGTATATAAACATTCAACTTCATTGATGCCTTTTAATACTTAAGTCACTGAGAGATGCAAGGAATTGACTAGATTCCAGGGTGACCCATTGTGCAAACTCGCACTTCATATTGTAATGATGAAATGAGTAAATCCGCATGCTTTTACTGGCTGTTACATGAATCTTGTGAATTAATTTATTGTTCGTCTTTCCCTGTGCATACTAGTTTCAAATGTCACAAATATATCAGCTAATCTATTGGATGTCCTGAAATTAACTTGTAACAATAATATAGGAAATGTCTTGCACATCAATTTGTTTTTCAATTGCTATGCCCCCCTAATTGCAATGGCTTCAATTTATCTTTTTCTGAAAGTTTTCAGCTGCATAGTACAGGAGGAAAAGTGACACCTGTTGACATTTTGTGTATTTATAGAGCCTTCAAGCATACAAGTAAAAGCCATGTTTGAATCTGAGCAAGAGAAAGTTGAAGTTTCATCTGAAAATGTCAAAACTTCAGATGAAAACCAAATGGACCAATCTGAGCCAACCAAGACATTAACTTCTAAGGCAAGTGAAATCAGTGAAAACACTGACGCTGTTAGTAGCAGTGTGGACTACAGCGATACAGAAAAAACAGAGACACCTCCCGAAACTCCAGAGATGCCTTCTGAGAGCCCTATGGAGAACAGTGCAGATGCCACAGAGGAACCAATGGAACAGGACTAAATGTTGAGATACTCTGCAGTATTTTCCATGAGGTGTTGATTTTACACTGTATAAAGTTTTATGTAATAAAGTGGACCTTTGTTTCCAGGAGAAGGAGGGACAAACCTTCTCCAAGAAATAACCTGGAAGAGCTGTACAAGATGAGAACTGTGAAACTAGCTCCTTCAGGTCTCATCTACTGCTCCCGCTTTTTTTGTTTGGTCAAATCAGTGGTTTTGTGTATAGATTTTCTAATTAGAGGAAGTTTTTAAACTGGAAAGTAAAACTATAATTGTCAAGTTGTTTTCCAATTCATTGGACTAGGCCATTTACCATAGTTTTTTGTCTTGTTTTTAAATCTCTTCAGCAAAATTTCATTTCCTACATGGTCACTATTTCAACATTCAATAAACACTGCTGAAATAACAGGTTAATACACATTCCAGGAAGAAACCCAAAACAATACATCACTTTCATTTACTTCTGATCCTCTATTAATGGGATTCATTAATCAAAAGGGAGTGTGTGGTTCACATTAATGTGAAACAGCAAAGTTTAGGACTTGTTTCAAGATCAGTTTATTTTGGTTGCAGAATAAATGCTTTTTTTGATTCATTGTTCAAGCAGAAAAAGGTGGGAGGTAATCACTCAATTTACGCTCAGTGGTTAAAACATTGTGAATATTTGAGTAAGTTCCTTTTGGTTACCATTTTTTGTAGCATGCAGACAGCATTGTTACACATACACCACTGACTGCATTGAAGAGCTACTGCAATTACCTTGTTAATTTAGTCTTGTGCCAGATCTTATGTACTGGTAATGCAATTTTAGGGGGTGCATTGAACCACCATGATTTGTACAAAATTTTGAAGTGAATGAAATATTTTTGAACATGCTACTACATTTTGACAGCCAGTGGTTGTACATTTTTGGAGATGAGAACTCAAAGCACAAATCTTAATCTGTACTTCTGATGTTTTCTGATATCCAGCTTGTAAATTCAAAACCTTTAACTGTTGAGTCACAATTACTGGCTGTCAAAATTTGTTTGTACTTGTTTCTGGCAACTGTACTTTTTGATATTTAGAATTTTTAAATTTCTGTAAGTAGATTTTGTAGATTAATTGTAGATGTAATTGTTCACTGCCTTTGTGAAACGTTATATAATTGTATAATTTGTGTGTAAACTGAATGCTTTGGCTTTCAATACAGTATTCATATAAAGCAATAAATGTTATATCTGGACACAGAGCCTGGAGGTACACTCCAGTTCACTTTGATAAAATTTGCACAGGGTTGCCAGAGGCCATAATGACTGCACGTAACTGACAATCTACAAGATTGACAGTTTTGTCTTTCCTGTGAATGTAGTATTTTGCACTTGTTAAAGTGAATATTCTAAAGATATAGTTTTGTGGGATCTTAAATTCACTTTGAGAGAATTAAGTCTTCATCCTAACCAGTGTGTAAAGTTTTTACAGGATGCATAAGCGCTGTAACATTGTTTCTCTTCAGTGCTGTGGCTGGGAAGAATATGCATCTTACGTTGCTAATTAAACAATAGTTTTCACAAGTTTTAACAACCTGATCAGCAAAAATGTTTTTGAATCTTAATCTTGTTGTCAATGTCAATGGCAGAACTTAAGCAGTATTGGGGACTTGAATTTTCTCCCCTTTCTAAAGTATCCACTAATTCTGCTTGTAAGAGCCAAGTTCATGTTTTGTGCACTGCTGTACTTGGGTGTGGGGAAGAAGGGCAAATTTCATGTTGAAATCTTTATTGCACCAGCATGACTTGCAACCTAGCTCTTCATCTGTCTTACATTTTTGAAGTCCTTATCCCACAGCCTAGTTTTCAATAAGCTGTTTTCTTGTGATCCAGTTGAGTAGCAAACCTGGGCTTAGGAGTTGGTTGTGTTCTTAGATTGTAAATGTGACAAGAAGAAACTTATGGAAGATGGCTGAAGAAAGGTGGATCATGGTTGAAATGCAGTTTATTCTCTTCATCCTCCTGCACCTGAAAGTTTGTCTTTTTTGCTTTGAAGGAAGAAATTAAATTTCTAGAAACAGTAACGTTGCCCAACATTGTTTGAAAAGATTCTAAATGAGGATTTTCTTTTCATTTTCTAGAAATGTTTTAATTAGTAACTAAAAGGTATAGCGCTAATTTAAATCTTAGAATTTTATAGCACATGGTAATTCAGCATCATAACTGTGCTGATACTCAGAGCTCTCCACTTAGTCCCATTTCCTGCCTCTTTCCAATCCACTTTTATATTTTTCCATTTCAAATTTTGTCAACTGCCTTTTTCAAAAACTGTTCAACTCTGCCGGTGCTTCTGCGCTGGCTTAATTAACCCGAGTTATCTTTGTGTGACTCCTAGTTTATTTTGCAGCTTAGCCTCAGAAGTTTACCCTCTACCATTTTTGGACTGCTAGTCTATAGTTAACCAACTTCTATTTTTTCTTTGTATGCAAGAATAGATTTTCCATGACTAGCCCACAGTCAAGTTTGTTGACTTCAATTTTGTTGTTTTGTTTTCTTGTTTTTGCTTACACAAATGGTTGTGGGTAATGTTATTCAGACTTTCAAAGGCCAATTGTTTAATTATAAGGCTAGGTACTTGATCTGATCAGGCCAAAGTTATTTTGCTTTCAAGGTGGTGTATTCAAGTATTAGTGAATGTGAAAACATGAAATTTGGGAGAGGGTGTTATCGAACATTCATGTATTTTGTCTATGTATTTTGAGGCTGGGTTTGCACAGTGACAACAAAGCCTGATAATGAAGCATTATGGATGACGTACATCTCTCAAGTACTTAATCTACCCTGAAGGGTAGGAGGGAGATATATAACTTCAGCATAGTGGGGGTTGAACCTTCTCACCAATTTGTAGCAAATCGTGGCACATAGGGATGGAACCAGCAAATGGGAAAGTATATTTGAAGACATCACTGAAGCAAATTTTGAAACAATTGATACTGCAGAAATCAGGCATAATGGATTGATTTTCTGCACCTCTGCCTGTCAATTTCAAAATTAGAGGGGTTGGGAATATTACACCTGTTCATTCGTGCCTCAGAACAGATATTTCAAGTAATGGCCCAGGTAAATTGCTTAAGTAGTTTTAAATTTCTCCATCAAGGTGGTTAAATACTTAAACCCATCACAAAGGGAGCCCCTTCCCCAATTCGGTTATTTTAAAAGTAAACTTTCACTAGAATTGCGCTAGGGGACTTCCAGTCTGAATTCCTTGTGTGTTGAATATTCCTTCCGTAGCTTCAGTTTAAGTTATATTGTTCAAATTCAGTTAGGACTTTTTTTTTCCAAAGTCTTCATTTCAAGATCCCCCCTCTAACTCCATTATGCAGTTGCATAGAATCCTTTCCTTACACTTTCCTAAAACTTTTTAGCTCCGACAGGAGTTTTCTATTGACTAGGAACTTGCAGGAAGATGGGTTAAGTTCCAATCTACCATGCTAACTCTGATAGTTAAATGGGATTGTTTATTCTCCCAAGAGATTTTTATAATTTTTTAAACTCCTTTAAATTTAAATAGGACCAAAATGTTTAAACTTTTATATTTTATATTGTTGTTACTATTAAAATTATTCCTAGTTTGTACCCACTATAGAAACAAAAGTTCTTTATTTTTGTGTCACATGCCTTTTTATTTTCTCACCAGAGAAATGTTTTGTTGCATTGACTTATTTTCAACATTTTGAACAGAAATTTAAGCTAAACTAAATTGCATTGACTTTGGAGTGTTCTGATAGAATTGGCAAGTGCTTATAGCACTGGCCCTCCAAATCTTATTCTCTTAAAAACTGTTTTGTTGGATCCTTTGATGTCATTCTCTTAATGTATTGATACCTTGAGCTCAGCTGGACAGTACTAGAAATGCAGTTTAGCTCAGGTTGGGGCAAAGGCAAAAAAGGCTGAGGTTCCTAACATGATTCATTGAGTAGAGTTATCATTGTCAATATTAAACAGTGGATGAATCAATGGGATAGAGGTGGGAAAATAGCAGTGTGCTCTCCTGTAATAGAAATACAGAAAATGGTGCAAATATTCGTCGCCATCTGAGGAGAGAAATGACAAAGGTTGCATACCTATAATGAGGAGTTGTCTTTCTCTGCAGGTGCTGCCTGACTTGAGTGTTATAGCATTTTCTGTTTTTGTTTGATGCCCAGCAACTTTGGTATTTTACTTAATGAACCAGTTCACAAGGTGATATGTGTGTTGGAGGTGGGTGCAGTGAGGACTGGGTTCTAGTGTTGCTTAGTTAATGCTAGGGTGGCAGATATGGCATATTCATCTAAATTCCTAATTGTATGTAGCTGCATACTTGGAGTTCCATATTTTTGATGCCTTCAGCTGTCTTGGTCACAGGAAATTGGGGTGGAGAAGCATCAAATATTAAATCTTTTGCAATTATGCTGTTTGAACCATTAAATAAAATTTTTGACTTAATGGTGTTTGGTATGAGGGGATTTTTGTGTTACTCATGGGAAATCGTATGTTTATGTTGCAGGAGAGAGTGATGCTTGAAGATTTTCAATGCAAAGTTCAAACATTACAAGCAGAATGAGGCAGTTCAGCCCTGATATGGCAAATGACCATCTGTTCAGGTGCTGGTTGCTGCTGACTTAACAACGGGATGATATTCCTAGAAAATGCTACATTGGCTCAAGCAAGGTACACAGCTCCGTCATGGGAAGTAAAGGGGGATTTTATTTTTCTCCCAGTTGGTGTGAATCACAAAGAGAAGGGTTTTAGGAAGGGAGTAGGGAAGAAACAATTTTCATTAGAATTATGAGGAATGAGAAGTTATACTTATGGAGACGGTCTTGAAAGATTTTTTCACTGGAATAAAGGAAGTTATGGATGGCTTTCAATATTATGGAAGATTTTGAGTTTATATTAAAAAAAAGCAGATGGTTGCTGTTTGAGGACAAACACAAAAACAGAAAGTTGCTAGAAATACTCATCTGGCAGTATCTGTGATTACAAGTATAAAAGGAAAGTTTGAAGGATTTTTATAATTCAGTGTTGCTGAAAAACTGCAAGATGCTGTTGAAGCTTTGTCTTCATCAGGACAGATGCAAGAATGCCAAATTTCAAAGGCAGCAACAATTTATACTGCATGAGAAAGGGTGTTGATTGGAAGGCAAGCTGACTCTGGTCGAGGCATGGAGAACGTACTAAGCAACTATTGTCCCCCACGTTTTTTAAATTCAAAACAGACACACTAGACATGTTCCTTCTGCCTGCAGAGGACAGGTCCCTGTGTATGAATATATGTAGCTTCTAGCAAGCATAAATGACGGCTCAATTGATAAGTTGGTTGTTAGTGTACTTCTTAGCACACACGGGGTTGGTCAGCAAGTACTGTTGAATTGCATCTAAAGTTAGACGTTATGTTCTAAGTTTTGCAAGCATGGGCTGGTTGAGTACGGTCGGTATTCTGCCTATTGCGAACAGCTGATTCCCCGATTGGACAGTATTTGCTGAACAATTCAGCTTATATATTTATATATATATATATAAGGGTTACGGGGAGAAGGCGGGTTGAGAAACTTATCAGCCATGATTGAATGGCGGAGCAGACTCGATGGGCTGAATGGCCTAATTTCTGCTCCTATGTCTTATGGTCTCTCGTTAAGAATTACACAAACAATCAATTTAAGGTTATTAGTTGGGGTCGAAATATGGCTCACTTAAGCTTGCTAGAATATATCCATATGCAGGGACCTGTCTTTTACAGGCAAAAGGAACATGCCCAGGCATTGTGCCTTTTTTGAATTAAACAAAAGCACAGGGTACAATAGTTCCCTGGTGCATTCTCCATTGCAATGCCAATCAGCACCTTTTTCTCATGCAGAATAAATTGTTGCTTCCTTTGAAATTTGGCATTCTTGCATCTGTCCTGGTGAGTGCAAAACAGACTTTTTATGGCATGCCTTTTTCATCAATACTCAAGCTCAGTATTACCGAGAGACTTTTTACAATTACAATTGGATATGATTTATAATATTTGTGGTGACTAGAACTGAAGCCATAATATCTAAAAGAGAATTGGTTAAGTGTTTGGAAATGAAGGAAATAAAAGGATTGGGAGAAAATACAGGGAAATAGGATTACAGTAGATAGCTCCAGTTGGACAGCCAGTGTTAGCACAGCTGCAATGGACTGACAAGCCTCCTCCTTTAATGCTGTAATTTCTATGACCTATAAGCAGCTTTTATAAAGTTGTAAAATATATATTGTAATATTTACATATCTATAAGGTATTTTTTATGCCAGTCACCTCTGCATTATATTACTTCAGTAAATTTGTTGTAAATAAGAAAAGCATAGTGACAAGCTAATTGAGGTTGAGAGATCCTTCTACCCATCTAGGATGACTAAAGTCCCTCCATTGCAGCATGCAGTTGATTCTTAAATATTCCAGTGTTTTTTGCCTCCACAGCTTTGTGGGTGACCGTCCCATGTGTCAATCACTCCTGCAGGAACTCCCTCACATCAATCCTACATTTTTAAAATAGTTTAAACTTGTGACAGCTCGTCTTACAATTCAAAGCAATATCTGGATTTATCTTTTCCACACCGTTTAAAATCTTGAATATATTTCTTCGGAATTCACATTCTCCTTTCAAGGTCAAAGACCCCAGGCTTGCCATTGTTTCCTCAGCACTGTGACCTGCAAGACTTTATGGTTCTTTGCATCAATTCTATGATTGGAAATGCTTTCCTAGTCTCACCGTTATCAGAACCAATAGTCACTATTATTTAACCAGGATAATTTTGGTTGTACAGTTTTCATTCTACACCACATGGACTGCAGTAGTCCAAGAAGCCACCTGACGGACTCCTCATGGGCAACCCGAATGGGCAATAAATGTTGGTCTAGCCAGCGCCACCCACATCCTGTGAAATAATATTTTTTTAAAAGTTCAGTTGGCTTTGTTGCTCCTCCGCTGCACAGAGACCCCTCGGTGGTTTCCAACATCATTGGGACCACATCTGTTGGCCATTTATTCTTTCCTATATGTAATCTCTATAACATTTTAAATGCTGTTGTTTTGCTCAATTATCTAGCTCAGTTTATAATTTCTGAGCTGTCGTCTTTGATTCTACTGGCTCCTCATTTTGGTTTTAGTTGCAAATTTGACTGATTAACGTTTGGGTTTGGGAATCTAAATCGCTGCCATAAATTTAAAATTGTCATGGGGTGAATGTAGCACCTGGGAGAATTCTACGCCCTTACCCATGTCCTCCTCTCCCACCCGCCCCCTCGAAACACGTCTTAAGTACCTGTTATCTACAGTTTGACTATCTTTCTCCCCCACCCAAAAAAATTAGACAACACTCCAGGCCCCAAAAATGCATATGAGCCATACCATTTGCGAAGTCTTGATGTAAAATAATTTCAATGTTGAATCTCATTTTGTGGTACTGAAACATAAATCACTTAAATTTCAGTGGGGGTGTGATGTTTGTCAGCATGAGGGAGTCAAAAGTGTTAACAGTTGACTTGGCGTTAATATAATTAACATCTTCCATCTATACGCCAATGGTGAAGCAATTAAAATCCGGGTTGATGAGACCAGAATTGTAAGAGCGCTGGAACAATTTTAGACTGCAGGAAGCACAGAAGTAGGGAGGGACGAGAATATGAAGGGATTTAAAACAAGAACAAGAATTTTAAAATTGAGGTGTTGCTTAAGGGCGAGCCAAAGTAGGTCAGCAAGAATGGGGGGTGATGTGTGATTGAGACTTGGTGCGAGTGAGGATACGGGCAGTAGCTCATGGGAATTCTAAAAATGCCTTAATTGAATTATATACTGCCTTGTATTGTAATGCTAATTATTCTGCCGAAATCTAACCCAATGAGGTATTTGAGTATGCTGTAATATTTCTTTGGTACAAACAACATAGCTGTAACATTTTTTTCCTGTCGTGCACTGTTTGAATTGATTTGCGTGGCCGTTTATGCACGGTTACTTAAAGGGACTGACTTGTCCTGGACCTGTACAGGAACATTCAGGTTACTGCCAGCCAGGCAGCTTCAAGGATTCAAGGATAAATTTGAAGCACTTGTGCTCTAAACATTACACTTCAAATAATTTTACTAAATGATAACTTTTATATGAAAAATCATCAGCTCCTTGGCAGATTTATCAAAGTCCGAATTAATGTTATAAACACTAATTTTGAGATAAATGTTCTGTGGCTTCGGATAAGTAATTGATTCTGGGTTTAGAAATGTTGTTGCCATTTTGATTTAATTTTCTTATGACTTTTTTTAATCCAAAAACATGGAAATGTATTAATGCACATTATAAAAATATATTTGCAACTATCACTGCACACTAAAAGTTGCTATAAAGATTGGCACACTGACTTGATCCTATAGTTCCACAGGATTGCTGTTATACCCAAGGTTGGTAAAACACAAAGACTACTAGAACTAGCTATGTTGTTCTGAGACATTCAGTTTTATACCAATCTAAAGCAGCTAAGTACCTATTTTGCACTTAAAGCAACTTTCGCTTCCATGTTACAGTGCGTTATAGCTAATGAAGTACTTCTGAATTGTTGTAGACCAACATGACAGCTAATTTGGACATAGCAATAAATGGCCACATTGCAGTTGCATAAATCGACAAGCTCCCACTCAACTTTGAATAGTGTCAGAGATCTTTTACATCATCAGTAGGCACACAGGGCCAAAGACAGAGCCTCTGAAAATGGAGCATTCCCTCAGTGCTTCACTGACATGTTAGCCTGGATGTAAATGCATAGAACCCTATACAGACAAAAGACCCGATAGACATTTCTAATCTTGGACCAGCTGCAAGTAAATGAGAGCAGTAGTAGTTTGGTTTTTTGCTCCTTGTATGGAAGTGCCTCAAGTGTAGTACGTAAATCAGGACTCGGTTACACCAGGCATTGCAGAAATAAATTTGGATCTTAAATGTAATCATATAATTTACAATGCTAAGGTCAAAATGGAAAGTTTTAAAGCAAAAGCATCTTATGAGTGTGCCGGATAACTATAAATTGTTTACAGGTTACAGATCATACCCCTGATATATAGAACATCCTGTATGTTAGAGTATGATGGATTACCTCTATTAAACCTTACACCACAGGACATGACAACATTGTATGTGATTAATATTCGGTTGAGCCGGGCATCGGATAAAATCTTATCAAAATCACAACATAATTTAAAAATTGTCAGATAGAACTCCCCTCTGTTCTATAACAACTTGCTTTTATGCATTGCTTTTAATGTAGAAAAGTGCCCAAGTCACTTAGGAGGCATAATGAGAAATAAGTAGGTATTAAGCAATGGAGGTGTGACCTGAAGTTTGGTCAAAAATGAGCTTTCGGGAGGGCCATAAGAGAGAAGACAAAGACAAAGTAACTCAAGAGTTTAGAGAATTCCAGAGTATGAGAATGAAGGCATGTGCACCAATGACCTGAAGGGAGGGTTGGGTAGAAAAAGTAAATCAAAAGAATAGGTGGTAAAGGTAATTATTTGGAGTCTATTTGACTCCATGGTGACAGGTAATCTATTAAATGTTACAGTGAAATGCTAGTAGCACACCTTGCATACTTGGGGTTCCTACTTATGTAGATGTGCACCCTATTTCAGGTAAATGGATATTCAGCTCATTTCTTAGTAGTTTTCATATGTTTGTAAAACAAGCTGATAGGAATTAGCAGTTGGCCCACCATACCTACCCCATGCCCTTGTGAGTTTATGTATGCCCCATCCATCCTCCTCACTCAGCCAGCCACACAATTTCCTGTCAACAGTAAAATCAAAGGCAAACCCCTTGACAAATTTAGGGGAAACAAAACTGAAATTCCTCACTGACCCTGGAAGGCAATCAAACAAGCTCCAGGAGACACAGTGCCATTGAGACACATCCATCACTATCTCATCCATCTTCTCTCTACATATGGTTGACAACAGCCGGGAATGTTTGCATCGAATCCTCACTCACTACATGAGCTGACAATTTGTTGCAAAGGTCAATTACTCTGAAAAGTAATATTGACTAACTTCTAACCTAGCTCTATGTTTATGCAACTTATATTTGTGTCTTCTATAACTTATTTAACTGAAATATCATATTCACATGGACTGGATGTAATTCTTGCAATATTAAAAAAATTATCAAATCTGGTTGTCCACTGTTTTCTGGAGTAAAATAAAAAGACTTCCAACCCAATGTGGTAACTATGAGCCTTGAAACTAGGCATCAGTCTATTGGCTCTCCTCTGAACACTCTGCGGTGTCTCTATATCACCCATTATGTGATGGGACCCAAACTGGACACAATTCTAAATCAGGTCTGATCAAGATCTTTTACAAATACTAGTTTTTTTTGTATTGTATTTAATTGTTCTGGTCCTACATCTGAGTAATCTACTTACCTTTTCAATAACCTGATGCACTGGTCTTGGAAACTTCTAAGCATGTTGTTGGCGGGTTACTATACATGTTAGGCAACCCAGATTGAACACACACAAAAAAGAGAATTGCAATATTACTCTAGATCAATAAATAGTTCCATATTTATAAACATAATGAAAGTTCAAATAAAAAATATAGGGACTTGCATTTGTAACGCAACTTTCAAAATGACAGGATGCTCGGAAACGCTTTGAAGCAGAGTCACTTGTAATTTAGGAAACCTAGCTGCAAATTTGTGCACAGGAAGCTCCCATAAACAGCAAGGTGATAATGACCAGATAATGTTTTCTTTAGTGATGTTGACCGAGGGATAAATATTGACCGGGACACTGGGGATAGCTCCACTGTTTTTGGACAAAGTGCCATGGGATGTTTCACCTCCACCTGAGAGGGCAGACAGGGCCTCGTTTAATGTTTCATTGGGAAGAAAAAGTCGACAGTTTGTATATAAAATAATTACCATCGGTTTCCAACAGTTTTCAGCGTGAACCAGTAGAAATAAGCAGGAACCCTCTTGGACTATAAGCTTTAATGTTCTGTTTTATCGTTTTAATCTACACCGCACAGGGTAGTGTAGTTTTTATGAGTTTCCTTACATATTTCATGAGCAAATCTCTAGAGAGAAACTTGTAAATAATTAAGGGTCTAAGTATTATACCATTTGAGCGTTATTGATGCAATAATAGTGATAGCTGGTGTTTGGTTTTAGTTTTACTGCATTGTACATACAATCAGGGAGATTAGCATTATTTCTTTAATTTATATTGGAATTTGCTTACGGTCCCCAAGGAAATAAATCAAAGTTACAGATATTATTTGTAAGGCGGTGTGCCATTGCTAGCCATTTAACTACAGACTTTGAACATTAGTCTCTAAGGAAATAAAGTGCGGCCACTAGTGATCATCTGCTATGTGTTCCATGGTAACTAGCAATTTAATATGTGTAAATAAATGTCCAACGTTATTAAAGGTTTGCACTTTACATCCCAATGAGATTCAAATTCAACCACAAGATGACAATGAAAACCGAAAACGCTGCTGCTTCGAGCTCCTTTATATATATTGCAGTCTGACTGGAAATAAATCTGAACATAAACCTTGATTTCAGAAATTTTGTTTTCAGTTCAGATCAGTACTTCATGATAAGTATTTTAACGCATATTTGCAAAAAAAAAGCCTCATTTCTCATTTTAACAGCGTTATTACTTATATCTGTAACCAGTCTTCAAATGCATTTTGCATCATTTTTATGGGAAGTCTATACCTGTGTTTTATGTAGCAAAACTTTCCAAAGCAATAGGTTTCCGTAGCTCAGTCAGCAGAGCCCTCGCTGTGTAGTTTAAGCACCGTGTTTACATGAATGAACGGCACTAAGGACGTTCAGGCTGGTTTTTGAACAACCCGTCAAGTTCTGGAGCGAAACTGCTCATGCGCCTTGATTCCACTCAAACACACACACACACACATATTCGGGTGCCCATTCACCCAGGAATCCACCTGGCTAGTGAACCATTCATGGGGCAAGCAGTTGGCAGCTGAGATGTCAAGGGAACGTACAAAGGGTAAGCGTTTTATGACAAAGGCCGGACTACAGTACGGAAAGTAAACTGCAATTCTGAGTGAACAAATAATCCCATAATTTTCACCGGCATGCCAATGCGCTCTCTGATTCAGGACAGTTGGAATTGTTTATTAAGGCGACATGACTTTAAACAACAAAGTGATTGGTTCATAAATTCCGTTTTCAGGCCTGCCACTGTTGATTTTTACCGTTCCAGAAAGTTTTTACTGTATATTTTGGAAACTATTTGGACGTCCCGTTAAAAACAGGGGTGCGTGGTTAAGGTTGATACTCTTGGATTGCATTTGTAATAACTAGCACCTTTCGCCTTTACCTCGCGGTTTGCCTTATTTCCTGAAGATATGTTTTACTTGTCCCTCCTTGTTGTTGGACAGCCTATTTCTATACCAGTGGCTATACTGCTGCTCTAGGTAAGCTGTTGGGTGAATTGAGGACATATCATTTAAGAATTCAAATCCCACCATCTGTAGTGGCAGGATTCGAACCCGGGTCCCCAGAGCATTACCCTGGGTCTCTGAATGACCAGTCCAGTTATAATACCACTACTGTTATAAAAAAAATTGGAAATAAATATTATTGTTTCTGAGCATAACCAGTCATTTTTCTCATCAATTAATTCCTCTGGTAAAGTGTATTTTTTAAGTGCTCTCCCTTGGTGCTCTTCAGGCCTGACTTGTAACTTGGAAAAGTGGTTGATTAGCCTACAAAACATTAAGGTCAGTCCCACACCAGAAACTGAACTGGACTAACCATATAAATGCTGTGGCTACAAGGGCAGGTCAGAGGCTGGGAATCCTGCAGTGAGTAACCCACCTACTGACTCCCCAAAGCCTGTCCACCATCTACAAGGCACAAGTCAGGAGTGTGATGGAATATTCCCCACTTGCCTGGATGAGTGCAGTTCCCACAACATTCAAGAAGCTTGACACCGTCCAGGACAAAGCAACCTGCTTGATTGGCACCACATCCACAAACATTTACTCCCTCCACCACCAACGCACAGTGGCAGCAGTGTGTGTACCATCCACAAGATGCACTGCAGGAACTCACCAAGGCTCCTTAGACAGCATCTCCTAAACTCCACGACCGTTACCATCTAGAAGGACAAGGGCAGCAGACACATGGGAACACAACCATCTGGAAGATCCCCTCCAAGCCATTCACCATCCTGACTTGGAAATATATTGGTGTTCCTTCACAGTTGCTGGGTCAACATCGTGGAACCCCCTCCCTAACAGCACTGTGGGTTCAAGAAGGCAGCTCTCCACCACCTTCTCCAGGGCAATTAGGGATGGGCAATAAATGCCAGCCTAGCCAGCAATGCTCACATCCCATGAATGAATAGAAAAAGCACCAAGAGTGAGCCACGTGTCAGTGCTTGATGGACAGGATGTAGATTTTGTCCAGTGAAGATACCCTAATTGGCCGTGCAGCTGAGAACTGACTTAAATTTATTGCATATAATGTGGCTGACTTTGTGAATTGGCTGCTTCTGGGACTCCAACACAAGGCCTCAGGTGCTTTAATGAAAACCTGTCCTGCTCGTCACATTGCAAAAGGTTTGTAATGTAAAATGATCTAATTTTTCAATAACATTTTAATTGCATTTAGCTCACCTGCAAAATCTTTTTTCAGCCCTCTTTTGTACACAAGATAGAGCTCTGAATATTTGTTGGAAAATATTGTTTATATTATTGTTTAACTCGGTGTTACATTGCAGCTGTTCTCATTCCCTTACAAGAATTAAAATCAACATAGCCCGCCCCCTCCGCCTTGAAGATGTTATTTTATTGTCATCTTTGTGTACAACATTCATCTGTTTTCTGCATCTGAGAGGGATTTCTTATACATGCCAGATTGCAGTTTGGATTATGTTATTTGCTTTTTCAATGTTAATTTTTTGGGTGCTAGAAAGTGGTGTGTTATCAAAGGCTGCCCCATTTCAAAATTAAGGGGCATGAGAAGAACCTAGTTCTCAGTGGAACATGAAAATTTCAAACATATGAAAGTGATCTCATTTTTGCATCCTTTTAGAAATAAGTTTACCAAACTCTGGTTAACTCCAGAACATGATTGAAAACTTTTACCGTACTGCTTGATCACGGAAAGAAAGGAGAAAGAAAGACTTGCATTTATGTAGCATCTTTCATAATCCAACTTCGTGGTTTACAGCCAATGAAGCACTTTTGAAGTGTACTCACTGTTGTAATGTCAGATATGTGGCAGCCAATTTGCACACAGCAAGCTCCCACAAAGAACAATGTGATGATCAGACAGCCTGATTTTAGTTGATTGGAATATATATGTAGTGTAGGCTTGGGGCCAAAGACAATGGTACATTGTCTTAATTTTTACACATCATGGTACAGCACAGAGTTAAATTACCATTAACAGTGACACTTAGTTTAAACACAAAATTTGGCACAAAATGCCTCGAAAGTCACATCATCCAATAATCATGTAAAATGTTACCAAATTAAATTGCATTCATGTTAAATCCTTTTTGTGCTAATACTTACTTCCATGATATCCTTGTTCAGTATTGAAAAAACACTACATTGACGTGCTTAAGATGATTAAAATGAATGCTTTCAGTCTTTATGCCTTTCTCACCTCTAGACTTGACTACTCCAATGCAGTTCTGGCTTGTCTCCCTCTGTAAATTTGAAGTCATCCAAAACCTCTGCCCATGCAGTGGCAGAGTTACATTTAGTGGGACCCTGTGCACAGCTTCATTTTTGGGCTCTCCCCACCCCCTCCCCCCACCCCGCACCCCCCACGCCACCAACAGGAACCCACCCCCACCCCCTATCCCTGGGACCCGAAGGCCGAAGCCAAGAAAATACACAAATTGATCAGTGCTTCTTCACATGTAAAACATGCCTGTGTACAGTAATCATGAAATAATCTCACCGCCAGAGTAGGACACCCTCAGTGTGTCTGTGCTGAAATCTTATTCCAGTACTGCGGCTCAGATCCCCAACCCGCTTTCTGCCTGTTTTATATCAACCTGGGTAATTAATAATGCATTAACCGCCTTGAACATTTTCAAAACGAGCAATATAATGTGCACTATGAACCTATTCCCATCAAAAAGTAACCATCTGCTTGGACTCACTGAGAGCAGTCGCTCCCGAACAACATCATCCAAAAACTCTGCAGGCCCAGAATGCCCGGTCGAAAAAGAGGGCTGGTGGCACCACAGAACACTTTTTTGGAAAATATTGTCCGCTGATCCTGCGGCGAGATAACACTCGCAGCGATGAGCTAGAGCACTTTATAGGTTTGGGTATTGATTGACAGAACGATAGCCTTTGTTCCCTATGCATATTTATGCCTCCTTTACTTAATCCCCTTTCATTCTGCACACTGAATATATATTTAAAGGTGTTGTAAGGTGAAATAAATTTCTAAAAATTGGATATTATTTATGTTAAGGACAATTCATTTGGAATTAGTTTGAACCTGTTCTTATGCTTCTCTCACATACTTTGTTTCACAAATACAGAACATCAAATAAAATGAGTAGAATTACTGAAACACTGTTTAGTATAATTGAAAAGTAATTTATTGGAACATATGTTAATAGATCTCGCTGTGGAAAGTGATTAAACTTTTCTTAAATATATATATTGACTGAACTATATGCAAACACATACAGCTCCTTTTCATTTATACTGCATTTCTTACTACCAGGTCCCCAACATGCTTTGTAAATGTTATTTTTAGCTTTAATTCAACCACCAAGCAAGACTACCACACAGCAACAATGAGTGTCAAAAGCAGTGAATTAAGGACTCTGACAGTAAACGAGTCCAATGGGGAATGTGCAGGTACAAAGATTTTAAAGCAAAGCTCATTTTTGGGAACCAGTTCCCACCTTGGCGCTGGTGCAAACCAAGGACAGGTGATAGCTAGCTCCGAGGAACTTGCAGAGCCCAATCAGAACTGACCAAAGGGTTTGTAGAAGGAAGGGATTTCAGGACAGTGTCACCTGAAGCCTTCTTATAAATCCAGTTTCAATCTGTTGAAATGCACATTGGAATAGGCATTTAGAACGTGGAAGAGTTCCAAACATTGAATAAACAAAATTACTTTTAGTTTGTGGAAAGGATGATGTGGGAGCTGATATAAACTATGCCATTACTGATAACATATCAACTATAAAATTCACCATAATTAACACGTAGTCCTTTACAAATAATACTCAATCTAAAAAAACATTGCAATCTAAATATTATGTGTGATATTCCCAAAACTGCAGCTGCCAGTTTAAAAAGAGAAACTGCTCCTTTATAGGTTACAGCATTTCAAGCTCATTTACATACACACCTGTATATATTCCTACAGGCGTAAGGAACTTTCGTTGGAGAAATGTGTTAAAATTGTATAACTCAACATCCTGCACATTATCTTGAACATTTAATGCTTATTATAGTTGAAGAGCTGGGGATAATGTTAAGAGACATTTGCTTCTGTTGGGTATGGTGTATTATCACTGGCAGCCTACCTTGTGATCAGGGGGCTTTTGAAAAATGCTGTGAGCTGTCCAAATCTTGAGTGCCAATGAGAGTTACAGCGTCCCTGTATTCGCTAATCATTCAGCCAAAATTCAGCACTGGGTGATTTGTAACCAGAATGCATCATTTCACAAGCCCACCAACTCAGTGGTATTTTTGTTGCCAGTATGGATCGCTGTTACTCCTCACACAATGGCACCTCTAGCCCCAGTAGCAACTCAACACTTTAACCAGAGCTCCGTTCCTTACACTTTGAAATTCAGTCACTTTGGGGCCCCCTGTTGTTTGGGGGCCCCATGCCACAGCACGGTGTGTTCCATTGTAAATCCGCCCCTGCGCCCGTGTCTTAACTCGTACCAATTATGGTTGACCTCTCACCTCTGTGCTCACTGACCTACATTGGATCCCGGTCAAGCAAAATCTTGATTTTCAAATTTTCATCCTTGTTTTCAAATTCCCCCATTGTCTCACCCCTCCCTATCTCTGTAATCTCCTTCAGCCCTGCAACCCTCCAAGATATCTGCACTCATCTAATTCTGCCCTTTTGAGCATTCCTGCTTTTAATTGCTCCACAATTTTTAGCCGAATCTTCAATTCCCTGAGCCCTAACCTCTGTAATTTCCTCCCTATGTGTCTCTGCCTCTCTACCTTAATTTACCTTACCTCTAGGTAGATCCTTAAAACCTATCTTTGACCAATCTTTTGGTCATCTGACCTGATATGTGCTGTTCCTTAAGTTGGTCACTGTCATGTTTGTTTTATAATGCTTCTGTGAAGTACCTGGGGACACGTCATTATGTTAAAGATGCTGTATAAACATAAATTGTTGTTGTTGTAGAGTAGTTTTGCAATTTAACTTTTTAAAAAGGGATATTTGCAGCTTTAAGAATAGATACGAGTTTTACAAATTTGCTTGTAAACTTGAGAAATAGGTTTGTTTCTCTGAAATAAGTTCTTTGATAATGTGCAGGGTTCCAGTCACTCAGCAAAAGTCCTAACAGCCAGTTCTGTAAGTTGCATTGAAGATGTACTTTAAACATTAATGTACATTGTAAATCAATATGTCACTCATCCAACTGGGAATAATTTCAGCCAGCAGAAAGAGCATTAAAAAGCCCAGATAGATCCTACTATCAAAATCACCAGGTAGCATGTGTTATTAACATTCACAAAGAGCCAATAGACAACCAGATGGAGGGTGAATGTATTATTTGTGAGTGTGTTAGATTAATACTTTGAATGCAAGTTTAATAAACTATTTGCCAATGAGTTTTTGCCTTAATTAAGTAGCCTGTTTCTGACTGCAAAAGGTTCAGATTTGTAGGAAGGGCTGATCACTGAGGAGAGGGAAATGGTTTGTCTTTTGAAATGAAAGACTGCATGTTTCCTCTAACTTAAACCTGGGTATCCAAAAAATTGGGGTTCAGAATCAAAACATTGCGAATCACAAAACGTTGGCTGGCATATTACTCCATTCCTTTCAACTTTAATGTTTGTTGCATGGTAATAGGTAAACCAATTTCTCTATGACAACATCTGTCGCAATGCCTATGTTGTATTTGCAATCTATTCCAGTAGAAATACAGCTGTAGTACATTATTTATTGTTATAGAATTCAAATAATGTATCATAAGCAGACTATAAAGTCTAACAAATGTGTTAAGCTTCATGCACAGCATAGATAGTAATATTGTTCTAAAATGATGTATTGTTTGGAATTCATCTTAATAAACTGATGTGGGAGAGAAATCCTGGCAGTTTTCAAAAGGTGCAGCTGATTACAATGTTTTTAAATTCTTAACATTCAATTAACGGAAAGGTGAAAATGAAATGCTGATAGTTTGACACTGTATGTGAATGAGTTCTGAGCAACAATTCAGTGTAGCAAATGGATACTTTTGAAAGACAAAGGTAGTTGGAACAAAGAGGCTAGATTGTAGCCAGAGCCTAACTCTTACTGAAATAAAAACAGAAAATGCTGGTAATACTCAGCAGGACTGGCAGCATCTGTAGTGAGAAAAACAGAATTAATGTTTCAAGTTGATGACATTTTGTCAGAACTGGAAGAAGTTAGAAATATAAGAGATTTTAAGGAAGGAGCAGGGAAAGAGCAGAGGTGGGGAGGGGAAGGAGCAAAAGTGGAGGCTGGAAGGCTGAAGGGATGACGGTGAAGGCAAAGACAAATGGTAATGGGACAAGTCTCGCCAGTGTAGTGGAGGCCACATCATGAGCAATGAATATTGCATACTAAATTGAAAGAATCACATTAAATTGCTGTTTCACTGGAAGGAGTGTTTGGGGTTGTGATGACTGTCACTTTAAGATCAGTTCAACTGAGTAGGGTTCACGTGGTTTGTTCAACCAATGTGTGGCTAGCGTGGAGGGAATAAATTCTAGGGAGGGGATTCCTAGGAAAAGATGGCTATCTGAGGGGCTGGCTGGATACAAGCAATCACAGAGGCTCTCGTGTAAATAAAGCTCATTTTATTTGACTAAGAAACCTCGCAGATCATGTTTCTACAGGGGTGTTAAGACAGGAGGTGGGGCGGGGGAGGGGTTAATTTGAACATCACTAATTTCTCCTCTTAGCACCCGTATGTAAATGGAAAGTTGTTTTGATTTGCCTCTCTCTTTATAAATGATGGCATATTTCTTAAACCCTCAGTTTTGGTGTGATCCGATTTCTATTAATAACCCTGCAGCAAACTTGAGATAGGATGAACTCAAAGGGCAGAATATTACGCTTGGCGTGCGAGCGTAAAATGACGCGTGGTGATGTCGGGCATGCGTCCCGATGTCATTGTGCAGTCTTGCGCTATTTCTTTTGGCAGGTGCACGCTGGAGTTGGCAGAATGCCTGCCGATAACCAAAAGGCCTATTAAGGCCATTAACAATCTAATTAAACTCAAATTAATGCTGCCCGTCCATCCTAATGGCTGGTGGGCAGGCAAAAAGGCCAAGCGGCCTTTACATTTTTTAGGAAACCTCATCCACAATGAGGTTTCCTAAAGCAAATAAACATTAACTGAAAGCTTTATTTTTGAATTAAAAACATGTCCCAGCTCATGTGACAGAGCCACATGGGGAGACATGTTTTATTACATTTTTATTCTCTTCATTATTTTTTTTTACACACCGCTTCAATCTGCCTGAGACAGCTCCGTGCCTCAGGGAGATTGAAGCGCTCTTTCTCATGCATGCGTGAACTGCACGCCAGCCCCAGCTCTCCCTCCAACCCCCCGCCCGCACAGTGCTGCCTTAATTGGCCCGCCCGCGTGAAATGACGGTGTGGACCTGATCGCGGGCGGCGGTCGGCTTCCTGCCTGCCTCCGCCCACCCCCACCGGGCACCCCCGCCAAGGGCAAAATCCTGCTCAAAGAGTTAGTTTATTTGCCCACACTTAAAATGCAGGAGGAGTGTCACAACGTTGCCTCCTTTGCATTCATACAGTAAAACAAGGATAGAAAAAAGAAAGATTTACAGTGCAGAGTCCACAGAGAAAAAGAAATATAGTTTCACTTGGGTTCCAGAGTCCAGAGTCAAAGTCCAATGAGGTACTCCTTCACGGAGGCCAGTGAGCTGAAAAGCGACTCTGGATATTTCACTTTTCCAGTGGTGTTGACTTCACACGATGAGATAGGCATGCAGAGATGATTCCGTCTTGTAGGTGATGGTCCAGGCTTTCCATTAGAAGTAGTGTAGATGGGGCCAGGTTTCTAACCTGGGCCAGAGCGCCTTGTCTGTGAGGCTGCTAGTTAGATGGTAAAATGGCAGACTGTTACTTTGCAGTCCAGCAAGGCAATATTACTGGTTCCAAGAAACAGAGGTCCATGTCACATGACTCCCACCTCTCCATGAGATTGTTGAATGTCCCAACCATTAAGAATTGAAAGGAAGGTTGTGGGGCCCCTTGCTTTAGCAGTCAAGCAGACTCCTGTTGGCCATCCTGGGTTATGAAATGCAGATGGCCTTTGTATAGGTCTCTTTCAATTTGGACTATGCAGCCCACAATGTGTTGTTAGTGGCACTTCAGAGATAATGATGTGTGAGTTTCTTTGATGTTGCCAAGTAGCTCCTCTTGTTCAGGGTCATAGACAGATGTAGATTCAGCCATATTAGATCTTTGTTAAGTTTGAAATTTTTAGAGATAGCAAGGAGCATATCTCTATATATTTAAAAAAAATATATACAGGGTGAGGTCTTAGACCCTCAGAGGGGCCTTGGACAGTGAGAAGAGAGGAGGTAAAAGATGAGGTGTTGCATCTCCTGAGCTTGCATGGGAATGTGCTGTAAGGAAAGAGGGTGTTGAGCGTGATTGAGGATTGGACTATGGTGTTGGGAGTGAAGAAAGGGAAGGGGAGGGGAAGGTATGTTTAGTGGTGGCATCACACTGGGGGTAGTGGAACGGCAGAGGATGATTTGTTGCATGTGGACGCTGGTGTGGAGTGAAATGTGAGGACTTGAACAGAGGCCCAACCAATCCACATCCACCAATACCCTCCACCACCTGGCTGAACTTGTTCTCACATGGAACAACTTCTTCAACTCCGCTCATCCTCTAAATAAAAGGTGTTGCTATGGGAATCCATATTGGTCCTCGCTATCCATGCCTTTTCATGGGGTGTGTGAAACATTCATTATCTAGTCCTACGTCATCTTGTTTTCCAGTAAACTGGTGACTGCATCAGTATTGTTTCCTGTTTTCACCCAAAACTGAAAAGCTTAGTCAACTTTGTTCCCAATTTCATGTTCACATGGTACACCTCTAAATCTTTCCTTCCTCAACTTTGCTGCCTCCATTTCTGGGTATAAGTTATCGATCACTATCCACATTGACTCTCACTGCTACCTCGACTACACTTCCTGGAACTCTGCTTCCTGTAAGGACTCTATTCATTTCTCCCAGTTTCACTGTTTCTGTCTTATCTGTTTTGATCATGTCACCTTCCATACCGACTGTTATATCTTCCATTTTCCACAACCAAGGATTCCCCAGCCGAGGCTGGCAGGACCCTTACCCATTCCATTTCTCACACTTCTGCTCTTATCCCTTCCCTGACCCCTGCTCAGAACCATGATAGGGTCCCGCTTGCTCTCACATTCCACCATACCAGCCTAAACATTCAATGGATCATCCTCCATCATTTCCAACACCTCCAGCGTGATGACACCACCAAACACCTCTTCCTGTCCCTTCTTCTTTCAACATTCCCTGGGAGCTATTCCCTCCATGACAGCTGGTTCATTCCTTAATCGCCCCCAACACCCTCTTCCCTTCCCACTACGCTTTTTCACAGGAGATACAGCAGCTGACGTTTTACTTCCTCCCTTCCCACCGTACAAGGCCGCAAACATTCCTTCCAGGTGAAGCAGTGATTTGCTTTTACTTCTTTCAACTTAATATACTATATTTGCTGCTCACCATATGGCCTGCTCCACATTGGGGAGGTTAATCACCGATTCGATGGCCGCTTTGTGGAACACCTCTTCAACCCTCAAGCTTCCAGTCATCTGTATTTTTCACTCTCCGGTTCACTCCTGCTCTGATCTCTCTGTCCTTGGTCTCCTGAGCTTTTGCAATTAAGCTTAATGTAAGTTTGAGGACCAGCACTTCATCTTTCGATTAGGCATTACATTCAATTAGATTTTACAGCCTTTGGGGCTCAAAATTGAGTTCTACAATTTCAGATGGTGACCTCAGCCCCATTTGTTGTGGTGTGTTTTTTTTTTGTTTTTGGATGGAGGATGTTGGTAGTAATTCTGCTGCTCCCATTTACACATCCTTTAGACCCATCCTTTGGTTTTTACTTGTCCCATTAATATCTCCTTTTGCCTTTGCACCACCAATCCTTTTGTAATTCAATCCATCTTGCCTTCCGCCCTATCATAGACCTTCCCTTTTGCTCTTCACCTGCCCCAACCACCCACTTTCCCTGCCTTTGGACTTGCTGAAAGTTTGTTACATCTCTCACTTTTTTCTAGCTCTGGCAACAGGTCATCAATCTGCAATGTTTACTCTGTTTCTCTTTCCACACATGCTGCCTGAGCTGCTGAGTGTTTCCATGATGTTCTGCTTTTATTTCAGATTTCCAGTACCTGCGATACATTTGCTTTGCTACTTTTGCTGTTGCTTTCGACAGCCTCAAAAAGTTCTGTATTTGCATCTGTAAAATTGTGCTCATCTTTGTTGGGCCCTTTTCCCCCATTTTTTTCCAAATTTAACTTGCGAAGTAACGAACCTGGGAAATATGGAATGCTGGTAACAAAACCTATTGGAAACAAAGAGTTTGAGTCATCTCTGTCCCTAAAAGGAATACAAGAACTAGCAGCTATTCACTTCACTTCCTCCTTCCACTTGCTGAACCACTTAGAAGGAAGAAAACGCACAATACCCACTTTCATTAAGGCTAGCATTAGAGCACGGCCCACTAAAGGCACCTTTATCATAAACTAAATGGAGAATTTTAATTCCACGGCAATGTGAATCAGGGGCCTGACAGATTTTAACTGCTGAGCCTCATTTAATGCCACTGATCAGCTGCTCAGCTATTTCAAACAGAAATTGGTAGCTGGCCAGCAGGGGCGAATGAAAACCCACATTGGGCAGAGTTTTGCCTTCGGATGGCGTGCGGGACCCACCGGGTTGGTGGCAGGCAGCCGACCCCCGCCACTGAAACGGGGCCCGCCGCCAATTTGAGTGGGCGGGCCAATTAAGGCCCGCCCAGTGGCATCCCCGACGGGAAGCGCTATGCGTTTCCTGTGCGGGGGGGAGGGAATCCCCATCTGTCAAAGTGCACATGCGCGTGAAAGAGCGCACTGCTCCCTGAGGCAAAGCCCTTTCTCAGGGAGAATACTGACAGTGGTAAAAACTTTAAAAGTAGAAACATTAAAAAATTATCAACATGTCCCCCTCATGTGACAATGTCACACGAGATGGGACATGTTAAAAAAGATCACACAAACTTTATTATTTTTGTACAAAACGGACATGAAACTTCATCCCGCCAGTGGATGAAGTTTCATGAATAATCAGAAGCCCACTGGGGCTCTTGGCCTGCCTGCCAGCCTTAAGGTTGGCCAGGCAGGTCTTTAAGTACTTTAACTAGCCTGTCAATTGCCTCAAATGGCCATTGACAGGTCAGTGGGCAGATAGCTGATTTCGCTGTCTACCCACCTTCCTAAAAATTTAAAGGGACCGGGATGACATCGGGGATTCCTCCTGACGTCATCCTGCGTCATTTTCCCCTTGGCGACCGGGCCCCGCCCCCAAATCGCTGAGGGGAAAATCCTGGCCATTATCTATTTACATGGTCTCCCTGGGAAGTCCACTTCATTTGTTTCCAACCTCCGGCTCAATTAGTTAAATTTAAACTGTCTTCACACTTTCCACATTCTGAGCTTCATCATTCCTGGTTGTACAATTTGTGGTAGCTTTATTAATAAGATCCAAACTGAAATTCGCAGTGCCCGTTCTACATGGATGCTTAGGCTTGAATTTCACGCTTGATGTTTGCGCCAAGTTGGCGGGAGTGGAAGCGGATGTGGAATCTGCTCCCGGCTGCAGTCACATTGCAAACGGGATTTCACGCTGGATGACCAATTAAGGTCCGCCCAGTGTGAAACACGTCTTCTGAGTGGTCGGGAAGGGCCGGGTGGGGGTGGGGGGTCTGTTGTGTGCCGGGTCCAACGGTGACCTGGTGGGTGCCTTAAAACCAGCAAAGGGAGCTCCATGAAGGCTGCCAGGGGAGAATCTTTAGGGTTGGTCCGGAGACTGGAGCAATGGCTTCACCAGCGGTAGGAAACATCAGGTGTGAGGGCAGGTCTGGTGGGCACTCGGCCCCCGTTTCTTGGATGAGTGCCTCACGGTCCTTATGGATGAGGTCGGTGTCAGGCAGGGCATTCTTGTACCCAGAGACAGGTGGAGGCCACCGCACCTGATCGAAAAAGCCTGGGAGGAAGTGACAGCCGAGGTCAGTGGCCTCGATGTTGCGCGGCGCACATGGGTGCTGTTTCAAGGATTTCTCAATTACACTTCTTGCGGTCTATTAATTTGCTGAGGGCTTCCTGTCGAATTAGTGTGGCCTAGAGAAAACAAGAGAAAGCCACGAGACCCTGGCTGGAGGCGAAGACACAGTTGATTTTATTATCATTGCAACGAGAGATGTGGACTGCACCAGAGTCACATCTAACGAGTACAAGCATGTATCCAGTTTTTATAGTAAGACAGTTTCATTCATTGCTATGGCTAACAATACAGCGAAGATAGTAAACAATGCGCGGAGATTGCTTCCCATTTCATATTAACAATTGTACACAGTCAAGTTCATGTTACAATGCAGCTGGAGGTGAACACTGATAAGTTTTGATAGCCTGTTAATGATCGGAGGTAAACTCCGATGAATATTGATAGTCTACTTATTGTCTACTTACAGAAATCCATCTCTCTTTAACTGCCTTCCCATAACAAGGTTATGGGTGTTCACAATGCACAGACGATTCTGATTATTTTAAACACACAAAATACACATACAGCCCACGTCAACGTTTGTCCCTTTTTTACACAGATTTACATTGTTAACTAGCTCAGCTTATTACCTTTGTTCTCAACTGACCCAGGTTGGCTCACGAGCAGCAGGTGCCCAAGCACCAGCACCAAGGAGTTGTCCCTACATACCTTTTCGTCTAGCTAATGTTGGGGGGACCACCCCACAGCCAAGGAACCATGTTCCCTGACTGAAAATTTCCCACAACAGTGCAGTGCTGCAAAAGGTCAACGACCTGCTGTGCACGGCAAGGGTGAGTACCATGTTGGCATGGATCAGTGTGGAGAAGTGTAAGGGCTTGCCGTCCCTCCGTGGAGCTCAGGGGTGTTAGAGTCTGAGAGCCAAATGTCAATGATGCTGGAGCTGGCCAAGGGAGTGAGCCCTGGCTGCTTGAACTGAGCACCTTTTGGCTTGATGGCCATGATTCGGATGTGCCCTGCAAGGTGTTCCACAGCTGGGGTTGGCCAAGCTGCACTGGTTCTGCAGGTAGAGAGTGGACTAATCAATGGTCCTCTGTCCTTTCAGGAGAAGAGGAGCCACAACAGCAACGATAGGTCAAGGACAGGCGGAGACCCCCAGACCTCCTTATTATGATGAGGTTTGTAGTGGATGCTTGAGAGCTGGAGAGCTGCCACCCACCTCGGACAGCCAGCCGTGGAGAGGCAGGGGTCTCTGACGAAGGTCAGAGTGCAGTGCACAGAGGTGAGGGTGTCAGATTCTGCAAACATTCTTCTGTAGTCTCATCATTAATGGGATCCTCAAACCTGGAGTCCCCATTGATCATTGAAAGACAATGGCACCATGATGCAGGTCTCCATTGTGTCCCCAGGGTGCCTGACATGCACAGTGACAGTGTGATGACTTAAACTAATGACATGTTATTGTTCTCCCTTAGATTCGCCAGCACACACTCGAACGCAGTACCCCAAAGAGCCATCCTTGACTCCAGAGGGCCGCCGGGCTTCACATGCACCTGTGTCACACCCACTCCCTGAACCAGGCACCAGCGCAGATACCAGCACCCGGGTGGGCATTAGATCATTGGCTAGAATGTCAGTGCACAGTGGTGAGGGCATTTCACACTTGCTTGAGGAGCAGGTGGAGGCAGAGAGTGCCCATGGCGCTGGCAGCCGGAGGACAGTTGGAGACCAGGATGATGCTGAACCAAAAGCAGATGATGAGCCTCTGGAGTTGTACATTAGGCAGCAGATGCTGGATGTCCAGCGGGGTGTGCAGGAGAATCTGGCAGAGATCCATGAAGGTAGGCGTGCCATGGTCTCTATTGTGGAGGGGTTCATGCAGAGCATGAGCACTGCATTGACCCTCATTGCCGAGCGCACTGCCTCCTCCATGGAGAGAGTGGCAACTCTCATGGAGAGGCAGCTCCAGAATCAGGGGTTCCTGGGATTCCGCTCGGACCTGCAAGCCCTCACACAGGCAATGACTTCAGGTGGTCAGTGTCAGTGTGGGAGATGGACAAGGCACCCAGTATCCCAGCTAGGTGCCCATCCATCAATGGCGAGCAGGGAGGTCCAGAGCGACCTCACGTTGGCGCACGAGCTGCTTGTCATCTCTGCGGGTTCCTCTCAGGACACTCTGGATACCGGCAGAAGCTCCTCCGCCACCCCCCTGCCAGTGACCGTGTCACCTGATGAGGCAGTGATGACAGGGGACAGGCCAGCCGTAGCACTGGCCACTCCCACCCAGGTGGGGCCAGCACAGGCTCCACTGGCCAGGGGACGACCGCCAAGGTCACCAAGGCCAACAGGACAGCAGAGTCAGCAGGCTGCCTCCAATGCTGGTGCTAGCGAGGGGGGACAACAAGATGCAGCACTCCATATGTAAGTTTAAGGCACCATGTAAACAAAAGGGACTGGTCATGGGTGATCTTCTGTTCTGCCATGTTTTGTTAATATGCTTACTGGTGTGACCATGAACACCAGATATAGTTCTGTTCATTTAATGTGAGTATTAATTGATACAAATTTTGCTTTTGTCTGAATGGCCTGAGTATGCTTCACTTGTTTTGTAGGTGCAGGGTACGGCAGTATCTCATGCTGGATGTGAGTAGCTCTAAACTTTACTACATGCACTGAATGGACTTTGGGTTCAAATGAAAGGGTCATTTCAGACATCTGGGATGGAGGCGACAGCCCTGGCATGAGGTGGAAGCAGATCCTTGGCAGCCTAGCTGAAGGGCCGATGGATCAAGGTGTCCCTGGTGTCTCTGCCTCCCTGAAGGATACAGAGGTCTGCCTCCATGTCCTCAGCATTCTCATCACTGTGCTCCTCTTCTGACTCACTATTGGGTTCATCCCCTGTGGACTGTGGAGCTGCCTCAAGATTTTCTTCCTCCAGTGGGTCCCTCTTGCCAGGGCCAGATTGTGGAGAGCACAGAATGCAACCACTATCAGTGACACCCGCTCTGACTGGTATTGTAGTGCTCCCCCTGAACAGTCCAGGCATCGGAAGTGCATCTTCAGAAGACCTATGGTTCTTTCTATCATTGCCCTTGTGGAGGTATGGCTCCGGTTGTACCGCTGCTCGTCTTCTGTTCTTGAATGGTGGAGAGGCGTCATGAGCCACCTTTTCAATGGATAGCCCTTGTCACCCAGCAGCCCCATCCAGTTGGGCTAGAGCACTGAAGAGCCTCAGCACCTGGGAGTGTCTCAGGGCGTAAGCATCATGGGAGCTCCCAGGGTACCTTGCACAGACTTGCAGAATCTGCACCCTGTGGTAAAAAACTATCTGGACTTTCACCAAGTCCTTCCTATTGACAAAGGCACCCTGGAGAAGCGGATTCTCCTTCAGCATTGCACCTCGGACATGTTGAGGTAGCTGCATCACCACCTGTAAACCCTGGCAGCAGGCTAATGGTGTCTTCTGGGGCCCCTGCTGCCTTGGACTTTCTGCTGGCCCTGAGCCCCTTGCGCCTGTGCCTCTCCTCCCACAGGTTGCTCCCCTGGAAGCTGCATTGGGACATTTTGCCTCCTCTCCCTTCTGCCCCTCTCTTCCTCCTCAGAGGAGGTGCCACCAGCAGAGACCACAATCCCCATTACCAGGGTGACAGAAGGTTGTCTGGTACCTGGAAGGGTCTACTCAGTCTGAATCCTCCGGGGTCCTTGGAGACAGCAAGGAGTCCTGAAATGACTCCTGGAAATGCTAACAATGAAGCCCGAACAGAGATGAAGCTGCCAAGTACCAACAAATCACCAGCAGCAAACTATCTACCAAACTCCTCACGACTCAAAATGGCAAATCTGCTGACCCTCTTCATCCCACCGGCTGTCCATTTTGCCCATGTGATGAGTGTGAAATTGCACGGGCAACGTAAAGTCGGGAGCAGTTGCCTTTTTAATGGCCTTAAGTGGCCCTTTAATTGTTGGCGGGCGCGTCTCTGACACCTGCGCATGCCCGCTGACCTGAAGATTGCTCGTGTGCGGGATGACGTTGGGATGCTCGACTGATGTCATCTCACGCTATTTCATGTCCATTCATGTCAGGGGCACGCCCGCCCGTGAGACGTAAATTTCTGGCCTTAGTCTACAGGGCACTGTTCAACTGCAGCAGTCATAGCATGGGGGCATCTTGATGGAAATCAGGCTTTAAATGAGCTTTATTAACAGTGCATGCCTCTGATTGCATTACTTGCTTTTAGTAAAATATAAAACATAGAATGACACTTTTTCCAAGAATCCTGTAAATTAAATAGGAATAGGAGTGAGCAACTCAGCACCTCGAACCCCTTCCATCATTCAGTGAGATCATGGCTGATCTATATCACAACTCCATTTATGTGCCCTGGTTCTGCATCCCTTGATACCCTTTACTCAACAGAAGTCTATCCATCAACACTGATATGTTTTAAAGCCGATGGTATGGAACTCTGCTGATAATGCCTTTTAGTGGAATTCTCTTTCTTCACTAAGTCATAAATACTCTGTTTATGGCAAGCAGTTGACTACCACATTCATTCTTTGTTTGACCCAGTAAAGAACAGCAGAAGCAATATCTTTAATTCTGTGGGGATGGTTGGGTCATGCCTTGTACACGAAATTCTGGTTTTATGATTGCTTATGTTGATTTATATACATCATGGCTGTCTGATGCAATTCCAATGGGTATGAAATATGCGTTTTCCTTTCTCCCTGTGAATACCTTAAAGGGAAGTTTATGGCTATGGTTTATCCAATAATGGCCATGTAATATTTAAAGGGATTATTGAAGGGATTATGCAAATTGTGTTTTTTCTACAAATAACATCTGTTCATTAAATTGAGAATTTAACTACTTTGAAGCTGACCTTTTTAAACAACTTCAAGTGAATTTACTCTAATTTCTAATTAACTTAAGCATAAAAGAAAGTGTAGCATTTTGGTTTGTTAATAAAAATGAATAACTTTAAACTCTTTCATTGAAAGGAATAGTGTTTTTCAAAGCGTTATTGAGGTAAAATGACATTTGCAGGTCAACGATGTAACTGTCTTAGAGCTTGCTGCATGCTGTGGATTGCATCAACAGATTAATTCTGCTTAAAACCTGAACAGACACATTTCCAGTTAAAAGCAAAATCAGGATGAAAGGTCACAACCTGAAATGTCAACTCTGTTTCTCTCTCCACAGGTGCTGCCAGACATGGTCAGTTTTTCCAGCATTTCCTGTTTTAATTTCAGATTTCCAGCATCTACAGTATTTTGCTTTGGGGTTAGTATTTAATTCACTTCAACTTTTCTTCCAATAATGCACACCTTGAAGAAGATTCTGCTCTTCTCTCTGACAGGATTTCCATTTGCCTCTTTTACCTTGTTCACCTTCATTGTTTTCTATTTCCCTTTCTTGTGATTGTTCAGGTATCTATCAGACCCTGCTTTCACCGCCACATTTCCTTCCTCAGCAACTTTCGTCAACTCCAACTTATTCCACATGGATTCCATCTGACATTCTGCCATTCATGTTTCGGATCCACCCATGATTACAGATTCCTGGACATGCAACATTTTGCCAAACACTGTTTTCGCCACATCCTGAGGTTCACACTCAATGCCATGAGCCCCCACATGAACACTCTGAACCTCTCTCTTCAGCAGCACCGACTCATTTCCAGTCATCCCTGTACAAGGTTGGCTCGATTCAGCAGGGTTTCACATATTAACTGCTTGATCATGTTATGTATATGTCTCATAAAATTCAAATACAGCTTGTGTATTAAATGGTCTGGGTCAAAAATATTAGAAAATGATGTTCAGCTTATATAAGTTCCGACTTTAACCTAAAAGCAGCAGTGGTATAGCTAGGATCCAGCGGTAGAATATTCATGTCTTTGGGTATGTGTGTTCTGTTTAATTCTTTCTAATATCTCGTTCACTGGGTGGAATTTTCTGTATTTGAAACCATGTGCCATGGCGGGCGGGTTCTGCATCGTGTTTCCCACTGGCTGGAATGGGGGGTGTTTGTACCCGATTCCACGCTTGGAAGTTCATTAATTATGCACTGGCGAGTATCGGACCAAATCAGCTGGCGGGTCGGGAGCTGATTTGTCCGCCTGCTATTACCTGACGGAGTTGAAGGTCCGGGCACCATATTTAAACGCCACCCAAGCATACACATTTCATTCTCTCCAGCCCAGCTGTCTCCAGGAGACCTACAGAGATGTCTGGCAACCAGACGAAGAAGGCTGAAAGCCACAAGAAGGCAGCTGCATGCTGCTTCTGCCCCGACACCCTCAAGGCCTTGATACAAGGAGTGCGTGAGCATAGGGATGTGCTTTATCCCCATTTGAATCCTCTTATTTCAAGGTTTAGCCATTCTCCCGCTCCGTGATCATCTCTCTTTGTGAGATTCACATTCTTGTATTGTCAACCTCACGGAAGATAGTTTCCACACCCTTGTGTGATGTCAGGGAGGTGTGTTAAAATCTTTATTGAAAGTGTGTGATTAATGCACTTGTAAATCTTTTTCCTCATGACACACCATTCTGTGCGGGCAGCTCAGCAGCCTTGAGGGATTAGCGGCAGCTGTGTCTCCTCAGTGGTAGTGCCAAAGGACAAGACCTGGATGGGAGGATGATATCTCCAACCATGTCCTCATCTCATTGGCCACTGTAGTTTCTCATTAATGTGGTGGCGACTGCTTCAAGTAAGTTGCTGCAGCGTTCTCGCTGTTGTGCCAACTTTCACTTCTCAGAGCAAGCACATACAGGGGCTACTGCTGACCTCAGAGATCATGGCCTGGTCAGTCATGAGGCTGGAAGGTGCAAGTCTGAATGCTGAACTTGTTCTCAATGTGACTTCTTGGACATTCCTTTCAATGCAATGGAATGGCTTTAAGGGACAGGAGAAATGTGGCCATCTCCCCTTGCCTTTACTTTACTCCTCCTGGAATCTAGTAGCAATTAAAGTGGCACAGGCATATCTTCCATGTTGTGTTTCCTCAATGGCAGCTGGAAGCTGACTCTCATCACCCTCTTCAGGTCCCTGGCCCTTCTGCTCTTCATCCTCTGAGGAACTGTCATCCTTCTCCACTGGCAAGGGATCACCTCTTTGCAGCACCAGGTTGTGAAGGGCACAACACACAGTGATGATGTGGGAGACCTTATTGGGAATGTACTGCAGTGCCCAACTGAGTGGTCCAAACGTCGGAAGCGCATCTTCAGAATATCAATGGTCTGCTCGATTAGGGGCCCTGTAGAGCTGTGAGCTGCATTGTACCTCACCTCCGAAACAACCTTAGGCTGACGCACCGGTGTCATCAGCCAGCGTTTCAGTGGGTTCCCCTTATTCTCAAGCAGCCATCCCTGCAGATGTTCAGGCCTTTTGAATATGAGAGGCACCTGGGAGTGACTCAGGATGTATGAGTCATGGCAACTCCCAGGGTACCTGGCACAAATATGCATTATGTGCTTCTGATGATAACACACCAGTTGAACATTGATGGAATGATGGCCTTTACGGTTGATAAACATTAGTGGCTGCTGCCAATGAGCCCTTAAAGCCACATGGGTACAGTTGATTGCACCCTGCACTTTTGGGAAGCCTGAGATAGTTGCAAACCCATTGAATCTCGTAGCCTGGCTATCTTCACCGAGTACAAACCTCACATATTGATGTGCTTTTCTGTAGAAGGCATCTATGGCCTCCTTGATGCATTTATGTGTGACAGACTGCAAGATGCCACACAGGTCCCCTGTGCACCCCTGGAATGACCTGCAGGCAAAGAAATTGAGCGCGGTGATCACCTTCAAGGCCACTTGCAGGGGATAGCCTCCCACTCTATTGGGCATTAGTCCCTCCCATCGAATGTGGCACATATGACACACCAGAGCTCGGGACAAATGCAGATGTGCGTGGCATTATCTTTCACTCATCTGTAAATAGGAGAGTTTTCTTTACTAGATCCTTGGTCCAGCAAGTCGCCTCCATGGTCTGGGTCTATCCTTCTGATTCTCATATTTTGCTGAGGCTCCCCTGCACCCTAGACTTCAGAGATGGTCTCCCCATGAAGCTGCGCTCAGCGTCGCCTGCCCCTTCTTCTCCTCTGCCATTCAATAAGAAACCTCAAAAAGGCAGCATTAAACCCTGGATCCATAACTTTCTGAAACATTAGATTGAATAGATAAATGAATAATGGGTGAACATAGTGAAGCTGACAATCTTCAACCAATAGCAACTGTAATGGTCTACCTGGTTTCTGCCTGTTGTGGTGTCTTTGATGAACGGACCACAGGAGACTCAGGTACAGGTTTCAATCGTTTATTCGAGCAATTGTAAGGAGGGCACCATCTCAATACAGCTTGAGACAGTACTCCGCTAAGCTACAAGTGTTCACCATATTTATACATTATTGGTCACACGGAAGAATATCCTCCAGATTCCGATCTTGTCAACATATAGGTTTACATTAAACAGACAGGTCTCTGGTACAAAGGTAACCCTACTTTCACCCAGGCAGAGACCTGCCTTCCTATCTAAGCTGGGACCATCTGTCCTTCCACTATCTGTTGAAGAGCACACTTAATCTATGTTATTGCCATCCTCTGACTCCAGTCTAACTCCCAGGACCTTGCTGGTGATTGCAAACCCTGAGGGTGTACAAAGTTCAGCATTCTCTCTGTCCCAGCCTGGACTTTAAATGTTAACTACTTAGCAATTGTGGTTTTGCATGCTGGGATATTTTAAGTCAAGTCCCTTGACCATTACTGTATTCCTTTATTTCCCCCTAACACTGCCTTACTAGCCTTGTTGCTGATGCAGCCTTGTATCTGAGGCACTAACAGATGCATCAGGTGACCAAGATACCATCCCTAAGACTTAGCATCTGAATCCCACTGTGGTTGGAGAAAGCGTGAATGACATGTGCAATCTGATCCAGCTCAATGCTCCAATCTCCAATCTGCACTAGTAATTAACAACAAGTTGCTCATGCATAATGACTGGATGCCCTTTGGCCCATTATGAATGCCAATTCTGGAAAGCACATGACAGTCTGCCATTAATGCGATGCCATATATGCAACATCTGTACTGCCTTAATGGTTGCCTGCATTCCCAAATTTCACATTCCTTTGTGTTAATGTTGAAATGCAGCGACTGTGATGTTAAGCCAGTGACTGCTATATTTCCCTGTTACAGCATGGCAAAAGGCATGGGTTCCAGTGGCTGGCTTCTCAAGGAGGTCTTCCTCCTTTCTCTCAGCTCAGATTTCAGCTTAATCTTGTGGCACCAACAAGTTAGAGGGCATCCCCAGAAAGAGCCCCTTAGTCCAGCAGTGCGCTCCTCCCACACTGCCTCAGAACCCTCCCATTCAGATTCACTTCTAATTTCGATTTATAACTGTGCCATTACATCAATATTGCAAGATGATGGTTCTGGACTCTTACTTCGAGACCAGCTTCGATACTCCCTCTCTCACTGTCCGTGTCCCAGAAATTGACCTGGAACCTCACAATGTGAAGGTAGAGCTCCACCTGTTATTTTCCGGCCTCCCCCAGTAATACTGGATCCCATAGTTGTTGTGGTCAACATCCTACCGCTAGCCACCCCCCCCCCCCCCCCCCCCCGCCCCTGCCCCGAGCGCATCACTGTTGACGTGTTTATGCCCCATGTGGACCTCTACCCTTTGTATGCATGGTCACCTACAGAGAAGAACCATCCCAGGCAAGCTCCACATACCCTGCACCACCCCCGCTTTCTAATGTATTCCTCAAATACAGGCTGCAGATGCCTCCCATAACCATTACCATCCCATCTGCAGCCCAGTAAAGAGCCAGACAAGCCCATCAATAGCAACTATGAAAATGCCCTGCATACCAAGCTGTGCATTATTTCTATTGAGCACACAGCCCTTGCCCCTTCCCCTTCCCCAGAGCAATGTACAGCATCCGTACCATGAATAGCCCTGTAGCATGGTCCACTGCACCCCATGACTGTCTTAAATCTCTCACTCTTGACTGTGAGGTCCACAGAACCCCAGGACTGTCTCTACTCTCTGACTGCTGACTGTGTGAGCCCCAGGACTGTCTCTACGCTCTGACTGCTGACTGTGTGAACCCCAGGACTGTCTCTACTCTCTGACTGCTGCTTGTGTGAGCCCAAGGAGTGTCTCTACTCTCTGACACTGATCTGCTGGCCCCAGACCAAGGACTTTGACTTTCAATGAGTTCCCCTTTACCCTCATGACTGAAGATTACACTGTCTCCCTTCCCAATCGCCCCCCCAGTTTATGAGTCTCCATTTGACCCATCTCTCTTGTGCCACACTAACACCTCCCACCCCATTTCCTATTCCAGAGTCTGCATACGTCCCCTCCCATTCATAAAAGTGGTATCCCATCCACCCCCTTGTTTGTCAGCATCTCAGTTTCCCTTGTTTGGCCCCCAGTTTCCCACCCCTCAGTCTCTGCTCTGCATGCCATTGTTCCCCCTCCTTCTCCATCCCCTTGCAAAGCCTTCCTGCCCCTCTGTCTTCCATCATTCCCCCTCCCCTTATCCCTTGCAAAGCCCTCCTGCACCTTTGCCCTCCCCATGTGTTTATTATCCTTCTCCCCACCACCACCCCCCATTCCCTCCCGGGTCAAAATGCTGGTCTCTGTCTGAATGTTCAGCCCTGTCTGAGTACCGCTGCACAGTGGTGTCCTTCAGGACTATGGAAGCACCCACCAGGAGCAGACCAACCCTACACCCCAGCAGTGTGGCATTTCATTGTCATTGCAACAAGACCGATGCAGCGCTGTGGCAGGAGGGCTATGAATGTTGCGCTCACCTAGAAGTTGCGAGAAAGGTGAGGTCTGACTACTGCACGCCACTCTTTTTCAAACATGATTCAGACCGGTGTAATTTCCCACTGGTGTGGCGCAAGGTTTGAAGGTGGAACGTGATTCCGGCAAGAACCATATTTAATGAACATTCATGAGATAGTAATGAACCCAAATGGCATTCACACTGCTAGTCAGTGGGATAACCAACCCACCAGTAACCTGTCACTGGGAGAATTGCAAACTGTTTTCACGCCGGTGGGATTCCAGCTTTTTGCCTCCCGCTAGGTTCTCTGCTCCCGCCCGCCACGAAACCCACCGTGGGTAGGATGGGAAAATTCTGCCCACTGTGTGGGGTTTTGCACCCTGATTTAACTCATTCTAATGGAGATCAGTGTGACCAACATGGATTCAGAAATGGAAAAGTCCTGTGACCCATCCATTGTTCTGATCTCAAGGGAGACCAGTAACTTTTAAAAAGAAATTCAAGTTCCCAGTTATTAACTGAAGAATTACGTCACAGAGTTTCATGTTTTAAACAAAAAGCTTCTACTGTACAGGAGTTAAACTAAACAAGTACAGGTACAGAGTCTCAAAATCAGCAGCCTCGGGACCGAGTCGGTGCCAGAATTTGAATCTTTCCAGTTTTCAGATCGGGCAGTTTTGGCAGGTTGGGTGGGATAGTGCAGGCTGGATTGGGTGGGGTCAAAGGTCGCTCAGACCACTCGGACAGCGGGAAAAGACAGGCACGCGAAGCCAATAACTAGTTGGCGCGCTGCCACGCCAATGAAGCACCTAGCCGAGCAAGCCAGTAAGTTACTTTACTCAACTAGTAATAATTAAAACTCGCACAAGGCAGGTTAAAAAAATGTCTGGTTTTCGGACATTGTTGGTTTTTGATAGCCTGGTTTGAGCCACTGTACCTCGACTACAGACGACACTATATTCCATAAATAGTTATTCTTTAAGCCTGAAAATCTCAACAGGACATTCCACATTCTACTTTTATTTCCACACAAGAGTTTCCCTAGACTTTACAGGGTCTTCCTTAACTTCTCCTGGGACCAAACCGAGGTGTGCCACAGGTTTCAGGATCTCACTTTGATTCTCTTCAGCGTTCCTGCTATTCTCCGAGGTATGAGATTTCCTGGGGTATTTCCGCTAGAATCTGGCTCGGCGACCCTCCCATTCTCCATAAGCACTTCATGATTGTGTACATCCCAGGTCATGACTCCAAAATCAGAAAACATCCTTGGTTTCTGATGGCCCTTTGCTTCTGGTCTACAGTTTCTGGCAGACACTCTCTCTGCTGCTTAAAGCTGTTCCCCATCTCCAACTTCCTTCTTCTGTGAGAAATCATGCTGATAAAACCCAAAACTGTGAATAAATTCTTTCTGCAACCTATCCCCTCAGCAATATAGCACACCGAGGATGTCCCAGATAGAGATTCAAGCTCACCATCTATAATTCCCAAACCTTCCATTTATTCTGGGAACCATATGAATAATTTAAACCCGTTATGAAGGCAACTATAGCCATCTCATCTCCACGAAGACTCAGAAAGGGGCCACCCATTGTTTAATGATTTTCCACTTCCAAACCTGACATTATTAAATAAACACAGGCCACCTTTTGAATGGCAGTTACCTCAGTTCCTGTATACCAGCCTCTCACCAGGGATTTTCATTCATCTTACATTTAACAATTCAATCCCCAAACTTAAACTTACACTCCTAAAATATATGAACCATGAAACTGGAGATTTTTGCAACATCATTTTTTGAGGAATTGACATCCTAAGTGGGCTGTGGTGAGCCATATGATGTGTTGCACCTATACTTCGAAAGATTTTTAACAAACACCCTCTATGTGACTGTTTGACCAAATCCCATTTTGGGACTCTTTGTGGAGAATTTAACTTGAGGGGTAATTGGAATGCTGTTTTTAAGTATTAAATTTATATCACCCCCTTTAAAATTTAGGGTTATTGACTTTCTTACCTTCCTGGTTATTGGCTGGATTTTAACACCTTTGTAGAGAGTTTTCCTGGGTTCTCTCCCAGCCTGTTAGTTGCAGCACATGTGAGAGCAACTCATAATTCTGGGAAATGACTGGACATTGCAGGAGGGTTAGGAACCCTGCTCTGGATACCTGGTGCTGTCTTCTTTGCTATTGTTCCTCTTCTCTCTTCTTCAGCATGTATATCATAAAGGGAAGATTCATCATTGCGAGTACCACACTGCAGCCTAAGGCAGTTTTGAAGACATCCCCCAAACAAAAAGTAGCCTTGTGTTATATTCCTGATAGCCAGTTGGTGAAGGAAGAATCCAAAGCCAGTCTTTACTTGGGATAATCTTTATTACAGGTATATATGTAATATTACAGGTATATATTTCCTGAATCCACTCCACCCCTGTGGCAGTGAGCTTATCTTCATATGTGCTCAATGGACCATCCAATCAATGCCCTCCACCTGAATGTACTTAACTTCAACTAATCCAGTTAACATCTTGTTGGAGATTTCCAAATGACGTTAAGAGCTTTTAAATTAAATAAAAAGCCAAAATGATGACAAAAGACCAATTCAAGGTAAAGTTGTTAGTCTCTATATAAGAGCACAATGAAATTTAACTCTAAAATTGCAGCATCAACCTTTCATAGTTGCTGTTCTAAGATGCACTGGTTTTATCCTTGTATAAGCTAGATGGGCAGCTCTTGAATGGTAATGACAGAATTTAAGACTGGTGATATCATCCTGGCTACACCCTCCTTCAATTCAGGCAGAATTTATGGCAAAATCTAAATTGAGTGTAAAATGAGCAGACCTTCCATCATCTCCCAATAGATTTTTCTGGGTTACAGCATAACAAACCATTCAAGCTTTATCTTTAGTTCAAGAGGAAGGCAACTGCAGTGGTGAATATTTACCAGAGCCTGGTTATTGAGTAACTTTTCTTTTTAACCAGCACAGGGTGCTCTTCAGCAGCAGCTACCTCAGGCAGGTGCACTAGGGTAATGTAAGCCAATAATATTTCCTTCGAACATGTCTGATTCCTAATGTTGTGTGTCTCTTTCATGCTCAGAAGTTATCTTTAACTTTACCCCCTCAGTAAATTCTGATTAAAAGTATGAAATTTTAGAAATTTTAAAGGTATTAGGTGCATTGAGTTCCTATGGCATGAAAAGAAATCCAACAGTGTATGTTCAAATTCGTATTGCTATTTTTAAAAATGGATTTTCTGCTGAACCAGAAAGGATGGCTGCTACAAGTCACATGACCACAGGGTTGGCTGTTTGTTCTGGGATCTACCTCCAGGAGTTAAAAGAACAACAGGATTCTTCACTCAGCCTGTGGAATCTTACTCTTCATTGTACAGACTACTTGTAATTAACAAAAGCAGAGGAAGTACGGATGAATTGGCTCCCCTGACTGGAACTATCAACTAACTATACTGGAAGAGATGTTAATAACCACCCATCTCTCTCCTAAGGAGGAACAATGGAATTCTAGCCAGAAGCACAGAAACTGACTGTTAATCTGCAATTAACTGTTAATGCAACATGTCACATGACCTGAGCCTCTGGTCTTTTAGTACAGTTAAAACATTACATCTTTAGCCTCACAAAAAGTCTGTTGTTTAACATCCAACTGGTGAACTATCAAGAAGCAGCCCTTCAGGCAGAACGATAGCCTGGTCCTCAAGCCTGTCTCTGCTGGAAGATTTCCTACCATCACCTGCAGAACTGATCCAATCTCTGTGTACCTCCTTCATCTTGCAGTATCAGCACCAACTGTAAAGTGAATTCTATAACTCTGGTCTTCAGCCAGCTGAATTCAAAATCCCACGTGAAAGGATTTCTCATTGGACTCTGACTCCAGACTCTGGAAGAAATGTGAACTAACTTAATTTCTGTGGTTCTTGTACTGTTACTATCCATAGTTGTAAAATTCCCTTTTCTATCCCCCCTTTACTGTGTGTGTGTGTGTGTGTGTAGTGGAGTGGGAAGTTGCGAACACTCCTCCCCAGGTTTTGAATGTGAAATAAACTAACCTTCTGAATTAATCATAATGCAAGTTTGCTGCGGGTTATTAGTAAATTTGGTCACACAAGCTGAGGGTTTGGGAAAACACACCACCTCATAGTTTAAAAATAATTCAAAACACCTTCTGCTTATGGACAGGTGGTGAAAGGAAATAAGTACCATTTCCCCGTCTCTCTCCTGTCCATACAGGTGGAAAAAAAAATTAAAATTGCATGGCATGTACATTTATTGTGGAAAATATTCCAAAACTGTCATTCATTTCCAATGCAACTGAACAGATTAATAATAATAAATCTTCAATTGGCAAAAATAAAAATTTCGGTATTAAATTATTTTGTTTTTCACTCAAGAAGCAATGAATGCACATTTACATAAAATAAAAGCAAAATGCTGTGGATGCTGGAAATCTGAAACAAAAACAGAAAATGCTGGAAAAACGCAGCAAGTCTAGCAGCATCTGTGGAGAGAGAAAAACAGAGTTAATGTTTTGAGTCCTTATGACCCTTCTTCAGAACGGATTTACAAATCAATTGAAAACAGTGCCTCTAAATTAATCTTAATATGCCCATTTTTTGGAATCTCTTAGTTTGAAAGTTTTTGTTTCAGTTCTGCCACAGGAATCAACCCATCAATCAAATTCTGTATTATGAAGTATACAGTTAATTGGCTGATCAGGCTCCCAAACTGAAAGTGACTTTGCTGCAGTCTCTGGAGCTGTTGTAATGTAAATAAAATATGTGATAAGTTTCAGGACTGTAGCTTGCATGAGTTTCCTTTTTTTAATAAAACTGTTGGTCATTAATGCTGAGTCTGTCAGTCAATAGTGAAGCTTTGCCATGACACACAGCACTCTGCTCTTAAAGGTTTCCAATTAAAATGTTTAAACAACTTTCCTGTCAAATTTGCAGTAATTATGAAAAGTGATGTCACTCTGGTAGGCATGGACAGTGTACGTGGCATTTTAAAGATTTTCAGGAAGAGTTTAATAAAATAGCTAGAAGTATTAATAATGCACCGGGTCAGGCGGTAAAAGAAATAATTTGTGTTTAATGGGAAATGTAATAAATAACCATATGAAAGATGTGGTGTGTAGATATCATATGGTTAGGTTCCACTATACCTCATGACTGAGAGGAAATGGCAAGATTTTATACAACAACTTACATTTAGATTGTGCCTTTAGTGCAATGTAACATCCAAAGGCACTTCACAAGAGCATTATAAAACAAAGGATAACATCGAGTCACATTAGGAAATATTAGATCCGATGACCAAAAGTTTGGTCAAAGTGGTAGGTTAAAGATAGTCTGAAAGGAAGAAAGTGAGGTTGAGAGTTGGAGTGATGTAGGGATGGTATTCCAGTGCATGGGGCCAAGGCAACTGAAGGCACAGCTACCAAGGGTGCAGCAATTAAAATTGTGGATGCACAAGAGGACAGAATTAGAGGAGTTCAGACATCTCTGAGGGCTGTGGGCTGGAGCAAATTACAGAAATAGGGACGAGGTCATGGAGGGACTTGAAAACAAGGATGAGAATTTTAAAATCAAGACACTGCTTGATAGAAAGCCAATGTAGGTCAGTAAACACAGGGATGAGAGAGGAACGGGACTTGCTGCAAGTTAAGACATGGGCAGCAGAGTTTTGGATGACCCTAAGTTTACAGAGGGTATAGTGGTAATGTCATTGAACTAGTAATCCAGAGATCCAGGCTAATGCTCTGGGGACATGGCAGCTGGTGGAATTTAAGTTCAATTAATAAAATCTGGAATATAAAGCTAGTCTCAGTAACAGTGACCATGATAATGGTGATCATCGCAAAAATTCCCTTTAGGGAAGGAAATCCGCCATCCTAATGTGGTCTGGCCGATGTGTGACTCCAGATAGCAACATGGTTGACTCTTCAGTGACCCACTGAAATAGCCTAACAGGCCACTCAGTTCAAGGGCTGTTAGGGATGGGCAACAAATGCTGGCCTTGCCAGTAACACCCACATCCCATGAAAGAGTAGAAAAGAATGTGGGTGGCCAGTCAGAAGTGTGTCCTAAGCATTGGCACTGTATAGTCTCTGGAGTTTTTCTAAGTTTAATATTGCTACTGAATTAATTGTACCCTGCAACCAGAATTTGTACTTTAATTCATTATCCAACTTAGGAAGGAAGTCACAGGAAGCAAGCACTCAATGTCAAGCACTCCCATTTCACACTCAAACATTATAGTTTCCTATAAATCAATGCGGCAAGGTTTCATTGGCTGTACAGTTCCCAAAACACAAGTTCAAATTAATTTTCTTTCCCTATTGACTAAGTAGATTTACTGCTGTATTTAATATAAAGAATCTAATATGATTGGGTTCAGGATCACGAATATGATCTTTGTAAACTTTCCCTACAGCATTCCTCAAATCAGCTGACATTGTGAAAGTCAAACTGAAAATCAGAGATGTCCTGTGGTTCAGGTCAAGAAGTGAATCAAAGAAAGACCTTTAAAATGCCAAATAACAGTATTGAGTAAATTGTGTCCTTCATATTAAAATCAAATGTCCATTTTAAGAACTAAATTTCTGTGGGAAATTCAGAAACCAGAATGCAGACACTCAGAGCTATTGCTCAGGCTTATTGAGTAGAGAAGGAATATAATCGTATTGTTCTTCCAACCGGTGTCCCTTTCGCCATCCAATCCTACTACAAGTTGGATTTCTCCACAACGTTTTAGGTCACGTTGTTATATTATAATGAGGCTGGAGTGCTTCAAGTTCTTCATATTTTAAAAAAATGACCGCCGGTAGCACTATTTCCAAAGGCTGGAGTTTGTCATTCCCCCGGAAAAAATGGAAACTTCTGCTAAACATTAATTCTCTTTATCATTCTAATAACAGTATGGAAAACATAACAATGCAAATGTTCATGCATTATTAACTGTTCTTTCCAACGTTGAGCTACAACTGAGAATTGCTGTTATAACTGCTACTATATATTGCTTTGTAACAGCCTCAGAGTACCACCTTCACAGACGATTGTAAATTCTACTCCCGCAGCAATCCTGATAGCATTGTGACTGTAGTTAAGTATAAAGCAATATGCTGTGGAAAAAAGGTCACCTTCCACACCCGATCTTCTAATTTTTGCTCAGCCAGGTATTATACTCAGTCGGGATAGACAGAGCCCTTCACAGTGTTAATCCCATTTCCTGTACTTTAGCCTTCATCCCTTCTCCTCCATTCCAAAATCAGAGGGTAATCTTTATCCTCACCTTCCAACCCACTAGTCTCCACAATCAATGGATCATTTTCTGCTACTCCACCATGATCCCACCATCAAACACATCTTCCCTTCTTCATTCAGCATTCCAAAGCAACCCTTCCAACTGTGACACCCTGGTCCACTCTTCCACCACCTCTCACACCTGCTCCCCTCTCCCTGGATCCTTGTCATCTTTTGTAATCACAAGAGATGCAACACTGGTCCTTTCCCCTCCTCACATAACACCATCCAGGCCTGAGACACCTCTTCCCGGTGAAAGTGATTTACTTGTAGTTCTTTCAGTTGTGGTCTCCTCGATATCAGGAGTACTGCATAATCTTTCTACCAGGCAATTTGGTTTTGTTATGCCGAATTCCTGGGTCACTAGAGCCTTGTCCATTTTGCCAGATTTTCCATGCTTCACTCCTCCTCTGCGATTCTTCTGTAAACATATATCTGTTCTCATCGTTGTGGGTCTTAGCTGAGGTTGCCCTTAGTTAGGATCAATAGAGACTGCTGGGGCAAGGCTGTTGGTAAACTTTAACTTTTATTAAACATTCTTCTAACTATGTACAGGATAAGGCTTCACATCGAGCATTCTCTCAGCATACTCTGTTGTCATGTGATCTTACATCATTAATGATGTAGATTATTTACATTAACCCTTTACACTACAATATATTCATCCTTTGGGTCCAGGATACATCTCTTCACTTTCTCCCAATCTCAGCTCATTTACTCATTCGGTCCAGCCCTCTCACAATCTCCCAGTTCCTGCTCTGTCAATCTGCTCACTCCTAGGGCTGAATTTTGTCAGAAGTTGAGGCTGGGATCTAAAACAGGAACCGACCATGGGCCGATGGACCCCAGGAAGACATTTTGCCAATTAACAGCTCGTTGCTGGGACTGCTTCCCAGAGCTGCTAGCCCAACCAGAGGGCTGGCAGCTCAGCAGCCTTGGCAGTACCACTGCTAGCTGTGGCCACTGCTGAGGCTGAAGGCTGAGGAAGAGAGTGTGTGTCCATGCTAAGACATCCCTGAAGATGAAGAAAGTTTATTCCAGCAAGCTGGGGCCAGGCAGGTAGACCCTGGCACTCGGGGGTGGTGTTCATAGTCCAGAGGTCATGCTGTAGTCGGGGGCCCCTCCATGGGCCATGGAGAAGCCATTGAGGAGGATCCTCACCCAGCCACACCTCTCCCCACCCCAGGTGCCTGTTGAGAAGCCAGTTGGGCTTACCTGGCAGTCTCTCCATGTGGCGGCAGGCCTCCCGACCTAAGCAAGATGTCACCAAGGGTGGGAAGTGACCATTATTTGGCTGCCCTGCAGGTGACCACACTCCTGAGGTTCCTGCCACTAGTAATATGCCATGGCAGTGGGCAGGCATTGGGCTCCCCTCCTGCCTCCTCCCACCATGTCACCAGCCCTAGCCCCTCCCAGCCCCTCGCCAAATGGTTAGTAAAATTCAGCCCCAGCAAACACCTGAGGGATGCAACATAACCTGACCATCCAGCAAGAGAAAAGTGGGCAGGTGGTTGAAATGAGGGTTGGGCACCACATCCCATGTGTTCCTGACATATCCACGCCCACCAGCATTTAACTGATGAGGTTTTGACCGAGTCCAGTGAGGTATTTGGACTTTGAAATAATCATGCAAGTTGTGCACAATGCTGGAGCTGCTGGTGAAACCCAACAGCAGGTAGGATCAGGGCTACAAGAGACCCAGGTAATTCCTTGAGACCCGGGGAAAGTGCTCTCCAGGCCCCACAATACTCTCCCCTAACACGAGTTTACCTCCCCCACCCTTATCCTTGATCATCTCTGGTTCCTCCTTTAATGCTGGGGACAATTCCCTCAAGTCAATTGGCAGCCGCCTGTTGTTCAAAATCTCATGTCCACCTGCTGCCCACCCAGCAATTCTCACAGATTGGGAAGGGAGCCCATCCTGCAACATGGTAATGAGGCCTGGCATTAAAAATTAAAATTGTCTGGATCTTAGGCTCAGATCGTCATGGACGCTTGCCACCTACCACAGTCTCCTGCACACTGCACTGATGCCATGAGTTTGTAGTCTGCATTGTCTGCTACATATTGATACTGACCAGGCTATGGATTGCAGTACTCTCTTCCTTGTTAGCATTTCTGGATTCTGTATTATCTTGAAGCTGTGTACCTTCATTACAATTGCACAAGAGGTTATTTAACCCTACTAAATCCTTTACTCTTTGTTCATAATCAATTTTAAAGGAAACCATTATAACATTGCACTAGATCAAAGTAAGTTAAAGCTTACTCGGTTTATAATGTACTTTGAACAGCTAGTTCATAGACCTGGGGTCTCAGAACTGAAGCAGTTATGCCAGCAGAGTGGAGATACATAGGGCAGAATTTTCCGTGCCCGTTGGTGTTGGGTGTCATGGTGGGTGTGAGCAGACAATATGACCAGAAGGCCAAAAATCATTTTCATGATATCGTGAAAACAGTTTGCAATCATCTGCTCCGCCAGTCAATGGCGGCCTGCCTTTCCCACCACCGGACATCAGGAACTTCATTTTAATACACCTGCATATCATTATAAGCCCTGCTCACTGGGATCATCCCCCATGCTGGATCATCCTGGCACGTCAACGCGATTTTCACAATTGAACATACACGACATGCACCCAGCGAGCTGCATTTCGTTCGGGACTTTGTGGCTTCTTTGCCTACCTTGGCTCAAACAGCTCTTGCAGTCATCAGCGACAGGCTGCGCAGACAGCACCACATCACTTTTAGGGGGGCTCACAGGCAGGTCTCTACCTACCAGGCCAGCCAAAAGGCGGGGGTGGCTTTTCAATGGCTGCAGGTCTATGGCTTGCTTGGAAAGGGAGAGAAGTGGCCTCAGGCAAAGGAAGAGACTGCAGGGCGAAGCCATTACTGGGCAAGAGCAGTATCCCAGGGGGCATCGGGGGGACACATGTTGATCTGTACCAGTGGCTTCAAGATGGTGAGGGCTGAGGAGGCTGTTTCCAGAGGAGATGTGTTCAGGTGGAGATGCGAGGGTGTGTGAGAGAGTGAGTGGTGATGTCCCTTGAGCTGACAGTGAGTGAGATGCCAGTGAATGTGTGATGACCTTGTGAGTGTGTGAGTTTAGAGTGATGAGATGGTTGTCATATCCTGGTGGCATGGATGATCATTCATCCTCTTTCTGCAGTGGGTGGCAACCCCTTCTGTGCAATGTTGGCACTGACCACCTCTGCCACCGCCACCCAAGCTGGAGTGGTGACACTGATGGGCCTCCTGCGGCCAGAGCAGGGGTAGAGGACATTGTAGTGGGCTCCAATGGTGTCCAGAAGGCATCCCAGGGATGCGTCACTGAATCGGGGGGCTGCAGTTTTCTTGCCTTTTGGGGCCATGTCTTCTGTGCAGTAGTCCTGGGCTGGAAGCACTGAGAGGTGTGGGTGCAGCTGCAATTTAAATATGGTGCCCGGCATGAGGAAATGGCGAGGTGACAGCGTGGTGGGCAAATCAGAGGCCGCCCACCAGCGAAACGGTGTGTTTCCCGGGAATGCATGATTAATGAGGGTGGATTGGGACAATACGGCATGAAAGCCCACCATTGCGGCCAGTGTGTAAAACGTTCAATTTCCTGCCCACTACTGCACTCAGTGCAAATCTGGGACAATTCCAGCCATAATTTCTGACATATTATTTTTAATACTTAACTCAAATTGCAATGTTGAATACATCATGTACCCAAGTTTATTAACTGCTGAATTTTAAAAAATCAATTTTAATCTTAAAAATACTGATACCTTTAATTCATTTTCTTGTATTAAAATGTTGGTTGATACATTTGTATTGAAATATAGAGCATTCATTCTCAAAGACATTTTGTTTGACCTGACTACCTGTGTGGGTTTTTTTCCATTTTGAAATGCATAGTGTTCTTTGGGGATTCATTAGACTTTTATGTGGTTCAACCTATTTAATATAAATAATTTTGTAAATGAATTTACGAGAGGGTAGTCATCAATTTGCATTTTTTTCATAATTTCCACATTAGCCAAGTTTCCCATGCGTAGAATTATGCTAAGACTATCTGTAGGGGATAAACCTCTGGGTAAGCATAACTGCTGTTAGTGCAGATAACATCTTGTTTAATCTACTAAGTATTGAATTGCTTTTGTAGCTTGCAGCACAATAATATGTTTTCTTCCACATAACTTCACAAAGTTGTAGTTTGTAATTGAACATTGCTCCTGGCATGTTTCAATGCAGAAAGAAGGAAAATAATAGAATAATTTGAACATCAAATTGCTTCATTTCCTTGCAGTTACTTGTCATAGTCTATATTGAGCTTGGATAACTATTCTAGAATGCAATGAATAAATTGTCTTTTTAGAAATATTTGTTATGTGGATTTAATTTTCAAACTTGTTGTAGTAATTTAATTTTGTGTTATTAATTAACTTATTGATTGTTGGCATCTGCAAATCCCAGATGATTCTTTTATATGCTAAGACTCTTTTAGAAACTGATTAATGTTCTGGACGGTCACAAATCAAGTTTCACTGTGAGAAATTCACTTCTGCCCAAGAAAACATGCACATAGTACTAATGGGTATTCAAATTAGTTATTTGATTTGAAAACATAAAGGTTAGGAACCCTGAATCTAGGTTCTGGTGGTGTATGTGAGTGCAGCCCTAGGGGAGATACTAATCCTTTTTTAAAATCAGCTTTGAAGCTTCTTTTGAAATTATGTGATATGGAGTAATTTAGTATTTTTGTTTTCCAGTGAAATTTTTGGCTTCTGCTGTACACTTTCTTACATTGGATGATCTGAGATGGGGAACTGACCACGGGACTATGGATATTGACTTAGATCCTACCATTCCAACCATAGCTAAATGGGTAGTCATTGCATAATCACGCCTTTGTTTATCTGTCAATTCTTTATATCTTTCAGTTTTCTTCCATACTTACCGTGACCATCATATTTCTCTTCTTCCACTATCACTTTTTTTTCTATATAGGGCAGAATTGTGTGTCCATTAGCTCAGGCAAAAAACGGACATGTTGAAATTCAGATTTGCCTGATACCTCAATAACATTTAGTAAGAATTTACGTATATTTTATGGTTTCAGTTAACTAGAAACAATATGCAGTGTAAATTTGTGCCCCAGCTGCCGCTCTATTTGGGGTTGGCGGGGTGGGATGTGGGGTTTGTAATATTTAACAGACAGCTGCAACTATCAAACATTTGAATAGAGTAGGAAACAGCAATTCAACACTTGTTTTTTGGATTATTTTCTTCTTCACTACTTTATTAAATAGGCTAACATTTTGTAAATATGGGACCATGGACACACTCCGGGACATTTGCTACTTCTATCTTGATATCTTCTAAACATCCTGAAATGGTGGCTACTGAAAGTAATTGAAATACATTGATTCAGATTCTACTTGAAATAAAATGTTGCGACCTAGCTCATCCCTTCATAAGTGATCAATTAGGAAGATCCTAAACATGATCAGGATGGGCGTTGTACTTTCTCAGTGCTCACTGACCCAAACTTATCAAATGCATCATGTGGGTATAAATGGATGTGGGACATACACAACCCTCGTGTATGTTGAGATAAATGCTGGATAATAATAGCCTGCCTTTTTAAGATTAGTCCAGTAAGTATTAGAGTACAAAGCAACCAATTTAGCTACTATAAATCTTAGGGAATAATTGTTAGACATTCAAGCTAGAAGCTGCCAAATTATGTAACTTAAAACCCTTCAGATTTGGTTCTTTCCTTCAGTTACATTTAACTTTAATCATGCCAAAAATCTATACGGGCTTGAAACTTGGGGCAGAATTTTACGCCGGTGGGATCTTATGGTCCCACCGAAGTCAATGGGCTTTTGAATGGCTGCATTTTACAGCCCCACCACTGCTGCGATGGGGCTGTAAACTTCCGCCCTTGATCAACATGATGCTGTAGTGTAAATTATTGGAATATGTATTCAGTAACATGTATGTTTGAAATTCCACAGTCGCCAATAGATTCTACTCTCTGGTTTCCGGCGGTTATATTGTCCTGACACTTCTGTGCTTATTTCCAGGAAGTCTTTAGTCATTATAGCGGATGGTATGTGGCACTTTGCTATAGGATGTGATTGTTTCTTTGAAACTTGCAGGTACTATTTAAACTACATGACATGAGAAGAATATCTGGGATTAAGATGCTGGTCCTGGGTTGTTGGGGAAGGAATAGCGTCTGCATGCAATTTTGATTCCATTTTATAGAATATAATTCTTTTGCTCCATCTTATCTGTCTCATTGAGGAATGGCATTCACCCTTTCACTACACTGCTCAATAACTACTAAAGAGTACGGAATGATATAAGAGTGTCAATTTATAACAATTCAAATATTTCTGAATGAGCTGTATTCTTGTAGCTTACTTGAAGTCACCCGTTGAATCTTAATTTCTGTGTTTTTATATTGCTATCAAAGAAACTTAGAGATTTTGAAGATAAAACTGCTTAAGGAAATGCCAGTTAACAGTTTGTATTTGTTTGAATTCGGTGGTGGTAGAAGGGAACGATATACTAAGAGATTTCAGAATGTTTAAAAAGATTTAATCCAAATCCGGTATGTTTAAAGAAGCCTGACCTTGATTAGCTGAATTCTAATTTACGGATAGGCTGCTTTTGTAAGGAAAAATAGAATATTCACCTTGCTTTTCACTCAGTTTTTTTTACCATTGTGAAAATTAGGCCGTGTAATAGGGGATGTTGATGTGCTGTTGCCCATTTTACTCTGCTGCTCATGGCAATTTTCATCCTCGTATTGTTACTCAAGCAGCAAATGAATATAATTTTCTCCATCTTGTATTTATTGAAATTTTCCAAAATTATTTTTTGTTTTTAAATCCCTGCTTAGCTTTTTTTCTGAGGATACATGAGTTAAGATCAAGTACTGGTTTTTAAACCATTCCTAAAAATAGTCGATGTAGTCAAATCTCTTAAGTAATAATCAGGACTTAACTTGAGTGTCATCCTCTGCTCAAAATGGAAGTGCTGTAAATTCTATATCTGAAGACTTGTGCTCCAGAAATAGCCACACCTCTAGCCAAGCTGTTCCAGTACAGCTACAACACCTTGTGACAAAGAGGAAGCTTGTCCAGGTAATTTGTATTCACAAAATGCAAGTCAGTTTCAATCTTGCCAATTACAGACTCATCAGTCTACTCTTGATCATCAGCAAAATGATGGAAGGTGTCATCGAAAGTGCTAGCAAATGGCACTTACCAAGAGCCTGCTCACCAATGCTCAGCTTGGGTCCCTCAAAGACCACCCTGCTCCAGACCTCTTTACTACCTCAATCCAACCATGGACAAAGGAGCTGAACTCCAGAGGTGAGGTGAGGTTAACTTCCCTTGATATTAAGGCAGTATTTGATGAGTGTATCATCAAGGAGTCCTAGCAAAATTGAAATCAATAGAAATCGACAGGAGAGAGAACTCTCCATTGGCTGGAGTTGTAACTAGCTTGAAGGACATGGTTGAGGTTGTTAGAGGCCAATCATCTCAGCCCCAAGATATTGCTGAGGAGTTGCTCAGGGTAGTGTCCTAGGCTCAGCCATTTTCCGCTGCTGCATCAATGACCTTCCCTCCATCATAAGGTCAGAAGTAGGGATGTTCACTGATGATTGCACAATGTTCAGCATCATTCGCGACTCCTCAGATACTGAAGCAGTCCATTTCCATATGTAGCAAGACCTGGACAACATTCAGGCTTGGGCTGATAAGTGGCAAGTAACATTCACATCACACAAGTGCCAGGCAATAACCATCTCCAACAAGGGGGAATCTAACCAACTTCCTTTGATATGCAACACCATTGCCACTGCTGAATCCCCCACAATTAACACCCTGGGGGTGACCATTGGCCAGAAACTTAACTGGACCAACATATAAATGCTGTAGCTACAAGAACAGGTTAGAGGTAGGGCGTTCTGAGGCGAGTGACTCACCTCCTGACTCCCCAAAACCTTTCCACCATCTACAAGGCACAGGTCAGGAGTTTAATGGAATACACCCCACCTGCCTGGATGAGTGAAGCTCCCACAGCACTCAAGAAGCTTGAAGGCATCCAAGACAGAGCAGCCCACTTGATTGGCACTTTAACCACCCATTCCCTCCACCACTGGCACACCATGCCTACAGTGTGTACAATTGGAGGCAAGCAATTCATCATTAGTTTGTTAGTGTTTCCTTTTTGGGTTTATTTGGCTATGTGCAAGTGATGCATAAAAGCGTTAAATGTTTTAACATTTTGCTTTGACTTGATGCAGTAAGAATTTTCTGTAAATAAAGACAACTGAATTTTTAATTTGTGTACAGTTATTAAGTTTATCTGTAATTTGATTACAGATTTAAGAAGAACTAACTATTGAAATAGGCTATGTTGAATAGTAAAAATTGTGGATAGAATTTAATGCCCTTCCCTGAGGTGAGTTTGGAGGCAGGGGGCATTTAATCGGGAGGGATGGTGGCAGGTGGGGTCCCAGTTGCCTTCCTTCCGCTGCTCCGATTAAGCCTGGGGCAGGAAGGCTCATAGATAGCCTCCCTGCCCCACCACCAATTGTGGCCCCTAAGTGGACAATTAATGCCCACTTAAGGGCCTCATTGTTCTGCTGCTGGTGGGCAGGGCAGCCGCCATGCGGGAAGCCCGAGAAACAAACCCTATTGAGGTTACTTGTGGGCTCGCGGGTGCGGGGGATGGCTCCCTTTTATGACAGCACTCAGCACCTGATCAAGGGACCTGGCATCAGGAAGAGGGAGACCCGCTGAGAGCCACCCCCCGCCCCCCCCCACCCCTTGATGCCAACCCCCTCCCTCCACTCTCCCACAACCTCTATCCTGCCCTCACTCACCTGTGGCTTGGGTCCCTTGTCAATCCTAGGCTTCTGGTGAGTGCATTTCTGACATCTACCCTCACTTCCCCCAGTGGTACTCTCTACAATGCATAGCTGTCACCCTCTGATTGGCCAGCAGCTCTCAGGGGGCAAGTTTTCTGCTGCAGGGGTTCCTGATCCCCGAAAAGACCAATGGCTGGCCACTTAAATGCCGGCATAACTTTCCCAAAGAACGCAAAATGGCATTCTCCCTGGCTCCCCAGCTAGCAGGCGAGACCCCCATTTTGTCTGCAATAAGTATTGCCCAGTGCTTCAGTGCAATGGTTCCAACATTTATTATTGTGGTGGAACTTAAGCTAAAAAATACCACCTTTTTCACTACCATGTTTTGTGCATTAAGATTATTAAGTTGATCTCGCAAAAATAAATTGAACAGTGGATTAATTATATCAAGTTGGCGCTAAGCAAAAAAAAAAGACGAGATAGCAAATGTTAGCATGTTTTTGTAAATTCTCAGTATGGTGAGGATAGATAAAAGTTACAATGTGAAATTTCAAGCTGTTTACAACTGTGTCAACGTATGTTCGCACTCCACAATGCATCTTTTTATTGTACCCAAGAAACTCGCAAAACAAATTCACATTAGCACAAAATAAAACAGATGTGTAGTTGTTGCTAGGAAAGAATAGCCTTATGTTAGCAGTTGCCTGTACAAGATGCTCGGCAGCAGCTTTTCTGGAATGAACAGTGCAACGAATGGTCTATGTTGCTTCTGCATGTCCAAATTTCAATGTTAAGGAGAGACAAAGCAATGGTTATAATATAACTTTGTATTCCGAATACCAGCCACATTTGAATATAAATCAAGATTATTTGAGAGGTTGAGGGTAGAAATTATTTTCTGATTCACCCACTTCACCTGGGACTGGAGATCAGTGGTTGCTGTTGATTTGAATAATGGAGCTACACATTGAAATGTTGTAGTGTGTGAAAATGCAGATCAATCAGACTTTAATGAACAATTCATGATATTTAAAGACCTTGTGTGCAAATAGCAATAGATTGGCAAATAGTTTAAAGGTAGAATAGTTCAATCAGTACACAGCTATTTGAAAGACAAGGGCTCACAGCTTCTTCCTGATATCGGTCCAGATATGTGCATAATCCAGGTGCCGATTAGAAATTTAAAAGATTGTGGAAATTTGGGAATAAATCAGTTATTCTCATAAATGCAATACACCCAAGTATCCATGATCTTTTAAGTGTGTCAATTGAATCTTGTGTCCGACCAAAATGCTGCACAAGGAACTGATCTGGTCCCTGGCACTGAAAGGTTTCCTCCAATTGCGCTTATTTAGAGGGGTGTTACATTGAGTCCAGATTCTTGGACGCACAAGCATCCATCCATGATCACATGAATCCAGTGCAAATCAGCTGACCAGCAGTGTATTGAAGCTTCCATACAGTCCTGCTGTTGCAGAAACCATATCTGTCTGAAAGCAAACAGGATGTCTCACATTCTAGCTGCACCCCCACTGCTTATTCTAATATTGGAGGAGGAGGAGGGAGAGAGTCAAGGCCCAAATTAATTAAGTGTCATAGGAGAAGACTGTACACACTCCCATAGACTATACAGGTCTCCAAAGTGATAAGAGAGGATGGTACAGGAGCTGGCTCACAACTCCCAAAGGCTGCTATCAGTCTACTGTGTAACTTGCAGCAAAATAACCACAATCAGCAGTACACAAGCTGCAGAGGTCAAACCACAATGGGTGTAGATCATTCCAGAAACCCATGGAGGACCTGTGCCAGACAGTGAGAACAGCATTCATTCTCTGATCCTGCTGCTTTTTATTTATTCGTCCATGGGATGTGGACAGCATTTATTGATAGCATTGATAGACCAGTATTTATTGTCCTTGTTCAGATGGCATTTAAGAGTCAACCACATTGCTGTGGGTCTGTGAGTCACATGTAGGTCAGACCAGGTAAGGACAGCAGATTTCATTCCCTAAAGGGCATTAGTGAACCAGATGGGTTTTTTACAATAATTGACAATGGTTTCATGGTCATCATTAGACTTTTTAATTCCAGGTTTTTATTGAATTCAAATTCCACCATCTGTCATGGATGGGATTTGAACCAGGTCCCCAGAGCATTACCTTGGGTCTCTGGATCACTAGTCCAGCGACTATACCACTACGTCATCGCCTCCCCACTTTCACTGGGTGATACTGCTATATTCAATGGCTGATGCTGAGGCATTCATTGGATGAACCTATTGATTTCACAGGGTGATCATGCTGCTTTCACTGGGTGATCCTGCTGAATTCATTAGCCAATCCTGCTGTTTTCACTTGGCGATCCTGATGCATTCACTCTGTGATCCTGCTGTGTTCACTGGGAGATCCTGCTGCTTTCACTGGGTGATCCAGTTGCCTTCACTGGGTGATTGTTCTACTTTCACTCGATGATCCTGCTGCTTTCATTAGGTGATTATGCTGCTTTCACTTGGTGAACCTGCTGCTTTCACAGGGCTATCCTACTACTTATGCTCTGTGATCCTGCTGCATTCAATGGGTGATCCTGTTGCTTTCACTGGTTGGTAATTTGGCTTTCACTTGGTGATCCTACTGATTTCACTGGGTGACCCTTCTGAATTCACTCAGTGATGCTGCTATGTTCACTGGGTGATCGTGCTCCTGACACTGGGTGATCATGATGTTTTCACTTGGTGATCCTCCTGTGTCAACTGAGAGATCCTACTGCTCTCACTGGGTGATCCTGGTGCTTTCACTCGGTGACACTGCATTTTTCACTGGATGATCCTACTGCTTTTACTGGGTGATCCTGCTGGTTTCACGCTGATCCTGTTGCATTTACTGGGTGATCAAACTGTATTCACTGGGTGATCCTGCAGCTTTCAGTCAGCGATCCTTCTGCTTTCACTTGGTGATCCAGCTGCTTTCTCTCGGTGATCCTGCTGCTTCCACTGGGTGATCCTGCTGCTTTCACTTGGTGATCATGCTGATTTCACCCAGTGATCCTGCTACTTTTGATCTGTGATCCTGCTACATCCACTGGGTGATCCTGTTGTTTTCACTGGTTGGTTCTTCGGCTTTCACTTGATGATCCTACTGCTTTCACTGGATGATCCTGCTATTTTCACTGGGTGTTGCTGCTTCTGTCACTGGGTGATCCTTCTGTACTCACTGGGTGATCCTTCTGCACTCACTGAGTGATCCTTCTGCACTCACTGTTGATTTCACACTGTGATCCTGCTGAATTCAATGGGTCATCCTGGTACTTTCACTCTGCACTCTGCTGCATTCACTGGATGTTCCTGCTGCTTTCACTGCATGATCCGGTTGCTTTCACTGGGTGATGCTAATACTTTCACTGGGTGATCCTGCTAGCTTCAATCAGTGACCCTGCTGCTTTCACTTGGTGATCCTGCTGAATTCACTGGGTAATCCTGCTGCTTTCATTTGGTGATCCTGCCGTTTTGACTCCATGATCCTCTGCTTTCAGTGGATGATCATGCTACTTTCAATCTGTCATCTTGCTGAATTCACTGGGTGATCCTGCTACTTTCGCTCTGTGATCCTGCTGCATTCACTGGGTGATCCTGTTGCTTTCACTGGCTGGTTCATTGGCTTTCATTTGGTGATCCTGCTGGTTTCACTGGGTGACCCTTCTGAATTCACTCAGTGATCCTGCTACATTCATTGGGTGGTCCTGCTTCTGTCGCTGGGTGACCCTCCTGCTTTGACTGGGTGATCCTGCTGCTGTGCTGGGTGATCCTGCTGCTTTCACTGTTTGATCCTTTGATATTCACTGCGTGGTCATGCTGATTTCAATCTGTCATCTTGCTGAATTCACTGGGCGAGCCTTCTACTTTCATTCTGTGATCCTGCTGCTTTCATTGGGTGATCTGGTTGCCTTCACTCGCTGATTGTTCTGCTTTCACTCGGTGATCCTGCTGCTTTCACAGGGTGATCCTCCTACTTTCGCTCTGTGATCCTGCTGCATTCACTGGGTGATCCTGCTGCTTTCACTGTTTGATCCTTCAACGTTCACTGGGTGGTCATGCTGATTTCAATGGGTAATCCTGCTGCTTTCACTCTTGTCACCCTGCTGCTTTCACTGGGTAATCCTATGGCTTTCACTGGGTGATGCTGATCCTTTCACTTTGTGATCCTGTTGCATTCACTGGGTGATTAGAGTCATAGAGTCATAGAGGTCCACAACACAGAAAAAGGCCCTTCAGCCCATCGAGTCTGTGTTGGTCAAACAAGTACCTAACTATTCTAATCCCATTTTCCAGCACTAGGCCCATAGCCTTGTAAGCCATGGCATCGCAAGTGCACATCCAAATACTTCTTAAATGTTACAAGGGTTTCTGCCTCTACCACCCTTTCAGGCAGTGAGTTCCAGATTCCCACCACCCTCTGGGTGAAAAATTCTTCCTCACATCCCCTCTAAACCTCCTGCCCCTTAACTTACATCTATGCCCCCTGGTTATTGGTCCCTCCACCAAGGGGAAAAGCTCCTTCCTGTCTACCCTATCTATGCCCCTCATAATTTTATGCACCTCAATCATGTCCCCCCTCAATCTTCTCTGCTTCAGGGAAAATAACCCCAGGCTATCCAATCTCTCCTCATAACTAAAACTCTCCAGCCCAGGCAACATCCTGGTAAATCTCCTTTGCACTCTCTCTAGTGCAATCACATCCTTCCAATAAAGCGGATTCCAGAACTGCACACAATACTCTAACTGTGGCCTAACCAGCGTTTTATACAGTTCCAGCATAACTTCCCTGCTCTTATATTCTATGCCTCAGCTAATAAAGGCAAGTATCCCATATGCCTTCTTAACCACCTTATCTACCTATCCCGCTACCTTAAGGACTGGTGGACATGCACACCAAGGGCCCCCTGACCCTCGGTACTTCCCAGGGTCCTACCATTCATCGTGTATTCCCGTGCCTTGTTTGTCCTGCCCAAGTGCATCACCTGATACTTATCTGGATTAAATTCCATTTGCCACTGATCAGCCCATCTGACCAGCCCCGTCTATATCCTCCTGTAATCTAAAGCTATCCTCCTCACTATTTATCACCCCACCAATTTTCATGTGATCCGCGAATTTACTGATCAACCCTCCTACATTCAAGTTTAAATCGTTTATATATACCACAAACAGCAAGGGACTCAACACATCACTGTGGAACCCCACTGGACACAGGCATCCAGTCACAAAAACACCCCTTGACCATCACCCTCTGCTTCCTGCCACTCAGCCAATTCTTGATTCAATTTGCCAAACCATCTCATCGGTTCTTACCTTCATTATCAGTCTCCCATGCGGGACCTTATCAAAAGCCTTGCTGAAGTCCAAGTAGACTACGTCAAATGCATTGCCCTTATCTATACACCTGGTCACCTCTTCGAAAAATTCAATCAAATTGGTCAGACATGACCTCCCCTTAACAAAATCATGCTGACTGTCCTTGATTAATCCCTGCCTCTCCAAGTGCAGATTAATTCTGTCTCTTAGAATTGCTTCCAATAGTTTCCTCACCACTGAGGTTAGACTGACTGGCCTGTCGTTCCCTGGTTTATCCCTTCCTCCCTTCTTGAATTCTGGTACCACATTGGCTGTCCTCCAGTCCTCTGGCATCTCTCCTGTGGCCAGAGAGGTATTGAAAATTATTGCCAGCGCCCCTGCTATCTCCTCCCTTGCCTCACTCAATAGTCTGGGATACATTTCATCCGGGCCTGGAGATTTATCTACTTTTAAGCCTGCCAAACCACTTAGAACCTCCTCCCTTTTTATGCTAATTTCTTTAATTATATCACAATCCTTCTGCCTGATTTCCATACCCATGTCGTCCCTCTTACTGGTGAACACCGACACAAAATATTCATTTAGAACCCTACCTACGTCTTCCATCTCCACACACAAATTACCACTATGGTCCTTAATGGGCCCTACTCTTTCCCTAGGTATCCTCTTACTCTTAATGTACTTGTAAAATAACTTTGGATTTTCCTTTATTTTACCTGCCAATGTTTTTTCATGCCCCCTTTTTGCTCTCCTAATTTCCTTTTTAAGTTCCCCCCAACACATTCTATACTCCTCTAGGGCTTCCGCTGTTTTGAGCCCTCGGTATCTGCCATAAGCCTCCCTTTTTCTCTTTATCCAATCCTGTGTATGCCTTGACATCCAAGGTTCCCTGGATTTGTTGGTCCCACACTTTGTCTTTACTGGAATATATTGGTCCTGTACTCTCCCTATTTCCTTCTTGAATGAGTCCCACTGCTCTGACACAGATTTACCTAAAAGTAGCTGCTCCCACTCCACTCTGGCCAAATCATATCTGATCTTATTAAAATCGGCCTTCCCCCAATTTAGAAGTCTGATTTCTGGCCCATCCTATTCCTTTTCCATAACAACCTTGAATCTAACGGAGTTATGATCACTATCTGCAAAATGCTCCCAAACTGATACTTCTACCACTCGCCCGACTTCATTCCCTAAAATTAAGCCCAGGACCATCCCCTCTCTTGTAGGACCTCCAACATACTGGCTTTAAAAGCTCCCCTGGATGCATTTTAAGAATTCTGCTCCCTCTAAACCTATCACCCTATGACTAACCCAGTTAATGTTGGGGAAGTTGAAATCCCGCACTATTACTACCCTATTATTTTTATACTTCTCTGAAATTTGCCTACATATCTGCTCTTCTATTTCTCTCTGACTGTTTGGGGGCCTATAGTACACTCCCAACAATGTGATTGCTCCTTTTTTGTTTTTCAGTTCTACCTATATGGCTTCATTTGAGGAGCATTCTAAGATGTCACCCCTCCTGACTGCTGTAATTGATTCCTTGATCAATATTGCGATACCCCCTCCTCTTTTACCTCCTTCCCTGTCTTGCCTGAAGACCCTATATCCTGGAATATTGAGCTGCCAATCCTGCCCCTCTCTCAACCATGTCTCTGTGACAGCAATGACATTTTCCATATGTTAATTTGTGCCCTCAACTCATCTGCCTTATTCATCAGACTCCTTGCATTAAAATAAATACCATCCAACCTTGCCAAACTTCCTTGTGCCTTAACTGGCCTATAATTTCTATGCCTTCCAGACTCACTTGCTCTCTCTTCTAATTTTGGCTATGCATCTCCCCCTGCTGAACCTTCTCTCAGGATCCCATCCCCCTGCCAAGTTAGTTTAAACCCTCCCCAACAGCACTAGCAAACCTCCCCGCAAAGATGTTGGTCCCATTTGGGTTCAGGTGCAACCCATCCGCCTTGTACAGGTCCCACCACCCCAAGAAACAGTCCCAATGTCCCAGAAATCTAAAGTCCTCCCTCCTGCACCATCTCTCCAGCCACACATTCATCTGGACTAACCTTCTATTTCTGTATTCACTAGCGCGTGGCACCAAAAGTAATCCAGAGATTACTAACTTTGAGGTCCTGTTTTTCAATCTGTTTCCGAGCTCCCTAAATTCTACTTGCAGGACCTCATCCCTCTTTCTAACTATGTTGTTGGCATCAATATGTACCACAGTCTCTGTCTGTTTGCCTTCCCCCTTTAGAATGCCCTGCAGCTGTTTAGTGACATCCTTGACCCTAGCACCAGGGAGGCAACATACCATCCTGGAGTCACGTCTATGGCCGCAGAAACACCTGTCTGTTCCCCTTACTATCGAGTCTCCTACCACTATTGCTCTTCCCCTCTTTTTCCTCCCCCCCTCACAGTGCCATGAGCATGACTGCACTCCCCAGAGGAACCGTCACTCTCACCATTTTCCAACAGAAAAAAATGGTTCTTGAGCGAGATGCACCCTGGGGATTTCCTTACTACCTGCCTGACACCTTTCTTTTGACTGATGGTCACCCATTCCCTCTCTGTCTGCACTTCTGTAAGCTGTGGGGTGACCACATCTAAAAACGTGCTATCCACGAAACTCTCAGCCTCTCGGATGCACCTCAGTACCTCCAGCTGCCACTCAAGCTCCGAAACCCGGAGCTCAAGTAGCTGCAGCTGGTGGCACTTCCTGCGCACGTGGTTGGTCAGAGCGAAAGGAGCATCCAGGGCTTCCCATATGTTGCAGGCGGTACATAATATGGGACTGAGCTGCCCTGCCATGCCTCTAGTTGAAAAAAACCCTATACTTTAAGTTAAATACAATTAAAAAAGTTAAATTATTTATGTACTTTAAATAAAAACTAGAACCCTTACCTTTCCCTGGTTAATCTTTTTTAAACTGGAGAAAAACTGCAGAAAAAAAACTGGAGAAAAACACTTACCCACTCCTCACTAATCAGCTCTCTATTTGTGCTGATGTCACTTTTTGAAGCTTCACCGCACTTGCACTGGTTCTGATCTCTCCGCTGCTCTCTCACACTGTCTTGTGATGTCACTCTTGTTATTTTCAACAAGAACTGACTGTAGGACACTCTTCCCAGACTGCTTCACCGCGATGCTAACTGCAGGACACTCTTCCCAGACTGCTTCACCGCGATGCTAACTGCAGGACACTCTTCCCAGACTGTTCCACTGTGATGTTGACTGCAGGACACTCTTCCCAGCAGAATACAGATCCTGCTGCATTCACAGGGAGATCCTGTTGCTTTCACTGGGTGATACTGCTGCATTCAATCAGTGATCCAGCTGCTTTCGCTGGGTGATCCTGCTGTTTTGACTCGGTGATCCTGCTGAATTCACTTGGTGATCCTGCCACTTTCATTGGGTTATCCTCTGCTTTCACTGGGAGATCATGCAGCTTTCCCTCAGTGATCCTGCTGAATTCACTGGGTGATCCTGCAGCTTTCACTTGGTAATCATGCTGATTTCACCCAGTGATCCTGCTACTTTCGCTCTGTGATCCTGCTGCATCCACTGGGTGATCCTGTTGCTTTCGCTGGGTGACCCTTCTGAATTCACTCAGTGATCCTACTACTTTCCCTTGGTGATCCTGCTCCTGTCACTAGGTGATCTTGCTGCATTCACTCAGTGATCCTGCTGCTTTCACCGGGTGATCATTCTGCTTTCACTGGGTGACCCTTCTGAATTCACTGAGGTGATCCTGCTACTTTCACTGGGTGATTCTGCTCCTGTCATTGGGTGATCCTACTGCATTCACTGGGTGATCCTGCTGCTCTCACTGGGTGATGCTGATGCCTTCACTGGATGATGCTGCTTCTTTCCCTTTGTGATGCTGTGGCATTCATTGGAACCTGCTGCTTTTAGTGGGTGATCCTGCTGCTTCCACTGGATGATGCCACTGCTTTCACTGGGCAATCCTGCTGCTTTCACTCTGTGGTCCTGCTGCTTCCACTGGGTGATGCTGCTGCTTCCACTGGGTGATCCTGCTGTTTTCTATGAATGATCATGCTTCCTGCTTCTTTCACTCTGTGACTCTTCTGCAATGAATGTGTGATCCTGCTGCTTTCACTCTGCGATTTCCATTGCTTTCACTGAGTAATCCTACTTCCTTCTCTCTGTGATCCTACCGCTTTCACTGTGTAATTCTGCGGCATTCACTGGGTGATCCTGTTGTTTTCTCTGGGTGATCAAGCTTCCTGCTTCTTTCACTCTGATCCTTCTGCAATCAATGGGTAATCCTGCTGCTTTCACTCTGTGATCCTGATGCTTTCACTAGGAGATCCATCCTGATGCTTCCACTGGGTGATCCGCCTGCTTTTACTGTGTGGTCCTGCTGCTTTCACTGTGTGGTCCGCTGCCTTCACTGGTTGATCCTGCTGATTTCACTGTGTGGTCCTGCTGCCTTCACTGTGTGGTCCTGCTGCCTTCACTGTGTGGTCCTGCTGCCTTCACTGGGTTTTGCTGCTTCTATCCCTTGGTGATCCTGCTGCTTTCGCTGGTTGATCCTGCTACCGTCTCACTATGATCCTGCTGCTCTCACTGTGTAAACCTGCTGCCTTCACTGTGGAATCCTACTGCTCTCACTGGGTTGTGCTGCTACTTTCCCTTGGTGATCCTACTGCTTTCACTCTGATCCTGATGCTTCTACTGGGTGATCCGGCTTCTTTCACTCGGTGACACTGCTGCTTTCACTGGGTAATCCTGCTGTTTCCACTGCATGATCTTGCTGCTTTCACTGGGAGTCCTGCTCTTTTCTCTGGGTGATCATGCTTCCTGCTTCTTTCAAGCTGTGTCTTCTGCAATCAACCTGTGATCCTGCTGCTTTCACTGGGCGATGCTGATGCTTAACTCCGTGATCCTTCTGCTTTCATTGTTTGATTCTGCTGCTTTCACTGGGTGATCCTGCTGTTTTCACTGGGTGATCGAGCTTCCTGCTTCTTTCACTCTCTGATCCTTCTGCAATCAATGTGTGATTCTGCTGCTTTCACCGGGTGGTCTTGCTGCTTTCAATGGGTGATCTGTGTGATTACGATGGGTGTCCTGCTGCTGTCGTTGGGTGATCCTGCTGGTTTCACTGGGTGATCTTGCTGTATTCCCTCGGTGATCATGATTCCTGCTTCTTTCACTCTGTGATCCTTCTGCCATCACTGTGTAGTCCTGCTGTTTTCACTGGATGACTCACTGCTTTCACTGGATGACCCTTCTGCTTTTGCTCTGTGACCCTGCTGCCTTCAATAGTTGGTTCCGCTGCTTACAATGGGTGATCCTGCTGCTTTCACTGGGTGATCCAGCTGGTTTCACTGGCTGATCCTGCTGCTTTCACTTTGTCATCCTGCTGCTTTCACTGGGTGGTCTTGTTGCTTTCTCTTGGTGATCAAGCTTCCAGCTTCTTTCGCTCTGTGATCCTTCTGCAATCAATGTGGGATTCTGCTGCTTTCACTGGGTAATCCTGCTGCTTACAATGGGTGTCCTACTGCTTTAACTGGGTGTTCCAGCTGATTTCACTCCTTTTGCTTTCACTCTGTGATCCTGATGCTTTCATTAGGTTATGTTGCTGCTTTCACTCTGTGGTAACTTCTGCTATCAGTGTGATTCAGCTGCTTTCACTGGGTGATCCTGCTGCTTTCACTGGGCAATCCTGATGCTTTCACTGGGTGTTCCTGCTGTTTTCAATGGGTAATCCGACATTTTATGATGGGTATCCTGCTACTTTCACTGGGTGATCCTACTGGTATCACTGGCTGATATTGCTGCCTTCAATCTGTGATCCTCCTGCTTTCAATGGGTGATCCTCCAGCTTTCATTCTATGAGCCTTCTGCTTTCATTGGGAGATCCTGCTGCCTTCACTGGGTGAGCCTGCTCGTTAATTCGGTGATCCTGCTGCTTTCATTAGGCGTTCCTTTTCCTTTCACTGAGTGACCCTTCTGGTTGATTCCGCCGCTTACAATGGATAATCCTGCTGCTTTCACTGGGTAATCCTGCTGCTTTCACTGGCTGATCCTGCTGTTTTCTTTGGGTGCTCAAGCTTCCTGCTTCATTCACTCTGTGATCTTCCTGCTATCATTGTGTGATTCTGCTGATTTCACTGGGTAATCTTGCTGTTTCCACTGGATGATATTGCCGCTTTCACTCTGTGATCCTGCTGCTTTTACTCTGTCATCCTGCTGCTTACACTGGGCGATCCTGCTGCTTTCACTGGGCGATCCTGCTGCTTTCACTGAGCGATCCTGCTGTTTTCTCTGGGTGATCATGCTTCCTGCTTCTTTCACTCTCTGATCCTTCTGCTTTCAACGGGTGATTCTGCTGCTTTCACTCTGTAATACTGCTGCTTTCACTGGGTAATCCTGCTGCTTTCATTGGGTGGTTCTGCTTCTTTCCCTTGGTGATCCTGCTGCTTACACTGGTTGATCCTGCTACTGTCACTCTGTGACCTCACTGCTTTCACTGGGTGATCCTGCTTCCATCTCTCTGTGATCCTTCCACTATCACTGTGTGGACCTGCTGCTTTCTCTGGGTGATCAAGCTTCCTGCTTTGTTTCACTTTGTGATTCTTCTGCAATCAATGTGTGAATCTGCTGCTTTCACTGGGTAATCCTGATGCTTCCACTGGGTGATTCAGCTGCTTTCACTGGCTGATCCTACTGTTTTCTTTGGTTGCTTATGCTTCCTGCATCTTTAACTCTGTGATCTCTCTGCAATCAATATGTGATCCTGCTGCTTTCACTGGGTTGTGCTGCTACTTTCCCTTGGTGATCCTACTGCTTTCACTCTGTGATCCTGATGCTTCCACTGGGTGATCCGGCTTCTTTCACTTGGTGACGCTGCTGCCTTCACTGGTTGATCCTGCTTCCGTCTCGCTGTGATCCTGCTGCTTTCACTGTGTGGTCCTGCTGCTTTCACTGGGTAATCCTGCTGCCTTCACTGGGTTTTGCTGCTTCTATCCCTTGGTGATGCTGCTGCTTACACTGTGATCCTTCTGCTATCATTGTGTGAATCTGCTGCCTTCACTGTGTAATCCTGCTACTCTCCCTGGATTGTTCTGCTTCTTTCTGTTGGTGATTCTGCTGCTTTCACTGCGTGATCCTGCTTTTTTCTATGAATGATCAAGCTTCCTGCTGCTTTAACTCTGTGATCCTTCTGCAATCAATGTGTGACCCTGCTGCTTTCAATCTGTGACCCTGCTGCTTTCTCTGGGTAATCCTGCTGCTTTCACTGGTTGATCCTGATGCTTTCACTGGCTGACGCTGCTTCTTTCCCTTTCTCATCCTGCGGCTTTCACTAGATGAACCAAACTGCTTTCACTGGGTGACCCTGCTGCATTTACTCTGTGATCCTTCTGCTATCAATGTGTGATTCTGCTGCTTTCACTGTGTAATCCTGCTGTTTTCACCGGGTGGTGCTGCTTCTATCCTTTGGCGATCCTGCTGCTTACACTCGGTGACCCTGCTACTTTCACTGGGTGATCCTGCTGTTTTCTCTGGGCGATCGAGCTTCCTGCTTGTTTCACTCTGTGATCCTTCTGCAATCAATGTGTGATTTTGCTGCTTTCACTCTGTGATCCCACTACTTTCACTGGGTGATCCTGCTGCTTTCACTGGGCAATCTTGGTGCTTTCACTATGTGATCCTGATACTTTCACTGGTTGATCCTGATGCTTTCACTGGCTGACGCTGCTTCTTTCCCTTTCTCATCCTGCAGCTTTCACTGGATGAACCAACTGCTCTCACTGGGTGACCCTACTGCTTTTACTCTGTGATCCTTCTGCTATCATTGTTTGATTCTGCTGCTTCCACTGGGTGATCCTGCTGCTTTCACTGGGTAATCCTACTTTCTTCTCTTTGTGATCCTACCATTTTCACTGTGTAATCCTGCTGCTTACACTGGGTGATCCTGCTACTTTCACCCTGTCATCCTGCTCCTTTCACTGGGTGATCCTGCTGCTCTGAATGGGTGATCCGGCTGCTTACTATGCGTGTCCTGATGCTTTCATTGGGTGATCCTGCTGGATTCAATGGCTGATCCTGCTGCTTTCACACTGTGATCCTGATTACTTCACTGGGTGGTGCTGCTGCTTTCACTGGGTGATGCTGCATCTTTCCCATGGTGATCCTGCTACTTTCATTCTGGGATACTGCTACATTCACTGGGTGGGGTGCTGCTGCTTTGACTGGGTGATACTGCTTCTTTTCCTTGGTGATCCTGCGGTTTTCACTCTGTGATTCTGCTGCTTGCACTGGGCGACCTGGCTAATTTCACTGGGTGATCCTGCTGCTTTCACTGGGCGAGCCTGTTGGTTTCTTTTGCTGATCCTACTGCTTTCACTGGCTGATCCTGATGCTTTCACTCTGTGATCCTTCCGCTTTCACTGTGCGGTCCTCCTGCTTCCACTGGATGCTGCTGCTGCTGCTTTCACTGGGTAATCCTGTTGCTTTCACTGGATGATCCTGCCTCTTTCAAGATGTGATCCTGCTGCTTTCACTGCGTGATCATTCTGCTTTCACTGGGTAACCCTGCTGCTTCCACAGGGTGATCCTTCTGCTTTCACTCTGTGATCCTGATGCTTTCATTGGATGATCTTGCTCCTTTCATTCACTCTGTGATGTTTTTTCTTCCACTGGGTGATCCTGCTGCTTTCAGTGGATGACCCTGCAGGTTTCACTGACTGGTCCATCTGCTTTCACTGGGTAATCCTGCTCCTTTCACTGGTTGATCCTGTTGCTTTCACTGGGTGATCTTGCTGCTTTCAATGGGTGATCCTTGTGCTTACGATGGGTGTCCTGCTGCTGTTATTGAGTGATCCTGCTGGTTTCACTGGGTGATCATGCTTCCTGTTTCTTTCACTCTGTGATCCTTCTGCCATCACTGTGTGATCCTGCTCCTTTCACTGTGTAATCCTGCTGCTTTCACTGGATGATCCCACTGCTTTCACTGGATGACCCTTCTGCTTTGCTCTGTGATCCTGCTGCCTTCAATGGGTAGTTCCGCTGCTTACAATGGGTGATCCTGCTGCTTTTACTGGGTGATCCAGCTGGTTTCACTGGCTGATCCTGCTGCTTTCACTTTGTCATCCTGCTGCTTTCACTGGGTGGTCGTGCTGCTTTCTCTGGGTGATCAAGCTTCCAGCTTCTTTCACTCTGTGATCCTTCTGCAATCAATGTGGGATTAGACCATAAGACCATAAGACATAGGAGCAGAAATTAGGCCATTCGGCCCATCGAGTCTGCTCCGCCATTCAATCATGGCTGATAAGTTTCTCAACCCCATTCTCCTGCCTTCTCCCCGTAACCTTTGATCCCCTTGCCAATCAAGAACCTATCTATCTCGGTCTTAAATGCACTCAATGACCTGGCCTCCACAGCCTTCTGTGGCAATGAATTCCATAGATTCACCACTCTCTGGCTAAAGAAGTTTCTCCTCATCTCTGTTCTAAAAGGTCTTCCCTTTACTCTGAGGCTGTGCCCTCAAGTCCTAGTGTCTCTTACTAATGGAAACATCTTCCCCACATCCACTCTATCCAGGCCTTTCAGTATTCTGTAAGTTTCAATCAGATCCCCCCTCATCCTTCTAAACTCCATCGAGTATAGACCCAGAGTCCTCAAACATTCCTCATATGTTAAGCCTTTCATTCCTGGGATCATTCTCGTGAACCTTCTCTGGACCCTCTCCAGGGCCAGCACATCCTTCCTGAGATACAGGGCCCAAAATTGCTCACAAAATTCTAAATGTGGTCTGACCAGTGCCTTATAAAGCCTCAGCAGCACATCCCTGCTTTTATATTCTAGTCCTCTCAAAATAAATGCCAACATTGCATTTGCCTTCCTAACTACAGACTCAACCTGATCTTGCTCCTTTCATTCACTCTGTGATGTTTTTTCTTCCACTGGGTGATCCTGCTGCTTTCACTCAGTGATTCTGTTGCTTTCATTGGATGATCCTGCTGCTTTCACTGGGTGATTCTGCTGCTTTCACTGGGTGACCCTGCTGGTTTCACTGGCTGGTCCATCTGCTTTCACTCTGTGATCCTGATGCTTTCACTGGATGATCCTGCTGCTTTCTCTGTGTGACCCTGCTTCTTTCACTCTGTGATGCTTTTGCTTCCACTGGGTGATACTGCTGCTTTCACTGGGTGATGCTGCTTCTTTGCCTTGGTTATCCTGCTGCTTTTACTGGATGAACCTGCTGGTTTCACTGGCTGACCCTGCTGCTTTCACTGGGTAATCCTGCTGCTTTCACTGGGTGATCTAGCTGCTTTCACTGGGTGATCCTGCCCCTTTCAAGCTGTGATCGTGCTGCTTTCACTGCATGATCATTCTGCTTACAAAGTTTGATCCTGCTGCTTTCAGTCTGATTCTGCTGCATTCACAGTGCGATCCAGTTGTTTTCACTGGGTGATCCTGCTGCTTTCACTGGGTGACCCTGCTGGTTTCACTGGCTGATCAATCTTCCTGCTTCTTTCACCCTGTGTTCCTTCTGTGAGCTATGTGTGATTCTGCTGCTTTCACTGGGTCATCCTGCTGTTTTCAGTGGGTGACCCTGCTGGTTTCACTGGCTGATCCTGCTTTCACTTTGATCCTGATGCTTTCACTGGGTGATGTTGCTGCTTTCACTCTGTAATCCTGCTGGTTTCACTGGCTGGTCCTGCTTTCACTCTGTGCTGCTGGTGCTTTCACTGGTTGATACTCCTGCCTTCACTCTGTCATCCTGCTGCTTTCACTGTGTGGCCCTACTATTTTCTCTGGGTGATCCTGCTTCCTGCTGCTTTCACTGGGTGGCCCTGCTGCTTTCACTGGGTGATCCTGCTGCTTTCACTCTGAGATCTTTCTGCTATCAATGTGCGATTCTGCTGCTCTCGCTGGGTCTTCCTGCTGCTTTCACTGGGTGATCCTGCTGCTTTCACTGGGTGATCCTGCTGTTTTCTCTGGGTGATCATGCTTCCTGCTTCTTTCACTCTGTGATCCTTCTGCAATCAATGAGCAATTCTGCTGCTTTCACTGGGTGGCCCTGCTGCTTTCACTCTGAGATCTTTCTGCTATCAATGTGCGATTCTGCTGATTTCACTGGGTGATCCTGCTGTTTTCTCTGGGTGATCATGCTTCCTGCTTCTTTCACTCTGTGATCCTTCTGCAATCAATGAGCAATTCTGCTGCTTTCACTGGGTAATCCTGCTGCTTTCACTGGGTGATGCTGATGATTTCACTGGACGCTGCTGCTTCATTCCCTTTGTCATTCTACGGCTTTCACTGGATGAACCAACTGCTTTCGCTGGGTGATCCTGCTGCTTTCACACTGTGATCCCGCTGTTTTCTCTGGGTGATTGAGCTTCCTGCTTCTTTCACTCTGTGATCCTTCTGCTTTCAATGTGTGATTCTGCTGCTTTCACTCTGTGATCCTTCTGCAATCAATGTGTGATTCTGCTGCTTTCACTGGGTAATCCTGCTTCCTTCTCTTTGTGATCCTGCCGCTTTCACTGTTTGGTCTTGCTGCTTTCACTGGGTGATCCTGCTACTGTCACTCTGTCATCCTGCTGCTTTCACTGGGTAATCCTGCTGCTTTCACTCTGTGACTTCACTGCTTTCACTGGGTGATCCTGCTTCCATCTCTCTGTGATCCTTCCGCTCTCACTGTGTGGACCTGCTGCTTTCACTCTGGGATTCTGCTGCTTTCACTGGGTGATCAAACTTCCTGCTTTATTTCACTCTGTGATCCTTCTGCAATCAATGTGTGAATCTGCTGCTTTCATTGGGTAATCCTGGTGCTTTCACTGGGTAATCCTGATGCTTTCACTGGGTAATCCTGATGCTTTCATTGGGAGATGCTAATGCTTTCACTGGATGATGATGCTTCTACCCTTTGTGATCCTGCTGCTTTCACTGGGTGATCCTGCTGCTTTTACTCTGTGATCCTGGTGTTTTGTCTGGTTGATCGAGCTTCCTGCTTCTTGCACTCTGTGATCTTTCTGCAATCAATGTGTGATTCTCCTGCTTTCACTGGGTAATCTTGGTGCTTTCACTGGGCAGTCCTGCTGTTTTCACTGGGTGGTTCTGCTTCTTTCCCTTTGTGATCCTGCTGTTTTCCCTTTGTGATCCTGCTCTCACAGTGTGATCCTGCTATTTTCTCTGGGTGATTATGCTTCCTGCTTCTTTCAATCTCTGATCCTTCTGCAATCAATGGTGATCCTGCTGCTTTCACTGGGTGATGCTGTTGGTTTCACTGGCTGATCCTGCGGCTTTCACTCTGTGATCCTAATGCTTTCACTCGGTGATCCTACTGCTTTCACTGGGTGATCCTGCTGCTTTCACTCCGTGATCCTGCTGCTGTTGCTCTGTGATCCTGCTGCTTTCACTGGGTTATCCTGCTGCTTCCACTGGATGATCATGCTGCTTTCACTGGATGATCATGCTGCTTTCACTGGATGATCATGCTGCTTTCACAGGGTGATCCTGCTTCTTTCGCTTTGTGATCCTCCTGCTTTCACTGAGTGATCCTCCAGCTTTCACTCTGTGAGCCTTCTGCTTTCACTGGGAGATATTGCTGCCTTCACTGGATGGTCTTGATGCTTTCACTGGGTGATGTTGCTGCTTTCATTGTGTCCTCCTGGTTCTTTCACTGGGTGATCCTGCCCCTTTCAGTCTGTGATCCTGCTGCTTTCACTGGGAGATGCTGCTGCCTTCACTGGGTGGTCCGACTGCTTTCTGTATTGATCCTACTGGTTTCACTCGGTGATCCTGCTGCTTTCACTGGGTGATCCTGTTGTTTTCTCTGGGTAATCCTGCTGCTTTCACCCTATGATCCTAATGCTTTCACTGGGTGATCCTGTTGCTTACACTGGGTGATCCTGCCCCTTTCAAGCTGTGATCCTGCTGCTTTCACTGGCTGATCCTTCTGCTTTCAGTCTGTGTTTCTGCTGCATTCATCGTGTGATCCAGCTGCTTTCACTATGTGACCCTTCTGCTATCAGTGTGTGATTCTTCTGCCTTCACTGGATGGTCCTGATGCCTTCATTGGTTTATTGTGATGTTGTAACTGGGAGATCCTGCTGCTTTCACTGGCTGTTCCTGCTGTTTTCATTGGCTGACCCTGCTGCTTTCACTGGGAGATGCTCCTGGTTTCACTGGGTGATCCTGCTGCTTTTGCTGGATGATCCTGCTGCTTTCACACTGTGATCCTGTTGCTTTCATTCAGTGTTCCTGCTGTTTTCACTCAGTTATCTCGCTAATTTCACTTGGTATCCTCATGCTTTCACTGCATGATCCTGCTGCTTTCACTATGTGTTCATACTGCTATCACTAGACGGTTCTACTGCTTTCATTGGGTGATCCTGCTGCTCTAACTATGTGGTCCTGCTGGCTTCATTCAGTGATCTTGCTGCTTTTGGCATCGAGATGGTGTAAAGCTGTAGACGGAAGGTCTATCTGTTCTTCTGGGGTCAACAGGACTATGTTGAGTTCCTTTTAAAATATCTTTGTGCAGCACCTGCACCTTCAAAATCAGCAAATATGTTTAAAAACATGAAGGTTGGATGGAGAGAGGAAGAAAAGTAACCCACTTATGTTTTTGTTCCTTCTGCATCTCAGTTGCTTGTCCTATCCTGCAGAGAAACCAATTGCTTAAAACACATGAAGGGGTGATTTGTCACATGACCTTCTCTCTCCAACTGCCCAGTGATCCAAATATGGTCATGGCTTGTATATTCCAACTGTAACTTAATCAGATCTTGGCTGGGGCTTCCTTTCCCAGCCAGGGACCCATTGTCCAAGTGATTATGTCTAATGGTTTGTCTCCATTCAAGTAATTATATGAAGGCTTTGCTAATGGGAAAGGAGATGGCCCCCTCTTTCAAGGCCATTATACCTGGTGCAACTTGCAGGCAGGTTGTCTCCATTTCAATGGTTTTTTTGGAACGTAGAATGTACAGTGATAGAAATGTGCAGCCATCTTTGACTATGATCCCAAGTCACTGGAATCCGGCTTTAAGCTTTAAAAGAAAATCAATTGAAGGTTTCCTGCCAGTAAATTCAAAGACCAGCTTTTAATCTAAACACTGTTTCACAACACACTGTTTCAGTTGGCACAGACTGAGAATGAAGTCAGATACAAGGAGGTGTAAGTGCCCAGTAGGCAGAATGTAACTTCATACAACTGAAAATATTTAATTTGACAATTTGTAAGACCCAAAAATGTAGCCTTTTAAAAAAATGTGCAAAACGTGTATTAAACTTTAAAGTTTATACTTGGAAATAAGAGTACAAATATTGTCCAGGACCCATTAACTCTGTTCCAATTATGTTTTGTTGTGTTGATTTAGGGGTAATTTTAAATTCAAACTTTGTGCAGAAATCTGGGCACAGTTTTATCTTGATCAGGTGGGCACATTTGCGGCAGCAATTTGAGTACAATTTCCTGATTGTGACTATGGAGGTAACTCCATTAAAGAATAATGCCAAACATGTAGGGCAGAATTTTACACCCCGTGTGCCCAACCCGACTGGGCATAAAATGCGCGAGATGACGTCGGGCAAGCGTCCCGATGTCATTGTGCACTCGCGTGATATTTCGCTCGGTGGGAACGCTCAAAAGCCAGAAGCATGCCCGTCGACAATTAAGCAGGAAATTAAACCCATTAACAACGCAATTCTCTGCGGTTTTTTTGTGGCCCATCCAACCTTATGGTTGGCAGGTGGGCAAATCGGCGAGGCGGCCTTTACATTTTTCAGCACACCTCATCCAAGGGTAGGATGAAATCTCCGTTAGGAAATAAAATAAGAAGCAATATCTGGGGGAAGCATTTTTGTGATGTATGCTTTCAGGTGCTTGATTGTGCTGCATGGACATTTTTTTGCAGACTTTTAGAGCTTTACTTTATTATTTGCAGGCCTGAAGCTCCCTGAGGCAGCTGTCTGACTTCAGGGAGCTCTCTCACAGCGTTCACCTGCACCCGTGGTGATATCATCGCCCGTCCTCTTCCTGCCCCCAGCCCGGCAGCGCTGAGCTTTTCAGCACCCATTTCATCCTGTCTGGCCATTAAACAGCCAGGCAGCGTGAAATTGCAGTCGGGGACCGATCACGGACAGGGGCCTATTTCCTGGCACGCACCCGACGACCAAAAAATTCAGGCCCAGGTCAAATTTCAGCAGCCATTATCCCGACGTTATGAATGTGACCTTCATTTTCAACACCATTTTCAATGCTCTTGACAAAGTCACCACGCCTCAGGAACTAGATTGTAAAATGCACTGTTAAATCATTGGAAAACACTGAGCTCTACTTCCCATCTATCCATTCGGTCCACTCCCCATCTTTATCCAGTGCCTTCTAGGGGAAATACATGGACTTTGGGAGGAGACACAATTGGACTCATCTGTGATCACCCCCATAATTTGTTAAAACATACTGACAAGGCTCAAGCTTGACTAATGGCCATTTGGAGAAAAGTATTGGAGGAAAATCTGCTCCTCCGGAGGGGATAAAAAATTACCATCGTAGGAGATTTTTCAGTGTGCATTAGATGTAACAAAACCGTAAATCTGCTCTTTTTAGACACATTGATGATTTACTCCCCAGAGAGAAAATCCCCAAAGCCCATTCAACTGATTGACTTCAATAAATATTTTGTGTTGGTAACCACAAAAACATTCATTAACTAAGTTGCTTTGCCCATTTCTCCTCAGGGAGTCACAACAGTGCTCCCACTCCTTTGTGAGAAATGGACTTGGTTAAATGTACTTATTCACAATAAAACTGATCAGTACAGCATTTTAAGGCACATAGCTCAACTGTGGAAGCTCAAATAATGTTTGCATGATTAATTGTGTAACAGCTGGGTCCAGCTAGGTGCAAACATAATGAGGACAAAGGGTTTACAAATTGTGCGTAAATGTTGGGAGCACAGAAAGACTACGCAAGTTCAAAACTGACATGCCATTGTAAAGCCAGTGCTTCCTTGCAGCCTAATGCATGCACCAATAATCTTGGTTTATTAAATGGCGGTTAACTCTGCTTTGCAACCTCATTGAGTGGAAGACAGAGCTTCAGGTGACTATTCTTTGCAGGGACTGGAAGTATGTGAACCTCTTATTCCATATAGAGGAGGGTTTTGCCCTTGGCTGCGGTGCTCAGCGGGGGCGGGCGAGGGCGATTGGGCAGCTGACTGCTGCCCACGTTTCACTCCGCACCGTGATTTCGCACTGGCGGGCCAATTAAGGCCCGCCCTATGTGGATTGCGAGCGGTAGCGCTGAGCACTGCCTGTGTGGGCGGGGGAGTAGGAGAGCGAGAGGGCCTGGCACGCAGCTCACGCATGTGCGAGAAAGGGCGCTTTAATTCCTGAGGGATGGAGCTGCCTCAGGGAGATTGAAGCACTTTTAAAAAAATTAATAAGGACAGTAAACATTTGACTCTGTCACATGAGATGGGACATGTTTTTAATTCCAAAATAAAGTTTTTATTTAAAGTTTATTTGCTTTAGGAAACCTCATCCCGCTTGTGGATGAGGTTTCCTAAAAAATGTAAAGGCTGCTTGGCCTTTTCCCCTGTCCGCCAACCGTAAGGTTGGACAGGCAGCGTAGAATTGAATTTAATTAGCTTGTTAATGACCTTAATAGGCCTTTTAATTATCAGCAGGCGAGCAGCTGACTCCAGCGTGCGCCCACCAAATGAAATATTGCGCGACTGCGCAAAGATGTCGGGACGCACACCCGCGTCATCGCGAGTCATTTTGTGCTTGGGTGTGTTGGGCGTGCGGCCACACGCCGAGCGTAATATTCTGCCCATAGATTTTTGGATTAATATAGAATATTAAAATGCAGCTCTCATGCACCTGAAATAAACATTAAAGCCTAACTTAAGTATCCACGGACTTGAAACATTAACCCTGTTTCTCTCCCTACAGTTGCTGCCAGACCTGTTGAGTTTTTCTGGCATTTTCTGTTTTTATTATAGGTAGATATGTTGTTTGAAGGTCGGAGTCCTATCATATTTATATGATATTATTCAGGATGAACTGTAGTGTCGTTGGCACCCTATCCAGTCCAGTGGACTGGGTGACTTTGGTATTGAATCCAAACACAAGAAGGAGCTTCATGATATCCCAAATGGCTTCACAGCCAGTTAATTACTGCAGTTTGAAGTGCAGCCTCTATTCTGTAGGCGTCTAAAAGGCAATCCAGCACTCCCTCAGTATTATACTCAGTGTCAACCTACAATATTTGGTCAAATCTTGGAATAGGGTTTAAGCCTCTGAGTCAGGGATAAGAGTACAACAAACTGAACCAGGTTGACACTTGGGTGCAGAACTCCATCACTGGGAACAAAGATGAGTTTTGTTGATCGGTGAAGTTGCTGACAAGGACAAATGAATACATTTTCTAGTATTCACATTATTCACATTTTTCCTGTCATTCTTGCCTCACCATAGCTTGGAAGTGATTACCTCATGAAGTTGAATGGCTGACTAACAATGGAAAATTACGTATCTTCCGGAGCATAGGGTGACAGAAAAAAATTGAATTATTGCTTTGCTCTTTGAGCACTGAAAATAAAAAGCTATATTGTTCTGTTTAGAGCTACTGCTTGTCAAGGCCTAAACCCTGCTCACATGCCTTATTGTCTGAACAGATTTTGAAATTAATGCCTGGTAGCTCATTTGTGATATTTCACTCCATTTTCAATATACTGAAGACTGTAGAGATATTTCAAGACCAAAGTTTTGCAGTTCAGTTTATTTTGGCAATGTTGTATTTTTTAAAATAAATATATATTTGTGCAGTGAAGTGTCAACCATATCTCAGGGCTAACACTCTTACCTCTGTGTCAGGTGTTGGAAACCCCACAACTTGGACATTTAACTTATGGGGACATTTTGGATGGAATGCTCCATCGTCATAGATATTGGGAGAAATATTTGTTCATGTAGCGCCACCTCAAACAGTCCTAAGCAAACTACACTGATTCCCTGGGGTTAGATAGTGCTGCGGGACATTACCTGTGTGGCCTGAGCACTGGTTGGCAATGACTTCAATAACAAAACCGACCTGGGTCAGTTTTTGCAACACCATTTGCAACAATCTTCAGCCAGAAGTGCTGAGTAGATGATCCATCTTGGTTCCTCCAGAGGTCCCCAGCATCATAGATGCCAGTCTTCAGTGAATTCGATTCACTCCATGTGATATCAAGAAACAGCTAAAGGCACTGGGTACTGCAAAGGTTATGGGCCCCTAATAATATTCTGGCAATAGTACTGAAGACTTGTGCTCAAGAACTTGCCACACCCCTAGCCAAGCTGTTTCAGTACAGTTATAACACTGGTATCTACCCGGTTATGTGGAAAATTGCCCAGGTATGTCCTTTACACAAAAAGTAGGATAAATCCAAACTGGCCAATTACTGCCCCATCAGTCTACTCTCCATCATCAGTAAAGTGATGGAAGGGGTCATCAACAGTGCTATCAAGCGGCACTTACTTAGCAATAACCTGCTCACTGACGCTCAGTTTGGGTTCTGCCAGGGTCACTCAGCTCCTGACTTCGTTACAGCCTTGTTTCACACATGGACAAAAGAGCTGAACTCCTGAGGTCAGGTGAGAGTGACTGCCCTTGACACCAAGGCAGCATTTGACTGAGTGTGGCATCAAGGAGCCCTAGCAAAACTGGAGTCAATGGGAATCAGGGGGAAAACTCTCTGTGGGTTGAGCTATTCCTAGCACAAAGGAAGATAGTTGGGATTGTTGGAGGTCAGTCATCTCAGTTCCAGGACATCACTGCAGGAGTTCCTCAGGGTAGTGTTCCAGGCCCAACCATCTTCAGCTGCTTCATCAATGACCTTCCTTCCATCATAAGGTCAGAAGTGAGGATGTTCGCTGATGATTGCACAATGTTCAGTACCATTCGCGACTCCTCAAATACTGAAGCAGTCCATGCCCAAATGCAGCAAGACCTGGACAATATCCAGGCTTGAGCTGACGAGTGGCAAGTAACGTTTATGCTACACAAGTGCCAGGCAATATCCATCTCCAATAGAGAATCTAACCATTGCCCCTCGACATTCAATGGCATTACCATTGCTGAATCCCCCATTATCAACATCCTCGGGGTTACAATTGACCAGAACCTGAATGAGGCTAGCCATATAAATACTGTGGCTATAAGAGCAGGTCAGAGGCTAGGAATCCTGCGACAAGTAACTCACCTCCTGGCTCCCCAAAGCCTGTCCACTATATACAAGGCACAAGTTCGGAGTGTGATGGAATACTCTCCACTTGCCTGGATGAGTGCAGCATTCAAGAAGCTTGACACCATCCAGGGCAAAGCAGCCCACTTGATTGACACCTCATCCACAAGCATTCACTCCCTCCACCACCAATGCACAGTAGCAGCAGTGTGAACCACCTACAAGATGCACTGTGGGAATTCACCAAGGCTCCTTAGACAGCACCTTCCAAACCCACAACCACTACTATCTTGAAGGACAAGGGCAGCAGACACGTGGGGACACCACCACCTGGAAGTTCCCCCCACCACCCTGACTTGGAAATATATTGTCGTTCCTTCACTGTCACTGGGTCAAATTCCTGGAACACTCTCCCTAACAGCACTGTGGGTGTACCTACACCACATGGACTGCAGCGGCACAAGAAGGCAGCTCACCACCACCTTCTCAAGGGCAACTGGAAATGGGCAATAAATGCTGCCATAGCCAACAACGCCCACACCCCAGGAACAAAATTAAAAAAAAGGTCATGCACATAGCACCAGTGGTGTTGTCTGTTCCCAGGAATTGATGCTTGAAGCTACACAAATGAGATTTTAGCCTGTTGTCTTTCAAATAAGATGTTAAAATGAGGCTCAGTCTTCACCCTCAGGTTCCACCAGGGCCGCTCAGCTCCTGACCTCGTTACAACTTTGGTCCAAACATGGACAAAAGAACTGAAATCAAGAGGTGAAGTGAGAGTGACTGCCTTGCCAACACAGCATCTGACTGAATGTAGCATCAAGGAGCCCTAGCAAAACTGAAGTCAATGAGAATCAGGGGGAAAACCGCCCACTGGTTGGAGTCATACCTAGCACAAAGGGAGGTAGTTGTGGTTGTTGGAGGTCAATCATCTCAGCCCCTGGACATCCCTATAGGTGTTCCTCAGGATAGTGTCCTCGGCCCAACCATCTTCAGCTGCTTCATCAATGACCTTCCCTCCATCATAAGGTCAGAATTGGGGATGTTTGTTGATGATTGCGCAATGTTCAGCACCATTTGCAACTTCTCAAATAATGAAGTAGTTTGTGCCACATGCAGCAAGACCTGGACAATATCCAGGCTTGGGCTGAGAAAGGGCAAGTAGCACTCGCACCACACAAGTGCCAGACAATATAAATCTACAACAAGAGAGGACATAACGATCTCCCCTTAACATTCAATGCCATTACCATCACTAAATCTCTCACTATCAACATCCTGGGGGTCACCATTGACCGGAAACTTTGCTGGACTAGCCATATAAATACTGTGGCTACAGGAGCAGGTCAGAGGCTGGGAATTCTGCAAAAAGTATCTCACCTCCTGACTCCCCAAAGCCTGTCCACCATCTACAAGGCACAAGTTAGGAGTGTGATGGAATATTCCCCACTTGTCTGGTTGAGTACTGCTCCAACAGCACTGAAGATCTCAACACCATCTGGAACAAAGCAGTCTGCTTGATTGGCACCCCAACAACAACCTTAAACATTCACTCTCTCCACCATCGACCACAGTAGCAGCAGTGTGAAACATCTACAAGATGGGCTGCAGCAATTCACCAAGGCTCCTTCGACAGCACCTTCCAAACCCACGACCTCTACCACCTAGAAGGACAAGGGCAGCAGATGCTTGGGAACACCACCACCTGCAAGTTCCCCTCCAAGCCACACACCATCCTGATTTGGAACTATATTGCTGTTTCTTCACTGTCGCTGGGTCAAAAATCTCCTTTCCGAACAGCACTGTGGGTGTACCTACACCAGATGGACAGCAGCAGTTCAAGAAGGCAGCTTACCACCACCTTCTCAAGGGAAGTCAGGGATAAGCAGCAAATGCTGGCCTAGCCAATAATGCTTACATCCCATGAAAAAATAAAAAAAATGGTCATTGTGAAAGCTACCATGGCAGTATTTAGAAAAGAGCAAAGGAGTTGTTCTGGTGTGCTGATCAACTTTTACCCCTTAAGCATTGTCAAAAATAAATCTGGTCATTTATTATTATCTTAATGCTCTTCGTATGTTTGTTAGACATTTGTTGTAGACTAATTGGCTGCAACATTCCTGCATAATATAATGCTAACTACAAAAAGTAATTCATTAGCCAGGATTTTCCCATCGGCAATTTTTTTTGACAGTAGAGACGATCTCCCTGAGGCAGCACTTAGCCTCAGGGAGATGAGCGCACTCTTTCATGCGCATGTGCGAAAGAGCGTACTCTCAGCTTAGGGATTCCCCTCCCCCCCGCCCGCACAGGAAGTACACAGCGCTTTCGTGCGGATGTCACGCTGGGCAGGCCTTAATTGGCCCGCCCACGTAAAATGGCAGCACGCCCCCAATCGGGGCCGCCCACTCTTCAACTTCCCCCCCGACAGGGGGAAAATCCTGGCCATTGTCTGTGGCCCACTTTGGGATGATTTGAGGATCTGAAAGTTATTATAAAATTGGGATTTCTTTCTTTCTTTTCAAAACTACAGAAATGTAATAATATTTTAATGCAGGAACGTATACATTGTATTCAAATAGATTGTAATGGCTGTCCAAAATGAGACTTGCTTAAAATTTCAGTTCATAGTTTTCATAACTGAAAATAACGTAATTTTTTACTGACACAAGGCAGTCTCCAATACCTCATCCAACTGTTACAATTATGAGGTTTCTAAGATTTGTATGTTTTGGGACTGTGTCTTTAAGCTAAAATGGAGGGAGCCATGTGATCTGTTATGAAGTCTGCATGACAACAGGCCTGGGGTGGCTAAAGCTCAAAGGGATTCCCAGATTGTGTTGTTGGGATGTAAGGTCTTCACAATTGGAGACAACAGTAGCAGCCTATATGTTAATAGTGGAGACTCTGAGTCTCCCAAAGTCCCAGAAACGTGTTGAAAGTATTGGATTGTAAACAGTTATGCTGTACTTCTAAGGTGAAAGAGAGTTGGGGTCAAGAATAACTAATCAGATTTCTACCTGGATGCAAGGCTAATTTGTTTCATGTTGCCACGGGGAGGAAGGCAGAGGAGATCAGGTTACAGGCTTCCCCACAAATCAATGAATATCACAGACAGACAGCACGTTTGTGTGGTCAGCAGAGAGAAGAGGCTGCTTGGTTTAGCAAGCCACCATAGCCGGATGCACGCAGTAGCCAAGCCCTCACATGGGAACTTTCTAGCAGGTTGCCATTGGATAGTGATCAGAGGCTCATCCCTGGCTGTTCTCTTTGCCTGACTAGACCAGGGTCACTGAAACTAATTTTTGAGTTCTTACTGTTTCCCTGGCTGAGATCTGGCAATGCCCCACAGGATGGGAATCAAACCTAGAACCGTCTGATTATTTAATACTTAGGATCATGGTTTCCTATGTAAGATATGGAGATACAAGGATAAATTATTTCATGTGATCTCTAAATAAACCGATTGAGGTATCAATAATATTTAAGCACAGTTTGATTAAAAACTCTTCATTATTCTGCGTGATACTGGATGGATGAAACTGTTTGGAACTTTTATGAAGCTGCAGTAATATTTAAAGTTATCACTAGATGGAGCTGCTAGTTCTGTAAAAGTTTACAAGTTAAATTGTGTGCTGGTTATGCTATAAACTTCAAACATGACAAGTAGAAAATGATTGAGGTACAGTGAGATGTGTTCTGATCCTGATTGTTGCATGGTAACCATGCTGGCAAACTTAAAAGTCGGAATCTTATACATGTGAAACAGGAGGGGTAATTTCAACTCACTCCCTCTCTCTCCCATCTAACCTTGCAGACGTTGAGTGTTGCATGAATTACAATAAGGCAATCAATTTACCGCTTTTTTCCCACCCTGCGCTAACTCCCACACCATTGAATTTTTGAACAGCCAAAGTGTCCGCCTAATATTTTCTCATCGCCATACTGAAAAGTCAAACAAATGAATAGATCAGGAAATATACCCCTTTTTTGGGGACAGTGAACAGGTGTAAGCTAAATAATAAATGTTTTAAAACTGTAAGAACATTTCATGATTGGTTGCACCCCTTGGTTGTGTCTGTGGCTTATAATTATTTATAATGTGTCGCTGAATCTATGTAAGGATTTATCTAATGACAGAATTGTTCCACCTGATTGTGAAGCTTCTCACAGTGAGAATGCGATTAATATATCTTGGATACATTTGATTTTGTTTTTATTTCATTTGACAAGTTGCCAATTCATGAGCATTCATGGATGAAAATACATCTTGCATTATGTTTTGTTAAAGTGATTATCTCAAAATCAATTTTAAGATCTACTCAGTGGGCAGGATTTTCCCGTCGGCGAGCGGGGGACAGGGCCCACTCGCCGACGTGTAAAATGATGTGCGGTGACATCGGGCAGAACTCCCACGCCCCATTTAAATTTTCAGGTAGGCGGGGGCTCAGAAAAATCAGCTGTGTGCCCGCCAACCTGTCAGTGGCCAATTGGAGCCATTGACAGAGTCATTCAAGTAATTAGTGGACCTGCCTGTCCAACCTTAAGGTTGGTGGGCAGGCCAGGAGCCCTGGCGGGCATTAGAAAAAGCATGAAACCTCATCCATGGGCGGGATGAGGTTTCATGCAGGTTTTAAAAATTTAATTAAAGTGTTTTTAAAAGTTATGGACATGTCCCAACTCATGTGACAGTGTCACATGAGGGGACATGTCAGGGATTTTTTTTGTTCATTTTTAATATTTTTTACAGTAGAGACAATCTCCCTGAGGCAGCACTTAGTCTCAGGGAGATGAGTGCGCTCTTTTATGTGCATGCGTGAAAGAGCGCACTCTAGGGTTTAGGGATTCCCCCACTGCCCGCACAGGGAGCGCATAGCGCTTCCGTGCAGACATCACGCTGGGCGGGCCTTAATTGGCTCACCCATGTAAGATGGCAGCGCCTCCATGTGCCCGCTCTTCAACTTCCCCCTCGATGGGGGGTGGGGGTGGGGGGGGGGGGGGGGGGGGGGGGGGGCAGCGAATTCTGCCCAGTATGTTTTTTGCCACTTCTGCAGTCAGGACACTGAAATGCAAAAATGTTTTGCTCATCCTGCTACTTTCAATGGAGCAAAAAATTAAACTTCTGGCCAAGGTTGGGTGTTGAGCCACCACATGACTAGTTTAAAGAAAACATTAACTCACTTAGAAATTGTTTTAATATTTTAAGTAATAGAGAATTTGTCTCCTTACATATTCCAGGAAAAGAACAATGGAATTGGCGGGGGAGGGGGGGGGAGGTGGGTAACCTTCAACTTTTAGTAGTGGCATAAAATGGGTGATATCAGATTGACTGCCTGTCATACACCCCATTGAATGGAAGGGAAAATTCAGTTGGGTGTATAATGGGTGGCCAATCTGATATTGTCAGTTTTGCCCCGCTGCCGACATTGAGGTTAACCCCCATTGTCTTCGACTGCAAGAAGCCAGGCAGCAAAGAAAAGAACTGGAGCCAAATCATAACACTCTTTATAAAGCTTTTATTCACAGAGATACATATTGGCCTGAATTTTTTGGTCGTTGGGCACGCACACTTGGCGGGCCCGGGAACGGTCTAGAAACAGACACCCAACCGTGAGCGGCCCCTGGTGGCGATTTCAAGCGGCCTGGCCAATTAACGGGCAGCCAGCGTGAAATGCGCGCTGAAAAGCTCAGCGCTGCCAGGGTGGGGGCGGGAAGAGGGCGGACGATGACATCACCACGGGCACGGGTTAGCGCTGCGAGAGAGCTTCCTGAAGGCAGACAACTGCCTGAGGGAGCTGCAGACCTACAAATAATAAAACAAAACACTAAAAAGCTGCAAAAAAATGTCCATACATCACAATCAAGCACCTGAAAGCATACCTCATAAAAATGCTGTCCCCAGATATTTAGTTTTATTTTATTTCCTAACGGAAATTTGATCCCGGCCTTGGATGAGGTTTGGTGAAAAATGTAAAGGCCAATTTGCCCGTCTGCCAACCGTAAGGTAGGATGGGCCATGAATAATTGAGACAAATGCGCTGTTAATGGGCTTAATTGCCTGCTTAATTGTTGGCAGGCATACGTCCGACCTTTGCACATGCCTGCCGAGCGAAATATTGCACGAGTGCACAATGAAGCTCACCTGATGTCATCTCGCATGATTTTACGTCCGATCAGGCCGGGCCCATGCCCGCCCACGGCACATAAAAGTTCTGCCCATTTATAAACATGCACCTCCAAACCCAACATCTACAGTTACAATCTGCTCCCATATATAGGAGCACAAGTGAATTCCCAGTTAATGCCCACCACTGGAATATAATTAAACATTCAATTAATATACAATTAATACATTATAGGGACTTACCATTCAGGATTCATTTAACACATTATCATAGAAAAGAGAGCCAAGCTGTAAGGTTGAAATTTTATAGAAAAGTATTCAGAAATATGCATGTTGCAATATATTATCCAGTGATGAAATGTGAGGCTTGAAAGGTGGTGACTGAGAAGTGATCTGACAGAGATGTATAGGGTAATATACCGGATCAATGTAGATTTGGAAAATTGCTTAAAAATAAAATTGTTACATGGGGGCACAATGAAGGGCAAATGTAGGATTGACATCAGGAAGTTCCTTTTCATGTGATGAGTGATTAACATTTACAATGGATTTATGGGTGCAGTAGTGAACAGGAAAATCTTGGAATTTTTTGAGAAAAGGGACTGCATGCAGCATTGAGCAGACTGTAGTCTTTCTCGGTGGATGAACTGATCTACATGCTTAGCCTGTGATTCACATTTACTAATTTATCAGTCAGGTCACCAGTGGGATCAATCAGAAAGAAAGTTGGAACACTACACTCACACATATGCAGAAAGCTGTATTGTGTACATATAGATATATAGCCAGCATAGGCGATTGGTTGCAGTAAGTTGCAATATCAAACAGAATCCTGATTTGGTTATTTGTAACATGCAAAGTCATTGCTCAAGACATGTATGCATTAATCAGAATTCCACGTAAATCTAGCTATTTCAAAATAAATACCAGATACATGTATGTTTGTATATCTGCAGGTGATGCATCAAATTTTAAGTTTGACTAGGTTATAAAACCTCCAATTTCTGAGAGCAAGTGAGTAATTAAATGAACACGTGAGACTCTTGATGATTGTACCATAGATCGACTGAATGACTAATGAAATCAGCAACATTAAATTGCATTTCCATAGCACCTTCAATGCACGAAAAAGGCACTTCAAAGTGGTATAAGGAAGATGTATGCTGAACGAAAGAAGGAAAAATCAAGAGGAATATTTGGTAAGAGTCATGTTTTATGGAGGGTTTTTGAGGAGCAGGAGGTGGAGAAGTTTAAGGTAGAAATATTTGAAAGTGAGACCTAGTTAATTGAAAATATGGCTACCAGTGGTGGAGAAAGGGAAAGGATATGCACACGAGGTCCTGAGATGTTTTTAGCACAAAAACCAGAATTGGGAGTTATATCAACTGGTTCAATTATACAACTCCATCGTCTTCAATTGCAAACTAGTTCCGAATGAGATTTCCCTGGAATATTATGGTAATTATGTTTGTGCTTTTATTTAAAACTTTTATTACTTGTGCTTTTGGATTGTAGCTGTCTTGTGAATGTGGCTTGTCAACAATGCTGCTCTGGTGATTGAAAGTGGAGTTGACAACATTCATGCATCACTAATACTGAGATGGGAAAAAGTGCATAACTAAAACTCAAGTGGCAACTGAGCATTTTTAGCTTTAAACTGCTGAACTTTTTTTTTTACCTATCTAAAGCATTCAGTATGATTCTCCATTACCAACTTGAAGAGCTGAAGAGTGGCATTACGTCTTTCATGTGTGATAACAGAACACAATTTCTTTAAAAATAAATGCAATTTTCAAAAATTCCACTGTTATTAAGCCTGATTTTTTAGATTAAATTTGAAGTTTTTCTTTAAAAAATCAATGAAAGGGTTTTCTTAGTACAGCTGAAGATGTGACATTGATGTTCTGTAATTGTGACTGGGTTATTTGCACTCTGTATGAAGCTAAATAGTCAGATAAAAAGAGTAGCAAATTGAACCCCTGAAAGCCATGAAGCCGTAGACAGTAGAAATTGGAATTAGTATTTCGACAATAAAGTCATACTGCCGCCTGTGTTTTTTACAGCTCTGTAATTGAACTTCACTTCTGCATTCCCCCCACTCCCCCACCCCACCCCTATCTCTCACTTTTTGTGCCTCTCATGAATTAAACCTGAAAAATTCAGGTAATATCCCAAACTGTCTGAGGACTTGAAAGTAGAAATGGAATTGGAAAGAATACATTGTGTAGATCTGAGAATTTTAAATTTTATGATAATGCTGTACTTATATTATACACCAAACATCATTGAGCAACCATGTATACCTTACCTGACTGTATCACTCAATTGTGCCGAATTTGGTTTTAAATCTTTGTCTTTATTTCAGCATTAATGCTATACATTTTGGTGGATGAAACCAATTCTGACAGAAAATAACTCAACAAAAATTCGGTGGAAACCATTTCATTGTATTTTCTACTGCGCTATAGCAGCAGACACCCAGAGGTTATGAAATATGCCAGTAATGATGTTTTCATGTGTTTTCCATCTTCATGTAGAGATAGTCTTGAGGCTATTTACAAACAAATGGAGACTCACGACTTGCTTCAATCTGTGTTTACTGTGGACTGTTACAGAGATATCGTATTAAATTATGCAGTGACAGAATTTCATTGCCTCTGACAAAGCGTCTGGTAGTCTGTTGAGTGAATATAATCAATTAGATTTTATAGAAAATGAGGTTTGAAACTGTCTCATTCACTGTCAGAAGTATGAAAGAAAATGCAATTTTAATTTGAATCTGCCTTAATAACAAGTCCTGCTTGTCTGTCTAAAAGACAATTGTATTTGGTACAGGTGCAATTTGTTCTTTGCATCAGGAAAAGAAAGATATCATCGCTTCACTGTAATTATTTGAATTATATTTGCAAATCATGTGTCAGCTGAAAATGTGCTCAATCTGGGTGTCTTTATTAGCTACAATGTTGAAGATTTTTCTTCAGTGGATAGGATAGAAATGGAAAAAAAAACACTTGAATAGAGCTGAGCAAGAGAACACCATAAACAGCCTTTTGCACATTTGTACTGAATCTATTAATCCTTTTGAAAGGCTTGGTTTATTACTGCATTGAGGGTTTTCTAAATCTTTTGTGGAGAAAATGGCTCTTTGCATCCAGCAGTAAATCCTGAAAAGGGCACTAATAAAAATGCAATTTACAAGGTTTCATTTTGACCAGAGAAAATGAATATTGCACCATAGGTAATATTTATAAGTGCTATGTGGATTGCAGCATTGTGTCTATTACGCCACTACAGAAATATGTGAAGAGGCCAGTGTCCTTTGTGAAAGGCAATTCCATAGTTAAGGATGGTCTTGTTAGCTTCGCAGTTCCTGTCAGTATGAGTGATGGAGATTGTAAACAGCAGTAAGCACCTTCTCTGGCTGTACACCTTGGTAAATAATTGTAGTTACTGGAAGAATATAGAAAAATGCATAATTTTCTGTAAGAGTGCTAGTGAGAGTTATGGACTGAATAGCCACAGTTGGCTGCAAAAATGTTTCATCTTTCAGAGAATAACGCTTAGAAAACTTCGATTTTACAGAAAAATCTTTTTGAACAAGTATCAGTAATTAACTTTTGGTTTTAATATTATGTAAAATCAACATTGCTTTTGCCAAGAAAGTGATTTATTCTAATGCCTGTCGGAACTCTTAATTAGTGAACCATTGTTAGTACACTGAGGAGTTTTCAGTTAGTTGTTAATAGAGCAATCTGTTTTGAAAGTCTTGACTTTAAACTAACCTGCCCAGAGGAACTGGGTTGACTTGGGTCGAATGCCCATTACACTCACCTCTCCGCCCAAGTTTACTCTCCACCAACTTTGATCAGATGTGGTGAGAAGTGGTGTCTGATCCAAATGTGCCCTGCTCTCAGCGGATAGGTTATGTTTAAATCCAGTCTGAAGAAGTTGCAATGTTAGCCCCTGGAACATGTTTTCAGTCCAACATGAGGTTTTGCAGTTTTCAAAAGACTATGGTCACTGAAGCAATGGATCTCTCACAGTATTAATAAACACAAGATTGTGTACTCCTCGGTTGATGATTTTCAAAAAAATCTTCAACAGATAGCAGTACCTGTTTAAGACAATGCAATAGCATTGTTCTTATTTGCTGAAATTGAGTTTGATTCTTCAATAACTTTGATCTTGGCCGAAATTACAAATTGAAATTTTAAGAGCAAACTTTAAAAGCTTTTAACGATACTGTTAGCCTCAGCAATTTTTCATCCAAATGGAAGCTCTCAGCATGACTGGTAAGTCAAGGCTTTGACTCAACAATCTACACATTGGGAAGAATTTTCATTCCTGGGTTTGGATTCAACAATTGGGGCGAAATGCAGGTCGGGAACCTGGAAATAGCGATGGTGAGACCTGAGGAAGAATTTGAAGGACTGGGCCAATTAAGTGGTCGCTTCTGGGAGCCTGTCCAATTATGGATGGCATGCAGGCTCCCAAATCTGGAGGGCCAACAGGAGGCAACCCAGCACTGAAGGATCGGGAGCCCCGATTCAGAAATAGACACTGCTGACGTATGTAGAGAGGTACAAGGATGCCTCCATTTCCTGTTGCCACCACAACTGGGGAAATAAGAGGAGACAAAAGGACTAGAATTTGACAGAAAGGGAAAAGCCATCCAAAGTGACAGGCACTGTTGTGTCTGCTGCTGTTTATCATCCTGGTGCCTTCCCCATTAAATGGAACCTCTGCTTTGACGGCCACCCAGCCTCCTGGCTTGATGGGCACCTTGTAGAGCAGCTGGAAAATCCGGATGGCATCAGGAAAGTGTTCTTAATTTTAAGTCATCAAGGGGTTTAATTGGCTACCTGCCACAGCTGGCTAGGGAGCAGTCCTGCCACCAACCCGCCCCCTCCCCCCACCCCACAACCCCCACCCCACCCCCCAGCTCCTGCGGAATCGGTGGAGGTGAGAATGTGGAGCCAGCCCAATTGGATTCTCCTCCCATTTTTGGACACGTTCTGCCTCTATGGCCGCTTGAAAATTCTACCCAAAATATCTCAAGAATTCACTTACAACCACAACCGTACACAACACAGTGCAGTATTGTTTCACATAAGAGTGAGGTTGAGATGTGTTCACACATTTTCAATGTATTTTTGTATTAATCATATTTGTATCAGAACCAGTAATAAGATTACTCTAGCCAATATGTTAGTTTTGTTACCTTTATTATTTTTCTAACATCAATCTCACTTGTCTTCATTTTGCTACTCCTATTTGTTTTCTTCCTTTTCTTCATTTTTATGTTTATCTGTAAGCTCCTTCTCAGACTTAACTTTAGCATGCTGGAAAATAGTGGATCAAATGGTAAATTTGTGAAGATTGAACAGTATCTTTCTATGGTTCTAGTAACTGTATGCATAAGGTAGATTTTCTAAGGATTGGAGGAACTTGGTTTTATCAGTGTAATTATTGTCCTGCAGCAACTCTGATTTAATGCAAAAAACAGGTTAATCCTGCTCTCAATTCTTTGTTTTCTATCTATGATACTGAGTGTAATGTGTCTCTGTTTTTCTGCACCAAGATCATTTGTAGGGAAGACAGAATTCTGCATGCTGAACACTCAAGCAGTGAATGCGACTTACTAATGGTGATGACATTTATAAAGGAAATATGAAGACGTCTACTGTGGTACAACTACAGATAGAGACAATTTCAATGAAAAGATTAGGAGATTCAATTTGAACTGGAGTACCACAGTGGAATATACCTTCAATTGAGGTTATTCAATTTGGTGGTAAGAATAGAAAAACAGCATATTTTAAAAGGTGTGAAACTTGTCAACGTTGATGTTCAGAGAAATTTGGGTGTACTTGCACAAGAAACACAGAAAGTTAGCATGCAGGTACAGCAAGGGAGGTAAATGGCACATTGGCCTTTGTTTCAAACTAATTGCAGTTCAAGAATAAAGAAGTCTTACTACAATTGTACAGTGCTTCAGCGGGACCGCACCTGGAGCACTGTGTGCAGTTTTGGTCTCCATATTTAAGAAAGAATATACTTGTATGGAAGCAGTAAAGCGAAGGCTCACATGGATGAGAGGATTGGCCTATGATAAGAGGCTGAGTGAACTGGGTCTATATCCTCTGGAGTTTAGAAGAATGAGAGGTGATTTTATTGAAATATACAAGATTCTGAAGGAGCTTGACAGGGTAGACACTAAGACATTGTTTCCTGTGGCTGGGGAATCTAGAACAAGGGGCAGAATCTCAGGATAAGGGAACAATCATTTGAGACTGAGATGAGGAGAAATTTCTTCACTCAAAGGGTTGTGAATCTTTGGAATTCTGTACCTCAGAGGGTTGTGGATGCTTCACCATGGAATATATTTAATGCTGCGATAGACAGATTTTTGTGCTCTCATGAAATCAAGGTGTATGGGGAATGGTTGGGAAAGTGAAGTTGAAGCCAAAGATCAGTTATAATCATATTGAATGGCACAGCAGGCTCATTGGGCCATGTGGTCTACTGATGCTCCTATCTCTTACACTCTTGTGATCGTAAATGCTGATAAAGAGGAGCCTGCTTGCTACAGTACCATTTTTCCAATTGAAACTACTTTATAAATAGTAATTTATAAATGGTGCCATGAAGGATAATTTTAAAATAAATTTATGCACCCTATTTATTATTATTTTATCATATAATTCAATCTCACTTGTCTTCATTTTGCTATTCCTCTTTGTTTTTTTCATTCCCTTCATTTTAATGCTTCTCTGTAAGCTCCTTCTCATTCTTAACTTTAGTGCGCAGGAAAATGGTAGATCAAATGGTCATGAAATTGATGGTTAGGGAACAGAATTTGTGTTAGGTGCCAAAGATAGTGGCTTCAGTCTTCCCATATTCAGCTGAACAGATTTTAGCTCATCCAGTACTGTCTGTCAGGCAAGCAGCCTGATAAAACAGGCACTCAAGGAGCTGAAAGAGTTAGTGGTTGAGCTGGCTTTCATTAGCATACATGTGAACCTCACATTGTGTTTTCAGATTATGTCATCAAAGGTTAGCATGTGGAAGAGAAATGTCAAAAGGGGGTCCCTTGTGGGACTCCAGAGGTAAAGATGCCAGAGTGGGAAGAAAAGCCATTGCAGGAGATTCTCTGGCTATGACTGGATCGGTAAGAATGGACCAGGCAAGGCCAGGCCCACTGAACTGGAAGGGTGGCGAATGATGAGAATTGTGTGCTCAAAGAGGGCAGGGAGGGGTAAATATAAATTGTTTCCAATGAGCGGACCCATGACCCTTCACCTAAACAGGTGGATTTTCAGCTCAATGTTCAATTGCATTGAGGATTATCAATGTAGATGTGAATGATCAAATATTTCAAGAAGCAAGATAATTTTAGCCCTGCTGGAAGGTTGTTCTGTGGAAACCAAATGGTTGGTGTTGAACAGTGTGAGGGGGAATTTTAACTTCCCGTGCCCAATAGAAACTGGTGGAATGGAATTTAAAATCCAATCAGTGGATTCACTGATCTTTCCAACCCTGCATTATCTTTCTTCTGTAATTTCATCGTGGGCGGCCAGCTGTATATTAATCAAACCTAGTTGTGAAAATGGAATGGGTCTCCCACTGCAGCTCCTAGGGAGGTGGCCCACCAGTTTTCCATCTGGGAGTTACGAGATTCAGCTGATATCCTGGACTTTTAGTACTCAGGGAAAAATTCATTTGAATTTTATCTAGAAGTTTAAAAAAATGCAGAATTCAAGATGAGGAGCCAAAGATTGAAAAGAGAACATTTTTTCTGATAAGTTAGTCACCTCCCTCAGGAGATTATGACTTCACGTGAATGCAAACTGCACAAACTTTGTTGATAAGAACAAATTCGAGGAGACAAACATCCTTTATGTCTTCTATATCTCTCTGTTCTTCAGAATTACAGCATATTGCCAAATTGCACAGATTGTCATACTTTCATGTTAATCCACCAGGAATACATGCAGACCAATATTTACAAATATAGCTGCCTTTTTGATTTTATTGCACTGCTTCATTTCCTAAGTTATTTTGTAGTGTAGTATACACAGTCACATTAAGAACAATGGCACTGAATTAATAGTTATTTTTAAACTCTTGACATACTTACATTGCACATGGCATAATTAGAGCTAGGCAGGTGCTGTAAAGCTATCGTCACTGGGCAGACAAATGAACAGTTTGCCTTTAAGCAATGCAAGGTTCCAATATAGCATTACAAAAGGTTTGCTCTTCTGTAAAACAGGTTAATAGCTGCAATAATGTGTTTTATATTTGCAAGAATTTTTAAGTTTGACAATGTGGGAAGGCAATTATAATGTACCCAGAAAGACGGATCCATCTAGCTCCTCCAGTATTGAATAAACATTTTGGTTTTTGAACTCACTGCCCTTTTATACAAGTCATTTAATGCATATTCTCCTGGTTCTGACAGGAAGCTGGGATGCAAGGTGATTGACTTTAAGCTTAAAACAATTAAAACAATAAAAAGGAATTGGTTGTGCCTATTAAAACCCGCTGAGCTCAGCAGTTGAAAATGGTAGGTTTAAATGTGAAAATTAAAACTATTGATTTTATTCTGTTTATATATGTGATATTAGGGGGGGGTCTCAATCCATTACAGCTCTTGCTGGACAGTAAGCCCCTGAGGTAAGTAAGGAAAGCTTGTCAGATAGGCTGTTACTACAGAAGCCAATGAAAAATATTTTGAAGGTCACAGATGTCAATTGATCAGAGAACAGTTATTTTTCAAAATTGTGCAACACATTGCAACTTTATTAATGTTTTATTGTGTATCACAATAAAACAAAAAAGAACGCCAATAAACTTTGCCACTAATGACAACGAGATAGTAACTTGTATGCAAAATATTGAGGCTGAAATTGGGAAATGTAAAATCAATATGAAAAATACAACTTTATTTAAACTGTCATGCCTACATTATTTGACTAGCCTATGGTACTGTAGGCAGTAGAGAATTTACTTAATCATTTTTGCTTTTGAAATATTTTGAGTCTCTGACTTGCTTTTTCTCCTTTGCTGGTATTTGTGGAGTATTCAATAATGTTTATAATGGATAAGCATGACACGTTTTAACCTTACCTTCTGCATGACTTTGAAATCAGTAGAACAAGGTTAAAGCATTTTATTTGAATTTCAAATACTTGAGACATGTTAATTGAAAAGGTAAGCTGTTCCCATTTCTGTTCAATTGCAACAAGAGGAATAGCTGATAGCTTTAGTTTCACAAATTCAACCAAAATTCACACAGCAAATGAAGTTCACACCTTAGATTTTCATTAGGGTTAAGCAGAAGATTATTTCCAATATGACCATTTGTGTTTTGCATGTCGGGCAGAAATTCTTGTGTGTGTATAAATTACTATTTTATCTTTGCTTCCTCTTTCTAGGTTTTCTTGGGCTATATACCATGCAATGAAGATGGCCAACCTACCCTAAGCTCTTTGTATAACCGAGCCTCAGGAAATATGGAAAAAAAAGCTGCTTGGGTGTCACTTTAGGCCAAATTTTCATTCAGATGCAGAGGGTGGGACTGGGGATGGGCTGGCCGACAATCCCATTACCAGCCGACGTGCTGGTTTGCCAGTGTATTCCTGCCTCTGGGTCATTTTGGAACAGGCTGGATTGGGCGGGGAGGGAGGGTGACGGCTATATGCCTGCAAGTGGTGGCCAGCCAACGAAACCATCTAAAGGGCTTTTTAAGGTCACTCTGTCAATGCCAAATGGAATCTTCCAGTTGGCATGCAGGCCACCCACTGAGGCTGAAACACGCCGAGGGATGGAGGTGGCCTTTTGGCACCTGATCGAGGAACCAGTGTGCCATCCTACAAGAACACGCCCACCACTGCATTCACCCTAGGGCTAGAGCTACGGTCACTGACCACCCAGTGGAGGTGTTGCCCATCCATGATAGAAACATAGAAACTAGGAGCAGGAGTGGGCCATTCGGCCCTTCAAGCCTGCTCCGCCATTCATTATGATCATCCAACTCAATAGCCTGCTCCCGCTTTCTCCCCATGCCCTTTAATCCCTTTTGCCCCAAGAGCTATATCTAACTCCTTCTTGAAAGCATTCAATGTTTTGGCCTCGACTACTTTCTGTGGTAGCGAATTCCACAGGCTCACCACTCTCTGGGTGAAGAAATTTCTCCTCATCTCAGTCCTAAATGGTCTACCCCATATCCTCAGACTGTGACCCTTGGCTCTGGACTCCCCCACCAACGGGAACATCCTTCCTGCATCTACCCTGTCTAGTCCTATTAGAATTTTATAGGTTTCTATGAGATCCCGCCTCATTCTTCTGAACTCCAGCGAATATAATCCTAATCGACTCAATCTCTCCTCATATGTCAGTCCTGCCATCCCAGGAATCAGTCAGGTAAACCTTCGTCTCACTCCCTCTATAGCAAGTACATCCTTCCTCAGATAAGGAGAGCAAAACTGTACACAATATTCCAGGTGTGGTCTCACCAAGGCCCTGTACAATTGCAGCAAGACATCCCTGTTCCTGTACTCGAATCCTCTGGCTATGAAGGCCAACATACCATTTGCCTTCTTTACCACCTGCTGCACCTGCATGCTTACCTTCAGTGACTGGTGTACAAGGACACCCAGGTCTCGTTGCACATTCCCCTCTCTCAATTTATAGCCATTCAGATAATAATCTGCCTTCCTGTTTTTGCTACCAAAATGGATAACCTCACATTTATCCACATTATACTGCATCTGCCATGCATTTGCCCACTGACTCAGCTTGTCCAAATCACACTGAAGCATCTCTGCATCCTCCTCACAGCTCACCCTCCCACCCAGCTTTGTGTCATCTGATGACACCCTGGCAGCTGAGGTCTCTTTGTATTTATGATTTTGTAAAAATCCTCTTCAGAGGGTGCCAACACCTTGAGGTACCCTCTCTTTCCCCTGCCTACACCTACAGTTCCCATCTCTGACAGTGAGGCTGCAGATCTTTCAGAGTTGGAAGGCCTTCTATTTGTCCTCCAACATTGGGAGCCTGCCCGCCATCCTCAATTAGATATGGGGGCTCGCAGGTAGCCACTCCATTGGCCACCTCCTCTGAAATAGCTTCTAGTATCCCGACACGACATCTCTGGGTTCTCAACCCCAAATTCATCCAGCACGGGGGTTGGGACACTGGACTAAAAATCCAGCCAGCCCTTTACTAATTTCTTCAGATTAAACAGATTAAAGAAACTAAACAGTGCACTAAGCAAGGTAAGAAAAGCTGTCTACACAGCTTGAATGTAACATGTGAACATTTAACCTACAATTTGCCATGGCCCAAATGAATGTGCATCTAAATATTTCCTTTACCAGACAAGAGGCCTAGCTGTCTCTACATCTGATTTGTTTTTATTTTAAGTTCAGATGTTACCATACGTAGCCTTTGCCCTTCTGGGATTTAAATTGGTACTTTAATTCGTACAGCAGATGTTCTAGGTTTGTCTATTGGAGGCAGTTTTCTGTGTCCCAGCATCATTTTCTCTTGAAAAGATTCTGTCTAAATGTGTTTTATGTTAACATTATCACAGGGGGAAGCAAATCCCTTTGGAGAAAGAAACACGGATTTCAAAAATTTGCACAGTACTTACGTTTTCTTACGTGTCACGACTACCACTTTCAGCAATTTTAATTCCACTGGGGACTGTAGAATGCCACCATTATTTTAAATAATTTGAGCAATTATACTGCAGTTTACTGTTGCTGACAGTTTCATGCTGTGCACTTTAATCATGCCAGGTGTGTTTTTATTGTTTTATTATGAAAGAGGCTTTCAGTCACTTTTACAATGTATTCTACACAATAGTAATTTTGTGTGCTTGGCTGATCATTCAAGTACATAATGCACAACATTAGTAAACACTGTTTAGTTTGCCGAACGAGATCTAGGAGGTGATTGCAATATTGGAAACTAGCTCAACAGTATTGGAAAAGGCTGAAAACATCTATCAGTATTCTAAGTATGAAACTCAGATTGTGGTGAAAGGTCTGTACGTAAAACCAGCCCAATCAATACTTTTCTTTTCAGATCCTAACAGGGTAGCAGCATGTTTCTACTTTATTTCTACTTCAGATTTCCAGCTTTGAAAGTTTTTTTTGCCTTTTCAATTCATCGGTTTTTGTTCAGTACACAGGCTTCATACACGACATACTGTGCTGCACGTATGAAATATATATTTGAGTCTGAATTGTACCCTGAGCGATGAGTAGGAAACTGGTACAATTTCTGAAATTTTGATCAGAACCTTGAGGGTGGATGATAGTGCATAGCTCACTCCACGCAATGGTTCTAATAAATGCTGAGTGTGTTAAAATCCATTCAGGAGTTTAGATAACCTCATAGGAGACAATAGCAAAATCCAAGCAGTTTATAAAAATAATGTGAACTCTGAGGTTAGATTTGTCTCAATGCATCTCATTTGGTTGGAATTATATATACCTGTATATTAGTCTTTTGCCAAAGGAAGTATATTATTTTTTCTATCATTTGTTTTTTAAGGTGGGTAACATGAGAAAGACTGCCTTTACTGCCCATCTCGAGTTGCCCTTTGATGGTGGCTGTGGATCTTGGAGAGGGTGGGGGTTTGCAGTTGGGTGGAGAGGAAAACGGCTAGACAAATGCCACAATATATCAAAGGTGAGCACTCTTCCGCAGCTGAGAGCGTTTAGCTTGAGCTCAGTTGACATGCTTGGAGTCAGGCTAGTCAAGCGATTGTGCCCATTCAAGCAGTGCTAATTCCTGAGGGTGTCAATGATTGCTCCTCTACCGTTAACCCCTTGCGTGCAGATTACAAACTCGAATGAGTGTTGTGGTGCTGTAGGACCATTGGGCGAATGGGCAAGTTTGAGGATCCTGTTGGGAAAGGCGGCTGTGGAACACTGACGGAAGGGTGAACTCCTTGCCTTTGCATTATGTTTAAATTGACATTGAAAAGTCGCCCTCGTGGTCCAAACAAAACACAAAGCTTCAGGGTGTAGGTTAGGACAATGCCTGCACCTGAGATGAGAGATCAGGATGCAGTCGAGTGGCTGAAGCTGTTGCCGCTTGGTCATGTGGGATGGGACGGTGTTGTGGGGGGGCATGGTCAACCATCATGCACACCAAACACTTGACATCCATGTGGCGGCCAGGACCCTCCGGCATGTGTTAAGTGGCTTGAGAGGCAGACACAGGCGATAACTTGCCCAAGAGTGGCCCTTAGGAGACAATTGATGACTCTTGCAGAACTCCCTTTGATAATGCAGTGAGGAGACCATCAGGAAAATGGAGCCTGGCGATCTCGCTTTCTGCCTCATTGCTTATTGGCAGGAGAGAAGGAGAAGAATGTGACAGAGGAGCCAGGCTCGCCATAGGGAGGAGCTGAACCTTGAAGACCAAGGGGCAGCACAACCTCCTCCACACGCAGAGGAAGAACCCCATAGAGCTGCGTACGTGGGCACTTCACTAGACCCAGGGTCTACAGACGGTACATGCGCTACCTGCAGATGAGTAAGAACCAGTGTCACTGATGCCTGCACGTGCCAAGGGAACTGGTCACGCACATAAGCCACCTTCTGCATGGCACCATGGGGACTCGAGGGCATCCACTGCCATTCGCAGTTAAAGTTACCTCCGTGCTCAATTTCTACGGCAGTGACTCCTCCCAGGGCTCCACTGGGACCTTTGCGGGATCACGCAAGCCTCCACCCACAAATGTATCCAGGAGTCACGGACGCCCTTTTTCCAAGGCACAAACCTTTGTCAACTTCGACAGAGATCAGACAAGCCAGGAAGCAAGAGCTGTGGGATCTGCTCAGGTATCCGGATTCCCATAGGTGCAGGGTGCCATTGACTGCACCTACATGGCTCATAAATCTCCCTGGCAATAAGCGGTCCAGTATGTGAACCGCAAAGGCTTCCACTCTCTCAATGTTCAGCTGCTCTGCGACCATAACAAAATGGATCATGTGGGTGTGTGCACGACTCGTACATCCTCAGCAGGTCTCAGGTCCCTGACATCTTCCAGGAACCACACAGGCTGCAGGGTTGGCTCCTCAGGGACAGGGGTTACCCACAAAGGACATGGTTGGTGATGCTGTGCGGCAGCCTCAGACTGCTGCTGAGAGAAGGTACAACGAGGGTCATACCACAGCACGGAGTGTGGTTGAGCACACCATTGGCATCCTGAAAATGAGATTCCGGTGCCTGGACAGATCTGGCGGGGCACAACAGTAACTCCCCAGAGGGTGTCATACATCAGAGTGGCTTGCTGCACGCTACACAACCTGGTGATGCAATGGGGGGAGGACATGGATGATGAGGAGATGCCAGAGCTGCACATCTCCTCTGATGAGGAGGAAGTTGAAGGTGTGAGGGTGATGAGGTCCTGGAAGGCGAGGGTTCAGGCGATAAGGCCATTGCACTGGCCAGATGAGGCAGGCATACTCGTGAGGCCCTCATTGCCACAAGATTCCAGGAGGATGATGATGAGATGCAGAGAGGACACTCCTGAGATCTTCACATTGCATCTGGGAATGTCTGACACCTGTCTGGCTGAGGGCAGCGCACATACGCTCTGTGAAGAGGCTCCTATCATGGAGACGCTGCTGAGATACAGCGGGCATGTGCACTTTAACAACACTTGATCCTTTGGCAAGCTTCATCACCTTTTCCCATCAGCATCACACCCTCACCTGTCAGGAATGGTGATGAGATTGGGGGGAGGGGCAGCCCTGCCTCTAAGGTGCTGAGAGCACACAGAGAACATCACAGAGCCCAGTGACGCTTGGTACGAGACTCTTGCAGCAAACACAAGCCACATGGAGGTTCAGGATCACTGATCTGGAGAGTGACTTTGAATCCAGACAATACTGTGTTTAAAAGGTTACACATGGCACAGGGGAGAGGCCCTGGACTGTGACACTAGCCTTCATTTTGTGTAGGAAGCAAGGTTTCACATCTGATTGACATGAGCACTGCTTAACATAACAAGGAGCCATAGACAAGGAGACATTCTTGGGAGTGTATTTACAATAGTCAACATTAAGTACAAATGATTAACACCTGTGCCCACATTATGCAACTAGATCTTCCTGACCTTTCTAACCCTGCCACTATGTTTTGGTGCTCCCCCACCATCCACAGCATAGGTGGAGGCAGCCTGCTGACTGCTACGCCCGGTTGTCTGCGATGACCGTGGTGGGCGTCCTCTGGAGGGCCGAGACCTGGAGGGCCCCGGCCTGCTTTCAGTGTCCTGCTGTGTGACAGTGGCACCCACCTCGGCCTGTGGAGCTGGAGCTGCTGGGGTCAAAGGAAGAGGGGATTCGGGTGGGCCGAACATTCCCGGGGTCACCTGGGTGGATGGCCCCGGGATACGCACCTACTTATCCTCCTCCCTATGGGTGCTCAAGGGCCCCTGGCTGACTCCTTGAGAGGAAGGGGCAGCTGGGGTGGTCTTGAGATGCCCTGCCCCCCTGTTGCATTGACACTGATGGGTGCCAGCAAGTGCCTCAGTGATGGAGTGTAGCTGATGCAGCAGTGCAGGATAGATATCCTGGACCAAGGTCTCCATGGCAGCTGCCAGCCTACCTCGGTGCATTGGCATGCTGGCGCTATCACCTCAGACTGTAGGCGGAAGTACCCCTCCAACGTGCCTTGTAATCTGAGGAGTACAGCCGACATCCCTTCCTGATGTTCCCGAGTTTGCCTTTGCAGCTCCAGCAACTGAGGTGTGACCAAGTCCGAAGGCTCATCATCTGACTCGGACTCAGCAGATTTCTGGCCTCCAACAACCTCCGAGTGCTGGAAACCTGGGAAGTCCCTGCCTCTACCAGCTGTGGATCAGACAGTGCAATGTGCTCACCAGATTGTGACCCCAAGGTTACTCTAAAACTAGGTCCCACCGAGGTGTGTGTCTCTGCGCTGGTGGAGGGTGGGGGTGAGCGCTGTGACGGGTCTTCAATTTCAGTGACTGCAGATTCTTCTTCCGAGGTGTCCTCAGGGCTGGAGTCGAGGACCTGGGCCGTGGACCCCCTCAGCTGCTTCCCAGATGTGCTTGCGAAAGCAAGGAGAGATAATTAGTGCATAGCAGGGGACTGTGGAACAGGGAAACTCGCTCACAGCATGTTTGTCTGATGGATGTTGCACTGCTGGATCCTCACTTGGTCGAGCAGCGCCGACCTCACCCTCAGCACAGGACCGGTCCCGGTCATAGCCGGCCAGCTGGATGGCTCTCCTTTCAAAGCCTGCGAGGACCTTAATGTCAGGCATTCCTCCACCAGTCTGCAACCTCTCCCTTTTGTTGTGTGCCAGCTTGTCCTGCATGAATACAAATGGAGAGAGTATAAGCAGGGCACCTGCCAGGCCAGATGATCAGGATGCCTGGAATGTGTGGGTGGTCAGTGGTGCCATGGATGGGATGAGGACACGATCCGCAGGGCAATTGAAGGTATGTGTTAGAGAGTGAATGGTGATGTCCCTTCAACTGGCAGTGAGTGAGATCCCTGTGGATGTCTGATGGGTTTGTGTGTGGGTTGAGAGTGATGAGAAGAGTGACTTACCCTGGCAGAATGGAGATCATTCATCCTTTTTTAGCACTGGGAGGCTGTTCTCTTTTGGAGAGTGTTGGTGCTGACCACCGCTGCCACCTTACTGGTTTTGTCACCTTGGATTAGGTTTCTCACCCAGGGTGAGGGTAGAGTACATCGCAGCGGGCCTCCACTGTGTCCAGTAGGCGCACAAGGGAGGCGCCGCTAAATTTGGGGGCAACATGTTTACTCCCTTTGGCAGCCGTCACCTCCCAGCAGTTTCCTATTCCTTGAAGAGTGCTAGCTCTGTGCAGAGGCAGCCTTTAAATATGGTGCCCGGTTTACTGAAGGCCTGAGGTGATGGCAGGGCAGGCGTATCAGAGGCTGCCCCACCAGCGATCTGACGTAAAAGCCATGCCTCTCAATTTTTTAAACAAAAAGGCGAACAATACGATGGAAAAAGCCACAATTGCCATCAACGGGTCACATGCTGATTTCCCAGCCCGATATTGGACTTTTCCAATTTCTGGGACAATTGTGCCCTATATAGCATCAAATTTTTGTTCCAGACATTCTTGGAAATTACACACCTTGTGAAATGTTCAGAAATTCTTGAAAGAACTCTGTACCTTTCTCAGTTTAAACATTTTGCCCTTTTGGTTTAATGTATCACAAATTATTTATTGCACAATCAGCTTCTTTTTTAAAAATTGTAAAGTTCACATGCACAGACACACTAAGATACCACAATGTCAGACAGGAAAAGATCGACTGGCCTATCTAACCTGTCCCAAATAGTCGTGATGCCTTATGCAAAACAGTTAAGAATTCTGTTTATCAAGTTTTTATGCAGTTTCAGTTTTTTTTTTAAGTTATGGATCCAACTTGGTTTTGAGATTATTAGATAGAAGTTAAGGCAGAAAATTGCAATCTTAAATCATTTCATTCATTTCCTAAATCAATCCAAATTGTAACCATGTGGTGTTAATAGTGTGACTTTTTCTTAATTGGGCAAAAAAAATGCTAATTTCCCACTAATATATGTCCAGACTTTGAATTGACTGTTGATGTTTTAAATCTGAAATGCCCTATTTGAAGACAATTGACTGCCATCAAATTCTTCATGCCTTTTTCATATCTGTAACAGGGCATAAGGAAGGCTAATAAAATGGAATACAATAAATTTCTATTTATATTTGTCAATTAGCATTTCAAAATGGTTAGCATTTAAAACATGCGTACAGCCTTTTATTTATCATATATTCTCATTTTCTCTAATGTTAAAAGAAATTCATGGGTGGAATTTTATGTCGGCGAGATTTTACGGTCCTGCCGAAATCAATGGACTTTTGAACAGCATGCTGAATTTTACAGCCCCACCCCCACCCCCACCGTGATGGGTCCGTAAAATTCTGAAGCTATTTCCCTTTGATAAGAGAATATTTAACAATGATTTTTCTTCTCTATGTTAAGCCAAACATAATATGTGAATAAAGTATATTTTTGCAAAAAAAAAATGTGTGTGGTATTAGATGTGTAATATGTCAGAGTTGTTTTCATGAGTGGAGCATGAATCATTGCTTAGGAACATCATCATTGAATTGAATGTAGAAGAAAATATTGGTAGACTTCAATGAAAAGAATGATATGTCCCCATCCACCACCTCAAACATTCACTCCTTCCATCACCGACACACAGTGACAGTAGTGTGTACTACATACAAGGTGCACTGCAACAACTCAGCAAGGCTCCCTCGACAGCACCTTCCAAACGCACAATCTTTACCAACTAGAAGGACAAGAGCAGCAGATGCATGGGAACACCGCCACCTTCAAGCTCCCTCCCAAACCACATGCTACCCTGACTTGGAAATATATCGCTGTTCCTTCACTGTCGCTGGGTCAAAATCCTGGAACTCCAGCCTTAACAGCATTGTGGGTGTACCTACACCACAGGGACTGCAGCGGTTCATGAAGGTGGCTCACCACCACCTTTTCAAGGGCAATTAGGGATGGGCAACAAATGCTGGCCCAGCCAACAAGTCCCACATCCCATGAAATAATTTTTAAAAAGTCTGCAGCACTCCTATTCTGCTTGGCAGATTGTTCCAGGTCACCATTACCACTCCTTGTGTGAAGAATTTCCTGCTGAGTTCTCTTCTAAATTTATTCTTCCCTTTCATCTTATTATTCTGCATTGTTTTGAAGTAACATTCAGGATTAACCTTATTAGATGCAAATACATCTCCAAGACGAGCTTCCCCACTCACCCATGCATAGTCACCTAGGAGTGCCTCAAGGTTTGATCTTTGACCCTTTCCTTTTGACATGTGTTAGCGTTGGCACAGTGATCATGCTCTTGTCTCTGAGTTAATGGTTTCAAGCCCCACTTCAGAGGCTTGAGCACCTAATCTGGGCAATTGGTTTAGTGCAGTACTGTGGGGTTGCTGCACAGCTGGCGGTGCCTTGTTTTGGAGGAGATGTCCTGTCTAAAGTTCCCTGCAATTTTTTTTTCTTTAAGTGTGCAGCTCCTTTAAATATTTTTGGCACAGCCGTACATGCGTGGCCTGCACAGTGATTTTCAGGTTGTTATGCAGCTGCGTAACTAAGAAGGAATATTGGTCCTGTGTCATGAAAATATAATAATTTTCATAATATTATTGCGATTTATTGTAAAGGTTGGTTAATAGTGGGGTTTGGATTAATTTATCTGTGTGAAGTTGTGTGGTGGGGGGGCTTTTAAGTGAATTACAGACAGCAAGTCTAGAGCTTATGAGTTATCTAAAGAGAAGCTAGGTTTGAAATGCTAAATACATAAACATGGCTGAAGTTTTAGAATGTGAGGTGTGAAGAACATTTGCATTTTTAGATAAACCAGAGTCATGAATTTCAAAGAGATGGTAAGGTGTTACACTTAGCCATAAGAGGCTAAGCCAAACGGTGTGTTTATTTTTCCCAAAGATTACTGATAATATGAATACTATGGAAGATTTATATTAGGGAAAAAGTAAAATTGCAAAGACATATTGGGACAATGGAATTTACATTAAAAAGGGAGAAACATGTATAAAGGAGCTGAAGTGATGTGTAAGGGAGAAGGCATTTTAAGATCTAACAAGTGTGAAAAGCCTCCAGCCTCTATGTATTAAGTTGCTGTCTACAGGAACCGAACCTAAGAAAACTCACTGTGAACATCACTGACCGGGACATTGTGTTGCTTTGCCTGAGTCTGTTGAAATCTATCTTGTTTTACTGTTGCCTTAACGGAGGTGTAACTGGGAGCTAGACTAATTAGGGGATTTATAAGTTGTTATGGTAGTAATTTGTAGATCTATGTATGTGCTTAAAATCTTTTATTAATAAGTGTTTAATTTAGTTTTGTAAAAAACCTCTAAGACTTGGTGCCATGCATCTTGAAAATAAAAATACAAATTGCAAAACAGTTGTGGCAGCTGTTTCAAGTTCCCTTCTGGGATTTGAGCAGCTCGGCATTTACCATCCGCTGTGCCATAACACTTGTCTGCATTCTAAGGATGTAAAAGATCTCATCGTAATATCTGAATCATCAGGGGATTGCTGTCTGGTGTCATGGACAAGATTTAGCCCTCAACCAATATCACTAAACAGATTATCATGTCATGTATTTCATTGATGTCTGGGAGACATTGCTGTGCATAAATTGGCTGCTGGGCTTCCCTACATTATAACAGTGACTACAGGCTGGATGATAAGCTGATGGCGGGCTCCCGCACTCCAGCGTAAATGTTGGGGTTCAGACCGCCTCTGGCTGGCTGGCTCACCAGCCTTTAATTTGTCAGCCAATGGCCTTCAATTTATTTTGAAATGACATTTCTACCCTTCACCAGAAAGAAGCCCTGCCTCGTAAGCTGGCAGCTGTACAGTACCGGCAGCACCACGAAGAGCAGTGGCCACTGCCGATACTGCAGTTAAGCAAAGGAGGAAGTGTTCAGTGATGGACCCAGACCCCCAGCGATCTCAGGCAGGCCCACATTGATGGTGGTGAGTTAGAGTGTGGGGCATGTTAGACAGGGAAGGGGAAAGGTGGACATGGGGAGGGAAAACTGTTGGGGGGGCCTCCAGTTGGCAATGGGGACTAGAAAGGAGGCACCACCTTCTCCAATATTCAGCAGCCCACAGGGATAATCCTGCCAGGCTACACATTGGGCACAGGCCTCTCCTGCCACAAATTTAATCTGAATGCCATCAGCATGAGGCCCTTATTAATTGCCCATTTAAGGGCTTCAATTGCAGCCTGAACGGGTGACTCATCAGGTGCATCCCCTGCCACTCAGAAACTCACAGTGGATGAGGGGGGCATGTGTGCTGGCAGTGTGCACGCCACTGATGGCACATGCCCTATTTTACGGGTTATCCCTCCCCCCGCTTCCCAACCAGAGGGTGGCCTGTAAAATCCTGCCCTATATTTCAAATGTTTTTATTGACTTTGAAGTGCGTGCATTGTGAGGTTGTGCAAGCTGCTATTGAACACAGGTTCTTTCTTCTATATCTACAGACATAAACCAGCTTATTTATTTCCCACTGCTTACCCTCAAATGGACACTCACCTGTCTTATTAGAGTGACCTGAATTCAAGTTCTCTGTTGGATATTGGAAAAATTGTAAATTGCAACTGTTCCATTTATTTAACCTTTTCTTCCTAAGCTTTCTTTGTGATTGCTTGTAGTTAGTCCTTGTCCCAGAGAACAAGGAATTTCCAGTTCTTTTAACAATTTAAATAGCTTTGTTACCTCTTGCCTTATTTAATTAATTGAGAGTAAACTTAGCTGCTTCAATCTATTTTTATAGCCCAAAGACCAGTTTTATGCCGTTTGAGCGGGTGTGCTCCTGACCCGGCAGAGCATGGAGCCATGCGGGAAAGCGCCGGGCACATGTCCTGGCATCATCGCGCACTTATGCGATATTTCACTTGACAGGCACGCATGGCTTTTAGAAGCGCATCCACCGACAATTAAGTGTGAAATTAAGCCCATTAAGGAGCCAATTGAAAATGATTTTATGTGGCTCATCCACTTTTATGGTTGGCGAACGGGCCAATTGGCCAGGTGGCCTTCACGTTTTTGCTACAAGCCTGATCCAGGACGGGGTGAAATGTCCCGGGTGAAATATGATAAAAAAAAGATACCTGGCGACTGAGGTTTTTTGAGTTCTGCTGTCAGGTGTTTGAATGTGCTGCGTAGACACAGTTTGCTGCATTTTTTTTTCTTTTTATTTAATTTGTACAGGCCTGCAGCTCCCTGAGGGGGCTCCGCAGCAGCTGTCTCCCTTCAGAGAGCTCGCTAGAAGCGCCCAGCCGCACCCTCACTTTTCTCAGCACCCGCCCCCTTCCCACCAGCCCCCGGTAGCGCGGAGCCTGTCTCACCATTAATTGGCCAGCCAGTGTGAATTTGCTTATTGTGGCCAAAAGCGTATTTCATGTCCGCTTCTGGGCCCGTCGATCGTGCGTGCCCGACAAGCACAAGATTCAGGCTTAGAAATTGCCATGGATGCAATCTATTCTGTTTCTTCGTCCAAATATGGTCTGTAAAATATTGTTCAAATCTAGCATTATCTTATTTGACTTCTAGTCACGATACCTTCAAAGGCAGCTCAAAATATATTAATATTTGCACGACTGCAATTTACTGCTAAGGTGGTTTGGATACCTGGGCAATGAATAACTATTTTGTTTTGTATTTTTTTGTAAATGTTTCTTTCCATTCTTCCTTCTCCCTTCCATTGGATACAATATTCATAAGTTATGTTTTGTGACTTAGTTATAGCAAAACCCGAGGATCCGCATCCATTCACCCATTTCAGGAGAAATAACTCTTGAGATTTCAGGAGAAGTATAAATGCTGCTTCTTTAGAGTCAGTAATGACACAATTAAAATTACAGTTGGGTAGTTTATAAATCCATTAACAACTGACTAAATTAACCAGTTTCATGTGGTAAATCATTTAATCTTGGGGAGTAACTAATGAGGTGCAACTAAGAAGCAATTAAAACTTCAATCAGATAAAAGGATTTTGCTTTTTTTTAAGTATAGCATCAACCTAGCAGGATGCTTAATATCCATATCATGCAGTGACTAATTTCAAGACTAATGGATAAACATACAAACATTCCAAAGTTTGAGTCAGGAGGCAGATCTGGAACTAAACTATACAATCCGTTGCAACTGAACAATAATGAGCTAGATTCTGCAATAACACAAGAAATCCCCATCTATGTGATCCACAATTATTAATTTTATAAATTTCCAAAGCTGAGTTATGTTTTCCTTTGCTCTGACTGATACCTAGTCAACTTTAAACATGGAGTTATAGAATCATAGAATGATATAGCCCAGAAGGAGGCTATTCAGCCCATCTTGTCTGTGTCAACCCATTCTCCTACTCTTTCCCAATAGCCCTGAAATATGTTTCCTTTCAGGTACTTATCCAATTCCCTTTTGAAAGTTATTATTGAATCTGTTGCTGCCACCCTTTCAGACGGTGCACTCCAGCGCATTTTTTTCTTCATGTTACCTCAGGTTCTTTTGCTAATTACTAATTACTCTGGTTATTGATCCTCTGCCACTGGAAACAGTTTCTCCTGATTTATGAAAACGCCTCCCCAATTTGAACACTTCTATGAAATCTCCCCTTAACATCACACTCTCTGGTCTCAGAAAGACAATCCCAGTTTCTCTCGTCTCTTTACAAGACTGCTGCCTATCATTTCTGGTCCTTGCTAGTCAATCTCTCCTGCACCCTATCTGAGGTCTTGCCTTCCGTCCTAACTTGCGATGCTGAGAATTGAACACAACGATCCAGCTGGGGCCTAACTAGTGCAATACAACCCCTGTGGAGAGAGAGATAACTTCTAAAAAGAAATTCAAACTCCTTGTAAGACTGAAAGGATCACATGACAAGTTTTTTTCGTTTTAAGGGTGGAATTTTCCCTCCCGGGACTAAGTCCTGTGGCAGGGATGAGGAGTGTTTCCTGCCGGAGAGGCCGCTGGGAATTTGCGTTTCGCACGACCCCAGCTTCATTAATTATGCAGTCAGGGGTTCTCTGACGTTTTACACGGCGGGCTGGGCTGGATGGCTGCAACCTTTATCAAACGCTAAATTTAAAAGACACTCAGACAGCAACCTACACAACACTGATTGAGGAGATGGCCAGAAGAGGACAGGGAGCTCCGGCTCCCAAATACAGCGATGCCCCCCTGGGTATCCTGCTCGATCAAGTGAAGGTCGGGAGGGACGTCCTCCATTCAAAGGTTGGGAGGAGGAGGCTGAGCAGGGACACGAACCCTGCGTGGGAGCAAGTCTCCAGGGCAGTCCGTGCCCAGGGCCTCCAGCAGGGGACTGCCCAGCAATGCTGAAAAAGGATGAATGGCCTCATCCGCACTGCCTGGGTAAATGAACCCTCAGCTGCTGACACTCACTTCAACGAATGGTACAGGGGACATTGGCCTCAGTGGCAATGTGGTATGGTCATGCCTCATTGCCCCACTGCAGTCCATCCACTGTGCAGGTAGAGAGGCCAATGTGGCTCCCTCGCCCTTCCACACAGAGAGCTCACGTGCTGCCTGGAGGGGGGTGGTTATGGAGGGTGAAGGGGCTCAGGCATTGAGGGCACCAGCAAGCACCGCTAATGAGATGCCTCTCTGAGCCTTATCCTTATATCTGCATGGGCTCAGCGCTCTGGAGGGTGCTGGCCCAGGACCTTTGTGGACAACCTGCAGTGAATCAACCACATGGCACACAATCCAGTGGGTTATTTATAAAACTGGAAGCATGGGAAAGATACATGAAACCCAATTGCTCTCAACCCCAGCTTCTCTCTTTGCACAAGAGAAGTGAAGCCATAATAGAAGTGAAAGGGAGAAGACGGGAGGGGGCTGGCCACACTTGAAAAAACTGACCGACTTCGAGGAGCAGACAGCCCAGCTGGCAGGGGTGGAGTGGGACAGATCCATCGGAGATGGAGAGATTGGCTTGTGGCCTCTATCCAGTAAGGATCCATGCATGTCAGAGAAACCTCAGGGGCAAGGGTGCCTCCATGTTGGAGGCAGCTCACGCAGTCACTCGCTCTCTTCTCGCTCACTTACAGGTACCACCAGGAAGAGGACAAGGCCTGAGATTGAGGAAGCCCTGTCCGGCATGTACACAAGCCCAGAGAGGAGCGAGGACATCGTTGATGAAGGAAGTTCACCTGTAGAGGCATCACAGCAGATACCTGCACCCTCCACCAGCCCAGTGACACATACCTCAATGGGTATTAGCTCTACTTTAGGAAGGGTCTCACATTCTGGTGGTCACTGCACAGACACAGACAGTGTCCGCAGCAGGAGGGGGCAGGGTCAGCCAAGCTCACTGGCACTTGGAGGACTGCTGGGGAAGAGGCATCTGCAAACTTCTAGTCTAATGACAGGCCTCTGGAATTCCAAGAAATGCTGGAGAGGCAGCAAGAGGCAGGGAAAAATCCGGCAGAGATGTCACATGCCCTCAACAGGGCTGCACGTGAAACGAAGGAGTCCGTCCGCCTGCTGGCTGATGAAGTGGTGCTGAACTGTTCACACATGGAGGTCTCCATGGGGAGGGTGGCAGCCTCCATGGAGAACCTGGTCCAGCAGATTCTGCTGGAGATATGCACAGGCCTGCACTCCATCGCTGTAGGTATGGATGAGCTTCTGTAGTGGCTACACGAGAGTGGGACAGGTCACCTCGACCTCCCTCCAGGTGCCCTTCCCCTCAAGGAGTCAGACGGGGGCCGTTGGGCACACAAAGGGATGAGGAGCAGCTGTTGGACACTCCTGAGACCTCCACTCAGGACTCTCTGAGAGTTTCCAGCTCTTCGAGATTTCCTTTGCCTGTGACCCCTTCAGCCTCGTCCTCTGTGACCGCAGAGAGGGCAGCTGCCCCACAGCAGGAGAGCCAAAGTAAGCTGGGGCCCGCCAGGCCTCAGCTCTCTAGAGGATGTCCGCCAAGGTCATCCAAGGCAACAGACTAACTGGTCAGCAGGCTGCCTCCACCCCTGCTATGGATGTTGGGAGGGCACATAGAAGAAATGGTAGGGAAAAAAAATTAAGAAGTTCTCAATTCAGAAGTGGTTGCATGGGTGCACGTTGATTATTACACATATCGAACTTTTGTAAATAAATTTCACTTGTACTTGAAGCATGTCTGATATAATTTATATAGTCCTTAAGCCTGTGCTCCCACTCCACCCCCATCATCTTCTGAGGGACACCCCATGTCCCCGGAATCAGGCATGTGAAGGGAGGCAAAGATCTTCGCCAGGGCCCTCACGAGCCATGTGCAAGAAGTCTTCCACGCACGCTGAGCCTTTACCCTTTACACGCTCATCTGTCCCCAGGCCCTAGCATTGTAAATACTACATGCTGGGGTCCCACTTCAGTTGTCCAGTTCAGCTGACCTTCATCTCCACCCACCCCTAATGACCCAACTCCAATGCAGCATCTCGAGATCTCCACCACAAGGCTCTGCATAGTTGCCAGCAGCCATGGTGCCCACGCTCTCCCGCCCATAACCACTGGCTGCACCAGGAATCATTTTCAATCTCCCCCACTGTCACATTTCAACTGTTCCCCATCACCAGGTAAATGTAGTCCTCTACCTTCCCAAACATCCCACCCCGTTATGATAGACTTGCCCCCATTGTCCTTTTGAGCCCCCTGAATCCGCATCACTTTCCACAGCCCCTCCAACACCCCTCAGCGCCCCTTCACTCAACATCACTGCACCTTCACCATCCCACCTACTGCTCCCACTGCCCCCTTTAACCGTAAGCATCCTGTCCTAGCACCGGCACCCAAAATATGCCCCCCAGGAATCCTCTATTGAATCCACTGATCTCCCTCTGAATCCCTTTTCCCTCTACATCCCCCATGTCCTCTACACTCTGCACACTCACATGCCCCTTCATACCTGCACAAGCCCCCATGCCCCTTCATACCTGCACAAGAACCACCCCGGCTGCACTCCAGCACAGCCCTTGTCACCCTCCTGCTCTGTACCATTGCATGGCCCCCTGCTGAATCTCTCCTTTTCTCCTACCACCCCCAAACTACCTCTAGGCCTGCACGCCCGCCCCACCTCTTCCTTCCTCTCCTCCCTCTACATGCCACAACACAGACCCTTGCCGCCCACCAGTACCTCCTGCAGGCTTCTGCCTGCAGCTTGATGATGCTGACTCTGGAGAAGCTGCTGGCTGAAGATTGGGACCCTGGGAGGAGCTGCAGCGCTGAGAACAACCACTTCCTGAATGCTGCTGCGCAGAGAAGGTCCACGTGCTGATGTTCCTCCCACCCAGTGCTGCACGTGGTGTTCCGGGATCTGGTTGCTGGAGGCTTCCATCTTCTCAACTCCGCGAGCTGCCCAAAGACTTCTTCAGGTAAGTGCCGACATGTATACACCATGTTGGTCCAGTCATATTCTGGACCGGTGTGATTTCCCGTCAGGCCTTCACCTTCATCCCATTAGTGGGATGTAATTTGGTTTTATGCTGGTCTGTGGCAGGATTTACTACCTGCCATGGCAGGCAGGAGCGGAAGATCCTGCCATCATTTTAGGCTGTCAGGAAACTGATTTTTCAGCTCCTGCCTCATTGTCGTTCCCCGCCCCCCCCACACCTACCATTAAACCTGACGCGGGACAGTGGAGGGAAGAGGGGTGCACGGGCATAAAATTCTGCTCTAAGGCATTTACTGTAACACACAAACTGAAAAAAAATTGACTATTTCAGTCGGCAGCTTACACTCTAAACTACAAAAACGATCCCCCATTTAATTGTTACAAAGACTGAGAATCCCCATCACGGTTATCCTTTACTCTGTACCTTAAGTGGACACTTCATTCTCCTAGAACCAGTTCAAAGTGATTCTTAGCTCCCGAGGGCTTTCTTCCTTTCTTTTCCTTTCGTAGCTGGGTAACTCCTAATCCCAGAAGCAATTTTCAGGGTGGCGACAAATTGGAGATTCTCCCCTCTCGCCAAATCTAGGCAAATTGTCCAGATTCATTTAAACCTTCACGAACTTGGTCACTACAATCCGAGCATTAGCTCCCATCCACATCCTGTGTGGTGAGCATTACAGACATGCTGCCACTATCCCTCTGTGCTCTCTCTCTCTCTCTCTTTCTCTCTCTCTCGGATTCTTGCAAACTGATCTTGTCTCTGAGATTCAGTAATATTTCAGGAAAACCTGCAACCCGATCCTGCAATGGCTTCCTATAACGCTTCCACTCTCAAAGTTCATCTCCATGGCAAAGTGAATCATATGGGTCTTGTATCTAGGTAGAAATCCTAATTATCTATCTTCTAGACACACAAACTCCAGTCTATGTTGAATTTCAAAAGACAGTTTAAAGTATTACTGTTGACAGGACCTGACATTTCTAACACTACCTGGGACTTAGAGACTAACTGTCTATCCAACATCAGCACAGCTGCTTGGTGTGAATATACTTCCCAGTAAAGCAATTTAGGCCGCCCTTGAATCTTTAATGACAAAGCCACCCAGGCTTGTTGTTAGCTGAATTGAAAGCAGATCACATGACCCACTTCATTACTCCATTTATCCTAAATGAAAGCCACAGTCCCAAAACATAACAATCTTACAAACTTTATATTTGTAACAAATGTTTTATGAAGGTGTAGCACAACTTTCTTTCTTTTGTACTCTATGGCCTGGAGTTTTGTGGAGTTGTAGAGCCTCTGCAATGGGAGCGTGAGTCACATGTAGGAATCCTCAGTACTGAGACACATTTTTGCTGGAGCAAGGGTAATGTGTGAGTTATGGATTTTTAGAGTAGATGTAAATGCTCTTGAAGAATGGATAAGATATGTAAAATGTCAAGCTGACAAGTTATTTAAATCACCTGCCCTTTCATTTAAAAAAAGCCTGCCTGTGTCTGAGAGTTGAAAAAATACTATTCCAGCAGTTTCGATAGTTGTTTGTTGACACAACCCTAAGTACTATTGTTATAGCATTATTAATGCTTGACTGCTTTATACAGCCTATCATTATTGCAATGGGGAGCTGTAAAGTCACAGTTTGATTAACAGCTCAGTGGTAATTAAAGGATTAGCTGTTTTTGGTGTCAGATTATGAATACAAATGTTTGTTTTTATAATGGATTAAGTACTTGAGGATATTTAAATGTATTGAATGGACTTCCATGAATATGTAGTGAAGTCTGTAATAGGTATTTAGAATTTTATTTAATTTAATCTCTTATGGCTCCTGAGATCTTCCCATGGTGGATACTGGGTGAGATGGCATGGTGGGGTGTAAAGAAAAAAGGTAATGGGTGAGAGGCATGAGTTGGCACTAAGTTGGCAACAGTGCTATTAGGGACCATGGGGATGTGGGGGTGCATGGATTGATATATACAGCATGGGGAGTGGGTGGGGGTGAGGGTGTGTGAGAGTTGAGGTCTAGAGGGCCTAATGTTTCAGAAGACAACTGAGACAAAGCCCCAGAGAACTGAGGCAGGCCTTTTATCCAGCCTGCTTCGGCACTTGGCTGCCCCTGTGGCTGCTTCTGAACTGCGTCCAGGGTGGGTGGGCCTGACTACCCCTCCCTGCCCCGCCCCACCCCCACCCCCCCACCCCCCTCCCCGAACCGCCATTCAGGACACTTTATCTTGAGATAAGTGCAGCCACCTTGGGAGCCTATATCTCTTTATATTAAGTCAAGGATCCTATATGCCTTTTTAAAAGCCTTTTATAAATGAGGTTTATCCTGTCACTCTTTGAAGAGTTGTGCACATAGACGATCAAGTTTTTCTGTTCCTGCACTTCTTTTAAATTATATCATTATATTGTGCCAAATCTTCCAGTCTCCAGATCGTCAGGGAGCGGACATGCAACTGAAGATGTGCTTCGGACCTCTGTGGAAGTCCTGACGCGTGGACATATATGGGAATTGCCAGGGAAGCTTAACCTTCCAATGGACAGTTCCGCTGCTCCCCAGGACCCTCTGTGAATGTCTCTGATTTTGAGTTAGAGTCAGGGACTTCGGATAGTTCTTCAGTATTTACCTGGGTAGTTACACAGGAAATGTTAGGCAGATTAAAACCTAGTCTAACACCTGGATAAGTACACAATCGATCCCTCCCAATCAGCCCCACTAACCTCACCCCGACTACCTCCCACAACCACCCAACAAACCCTGTCTGACCTGGCCTGAATAACCCCAACCCAACCCAAGTAACCCCGCTGACCATCTGACTAACCCCTGACCAGACTACCCCCAACCTGTCCCAATCTGACTGCCCCCCCGAAGTGATCCAACTACCCCCTGACCTGACCTGACTGCACCTCTGAACAGACTACCCCTCCTGACCCTCCAATTACTCTCCCATACTGACCTGACCGTCCCTCCCAACCCGACCACCCCTCCCAAACACCCGACTACCCTTGCGTACTGACCTAACCACCCACTGACCTAACCACCCTTCCCAACTACCCTCCCGACCTAACCTGATTTACTCTCCAACTGGACTACCCCCCTGATCTGACTACCCACTCACTTACCTCACCCACCCTACTCACCCACCCGCCCTACCACTTACCCACTTACCAACCTCACCCCCTACCCACCTCACCCACCTAACCCCCTATGCACCGAGCCCCCTACCCAGCTACCCACTTATCCATTCACCCACTTTGAAAGCCTCTGGGGTAAACACATTGTAATTACTATCACCTGTGCTGTGTTAATAGAAAATATAAATTATTTAATTAGTGACAACTTTGAAAAATAGAAAGGAAGAGACAGATAAACAGACACGCAGTCACATAACATTGAAATTGATGTTTACAGACATCTCTTCAAAACTTTTAAACCAGTTGTGCCAGTTGATAAAGGCATTATACAATTGTAAATTATTGTTGCAGTCTTGTCCCACTTGCCTGATCTCTCTCGCTATATTGTCAGTGCCGTGAAAACTGTACTGGGAAACATAGATTTGAGATGGATACATTTATATAACCATCTCCGAACACTCTTAGTAATTTCTCAGGTTTTGGTTGTGCGGTGCCTGTTAATAGCACAGTATTTCTATTTGAGTAGCTTCAATGTATGGGTTTGTCAACTGGGCCCACTGAGATGTTCATGAATCCTATGTTTATCACTATTTAGAAGAATGACTAAAGACAGTACTGTTCTTGTGCTCATGCAGTCACCGAGAAATAACTGTCTTCTGTGGCTAGAAAAAGCTATCTGTCTTCTCTGGGGATCGCATCATAGAAAATCATACCTGAGTGGTATTGGCCTGATGTCAGTTATTTTCATCAAGATTGCCAGACTCTTCAGCTGAAGGTTACAGCTCACTGGCTGCCCTGGTACATTTAGTGAGGATACATCTCCTTTGATGTATAAGGCTTGCTGAGTACAAAAAGAAATACATGAAAGCAGCACTGAGTTGAGAACTTGTCTATTATACCACTAATGGGAATAATGGTAGATCGCTTTCACATAGGTTTGTTCTACAATTTATGTTAATGTTCCTGGGTCTCAGTTTGAGACCTTCTTTTGATCAAAACTAGTAAATGAGTTTCATTTCCTACACCTCTGCCAAATCTTCATTGCAGCTCTGCAAAGAATGGTGGTTTCGATTGAAGATAAGTGCTGCTGCAGCATTATTCACCATTAAAACATACACTTGCATTTATGTAGCACCTTTCATACCATCAGGATGTTCCAAAGCACTTTACAGTCAATGAAGTACTTTAAAAACTAGTCAATGTACTGTGTTTTATATTTGCACATAGCAAGGTCACATATACAAACAGCAATGCAATAATGACCAGATACTCTATTTTCCTCCTTTTTCAGGTACCATGCCCAAAGACGGCATTGGTGATCATGGATTTCCATTGGATTGGTCCATGATAATGCCTTGCAAAGTACTGCAGTCGTTTCCCATTGCCTTCTGCAAATCTATCTTAGTGATGTTAATTGCAGGAGAGCTCCCCTGCTTTTCTAAGAAATAGTACTACGGGATCTATTATGTCCAACTGAGAAGTTTAATGTTTCATCTGAAGCACAGGACCTCCAGCAGTGCAGATCTCCCTCAGCACGGCACTGAATTCTCAGCCTAGGTTTTACGTTCAAATTTCTGGATGGGCCTGATTCTACCACACAAAGGGTAGGATTTTACTGTTGGCGAGCGGGGTCGGGGCCCGCTCGCCGACATGTAAAATGATGTGGGATGACATCGGGCGGAACTCCCGATGTCACCCCGCCCCATTTAAATTTTCAGGAAGGTGGGGGCGCAGCAAAATCAGTTGCGCGCCCGCCGACCTGTCAATGGCCAATTGAGGCCATTGACGGGATCAGTTAAGCAATTGAAGGACCTGCCCATCCAGCCTTAAGGTTGGTGGGCAGGCCAGGAGCCCCGGTGGCAACTAGAAAAAACATGAAACCGGCGGGATGAGGTTTCATGTAGGGTTTTAAAAAGTTTAATAAAGTTGTTATGGAAATTATGAACACGTCCCAACTCATGTGACATTGTCACATGAGGGGACATGTAAGGAAATTTTTTTTTCTATTTTTAATATTGTTGAAAGTCGAGGCAATCTCCCTGAGGCAGCACTTACCCTCAGGGAGATGATTGCGCTCTTTTGTGCGCATGCGAAAAGAGCACACTCTCGATTTTAGGGATTCCCCCCGCCCGCACAGGGAGCTCCCGGCCTGCCTGTGATTCCCTGCGGACGTCACGCTGGGCGGGCCTTAAATGGCCCGCCCACGTAAAATGGTGCCGCGTGTCCAATCGGGGGCGCCGATCGGAAGTGCACCGGCACACGCCCGCCCATCAACTTCCCCCCGGAAATTCAGCCCATAGTATCAATTTAAGTTTCTCTTCAGATCACAACAACCATTACTTATTCCATCATTTTGGATGCTTTCTTTATTGAAAGAATGTTGTGTTGGTTGACCAAAGAGAAGAAAAACAGAAGTGCAACTGGTAATGAGAGGGCATCTGACACCGCTCCAATAGTCATGGCTGATTTTAACCCTCATATAGACTGGACGAATCAGATTGGCAAGGTAGCCTGGAACATGAGTTCATATAGTGTATTCTGGACAATTTCTTAGAGCAGCATGCTCAAGTGCACACCAGGGAGCTGGCTATTGTAGACCTGGTAACATGCAATGAGACAGGAATAATTAATGACCTCATAGTAAAGGAGCTTTTAGACAACAGTGATCAGAACATGATAGAATTTCACATTCAGTTTGAGGGTAAGAATTGTGGGTCTAGAACTAGTGTCTTAAGCTTAAATAAAGGCAATTACAAGCATTTGAGGACAGAGTTGACTAAAGTGAACTTGGAAAATAGGTTAACAGGTAGGACAGTAGAGAAACAGTGGCATCATTTAAGGAGATATTTCATGACTCTCAGAAAAGATATATTCCGGTGAAAAAGCAAGACTCTATGAGAAGGATGCACCATCCGTGGCTAACAAAGAAAGTTATGGATAGTATCAAATTGAAAATAAAAGCATACAATACCATGAAGATTAGTAGTAGGTCAGAAGATTGGACATGTTTTAGAAACCAGCAAAGAATGACTAAAAAAAATTATATGATCAGAAAAATTAGAGTATGAGAGAAAGCTAGCTAGAAATATAAAAACAGATAGTAAGAGTTTCTACAAGTATTTAAAAAGGGAAAGAGTAACTGAAATGAGTGTTGGTCCCTCAGAGTGTGAGACTCAGGAATTAATAATGGGAACAAAGAAAATGGCAGAAGCGTTGAACAGGTATTTTGCCTCCATCTTCACTGTGGAAGACACAAAAAAAATCCCAAGAATACTTGAAAATCATGAGGTAAGCGGGAAGGAGGGACTTAAACAATCACTATCACTAGGGAAAAGATACTGGGAAAACTATTAGGACTAAAGGCTGACAAGTCCTCTGGACCTGATGGCTTGCATCCTAGGTTCTTAAAAGAAGTAGCTACAGAGGTAGTGGATACATTGGTTGTGATCTTCCAAAATTCCCTAGATTCTGGAAAGGTCCCAACGGATTGGCAAATTGCTAATGTAACATCTGTATTCAAGAAAGGAAGAAGTCAGAAAGCAGGAAACTATAGGCCAGTAAGCCTAACATCTGCCATAGGGAAAATGCCATAATCCATTATTAAGGAGGTAATAGCGGGACATTTAGAAAATCAATCTAATACAATCAGACAGAGTCAATATGGTTTTATGGAAGGGAAATCATGTTTGATTAATTTATTAGAGTTCTTTGAGGAAATAACATGCAACATGGATAAAGGGGAACCTGTAGTTGTGGTGTACTTGGATTTTCAAAAGGCATTTGAAAAGGTGTCACATCAAAGCTTACTACACAAAATAAGAGTTCATGGCATAAGAGCTTAGATAGAGGATTGATTAGCTAACAGGAAGCAGAGAGTAGGGATAAATGGACCATTTTCGGGTTGGCTAGCTGTAACTAGTAAAGCGCCACAGGGGTCAGTGCTGGGGCCTCAACTATTTACAATTTATATCATTGTGCCATCAGCAAATTTAGCAACAATGCATCTTGTCCCTTCATCCAATGGTCAAAGATAGGTAGGAAAGTAAGTTGTGAAGAGGACATAAAGGCTGGGATTTTCTGACCCCGCCGCGGGCGAGGTGGCACCCCAGCCAGAAGTCCATTGACTTGCGGTGGGACCAGAAGATCCCGGTGGCGGGCAGGTGCGGAAAATCCCACTCCAAGAGTCGGCAAAGGGATTTAAATAAGTTAAGTAAGTGAGCAAAAATTTGGCAGATGGTGTATAATGTGGGAAGATGTGACTTTTCCACCTTGTAGGAAGAATAGACAATCAGTATATTATTTGAATTGAGAGAGACTGCAAAATTCGACAGTATAAAGGAATCTGAGTGTCCTGGTACATGAATCACAAAAAGTTGGTATGCAGGTGCAGCAACTAATTAGGAAGGCAAATGCAATATTGGCATTTATTGCAAGGGGAATGGAATATAAAAGTAATGAAGTGTTGCTGCAGCTGTTAAGGGCCTTAGTTAGGCCTCATCCAGAGTACTGTGTACAGTTTTGGTCTCCCTACTTAAGAAAGGATATAATTGCATTAGAAGCGGTTCAGAGCAGGTTCACTCAACTGATTCCCGGGATGAAGGGGTTATGTTATGAGGAAAGATTGAGCAGTTTGGGTACATACCCATTGAACCAGTAGAAATTTGCAACCTCTCTCCATTCAAATAACATACTGATTGTCTATTCTTCTTGCCAAGGTGGAGAAGTCACATTTTCCCACATTATACTCCATCTGCCAAAATTTTGCCCACTCAACTTATCTAAATCCCTTTGCAGTTTATGTCCTCTTCACAACATACTTCACTACCTATCTTTGTGTCATCAGCAAATTTAGCAACCATACATTCAGTCCCTTCATCCAATTGTCAATGATATAAATTGGAGTTTAGAAGAATGAGGGATGGTCTTATTGAAACATATAAGATCATGTGGGGACTTAATAGGGTAAATGCTTAGAGGATGTTTCCTCTTTGGGGGGAATCTAGAGCTATTGGACACAGTTTAAAAATTAAGGGTCTCCCATTTAAGACTGAGATAAAGAGATTTTTTTTTCTCTCAAAGGGTTCTTAGTCTGTGGAATTCCCTTCTCCAGAGAGCAGTGGAGGCTGGGTCATTGAATATAGTCAAGGCTGAGTTAGATTTTTGATCACAAGAGAGTCAAGGGACTCAAGCGTTATGGGGAACAGACAGGAAAGTGGAGTTGAGGCCACAATCAGATCAGCCATGATCTTAGTAAATGGCGGAGCAGGTTCGAGGGCTGAATGGCCTACTCCTGCTCCTAATTCTTATGTTATTGTGTGCTCTTATGTTCGCTCTCAGGAAGAACTTTGGAAAATCAATAAGCTAAAACATTGGATGGATTGACTGTCCTTTCCCACTTAAACTGTCTCTGTCAGTCCTCTTGTGCACATGTCATGGCTCAGTGGTAGCACTGTCCCCTCTGATTATCTATCCAGATATACCACCCTATCAAGTCATTATCACATTGCTGTTTGTGTGACCTTGCTCTGTGCAAAAGGCCACAATATACCATTGCCTTCCCTTCAAAAGTACTTCATTGGCTGCAAAGCGCTTTTGGGCATCCTGATGACATGAAAAGTGCTATATAAGTGCAAGGTTTTTATAGTTAATATTGCTGCAGCAATATTTATATTCAATCCAAACAAGCATTCTTTACAGAGCTGCGGAGAAGATTAGGCAGAGGTGTAGAAAATGAAACTCATTTACTATTTTGATCAAAAGAAGGTCTCAAACTGAGACCCAGGAACATTAACATAAATTGTAGAACAAACCTGTGTGAAAGCGATCTACCATTATTCCCATTAGTGGTATAATAGACAAGTTCTCAACTCAGTGCTGCTTTCATATACTTCTTTTTGTACTCAGCAAGCCTTATACATCAAAGGGGTTTAAGAGCAGCAGTGTTGATTGAGAACTACCTTGTTCTATACCCCTAGTGACTTTAATACTTTGGAAAGTGCCCTGGATTCATAATCTGCTATATCATGATAACAAGTCCATGTTAGATTAATTACAAACACCTTATTTCCTTAACTAACATTCTTAATTTTATAGCTTTAGTATACAATTGTTCTTTCTGCTGACATTCTGAAAGACCTTGTGTATTTCAACACATTCAATTTCATAACCTTATCTATACTGATAAAATAAGCTGATATTGTATACCATTCCTCTCCAGTCTAACATTTTAACATCCTTTAAAATGCATCCTTATTACCAACCTGCAGGACATTTCTTAACACAGAGAAGATGAGCTTTATTTTGCACTGAAGGAGCTTCTAGTAAAATAATTATTCAAAACACAAATGTTCCAGGGAAATAAGCTGGTGGCGACACCCTCAAAATATCAAATTTTATTACCTTATTTGGAGTATGGAGAAGGTAGATATAACGTTTAAAGTGTGTGCGCGTGTGCTTGTGTGTGTGTGTGTGTGTGTTTAACAGATGGACCAAACGAGTATTGCCAAACAATGTTTAGGTAATTCAGATTTGCAATGCATCCAATGTAGTATGGTTAAAATGTTGTCTACAATATGTATCATTCCCCAGCATCATGAAAAACTAAAGAAAAACAAAATTGTGATTCATTTCATTTCATGAAACAGGCAGGATATAGTGCTCTTCAGAGATTAATGGAACCACATTTTCAAAGAAAGCAACTGACAACACAACTATCAAGGATTGCCACTAGAGCTCAGGGCACCTATTGTCTTTCAGTGCAAACTGGTGCATTCATGCAGTGATTTTCCTTTTTCTGCCTTAGACTAGAAAGTTCATTTTTTAGACAAAGGTTTTATGTTTCTGATCAATTTTAAACCCACAGCGCAACATAACAAAATGGCAAGTGATAGATTGAACCTTAAAATTCATGAAATAGAATAATGCTATTTAGGTACAGTTAACTCTTCCAATTCCATTTGTCAACATGTTTATTTGTACATTATGATTTAGCTAGTGATTTAAACATCCAGTAATTCAAATAAATAAGGCTTTGTTCTGTTTTTAAAGTTGTGATAAGTACTTCTTAGTGAAGCTCAACAGCTATAATTTAATTTATCCTTGGCTGTATTCAGGAAATTATTGTTTACACTATAGTTGCATATCCATTTTCATTGCATTCATTCATTAAAATTCAGAGTGCAACAAAAACGTACACCTGCTATAATAAACAGTGGAAGTCAGGCATCTTTTCCAAACCGTTCAAATTTCATCCTCTATTTTGAAAAAGAAAGTGATGTTTGATTCTTTTAAACCCAACTGCTTGTTTACAATAAATGCATACACTTGATAGCATACACCTGGTTCAAAAAACACATATCAAATAATCACAAAGAAATGATTAATGGATTAGGAAAGAAAAGGATTATCTATTCAATGGCATATGATGTACATTGCCACCCTGAGAAGTTTCAAATCCCTGTAATTTTGAATGTACACTGTACACTTAATCTCCCTTTAATAGCGAGATGCTGGTTGAGCTAAGGAGAAATTTAAGAATAAACAATCCTTGTTATGTATTAGCATTTGACATTTTAGGTTGTGTCACAAATAATGCATCACATTTATCTAGCTAAGTGAAACGACTATTGAAATTAATTGATTTCTTTAATTAAAGTGCAAAATTAAATGGCACAGTTTTATTAGATGTGTGGCTAACTTAGCAATTAACATACAACTTCACCACTGCTTTAAAAAACATTTTAATGAATGGCAGTCTGTGCAAGGTACAATTTGCAAGCTACCAGTTTAAAGCAGTGCATTTTGGAAACTAGGGCAGTAACAGCTTCAACAGTCAGTTGTATTACATAATACGAGTGCTATGTTCTGATTACAGTATCTATTGAAGTTCATTGTTGCGTGATTTGAAGATCTAAAACTAATTATCGCTTAATTTAACTTAATTCATGTACATTGTCATGTGGATCAACATTTACTTGTGGATTTGTAATGGTTTTCTCAACTTGAAAAATGTCGACAAAACATAGTTCAGACCCATATATTCTCCTTTCTGGGCCCTGGACCAGGTAGGAGCTGTTTTGTGTGTTAATAGTACACATCATAACATAGGTGGGTTGATACTGCTCAAACAGTGAACTTCCAATATGAATAATGCCCACCATTTGAAACATTTAAATTGCTCTGAAATAGTACAAGGTGGTATGGGGATTTGTGGGGAGATAAATTTTAACATGACACACATACATAAGCAACCTTAATATAGGGTAAGGCCACCTTGGATGACCTTATAGGGTCATTAAGTTATTTAAGGCATTGAATGCAGATTTGTTGAATGTTTGAATTTGTTGAACAAAAAGCTCTGCTAGAGCAGGAAGTAGAGAGCAAGTGCAGGATTTCGAGATGGCAGCAGTTCAAAGGCAATACCTTTCTTTGTGAGTAAAGTTTAACTCTGAGGGCAGAATTTAAGATGGCCCACGTGAACAGGTTGTGAGGTGGGAGGGAGCAGTAGAATCGGGAGTGGTAGAGTACTTGTCATCTTCCAGATGTCATGCCATTATCTCAACGGTGGGGAAGATTGAGGATGGCCTTCACGCCCAGGTTCAGAGGCGGGACTTCTGGATTCTGGGCTCCAGTGCTGTTTTGGCTAAGGTGTGGAGCCCTTCCAGCTTTGTGACGATTCAAGCCTTTAACCCTGTTTCTCATTCCACAGATGCTGCCAGACCTGCTTGGTGTTTCCAGCATTTTCTGCTCTTGTTTCAGGTTTCACTTACCTGCAAGTGTTTCGTTTTTGTATTAGGATTTTCTATTTGCTTCTCAGGCACCGCTGTGAAAGTTTTCCCAGGGCAGAATTTTATGCTTTGCGGGCGGGTGTGCGCCCAACCGGAAACCATGTGGAAAATAGTGCAAGAAGAGGTCAGATGGGCATCCCGACGTCATCCCACATGCGCGCGATCTTCAGGGCGGCGGGCGCATGCGGGTGTCAGAGCCACACCTGCCATCAATTAAAAGGCCATTAATAGCCCATTTGAATCCGATTTTACGTTGCCCGTGCGATGAGCGCTCATTGCACAGGCAAAATAGGCAGGCGGGTAGCCCACATGTTACAAAACTTCATCCAAGGGCGGGATAAAAAGGGTCAGCAGCATTGCCATGGCGAGTAGTGAGCAGTTTAGGAGATAGTTCACTGCTGGCTGTTTATTTGAACTTGACAGTTTCACCTCTGTTCTGAGCTTCATTCTTAGCATTTCCAGGCTTCGTTTCAGGACTCATTGGTGTGTCCATGGCCCCCGGAAGATTTTGACCATGTGGATCCTTCCAGGTATCGGATCGCCTTCTGTAACCCTCGTAATGGGGATTGTGCTCTCTGCTGGTGGCACCTCCTCTGAGGAGGAAGAGAGGGGCAGAAGGGAGAGGAGGCCAGGTGTCCCAGTGCAGCTTCCAGAGGAGGGACCTGTGGGAGGAGAGGCACAGGCACAAGGGGCACAGGGCCAGCAGATAGTCCAAGGTGGAAGGGGCCGCAGAAGACACCACTATCCTGCTGCCAGGGCTTACAGGCAGTGATGCAGCTACCTCAATATATCTGAGGTGCAATGCCGAAAGAGACTCCCCCTCTCGAGGTAGACTGTGATCTCCATTTGTCAAATGACTGGGCTTGAGACACACCCAACTGTGTGGGTGGAAACCCCATGCCAGTGGCACTGAAGGCCACAGTGGTCCTCAACTTCTATGCCTCAGGCTCTTTCCAGGGGTCAGTGAAGGATCTTTGTGGAGTCTCCCAATCATCTGTCCACAGTTGCATCAAGCTGGTGACAGAAGCTCTGTTTGGATGAGTAATGATATTTATTCATTTACGTACGGACCAGGCCAGCCAGGCTGAGCGAGCCAGAGGGTTTGCAGCGATTGCTGGGTTCCCCCGCATCCAGGGTGCAATAGGCTGCACACATGTGGCCATCAAGGTGCCAGCGGGTCAGCCGGGTGCCTTTGTCAACAGGAAGGGCTTCCACTCCATGAACGTACAGATAGTGTGCAATCACAGGATGCAGATTCTGCAAGTCTGTGCAAGGTACCCAGGCAGCTCCCATGAAGCTTACATCCGCAGACACTCCCAGGTGCTGAGGCTCTTCAGTGCTCCAGCCTGACTGGATGGATGGCTGCTGGGTGACAAGGGCTATCCCTTGAAAAGGTGGCTTATGATATCTCTCCGCCACCCAAGAACAGAGACAGAGTAGCATTATAATAAGAGTCATGCCTCCACAAGGGCGATGATAGAGAAGACCATAGGTCTTCTGAAGATTCACTTCTGATGCCTGGACCGTTCAGGGGGAGCACTACAATACCCCTCAGAACGGGTGTCACTGATAGTGGTTGCATGCTGTGCTCTCCACAATCTGGCTCTGGCAGGGGGGCCCACTGGAGGAAGAGGATCTTGACTCAGCTCCACAGGCCACAGAGGATGAATCCAGTAGTGAGTCAGAAGAGGAGCACAGTGAGGAGAACACTGAGGGCGTGGAGGCAGAGCTCGGTAACCTCCAGGGAGGCAGGGACACCAGAGATACCTTGATCCAGCGCTCCTTCAGCTAGGCTGCCAAAGATCTACTTCCACCTCGTGCCAGGGCTGCTGCCTCCATTCCAGATGTCTGAAATTACCTTTTCATTTGAACCCAAAATCCACTCAGTACCTGTGCAATAAACTTTAGAGCCACTCACGTACAGCATTACATACTGGCATACCCTGCACCAAATAAATACAAAGGTGAAGCATACTCAGGCCATTACGACAAAAACAAAATTTATCTCACTTTGACAATCTAAACAAATTAACGTTACCTTCTATGTCTTCATTCCCAGACCAGTAAAGATAAACCAAACATTACAGAACTGGAGATCACCCATGACTAGTCCCTCTTGTGCTCATGGTGCCTTAAACTTATTTTTGCGAGTGCTATGCCTTGGTGCACCCCCCACACCTCGCTGGCAGCGGCATTGGAGACAGCCTGCTGACCCTACTGTCTTATTGGCCTTGATGACCTTGGCGGTCGTCCTTTGGCCAGTGGAGCCTGTGCTGGCCCTGCCTGGGAGGGAGTGGCCAGTTCCACGGCTGGTATCTCCCGAGTTATCACAGCCTCATCAGATGCCACAGTCACTGGGGGAGGGGCGGAGAAGCTGCTGCTGTCATTCAGAGTGCTCTGAGAGGAGCCCACAGAGATGACAGGCAGCTCGCGTGAGGTCGCTCTGGACCTCCCTGCTCACCATTGATGGACGGGCACCTAGCTGGGATACTGAATGCCTCATCCATCTCCCACACTGGCATTGACCACCTGAGGTCATTGCATGTGTGAGGGCTCACAGGTCCGAACACAACCCCAGGAACCCCTGATTCAGCTCCTGGAGCTGCCTCTCCATGAGAGTCACCACTCTCTCAATGGAGGAGGCAGTGCACTCGGCCATGAGGGTCAATGCAGTGCTTATGCTCTGCATGGACTCCTCCACAACAAAGACCACGGCAAGCATACCCTCATGGATCTCTGCCAGATCCTCCCGCACATCCCGCTGGACATCCAGCATCTGCCGCCTAATGGACGACTCCATAGGCTCATCATCTGCCTTCGACTCAGCATCATCCCGGTCTCCAGCAGTCCTCCAACTGCAGGTGCCCTGGGCACTCTCTGCCTCCGCCTGATCCTCAAGCGAGTGTGAAGTGCCCTCACCGCTCTGCTCTGACATTCTAGCCGCCGATCTAATGCCCACCGAGATGCTGGTATCTGCACTGGTGCCTGGTTCAGAGAGCGGCTGTGACCAGGTGCATGTGAAGCCCAGTGGTCCTCTGACGTCAGGGATGACACTATGGGGCCCTGTGATTGAGTGCATGCTGGCGAATTTAAGGGAGAACAATGTAATTAGTTTTAAGCCATCACACTGTCACTGTGCATGCCAGGCACCCGGGTGAGACAGTGGAGATCTGCATCATGGTGCCATCGTCTTTCAATGGTCAATGGGGACTCCAGTTTTGAGGCTCCCATCAATGAAGAGACTACACAAGAATGTTTGCACCATCTGAAACTCTCACCTCTGTGCACTGCACTCTACCCTCGTCTGACACCCCAGCCTCTCTCCGACCGGCTGACCGAGGTGTGTGGCGCCTCTCCAGCTCCAAGGCATCCTGCTCAAATCCGCCAGTCCGCGACCTTTCAATGTTTTTATGGGTCGTCTTCTCCTGAAAGGACAGAGGAGCATTGATTAGTCCACTCTCTACCTGCAGTGGCACTGCAGACTGGCCAACCCCACCTGAGGAACACCTTGCAGGTCTCATCCGAGTCACAAGTCACTCAGGCCAACCAGCCAGGGCTCAACCCCTTGGCCAGCTCCAGCGTCATTGACAGTTCGCACTCAGGCTCTAGCACCCCTGAGCTCCACGGTGGGATGGACAGACCTTAACACTTTATCACACTGATCCATGTCAACACGGTACTCAACTTTCCTGAGGGCAGCAGGTCATTAAACCTTTTGCGGCACTGGACCCATGCACGCCATGCAACATCGATGCCGCTGACCTAGGCTGCCACCTCCTCCCAAGCTCTTTTTGTTAGGTGCGGTGGTCTCCTCCTTCCATCTCTGGGGACGAAACGCCCCTCCTGGAGGGAATGGATGTTGAAGGTGGTGGATGGGGTGCCAATCAAGCAGGGTGCTTTGTCTTGGATGGTGGCAAGCTTCTTGAGTGTTGTTGGAGCTGCACTCATCCAGGCAAGTGGAGAGTATTCCATCACACTCCTGACTTGTGCCTTGTAGATGTTGGACAGGCTTTGGGGAGTCAGGAGGTGAGTTACTCGTCACAGGATTCCTAGCCTCTGACCTGCTCTTGTAGCCACAGAATTTATATGGCTAGTCCAGTTTGGTTTCTGGTCAATGTTAACCCCCAGGATGTTGATAGTGGGGGATTCAGCGATGATAATGCCATTGAATGTCATGGGGAGATGGCTGGATTCTTTCTTATTGGAGATGGTTATTGCTTGGCACTTGTGTGGCGTGCATGTTACTTGCTAGTTATCAGCCCAAGTATGAATGTTGTCCAGGTCTTGCTGTATTTGGACATGGACTGCTTCAGTATCTGAGGAGTTGTGAATGGTGCTGAACATTGTGCAATCATCAGTGAGCATCCCCATTTCTGATCTTATGATGGAGGGAGGTCATTGATGAAGCAGCTGAAGATTTTTGCACTTAGAACACTATCCTGAGGAACTTCTGCAGTGATGTCCTGGAATTGACCTCCAACAACCACAACCACCTTCCTTTGTGCTAGGTATGACTCCAAACAGTGGAGAGTTACCTCCTAATTCCCATTGACTTCAGTTTTGCTCGGGCTCCTTGATGCCACACTCGGTCAAATGCTGCCTTAATATCAAGAGCAGTCACTCTCAACTTAACTCTTGTTTTCAGCATTTTTGTCCATGTTTGGACTAAGGCTGTAATGAGGTCAGGAGCTGAGTGGCCCTGGCAGAATCCAAACTGAGGGTGGGATTTTGCCCTCTGTGCACTAAGTGTGGTGGTGTGTGTGAAAATTAGCATTTTTCCCTCCAGCCGCAATGGCAGGTTTTAATGCCGTATCGTCCTCTACTTGCCTCGTTAATTATGCGTACATGGGAAAACCATCGGATTGCAGGCAGGCGGCTTCTGATTCGCCAGCCGCGCCGTGAGCTCATTGGTACCTCACTCCGAGTGCCATATTTAAAGAGCAGCCGTGCACAACTGACTCACTGAATGCAGCGCAGGATTGCTCCACTGAAAACATGGCCCTGCAAACCTAGAAGATGGCAGCCCCAAATTCAGTGACGCCTCCCTGGGCCACCTACTGGATGCCATGGAGACCTGCTGTGATGTCCTCTACCTCTGCTCTGGCTGGAGGAGGTCCACCAACATCACCACTCTGGCTTGGAAGTGGTGGTCAGTGCCAACGCTGCACAAAGGTCAGCCATCCAGTGCAGAAAGAGGATGAATGTTCTCATCCGTTCCACCAGGGTAAGTCAATCACTTCATCACTCTCAATTCACATGCTCACCAGCCCATCACACATTCACTGGCATCTCACTCACTGCCAGCTCAAGGAACCTCACCACTCATTCTCACACACACACCCTCACACCTCCATCTGGACTCATATTCTCTGGCCCTCGCATCCTCATCCCGTCCATGGCTCCACTCAGCACAAATGGCTGGCGTCCTTATCATCTGCACTGGCATGTGTCCTACTCACACTGTCTCCATATGTCTTTGTGCAGGGCAAGCTCGCACACAATCAGAGGGAAAGACCACAGATGGGGAGTGGAGTGGCCGAGATCAAGGTCCTCACTTCCTTTGAGAACCGAGCCATTGTGCTGGCTGGAGAGGACATGGACATGGTTGGCAACAATTGCCTCAGCTCATCCCTCAGACAACCATTCTGTGAGTGCATTGACTGTTTTTCAAGTCATCTGCCATGCACTAATCATCTCTACCTTCTTTCATAGGACCCCTACAAAACGCCTGAGGGCGTCAACCAGCCAGGCCCTTAGCTCAAGTCCTGGTGACACTTCAAATGAGGAGCCTGTGGGCATTGAAGGCCCATCACAGGGCTCACCCACACCCTCTACCAGCGCAGAGACTCATACCTCGGTGGGACAGCAGGCTCGGGGTCACAATCTGGTCCACAGCAGGCGGAGGCAGGGACATCTGAGCTCGCCAGCCCTCAAAGGACTGCTAGAGTCCAGGATCCTGCTGAGCCCGAGTCAGATGATAAGCCACTGGTCTTGGTCCTAAATCACAGTGACTGTCATGGGAATATCAGGAAGGGATGTCAGCTGCATTCCTCATATATAAATACATGATGGAGGAACCGGTCCACGTTAAGTCTGAGGTGATAGTGCCGGCATGCCAATGCACTGAGGGCAACACTGGTAGGATGACGGCTGCCCTGGAGACCTTGGTCCAGGATATAAGTCCTGCACTGCTGCAGGAGCTGCACTTCATCGGTATAGGCATTGGTGGTATCCATCAGTGGTTGCACAAGAGTGGGGAGGAGCAGCCCGATCTAACTCCAGCTTCCCTTTCTCCTCAGGGAATCAGCCAGGGGCCCTCAGGCACCCATAAGGATGAAGACCAGCAGCTGAACACCCTGGCAGTGCCCAGCCGATCCCAATCCCTTGTTTGTGTGACCCCATCAGCTGCAGCTCCACAGGCTGAGGAGGGTGCACCAGCTCCACAGCAGGTGTCCCAAAGCAGGCTGGGGCCCTCCAGGTCTCGGCCCTCCAGAGGATGTCCGCTGAAGTCACCACAGACAACAGGGTGTAGCAGTCAGCAGGCTGCCTCCATCTCCCCTGTGGATGTTGGGGAAGCGCCAAGACGTAGAGGTAAGGTCAGGAAAACAAAGGAATACTAGGGTCACATCGGTAGCACAGGTGTTAAACACATGTATATAGGCCAGGATTTTCCCCTCGGTGATTTGGGGGCGGGGCCTGAACATGCTGAATGATTGAGTTTCCACAGCCCTCTGGGGTAAAGAATTCCAAATGTTTACCACCCTCTGAGTGAAGAAATTCCTCCACATCCCTGTCTTAAATGGCCTACCCCTTATCCTGAGATTATGTTCCCTGGTTTTAAACTCATCAGCCAGGGGAACATCTTATCTACATCCACCCTGTCACACCCTAAAAGAGTTTTGTAAGCTTCAACGAGATCACCCTCATTCTTCGAAACTTTAGGGACCCAGTGTGCTCAATCTCAAAAAAACGGAAAACCGATTAGCGAGTGGGACCTCAGGGGACTCCTGCACTACCTGCCTGGTTCTCTTGGACTGTCTGGCGGTCTCCTATTCCCTTTCTGCCTCCATGCTCCTAGCATGTGGCGTGACCACCTCTCTGAACATGCAATCCACGTAGCTGGCAGCCTCGCGGATGCGCCGCAGTGACTCCAGCTGTTGCTCGAGCTCTGAAATCTGGTGCTCAAGTTTCTGCAGCTAGTGACACTTCCTGCACATGTGGTCGTCTAGGTCACCAGCAGCGTCCACAGCTTCCCACATACTGCAGAACACGCATTCCATGCGATCGAGCTGTCCTGCCATGTCTTAACTTTACTTCACTTATGTTAACTTTATTTTATATTGGTTTACTTAAAAAAAGTTTATTTTACTTGGCCTTAACTTAATAAACCTTAGAACTATTGATAAACCTTACTAGTACTGATAAATCTGACTAACACTTAACATTTTATGAGTTGCAATAAACCTTTCTTAAAGCACCACTTTCCCCTGTGCACTGAATTCCCACATGAATCCAATTCGCTACACACTCAGTCTCTGTCTCACTCAAGCATAGCCTCCTGACCCTGCTCACCTTACTGAGGTCACTGATGATAAGTCTAAATGATGATGTGTTGCAGTCAATGGAGCCTTTGAGCATGCTCTCGATAGGTATATGTGACCTTGATGGGAAGACAATGTTGAAGGCAGCAATGGCCTAGGAGGCAGGATTTAATGAAGCTGAAGTATGGTGTTTAATGTGAACAAAGCCTCACCTCACAGAATCTCAGAATTTTAACGGCACAGAAGGAGGCCATTTGGCCCATCGTGTCTGCACCGGCTCTCCAAATGAGAATTATGACTCAGTGCCCTTGCCCTGCCTTTTCCCCGTATCCCTGGACATTGTTCCTATTCAAATAATCAACTAATGCCCATTGAAGGCCTCGATTGAACCTGCCTCCACCACACTTCCAAGCAATGCATTCCAGACCCTAACTACTCATTGTGTGAAAAGGTTTTTTCTCACATCGCATTTGCTTCTTTTGCAAATCATTTTAAATCTATGCCCTCTCGTTCTTGATCTTTTTCTAGACGAGTTCTCCATTGTGTCCTTGCTGTAACGTTGGCCATGGTTGGCCATTAGGGGAGACTGTCTGTGTTCAAAAGGAGGCATTTTAATGTGTGGCAAGCAAGTGTGTGAACATGGTTATCCTCAGTGGTCAATCTATATGGAAAGGTCAGGCTAAGTGCAGGCCCGCAGAGTGCCGGATGTCAATGTAATGGAGATGAAGATGACACTGAGTCATTTCAAAATGCATGAGGACCTGCGTAACGTCCTCGGCTGCTATCGCCCAAGCATCACCTTTTAGTATCAACCTTGAGGTGAGTCATAAATCATTGTCCCATTGCTGGAGATGGATCTCCTTGAAGAGCTTTGTCAGATTGAGGACACACAGCTATGGGCGCACTGAGGATTGTAGAGCAGCTCCTTCCTCTCCTAGGCTGCTGGAGCGACTGGGATGCTGGAGAGACGCAAGAAGAGGCAACACCTTCTGATATCTGATGCCGGACACCCACCTTCAGTTAGGACCTTACCTCAGCAAGGACACATGCTCCTGAGGCTTCATCATCCTTCAACGCATCAGGACAATGTGAGCGTGATGTTTAAGTGCTCACTCTCCGATTGAAGTGTGTGGTTAAAATGAGAGGGAGAGCTATGCTTTTGTTCATTTTGATGGAGGGCACTTGTCCAAGAGGAGGCTCAATCCTACTCGTCATCCTCCTCATGAAATCTGGTGGCTGTGAGGGCTTCATGTGGACACCTGTCTCGTCTGGCCCGTGCAATGGCGTCTTTCCCCGCAGCCTCGGCTCCCTCAACCTCACTTCCCTCTTCCCTTTCAATGTCCTCCTCACCGGAGAAGATGTCCAGCTCCTCCATGTCGGCATCTGGCAAGTCCTCCCCACCCTTTGCAGTACCAGCTTGTGCAACGCAGAGCAAGCCACGATGATCTGTGAGACCCTCTGGGGAGTGTGCTGGAGTGCTCCAAAAGGTTTGTCGAGGTATCGGAATCGCGTCTTTAACATGCCAATGGTTTGCTTCACTAATGTTCGGGTATGAGCTTCGTTTTACCTTCTCCTAGCTGGATTTTGTGGCTACCACGAGGGTGTCATCAGCCACGTCCTTTGCCTGTACCCCTTGTCACTAAAGAGCCAACCCTGCATTCTACATGATCCCTCGAAAATGTCCAGGACCTGCGATCTACTCGAGATGTAGGAGCTGTGGCAGCTTCCTGGGTATCTGGCACAAGCCTGCAGGATTTGTTTCTTGTGTTTGCAGACCAGCTGTACATTGATCAAGTGGTAGCCTTTCCTGTTTATGTATTGGAATGCCTGTTGCCAGGGAGCTTTTATAGCCACATTAGTGCAGTTAATGGTACCCTGCACCCGTGGGAAACCGGAAATCACAGCAAAGCCCAGTGCTCTGCGTCCTGGCTTGCTTGATCTCTGTCAAACTTAGCGTAATTATGAGCCTATTGGCAAAAAGGGCATCTGTTACCTCCTTTTTTCTTCATTCATTCACGGGATGTGGGTTTTGCTGGCTGGGCCAGTATTTATTGCCCATACCTAATTGCCCTTGAGAAGGTGGTGACGAGCTGCCTTCTTGAACTGCTGCAGTCCATGTGGTATAGGTACACCCACAGTGCTGTTAGGAAGGGAGTTCCAGGATTTTGACCCAACGACAGTGAAGGAACAGCAATATATTTCCAAGTCAGGATGGTGTGTGGCTTGGAGGGGAACTTCCAGGTGGTGGTGTTCCCATTTGTCTGCTGCCCTTGTCCTTTTAGATGGTAGTGGTCGTGAGTTTGGAAGGTGCTGTCTCAGGAGCCTTGGTGAGTTCCTGCAGTGAATCTTGTAGATGGTACACACTGCTGCCACTGTTCGTCAGAGGTGGAGGGAGTGAATGTTTGTGGATGTGGTGCCAATCAAGTGGGCTGCTTTGTCCTGGATGATGTCAAGCTTCTTGAGAATTGTTGGAGCTGCACTCATCCAGGCAAGAGGAGAGTGTTCCAACACACTCCTGACTTGTGCCTTTTAGATGGTGGACAGGCTTTGGGGAGTCAGGAGATGAGTTACTCACCACAGGATTCTTAGCCTCTGACCTGCTCTTGCCAATGACAGTATTGGTAGGATTGACCACCGCACAGTCCTTGTGGAGACAAAGTCCCGTCTTCACATTGAGGATGCCCTCCATCGTGTTGTGTGGCACTACCACCGTGCCAAATGGGATAGATTTTGAACCGATCTAGCAACTCAAGGCTGGGCATCCATGAGGCACTGTGGGCCATCAACAGCAGCAGAATTGCACTCAACCACAATCTGTAACCTCATGGCCCGGCATATCCCCCACTTTACCATTACCATTAAACCAGGGGATCAACCCCAGTTCAATGAAGAGTGCAGGAGGTCATGTCAGGAGCAGCACCAGGCATACCTAAAAAGGTGAGGCGTCAATCTGGTGAAGCTACAACACAGGACTACTTGCACAACATGGACTAAACAGAATAAACAGCATGCAATAGACAGAGGTAAGCGATCCCGCAACCAATGAATCAAATCTAAGCTCTGCAGTCCTGTCACATCCAGCCGTGAATGGTGGTGGACAATTAAACAACTCACTGGAGACTGAGTCTCCACAAATATTCCCATCCTCAATGATGGAGGAGCTCAGCACAGCAGTACAAAAGAGACGGCTGAGGCATTCGCACAGTCTTCAGCCAGAACTGCCGAGAGGATGATCCATCTCGGCCTCCTCCTGAGGTCCCCAGCTTCACCGATGCCAGTCTTCAGCCAATTCGATTTGCTTCATGTGATATCAAGAAACAACTGAAGACACTGGATACTGCAAAGGTTATGGCAATATTCCGGCAATAGTACCGAAGACTTGTGCCCCAGAACTAGCCGCGCCCCTAGCGAAGCTGTTCCAGTAAAGCTACAACACTGGCATCTACCCAGCTATGTGGAAAATTGCCCAGGTATGTCCTGTACACAAAAAGCAGGACAAATCCAACCCGGCCAATTACCGCCCCATCAGCCTACTCTCAATCATCAGGAAAGTAATGGAAGGGGTCATCAAAAGTGCTATCAAGTGGCACTTGCTTAGCAATAACCTGCTCACTAATGCTCAGTTTGGGTTCCGCCAGGGTCACCCAGCTCCTGACCTCATTATAGCCTTGGTTCAAACATGGACTAAAGAGCTGAGCTCCCGAGGTGAGGTGAGAATGACTGCCCTTGACATCAAGGCCATATTTGACTAAGTGTGACATCAAGGAGCCCTAGCAAAACTGGAGTCAATGGGAATCAGGGGGAAACCACTCCACTGGTTGGAGTCAAACCTAGCAGAAAGGAAGATGGGTGTGGTTGTTGGAGGTCAATCATCTCAGTTCCAGGACATCACTGCAGGTGTCCCTCAGGGCAGTGTCCTAGTCTCGACCATCTTCAGCTGCTTCATCAATGACCTTCCTTCCATCATGTGGTCAGAAGTCGGGATATTCACTGATGATTGCACAATGTTCAGCACCATTCGCGACTCCTCAGACACTGAAGCAGTCCACGTGCAAATGCAGCAAGACCTGGATAACATCCAGACTTGGACTGACAATTGGCAGGTAAATTCCTGCCACACAAGTGCCAGGCACTGACCATCTCCAAGAAGAGAGAATATAACCTTCACTCCTTGACATTCAAAGGCATTAGCATCGCTTAGACCCCCACTATCAACATCCTGGGGGGTTACCATTGACCAGAAACCGAGCTGTACTAGCCATATAACTTCTGTGGCTGCAAGAGCAGGTCAGAGGCTAGGAATCCTGCAGTGATTAACTCACCTCCTAATTCCCCAAAGGCTATCCCCTATCTACAAGGTACAAGTCAGGAATGTGATGGAATACTCCCCGCTTGTCTGGATGAGAGCAGCTCCAACAACACTGAAGAAGCTGGACACCGTCCAGGACAAAACAGCCTGCTTGATTGGCAGCCCATCTACCAACATTCATTCCCTCCATCACCGATGCACAGTAGCAACAGTGTGTACCATCTACAAGATGCACTGCAGGAACTCACAAAGCCTCCTTAGACAGCACCTTCCAAACCCATGACCACTACCATCTGGAAGGACAAGGGTAGCAGATAGATGGGAACACCACCATGCGTAAGTTCCCCTCCACGCCACTCACCATCCTGAATTGGAAACATAACACCATTCCTTCGCTGCAGCAGTTCAAGGCAACTCACCACCACCTTCTCAAGGGCAATTAGGGATGGGCAATAAGTGCTGGCCTAGCAAGTGATGCCCGCATCCCATAAATGAATTTTAAAAAATTACTGCCAAGCAACCTCTCTGGCACTGAACATTAATGTTAAAAATTGTGGCATCTCAACCCACAAATTTTAATGATTGTTAAAGATATAAAACATTTTTTTCTTTGTCTTTATGTCATTTTTATCTCTCCCTCTTTTTTCCATCTCTTTATTTCACTTTCTGTATCTGATTTGACATTGAATTAAATAATTAAACAGGCACTTTCTGGGTCAGACCCTGCACTGCTCATCAATAATGTATTAATTTGATTAGTTAATGGGCAGGATTTTCAAGCCCCGCCCACTGCCGGGATGGTCCGGTCCTGCCGAAAGTCAATAGATTTTTGGCTGGGCCGCCGAATCTCCCGCGGTGGGTCCAGTGTCAACAAGGCCGGAAAATCCCAGCCATAGATTTACACAATTGGTTGCCCTGTTCACACAGGTTCCACATCCTCTGTCGAAGGGGGCTGCACCTTTTTAAAATTGGTTAACAGCCCGCTGGAAGTCCACTGAAAGTCTATGGGCAAGTGTAAGCAAAATAAGGATTTGGCACTATTTGCTGCTCATTGCAAGATCCAGCCAGGGAACTTGAAGCTAAAGACTGAAAGATTCCCTGGCCGGAATTGGACGTGTTCGGTGGTGTGAGCGGACAATATGGCGAGAAGGCTAAAAACCGTTTACAAGACGCCGTGAAACCAGTTTGCGATCATCTGCTCCGCCTGCCGATGTCGGGCCACATTCTCCACCATCGGACGTCAAGAACCTTATTGTAATTCATCAGCATATCATTATTAAGCCAGGCCGCCAGACTCATCCCCCTGCTGGATCATCCGCCCACGTCAGAGGGAAAACAAGCCGACATCTTTCATAACAGCATGTATAAGGCGTGCACTTGGCAGGTTGCACCTCACTTGGGACTTCAAGGTTTGTTTGCCTACCTTGCTTCTGTCAGCGCTCGCAGTCATCAGCGCCAGGTTTCACAGCCAGCATCACATCAGTTTTCGGGGGCTGACGGGCAGATCTCTACCTATCAGATCAGCCATATGTGGGTGGCTTTTCAATGGCTGCAGGACAAGGTCTTGCTTAGGGAAGGGGGAGAATTGGCCTCAGGCAAGGGAAGAGGCTGCAGGGTGAGGGCTGTACTGGGGAAGGAGGGTATCCCAGGGTGTGTGTGGGGGCACATGTTGATCTGTGCAAGTGGCCTCAAGATGGTGAGGGCTGAGGAGGCCATCTCCAGAGGAGATGAGGCCAAATGCACATGTGAGGGTGTGTGAGAGAGTGAGTGGTGATGTACCTTGAGCTGGCAGTGAGTGAGATGCCAGTGAATGTGTGATGGGCTTGAGTGTGTGAGTTTGGGGTGATGAAAACATTGCCATACCCTGGCTGCATGCATGAGATCATTCATCCTCTATCTGCATTGGATGGCCAACCTCTTCTGTGCAACATTGACACTGATCACAACTGCCATCGCCTACTAAGCCAGAGTGGTAATGTAGCTGCCTCTCCTGCAGCCACAGCAGGGATAGAGGACATCATAGCGGGCCTCCACGGCATCCAAATGGTGCTCGAGGGCATCACTCTTTTGGGTCCTTGTCTTCTATGCTGCAGTCCTGGGCTGGAAGCACTGAGTGCCACTGTACTTTAAATGTGGCACCTGATGAAGCGGCGAGGTGATGGCATGGCAGAGAGCCCATCCACCGTGGAAACAGAATGTTTCCTGGGAATGCATAATTAATGCATCGAGTTTGGGACGATATGGCATGAAAACCTGCCATTGCGACCGGTGGGTAAAACGTCATTTTACCCACCCGCTACTGCACTTAGTGCAAATCTTGGATGACTCCGCCCTCCACCTTTCTTGTTTCTAGAATATCTGGTTTTATTCTAAAATCAGAAAAGGTTGGAAAGAAGAGTATTATTAGAATTCTTTGAAGGAGGTCATCCATCAAAAACCATAGAATTTGGGTGACCATATAACATTTGCATTTTTTGTTATATTTTATCCCATAGCCATGGGAATGTGAATATTCTGTTGTGGCAAGCTGTAGTGCCATAAATCTATACGAATGTGAATCAGCAGATTGCACAGGGTACTCTGCATTTTACACAGTGCTGTGAGCAGTCCCTTCCATGGTAAAGGCCTCTCTGTAAATGTTGATTGGCATGTTTATCCATGGGAATTTTTGCGCACTAGCTAACCTTAAGGTTGTGTGAGAATGAACGGCATTGACTGATGGTTCTAAAGAGGAATAAATGGTTACTATAACATTATCTGTGAACTTAACAAGATTTTGCTAAGTTCAAAGGCCATCTAAGTAGTAACATTGATTTATATCTTTGACAGTCTGTATTGCCCTTCTAACATGTGTGCGTTCTACATTTGAAGCTGTCTATGTACATTAACAATTGTTAAATTTAAAAGGATGAAGTATTTCTAGACCTATTTCAGTTTTTATACAGGCTGTTGATTAGATGATCAGCTGACACAAATTCCACCACTGTGACTGAATGTACCAATTAATTATGGTAAGTGGTGCAAAACTGAAGAATAGTAACTGACTGTTAATTTAAATGGAAACAGTTGTCTACAGTTTGCGGAAAGACTGTGCTTTTGAAAGGAAAGGCTATAAATTAATCTTCCCCTTAGCAGTTAAACAACACAATACTCGTGCAGCTTCACAGATCATTATAGCTATGCAGGCTTCAAATCACAGCCTTGTTTTGAAATATATAGACGAGGAACACCAAATATCAGTGCAAAAAATATTAAACTCTAGAAAATCTAATTTTAGGATTCCATTTTAGAAGGTAGCATGACATCTATTTAAATGATAAATTGCCAAACATTTATCTGAGTACATTGCTGAACTGCTTTTAACTCAGGGATAGATGTCCCCAGAGACTGGAGATAATCTGCAATAATTTTTATTCATTCATTTTTATATTTATATTGATCAGTATTTATTATTTAAATTTTAAGACTCCCATGTGACTGTACTGAAGTTTTATAGATGCAGTCATATGAATGTAATTTGCATATAACATTCTTGTTTATAAAGATTACAGGCCTACTATTGAGATATTTCTGCTCAAGATTTTTTCTGAAAACAAGCTGCTAACTAAAAATGCCCACAAAATGTCTTGCTGTCGGAGATACATACATATTGTTTGAGGAGTGGGAGTTGACACAAAGAGAAAAATGACCTTCAGTTCCGGTGGGCCAGGACATAAGTATTTATACATGTCAGCCTTGGTTCAATGGATAACACTCTTGCCTCTGAGTTTGAAGGTAGTGTGTTTGAGTTCCAGTCCCAGATTTGAGCACAACAGCCTTGGCTGACACTCCAGTGCAGTTCTGAGCAAGTACTATGCTGTTGGAGGCAGGGTGACCAACTCCCAGCCAAAGATTTACAGAACACTTTGGCCAGGATTTTCCGACCCCTTCACGGGGGGCGAACTGTTGGGGGCGAGGCGGCACCCCAGCCAGAGGCCCATTGACTTGCAGTGGGACTGGAAAATCCCGCCAGCGGGTGGCTGCAGAAAATCCCGCCCTTAGTAATAGGGGAAGCAGGGGTGTGGGGGGGGAGTGGGCGGGGGGGGTGCTAAGGGGGGATTATCTGGCGGATCTTTTCAAGCCGCTGGAGTGGGAGGGATTGGAGAGCATGGCGCAAGTGCACATGCATGTGTTTGTGTGTACTGCACATGCAGAAAGCTCAAACCTTGCATTTACAGGTAAACAGCATCCTGAATGCAGGAAGCCCAGGACATGGGACAACCACCCCGAATACGGGACAATCCCATAAAATCCGGGACACTTGGTCACCCTGGTTGGAGGTGCTGCCTTTGGGTTGAGATATTAAACTGAGGCCGTGTCTACCCTCTCAGGTGGATGTAAAATATCCCATTACAATTTCAAAGAATGATAGGCGAGTTATCCCTGGCCCAATATTTGTCTCTAAAGCAAAAACAGATTATCTGGTCATTATCACATTGTTGTTTGCAGGTGCTTACTACGTGAAATTGTCTCCTATATTTCTCACATTACAACAGTGATTACGCTTTTAAAAAAGTACTTCATCGGCTGTAAAGTACTTTGGGATGTCCAGAGATTGTGAAAGGTGCAATATAAATGCAAGTATAATTCAGACCATGTGTGTGTTTGTGTGTGGGGTGTGTGTGTGTGTTTGTGTGTATAAAGGATAATCCCTATACCTTTTTGGGATCATTATACTCCCCTCCATTGCTGAAGCAGAAAAGGTTTTCTCTTGACCCAACCTTCACCTACTTTGTGGTACTCCATGATGCACCCTCACTTGGACAGATTGGTACAGTTTAATCGTCCACCTCAATGTCTCTATGGAAGGTTTAAGTTGAACTGAAGTGTTTCTAATTATTTTGTTACTTTGTTGCAATTGGTGGACAAGGTGGGCAGTAAAAGCAAGTGAGAAAATGTATAATTGTACATATTAAAAATGATAAATTTAAAGCTAAACTTAATAACTCTAAATTTGCTCTAAAATGCTTTGTGTGAAATAATTGTTATTTAAATTGTATCTATTTGTGTTAAACAATTTGCATTATGCTGTATGTTGTGCTCATAAGGCTACATCAACCAGGCTATTTCAGGAAGAAGTAATTTTGCACAGTAAATAATCAGGATATCAAAAGCTATTTACATTTGAATACAGCATTTAACCGTGACACTGCTTTTGTTAAACGTCCTGTAGTAACTTTGAGCTGAGAAATGGATTATGGGCACAGCAGTATACATATGAAACAATCTCACTGATGAATTCAAGCTTCTCGTAAGAACACTGTAAATGATACTGAAAGCTTCTTGTTACCCATGCACAAATTGAGAAAAGTAAAGTTTTTTTTGTCCTTTCAGATGCTGTATTCAATTGTAAATGGCTTTGGGTTCCTAATCTATTGCCTTGTAAAATCATTTTCCCACCACATAACTGAAGGTGCTTTTATGCTAAACCCATGATTCGGAAGAGGAATGCCAAACAGACCTCTGTGCTACTCACTCACATTTATATCATCCTGTGGTTCTTCTCTCCTGTAGTCTTGTAGGAAGCCATTTTGTAGCACACTAGTTCTTGGTTTTTCGAATCAGCCTTTGGGGCACAGGGGATATAAAATGTATTTTTTTCATTTTCTTTGATTTGAATTTGTTAGATTTAAAATGTGGCAGATAAAGGAATAAACAATTGGGATTCACCAAGTGCAGACATTGATACTTGATCAGATACTGCTTCTTTTCAACATATTAGCCAGCTGTAGAAATAGTTCTGAAGGGAACATGAAATGTGGGTCTCTTTTGTTGTCAGGTGAAAGGACCTTGGTCAGTTTATCTGAGGAGTGCTGGTGCCTAGAGGTGAGCAGTGTATCATTAATCTGTGGCACTCACTTAAGGCAAAAGCACATTTAGATTAATTAACTACCTTGACAGATAATATATTATGGATATATAATACATATAATATGTTTAGATTTAAGATTTTAAGTAGTAAAACTATAGACATATTAAATATGTTGATCTCTATTGCTGACCCATCAAGTGCATTTATCCTGTAAGGTGGGAGGGGGAGGGAGAAAGCTGAAGGTAAACTGGATCGCTTCAAAATTATCACCATTTTCATATATTATGATTTTTAAAAAATCATTTCACCAGAAATGCTACTGTTTATCACAAAATGACCATAAATATACAGTTAAACACCTCCCAATTATGAGTACTGGAAAGCATAAAAGGGTATTAATGTCAGGGTGCTCCAGTGTTCTGTGGGGTTTATTAACTTAATAGAACATTGTTTAAAAATATGATTTTTCTTATGGTTCACATTTAAAAGTGACACAAACACAGTGGCAGGTGTTTTTGTGTTTATCCCATATTGCCTCATCTTCAGTAAATATGGCAGGGATTTTAAGATTGGCCAGGGTGCCCGTCACCCCACCCCCAGCATAAATATCGGGAGCAAGCCTACCCTCGCTCTGCCACAATGCCCTGCAGCCATTACTTGAGGCAGGCCTTCTCTCAGAGTATTATGACACTTTGGAAGTCTCTTCCTCAAAAGGTGGTTGAGGCAGAGTCTTTGAATATCTTTAAGGCAGAGGTAGATAGATTCTTGATAAGCAAGGGGGTGAAAGATTATCGGGGATGGGCAGGAATGCGAAGTTGAGGTTAAAATGAGATCAGCCATGATCTTATTGAATGGGGAGCAGGCTCAAGGGGCCTCCTCAAGGCTACTCCCGCTCCTAATACATATGTTGTATGTTCCACCCACATCTGGGGAGCAAATCCTGCTTCCCAGAGCTTCCGTCCAGTCAAGTGGCTGGCAGCTGTCTGGTCCCAGCAGCACCGCTGAGAAAGGTGGCCACTACTTGTACTGCCCCAGTCCCTGACATTGATCATAGCTGGAGCTGAGGTAATTGGGGAGTGGTTATTGTTGGGGCCAGGCTGGCAGGCCCCGGCGAATATAATGGGGAGAGGGGGGGAGGGGTGGCATGGGATGCACAGGCCAGGAGGGGAGGAGAAATGCAGGGTGGGGTGTGGGCAAAGCCGATGTGCTCAGATGGCACATAAAGGAGGTACCCACCCCCTCCCCCCTCCGTTGCCCACCAGCAACCTGAGCAGTGAAAACTGCCAGGCTTCAAATTGGCTCTGGCCTTTGCCGCTGTGGAAACAATTGCAGTGGGGACAGGAAGAAGCTTTTAAGTGGACATTAATTGCCGTGGAGTTGGTGGGGGTTTGGTGGGTGGTGGGCTTTAGGCTTTGGGAATGGGGTCCATAGCATTGTGCCCAATTTTACATCACTCCCCTGCCTGGCAACCACTTCCAAACCACATTTGTCGATTGTACTACTTTTGATGGCGGTTTTGGTGTAAGTATTTTTGTCTTTAATGTTTTTTCTGAAGAAAATATTCAAAGCAAAGGCATTGTAATCCCAGACCATGCAGCAAGAGCTGAACAAAATCTCAGCTGTATTGAACCAATCTTCATAGTAATATAATATGCATTAAATCTTTTACATGGCTCTTCACCACATTAACTTTGACCATTCATTTTCCCAATGCATTTGCACCATAGTTATAAGAAAGTCATGAAGACCTATGAGACAATTATATTCAATGTGTTGCTCCCGTGTTATAGAATCAGCTGACTTGTGGCATATAGATTACAACTCATGGGTTTTCATAATGCATCCTTTGTGTCTCTTCCAAAGTGATAATGCAACAGTACTGTTTTATTGGCTGCTGCACTGAAAGACTGTGCTAGCACTGTCAGTATTGTGTACAATAGTTACTTGTTGTACAGTAATTATATATTTTCTTGCTAAGAGTAGTTTGTTGCCATAATGTTCAGATGACAGATTAATTCATCAGTCTGGATCTTTTGCAGGTTGCTAATTTATTAAATACAAAATGGGCTTAAACTTAGAATGTTGGCTTTCCAAATCATTCCAGGCCCACTCATCATTTCAAATCATGAGCCACAATTCGGATAGATTCCATCAATTGTTAAAAACAGTGCAGCAATTAATACTCATTCTTCAAGTAAGGCACTATAAGCATTTCAAACCCCCACAGCCCAGGTTATTTAATTGTAAACATCGAAAATATAAGTATTTAAAATACTGCTTTAAAAAAAGAGACATGCTGTCAAAACTTTTCGTCTTGCACTCATCAGGACAGACGCAAGACAAAAAGCTTCAATGGCCCGTCTCGTTTTCAGTGATACACAAGTTCTGTACTACCAAATAACTATTTATTTAAAGTAAGTTTGAATTATATCCACCAGAATATTATTATTGAAGATCCACTCTCTCCACCAGCAGTGCACTGTGACTGCACCACTTTCTGCAATATGCACTACAGATACTTTCTAAGGCTCCTTTGATGGCTTCTCCCACTCTCACGATCTCTGCCACCCAGAGGGGAAAATGCATAGGAACACCACCACATCCAAATTCCCCTTCAAGTCACACAACATCCTGAGCTGGATAAATATCACCATCTCTTCATCATTGCTGGGTCAAAATCCAAGAACCACTGACCCCGCCACCTACCTCACCGCTGCCCACCCTCCATCTAACAGCAGTATGGGAGTACCTTCAACACACAGACTGCAGCAGTTCAAGAAAGCAGTTCACTGCCACCTTCTCTAAAAGGAAATTACAGATGGGCTATAAATGCTGGCCTTCTAGCGATGCCTATACCCCAAAAATTAGTTTTTAAAGTTTATATATATATTATACAAAATTAACATATAAGATACTTTAGAAGAATTAAGAAGTAAACTTTAACATACAGAACTTTTAAATCTTTCATATGGACAAAAGCCAAATTCTCAACAAATTATGTTTCTATTGACTTTAATTTAGTTTGAAATCAGCAAATGAGTTAAACATTTCAAAGAGAGGTGCTGTTTTACTTGCACTACAATGGCAAATAATTGAACAAAAACAGAAAATGCTGGAAAAACTCAGCAGGTCTAACAGCATCTGTGGAGAGAGAAACAAAATTAACATTTTGAGCCCATATAACTCTTCTTCCTCTGAAGTGCCATGGTGGGGCCATTACTGGAATTGGGCATGCTGCCCCCAGAAAGAGTTGTCGGCAGCCACAAGGGCTGCCAGGAGCCAAGGCGGGCTGGTTAAAAGGACCACCATGGCCCACCAAACAGTAATAGTAACAGTAAAACAAAAAGCATCCCTCTAGTCCTCAACCCTCACCACCCCCCCCACACACTCTCCATAGCCCCATATAGCCTCCATGTCAACCTATACACCCCCTACCCATTTCCCCATGGCCCCTCAAACCCTCCATGCCAATCTATAGCACTTCTATGCCCATTCACCCAGAATATAATCTGTACAGAACCAATGAACACTGAAGTAAAAATAACATCTGTGCAGAAGCTTTAAAAAAAAGCAGTCATTCAATTATAACTTTCTACTTTCTTTAAAAAAGTGGTTTCACTTTCACAGCCCTATAGAAGTGTCAATCATCCAGACCTTTAAGGTATCAATAGTAGAAACTATGAGCATTTGACACCTCTTTACCTTATGTAAATAAACATTGTGCAATTGACAGAATATGTCACAGAGGAAGGACTGAGAACCAAGCAATGTTTTCCCTTGGGCGCTGCTATTTCAATACACTAATGGATGTCTGGGCTCTCAGCCAAGTCTCATTATGCACTCTTGGCTGAGAACCCAGTCATCCATTAGTCAGTTGGAACACCTGTGCCCAAGGGAAAACATTGCTTGATTGACAGCTCTTTCTCTGTGATATATTCTGTCAATTACACAATGTCTATATATGTTGGATTTTCAGAAATGGGGCCAGGAATCCTGGAATTGGGTCCCATCCACTATTTTTAAAGATCCATGGAGTCTCTCGGACTCTAGCCCAATATCTCCAAAGAATTTGTTTTGGGGCTCGACAGTTAAAGGCTGGAATTTTCAGGCCCCATTAGCGCCAGACATCATGGCGGGTGGGGGAGCACAATATGGCGAGAAGGCCAAAAATCACTTTCACACCAGCGCGAAAGCACAGCATGTTCATCTGATGGTGGCTGCCATGGCAGAACGCCAATCCCACTGGAGGCCAGGATGAACCCATTTTTCATTCTGCTAATGGGATACAAGGTAAGGCCTGACCGGAATCATCCCCTGACGCCAGATTCACTGTTACGCCGGTGGGAAAACATGCCGGCCCAGAACACGTCTGGACAAGTGTCCAGATTTCACCAAGGCTTTTTATTCAACACCTTCGAAACGCAGGACCACTACCACCTCGAAGGATAAGGGCAGCTGATGGGAACACCACCACCTGGAAGCTCCCCTCCAAATCTCTCGCCACCCTTTCTTGGAAATATATCGCTGTTTCTTCACTGTTGCTGGGTCAAAATCCTAGAACTGCCTTCCTAACAGCAATGTGGGTGTTCCTACACCACATGGACTGCAGTGGTTCAAGAAGGCAGCTCACTACCACCTTCTCAAGGGCAACTGAAGACGGGCAATAAATGCTGGCCCAGCCAGCGAAGCCCACATCCGATGAATGAATAAAAAAAAGTGTGACTTGCAGATGTTGGGACTTACTGTTAGGGCCTAGCTCAGATCTCAGACATCCGAGGAGCATAAGATGCTGGAGCCCTACAGCTACCGGACCCTGGAGGAACATGTGCATCACAGGCTGGGTGAATACTCATGGACATGGCTCCGCAGCGAAGCAGCTCATGGAAGGTGGGAGGTCTCTGTTGAGGTCCCAGGCCTGCTTCGGTACATCATGGCATTTCTACGGGCTGCTACGGATGATCGGCGAGGGGGGGGGAGAGGAAAGTCCAGCTGTGAGCAGGAAAGGAAGGTGTTCTGGGGTGGGGGTGGTGGGAGAGGAAGGTACAGGTTTGACTGGGAGAGGGAGGTGTACCAGAGGGGGTAGGTGAGGTTGGGAGGGAGGGAATGAAAGTGCCAGGGGAAGGTGAGGTTAGTGGGGGGGGGAGATGAAGGTGTCAGGGGGGAGGTGAGGTTGAGAGAGGGGGGAACTAAGATGCCAGGAGGTTGTGAGGTTGTGGGAGAGACGAAGGTGTCGGTGGGGGAGGGTAGGGGGGTGGGGGGCGGTGGTGGTGGTATCAGGTTGGGAGGGGGGAGGACAGAGTTCTGAGGGGGGAGGATGTAACAGGGGAGAATACAGCAAGTGGGGAAGTAGGTGTAAGGGAGGAAAGAAGATGTAAGGGAAGGAGTTCAGAGGTGGGGAGGAGTCCGGGGGAGGAGGGAGTTCAGAGGGAGTTCGGAGGGGAGAATGAGTTCAGGATGGGAAGGTGTCCGGGGAAAGGAAGGTGTCTGGGGGGAAGGAGGGAGTTTGGAGGAGGGAAGGAGTTTGGAAGGAAGGAGTCCAGGGATAGGAAAGTGTCGGGGGAGGAGGGAGTTAGAGTGGAGGAGGGAGTAAGGGGAGTGGGGGATGTCCAGGTGAACGTGCAAGGGAGGGGTCTGTGGAGTCAATGGCTGCCTCATGGGAAGTGAACTGAGGGTGGGCATGGTAGGATGGAATGGTGAGTATAAGAGGGGGCAGAGTGAGCCAAAGTGTCGGAGGGTGAGGGTGCGTCAGTAACGGTAGAAAGGATGGCGAGGGTGGTTGGTGGGGACTCGGAGGTAGACACGGACCCTGGGGGTGGGAAGGAGGAGGTTGGAAAGGTCAATGCAGATGAAGGTGGGGTTCTCAGGAAGGTAGGGAATGTGCACATTCACCTGGACATCCTGGAAAGACAAAGATTTGGGCTGGTAGGTGATGGCCGGGAGGTGGATGGTGATGCCAGGGGGTCAACAGTGATGGGGGCAAGAACATGGGTGACTGGGGGAGGGGAAAGGATGGGGGAGTTGAGAAAAAATCTGCCTATGACCATCATTGTCGAAACTGAAAGTGAGCAGACCAGCATGGCTGCCTGGGAGTGTGATCAGTGGGCGGGCGGAGGTGCAGGGTCAGCTCAGATGGACGAGTGAAAGAGAATCCCAGCACACAGCATTGAAAATGCTCGGGATAGTGAGATGAGTGTGATGGATAAAGGGATGCATTGGAGAGTACTTGCATGAGGCTCCGAAAGGCCCTGCTACAGACACACTTCACCCTCCAGAATCACTCATGGACCAGTTGCAGCCAGCTCAGCGCGCAGCTGAACTGCTAATGGGGGTGGGGTGGGGGGGAATGCAGTGGGAGGTCTGAAATGAAGCTGAAAGACAACATTACACATTATTCAGTGAAAGTGAATATATTTTCAGATTATAAAGTGACCGGATGTGTTCGCCTGTGCAACCACTTGTGATCAGAATTTCTTAACTTTTCTAGGCCTACCACTTCTTTCAGATGCTACTCTGACATCTGCAGCAGGAATGGAGACAGACTGTGCAATGGTTGGCCCTGTTGCCTCTGATGACTTCGGCATGGGTCTGCTGGAGGGCCAAGGTCCTGAGGGCCCCGGTTTGCTTTGGCTGTCCTCCTGTGGGCCAGCTGCTCCCTCTGTGGTGACAGCGGACAAGGTTGAAAGGGTCACAGGCAAAGGGGACTTGCAGGGAGAGGACAGCCTCTGAGATTCCTGAGTGGATGACCCAGAGGTGTCCAGCTGCTGCTCCTCCTCCCTTTGGGTGCCCAAGGGCCTCTGTCTGACTCTTTGAGGGGAAGGAGCATTTGGAGGGACATCAAGGTGCCCCATTTACCTCTCACGTTGCCACTGCAGGAGCTCGCCCATGGCTCCCGCGATGGAGTGCAGCTCTGAGCAGATCTCTGCATTCTGCTGGACCAGAATATCCATGGCATCTGGCATCCTTCCCATTGAAGACCTCCATAAGGGCACAACTTCATCAGAGAGCAGGTGGACACACTCCTCCAACTTGCATGTCACTCGGTTGAGGACTTCCAACAGCTCTGCATGAAGTTCCCCTGCCTTCTGCTGACTCTCCACGATGAATTGGAAGGCCGAACCCAGAGGCTCGTCATCTGATTCAGACCTCACAGATGCCTCTTCCTCAGCAGTCCTCCAAGGGCTGGGGAGTTTGGCTGAACTTGCCTCCTTCTGCTGTGGACAGATGTCTGTGCAGTGACCACCCAGATTGCGAACCTGAGCCTGCTCTAGATCTAGGTCCCACTGAGGTGTGTGTCCCTGCGCTGGTGCAGGGTGTGGGTAAGCGCTGTGACGGGTCTTCCAGGCTGCTTATTTCCAGCTCTTCAATGAAGGAGGAGTCCTTGGCTAGAGGTGAGCACCTGGATGGAGCTGAGGGATTGGCTGGCTGAGGGTGTCGGTTGCTTGGCAGAGCTCCCTGTGATCCACAGTAGAGATAATTAGTGCATGTCAGCAGAGTCAAAAACATGAGAGGGAGCACTCACAGTTTCATTGAAAGAGGGATGATGTGGTGCAGGATCCTCACATGGGTGTTTGCCACCGAACTCACTGTTGCCGCAGGCATGGTCCACGTCCTCACCAGTCAACGTGATGGCCCACTGCTCAAAGTGAGTGAGGGGCCTAATGTGGGCCACTCCACCCCCCTGGTCTGGGACCTCTTCCTCCTGGTGTGAGCCAGTTTCTCCTGCATGAAGACAGATGGAGAGAGTGTGAGCAGGACACATGGCACTCAGTGGAATGTTTGTGTGGTGAGTGGAGACATGGACGGGAATGAGGACGTGAGCTCCAGAGGATCTGAGCCTGATGGAGATGTGAGGGTGTGTGTGAGAGTTAGTGGTGTTGTCCCTTGAGGTGTGAGATCCCTGTGGATGTGTGATGGGTTTGTGAGTGTGTGAGTTGAGAGTGATGAGGTGGTTGACTTACTCTGATGAGAGCATTCATCCTCTCCCTGCACTGGATGGCTGACCTCCTCTGTGCTCTGGTGGTGCTGACCGCCTCTGCCACCATCTTCCAGGCTGGATTGGTGACTCTAGTGAACCACCTGCAGCCAGGGGTAGAGGGCTTCATGCTGGTCTTCCACTGCATCCAGCAGCAGCGTCAGGGAGGTGTCACTAAATTTGGGGGCTGTCGTCTTCTTTGCTTTCGGGGCATCTGTCGCCTGGAGCAGTCCTGGTCTGGAGATGTGAAGTAGGCTGCGCTCTGGTGTGCTTTAAATATGGCACCCGGAGCGAGGAAGCGCTGAGGTCACGATGGGGTGGGCAAATCCGAGCCCGCTCATCAGCGATCCCGAGCATTTCCCGTGAATGCATACTTAATAAGGCGGGACTTGCCGGGAATGGATACGGCGCAAAAACCAGCCATGGCAGCCGGCGGGTAAAGCTATTTTTTTCCCGCCCGCTACCGCACTTTGTGCAAATCTGGGATGCTTCCGCAAAAAGTGTTCCGCTTCTGGGTGGAAAAGATAGATTGGCATTGAATTAACAATTATCACTTCATTAAAATGATACTTTTGCTGTTAATTACAAGGCCCAACATTCTGTGGCTGGCTTAATGGAAAATAAATGCACAAATCCAACAAGTTCTTAAAATAATGAGAAGGCTAAGTACAAGATGCCATTTGCACAAGGCAGATGGGAGAATGGAGTAAATCGACCAGCAAGTTCTGCTAATTCGCTGCTCATGGTGTATCTCTTAATCCCCTGAATTTTCTGACGGATTAATGGTGCGCATTGTGAACTCACTGTTATTTTTCCAGCAGCATTTAGTCCGCTAGTTTTGTGATGAGCATAGTTCTACTGACTATATTTTTCATAATAATTCAGCCAAGGATGAAGGCTGTCTGGTGTTGAGATTAAAAATAACTTGATTTAAATTGTAATTGCCATGTAAGCAAACAAACTCATGTCATTTGTTTCATCAGTACAAGGGCCAGGGTTCTCTCGGGCTGACGGGGGCCTTGCCCACCTGTAGGGCACCTCCCTCAGCTCTGTGGGGGGTGCCTGATGGAATCAAGTGCCCTTTGGCATTTAATTGGCCGCTGTCGAGTATTCCCTGCCATTGAGGTCCTTGGAGGCAGATGTCCCACCCACCCAACATCAGTGGCAGAAAATGGCTCCAATGCACCCATCTGAGGACCATTTGTTTTTCTTTTTGCAGCATCCCTATAAAGGGCTGCCTTTTAACTTGCCCCTTAATTTGTTAATTTAGCCTATTTGGTTTACAATTAAAAGAGGCCTGGGACCATGGAGGGATCCCCAGTCACAGGTGAGTGAAAGCAGGATAGGTTGTCACGGGGAGGATGTTGTGGGAGGAAAGGAGACAGTTTGGAGACAAGGGCAGGTGTATGGCTTTCAGTTGCCACCCCTTGCTTGATTCCGGGCTCCTCGATTGGGCATGGTGAGGGACCCCACCTGGGAGGTGGCTGCCAAACATAACAGGTTTTGCTGGGTGGCTTTACAAGGGCTCGGGAGACCCGTGAGGCATCTGTTTAACCCCTGAGCCACCACTGATTGGCCGTGGGCTCAGTGAGTTTGAATTGGTTTATTAATGAGCCTCACTGACATTCCGTCGCTGGCGGATGGGAATCCCATGTCAGTCCCTTCCACCCTCCAATTAAGTCTGGGGAGGTTTTCCTGCTACTCAGAGACTGAAGTGGGGCCTCTCCCAACACTGGGTTCCTGCTGCGATGGGCTGCATAAGATCACTCCAAGTTCTCTGCTCTAATATGTACCTACTGACCTAATTAATTTCCACAGCTCTCTTTGAAATAAACACAAAATCATTCAAGAGAATTCCCAATTGTTATATGGTATCGATTCTCACTTGCCAGCACTAACTCTTCCTGTTCTCATAGCAATATGCTATACTTGTCTCACGCTACCCTCCCATCCCCCTCCATCCTTGTCTTCTTGAACCAAAGGTCACCTTTCAAAAAGGTCAAGAGTTAGGTCATGGTTATTCCTTAAGGTGACGTTATGTTGAACATATGAAGGGCTACCGTGTCCAAGATTGGGAATGCTAAAGCAGCAGCAATTTTGTGAATCATGCAGGTTTAGATTTGCAGTGCCCAGGGAGTGAGTGTGGGCATCCACTGGAATCCTTCTCTCTACTGTGATACTTTTTGCAACAAAATTACCAGGGCGGAATTTTCCCAGAATTGCACTAAGTGCGGTGGTGGGCGGGTAAAATGGGGTCCTACCCACCAACGAAAATGACGGGTTTTCACGCCCTATCTTCCTGAGCCCGTCTCATTATATATGCATTCCCGGGAAACATGCCATTTCCATGGTGGACGGGCTCTCATTCACCCGCTCGCCATCACCCCTCTGTTGCATCATGACAGTCGCCATCTTTAAAAGGCAGCCGCCAGCAATGCGCTCATCACCACCAGCTCACCGCCGCTGCCCGGGAGACATGGCCAGCAAAGGCAAAAAGACTGCAGCCTCCCGCTTCAATGATGGGCTCCTTGGGCGGCTGCTGGGTGCCAAGGAGGCTCGTCGGGATGTGCTCTACCCCCGCTCTGGCTGCAGGATGGGTAGCAATGTCACCAACCCAGCTTGGGAGGCGGTGGCAGCCGTGGTCAGTGCCAATGCGCTGCAGAGGAGGACAGCCACCCAGTGCCACAAAAAGATGAATGATCTCCTCCGTTCCGCCAGGGTAAGTCACTCTTTTCATCACTCTCAACTCACATACTCACAAACCCATCACACACCCACAGGGCCCTCACTCACTGCCAGTGCAAGGGACATCACCATTCACTCTCTCACACACACTGTCATTGTCCTCATCCTGTCCATGGGACCACTCACCACCCACACAGGCCAGGCATACTTATCATCTAGCCTGGTAGGAGTCTCAATACACTCTCCTCATCTCTCTCCATGCAGGACAAACTGGCTCACAACAGGAGGGAAAGGTCGCCGACAGGTGGACAGAATTCAAAAACAGAGCCAGCTGGCCAGCGATGACTGGGACCGGTCCTGTGCTGACGGTGAGGTCGGCGCTTCTCTACCAAGTGAGGATCCAGCAGTGCAACATCCATCAGACAGCCATGCTGTGAGTGATGTGTCCTCTTTCACAGGCCACTGCCCTGCACTAATTTTCTCCCCTTGTTTTCGCAGGCAACTCTGCCAAACTGCCCAACAGAGTCCATGACCCAAGGCCTCCAATCGAGCTCCGAAGAAACCTCTGAAGAGGAACCTGAAGGCACCATCCCTGAAGTCCCATCACAGCGCTCACCCACACCCCCCGCCAGCGCAGAGACACAAACCTCGGTGGGACCTAGCTTTAGAGTAGCCTTGGGATCACAAACTGATGAGCACATCACACTTTCTGATCCACAGCAGGCGGGGGCTGGGACTTCCCAGGTCCCTGGCACTCGGAGGATTGCTGGAGGCCAGAACATTGCTGAGTCCAACTCAGATGACGAGCCTCTGGACTCGGTCATGTCACAGTTGCTGGAGCTGCAAAGGCAAGCTCGGGAACATCAGGAAGAGATGTCCGCTGCTCTCCTCAGATTGCAAGGCACGATGGAGGAGTCCGTCTGCCTTCAGGCTGAGGTGATAGCACCGGCATTGCAAAGCACCAAGGTCAACACTGGCAGGACGGCTGCCGCCATGGAAAACTTGGTCCAGGAAGTCACTCCTGCACTGCTGCGTGGGCTTAATTCCATAGCTGATGTCATAGTTGGCCTACAACAGTGTGTACGCGAGAGGGGTGCTGGGCAGCTCGATCTCACTCCAGCTAAACCTTCCGCTCATGGAGTCAGCCAGGGGATCTCAAGCACCCATAGGGAGGAGGATCAGCAGGTGCACAATCCGGGCCCATCCGCCCAGGTGACTCTGGGAGTGACCGGCCCATCCAAATCCTATCTTCCTGTGACCTCTGCAGATTCAGCTTCATAGGCCAAGGAGGGTGCCACTGCCGCACAGCAGGATCCTGAAAGCAGGCTGGGGCCCTCCAGAGGATGCCCGCCAAAGTCATCACAAACAGGGCGTCACAGTCAGCAGGCTACCTCCACCTCTGCTGTGAGTGTCTGGGGAGCACCAAGACATAGCGGCAGGGTTAGGAAAGTCAGGTAAAAGTAGTTGCACAGCCTGGCCACGGGTGTTGATCACTTGTACATACTGTTCACTATTGTCAATAAACTCCTAAGAATGTCTGCCTGCCTGTGGCTCCTTGTCCTGATGAGCAGTGTTCTTGTCGCTCAGCTGTGAAACCTTTCGGCACAAGATAAATGGCAGGTGTCTCAGTCCAGGGCCTCTTCCCTGTGCTCTGTGCAGCCTTCAGACCAAAGTTTCTCCAGCCTCACACTCCCTGGACCACATTACTGATGCCTGCACCTCGGCTGTGCTGGTCATTGCTGTCAGAATGTAGTGGGCAGGCACCACAGAGTTCTGTCATTCTGCGTGCTCTCAGCAGATTTAAGTTGGGGCTGGCCCCCATCACACCAGCATCTGTGACCAGTGATGCTGTGCACCAGCTCCTGAAGGGCTGAGGTGCTGAAGGCGGACACAGCATCAGATGTATTTAAAGTTTCATGGCTGCGTCTCTGAGATGGCCCTGATCATGGAGCGCAAGCGAGCTGCCCTCGGCCAGACAGGAGGCAGACATTCTCAGACGATATGTGAAAATCTATGCAGTGCCCTCACTTCATGTCATCATCATCCTCCTGCGATCGAGTGACCATTAGGGCCTCCACTGCATCTCCATGACAGGAGCATTCTCACCAAGGGTATTGGCGCTGCCATAAGCCAGACTGGAGTCAAACGTTCACAACTGCGATGTGAGGTCTACGGGGACACCTCACTGCATGTCGCCATCATCCTGCACAAATCTGGCAGCTATGAGGGCCTCCCGAGTGCGCCTGTCTCATCTAGCCAGGGTGAGAGCCTCATCCCCGTCGTCATCACCAGCGAGGACCCCCTCACCCTCATCCCTGTTGGCGTCCTCCTCATCGGAGGAGACCTCCAGCTTCTCCATCTCCTCCTCAGCCAGCTCCTTTCCCCTTTGGAGCGCCAGGTTATAAAGGGTGCAGCAAACGACGATGATGCGTGACATCCTCTGCGGACTGTATTGCAGGGCTCCCCCAGACCGGTCCAGGCACCGGAACCGCATCTTCAGCATCCCAATGGTCTGCTCCACCAAGTTGCGAGCTGCTGCATGAGCCTCATTATAGCGTCGCTCTGCTGCAGTCTGAGGCCGCCGCACGGGTGTCATCAGCCACGGCCTCTGTGGGTGGCCCTTGTCCTCAAGGAGCCAATCCTGCAGCCTCTGTGGACCCTGGAAGACTTCAGGGACCTGCAAGTGACTCAGGGTGTAGGCATCGTGCACCTCCCTGGAAACCGTGCGCATACCTGCAGGATGCGTTTCTAGTTGTCGCATATCAGCTGCACGTTCAGTGAGTGGAAGCCCTTGCGAATGATGAAGTCAACTGAGTGTAAAGATGGAGACCTGAGCGCCACATGAGTGCCGTCAATCGCACCCTTCACCTGTGGGAATCCAATGGCCTTTGCATCCTGGCTGTCCCGGTCCCAGGCAAAATGCACAAAGATGTGTGCAACAAAGAAGATGGCATCCGTGACCTTATGGATGCATTTGTTGGTGGTGGATTGTGAAATCCCACAGAGGTCACCTGTGGAGCTCTGAAAGGAGCCACTGGCATAGAAATTGAGCACCGCAGTCACTTTCACATCCACTGGCTTAATTGCCCTCTTAATTGTTGGTGGGCGCGCTTCCGACTTCCATGCCCACCTGCCGAGCGAAATATTGCGCAAGCGTGCGATGATGTCAGGAGGCTCACCCGACATCATCTCGCATGATTTTATTCCTGATCAGGTCAGGCGCGCACCCTCCCGCGGGATGTTAAATTCTGCCCTAGAATGTTTTATGGTTCCAATCTTACAGAGGCGCAGGGTGTAAAGAACATTATTGTGTAAAATCATCTGCTTTGTAGGTAAGGGAGGCAGAAGTCAAACGTACAGCAGATTTTGACAGTATAATTCTCAACTTTGTTAGTGACGTAATGTATTGTGTTAACATTATGTGTGTAATCTTTTAACTAGGCTACTCTCTATAATAATAACAAAAAAGTGTATGTGGTGGGCAAAAAGACAAATGATACATGACCCTTCTGTAAAACTCTAGCCATTTTAAAAAAGTTTTTATGTCTAGCAGCTCGGGCTCCAATAACTCCAATTTTGTTGCTTTCTCACTTAATTCAGTGTTTCAAAGACTTTAGACAATGACAATTAGTATTGTAATCTCTTCTTCACAGTAAGTTTCTTGCTGAATATGAACATTTGATCAGATAGTACTGCTCATCAATTAAAATGCAATTAATAATAATTATCTATTGAATCAATAAGTAGCTTCCAAATCAATCATGCAATTAAAATTATTATATTGCCTCACATAATTACACACTTCCGCAGCTCTAATACACAATCATGTATAATAAAATTACATTTGTAAACAAGACCTAATTATGGTCTGTTAGACAAGGCTAGTTTGTATGTTGATGAATCAATAATTTTGTATAAATAACTTTGAGATTGGGGAATGTGTTGTCATACATTGTTAAATCTGTTAAAGGCTTTTTAATCTTTGTGGTTCCAATTTAACTTTTCAGTACTGTTACAGACAGGAAGGGTGTTAATGTAAACAGCACTAATTTCTCCTCTCACCACCCATCCATAAGCAGAAAGCTGTTTTGATATGCTTTTCCCTTTATAAGCGGTGGTGTATTTCCTAACCCCTCGGTTTTGGTGTGATCAATATCTATTAATAACCCCAAAGCAAACTTGAGATAGGATGAACTCAAAGGGTTAGTTTATTTGCACACTCTCAAAACATGGGAGGAGGGTTGCAACATTGCCTCCTGTGTACTGATACAGTAAATGAGGGATAGGGAAAAGAAAGATCTACAGGGCAAAGACCACAGAGGAAATTATTATTTTTTCACATGGGTCCAGCGTCCAGAATCAAAGCCCAATAATATATTCCTTCACAGAGCTCGGTGAGCTGAAAACCACTGCTATATCATTCACTTTTCCGGTGGAGTTTACTTCACATGATGAGATAGGCATGCAGAGATGAATCAGTCTTGTAGGCAATGGTACAGAAGTCCCAGTAGAAACAGTGTAGATGGGGGCCAGGTATTCAACCTGGGCAGAACTCCTTTTCTGCGAGGCTGCTTGTAGGATAGTAAAATGGCAGATTGAGTTTGCAGTACAGCAAGGCAATATAACTGGTTCCACCAGCTATAGGTCTATGTCACATGACTCCCACCTCTTCACCTTGTCTTTGACAAGGGTTGTGTATCCGTTATTTGGGCTCTCAAGATGGTTGAATGTCTTACTTATTAAGAATTGAAAGGAATGTTGCAGAGCCCTTTGTCCAAGTAGATAAGTAGATTCCAGTTGGCCAGCCTGGGTTATGAAATGCAGGTAGCTTTTGTATAGCTCTCTTTGAATTTTGTCTCTGGAGCCACAATGTGTCGTTAGTGCTTTTCAGAGATAACAAGGCGCAAGTTTCCTTGATACTTTCAAGTAGCTTCTTTTGTGCAAGGGTCACAGGCAGACATAGCTTCAGCTATTTTGAAAGGTCTTTATCCAGTTTTCTTTTCATTTTAGAAATAGCCAAGAGGATATCTATATATATTTTATAAAAGTATACAGTGTGAGGTCTTAGTCCCCTCACAGTATTTGTAACTAAAAATCAATCATATCAGAGTACTGTAAAGTTAAATAATGTTTGTGTCCAGATCATAAGCAGCTATGAATTTATGGGCTGAATTTTCCCCCCATCGGAGGGGGGGATTATGCGGCGGAAGGTGGGAGCGAGCATGAACCCATGGGCGGGCCAATTAAGGCTTGCCCAGCGTGACGCACACCCGGAAGTGCTGAGTGCTCCATGTGCAGGCAGGTGAGGATTCCCTGAGTCGGGAGTGCGATCTTTCACGCATGTGTGCGAAAGAGCGCAGAAATCTCCCTGAGGCACAGAGGTGCCTCAGGGAGATTAGTTAAAGTTTTTAAAAGCTAAATACAGAAAGGAAAATATTATAAGGCATGTCCCCTCATGTGACAGTGTCACATGTGCTGGGACATGTCAATGAATTTTTATTAAAATTTTTATTCAATTTATAAATACTTCGTGAAACCTTATCCCATTCGTGGATGAGGTTCCATGAAAAATGCAAAGGCCGTCTGGACTCTTCGCCTGCCCGCCTACCTTAAGGTTGGATGGGCAGCTCATTTAACTATTTTAATTAGCTTTAAACAGGCCTTAATAGGCCTTTGACAGTTCGGTGGGCGCGCAGCCGAACTGAAAATCTAAATGACGCGCGGTAACGTCAGGACGCCTGCCCGATGTCAACGTGTGTCATTTTACTCGTCGGCAAGCAGGCCCCACCCCCGTCCCCGTCCCCGCTCGCCGACCAGAAAATTCTTCCCGTTGTTATCGCACAAGAACCCGAACATGACAATGGCTGATTGATGAGCGCTGACAACAGATTCAAGTGAAGTCAGTTTAATTGGTCTAGTACTTTAATTGGCTATAAGTTTATTACAAACCTAGATCAAAAGGACAGGTGACAGCAGTGTCATATTTGTCAAGGGTTAAGTGAAAGCATCACAGTTTATCAGCATATTGAAGAAGACTGTTTCCATATAATTTGGGAACTATTGTATCCATGTTTATTTTCCAGAAGAGTATATTTGAAAGGATAAAAGGAAGAGGTTAAAAGCCCTTTAGCTGGACTCTTCCAAAGGCTTTAGTTGATTTAGGAAATGAATAATTGAGTGACACAGATGACAAAGGTCCAAAGTTTGTTCCCTATTCAGTGTTGATTTAGTTGATCTGAGCTGAGGTGGTGTTAGGGCTACCACAAGTAACCCAAGAGTCTCTGGATTAGGGAGAGGACATCAGTTTGGATCGTCACTCATAATCACTGTCTAGTGACTCCTGCTGGAAGTACATGTCTGTGGACATTGACAAGGCAAAGTTCAGGCCCACCTGTGATACTCCAGATGATCACAACATCGGAAGGCGAGGCTTACACACGAAAACTGCTAATTGGGAGGGGTGCTGTGGAGTACCTGGAACACAGCAGCTCACCCTGAATGCCTTTCAGAGAGGAAGAAGGTGAGAAATATTGCAAAAGGGAATGGGAAAAGCTCTCATTTAAAGTGCAGATATTTATGAAAGATGGAGTTCAAGATGTTAGATTCTTAAGTGGGGTGTCTCAGGGCCCAGTGCTGGGGCCATGGCTGTTTCCCATAACCCTAGCTACCTGGCAGAAACTGGATGGGCAGGCAATTAAAACGCCCTGGGTGACTTACCCACTGATTTCTAAATCTTGATTTTTAACCCACTCTCCTGAGCGGAAGACAAAGGTGCCCGCCTGAAGCTGGCAGTGTCCTTCTTTAATATGCTGACCAGGGTCTGATGATATTATCAGGCCGTCAACAATTTTAACTCAAACTGCGACTTTCCACCAGGGTGCAGATGGGCAGAGGGAGATCAGGATATGAAGAGGTACTGAAATGTAATGTTTTTTAACACTTTTCTTTGTGGGGCTGGGAAGCTCCAGAGCGCTCCTGCTGGCTCATTAGGAAAATTTAAGCCTCCCCTGCCCCAGACTCCCATGAACTGTCCTGGAGCCCTCTCTCCACGCCTACCTGCTTGCTGGTGGATGGTCAGCCACTGCTTAACTTTCTACAGGCGAGCAACTGCTTCCTGCCCGGAATTGTTGGGAAGTGAGCTGGCAACATAGTAAGAGTCCCGACGGATAAAATCGCCAGGGCTTCGTGCTGCTATCAGGCAGGTGGGAGACAAACTCTCCAGTGTAGTTCCCCTGGATACCTGCGGGGGTTTAAAATATCATCCTCACCCCTCCTCCCACCCTGGTTTCTTCCATTTTCTTTTATTTTGTGACCTCAGCCAGGAGTTTTCCTGAATTGCACTAGATGCGGTGATGGGCGTGAAAAAAGACGATTTTCCCAACAGCTGCAAGGGCGGGTTTTTGTGCCGTATCATCCGCTTCCTGCATCATTAATTATGCAGCCATAGGAAACACGCCGTCTCACGGCCTCTGAATCACCACCACGCTGTTACCTCACCCTTTCCTCGTTCCGGGAGCCATATCTAAACTGTAGCCGCGCACACGGTTCTCAATGCTCACGACCCAGGACTGCTCCGGTGAAGATATGGCCCCAAAAGCCAGGGAGAGTTCAGTGACCCATCCCTGGAATGCCTTTTGGAGGCCCGCTGTGATGTCTTCTACCCCTGATCTGGCTGCGGAAGTCCAGCAATCTCACCACTCCACGCAGTGGCAGTGGTGGTCAGTGCCAACGCTGCACAGAAGAGGTTGGCCATCCAGTGCAGACACAGGATGAATAATGTCATTTGTGCCATCAGGGTAAGGCAACCATCTTACCACTCTAAACTCACACACTCAGTAAAGTGATGGAAGGGGTCATCATCAGTGCTATCAAGTGGCACTTGCTTACCAATAATCTGTACACTGATGTTCAGTTTGGGTTCCACTGGGGCCTCTCAGCTCCTGACCTCATTGTACTCTTCCTTTAAAACATGGACAAAAGAACTGAACTCCCGAGGTGAGCTGAGAGTGACTGCTCTTGACATCAAGGCAGCATTTGACCGAGTGTGGCATCAAGGAGCCCTAACAACACTGGACTCAATGGCAATCAGGGGGAAATCTCTCCACTGGTTGAAGTAATACCTAGCACAAAGGAAGATGGTTGTGGTTGTTGGGGGTCAATCACCTCAGATCCAGGATATCACTGCAGGAATTCTTCAGGGTAATGTCAGCCCAACCACCTGCAACTGCTTCATCAATGAACTTCCTCCATCATAAGGTCAGAAGTGGGGATGTTCGCTGATGATTGCACAATGTTCAGCACCATTGACAGCTCCTCAGATTCTGAAGCAGTTCATGTTCAAATACAGCAAGACCTGGACAATATAAAGGCTTGGGCTGACAAGTGGCAAGTAACATTTGCTCCATACAAGTGCCAGGCAATGACCATCTCCAACAAGAGAGAATCCAACCATGACATGTCCAACCCTTGACATTCAATGGCATTACCATCACTGAATCCCCTACTATCAACATCCTGGGGGTTACCATTGACCAGAAACTGAATTGGACTAGCCATATAAATACTGTGGCTACAAGGGCAGGTCAGAGGCTAGGAATCCTTCAGTGAGTAACTCATCCCCTGACTCCCCAAAGCCTGTCCACCATCTACAAGGCACAAGTTGGAAGTGTGATGGAATACTCTCCACTTGCCTGGATGAGTGCAGCTCCAACAACACTCAAGAAGCTTGCCACCATCCAGGACAAAGCAGCCCGCTTGATTGGCACCACATCCACAAACATTCACTCCTTCCATCACTGACACACAATAGCAGCAGTGTGTACCATCTACAAGATGCAGTGCAGGGACTCACCAAGCCTCCTTAGACAGCAACTTCCAAACCCACAACCACTACCATCTAGAAGGGCAAGGGCTGCAGACACATGGGAACGCCACCACTTGGAAGTCCCCCTCCCAGCCACTCACCATCCTGACTTGGAAATATATCACCATTCCTTCACTGTCGCTGGGTCAAAATCCTGGAACCCCCTTCCTACCAGCACTGTGGGTGTACCTACACCACATGGACTGCAGCGGTTCAAGAAGGCAGCTCACCACCACCTTCTCAGGGGCAATTAGGAATGGGCAATAAATACTGGCCTAGCCAGTGATGCCCCTCCTGTGAATGAATAAAGAAAAACTCACAAGGCCATCACACATACACTGGCATCTGACTTGCACAGATCAACATGTGCCCCCACACATGCCGTGGGATGCTCCCCTTCCCCAAACAAGCCCTAGCCCTGCAGCCATTGAAAATCCAGCCCCGCCTTACTGCTGGTCTGGTAGGTAGAAGCCTGCCCATGAGCCTCCCCTAAAAGTGATGTGGTGCTGCCTGCGAAGCCTGGCACTGATAACCACGAGTACTGCCCAAAGCAAGATAGGCAAATGAATCTCGAAGTCCCCAGCAAAGTGCAGGTCGCCAGGTGCATGTCACTTCTGTACCGCTGTGAAACAAGCTAGAGTGATGATCCAGCACGGCGGGGTGAATCCGGCCAGCAAGGCTTATACTGAGATGCTAAAGTATTGAAATTAAGTCCCCGGTGTCTGGCGGCGGGTAACACGGCCCGCCGTTGACGGGTGGACCAGACGATTGCAAACTGGTTTTTTTACGACATGAAACCGGTTTTTGTGATGTCCCGATATTTTCCGCTCCCGCCCGCCACAAACGGGAGCAGAAAGTCCCGGCTCCCGTTTCTCATTTTTGAATAAATGAAAATAGAGCTGACGATTCCTGGCACCGTTGAGACAGGGGTTAGGCATGGAATAAATCTACAGAATTAAACTTTTAAACAAAGCGTTTAGAAAAGTTACTCAGCAGCCATTACTATGCAAGGGTTTCATGTGGCCGTTCCTTCCAGTTGTAAATTATGAGGGTAGAATATTTATCCTGTTTGCCAGTTATACGTGGATTAAGAATCTACTTATGATTTTGCTCTGAATAGCAAACAATGAAAATCCTCTCCCTAAGTGGCTGTTGTGACATGTGTTTGCATATAAATGATTATCCTCCTTTGACAATGCAGGCTTACTGATTGCCAAAAAACTGTTTTGTGCGTGAGTTCCACTTGTATCTGTTTGTACCAGCCTTAAACTTGTGGGGGAGAAATGAGCAGAAGGATATTATCATAGAATTCATTGAGATCCTTTGTTTCTATATATTGTATTAACATGCTCAAATTCACATGGAATTTTTTTGTACTTCTTTTTTTTTCAAAATTCAAGTGCATGTTCGGCATTATTTCTAATCTACAGCATGAATGCTTTGTACTGTCTCCAACAAATACTGACCATGTACTGTTTTGTTCCTGTTGTGTGTGTACTTATCGCACAGCTCTGGAAAAGACCATATTTTAGAAAAAAATTGCAATTTAGCTGTAGGGCACTATAGCAGGCACAGCATGGGGGTGCTATTAAACTTTAAGTCCCTGTTGCCGCCGTCTCTGCAGCAGAACACTAATAACACATGCAGATAGGAGAAACATCCATCAAAGCCTGACAAAACTGACACCAATATTCTCAGATTGGCATCATATCTGTTAAAATCTTGCCGTGTGATTACTAATAGGTCTTTAGAGGTCTATGGGACAATTACGTTTGCAGAAGACTGAATGAGTCAAGACAAATTCGTAATGAAATAGAATGAGCAAGCAAAAAGGGACAGGCAGTAGATTGCATGAGATTCACTATTTTCTTTGCAAATGTATGATTCAAGCCATATTTACTATGATAAAATTGGATTCTATTTTTTCAGAACCTTTTACATCAATTTTAAATCCACAATTCTCTTGTAATTTCTACATAAAGAATTGCTAACTGCATTTTGATATCAGACGACACACAGACATTTTTCTACTTTTAAAAAATTGCTTACATCTATTGTCTGATGTTGCAAATATCTTGGTCTGTTGTCTTGTAGCTAATAATGATCTGGATATTGCCTCTTGCTTCATTCAATTTAAATGAAATGTTACATTTTTAAAGATATTTAGAAGGAAGGGAACAAAACCATATTGCATTTTTATCAGCAAACTAAGGATGGTAATAAGATTAATTAATTATTCATATGCAGATATTGCTAGTTTTGAGGTTGAATGTATAAGTAGGCGCTTGCTACACATGAAAATACTGGCTTGAATCCAAGACAAAATGGCATACATCCTAATAATGCATTCTAATCAAAGTCTCTGCATAGCTGATTGTCAACTTAACAACATTTTAGCAGATTTGTCAAATTCATAAGAAGCTTAACTAGATGAACTGGAACATCACTCTTTCTTTGTATAAATTTTCTTGACGATATTGTGTGTGTGTTTAGTGGTGATCATTTCTCCAGTAACTTGTATTATTATTCTCTCTTTCGTTATTTGTCCAGAACACCTTACTTTTTCTTTTTTACTCAGTTTCTACAGAGATCAGTGCTACTTCTGGTATACAATGTGAATGATAACAGAAACCATAAAGTTGCCTTCCTCCAACTTTTATGCAAGTCTAGTATTGAATTCACAACTCACTCTATGTTCCCTTTCAGGTTTAAAAAATGCACTTGTCTTTTGTGATTTTTTTTAACAGGTTAATTAATATAACGTTATTTATATACAAATTTAATTCACTTCTTTGGCTTAAAGATGAAAAAGTACTAAGTTTGAAGAAAAAAGATTTATACCCTTTCTAGTGGCTCTACTGTGTAATGATGTGAACCATTTTTTCCATGACTTCACTCCTAACATTCCCAGACTTTACCGAAACACTGGGGAAAATTAATTTTAATGTAATTTAATTTCTAGAGCAGCACCTTTCATACTTGTGGGTTCATGTGATTTAGACAAACAATCTCGAATTTGAATTGCCTCCCTTCTATTTGATTTAGATTTAGGCTCATTGAGTTGCTCATATTTGCACTGACATATACCTGTTTAAACCCATGGGGGAATAGGTGGCTGAGAAGTGTGTCCTATGCTGACATGGGCTTTCGAAGTGATTGCAGCATTAACGTTCAAGAATTTCTCTGCTCTTTTATGAATCTACCCTGGTTTATATTGTGGATTTTCTGGTGCGTCTAGTTGGTTTATTTTACTAGTTTTCTGTTGTATTAAAATTGAATTTGTTTTTAATAGCTAGTATCCCATTATTACAAGGTTAGGGAAAAAAAACAATTAGGAAGGCCGAGGGAAACAATGCCACTAAATTACTAAGGAGCATAAAAAAGAAAACGTAAGGTATTCTACAGACAAAAGAAAAATCAGAATAGGGATAGGGTGAGCAAGGGATGCACACAATAAACGCACAGGTAATGATGGCAGATAGCAGAAATATTAAATAAGCATTTTGCCTCAGTATTTACTAGAGAGGCTTACATGGTGAACATGACATTAGGAGGAGAGTTAAAAAAAGATATAAAGACATTTAAGATAGCAAGGGATAAGATAAATGATAAACTAATTAGCTTAGTGAGGATAAACCGCTTGGTCTGGATAGATTGCATCTGCACATGTTAAAATAAGTTAGGGAAGAGATAGCAGGGGCACAATTACACATAGATAAAAATTCATTGGAAAAGGGAATAGTGCCAGAGGATTGGTGGACAGCCAATGCGAATCCTTTATTTAAAAAGCTAGTTAGAACAAGCCCAGGGAACAACAGGCCAAGGCTTAACATCGGTAGTAGGAAAGATAATGTAATCCTTAATTAAAGATGTAATAAAAACATATGAAAATACAATAGAGTAGTCAGCATGCATTCCAAAAGAAAAGGTCATGCTTGACAAACCTTATTGAATTATTTGAAGAAGTAACAAGAAGAGTGGATAAGGTTAATGTAATAGACATGATATTTTTTGATTTCCAAAAAAACCTTTGATAAGTTACCTCTGAGTAGACTCATGTCTAAGATCGGAACATGAGGAGTTAGGGGACAAGTAGCAGAATGTCTAGCAAAACAGAAAACAGAGCAGGAGTTAAAATTAGTTACTGAGTTTGGAAAAGTTGAGACATCGTGTTCCACAAGGATCATTGCTGAGACCACGGCTGTTCACTATTTACATAAATAATTTAGACTCAGGGATTGGAAGTACAATTTCAAAATTTGTAGATGGCACTAAATTGGGGGTGTAGTTAAATATAGAGAAGCACTGTGACAAAAATAGAGAAAGATATTAATGAACTAGCAGAATGTGAATGTAACTGATAAATGAACTTATATATAGATAGGTGTGAGATGGTATAGTTTGGTTGAAAAATAAGGAAGTCAAATACTCATAGAGTCATGGGGAGAATTTTTCCTATGGCGGGCGGGCTGGGCGGGAGTGGGCGGGGGCGGGTGCACGCCATCATTTTACACGGGCGGGCCAATTAAGGCCTGCTCAGCGTAACATACGGCCAGTAGCGCTATGCGCTACCTATGCGGGCGGGGGGAGGAGGGAGAGTTGGGGCCTCCTGAGGTCATTGCCTGTGCGAGGGTTTGCAGGTCCGAATGCAACCCCAGGAGCCCCTGAGTCTGCTCCTGAAGCTGCCTCTCCATGCGAGTTGCCACTCTCTCAATGGAGCAGGCTGTGCACTCAGTGTTAAGGGTCAATGCAGAATTCATGCTCTGCACAGACTCCTCCATGATGGAGACCATGGCACGCAGACCCTCATGGATCTCCGCCAGTTCTCCCCACGCACCCTGATGGACATCTGACATCTGCCGCTTGATGGACGACTCCAGAGGCTCATCATCTGCCTCGGACGCAGCATGGTCCTGGACTCCAGCTGTGCTCCCACTGTTGGTTCCCACGGATCTCTCTGCCTCTGCCAGTTCCTCATGCAAATGTGATGTGCCCTCACCATTGCGCATTACCAACGGAGCCGGATAACTAATGCCCACCAATGTGTGAGTATCTGCGCTGGTGCCTGGTTCAGAGAGATGGTGTGACGCTGGTGCAGGTGTGATGTCTTCCTCTGAGCTCAATGGGGGATCTCCTCAGGGTCGCCGGCAGCTCCTGCGGATGGTGCATCTGAGGGAGGAAGGCAAAAGATCAGTACATTCAATCATCATAGCCCCTGTGCATGCTAGGCGGGCTGAGGAGACAGTGGAGACCCGCTGCATGGTGCCATCTTCTTTGGAGCTTCAATGGGCTCTCTGGCTTTGACAGTTCAGTTTCTGATGAGAGGAGCCCATTATGTTTTCAGTGCCCACCGCACACGCATCTGTCACCAGCACTTTTACCTTCATCCGTGTCCCCCATCTCACGAAGACCGGAGGAGTGAGCTAGCTGGTGGTATTCAAACTCCAGTGCATCGCTCTCGTGCTTCATGAGGATGCACAGATTTGGTACTCCTCCACCCATTCTGCGGCACTCCATGGAGCTATGACTCCTCTTCTCTTGACAGAGAAAAATGGACTTATTATTGCTCCGTCTCCCTGAAGGTCCGTACCTGGATCCTGCCTGCCCTCCCATTCGGGCATTAGGCAGGCCGTGTCACTGAGGCATATCTCACCCTGTAGTGCACTGAGGCCAGTCATGCTGCCATCCCATCCTTGGCAGGGCAGGCTTCAGTGCCAGTTCGCATACACACTCTTAGACCCCTGAATGTTCCAAGGAACAGGCACCCGCCTGAAGTTCTCCGCACGGGCCCATGCCGTTTCTGCACTTACCCTTGCTGACCACAAAAGATCATTGAACCTTTTGCGGCACTGAAGCCAAGTGCAGTGCACTACATCGTGTCCATTGACTTGGGTGTTGACCTCTGTCCAGGCCTCCTTGGTCAGGTGGGGCTGCCTTCTCTTGCCATCCCTGGGCATTAAAATATGCTGCCTGGCACTGACCTCCTTGACCAGCACTCCCAGGCACTCATCTGAGAAACGGGAGGGCAAAGTACCCACCCAACTTGCCCTCCTGACTTCCATGAACACTGGGTGCTGAGGCCATGGCTGCACACCAGGACACTTATTGGATTGCTTCCAAACAGCTCCCTCAGCCTCCCCCACAACTCCTGGCAGCCTTCAGGGAGCTGCCTCTTCTGTTTTTGAACACCCCGCTGGTTCCCCATTGGACCTGGCACCTGACGCGTTCCCACCCCTGCGCATGGGAAAAACAACCGGCAGTTGTGCTTCACGCTGGGTGGGCCTTAATTGGCCACCTAGCGTAAGGATGTGTTCACAGCGCAACCTCGGCTGGGAGCGGATTTTACATCCACTTTTGGCCACAGCTCGAGGGTAAAATTCAGACCATGGTGCTGAGCATCTGAGATCTCTAAGATGTGGAGTGAGCAAACAGTAATGGTAAGGCAAGAGCAAACTCAAAGATGTAAAGTGCATGGTGGATCTATAAAATAGCTATAGATGCTGGGACAATTGAAATTTCCAAAACTGAGTTTGATAGATTTATGTTAAGTAAGAGTATCAGGGGATATGGAAGAAAGACAAAGGAGTTGAGTTATAGATCAGCCATAATCTAATTAAATGGTGGAAAAGGCCCAAGGGGCTGAAAGGCCTACTCCTATTTTGTAAAACATGGAACATCTGGGGTTTGGGTGAATTTGAGGCCCAGGTCACATTTGAATGCCCAGAAGCTGGCTCTTTCCCAAAGACGGTAGGAGGGACATCATTATTGGTGGGTGTAAGTGGAAAGTCGTGAAGAGTCGGGCCATTGTCAAGGTTGATAGAAACCGTCCCCGGCGAAGTAAATGAAGGAAGAGGGAAATCAGAACATGTGCCAATGGAGGTGGGGCAGCAGCACACCTTTTTTTGTGTTGCTCTGCGATCCTGGGACAACGGGGGGTGTTGTCCTGGCAGCAGTCACGGCTTCCTCCATGGCATTGCCGAGTGGAAAAGCTCCCAGCCCCTGATTGGCCGGCAGCTCTCCCTGGTGGTACGTTGCAGTCCTCAGTCAGGAGGAAGGCCTGCTGCTGTCCACTTAACTGCCTGACGGGTAGAAGGTACAGTGGGCCATCCTCCCAAGAGTCAGCAAGATTGTCTCGCCACTTTTTCAGGCAGCGCACAAGACACCTGCCGAGAATGTAAGATTCCACCCACAATCATTTCAGATCACGTGTATGTGTTACGACCATGAATAGGTCCTTTGTGTGAAGAGGCGCATGTAAGTAATCAATAAACCAGCGTTCCTGAAGCAGTTTTCAATCATTTAATTGGTTGGGCTTTCCATTTTATTCTGTGATCTAATGATTAAGTAAAATGCCACCTGCTTAAGTTTAACCGCCTAAGGATTTTCTAAAATTTTAGTGGAATGATAAAGGGGATGCTTTGACCAAATTTACATTATTCATGATGCCCTGTTTAATGCTTTCAGCCAGAGACAATTTCCTACTTGACTCAGTTCACTTGTTGAGGTTTTTTTCTTAAACTGAAATTCGGTGTTATGTGATTTGTTGACTGACAGAAACACATCTTCTATATTTCTGAACAGATTAACAGCTTTGATACATTAGAATGGAAAGGCACATTACTTAGCAAAATGTAACCGTTTTCATGAAACAACACATCAGTACCTGTGAGGAAAAATGACAGATTATGTCCCAACAGAGACATTTGCAAGATTTTCTTTTTATTTCTGATTTGCAGACTCTTTTTTACTTCTAATTTCACACTGTTTTCTGGAAACCTCTTTAAATGGAATTATTTTGCTTATTTGCTCATGATCTCAAGCAGTTGAACACATATTCAATGGTGTAAAGGACCACCCCACAACCAATACTCTTTGAAGGGATCACCAACTATTTTCAGTTTAGAAAATAATTTTTCTTAAAACTGGACAAAGGCTTTAAACTGACTGAAACCATGACTGGCTACGACTCACACAAAAATAATTTTTGGCCCTCAGAACAGCAGCAACTTTGTTATCTGTAAAGAGGTGCTAATGCCCCTGTGACTGCAGAGATCAAATCCCAAGGAGTTGTCCAAAGACCATTTACCTTTCTAAGGCCAGGCTCTGGCCAGTGGAAGTGATCTGTCTGTGAGGACAAAGGTCCCTGAAACCTCTTTTTGAAATTATTAATGGCTAAAATATTAATCATCTCAAGAATCCAAACAATATATGTCCTTTGTCCAACCAAAGTGGAGAAGTGTCACCACATGACACCCCCCAATGCCCACCCCCCCCAGATCTCCATTCCAGGTTTGAATGACTGGCCCCCATCTACGCTGTTTCTACTGGAACTTCTGAACCTCTGTGCCAGCACCTACAAGACTAGATCATCTCTATGTGCTTATCCCAGTGTGGAAGTTCTCTCTGCTGAAAAAGTGGATTATCCGGCATCCAGTTATAGCCAGCTGACTCTGTGAAAGAATACACCATTGGATTTTGATTCTAGACTCTCAACTCGAGTGAAACAATAATTCTTATCTTCTCTGTGGTCTTTGCCTTGTACCTCTTTCTTCCCCTGTCCCTCTTTTACTGTATGAATGTACTGGGGGGGCTACATAGTGACACCTACTCCCGTGTTTTGAGTGTGTGTAAAATAAGCTAATCCTTTTAGTTCATCCTACCTCGAGTTTGCTGTGGGGTTATTAATAGAGAATTGGATCACACTAAAACTGAGAGGTTGTGAAAATACGCCACCACATATAAAGGGGGAAATCACAAATTAAAAACACCTTTCTGTTTATAGATGGGTGTGTGAAGGTGAGGTAAAGCATAGGAATTTTGGGTATGAGTACTGATTGATAGAGATTGCTGGTAAGTGGGCGATGGTGGTGCAGTGAATTGAGGAGTGATGCGGCTAGTGGTTCAATTGGTAGAACATGGCATTCAAAGATGCATGCTGACCGTGACTACTCATGCAAGATCATTCATTTCTCTTGTACTGCATCCATGTCCTTGGGTTAAATTCCTGGCATTGACCTCCACTGCCATCTCTTTCCTCTGCCTTTTGAACGTGTGTCTGGAGGACCTCTGGTCCCACCCCTGCCACCAAACTGTGTCTTCTTTCCACCTCTTCCACCAAGACCTCCAGTGCAGCATCCGAAAACCTTGCTGCTTCTCTCTGTCGTGGTCAAACTTTGCTGAACTTCCACAGTATAATATTCAGAATGATCTCAGCGCCATCAGTGGCCACTTTCCCCTTTAAGAGATGCAGCTTTAAATAGTACAGAATAGCTTTAAGCAGTGTGAGGCATTCACGATATTCACTGCCAATGCATACAACCAATCAACAGCAGGGGAGTGCTTGCTGCACATAGCAATCGCAAAAACTAGCAGTCAGCACCAAGTCGATGTCCTGCCTGCAGTGCGATGAATTGACACAGGTTAATCATGCATTGCAATCCCTTGTCTGTTTTCGGGGTTATCCAATTTAATCTGCTATATGTCATCAGGATGCCTCAAACAATTTCACAGCCATTGTATTCAATTTGAGCGCCGCAAAGTTCCACAAACAGAAATGGGGTAATGAAGATGTTGACTCCCTGCTGGGATACAGTCCATGATCATCAGTGCTTCCTCACTCACATAGCCATTCCTGTGCCTGCAGAACAAGATCTTGCAGATCATTTGACCAAAAAATGAAAACAGTTTAACTGAACTTGACCCTGTCACCGCCTCAGCCAAAGGATACTGGATAGTGATCAAGAATAGGAAAGCTGGCCGTTTGTTGTTGGTGCTGCTTTCCCCTTATTTAGAGTTATGAACTAAGGCGCTACCTGGCTGAAACCAGTCAGCAGGCTAAAGACCAAATCTGGAAACTTCCAGACTTCATTGGACAGAATTTAACGGGTGGGCACAATATTTCAGTCGGCGGGCACGTTGGTACCCACCGACAATTAAGAGAGCATTTAAGCCCATTAATGGAGTAATTGACTCCAAATTTTCGTCATCCATCCAACCTTACGGTTGGCGTACAGGCGAATCAGGCAGGCGGCCTTTACATTTTCATGAACCCTCATTCAAGGGCAGGATGAGGTTCCCATTATGACATAAAATAAAAATATAAAATCTGTGGGCAGCATTTTAATCATTTGTATCTTCAGGCGCCTGATTCTGATGCTTGGACATTTTTTTTCCGGCTTTTTGAAACTTTATTTGGTGGTTTTCAGGTCTGCAGCTCCCTGAGGCGGCTCTCTGCCTTCAGGGAGCTTTCCCTCAGTGCTCGCCTGCGCCCACATTGACGTTATTGCCTGGCCTCTTCCTGCCCCCACCCCGGCAGCGCTGGGCTTTTCAGCGCGCAATTCACACTGGCTGGCCATTAATTGACCAGTCAGGGTGAAATCGCGGTCGGGGGCGATCCCAGTCAGCGGTCCGTTTCCTGGCCAATCCCAGGCCCACGATCACGCCCGCCCACCGAGCTAAAAATTCAGGCCAATGGCAAAGCACTATCTTAAAATGACTAAGTCTTTGAGGGGAACTCTTAAAACTGTAAAGATGAAGACACTTGTTCACATATTTTCCTCTGGACAGAAGCCTGTATTCTCTTGAAAATGAGCAATGAGAATATTTTGATTTCCCAAACGTTAACAAATCAAATATTCAACCTGTTGTTTGATCCCAGTAAAATCCAGTTTCATTGGCATTAGAACTCAGATCATTGAAAACCCTTGGTTAAATAAATCATTTGCACAGCTGGCTAATGATATACTGGAAGTTGTATTTTCCCCCATTTAATCTTTGTCTCAAAATAATTGGGAAAAGGATCTAGTTTATTTCTAATTAGATATGATTTTTAAAATTTACAAAATAAACCCAAAGTTAAATTTCAATTTTCATTAAGGGAAAAATCAGTGAGTGTTCGAATTGGTACTGGTAGAAGGCTCAGGGCAGGTTGTTTCAATGCCATCTTGCTGGAGAATATTACACAGCACAGAAAGATCTCAAGAGTGGAGATTTTTTTGTTAGCTTTTAATTTTCCTTTCTTCTATACAAAGCCGTATCATGAACACTGCAATGGTCCTTGATCCACCAGTTATCCTTGCTGGTTTCTATTTTCATACCAAATACGTTCTGTAAGCCAGTAATGATTGGTCTATAGACCAATTCCATATTCAGCATTTAACATGACCATTTTCAACATTTTGGGATTCTCCCAAAATTTATTTTGTTGAAAAACCAGAGATTTCAGCCCAAATATTGTTGTTCAAATCAGACATATGGCTGAGGTTCTTTCACCTCCAAGTATTTGCAGAGCCCTCCACCAAAATGCGCCATAAACCCTAGCTGATCTTCTGGAGTTGAGATCATTTAAATATTGGAGGCAGCTCACTGGTCTCCACCATGGGCAGATGTTTTTTGCTGTGACAGACCTCTGTGCTACTTGCAAAATCGATGCATTTAAGATGTTTGTTTTAGCTTTCTTCTTCAACCTGGGAAATCTATCATTCTTTGAGCGTTATACAGGTTCTGTCTGCAATAATAATTTCTTGGGCTCTCTTTCTGCCACCAGAGATGCTGGACACCAAGTCAAAATGGGCATTTCTGGAAGTCAGTGGTACAAAGGTCTAAGTGGAGAGAGAAATGCTAGAAGATGTATTCTTCTTTTTTTTAATCTTTATTTTTCCATGGGATATGGGCGTTGCTGGTAAGGCCAGCATATGTTACTCATCCCTAATTGCCATTTAACTGAATGGCTTGCTAGGCCATTTGAGAGGGCATTTAAGAGTCAATCCCATTACTGTGGGTCTGCAGTCAGAGACAGGTAAGGATGGCAGATTTCCTTCTAAAAGGATATTGGTGAACCAGGTAGGCTTTTGCAATAACAAAATAAATATTTTCATGATCACTATTGCTGAGGCTAGCTTTGCATTCCAGATTTATTAATTTAATTTAAATTCTGTCAACTGCCAAGGTGGGATTTGAACCCATTAACACTACGCCAGCACCTCCCTCTGCATCTTCTTTTAATATATGTCCCATATTCAATATTGCTTGGACTGTCCAGTAGGAAATTGGGAACAAACTGTAGGATGAGCATATGGAAGGACATCAGCTGAGCAGTGGAGGACAAATGATCTCAGCCAAGGGTAATTAGGACAATTTGGTTTCATTGCATTGAATCAGGAGTTAGACTGGGTAAATGTTGAAAGAAAAATAGTCTAAATGTCATATTTTATGGGAACAAAGGCTTGGTTCTCATTTTACTGTAACACACAAGGCCATAAATTCAGAATTCCTGCAGTGAAATGTCTAAAGGTGAAATATTTAATTCTTCATTAACAGGATGTAGACATTGCTGACAAGGTCATCATTTAGTACTGATCTATAATTGTCTTTGAGTTGATGGTGAGTTGATTTCTTGAACTTTCGCAGCCTGTGTAGCATACTGGATGAGCAAAAATTTCTTCCAATTAAATATTGGAAAGACTGAAGCCACTGTTTTTGTCCCCTCTCCAAACTCCATTCCCGAGCTACCAACTCCATCCCTCTCCCTGGCAACAGTCTGAGATTAAACCCATTTGTTCACAACCTTGGTGCCACATTTGATCCCAAGATGAGCTTCCAACCTCATATACATGCCATCACCAAGACTGCCTATTTCCACCTCCATAACCTCACCCGTCTCAGCTTATCTGCTACTGGAACCTTCATTAATGCCTTTGTTACCACTAGACTTGACTATTCTCATGCACTACTGGCTGGTCAGCCACATTCTACCCTCTGTAAACTTAAAATTATCCAAAACTCTGTCACCCATGTCTTCACTTGCGCCAACTTCTATTCCCCTATCACCCCTGTGCTCGCTGACCAATATTGGCTCCAGGTCAAGCGAAGCCTTGATTTTAAAATTCTCATCCTTTTTTTCAAATCCCTCCATGGCTTCACCTCTTCCTATCTCCTCCAGCCCCACAGCTCTCTGAGATACCTGTACTCCTCTAATTCTGACCTCCTCTGCATCCCCATTTTTAAAATTGCTTCACCATTGGCGGCCATGCCTTCAGTTGCTTAGGCCTCAAGCTTTGGAATACCCTCCCTTACACCTCTGCATCTCTCTTCTGCGCTTTCCTCTTTTCAGACACTCCCTTAAAATCTACCTCTTTGTCCAAGCTTTTTGTCATCTGACCTAATATCTCCTTGGTGGCTTGGTGTCATACTTTGTTTTATGATGCTTCCGTGAAGCGCCTTGGGACGTTTCATTATGTTAAAAGCACTATTTAAATATCCGCTGTTGTTGCAGATGCTCCACAAAACTGCTGGGTCATCATAAGAAATAGGAGCAGGAGTAGGCCAATCAGCCCCTAGAGCCAGCCCCACCATTTAATAAGATCATTGCTGATCTGATTGTGGCTTTAACTCTACCTTCCTGCCTGCTCCCCACCGCAATGATGCTTGATTCCCTTGTAGATTAGAAATCTGTGCATCTTAGCCCTGAATATAGTCAATGACCCAGCCTCCAACCGCTCTCTATGGAAGAGAATTACAAAGTCTAATAACCCCCTGAAGGAATAAATTCCTCCTCATTTCTGCTTAACTGGGAAACTCCTTATTTTTAAAACTTGCTCTATATCACCCACCAGAGGGAAACTTCTACCTGGTTTAGCCCCTCAGAGTCTTTCATGTTTCAATAAGATCACCTCTTATTCTTCTAAACTTGAATGAGTATAGGCCCAACCTGCTCAATCTTTCCTCAGACAACCGCATCATCCCAGGAGGTTGCCTATAGGACCTTCTACGAACTGCTTCCAATACAAGTTTATCCATCCTGAAGTAAGGAGACCAAAACTGTACACAGTACTCCAGGTGCGGTCTCACCAATGCCCTGTACAGTTGGAGCACTTTTATATTCTAACCCCTTTGCAATAAAGGCCAACATTTCATTTGGCTTCCCAACTACTTGCTGTACATGCATGCTAACCTTTTGTGATTCACATACAAGGACACCCAGATCCCTCAGTACCACAACATTCTGCACTCTCCATTTCAATAATGTTCTGCCTTTCTTTTCTTCCTACCAAAATGGATAACCTCACATTTCCCCACATTATATTCCATCTGCTAAATTTTTGCCCACTCATTTAAGTTATCTATATCCCTTTGCAGACCCTTAGTATCCTCCGCACAACTTGCTTTCCTAGCTATCTTTGCATTGTCAGCAAATTTAGTTCATCCAAGTCATTAATATAGATTGCAAATAGTTGAGGCCCCCGCACTGACCCCTGTGGCACTCCACTAGTTACAGTTTGCCAACATGAAAATGAACCAATTATCCCTGCTCTGTTTCCTGTTAGTTAGCCAATCCTCTATCCATGCTAACATCATGAACTGATCTTGCTCAGTGAGTTACATGAGTTTGACCTGCCAGCAATGAAGTAATGGCAATATAATTCCAAGCCAAGATAGTGTGTGACTTGGAGGGGAAACTGGAGGTGGTGTTCCCAGGTGGTGTCAGCTACCCTCGTCTTTCTAGATGGCAGAAGTTTTGGGAGGTGCAGTCAAAGAAGCTTTGGCGATTTACTTCAGCGCATCTTGTGACTAGTACACACTGCAGTCATGTTGTGCCAATGGGGGAGGGAATCAATATTTAAGATGGTTAATAGGGTGCCAATCTAATGGGCCACTTTGTCATGAATGGTGTTGAGCTGCAACTCATCTATCCAAGTGAAGAGCGTTCTATCAAATTTCTGACTTGTGCTTTGTAGGTGGTAGAAAGGCATTGGGGACTCAGGAGGTAATTCTCTTGTCACAGAATTCCCAGCCTCTGACCTGCTTTTGTAGCCACAATACTTATGTGGCAGGTCCAGTTAAGTTTTTTTTTACTTAGATCACACAACAAATGGACATTCGGCGATGCAGCCCATTCCAGAATTTATTCTGCACTTGCGCCCCCTCCCATCCTTCCTCATTTAACAATATCAGCATACCACTGTATTTCCTTCTCCCTCATATGCTTACCTAGCTTCTAGAATTAGAGGTCATAGTCTTGGGATAAGGGGTTGGACATTTCAGACTGAGATGAGGAGAAATTTATTCACAAAAAAGCTTTGTAATTCTACAACCCGGAAGGATATGGATGCTCAGCCCCGTTGAGTCTATTCGAGACTGAGATCGATAGATTTTTGGACACTAAAGGTGGAACCGGCGTTGGGCGTGTTCGGTGGCGTGAGCGGACAATATGGCGAGAAGGCCAAAAATTGGTTTCACGACACCGTAAAGCCAGTTTGCAATCGTCCGCTCAGCTCGTTGAAGGCGGGCCACCATCGGATGTCGGGAACCTCATTTTAATACACCTGCATATCATTATAAGGCTAGCCCGCCGGAATCATCCCCCCCTCCCCAACCCCGCTGGACAGTCCGCCCACAACAGCATATGAAAGGCACTTGGCGGGCTGCACTTTGAGGGGAACTCGGAGGTGAGGGCAAATTAACGTTGTGGAGCTTTCGCGAGGGATGCCAGTTGGGCTTCAAGGTTGAGGTGTGTTGTGGGGGGGGTGGTGTGGAGGCAAAGGCTGCCCTGTGAAGGTAACACACAAGGATGTGTGGGGTTGGCTGGGGTGGGAGGGTGGGCGAGGGAAGCAGCCATGCATTAGCGACACCGTGTATAAAGTGACCATTCCTCTGCAATTGAGACAGTTCAGGTGCAACCAGATTGATACGATTGGGTTCGGGACTCTAGCTTAACTGCCCAGTCAAGCAACACAGAGGCATCAAAGTGCCACCAAATGCTCCAGAGCTTTTCACCCCTCGGGTACACACTGCAAACTAATGGAACGTTTTAGTTGACTGTGGAACAGTTGAACGACTGGCCACCACTTGGATGGCCAGACATTAATGCGCTGCATGGCTGCTCGAAACAATCTCCTTGCTAGAGCTGGTCGTGGAGCAGTCCCTGGTGGAGGCGCTCACAGCCTCTTGCAATGTCATCATCCTAGTTTGGACCAATCTCCCCCATGGTTCAAGCTAACAGTGCAGCCTTGCAGTGCGGGTTAGGAGAATGTCTGTGCCTGAGCTGAGAGCACAGCATGCAGTCCAGTGGGCAAAGCTGCCGCCAATCGGTCAGATGGAGTGGGGCAGAGGAAGGTGGGGTTTTGGGCAGCCATGCAGCGCATTAAAATCTGGCCATCCAAGTGGTGGCCAGCACTCTCTTGGATGTGTTAAGGGTCCTTCAGACTTAACCAAGAGAGGTTCTTAGTATACCCAGGCTAACCCACGCATCTCTGTATTTCATCCTGCAGAAGAAGTATATCAGGAGCCTGGTGAACTCACTGTATGCCACATGGCATACAGAGAGCAAAGACAACAGAGAATAGAATGACTGAGGCTCTTGGCTGCGCAGAGGGAGGAGCAGCATTCTCAGGAAGAAGGGGCAGCTGGGGCTCCCGCACACACTGCCAAAGATCCACCAGAGCTGCCAGAGCTGTCACTGGTCGGCACCTAGCTAGACCCTGGGTCTATAGACACTGCCTTTCATTCCTGCAGATAACTGAGAACCAGTGTCACCGAAGATTGTGCATGTCCTAGGGAACTGGTCAGTTACATCTGCCAGCTACTGCAGGATTTGGCGCCACGTGAACTCGGAGGGCAGTGGCCATGAAAGTGACCGCGGCACTCAATTTCTATGCCAGTGGCACCCTTCAGGGTTCCACAGGTGACCTCTGTGGGATACCACCAGCCTCCACCCACAAACGCATCCATGAGGTCACGGATGCCATCTACGCAAGGGCACACAACTTTTTTTATTTTGCCTGCGACCAAGAGAACCAGGATGCAAGAGCGATTGGATTTTCCCAGATCTCGTGTTTCCCACAGGTGCAGGGTGCCATCGACTGCATTCATGTGGCGCTCAGATCTCCGTTGCAACAAGTGGTCAACTATGTCAACTGCAATGAATTCCATTCGCTGTATGTGGAACTGGTGTGCGACCACCACAAGCACATCCTGCAGGTCTGCATACAGTTTCCAGGGAGTGTGCATGTCAGTCGGTCACAGATCCTTGATGTCTTCCAGGGTCCACAGAGGCTGCAGGGATGTCTCTATGAGGACAAGGGCTACCCACACAGGCTGTGGCTGATGATACCCGTGCGGCAGCCTCAGTCTGCAGCAGAGCGACGCTATAATGAGACTCATGCTACAACTCGCAACTTGGTGGAACAGACCATCGGGATGCTGAAGATGCGGTTCCGGTGCCTGGACCGGTCTGGTGAAGCCCTACAATACAGTCCTCATTGGCATCATCTGCTGCGTCCTTTACAACCTGGTGCTCCAACAGGGAGCAGAGCTGTTCAGGAGGAGGTACAGGAGCTGGAGGTCTCCTCTGATGAAGAGGACATCGACAGGGTGATGAGGGTGAGGAGGTCCTCGAAGGTGACGGTGACGGCGATAAGGCCCTCACACTGGCCAGATGAGGCAGGCGCACTGAAGAGGCCCTCATAGCTGCTACATTTGTGGAGGATAATGACGACATGCAGTGAGGAGACACCATAAGATCCTAACATTGCATCTATGAACGTTTGGCTCCAGTCTGGTCTATGGCAGCGCATATATCCCCCATGATAATGGTCCTGTCATGGAGACACAGTGAAGGCCCTAATTGTCACTCTATTCCAGGAGGACAATGATGACACGCAGTGAGTACACTCCATAGATATTTACATAGCTTCTGAGAATGTCTGACTCCTGCCTGGCCAAGGGCATCTCACTTGCGCTCCGTGATCAGGGTCATATGATAGAGACGCAGCCATGAAACTTAAAATGCACCTGATCCTTTGTCCACCTTCAGCACCTGAGCCCTTCAGGAGCATAGCGGCTCTGGTCACAGATGCTGAAGAGATGGGGGCCCAGCCCCACCTTAAAAGGTGCTAAGAGCATACAGGGAGAATTAAGGAACTCTGTGACACCTGCCCACGACATTCTGGCAGCAATGACAAGCACCATCGAAGTGCAGGCATCAGTAATGTGTCCAGGGAGTGTGAAGCCGGACCATCACTTTGGTCTGAAGGTTACACACTGCACAGAGAAGAGGCCCTGGACTGAGACACCTGCCTTTATCTTGTGCAGAAAGGTTTCACATCTGAGTGACACGAACACTGTTCATCAGAACAAGGAGACATTGGCAAGGAGACATTCTTGGGAGTTTATTTACAATAGTGAACATTATGTACAAGTGATTAACACCTGTACCCAGGCTGTGCAACTGCATCTTCAGCACCTTCCTAACCCTGCCACTACGTCTTGGTGCTTACCTGATATCCACAGCAGAGGTGGAGGCAGCCTGCTGACTGCTATGCCCTGTCTGTGATGACCTTGGTGGGCATCTTCTGTAGAGCTGAGACCTGGAGGACCCCAGCCTGCTTTCGGGGTCCTGCTGTGTGGCAGTGGCACCCTCCTTGGCTTGTGGAGCTGGAGCTGCTGAGGTCACAGGAACAGGGGATTCAGTTGGGCTGGACAGTCCTGTTGCACTGCTGGATCCTCACTTCATAGAGCAGCGCCGACATCACTGTCAGCACAGGGCCGGTCCAGACCATTGCCAGCCAGCTGGATGGCTCTGTTTTCAAAGGCCTTGATTTCAGGTATTCCTCCACCAGTCGGCAACCTCTCCCTCTTGTTGCATGCCAGCTTGTCCTGCATGGATAGAGATGGGAAAAGTGTAAACAGGATGCCTGCCGGGCCAGATGATAAGTATACCTGGCCTGTGTGGGTGGTGAGTGGTCCATGGACACGCTGAGGACAATGAAGGTGTGTGTAAGAGAGTGAAAGATGATGTCCCTTGAACTGGCAGTGAGTGAGGGCCCTGTGGATGTGTGATGGGTTTGAGAGTGTGTGAGTTGAGAGTGATGAGAAGAGTGACTTATCTTGGCAGTACGGAGGGGATCATTCATCTTCTTGTGTCACTGGGTTGCTGTCCTCTTTTTCCGGACATTGGCACTGACCACTGTTGCCAACGCCTCCCAAGCCAGATTGATGATGTTGCTTCCTATCCTGCGGCTAGAGCGGGGGTAGCGGACATCACAGTGAGCCTCCACTGCGCCCAAAAGGCATTCGAAGGATGTGTCATTGAACTGGGGGTGGGGGGGGCTGCAGTCTTTTTGCCTTTCAGGGCCATGTCTTCTGTGCAACAGTCGTGAGCTGGAAGCACAGAGAGATGTGCGTGCGGCTGCACTTTAAATATGGCGCCCGGCGTGATGAAGCAGCAAGTGAATGTGAGCCTGCCCGCCATGGAAACGGTGTTTCCCAGGAATGCGTGTTTGGGACGATATGGCGTGAAAAGCCGCCATTGCGGCTGGTGGGCAAAACGCCGTTTTTCCTGCCCGCTACCGCACTTAATGCAAATCTGGGATGATTCCGCTCTAAGACAGTCAAGGGATTTAGGGATAGAGCAGGAAAGTGGTGTTGGATGTAAAAGTTCAGCCATGATTTATTAAATGGTAGAGCAGTGTCGAGGGGCCATATAGCCTTCTCCTGTTCCTACATCTTGTGTTCTTCTCCCTTAAATGCATCTTCCTTTGCCTCGGGTTATCCCTGCAGTAGCAAGTTTCACATTCTCATCATTCTCTGGATAAAGAAGTTCCTTCTGAATTCCCTATTGAATTTCTTAGTAACTATCTTATATTGTTGGCCTCCAGTTTTGCCCTTTCCCACAGGTGGAAACGTTCTTTCTTTGTTGATTCTATCGAAACCTTTCATCATTTTAAAGAGTTCTATTAGATCTCCTCTCAGTTTTCTCTTTTCAAGAAAAAAAATGCTGCAGTCTATTCATCATTTCCTGATGGGTATAACCTCACAGTTCAGGTATCATCCTTGTAAATCTTTTCTGTGCTCTTTCCAGTGCCTCTACATCCTTTTTATAAAATGGCGACCAGGCTGCGCACAGAAATCCAAGTGTGGTCTGACCAAGGTTCCATACCCATTTAGCATAACTTCTCTATTTTTAGTTCTATCTTAATATTGACCTGAAACATTAATTCTGTTTCTCTTCACAGATGCTGCCTGGCCTGCTCAGTGTTTCCAGCATTTTCTGTTTTTATGTCAGATTTCCAGCATCTGCAGTATTTTGCTTTTGAACAGCTAGAACTAGATTAGTTTACCATGTGCTACTAGCAGGGGAGAATCTATTAGCTGCACACTTACCCTCTGTGTGAGTGAGTTTAGCAATTACCGTAACAGTGTACACTAATTGTTTCTGATCTTTCGCCATAAATAATTGAGTTGAAAAATCACATGCATAGGGAAGCCATTTTTTTTTGGAAAATTACATAAACTCTATCACTCTTCCAATCTCCTTTTCAGCAAGTAAAGCAAAAAAAAACAAACTCCTCCTGCCATCCATTGAACCACAATGAAATCATATAAAACAAGTTTCCCCACTATATAGTAATCAGAAGGTGTTAACTCTCTCACTGCAGTTCTTCACCACCAACCATCAGTTGATGACATTACAAATACCAGAGTAGTGATAAGTGGAAAACATTCTAGGCACTTCTTAGTCCTTACTTCTTAGTTCTTCTCTGCACAAGATAAAGGAAATTTAGTTTTGTCATTAGTTTGCTTTTAACTTCACTAAATTTGAATGAAATTATCCTATTAAAATGCATAGACAGTATCTAACTGTTCTGAAATTGTGATTAATGATACCATAAAAGGATCATTAACATGTGAGATTCCATGAATAGCCACCAGGCAATAAATAGTTTTGAATCACTGACAGCCCTCAGTTCAATCTCTCGGTGAAGCTATTTACATGGTAAATTCCTCATCATAAATAACACAACTCCATGAAAGGAGTCCGGGGCTAATTAAAAATGAAAATGAGGGAATAGGGTCCTAATCAAGCTGCTGTGAGGAGAAGCAGCCCAGCCAAATACAATCCCAGGGAAAAAAAATGTATGAAAAGTACTAAATTATCCCTTAGGGTCATTGCCATCAGAATATCTCAAAATTGAGAAATCGCTAGCCACTATTTATCCCTCAATCAACACTACTAAAAATCACATTTTCATGTGATAATGGTCGTTATCATGTTGCTGTTTGTGGAAACATCCTGTGCGCAAATTGGCTGTCATGTGTTCTACGTTACAATGACTACAATTCAAAAATACTTCATTGGCTGCAAAGCATTTTAGTATGCCCTGAGGCTGTGAAAGGGCTATAGAAATGCAAACCCAGTCCCAACTCCAAATAAAAATATCATATCAGTAACACCATATAAGCATTGTACAGCTCTTATATCAATGTGCTGTGCCTTATGCAATTTCATATTGCAGCACTGATATTCAGTCAAATTTACTTCTGACAATCACCAATTCCACTGACTTTTTTTTCAAATGCTGATCAATGCAGGGCAGTTGTACTGAATTTGTGTCCATAAATAGGAAGAATCCATTATTAAGTTGCGGGGGGGGAGGTGCGGCGGGGTGGGGGAGAAAAGCTGCCTTTAATTTAGATTCAAATACAATGGGATTGCCTATTGTCTGCAATTCTCCCTGGTACTTTAAAGAGCTCTGAGGGCAAGCATTCACTTTGTGTTCAGATGGTATTTTCAGCCATGCTGTTAAATTAACATGCTTTCAGATAATGTGATCTGTTTCATGGGAAAGCATTTTAGATGGTGTAGCAACATTTTAAGCAACAAAACATCTGCCTAAAACTCAGATGTTCTGCATGAGCCATCACTGAAATCATTCAGCTGGCACCAACAGATATAGTGATCATTTGGTTATAGTAATCATTTGGGGACTGGCTCAAATTGATTGTTAGAATTGAGTTCCACTGTAAAACAATTAAATGTGAGAATAATCTTATAGAACAACACTCATCACATCAGCAATGCATTAGTTGATGGCTTATTTAGTGTTGATGGAGCTATTTCTGTTATATTAATTTCTTTTTCTTCATCTGACTAATTGTAGATAACAACTTTACTGTAGTTTCCAATTTAAAATAGTCATTGGGTTCAAGTAATTATTGGGAGACAAGTGAAATTCATCCCACACCCTCGTCACCGTGTGGCTATTCACAACATGTTAGTTGTAGCTCCAGTGAGAGACAATAATTATAATAATTACAATAATTATTCTGGCTGCACCCCCACCTCAAGATTTTTGCAAAACCGGGCTTTCTATCCCCACCATCCAAGTTGAGATTGTTTTGCAATCTTTGTTCCCCCATTCTCACCCCACCATTTCTCTTCTTACCTTTATCCTCTTCCTCGCTCCTCTCCATCTTCATTTGCTCTTCTTTCAATCCATTCTCCTTTTCCATCCCATTATTCCCCTTTCTCCCCTCCTCCCCCATGTTCCCTCCTCCTTTCTGTCTTCCCCTTCTCCTCTTCTTCTTGTTTCCCCTCTGGCCTTTCCATCTCTCCTCCAAATTTCTATCATCCTTCTTACATATGAAAACCTTGGATGGGGAAAGACCTATTAGACCATCCAGTCTTCTCCAGGTAGTTTTGATGCCTTAGAAATCACAAAGCATGCCCTCTCCATCCATACAGAGCTATGTAATCTACTGGAAGAGGCAAAAACAAAGATTAAAAACTCATGCCAATCAGGGAAAAAAAACTGAAAAATTCCTCTCTGACCCCCACAGGCAATCAAAACTAATTCAGGTGGTTGTATTAGCCCTGATCTTCCTCGCAGGATACCAATTTACTAGTGAGGGTTATCTTTGCCTCAGCCAGAAGCAGGTCCAGCTCTGGCTGAGAAGAAAACCAACGAATCAGCATTCGCCCTGTGAGATAGCAACCTGCTCCACCGATCCACTATTGTCTGGGAAAATGAGAAATGTAACATCCAGCCAAGTTCTACCCTTATATCACTTAAGCATGGGTACATCACCTGGTCCTCCCTGTCATATCCAGATGAAATAATGGTTCATATAAATACAGTCTAATTCCTTCATTATATCATAAACCTTAATTAAATCAACAAGTCCACACTTCTCTGAAGTATAGAGATGTGGTTCATTGAGCCAATTTGTGTGACTAAGGTTTTAAACTGGTACTCAATATTTATTTTTAAGGGTGCATGTGGGATTGTTGGCAGGGCCAGTATTTATTGCCCATTCCTAATTGAGTAGCTGTTTAAGAGGAAATCACATTTCAATGGATCTGGAGTCTAGATCAGGTGCAGATATCCTTCTCTTAAGCAAGCAGACAGATTTTTTTGTCATAAAAATTACATGATCACTATTACTAATACTGATTTCTTTGTTAGAAATTTAATTATTAACTGAATTTAAATTCCCCAGCTGTCATGGTGGGTTTTGAACTCATACACTACCAGATCATTAATCCTCCCCGCCAGATTACTAGTACAACACCATAATCACTCTGCTACCATTTCCCTTCCTCGCCCTCCTGTGTACCCTTTCCAAAACCTTCAGGATCAAAAATCCAAGTGCTGGTGAGCCCTTACAACACATGCCTTGGTCCCTTTAATTATCCTTCCTTTGACAGAATGGCACCTTCACTGTGGGCTGGGGGACACAGAGGCAGGATGTTAATGTCGTGGCTCTGGGAAAGAGCCTTGGCAAAGCTCACTAGTTCTCAATATCACCAGCCACATGAATAGATTAAAACTAGAAACTGTGGGTGGGACTCTTGCGAGTCAGGAACCTGATTTATTAACTGGTGAGCTTTGCTGAAGCTCTTTGCTAAGGCTCCATAGGAATGTGATTGCCTCTTAAATAGCCACTCAATTAGGAGTGGGCAATATATATTGGCCCTGCCAGCAACCTTACATGCATCCTTAAAAATAAAGGAAATATGAAGATTAAGTACCAGTTTAAGGTTGTTTCTCAGGCCTCTCACTCTTATCTGGGAGGTCCTGCTGTGAGATCTAAGGAGATGAAGTGAGGTGATCTTTCCCAAGTATAAGAAGACACCAGCCTCTCAAAACAAACAGGCGTGGATGGACGTGGTTGAGGAAGTCAGCAGCAAGAGTGTGCTCCCTCCAACCTTGAGACTATGCACCAAGAGGATCCAGGAGGACAGGAAAGGTGAGTGATATAACACTTTCAGGTGCCAATCCCCACACACTGACTGTCCCAGCATCTTCTTGCACAGCACTGCTCAGGACAACACACTTTGCAGCTCCACTCATTCCTCTTTCTGCAGGCACCTCACATCCTCATCTGGGCAGCAGGGACTCACATTTATCCTCAGCCTGTTGCCCTCTTGCATCCATACTTCACAGTCACCCTCCACAAATGTTGTCCCTCCCTCCTCTGCACATAACCCATTATGTTCACTCACATCAACTCTTTGTTTACTCTCCCTGAAGGACAAAGCAGCACACAACTTGATGAGAGGCACAGACTTAGTTGAGGGGCGGGGGGTAGGGGGAGTATGACAGCAGCATGAAGTGACATGCACCTTGTTGGCCATTGGCAATGCATGCCCGCCTGGTCCACTGGGAAGGAGGTTTTTTTCCAGGAGGCTGCAGATGTCAACAGTAACCTGCCCTGGGAGCCTGAACCTCCTGAGGCACTGGTGCTGAGACAATCGAGAGAGCTGGTCCTCTGCCTGTAGACCCTGTGTTGGGGATCTTGCCTCCTTGTAACTGAATATCAGAGTTCATCCCCTCTGCCCGGTGGAGGCACATGCAATTGAGGAGAAGGCAGCTGGTGCTGCTCCTGCTGCTGGTATTGATGGTGTTGTGGCTTCTGCTCTTGTTCCTCATTAGAGGTGGAAGGTGGAACTACATAACTGGCTTCTGCGCCATTGTGAAGGCTGGCAGCCAGAAAGTGCTGCTGAAGGTGAGTGACGTGCCTTCCAAGAAGTTGGCAACCACCTGCCAAGCAGTGATAGCACTCACTGAGAGAAAGTCCTTTGAACAGCACCATCTGGCCAAGGCTGGAGCTCTTCAGCTTACTCATCAAAGGCTCCCCAACCTGTCAGTTTCACTGAAGAAGCTATCGCCACTGTCTAATCACTTTGGCAATCCTGATGAGTTGTTGACAGTTCAGGTAACGGGTGCCCTGGCTGGGAAAGTCAAACCCAGGAAGATTTTAAAAGGCTCACAATAATTTTTCAATTGATTTCTCACCAGATCCAAGGAACTTCCCTACCCAGCATCAATTTCAGGGATTTGGCTCCCTGCATGCATGCAAACCAGCCTACCCTTTTCTGGGAATAATCCGCCTTATATTTTAACTGAATCCTAACTCAAGGACATGCACATGGCCAGCATAGTATGCTTTTGGTTTTGTTTGATAATACTCCAATGAAATATCTTGAGACATTTTACTACATTAAATCTGCTATATAAATGCAAGTTGTTGTTGATTTGTTTTATAATGAATTGTCTTGTGAATACACACTAGAAACTCAGTTGATTTCACTATAGTTTTACATAATTGGCCAAAAAGCCTTTAGAGAGTAAAGAACTAAAACCCCAAGAACTCTCTCTTTCACCACTGGTTGGAACTATTTTTTCTGTAGGGTGTACATATGTTTATTATTTTACCTGTTCAAATACATAGCACCACTATGAAACTGGGTGCCATGGTAGTGGCACTGTGCCTGTCATCCACCTGCCTCGCCCATTCCCACAGAGATTTTACCAGCGGTGGAGGCGGCACCAGGCAGTCTGCTCATCGGGGACCAATTGAGGCCCTTGCATTGCCAGCCACTTAAGGGACTCCTCGCACCACCACTGGGATTTTAATAGCAATGGGAGAACTTCAGCGCCAAGTGTTCAGCCCGCCAGGTGAAAACCGGTGTCAGGCGAAGATGTGTGGCTCCTTTTTGGGTCGCTAGTGCCCTTCAATGGCCCCACCCAAAGTAATTCTCCCCCCCCCCCCAGGCTACCCCTCCCCCATGCCCTGAAGCTCCTGGCCCCCCAACACCGTTGCCGGGGCCTGCGAGCCTGGCCCCAGCAAGGCTCCAGACTCACATTTCATCCCAGATCCATTGCTGAATGCCTTCCTCAGGGACTGTTGCAGTCCCAGCCATGGCTACCGCTCCAGGTGGTGCAGCTTGGACCAGAGAGCTGCCAGACATTTTACTGGCTGACAGCTCTCAAAAGCGGCACGTCTTCCCTTATGGGGCAGGCAAGCAAGCCTCAAGCCAATAAATTATTGTTATTAATTGCAGGGTAAATCGGCCAAGTGGAGGCGAGCTCCATCCTGACTTTTATGTTGGGTGGACGTGACCCCACACCAGCGTAAAATTTAGCCCCTAGATCTGTATTTAAGCATTCCCTACAATCCTAACTCTGCACATATCTTGGTATTTTCCACAAACTTGGAGATCATTCCCCCAATGTCTACATTTAGATCATTAATTCAGTTGGTAATTAGCAAAGGTACTGCCACCATTTCCTGTGGGTGACCACAGGTAATAGTGTCCAAGAAGATATAAACCTATTGACAATCAGTTTCTGCCTGTAATCATTTCAGACAATTTTCAGTCCACTGCAGCAGTTTACCACTAATTCCACAGCTATATCTATGAGAAGCTTCTTAGGCAATACCTTATCAAAAGCTTTCTGAAACACGATGTCTACTGGATTACCCTCATTATGCGTTCAAAACATTTATGATTTTGCTGCATGTGGTGATCAGTGCATTTTTACATTAAAATATCATTATAACAACGGTCCAAAAGAAGCAAATATGACCTTTAATTGAAACTAAATTTGACTTGCATTGAAAACTTTAAAGCAACGTCAATATCTGTGATTTTAACATTAGCATGAAAGCTTCCAATTTATTAGTCATTAGCAGTAATGCAAGCAGCATTTGAGGAACGTGATCCTTAGAGCAGTTTATACCAAGACCAAGAACCTAGCATCTTTAGTACAGAAAGATGTCCAAAGGTGCTTCACAGAGGCATAACTAGAAAAAGAAATGGTTCTGAGCCACAGAAGGAGCCAAAAGGAGAGGTGACTAAAAGCTGATCCAAGAGTTAAGTCTTAAGGAAGATCTCAAAAGAGGTGAAGAGGCAAAGGGAATTCCAGAGCATGGGACTGGCAGAAAAAGGCATGGCTGTCAATGAGGTAAAGGGTAGGGAAATGCTCAAAAATTCTGAGTTGGATTCAGAGAATTAGATGCAAATATTAAAAGAAATGCAACATACATTAACAGGGTGGCAGTGGTTGGACTGAATCACTGAACTACATCAGATAACCCTGCCAAATGATTATTACATTTAAGTGCAAACATTTTAAAAATCATATTGATGGAAATGGAAGTGCTGCAACCCACTATGTGGTTAGTCACTAGCTGTATAAATATTTAATTACGCTAGTAATTATGACCCAATTTCTTATCGGCACTAGCAACTTGCCTAGCCTGGAAAGCCTGAAGACGCATAATATAATTCTGTGGAGGAACTCACCTCCTGACTCCCCAAAGCCTGACCACCACCTACATGTGAGATGGAATATTCTCCATCTTGTCTGGATGAGTGCAGGTCCAACAATATTCAAGTTTGACACCATCCAAGACAAAGCAGCGCACTCGATAGGCACTCCATCCATCATTTTAAACATTCACTCCCAACACCACGGTGCACAGTGACAGCAGTGTTTGCCATCTACAAGATGGATCGCAAAAATTCACCATGCCTCCTGCAGCAGCATCTTCCAAACCCGCAACCCCTGCCACCTAGAAGGACAAGGACAGCAGATGCATGAGGACACCACCACCTACAAGTTCCCCTCCAAGTCACACTTGGAACAATGCCACCGTTCTTTCACTGTTGTGGAATCAAAATCCTGGAACTCCCTTCCTAACAGCACTGTGGATGTACCTACACCACATGGACTGCTGCAGTTCAAGCAGCTCAGCACCATCTTCTCAAGGGCAACTAGGGATGGACAATAAATGATGGCCTTGTCAGCGATACATCCCATTAAAGAATAAAAAAATAGGGTGAACACATTTTAGTTGTTTTTGTAAATGTATGTACATCTTGCTAAACCATTACAGTTTTTTATATAAAAGAACATATTTTGAATAAACAATCTCAATTTAGATGATGCTATACTATTATTTTTAATATGGTAATTTATATAAATTTGTTTTATAACTGAACCTGCAGAGTATGATAGAGCTATTGCTTATTCCTTGACAATGAGCTGGCTGTTCATTCTCTCACAGATGAGTATCTGGTTAATTCATTTTTAGCTTCATCCTCCTTTTTCCAAAGATGTGGTTGTCAAAGTTGTCAATTTTATGTCACATTGTCTTGATTAAAACCATCCATTCAGTGATATTAGTGCACTCAGGCTTATTTCAAAGCAAAACCATTACTCCAACAGCGTAGTGGAATCGCTTTTGTTTGTTAAATGGAAACAGATAGTTATGTGCTAGCTAATTAGATAGCTAGTGGACATTGCACTTTTAAAAACCAAACTTAAAATCTTTTCTATGTCATTTTTTTTCCAGCTTTCATATCTCTAACAATTTACATTCACAATTAAATATAGTTCTTGGGGCTGATTTCAATATCCAACTCTTGGCAAACCAGGCTCAGAGACACAATTAAAATGAAGCAGAGAACTCATCCACTTTGACCTTTGAACCCAACCATAAGCCCTTTTAATAAACAGATCAGGTTTTAATGATGTAATTAGTTATCTTAACCTGAGGCTTGAGTGGTGGCTTCCCTGTCAGACAAATCATACGAACATACAAACGTATGAAATAGGAGCAGGAGTAAACCATTCGGCCTCTTATGCCTGCTCTGCTATTCAATAAGATCATGGCTGATCTGTTTGCGTTTCGAATTCCACATTCCCATCTACCCCCCGATAACCTTTGATTCCCTTGCCTAACAAGAGTCTATCTACCTCCAACTTGAATATATTCAATGACCTCGCTTCCACTGCTTCTGAGGCAGAGTTCCAAAGTCACACAGCCCTCTGAGAGAAAAGATTTCTCCCCATTTCTGTCCTAAAAGGGCAACCCCTAATTTAAAAACAATGCCCCCTAGTCCTGGACTTACCCACAAGAGGAAACATCCTTTCCACGTCCACCTTGTCAATACCGTTCAGGATCTTATATACTTCAACCAAGTCACCCCTCAATCTTCTAGACTCCAGTGGAAACAAGCCCAGTCTGTCCAACCTTTCCTCACAAGATAACCCACTCATTCCAGGTATCAATCTGGTAAACCTCCTCTGAACCGCCTCCAAGGCCTTTACATTCTTCCTTAAATAAGGAGACAAAACTGCACACAATATTCAAGATATGGGGCAGAACTTTGCCCTTGGATGGAGTGTGGGCCCCACCGGCTCGGCAGTAGGCGGACAGCCGACCCCCACCACCGAAACAGGGCCTGCCGCCATTTTGAGTGGGTGGGCCAATTGAGGCCCATCCAGCAGCCTGCCCGACAGGAAGCGCTATGCGCTTCCTGTTCCGGGGGGGGGAGGGAATCGCCACCTGTCAAAGTGCGCTCTTTCACGCATGCGCACGAAAGAGCGCACTGCTCCCTGAGGCAAAGTTCTGTCTCAGGGAGATTTGTGAGAGGTAAGTAAAGTCTAAAAATAGAAAAATATTAAAATTATTAACATGTCCCCCTCATGTGATAATGTCACACGAGATGGGACATGTTAATAATAAACACTTAAAATTTATTATATTTTTAAAAAACGGACATGAAACTTCATCCCGCCAGTGGATGAAGTTTCATCAATAATCTGGAGCCCGCTGGGGTTCCTGGCCTGCCCGCCAGCCTTAAACTTGGATGGGCAGGTCTTTAATTATCTTAACTAGCCTGTCAATGGCCTCAATTGGCCATTGACAGGTCGGTGGGTGGGCAGCTGATTTTGCTGTCCGCCCGCCTTCCTAAAAATTTAAGTGGCCCGGGATGACGTCGGGGGTTCCTCCCGACGTCATCTCGCGTCATTTTCCCCACGGCAAGTGGGCCCCGCCCCCCCCAAATCGCCGAGGGGAAAATCCTGGCCATGGTCTCACCAATGCCCTGTATAACTGAAGCATAACAACGTTACTTTTATGTTCAATTCCTCTCGTAATAAAGGGTAGCATTCCATTAGCCTTCTTAATTACTTGCTATACCTGCATATTAACCTTTTGTGATTCATGCACTAGAACACCTAGATCCCTCTGTACCTCAGTATCCTGTAGCTGTTCTCCATTTAAATAATACTCTGCTTTTTTATTCTTCTTTCCAAAGTGAACAATTTCACATTTTCCCACATTATACTCCATCTGCCAAATTTTTGCCCTCTCACTCAATTTATCTATATCTGTCTGCAACCTCTTCACAACATATTTTCCTACCTAACTTTGTGTCATCTGCAAATTTAGCTACCATGCCTTTGCTGGCCTCATCTAAATCATTGATACAGATTGTAAAAAGTTGAGGCCCCAACACAGACCCCTGAGGGACTCCACTCGTCACGTCCTGCCAATCAGAAAAAGACCCATTTATGCGAACTCTCTGTTTTCTGCTAGCCAATCTTCTATCCATGCTAATACCTTACCCCTTATACCATGAGCTTTTATTTTCTATAATAACCTTTGATGTAGCACTGTAAAGATGATGTGCTGGACAGGTTTCAACTAGAAACAGGAAGCTTTATTACAGAGAGCTTTTTAGATGCTTCATGATTGAACCAGGTCCCCAACAAGAAGCCCCGACCCCCAGCTTACTCGTGCTTAGAACTCATTGGTCAGAGCCTCCAAGAACAATCACGTGACTCCTGGTAGGCTGTAGGAAAGGTTATACCTTCATATTTTCTCCCCTTTTAGTTTTTTTTTACAGTTTTTAATTACAGAGAACATTTGAATATCCCATAACATATACATATGTACAACTCAGGTGATTAAAGATCAAGTCTCTGAGGTGGTTTTCTTATTCGGTAGAGCGACATAGCTCTACCACTTGAAGTTCTTCCACTGGATCGACATGATCAGTAATTGCAGCACAAGATACATCATTAAAAAGTGGCAGTTCAGGGTTTGTCAACTCTACAGAGATATCAGGCATGCCTATTCTAGATCGACCAGGCCATTCCCATGGATGCAGTGGAGCTGAACAGGCAACTTCTGTTGTCTCTGGCAATAGAGACAATGCTTGACCATGCTTTCAATGTCACTGTCAATGCCTGGCCACCAGACATAGCTTCGCACAAGCATTTTTATCTTTGATATGCCTGGATGCGCACTGTGAAGCTCTGTCAAGAGTGGTTTTCTTCCTTGTGATGGGACGACAACTCTTCATCCCCACAATACCATTCCATCTTGACAACTAAGCTCTGTTTTTCAGGCATGGAATCATCTCATCTCTTCAGACACTGGTGAATTTGACCACCCTTGCAATACAAGGAGCTGGATTTTGCCGTCGGCGAGCAGGGGGCAGGGCCCGCTCGCCGACACGCAAAATGACGCAGGATGACGTTGGGGGGAACCCCCAACGTCATCCTGTCCCATTTAAATTTTCAGGAAGGCAGGGGCACAGCGAAAGTAGCTGTGCGTCCGCTGGCCTGTCAATGGCCAATTGAGGCCATTGACAGGATAATTAAAGCAATTAAAGGACCTGCCGTCCAACCTTAAGGTTGGTGGGCAGGCCAGGAGCACCGGCGGCAACTAGAAAAAACATGAAACCTCATCTACCGGCGGGATGAGGTTTCATGTAGGGTTTAAAAAACTTTAATAAAGTTTTAGTGAAATTTATTAACATGTCCCATCCTGTGTGACATTGTCACATGATGGGGACATGTTAAGGATTTTTTTATTTTTCTATTTTTAATGTTTGAAAAAGTGTAAGTGATCTCCCTGAGACAGCACTTAGCCTCAGGGAGATGTGCGCTTTTTCGTGCGCAAGCCACGAAAGAGCGCACTCTCGCATTTGGAGAATCCCCCCCCCACCGCCCGCACAGGAAGCGCATAGTGCTTCCCGCCGGGTGTCACGCTGGGTGGGCCTTAATTGGCCTGCACACATAAAATGACGGCGGGGCCGGCTTCTCCAGTGGGGATTGGCTCCCCGACGGAGATTGCGTCAGGCCCGCTCGCCTGGAAGGCAGAAAATTCTGCCCAAGGTCTCTAACCTTCAATAAAATTGGATCTCTGTTTGTCCAATTCCTAATTTGCTTCACACATACAGGCGAAGAATCCAAGAAATTCAGTACAAGGACAATTTCTTGTGGCACTGGAGCATGTATAATGCTATCCAGTAACTGGAGGCGACTGAATGCATCTGCATTTGCAATCTGTAAGCCAGGATGGTGCATAGAAGTTTACTCATACGCCGATAATATCAAAGCCCAATGTTGTATTCTTGCTGATGCTATTGCTGGAATGACTTTATCCTCACTGAATAAGCCCATTAATGGTTTATGGTCCGACACAATGGTGAAATGTCATCCATGTGTGTACTGGCAGAATGGTGAAATGTCATCCATATGTGTACTGGCAGAATTTCTTCACTCCAATTATCACTGATAAACCTTCCTTTTCTAGTTGGGAATAACCCTTCTCAGCTGTGGAGAGGGTTCTGGAGACAGCCAATGGGCCTTTCGGATCCATCTTCCGTCCTATGTGATAACACAGCTCCCACACCATGTAACTGTACGCCGGCTTCCAAGAACCTTTTTAGCACCTCTTCCAGGTTGGCCAATTGTTCAGTCTCAGTTGACCCTGTGATCAGAACATCATCTAAGTATACTATTACTCAGGGAAGTCCTTGCAAAAGACTTTCCATCGTCCTTTGGAAGATTGCACATGCAGATGATACTCCAAAGGGTAGGCGAGTATATTGATATAGATCTTGTGCGTGTTGATGGTTATATACCCTCTAGACATGCTATCCAGCTCTAACAGTTGGTATGCATGGCTCATGTCCAGTTTTTTTTATAGGATTTGCCTCCAGCTAGCTTTGTCATCTATCCTCGAGATACAATATTTATCTAGTTTGGCTGCCTTGTTCACGGTCAATTTATAGAGCTGAATTTTACACTGATCAGGCGGGCATTTGCCTGGCCTGATTAGGCATGAAATCGGCGACATGACATCGGGCAAGCGTTTCAATGTCATCTCCTGCTTGCACAATATTTCAGTCGGTGGGCACACACCAAAGTCGGAAGCGCCCGCCAACAATTAAGTGGATAATTAAGCCCATTAACAGCGCAATTGTCTGTCATTTTATGTAGCCCATCCAACTTAATGTTTGGCGGACAGGTGAATCGGCTAGACAACTCATCCACAGGCGGGATGAAATTTTCATGATGAAATAAAATATAAATAAATTTCTGTGGACAGCATTTTCATAAGTTAAATTTTCAGGTGACTGATTATGATGCATGGACACTTTTTTTCAGCTTTTAAAACCTTTATTTTTGCTCTTTCAGGCTTCCCGCTCCCTGAGACAGTTCTCTGCCTTCAGGGAGCTTTCTGTCAGTGCTGGACCACACCCGCATTGATGTCATTGCCCACCCTCTCCCTGCCCCCAAAACGGCAAATTGGCCAGCCAGCGTGAAATTGCGGTCAGGGCCGATCGCGGTCGGCGGTCCGTTTCCTGCCGTCCCAGGCCCGCTGTTCATGCCCACCTGCTGAGCTGAAAATTCAGGCCATAGTCCCCACAAGTGCATATATTTTGGTGTGATTTCACCACTGGAACTATGGGTGCTGCCCATTCCAAGAATTGGACTGGTTGGATGATGCGCAGCTTTCCTAACTGGCACAGTTCTGCATCTACCTTCTCCTTTAAGGCATAAGGCACAGGTCTGGCCTTAAAGAAATGGGATGTTGCCTGAGAATCCACATATATTTTTGCTTGCAAGTCTTTTAACTTCCCTAATTCATCACAAAATACATTGCCATATTTCCTTAGCAGCTCAGAAACTCCACCTGTTCTCAAGTGGAATATTTCAGACCAGTTGAACTTGATTTTTTACAATCTGTCTCAGCCAAGAAGACTAGGTCCTTCACCTGTCACTATGATCACTGAAAGCTGGGCTGTCTATTGCCTATAGGACACAGATACTATGGGATGCCCTTGTATGGATTCTCTAGTGTATGTCTTCACTTGAGCCGTTGTTCACTCCCGATTCAATGGCTGGGCACCTTCATTTAGGTATTTAAATGTGTCCTCTCCCACCACTGTGGTTGAGGCTCCCATATCTAGCTCCATTATTAGTGGCTTCCCATTCACTAGGATTGTGACAAGAATAGGTTCAGTTTTTACAGCTGTGACATCATGGATGACAGGGAATAGATGTCAGTATTGACAGCTTCAGGTTTTGTTGTATTATTCAATTCAGTCATATTGGTTTGCTGCCTTATGGGCTGTTTTGATTTTGCCCTGCATTGCCTTATTATGTGACCTTTCTTCTGGCAGTAATGGCATTCTGCATCCTTGAATCTGCAGGTGCCCAGTGTGTGGTCACCTCCATATCTATAACAGAATAACCTGCTGAAATGTTTCTACTAGGCCTTTTCTAACAGTGAACATTGCCTCTCGCTTCACTGCTGTGTCTCTGGTTTTCACGCCACGCCTGGCGGTGGGTTACAACCCACATAAAGAAGATTGCCATGTTGTATGAGTTGTAAAGCCTGCGAGTCTCTCGCAGCACTTTCTATGGCGAGTGCTATTTCCACAGTGTGCTACAAGTTGATGTCATCTTCTGTGAGTAAACGGCGCTGAACGGCATAGTCGTGAACTCCACAAACTAATCGGTCCCGCAGCAGATCATTGACTGTGTCTCCGAAGCCGTAGTGTTCAGTCAACTGCTTCAACTTCTCTATATAGGTTGCGATGGACTCTCCCGGGGCCCTTACCCTGGAATGAAACTTAAACTTCTGCATTACAGATGGCTTCCACTGGTAATGCGTTTTCACGAGGTCTACTAATTCATTAAAGGACATATAATTGGGCGCATTCGAGGCTGTCAGGCTGCGGATGAGATTTTATGCCTTGCTACCACAGACACTCAAAAGGACTGCTTTCTGTTTTTCCTCTGTAGTAATTTCATTCGCTACAAAATATAAACCAAGGCGCACTACATAATGGCTCCAGTCTTCCATAATCGCATCGTAAGGATCGATTCTGCTGAAAAGTGGTCTGGCCGGTGAGTATTCTTTTCTTTTTACTTAAGATTTGATGTATTCACGTTCACAAGGCGAGATGCAGCATCGGAGCTATTTTACCCTCGTCGCCAAATGTAATGACTTGGTGTACTGGACAGGTTTCAACTAGGAACAGGTAACTTTATTACAGAGAGATTTTTAGGTGCTGCATGTTTGAATCAGGTCCTCGACAAGAAGCCCCACCACCCCCACCACCCCCCTGGATTACGCGTGCTTAGGGCTTATTTGTCAGAGCCTCCAAGAACAATCATGTGACCCCTGATAGGCAGTCAGAAAGGCTACACCTTCAATTGCTACAGGGACCTTATCAAATGCCTTCTGGAAATCCAAGTACAGCACATCTACAGATTACCTTTTATCCATAGCACATGTTACTCCTTCAAGGAACTCCAAAAAATTAGCTAAACATGACTTTTCCTTCACAAAACCATGCCGACTCTTCCTGTTTACCTTCAGTTTCTCTAAGTGCCCAGCTGTAACCTCCTTAATGACCGATTCTAACACCTTCCCCATGACAGACGTCAAGTTAGCTGGCCTGTAGTTTCCTGTTTTCTGCCTCCCTCCCTTCTTGAATAGAGGGGCTATATTTGCTACTTTCCAGTCTGATGGAACCATTCCAGAATCTAGAAAATTTGGAAAATGGACACCAACACATCTATTACCTCATCAGCCATCTCTTTAAAGACCCTGGGATGAAGTCCATCTGGACTCGGAGACTTGTCAGCCCGCAGCTCCATCACTTTGCTCAGTACCACTTGCCTCATGATTGTAATTTCACCAAATTCCCTTCTCCCTTCCACCTCCTGATTTACAGCTATTACAGGAATGTTTTTTGTATCCTCTATAGTGAAGACAGAAGCAAAATATTTGTTCACTTCACTTCATCCGCCATTTCCTTATTATCTATTATTAACTCCCCATTGTCAGTCCCCAGAGGACCAACACTCTACTTATTCTTTTACTCTTTAAATACCCGTAGGAACTCTTGCTATCCATTTTTACATTTTTAACTAGCTTCCTCTCGTGCTCTAATTTCTTTCTCCTGATTAACCTTTTAGTCATTCTCGCCGTTCTTTATATTCTGACCAATCATCTGACCTGCCAATCATCTTTGCGGTTATATGCTTTTTCCTTAAGTTTGAGTTTTCCTTAACTTCTTTAGTTAGCCACAGATGGTGGCTCCTCCCATTAAAATTTTCTTTACAGTAGGAATGCACTTATTCTGAGTATTCTGAAATATCCCCTTAAATGTCTGCCACTGCTTCTCTATTGATCTATCCTCTAACCTCGTATCCCAGTTCACTTCAGCTAGTTCAGCTTTTGTGCCCACATAATTGCCCTTATTTAAGTTTAAAATACGAGTCTTATACTCATTCCCCTCCCTTTCAAACTGGATGTAAAATTCAATCATAATGTGGTCACTGTTACCTAGGGCTACCTTCACTTTGAGGTCATCAATTAGTCTTGCCATATTACACAATACCAAGTCTAATACAACCTGCTCTCTGGTTGGTTCCAGAACATGCTGCTCTAAGAAACTGTCTTGAAAGTATTCAATGAACACTTCATCCAGGCTACCACCGCTAGTCTGATTTTTCCAGTTTATATGTAGATTTAAATCACCCATGATTATTACTGTCCCTTTATCACAAGCACTCAATATTTCTTCTTGTATACTTTATCCTAAATTGTGATTACTGTTAGGGAGCCTGTATCCCACTCCCACTAGTGACTTCTTTCCCCTATTATTCTTCATCTCCATCCAAATCAATTCTACATCCTGATCTCCTGAACCAAGGTTACCTCTAACTATTGCACCAATGCCATCCTTGATCAGCAGTGCTACCCCCCCACCTAGCTTTCTATTCTTCTTGAATGTCCTGTACCCCTCAACATTCAGGACCCAATCTTTGTCATCCTGCAGCCATGTCTCTATAATGGCTATCAGGTTATAAGTATTTACTTCAGTGTGCGCTATCAATTCATTTACTTTTGTTATGAATGCTACACACATTCAGATACAGAGCCTTTAGTTTTGTCTTTTTGTTATCTTTGTTACATCTCATCTTGACTATTGGTGTATTCTTAGGTTTTAGCTCTCTGTCCCTTCCTGCTATTCTATGACCCTCATTTCCCATATTACCATTATGGCCTCCAGCCTTGAATTTACCCCTTGATTTGCCACATTTGACACCTCACCCTCCTTGTTTAGTTTAAAGCCCTCTCTACTTCCCTTGTTAAGTGATTCGCAAGAACACTCATCCCAGCCCAGTTCAGGTGTAGATTGTCCCACTGGTACAGCCCCTACTTTCCCCATTCTGGTGCCAGTGCCCCACAAACCGGAACCCACTTCTCCCACACCAGTCTTTGAGCCACGCATTCATCTCTCTAATGTTATTTGCCCTAAATCCTAATGGGAACAGGTGGCAGGTTCAGAAGAGGCCCAGCACGGTAAAGAAGTAAAACATATTTTAGTATCTTTGTATGCCATGAGAAGCAGGAGTGCTCCCCTGAGCCTCACAAAAAAACTTCTGTCCTCCCATAACCCAGGAATCCACCCGCCTCCGACAGGGTTTCCCCTACCAGAGCACATAACCTTGTGCCAGGGACTATAAGATGATTTGGCACCTTTTTACAATGCCATGACCATTATATAAATACAAATTGTTATTATAAGCTTCTTTGTTAATTGTACAGAAATTAGGGTGAATTCTGCAATGGTGTTGTGATGGAGCAGACAACTGCATTGGGGAAATGTGCATAAGCGGATGAGAGTGAATGTGCCCGGGAGGCACTAATGTTAACGGTAACATTAGAATTTATTTGAAATTTGAAAATATTGCAATATGTGCAAGAATTTTACTGTCAGCTTTGGCTTGGTGGACCCACTCTGAGCTCTGAGTTAGATGATTGTGTGTTCAAGCCTTTCTCCAGGTACTTGAACACATATTGTAGGATGACCTTTCAGTGTAGTACTGAGGGACTGCTACAATGTTGGAGGTGCTGGCCTGAATCATCTTATTCGTGATAAAGTGTAGGCGCACACCGCTGACCGTGTGAATAAGTATGGCCAAGAGCTTCCGATCCCTGGGGTAGGTGGTGGGGGGGTTCTCTGGGAGGGTCATATCACAGAACTATCCCAGAAGATGCACTGGGGGACAAGGCTTCACCTCCCCTGACGCTGCTGCCCTGCACAGGAAGGCCTCCGGAGCTTCTGCGTATTACGTTTCTCACCAGGCTTGGGATAGAAAATCGAACAAGAAATGTGCAGCTCCCAACTAAGATAAGTAAAAAGGAGCAGAGTGGCAACCTGACAGTGCTTGTCACTCCACAAAAGTCCTGGCCCTACGACGTTATCTTTCTAGTAGGCTGCAGTGGGAACTTACTCTCCTGGCTGCAGTGTGGGTTCACCGCTGAAGTGAGTGGAGAGGCCTAGTGATATGTGCATGCCGGTGAAGCCATGCCCTTTTAATGTCCTTTGAAGTCCGTGTTTTTCTTACAGCTCCCCGTCCTTACAAACTCCCCTGGTTCTCCTCCTGCACTCCTGGCAACCTTGACACCCCCTTCCACCCACATCCTAGCTTCCCCGTCTTCCAGCTCTGAAGGAGAGTCATACTGACTCGAAATGTTAACTTTGTTTCTCTTTCCACAGATGCTGTCAGACCTGCTGAGTTTTTCCAACATTTTCTGGGCAGAATTTTCTGGCTGGTGGGGGTGGGGGGGCTGGACCCGATCGCCACCTGCGATCGGGTCCGTGCCGCCATTTTATGCGGGCAGGCCAATTAAGGCCCGCCCAGCGTGAATCGCGGCTCCCGAGGACAGCGGGAGTGGGCGGGCGGCAGTGGGACTGCAATGACCACCGGGTCCAATAGTGACCCGGCGGCCTGTTTAAAAAAGTTGCTGCAGCCTTTCAAAGGCTGCGAATCATGGCCAGTGGAAGGGCTCCCCAGAGCGCTGCTGTGCGCTGGCCAGGCAGGAGGGTAGGACAGGGGGGCACTGTGCCCCTCGTTTTTCCGATGATTGCCTTGCTGCCCTCCTCGAGGAGGTGGCAGCACGGCGGGAGGTCCTCGTACCCCAGGGCGGGAGGAGGAGGCCTCCCCCACATGACCAAACATTCCTGGGGCAAGGTGGGGGAGGTGGTGAGCTCCCACGATGCAGTGCAACGCACATGGATCCAGTGCAAGCGCTTCAATGACTTGTTGCATTCAGGAAGGGTGAGGACAATGTTGGCATTGGTCACCCCCTGGTGCCCGCCCCGCACCCAAGTCTGAGTATAGTGATTGCATTGAATCATTGACGGCATGTGTCCTTCGCTGGGTGGGCCAGCAGATATTGCCCATGCTGAGGTCACCCTGAGAAGGTGGTGATGAGATGGATTCTTCGCCCGCAGCATGTGGTACACTGAGACCCACATTACTGTTTTGGGGTCAACCTGGAGGAGCTGCACCTAGGCGCAGTGCTGGGACTCCAGGACATGTCAAAGTCAGGGTGATGACATGCTGGGAGGGGAGCTTCAAGGTGGTGGGGGGGAACAGGCCTAGCATCTTTGTGTGAGTGTTCAGCAGCAGCGGGGTGAGGAGGCACTGGAGCCCTGCAATGTCCCACTCTGGTTGGGGTGGGCCGTGTGCAAAGAGAGTCCAGGTACAAGCAGCACTAATCAATGCTCTTCTCTCCTTTTCAGGAGAAGAATGCACATAATGCCGCCGAGTGGGTGAGGACTGGCGGCGAGATGGCACAGTTGGCGATTCTCAGCCGCTTCGAGCAGAAGGCCCTAGATTTAGAGAGGCGCCGTGCGCCCAGGTCCACCGGTGTCGGTGAGGCTGGGCTGCCATGGGCAGGTATGTTTGCCCAGCAGTGAGGTCACCTTTGTTCTCCCAGCAGCCATGGCAGTGCTGAATGTTCAGTGATTGAAGTTTGCAATGTGGCTTGACTATTGCTTATGGAAGGATGAGCGTATAATGATCCAGGGGACAGGGATGCACATTGACATTGTCTCAACATTAACTGATCCAATGTCCTTGTTCTTCCTTTCAGCATCAGTGGAGCAGGGCCAGGAGGAGGAGCAGCAGAGGTCCCCTCTCACACCTGAGGGCCCTAAAATCTCACCAGTGTCACACCATCTCTGCCAAGCAGGCACCAGCACAGATACTAGCACCTCAGTGGAGATTAGAACATTGGCTAGTGCCCCAGGGCACAGCGGTGAGGGCACTTCACAGTCACTGGAGGAGCTGGCAGAGACAGAGAGTGCCCATGACGCCAACAGTCGGAGGACTGCAGGGGACCAGGCACATGCTCAGTCGCTGGCTGATGATGTGCGTCTGGAGTTGTCCACGATGCAGCAGGGGCAGGAAATGAGGTCGGGTGCGCGGGAGTATCTGGGGGAGATACATGAGGCTATGCTTGGCTTGGTCTCCGTGGTGGAGGAGTCTACGCGGACAATCGCTGAAGCAATGAGCCACATGTCCGAGCGCCATACGTCCTCCATGGAGAGTGTGGCGACTCTCGTGGAGAGGCTACTCCAGGAGACCCATCAAGGCTTCCTGGGGATGCACTCGGACCAGCAAGCCCTCACATCGGCATTGACCTCAGCTGGTCAGTGCCAGTGTGTGAGATAGTCTGGGCACCAAGTTTCCCAGCTCGGTGCCTATCCATCCTCAGTGAGCAGGGAGGTCCGAAGTGACCTCACATCGGTGCAGCAGCTGCCTGTTGTCTCTGCGGGCTACTCTCAGGGCGCTCCGGATGTGGGCAGCAACTCCTCCGACCCTCTCCCAGTGACTGTTGCATCCGGAGAGGCTACGACGACTGGGGAGATGTCAACTGTGGAACTGGCAGCTCCCTCCCTGACGGGGCCAGCACAGGCTCCACGGGCCAGAGGACAACCGCCAAGGTCATCGAGGCCAACAGGACAGCAGGGTCAGCAGGCTGTCTCAGATGCTACTTCCATCGAGAGGTCAGCACCAAGACGTAGCACCTGAAAATGTAAATATAAGGCACCTTAGGCACACCACGGGTTTATCACTGGTGCTTTTGTGTTGGCCCAAGATGAGGTCTTTATGATTTGGTGTGATTTTTAGCATCTTTGCCATTTTGTTTCATTAAGTTTCTTTGCCTGTGATATTAAATTCAGACATGTACCATGGCTGAGGGCGCCTCTTTTCTTCTGCAGGTGAATGTTTTCCAGTAATGTTACTGTTCCTAACCTGGCAGATTTTGCACTTCGGTCTCGAATATGGAGCCTACAGCCCAGGCTTGTCCTGGAGGTCCATCTGTGGTGTGCTAGCTGAAGGTTCATTGGATTAAAGCCTCCCGGGTATCCCTGTCTCCCTGGAGTATGCCCGGGTCAGCGTCTATCCCCTCAGCATTACCCTGTCCGTGCTCATCCTCGGACTCACTGCTGGACTCATCGTGTGCAACCGCAGCCACTGGATCGACATCTTCATCGTCCACAGCGTCCTCCCTTCCCAGCGCAAGATTGTGGAGAGTGCAGCATGCAGCCACTATCAGCGACACATGATCTGAGGGTATTGGAGTATGCCTCTTGAGCAGTCCAGGCATTGGAAGCGCATCTTGAAAAGACCAATGGTTCTCTCCACCACAGCCCCTGTGGAGCCGTGGCTCCTATTGTGCCGCTGCTCAGCTTCTGTTCTTGGATGGTGGAGAGGCATCATGAGCCACCTTCTGAGGGGACAGCCCTTGTCACCCAGGAACCATCCATCGAGCCGGGCTGGAGCACTGAAGAGCCCCGGCACCTGGGAGTGTCTGAGGATGTAGGCGTTGTGGGAGCTGCCTGGGTACCTTGCACAGACTTGGAGAATCAGCATCCTGTGATCACACACTATCTGCACGTTCATGGAGTGGAAGCCCTTCCTGTTGATGAAGGCACTGGGCTCACCTGTTGGCGCCTTGATGGCCACTATTGCACACCTGGACACGGGCGAAGCCAGAAATGGCCGCAAAGCCTCTGGCTCGCTGTGCCTGACTTGCCTGGTCCCAAGGGTAGTGGATGAAGGTCAATGCATGCCTAAACAGAGTGTCTGTAACCTGCTTGACAAAAGTATGGACAGCTGATTGGGAGATACCGCAAAGATCTGGAAGGAGCCAGAGGCATAGAAGTTGAGGGCAGCTGTGACCTTTAGAGCCACTGGCATGAGGTGTCCACCCACACAGTTTGCAGAGATCTCCAGCCCAATCATCTGACAGATATAGTTGACTGTCTCCCTTGAGAGACAGAGCCTCCTTCAGCGCTGCACCGCAGACATATTGAGGTAGCTGCTTCACTGCCTGTATACCCTGGCAGCAGGACAGTGGCGTCTTCTGCAGCCCCTTAGACCATAAGACCATAAGACATAGGAGCAGAAATTAGGTCATTCGGCCCATCGAGTCTGCTCTGCCATTCAATCATGGCTGATAAGTTTCTCAACCCCATTCTCCCGCCTTCTCCCCGTAACCTTTGATCCCCTTACCAATCAAGAACCTATCTTTCTCGGTCTTAAATACACTCAATGACCTGGCTTCCACAGCCTTCTATGACAATGAATTCCATAGATTCACCACTCTCTGGCTAAAGAAGTTTCTCCTCATCTCAGTTCTAAAAGGTCTTCCCTTTACTCTGAGGCTGTGCCCTCGGGTCCTAGTCTCTCCTATTAATGGAAACATCTTCCCCACATCCACTCTATCCAGGCCTTTCAGTATTCTGTAAATTTCAATCAGATCCCCCCTCATCCTTCTAAACTCCATCGAATATAGACCCAGAGTCCTTAAACGTTCCTCATATGTTAAGCCTTTCATTCCTGGGATCATTCTCGTGAACCTCCTCTGGACCCTCTCCAGGGCCAACACATCCTTCCTGAGATACAGGGCCCAAATTTGCTCACAATATTCTAAATGTGGTCTGACCAGAGCCTTATAAAGCCACAGCAGCACATCCCTGCTTTTATATTCTAGTCCTCTCGAAATAAATGCCAACATTGCATTTGCCTTCCTAACTACCGACTCAACCTGCAAGTTAACCTTAAGAGAATCCTGGACTAGGACTCCCAAGTCCCTTTGCACTCCAGATTTCTGAATTCTCTCCCCATTTAGAAAATAGTCTATGCCTCTATTCTTCCTACCAAAGTGCATGACCTCACACTTCCCCACGTTGTATTCCATCTGCCACTTCTTTGCCCATTCTCCTAACCTTTCTAAATCCTTCTGCAGCCTCCCCGCCTCCTCAATACGACCTGTCCCTCCACCTATTTTTGTATTATCTGCAAACTTAGCCAGAATGCCCTCAGTTCCTTCATCTAGATCATTAATGTATAAAGTGAAAAGATGCGGTCCCAACATTGACCCTTGCGGAACTCCACTAGTCACCGGCCGCCATCCTGAAAAGGACCCCCTTATCCCCACTCTCTGCCTTCTGCCAGGCAGCCAATCTTCTATCCATGGTAGTACCTTGCCTCTAACACCATGGGCTCTTATCTTACTGAGCAGCCTCCTGTGCAGCACCTTGTCAAAGGCCTTCTGGAAGCCCAAGTAGATAACATCCATTGGCTCTCCTTTGTCTAACCTGCTCATTACTTCCTCAAAGATATCTAATAGATTTGTCAGACATTACCTCCCTTGTTGAAACCATGCTGACTTTGCCCTATTTTACTATGCACTTCCAAGTATTCTGAAATCTCATCCTTAATAATGGACTCTAAAATCTTACCAACGACCGTGTTAAGGCTAATCGGCCTGTAATTTCCCGTCTTTTGCCTCACTCCCTTCTTAAACAGGGGGGTTACATTCACAATTTTCCAGTCCTCTGGGACCCTCCCTGACTCCAGTGATTCCTGAAAGATCACCACTAACGCTTCCACTATCTCTTCAGCTATCTCCTTCAGGACTCTGGGGTGTAATCTATCTGGTCCAGGTGATTTATCCACCTTCAGACCTTTCAGTTTTCCTAGCACCTTCTCCTTGGTAATGGCCACCATACTCACCTCTGCCCCCCAACTCTCTTGAACTTTGGGGATGTTACTCGTGTCTTCCACCATGAAGACTGACGCAAAGTACCTATACAGTTCCTCCGCCATTTCTTTGTTCCCCACTACTACTTCTCCAGCGTCATTTTCCAGCAGCCCAATGTCCACTTTTGCCTCTCTCTTACCCTTTATATATCTAAAAAAGCTCTTGCAATCTTCTTTTATATTACTGGCTAGTTTACCCTCATATTTAATCTTCTCCCTCCTTTTTTCTTTTTTAGTTATCCTCTGTTGGTCTTTGTATCCCCTGGTTTCCCACTGCTCTTCGCCGCATTGTATGCTTTCTCTTTAGCTTTTATGCTGTCCCTGACTTCCCTTGTCAGCCATGGCTGCCTCATCCTCCATTTAGTATGCTTCTTCTTCCTAGGGATGAATTTTTGCTGTGTCTCCCAAATTACTCCCAGAAACTCCTGCCATTGCTGTTCCACTGTTAGGCTCATCTCCCAGTCAATTCTGGCCAGCTCCTCCCTCATGCCTCTGTAGTTGCCTTTATTCAACGGTGATACTGCTACATCTGATTCCAGCTTTTTCCTCTCAAATACAGGGTAAATTCTATCATATTATGGTCATTTCCTCCTAAGGATTCCTTCACCTTAAGCTCCCTATCAAATCTGCCTCATTACACATCACTAAATCTAGAATTGCCTGTTCCCTAGTGGGCTCCACCACAAGCTGCTCCAAAAAGCCATCTCGTAGATATTCCACAAATTCCTTTTCTTGGGATCCACTACCAACCTGATTTTCCCAGTCTACCTGCATATTGAAATCCCCCATGATCACTGCAACCTTGCCTTTCTTACACACCTTTTCTATCTCCTGGTGTATCTTGTGCCCCACGTCCTGACTACTGTTCAGAGGTCAGTACATAACTCCCATTATGGTTTTTTTACCTTTGTGGTTCCTCAACTCTACCCACACAGATTCTACATCATCTGACCCTACGTCGTTTCTTGCTATCGGTTTAATTTCATTTCTTACTAACAAAGCAACCCCACCCCCTCTGCCAACCTGCCTATCTTTTCGATTGGATATTTAGCTCTCAGTCCTGATCCCCTTGCAGCCATGTTTCCGTGATGCCCACCACATCATACCTGACAATTTCAATCTGCGCCACAAGCTCATTTACCTTATTTCGTATACTGCGTGCATTCAGATACAACACCTTCAGTCCTGTATTTCCCGTCCCCTTTCTCATTGTCGTCCCTTTATCTGATGTGCTTGAAGTTAGATTCCTAGCCCTTTTCAAACACTCTGTCCTATTTTGTGTTCTGGAGACTTTAATAGCCTCTCCTGGGCTCTCCTTTCTTTTCAGTTTTTTCATAATTTTCCATGAAGTTGAATCCACCCCCCACATGCTAACCTGCTGCTTTGTTTCCCATTAGTCATACTTCTTGGAGTTTTACCCTTCCCTTCCCCCAACTTTCTAGTTTAAAGTCCTGTTGACCACCCTATTTACCCTTTTTGCTAGAACATTGGTCCCAGATCGGTTCAGGTGGAGACCGTCCCAACGGTACAGATCCCTCCTGTTCCAATACTGATGCCAGTGCCCCACGAAATGGAATCCCTCTTTCCCGCACCACTCCTTTAGCCACGTGTTTACTTCCCTTATTCTCGCGTCCCTATGCTAATTTGCACATGGCTCAGGTAGTAATCCGGAGATTATAACCCTTGAGGACCTGTTCTTTAATTTAGTTCCCAGTTCCTGATAGCCCACAAACAGGTCCTCTTTCCTAGTCTTACCTATGTTATTTGTCCCGATGTGGACCACAACATCTGGATCCCCCCCTCTCCAATATCCTTTCAAGCCGGTCAGAGATGTCCCTCACCCTGGCACCTTCTGCCTTGGACAACCTCTTGGCCCTACCCCCTTGTGCCTGCAAATGACCTCCAAAAGGTGGCTCCTCTGGAGGCTGAATGTTCACTCCTGGCCTCCTCCCCCTTCTAGCCCTCCCTTCCTCCACAGAGGAGGTGTCTCCAGTGGACAGTTCAGCTCCCATTCCCAGGCTAAGGGAAGGCTTCCTGAAACCTGCAGGCCCAAAAAAGATTCCTCACTGCAGAGTGCTGACCTGAAGGTTGTGAGTCCAGTCCAAGCAGCTGGTATGCGTTTTGAAGTATTGCAGATCACACAGACAAGTATCAGTAACTTTGAAACATCAATATTTGACAGAGCACACTCGCGGCCCCACTGAGCCATCTTATCCTGCCCGTGGATGAGGCTTATACAAATGTGTCCTACCCACCTGCCCATTGCACCCATGCGCTGACCCAATGATCGCACGGGTGCCGAAAAATCGCCGTCAATTGGCACCTCAAGGGCCTTAAGTGGCCAGTTAATTAATGGCAGGTGTGCATCGGAGATCAACGCGCGCCCACCCAATGAAATATCGCAATGGTGCACGGTGACATTGGGATGCTTGCCCATCACCGCGCATCATTTTACACACATGCATGTGGGGCCTGCCCCCACACACCAATGGGAAAATTCTGCCCTCTGGTTTTGTTTCAGATTTCCAGCATCCGCAGTATTTTGCTTTTAAGCAACAAGATAACGTCCAATTATTTCACCTTGACTTGCAGTGGTACAACCATTGTTCACTATCAACATTGTTGGGGTTATCATTTATCAAAAACTCAACTGGACCGGCTAGATAAATGCCATGGATACCAGAGCAGGTCAGAGGCTGGGTATTCTTTGGTGATTGGCAAACGTCCTGACTCCATAAAACATCACCTATAGGACATAAGCCAGGAGTTTGGGGGAATTCTCTCTATTTGTCTGGATGGATGAAGCTGAAAAAAACATTCAAGAAACTCAACACCATTCCGGACAAGGCAGTCTGCTTAATCGTCACTTCATCAACTAGCATAAACCTCCACCATCGGTGCACTGTGGCTGCAGCCTGTACTATCTACAGAATGTAATGCCGCAGCTTTTCAATGCTTCTTTGGCAGCATCTTGTTAAACTGCCACCTCCACTACTCAAAAAGACAAGGACACAAGGTCTGCAGGGAACACTATCATCTCCTAGCCCCCTTCCATCCTGACCTGGACATTTAATGCCATTCATTCATCATAGCTGGGTCAAAAGCCTGGAACTCCTTATCTAACAGCATTGTAGGAGCACCTACATCACACAGACTGCAATTCAAGGCACCTAAGGATAGGCAATAAATGCTGGTATTGCCCATAATGTCCACATCCTGAGAATAAACTTTAAAAAAAAAATCAGTCTATTACATTGCTTTCCAAATGTTTTTTGTGTGTAGGACCTCTGCAAATATTGACACCTTGCTAGGAACTTCTGCAGATATTGACACACTCTTGGGGACTCTCTCTCCTAATCTCCAAAATAAATCTTTAATTACACCAAGGGAAACAGTGCTAACAATGCCAAGAATGTTTTCATAGGTGCACAGCAACATACATAATGTGCTACTAATTCAACATTTACAGAAACGTAAAGGAATAAATATGAGCTTCTAGCTTCATAGAATCTGGCTCCTAAATTGGAAAATCTGTGCTCAACTGTGCACTTGCTGAAAGACAAGCACAGCTGTAGCAACAGCTGTGATGCTGCATTGAAATGGGCTATCAGTCATTCCATCGGTATTGTCATAGTTACCGTTTAAACTAATATATAAGGTGACTTGCAAATAAAATGATTCTCCCAATTTTCCAGCCAAGTTATCTGTGATTTTTATTGTATGGCTTTCAGCGGCAGAAGCAGGCACCTTTAAACAACAGGAGATCCAAATTATGTGCACTCTGGGGAGCTAGCCCATAGGTCAACCAGCTTCCTTAACATGAGAAATTTGACTTAACATGTTATCAAGAGTAGAGCAGGAAATTCAGATTGTGGAAGTAGAATGGGAGAATAGTATGAAATGTGGGTCTGTACTTACTTCATATGGAAAGACTGCATTCCCTTCTCTGTTTTTTGCTTGCATTAAAATAAATGTAAATGCTTAAGAAGGAAGATTCGAAATTATCTTTTTGGGTCTACTTGTTAAATATACTCGTGCTATGCTTGTGACTCACTTTATGCTTACTTTAGAAGTGGGAATTAGATTCAAGATACGGGTTTCTGTGACCAAGTACAGAGCTCAGCCACAGCATGACAAGTGCAGTACTAAACTAAAGCACAGAGGGCTGGGGCTTGACACAGACAATTAAAGTCCCAAACACATCAAATACTGCTCTAAAAAGGTCATTTTTAATCTTCCTTCACACACATTCCCTTTGGTTTTGAAGCATTTATAACTCAATAGGAGCATGGATAGCTACTTGAGGAACATTTTCTTTATAAATACTCCCCCACTTGCAACCTTTGGGTTTTATATTGCATATGAGGTGCCACCATCCTCCCATTATACTTGTCGCTGAATTAAAACCACCAAACAGTGGTAATGACTTTTTGCCTTCTATGTAGCTGTATTGGCTAAGTGCTTCCATAGGAGAGGTATTACAATCTAGAAGAAAGTTCAGAATGTCACCACAAAATCAAGACAACAGCAAAACAATTTCTACATACCAATTGCACTTATATTAAAAGAATGTAAATATAATGGCCACAGTGAGTTGCACCAAAGGTAATGTAAAGTTCCTATCAAATAAAAATGGTTAATCAAAAAATCAATCAAGTGCCCTCCAATGTTGTTGTTAATATTTCAGCAGTTTACAAAAGCTTCCCATGTTGTTGGCATGCAAGGCCAACTGCCTCTGGCTTATTCGTTAGTTGCTGCCATCCCTAGAGATGCTTGAATGGATTTGTGGGATGCTTTGCAGCATCAAATTTTCTTTAAATAAATGAAATTAATGAACTGAATTGCATTAAAATTCATCTTAACTATAGTTCCCTTAGGATTAAATTTCACCAGCTGTAATTTCTTTAGTTTCTTACATTGCATGTCTGCCTCCATTGCTGTGGAACAAATATCTAATTTCAAAGCTACATTAATTGTTAACTCTTTTGTTCAGAGCTAGATTAAAACCAGTTAAAATATCAAAGCTGTCCTTCTTTTACTGGCACATATACTGCAATGCTTTTGATCAGTAAGCTTCCTCATCCTCAAGACCGAGCAACATGAAACACACCTCTTATCAGCATTTTATTAATGAAGTAGTGTAAAATGAAAAGGTTACTTTCTTCCTTTGTATTTTGGGAGAAACAAATCGTGTTATGCAAATAAGTTGACAGGAGTATGTGCTCAAAGATTTTGCTATGACTTTGTACTTTGTGCTCAGTGGATTGCTGGTTCATTGTCATCATATTTCCATTTCTCATCAGCAGAAATGGCGTTTTCCGCTGTACATGAGAACTACTTTGATGTGATAATAACTATTTAATAAGAACAAAGATAATGTTAAAAAGGCACTTAAACTGCAGGCTTCGCATGAAATAAAGTATAATAAGAAGATTGATGTGATGCACACAGGGGTCATTTGGCCATGGGTTTGTTGATTTCAAGCATATATTGTTCTAATGCAAATTTTCACATATATTTACTATTCATCCTAAACATCCATGTTAAAAGGATATTAAACCAAAATAAATCTAACTGAAACACACAGATATGACTGTAGTCACAATGTTTATTTTTTAATGAGCTAAAAGGGTATGAATGGAAATAAATGGTAGTAATGTTCTTTCTCGCAATCTTTGAGATCAACCATCTGCTATATCAACACTCAGCTTAACATATCCCCGCCTAGTGCCCATTGCCTGGCAGGATAGGCTCCAATTCCCCATGACCCCGAATTGGATGAATCGGTTCTGGAAAAGTGAGTGAGTGAGTTTAGTACATTAACTTTGTTTACTTTATTTGTGGGAATTGGGACTCCATGCTGTCAGATTCGGGTAGTAGGAATGATTCCTGTCTGTGATACCCTTATATGATAAGTTCAAAATCTCATTCAGTGTTACTTGCAGGAAAAACTTACAATGGAGGCTTGACATGTCCACAAAGGAGGGAGAGAAAATGATGTAATAAGGCAACAGTCCAATCTCATCACCTGCAGAATAGCACAGAGGGCCTGCAGCAATTTGCTTGCCCACCTTCTTTGCCAGTGATTAGTTCCTTCTTCTCTGTCAACCTAGAAAATTGGCAATTTTCCATTTTAAAGTGCTTATAGTTCCCTAGATAGAAAGTGGCACAGCTGGAGCTTAGCCATTAGGTTGTGCTAGTGATAAAATGAAGAGGAGAGTATAGGAATAAAACACAGAAATAAAACTGTAACACAAACAAATCAGAGAGAGGTAAGTGAGAGATCACACTAGAATCATACAGCACAGAAGGAGGCCATTTGGCCCATTCTGCTTGTGCCAGTTCTTTGGTAGAACAATCAAATGAACCCCACTTCTCTACTCTTTCCCCATAGCTCTATAAATGTTTACCCTTAAAGTAGTTATCCAATTCCTTTTGAATGTCACTATTGAATCTGCTCCCACCACTCTCTCTGGCAATGCAGTCCAGATCACAACAATTTTGTGTGTAAAAATAAGGCCTCATGCCATCTCTGGTTCTTTATCTAATTAATTTAAATCTGTGTCCTCTGGCTACTGATCCTTCTTCCACAGTAAACACTTCCTCCTTCTTTACTCTGTCAAAACCATTGATGATTTTGAACACCTCTGTTATTAAGGAAGTCTCAACAATGCACTCAGAAAAGCATAGCATGATTAGAACAAGTTAACATCATTTTATGAAAGGAAGGGAGTTCAGTTTGACAAATTAATTAGAGAATTTGGAGGATGTAACTAGTCTGTTCACTTTCAGTTAATAACTCATAACTTTCCAAATGTCAGTTTTTTTTAAATCTTGGGCTATTGTTTCTAAATATTTTCCCACCACTAACATTAGACTGACTGGCTTGTAATTGCTGGGTTTATTTCTCTTTGTTTTGAACATGGGGGTAACATTTGAAATCCTCCAGTCTTCTTGCACCACCCCATTCCCAAAGAGGATTGGAAGATCGTGACAAGAGTCTGCAATTTTCCCCTTTACTTTCCTCAGTAACTTAGGATGAATCCCATGTGGAGCAGGTGAATTCTGCTTTGAGGGCTGGCACATTTAAAGTGCCTTCTCTTTATCCATTTTTAAATATTAAATATCACTACTACCTTGTCCTTTACTGCTACATTTGCAACACAGTCTTCTCTAGTGAAGACAATATGCGTCATGCCTACTGCCTACACAAGAGGATCTCCTTTTTGGTTCCTAATTGGCTCCACCAATCCTTTGACTGCCCTTTAATCATTAATGTGTTTATAAAAGATTTTTAGATTCCCTTTTATATTAGCCACTAATCTGTTATATTTCTCTCTCTGCTTTTCTCACTCACTTTTCTTAGATCTCTTTCTGTACTTTCTATGTTTAGTTTGATCCTCTTCTGTATTATGAATCTTACAATTGTTCTGACTCATTTTAACTTCTATAATTTAGTCAGCTAGGAAACTTTGGTTTAGGGTGCACTTCCTTTTCCCCTCATGGGATTCTGTCTACTCTGTACCTGAACCATCTCCTTTTTGAAGGTCTCCCATTGTTTAATTACTGTTTTACCTACCAAGGTTGGATTCCAATCCACCTGAGCCTCACTCCTTTTCAACTCATGGAAGTTATCCCTTCTTGTGTTGTGTTCTTTGTTCCCCAGTTGAGTATTTTTATGCTTGATTGCATCTTGTCCCTTCCCATAAATGTTCTAAATCTGATGATTTTATGATCACTGTTTCCTAAATGCTCTCCCACCAAAAATGTCCCATTTTCATTTCATTCCCCAGAATTAGGTCTAACACTGCTTCCTTTCTCATTGGACTGGAAACACACTGGTCAAGAAAGTTCTCTTGAGCACATTTCATGAATTTCTCCCCTCTTAACCCTTGACATCATTACTATAATATTAGGGTCATTGAAGTCCCTCCATTATCACTGTTCTGTAGCTCTTGTTTCTTTCCGCAATTTTCCGACAAATTTGCTCCTATATTTCCTCTCACTATTTGGTGACCAATAGTATATCCCTGGCACCACAAAAGCTCCTCAGTTGCTTTTTTAATTCTAACTAAATAGACTATGGGCTGGGTTTTAGCTTGGAGGTGCATTCCCTGTGGAGTGGCTAGTTTGAGGAGGCAAAACTGGCAAGCATGGGTTTTCTGAAGCCTCCAACCTCTTTTTCTGTAAGTTTCCCACCCAAAAACCAGCCTGATTGTTAGGCTAAAGGCCAGTTGGAAAATCCTACAGCAAATCCTCTGAGCTGTGCTGGGAGAAATTAAGGACAGGAATGGAAAGCAGCGGAATGGAAACTGAGTAGTCTGCTTGCCCTCATCCTTGCTTTTTCAGCATGTCCAGTCAGGCATTGGGTGGCCAATTTGTGACCGTCGGTTGGGAAGGAGGCCAATTAGAGCTCCAAAGGAATGCTTCACATCAATTGGGGCTGTAGACAGGGATATCATATGGCAGAAGTATAATGCCGCAAACAAGAAGTCAGTCATGATTACAAGTTTAAAGGCCCCCAATCTCTGAATGTCTCTTTAGTTTTGATTGAAGGCTCAAAACAGCTCAAAATTAGTTTACAAAACATGCTGATGTTGCTTGTAACTTACTGGACCTGGAGGAAATACCTCTGCTCTACCTGGCCCACAAGTAGAATCTGCTGCTATGTTCAGCCATAATCCCGATGGCAGGGCTTTTCTTCCGCCCTTGTGCCTCCTCATCATAGCTGCCATCCCCCTAAATGTTTTCACAGCCAATGCCCAAAAAGTGCAGTGGGCAATGAAAAATTTCAGATGATTGGGCTGTTGACAAGCTCAATAACTTGTTAATTAGTTGTTTCAACAAGGTGGGCAGGCTGCGATTTCTCCGTTCACTCACCTTGCCTATTTTTGGAGACTGGCATGATGATGTTGTATTGCTGACCTGACGTCATCATGTCCTATTTTAGATTCACATGGGGCGGGGGGCTGGGGATGGTGGTCTGGTGGTGGGGAGTGGTTGGCGGGGGGTGGGGGGGGGGGGGGGGGGGGGTGGGGGGGGGGGCAACCTGCCTGATTTGGAGATGTGAAATCCAGTCTTAAGTCTAGTGAGGTGGTAGGAGAAATCCCCAGGGGTTTGGGGGGTGATGCTGTTCTGATTTAGGGAGGGAGGTGATCCTGATCACAGAATGGACAGATGGTGGTTTGGGGGTGTCCATGGTGGTTGTGGAAGCAGATGGTGATTGAGGGGGAGTAGATGGTCATTGTGAGGTGATCTGATGGTGGTTGGGGGTGTAGCAATTGTTGGTCAGTGGGTGTGAGGGGATCTGGTATTGAAGATATTGAAGCAGACATGTTACAGTCGAGTAGGCCTTTAACGGGTAACTTGCTGGACCTGGAAGAAATACTTCTGCTCCACCTGGCCCACAAGCAATGCTATAAAAAGCACTTGCCTCATAGACTCAGCCAGCTACCCCTGCCTGTGATTAAAAATAGAATCACTGTTAAAATGAAGGCTCCACGAAAATTTTAAATGCCTAACTTGTCTTCTGCTTGCTGATTGGTCACCGCTCCTTGTCTCACCCTTGTGAAAACCAAAAGAGATTGTGTTTGAGATGAGGGTCCTGTTTTGGATTTTTGAATTTTAACCTCTGACCTGACCTACCCCACCTGTTTTTGAGCATTGAGATTCAGCCTTCTGTCTTTGGCCCCTCAAATACATCATCCTCTTCCAATGCAATAAGATTTGATTTCATTTTCTAGTTTATTGGCAGCAACATCACAGATTGGCTGTATAAATATCAAAGTATATTTACAGTTGGATAGTGAGCAAAATACAAAGTTCAATACTATAGCATTTTTTGGGTTGAAGTGACCTTGCCACACTAAAAAACATTTTTTTTATTTCTGTGGAGTTAATGGATATGCAAAGTTGGTGGATTCTAAAATAGGCAAATAAGGAAACATAAGAACATTTGGCCCCTCAAGCATGTTCCACCATTCAATGAGATCATGGTTGATTTGCAACCTAATACCAAATATATACTTTTGCCTCATATTCTTTAGAATCTTTAGTGAACAAAGATCAATCTCAGCTTTAAAATTTACAATGGACCCAGCATCAATTGACATTTGTGTAAGAGCGATCCAATCTTTTACCAAACTTTGTGTGTAGAGGTGTTTCCTAATTTCACTTCTGAAAGGTCTGGCTCTAATTTTTAGGCTATGCCCCGAGCCCTACTCTTCTCAACCAACAGAAATAGTTTCTCTCATGTTTCCCTTAATTTCTTGGAAATTTTGATCGAATCACCCTTTTAAATTCCAGGGGCAGAATTTTGCCATCGGCGAGCAGGGGGTGAAGCCTGCTCATCAACGCATAAAATGACGCGGGATGACATTGAGCAGAACCCCTGACATCATCCCGGTCCATTTAAATTTTAGGGAAGGCGGGGGCGCAGCAAAATCAGCTGCGGGCCCACCGACCTGCCAATGGCCAATTGAGGCAATTGACAGGATCAATTATACAATTAAAGGACCTGCCTCAGGGAGATGTGCGCTCTTTCGTGCGGATGCGTGAAAGAGTGTACTCTTGTTTTTGGGGAATCCCCCCACTGCCCGCACAGGGAGCACATAGCGCTTCCTGCTGGACGTCTTGCTGGGGGGGCCTTAATTGGCCCGCCCACTTAAAATGGTAGCGGGGCCCGCTTCTCCGGCGGGGATCGGGTCCCCACCCGCCGGAGATTGGGTCGGGCCCGCCCGCCCGGCAGGCAGAAAATTCTGCCCCAGGGAATACAGCCCTATTATGAGGAGGCAGTGGTATTGTCACTGGTCTTGTATTCCCAATGGGTCCTAGGTTTGAATCCCACCAAGGCAAATGACAAAATTTGAATTCAACAAGAATCTGGAATTAAAAGCCTGATGATGACCATAAAACCATTGCTGATTGTCATAAAAACCCATTTAGTTCTCTAATGTTCTTTTCCAACATGTGGCCCCAGATCCCACAGCAATGTGGTTGACCCTTAAATGCCCTCTGAACATGGCAGTTAGGGATGGGCAATAAATGCTGGCCTAGCCAGTGATGCCCACATACCATAAAAAAATTCTGTGTAATCTTCATCATAATTTAATGCTTGGAATCTAGGGATGATTTTTTCCAGCCCCATTGTGGCGGGACCCACTGTGGGGGATGTGGCAGGCCAGCCAAAAGTCCATTGACTTTCAACAGGACTGAAAGATCCCGGCAGTGGGTGGGGCCAGAAAACTCCGGCCCAGGTGTCAGCCTGGTAAATCTACAGTGTACTCCCTTCAAGGCAATACATCCTTCCTAAGATGTGGGATGTCCAGAATTGCTCACAGTAACTCGAGCTATGGTCTAACCAGGGCGTTGTGTAGCTGAAGGATGACTCCTACCCTCTTGTATTCCTGTCCTTTAGACATAAAGGCCAGTATTCCTAGGCCCTTTTGATTATTTCCTGTACATGTTCAAGACATTGAAATGATCAATGTATCTTGGACCTCTACTGTTTATAGCTGTTCACCATTTTATCCCATCCCCTATTCCATTCATTTTAGGTGCAAATGGATGAACTCACATTTACCTATATGAAATCTATTTGCCACAATTTTGTCCATTCACTTAATCTTTCAATAGCGCTTTGTAATTTGCCTTTAGGAAGTCTGTATAAATATCATCCATAGACATTCCTTTATCATTAGTCATTTCAATTACCTCCGAAGAATTCAATCAGATTCATCAGGCAGGGCCTACCCTTTACAAATCCATGCTAGCTCTCTCTGACCAGCTGAAATTTTTAAACTTGTTCAGTAACTCCATCCTTAATTATAGATTCCAGCAATTTCTCAACAACAGATATTAGGCTAACTGGTTTATAATTTCATGGTTTCCTTTTCTCACTTATCATTAATAGTGGAGTGGAAAGAGCAATTTTCCAATGTAAGAGAAAGGTTCCCAAATTGAGAGAACTTTGGAAGATAATTGTTAGGGCATCTACAATGTTCTCAGTTACTTCCTTTAAAACCCTAGTATTGAAACCATTTGGTGCTGGGAATTGATCACTCTTTGGTGCCATTATTTTCTCCATTACCATTAAATTGCTCACATTAATTTTAGTGAGTTCCTGTCCCTGATTCAATATTAATTTTCTTGAGATACCTGCCTTGCTACTCTCTTCCTCTACTGTAAACCCTGACTCAATGGCCTAGATTTTCATCCCCGAGACATGTGGCAGGAGCTGGGATAATTGCGCCCGCCGTGGGAAAAAGTGGCTCTGGAGGCATGATCTTCTTTGCTGAGGAGCGGGTGCTGGCAGCAGTCAGGTCGGCTGACCCCTGAAACACATTTTAGGCAGAGGCGACATGTGAAGTAGGAGGCGGGCTTTTCGCTACTCAGGCCCTAGATAAAGTGCCATCTTGGCAGTCAGTCACTGTGAGAGGAAGGAAGTTGTCAAGGGTTCACAAGACTGTGTGGGAGGACCCTTTAGAAGCTGTCAGGTGAGTGAAAGCTAAAAATATTGGTCAAGAGGTTTTTAATGCTAAGGGAGATGGCCCAGCATGAGCCTTCCAAAGGAAACTTTACATTGTGAAGTCTGGCCACTGGAAATTTGTAAAGAGTATCCACACAGCAGTCATTCACTGTTGCCAATGTTCCACCGCACCCAGCCATGGCTACATCTTTGCAGCTGCAGTGGGTCACGACACTGAGCAGCAAGTGAAATGAGCTCGGTGACTCAGGGGCTCAGGACCCCACAGGCAGATCCTTCATTTTCTGCCACCTGCCCTTTTACCTGTCACAATTACAAGTATGGGCACACAAAAGTGCCTCGCTCATAACCGTGACATCAGCACACTGTCTTTGCTGGCATTTATGATCCATAGGGGTCTTCCAGGTCCGATAAGCTGCAAAGCACACTATTTTGGGGTGTTCACCCAACAAGGATTGTCAACCATCCAGGATTGCCCTGGATTCTCCAGCAATGGATGGAAAGGCTGTTTGGACACAAGAGTTCATATGATGGAACCTCCAAGAATATGTCCAACCACATGGCAACCTTACACTGACCCTGCCCCCCCGCCCCCACCAACAACATCAATCTGTGCACAACTCAGGATTAAAGTTGCAGTAGAAGGTTGCGCATGGGTATTGAGTAGGACCTCAAATAGGAAGAATCCTTACTCATCCATCTGCTTTATTCATTTTGATGGCAGAATGTTCCAGAGGAGTGCCCATGAGTGCACCTCATGGATTAAATGCAACCAGGTTCTGCAGTCAGGACCTGGACATCCTGGTGCAGGAAGTTGAAGGCTTGCGAAAACATGGTATCGAGTGGGTAAAAGGAACCCTTCTGCCGCTATTAAGAGAGCCTGGCAGGCAATAGCATCAGCAATGGGCGTATCAGGTGAACAGCAAAGATCATGGATACAAGTGGTTTCAAGACCTGCTGCACTCACACAAGCATTTGACTGGAGCATATATTTCCATCTGCTTTAGGTGCCATGTGAAGCAACATCAGATAGGACACAATTGGCACCTATTTTCACATCATCAAGGATGACCCAATGGACATTCATGGGGTGGCAATGGAATGCCCATTTTGACACACTCTCAAATAGATTAGGCTCATACCTGGATGCAGGAGTTAATGTCCTTAAACTTTTCTTTATTTACTGCTTGCAGGACGGAGATTACAAAGTGCAACGTAGAAAAGGTGGTGGGAGTGCAAAGTTGAGAGTGATTCGTCCAGTGGAGGAGGAGTCCATGCAAATTGCACGTTTGCCCTCCCAGACCAGTGTCGGAGATGGCGAATCATCCATTGTAGGTGCCAATGGCAGTGTTATAGGCATCTTAGAGCATGGCTTCATTCGTGGGGGTGATGCTTAATTCAGCACAGAGGATATGAAGTTAGCATAATGGGCAGCTGGCACTGGTAGAACATGAAGGAATGGTATCGGGTCAATGGTTCAGCCATATGGTTTCTGATATTGTCCTTTAACTGCAAGTACTCGTGCACTGACCAAGGATTACACTAATTATATTCTGTTGCATCTCCCACAGATCCCATCCCACACAACCCCCAGAGCCAGAACAACCCTCGAGCATCAGGAGAAGGAGAAGGAAGAGACATCCGAGGAAGCATCATCCCACCTTACCTGCCCACAATCCACCAGCATAGATACGAGCCCTGCAGAGGGAAGTAGTGCTTTTTTAGAGTTGATTGCATGTGGGGAAGTGCACCACACCAGAGTGCAGGAGGTGGTGTCAGAGTCAGAGTGTGCACAGCCCCCCTTAGAGGAGGGAGGGCAGTAATGATGATGTTCAAGTTGGCATTGAGGTTGGGCCTCAGGAGTCACCTTATGGAGCACAGTACTTGGATCAGACGTGTGGACATCTGACGGAGTTCCCTGAGGCAATGTGCATTCATGTACTGTGAATGGAGGAGCCCATCACAGTGATGAGCTCAACATTGTCTCATGGGCTCAAGTGCATGAGCCCCAACCATGAGAGACTGACCAATCTCATGGAGAGTCCCATGCAGCATCACTCTGAGTGGATGCAAGAGCAACATGAATTCCCGCAAAGGGAACAAGGCTCACTCAGTAGCCTGGAGCAGTCTGTTCAGAGCATGAGAACTGCCCTGCAGGGCATTCAAGAGAAGCTGCGTACCCATAACAGGATGTTCTCACTGGTGCCACAGTGGATGATAGAATGAATGGCTGCTATGCCCCAGCAAACCACTCCATCCAATCCTCCGGAAAGCCAGGCCAGGGCTGAGAAAGTTGCAGAGGATGAGGGTGCTGTGAGGGTGCTGCACACTCATCTTCCACAGCTTCCCCAGCCCCTCTGCCAGAGCCCTCGCCTGTAGCACGTGGTGCAGTGACCATGTTTGGCCCTACAGAATTGCAGCTCCTGCACTCTCAGGTAGATCCCCAATGGCTACCTGCACGAGGAGGCCAGCCACTACGCTCCTTAATGCCTTACAGACAGAAAGATAATCAACCTGCCTCCACCTCCTCTGAGGCAACATAGAGGACAACACTTAGGAGTGACCGTGAGCAGAGAGCACCATAGTGATTTGATCACTGATGCGTTCACATGTGGTGTTATATCGTACACTGTTAAGAATGCCTTTCCCAATGCTTGTAAGTACACCATAGAAATCAAAGGATTGATGTATTTGCCTATACTTGTTGATTAGTGCTTACAATATTGTGTTAAACATAAAACTACACATTCTCACCACCGTTAGTGAAGATTGGAGCCAGAAGCCCATTGCTCAGTCACCTGACAGATGTGAAGGGTGTGGCCATACAAGCCCATCATTGTTAAATTGGGGCTCAGTAGCACTTTCACTGCTGATAATAGTCAACCACAGGAGGTGTGCCTTGCTGCCTAGGTTAGCATTTGATGACCATCCCTAATTGTCCTCAGGAAGGTGGCGGTGGTGAGATGCCTTCATGAGTTGCTGCAGTCGATGTGATGTAGATGCATTTAGGAAGGGTACTCGAGGACTTTGACACAATAGCAGCAATTTCCTCAAAGTCTCAAAGGTGTGAAGCTTGGAAGGGAACTTGCAGGTGATGGTGTCTCCGTGCATCAGCTGCTCTTCTCCTTCCAGTCAGTTGAGGTCATGGGTTGGGAAGGTGCTGTTGAAGGAGCCTTGATGAGTTACAGCAGAGCATCTTACAGATGGTGCACACTGCTACCATTGTGCATTGGTGGTGCAGGGAAGGAATGCTGAGCCTGATGAATGGGGTGCCAATAAAGCAGGCTGCTTTGTCCTGGATGGTGTCAAGCTCCTTGAGTGTTGTGGGAGCTGCACTCATCCAGGCAAGTGGGGGGTATTCCATCAGACTCCTGACTTGTGTCTTGTAGATGGTGGACAGGCTTTAGGAAGTCAGGAGGCGAGTTACTCGCCGCAGGATTCCCAGCCTCTGACCTGCTCTTGTAGCCACAGTATTTACGTTGCTAGCCCGGTTCAGTTTCTGGTAAATGAAATGCAAGATGTTGATAGTGGGGGTTCAGCGATGGTAACACCATTGAATGTCAAGGGAAGATGGTTAGATTCTCTCTTGTTTGAGATTGTCATTGCCTGGCACTTGTGTGATGCAAATGTTAATTTATGCTGCACAATGTTGGTTTGTTCCTGTTGGTCCATCAATTGTATCGACATAGGCTAAGTTGCACCCAACACTGCAAAGGTGCACACTTGATATAGGGACCAGGTTTCGCTTAGTCACTCGGTGACTTGTTTGCCTGTATATAACAGCATCCAAAGTACACTTGTAAGGCCCCTCTGTCACATGGCACCTCGAGGTTAATCCCTCAATGTGGCTGAATGCAGAATTATGATGGTGAAGATTTCAGCCATTGTGATGCCAGAGATTCTCAAGGACACTTGCAGATTTTCTCTCCTGTCAGGGAATGGGCATCTCCTGGAAGAGGTGAGGCACCTATCATCTCAATGGCTTGACAACCATTTGTTTCTGAGGATGCATCTGTATCCTCAATGTTAGTTATGAGGAGCTAAGTTTTAGGTCCTTGCTGCTGACTATGGATCAGGTGCAGAGCTTACCCTAGGTGCCCGTGCATGCCTCTCAACATTTCTACCATTATTCCCCTCCTCATCCTCCTCCTCCTTGGTTCCAGCTTCATCTGAGGTAAATGGCACCTCCTCCTCTTCTGCCTCTTCTTCCCTCACGAGTGGATTTCTTCATCAGGCTCTGGATCCTGCATGTGTACACCCCTTCACTGTGCCATATTATGCAGCATGCAGCAGGGCACTACTATACTTCATACCTTTGCAGGTGTCTATTGCAGTGCTCCTCACGAGTGGTCTAAGCATTGGAAACTCATTTTTAAAATGCCACTAACCTGCCCAATGGTTGCCCTGGTCTGATGGTGACTGGTGTTATAACATTGCTGTGGTACCTTTTCCGGTTGTAATGGAGTAAGCAGCCACCTCCGCAATGGGTAACCTTTGTCACCCAGTAGCCAGCCATGGACCTGGGGTATGGGTTCGAAAAAAGTGTGGCAGATTGGAATCCCTCAGGATGAGTGAGTCACGGCAGCTTCCAGGGAATCTTGCACAGATGTGGAGGAAAACTTATTGTGGTTGCACACAAGCTGGACATTGATGGAGTAAAAAGACCTTCTGGTCATATACCTGTGTGCCTGCTGTGATGGTGCTTTGATGGCGGTGTATGTGCAATCCATTACCCCTTGCACTTGTAGAAAGCCTGTAATTGACATGTACTCCTTTGCTCTTTGGCCCAGAGACTCCACATCTGCAAGGAACTTAATGTGCTCCCCTACCCTGACAAAGAGAGCATCAGTGACTGCTGCTATGGACCTGTGGGTGGCTGACTGTGAGGTGCTGCACAGGTCTGCAACAGAGTGCTGGAAGAATCCAGCTGTATAAAGGTTGAGAGACACGGTGACTTTGACTACCATTGGAAGGGCGTGCGCACCAGTTGTTCGAGTCCTGAAGTCTGCCTCCAAAGTGGCACAGATTTCCCTTAATATATCCCGAGGTATTCTAAGCCTTTGCCTACACCCACTGCCTGTCGTTCAAGTCCAGGAAGCTGAACCTGTTCCTGTACATGATTCATTCAGGGTAATAGCTCACCCTCCTCCTACTTGCTGGTCTGTCTGGAGGCTCTGCCACCTCAAGCTTGGGCACCCTGGCCCTAGCTAAACGCTGTAGCTGCCACCTTTCCTCTATATGACACATGTGTGAGGGTCCTTCGTGGTTACACACTCATGACCCAGAGAGGCTGATAGCCTGTACTGTCGCCCAATTGGCTGACGAAGCAAGGAGTGATGAGCAGGAGCCCACACCAATGGATTTTTGGCCTTGTACAGACACCCAACTCACTCCTTCCTGAGGGCAAACACTGGCCTCTATCTCAGAGGGAAGTTCAGCTTTACAGCTGCTGCTTCACTAAGTTCCACATGAAGCTTAAAATCCTTTATCTCTGTTCTTCAGACCTGTTCACATCTTCAGCACCAAGCCATGTAACACAAACTCTGAGTTGTGGAAGTTTTCAAGGTGAAAATCACGACTTCCTGTTTTGCCCTATCTCTTGAAATGGTCCGGTTGATTCATAACTGCGGTGTAGGTAATTTATGACTTGCCCCCTTTCACACAGCTGTCAATATTGGAAACATTGAGAATGGGGCAGGACTTCCGGATCCAGGTCCCGCCTGCCATTTTCAACCCTCCATGGAGTCTTCCTGGCTCCATGAAAATCCAGGCCAACGTTATTATTCTACACATCTGCCATTTACTTATTTTCGTTGAAATTATCACCATTATCAGTTGACAAGGGGCCCACATTGCTTCTGACCATCCTCTTTTTCCAATATGTGTAAAAAAAAATTGTGCTCATTTTGATACACCTTGCAAATTTATTTTTGTACTTCCTTTTTATAGCTCTTAATATCTATTTGTCACCCTATGGCAGATCAACCAATAGCAATAATCCATTGGTCAGGATCTATGCTATTTTTTGCATTTTGGTATGCTTTTTCTTTTAGTTTTATGTTGGCTCTTACCTTTTTAGTTGTCCATGCCTGTCTTTTTTGGCAAACAGAGCTCTTGCCTCTTCACGATATAAACTGGTTCTGTGTCGCAATAAATTCATTTTTGACCAATTCCCACTAATCTTCTGCCATTTTATCCATTAACAGATTTTTTCCAACTATCTGTGGACAGTACACGTCTCATCATATTGAAGTCAACCTTATTTAGCTCTAGAATCTTAGTAGCTGTTTTACATATTTTCAAACATGACATTGAATTCGATCATATTATGCACCTTTGGTCTGTTAATTAAATTTGACTCATTACTCAATTTCTAAATCAAATATGGCATGCTCCCTTGTTGGTTCTAGGAGATATTATTGCAGAAAATCATCCAGACGGGCTCAAGAAATTCATTACCTTACTGACATGTGCTTGGCTGCTTATCACAACCTATATTCCACTTTTCTGTCCAAGTTGGTAGGGTAGAAAATTACCCTCCTTTCAGTTTAAAAAAAAGTTGCTGGGCTGAGCCTTAAGCCCCCAATAGGAGCAGGTAGAGGTGGCCAGGCTTGGGATTTCGTGACACTGACCAGCATGCCAGTTCCCTGGCTCCATCTCACCTCCAGGCCTTTTTCCCAAAGGTGGGTTGAGGGTGGAAGGGAGGATGGTAGGGCTACCCAACTGCAAGTGGCGCGTAGCCAATTAAATTAATGGCCTATTACCGGAGGCCAACTGAAATTTTCCAGTCAGCCTCCAGGCCCCCACAGGTAGTGGGGAACAGGGCAGCCACCTGGAGACGGCCTCCTGGCTGCAGACTGGGGGAGCAAGAACTCCAGGCAGGCTTCGAGGCCTTCCCTGTCTGCCTGAGTTCAGCTGCAGCCACAGGGCACCATGTGGAGGGATGCTGCCCAACCCCTTGAAATGCTGGCCCAGCTGCAAAGGCCCTTTTTTAAATTTTAAGTTTCAAAAAGTTGACAGAGGATGCTTCCATTTTGGGGTGCCTTCTCCCTTGTTTTCTTGCCAGGGCAACCTGCTACTGCCTCCAAGCTGGAGGCCCTCCAACTCCGAGAGCCAGCTTGACATCCTTAATTGGATGGCATGCCTGCCCTTTGGCCACTAATAGGCCAATTCGGGGAAAATTATAAGTGAGTGACTGTTGCCCACACAGTGCGGGCTTCTGACCCTCATTCGAGCTTAAAGGTAGAGTTCTGAAGCTCACAGGGACTTTCAGATTTTGCTTGTATATTGGTTATGTTGTATAGACGTTTGTCCTGTTCCCACATGAAAGTAGGGAAGATCAGTGACTGGGTGACCAATGGCCATTCTAGTCCATTTTCAGTAACATTGGTGGAGTCTTGGTGCTAGGCCACTTGGTGAATGGCTGTATGGGGAGAAGGAGAACTTAGTTTGCACAAAGGCAAACTGCAAACTAGAAACCATGACATTTTACTTATTCAGACCAGTTTCTTTTGAGTTTGATGAATGAGTTTGTTCGATAACAATTTAAATCTTCATAACAAGCTCCCCAGTGAAATATTCTCCATTAATAATATAATATAATAGGGCCACTGTTGCTGCTGTGACATCTGTCAACGTTTTTTGTAACATTAGGAATTGAATTTTGGCGAATATAGTGATTTTACACATTCTTTGTGAAGGTGGTCCAGTGTAAGCTCTGGCAGCATTTATCCTAGCAGGATTTATCCTGGCAGGATTTATCCTGGCAGGATTAGTGTAGGGACAGCAAACTCTTGGCAAAATGATTTTCTTTTACACCAAAACAGAAACAAAAACCTAAGGAAATTAGCCTGCCAATATACATAACATTAACAGCAGTGTAATGTTTGCAACAGATTAGTAAAAGCAATTTGGGTAGAATTCTGTTTTAGCAATTTAATTAGTTAGTATCACCAGAGGCTGACTTCATGTCTCTTTGAATTGGATTTCTGTGAAAATAGCATTTGGATTTACACTCCCTGATTGCAGTAATCGAACAAAGTAAAACTCACTGCCAACCTTCGGCTACTAAGAAATTTTAATGTTAGAAAAGAGCTGAGAGTGCAGTTATCCTTTTTCTAATATTAGGAACTTAAAGATAAAGACCCTGTTAGGCATGCTTTGCCTTCTGCACAATCCAGTCCTCTGTCTAATTGCTCCCTGAGTGGGATGAGAAACTGGACCAGAAGGCTGCTTTTTGGTATTGTGGCCCTCAAGGATGTTTGTGGCATTAAATGTCTGGGTGCAGAGTAATGAGAGGGTCCTGTAACAGCTGGAGCCATGTTTGACAACACAATGGCTGCCAGCACCTGCTGGCACTGTGGGGGAATGTGTTGAAATTCTTGCCCATTCGACCATTCCTCAAGGGCTGGGCCCCAGCTGGATGACCATTGATCTGTATGAGATAGATCATATTTCATCGCTGCATCTAAAGCCCATCATCCTAGATGTCTCCAGATGATTCTGCAGTATATTCAATCTAGCGACAGACTCTTGTAAATTGGTATCCAAGATTTCAATTGCTGCACTGCTGAGAGGAACTTGGGGGGTGCTAGATCCCTCAATATTTGGGAACTCCATTGGAGTTGTGCATGATGATGCTACATGCACTGCATTTGAGTAATTGCTTCATGATCTATAACTGCAGCGAAGTCAAAGGAGCTGCAAATTCTTTGCCGGCTACTGCTGTCTGTACGTGCTGGACTGTAAAGGTATCATGAAGCTCTTTTGCTCCTTCCATTAGCCTGAGTCTGAAGTTAGGTCCAGCAGGATATAAGTCCCTTACTCATGGAGGCAGACAAATGTTTTGAGCTGCTGGCCTGACCTGCTTATTCCTGTTCCTCTCCTATTGGCTCTGCAGGCTTCTACTCACCTCTGAGGGATGCATCATCGGCGCTTCTTCCTCAGACTTACAATAGTGATTCCACAGGCTGCCAGCACCTGTCCTTGTCAGAATCAAATCACATCAATTTTATCATCAGTAGCATTATTTGGCAGACAAAATGGCACATCTTTAGTAAAAGGGACAATACATGGCTTTAATGCCATGACAAGTGACTTAATGAATGAATTAAATAAACGAATGACTAGCACATAATCCATGATTCCATAACAAGGACACAAACTGTATAACAAATTAAGTTGCCTACCTATTGGAGAAAATTGGATATTAAATGAAGTATGTGTTGACTGGGGCAGTGGCAACTCTCAAGGTTGTGATGGTGGCCTTGGAGAGGAATGCATTGGAAGCTGATGAGAAATACAGTAACACTGCACCTGACTTTAAGAGTGACTCAGCAGCAGCAGGATAAGCAACATGCCAGTTGTAAAATGAAGAATGTAGTAGTGTGAGAATTGTACAGTCCCTCTGGTGAATTTGTCTTGGTTGGGGACCTTGAGAATTTAAGTCACATGTAAAGCATGAATATCATAAATAATTCCACTTGGAAAATCCCTCAGGAGAAATTGTTTAACTGGACTATCAAAGCTTGGAATTATAATTATCTGGAATATTCCCTAATGGAAGGAAATAAATAAGGAGTTTTTAACCTGACTAAAAGAAACATGTCAGAGACTGATGATTTGTATCATTGTGTCATTGCTGTCATAATGCACAAGAGGCACTTATGAGCTACAAAGGCATAAAGCATTGTTGTTTGAAATGTATCTGATGCATATTCTATTTTTAGTTTGTCTAGGCTCTTCATACATTTTTAATGCGTATTTATCTTGTTCTATCGGAATGAATGATCCCTTAAATACTAGCCCTTAAATTAACTCTAAAGTTGTACATTTTATAATGGCTAGCTATTAAAAAAAAATCACATGGCTAAATTCAAGTACTTTATTCATGCGACTTTGTGCACTTGATAATAAAAATGTCACCTCTGTAGAAAAAATAAAAAGAAAACAGTCAAGCAAATTATCTTGTGTGCTCAGCACATGACCAATATTGATAGATTTGAATCATAGAACTTACAGCATAGAAGGAGGCCATTCAGCCCATCATGCTTGCTGGCTCTTTGAAAGAGTCGTTGTTCTTACCCCACATCCCCTGTAATTTCCTTATCCTCAGGTACCTGTCTAATTCCCTTTCAAAATTTTCTATGGAATCAGCTTTCAGCACTTTTTTAGACAGATTTCCAGATCTTAACAACTCTCTGGATGGAATCGTCCCTGATTGGCACTAAGTGCAGTAGTGGGCGGGAAAAAGGACGTTTTACCCACCAGTTGCATTGGTGGCTTTTCATACCATATCACCCCATTCCCAGTGCATCCCGCTTCATAAATTATGTATTCCCGGGAAACACACCGGATCACTGGGGGGTGACCTCTGATTCGCCCGCCCTTCAGGCCTTCACTAATCCGGGCGCCATATTTACAGGCCACGCCTGCACAGGGCTAGCTCTCTTCAAGGGACAGGAAGCTGCTGGGAACTGGTGGTTGCCAAGGGGAGGAAACATGCTACCCCAAAATTTAGCAGCGCCTACTGGATGCAGCGGAGGCTCACAACGAAGTCCTCTGCTCTAGGCAAAGGCCAGCAAGCAAAGTCACCAATCCTGCATGGGAGGTGGTGGCAGCGGTGGTCAGCGCCAAAGCTCTGCAAGAGAAGACAGCCACCCAGTGATGAAAAAGGATGAATGATCTCCTCTGTTCCACCAGGGTAAGTCAGTCTTCTCATCACTCTCAACTCACACACTCACAAACCCATCACACATCCACAGGGATCTCACTCACTGCCAGTTCAAGGGACATCACCATTCACTCTCTAGTGCATACATTAATTTGCTGTCCTATCCATAGCACCACTCACCACCCACACATTCCAGGCATCCTTGCTATCTGGCCTGGCAGGGGTCCTGCTTACACCCTCTCCATCTGTATTCATGCAGGGCAAGCTGGCACCCAACTAAAGGGAGATGTCGCAGACTGGCGGAGGAATGCCTGAAATCAAGGTTCTCACGGACTTTGAAAATAGAGTCATCCAGCTGGCTGGCGACAATCAGGACCATTCCTGTGCTGACAGTGAGGTCAGCGGTGCTCAACCTAGTGGGGACCCAGCAGTGCAACATCCATCAGACAATCTTAGGCAGCACCTTCCAAACCCAGGACCACTACCATCTAGAAGGACAAGGGCAGCAGACGCATGGGAACACCACCACCTGGAAATTCCCCTCCAAGTCACTCACCATCCTGATTTGGAAATATATCGCTGTTCCTTCACTGTCGCTGGGTCAAAATCCTGGAACTCCCTCCCTAACAGCACTGTGGGTGTACCTACACCACATGGACTGCAGCAGTTCAAGAAGGCAGCTCACTACCACCTTCTCAAGGGCAATTAGGGACGGGCAATAAATGCTGACCTAGCCAGCGACACCCACATCCCAGGAATGAATTAAAAGAGACCAAGCTGTGAGGCAGTTCCCTTGTTCCGCAATCCCCTGCCATGCACTAATTATGTCTCCTAGCTTTTGCAGGCACATCTGGGAAACAGTCCTCGAGTCAAACCCTGAAGAAACCTCGGGAAAAGAACCTGATGACACCCTTACTGGAGATCCCTCACAGCGCTCACCCACACCCTGCACCAGAGCAGAAACACACCTCGGTGGGACCTACTTCCAGAGTAGCTTTGGGGTCACAATCTGGTGAGCTCATCACACCATCTGATCCCAAGCAGGCGGCAGCAGGAACTTTCCCGGTTTCCAGCACTCAGAGGACTGCTGGAGGCCAGAAATCTGCTGAGTTGGAGGCACGGTCACACCCCAGTTGCTGGAGTTGCAAAGGCAAGCTCAGGAACATCAGGAAGGGATGTTCGCTGCACTCCTCAGATTGCAAGACATGATGGAGGAGTCCGTCTGCCTTCAGGCTGGGGTTATAGCGTTGGCATGCCAACACACCAAGGCCAACACTGGTAGGATGGCAGATGCCATGTAAACCTTGGTCCAGGATATCAGTCCTGCACTGCTGCACAGACTCAACTCCATCGCTGATGCCATAGTTGGCCAACAAGGAGAGGAATGCAGGGCAGCTCGATCTCACTCCAGCTTCCCCATCTCCTCAAGGAGTCAGCCAGGGGCCATTGGGCACCCATAGGGAGGAGGATCAGCAGGTGCACACCCTGGGGCCATCCACCCAGGTGACTCCGGGAGTGTCTGGCCCATCCAAATCCCCGCTTCCTGTGACCCCAGCAGCTCCAGCTCAAGAGGCCGAGGAGCGTGCCACTCCCACACAGCAGGACCTCAAAAGTAGGCCGAGGCCCTCCAGGTCTCGGCCCTCCAGAGGACGCCCGTCAAGGTCTTCAGAGACAGGGTGTGCAGTCAGCAGGCTGCTTTCACCTCCGCTGTGGATATTGGGGGAGCACCAAGATATAGAGGCAAGGTTAGAAAGGTAAAGAAGATGTAGTTGCACAGCCTGGGCATGGGTATAAATCACTTGTACATAATGTTCACTATTGTAAATAAACTCCCAAGAATGTCTCCCTGCCTATGGTTCCTTGTTCTGATGAGCAGTATTCGTGTCACTCAGATGTGAAACCTTGGTTCCTGCACAGGATAAAGGCAGGTGTCTCAGTCCAGGGCCTCTTCCCTGTGCTTCGTGCATCCTTCACAGCCACTGGACACATCAGTGAGGATGTGAGGATCTATGGAGTCTCCTCACTGCATATCTTCATCATCCTTCATGAATCTAGCAGCAGTGAGGGCCTCTCAAGCATGCCTGCTTCGTCTGGATAATGCAATATCCTTATCCCCATGATCCTCGCCTTCGAGGACCTCATCACCCCACCAGCCCCCGGCCCCTGTCAATGTCCTCCTTGTCGGCGGAGACATGGGGTAGAACTTTTAGGGTGGCATTCGGGCACGTGCCTGACGCGCTCAAACATAAAATAATGCGTGATGACATCAGGTGAGCGTCCTGACGTCATCTCACGCTCACGTGAATTTTCGGTCAGTGGGCGTGCGCAGAAGTCGGAAGTGCAGCGGCCAACAATTAAGACGGCAATTAAGCCCATGAATGTTCCAATTGTCCCCGGTTATTCGTGGTCCGATGGGTGAATCTGCCAGGCGGGCTTTACATTTTTGATGAAACCTCATCCAAGAGCAGGATGAGGTTTCCGTAATTAAATTTAAAAAAAATGTACGGACAGAATTTTCATCATGTATATGTTCAGGTGACTGATTCTGATGCGTGAACATTTTTTTCCATACTTCAAAACCTTTATTTATTAGTTTTAAATTCTTCAACTCCTTGAGGCAGCTCTCTGCCTTCGGGAAGCGCTCCCCCGCACCCGCACTTATGTCAGCGCCTGCCCTCCTCCCGCTCCCCACACCGGCAGCGCTGAGCATTTCAGCGCACGCTTCACGCTGGCTGCCCATTAATTGGTAAACCAACGTGAAATCGTGGTCAGGGGCTGATCGCGGGCAGCGATCTGTTCCCCGGCCACTCCCGGGCCCGCCATTTGCACCTGCACACCGACCTAAAAATCCTGCCCATGCAGCTCCCCCATCTCCTCCTCAGCCAACTCCTCTCCCCATTGCAGTGTCAAGTTGTGAAGGGTGAAGTAGGCAACAACGATGTGTGACACCCTCTGTGGACTATATTGCAGGGCTCCACCAGACCAGTCTAGGCACCGAAACCTCATCTTCAACATCCCGATGACTTGTTCCACCAAATTGCACGCTGCAGCGTGAGCCTCACTATATCTTCGCTCTGCTGCAGTCTGAGGCCGGTGCACAGGTGTCATCAGCTACATCCTCTGCAGATAGCCCTTGTCCCCAAGGAGCCAGCCCTGCAGCCTCTGTAGATCCTGGAAGACATCAGGGATCTGAGACCAACTGGGAACGTAGAAGCCGTAGATGCTCGCTGGGAATCGTGCGCAGACCTGCTGGATGTGTTTGTGGTGGTCGCGCACCAGCTGAACATTCAGCAAGTGGAAGCCCTGCGGTTGATGTAGTTGACTGCTTGTTGCCTCGGAGATCTGAGCACCACCACCAAGTGCAGTCGATGGCACCCTGCACCAATGGGAAACCTGAGATCTGCGCAAATCCCAGCGCTCTTGCTTCCTGGCTTTCCTGGTCCTGGGCGAAATGCACAAAGTTGTGTGCCTTCACGAATATGGCAGCTGTGACTTCTTGGATACACCTGTGCTTGGATGCTTGTGATATCCCACACACGCCACCTTTGGAGTCCAGGAAGGAGCCACTGACATAAAAATTGAGCACCGTGGTCACTTTCACAGCCACTGGCAGTGGATGCCCTCCCTGTCCCCGTGGCGCCAAATCTTACAGCAAGTGGCAGATGTGAGCGACCAGTTCCCTGGACATGCGCAGTCTTCGGCGACACTGGTTCTCAGTCATCTGCAGGAATGAAAGACGGCGTCTATGGACCCTGGGTCTAGCAAGGCGCTGACCAGCGACAGCTCGCTGTGGCTCTTTAGCAGCATGCGCAGGAGCCCCAGCTGCCCCTTCTTCTTGAGGGTGCTGCTCCTTCCTCCATGCCTGCACCTCTGTCACTCTCCTCTCCTTTGTCTCCGCTCCCTGTAAGCCATGAGGCATACAGCTAGCTCATCAGTCTCCATGCTCCTGATGTACTCCTCCTGCAGGATAAAAGAGCAAAATGCATGGGTTAGTATGGGTATACGAAGAACCTCTCTTGGTTAAGTATGAAGGCCCCTTAATGCATGCTGGAGAGTGCTAGCCACCACCTGGATGGCCAGAGTTTAATGCACTGCATGGGTCCCCGAAACCCCACCTTCCTCCACCCCACTCCACCTGACTGATTGGCGACAGCTTTGCCCACTGGACTGCATGCTGTGCTCTCAGCTCAGGCGCAGGCATTCTCCTAACCCGCACTGCAAGGCTGCACTGTTAGCTTGGACCATGGGCGGGACTGGTGCAAACCGGGATGATGTTATTGCAAGGGGCTGTGAGCGCTCCCACTTGTGACTGCTCCAAGGCCAGATTTAGCAAGGAGATTGTACAATGTGTCCAGTCATCCATCTGTTCTGTAGTACACTGAAATGCTCATTAGTTTGTAGCCTGTTCCCGAGGGGTGAAAAGTTCAGGAGCACTTGGTGGCACATTCGTGCATCTGAATTGCTTGAGTGGGCAGATAAGCTAGAGGCCCGACTCCAAGTATGTCAATGTGGCTGCACCTGAACTGTCTCGGCTTACGGGGGAATGGTCATTTTATACAAGGCTTCCCTGATGCATGGCTGCTTCCCTTCCACCCTCACCCCCATCCCCCTGCATGCACTTGTGCACTACCATCAGACAGTGTTGCCTTGTACTGCCCACATCCCCCAAGCTGGCCCCAACTGCAGGACAGGCCTTGCCTCCTCCCCACCCAACACACCCCAACCGCAGTGCAGCTCTTGCCCCAGTGCCGCACTATCAGCCATGTGGGAAAAAGCGACTTGCCTGTGCTCTGACCTGAATGCACAACGCCTCTTCCTTGAAGTCGAATGGGCGACCCTCGCGAGTGCTGCACACTGATAGGGTGCACTTACCTCTGAGTTCCATTCAAAGTTCAGCTCCACAGGTGCACGCCTTTTAAATGCTGTTGTGAAACATGTCAGCATGCAATCACACCGACATGCCTGGATGACCCAGCGTGGCCGAATGATTCCAGTGAGCAAGGGCTTATAATTATACTCAGATGCATTAAAACAACGTTTCTCACATTCGGCGGTGGGAAACGTGGCCTGCTATTTACGGATGGAGTGGACAATCACAAACTGGTTTCACAACAGCATGAAACCAATTTTTGGCTTTCTTGCTATACTGTCCGCTCACACCCTCCATGATGCCTGACACCAATGGGCAAGGGAAATTCTGGCCTCCTCTGAGTGAAAACATTTCTCATTTCCCCTCTAAGACAAGGATTTTGCCCTCTTCAGGCGGGCCCAGCAGGGACGAGCGGGAGCAGACAGGAATCCGACCGCCACCCGCGATTGGGGCCCGATAACGCTTTCACAATGGCGGGCCAATTAATGCCCACCCAGCATGAAATGCGCGCTGCAGCGCTCAGCGCTGCCTGTGTAGGGGGAGGGAGGGAGGGATCTGCCCCAGGGAGATGAAGACTTTAAGAATTAAAAATAAAGAATTTTAAATTGTTAAAAAACATGTCCCATCATGTGACTCTGTCACATGAGCAGGGTCATGTTATTAATGAAATGTTTACATTTTTATTTAATTTTTAATTGCTGTTGGAAACCTCATCCCACCCGTGGATGAGGTTTCTTAAAAAATCCAAAGGCATAAATTTTTCACTGCCGTCCAACCTTAAGGTTGGACGGCAGTGAAAAATTTAATTCAACTGGGGCTTTAATGGCCTTAACAGGCCTATTAATTGTCGGTGGGCGCACTGCCGACTCCCACACACAACCGCCGACCGAAATATCGCGCAGTCCCGACATCATCACACGTCATTTTACGCTTGCGCCCAACCGACGAGCTAAAAATTCTGGCCCAGATCTTTTTCCAGTGATTTTGAATCCATGAGTTACTGGCCCACTCAGCAGAGGGAATATTTTTTCCTATTTATTCTATCAAAACCTGTCATCATCTTGAAAGCCTCTGCTAAGTTGCCTCTTCACCATCGCTTTTCCAAGGAGAACAGTCCTAACTTTTCCAACCTTTCCTCATAACTGAAGTTCCTCATTCCAGTTAATTTTCCTCTCTGTTCTTTCTATTGCCTTTCCATCTTTTCTGAAATGCGGTGTCCAGAATTATCCACAATGCTTCAGCGAAGTCTAACCAGTGATTTATAAAGTTCCAGCATGATCTTTTTGCTTTTAGATTCTATTCCTCCATTTATAAACACAAGTAACCCATATGCTTTTAAACCACTTTATCGCCTTGTTACGCCACCTTTAAGGAATTGCGTATATGGACACCAAATCTCTCTGTTTGTCAACATTTTTTCAAAATTGTACTAAATTTAAGTGTTTATTCATACTAAGGGCAAAATCGTCCCAGATTTGCACTAAGTGCGGCAGTAGGCATGAAGAAAGATGTTTTCCCTGCCGGCTGCAATGGCGGATTTTTGCGCCGTATTGTCCCCTTCCCGACACACCCTGCCTCATTCATAATACACTTATGGGAAACACACCGGATCACTGACAGGAGGGCTCAGATTTGCCCGCCACACCGTGACCTCAGTGCCAAGAGCACCTCGGATAAGGACCCTGAGGGCAACACCATTGAAGACCCGTCACAACGCTCACACACACCCTCCACCAGCGCAGCGACACACACCTCGGTGGGAGCTAGATGTAGAGCAGCCTCAGGATCACAATCTGTTTAGCACAGTGCATAATTTGTCCCACAGCAGGTGGAGGCAGGGATATCTTTGGTCGCCTACAAGATGGTGATGTTTCTCGGAAGACTGATGGGGACAAGGATGCTGCTGAGTCCAAGTCAGGTGATGAGCCTCTGGACTCGGTCCTCAGTCAGTTGGTGGAGCTGCAAAGACAATCATGGGAACATCAGGAAGGGGTGTTTGGTGAACTCTTTAGATTGCAAGGGATGATGGAGGAGTCGGTCCACCCTCAGTCTGTGCTAGAATGTATAGCGTGCAGCAAGCAACACCTTCTGGGGACTGTATTGCAGTGCTCCGTCGAACCTGTCGAGGCACGGGAACCTATTTTTAATATGCCTATCATTTGATCCACCAAAGTTCAGGTCACAGCATGAGCCTCATTGTACCATCGCTCTGCTGCAGTCTGAGGCTGCCACATGGGTGTCATCAGCCATGTCCTCTGCAGGTAGCCCTTGTCCCTGAGGAGCCATCCCTGCAGCCTCTGTGGACTCTGGAAGATGTCAGGGATCTGAGACCTGCCAAAGATGTAGGAGTCATGGACGGTCCCTGGAAACCGTGCGCACACCATCCGTTTGTGGCGGTCACACACCAGCTGAACATTCAGCGAGTGGAAGCTCTTGCGGTTGACAGAGTTGACCGCTTGTTGCTACTGAGATCTAAGTTCCATGTAAATGCAGTCAATGGCACCCTACACCTGTGGAAAAATAGAGATCTGCACAAATGCCAGCGCTCTTGCTTCCTGGTTTTCCTGATCCCGGGTAAAATGTACAAAGTTCTGTGCCTTCGTGAAGATGGCGTCAATGACCTCCTGGATACACTTGACCCCGCACAAGCCACCTGTGGAGCTCTGGAAGGAGCAACTGGTATAAAGATTTAGCACCGAGGTCACTTTTGTGGCCACTGGCAGTGGAAACCCTCCATGGCCCAATGGCGCCAAATGCTGCAGCAGGTGTCATATGTGACCAACCAATTCCCTAAACACACAGAGTCTTCGGTGACACTGGTTCTCAGTCATCTGAAGGAATGAAAAGCTCCCTGTCTAGCAAGGTGCCTAGGAGCTCTGGATCTTCAGCTGTGTGTGCAACAGGCCCTGCCGCCCCTTCATCTTGATTTAGGTGCTCCTCCCTTTGCTGAGCCAGGTGCCTCTGCTGCTTTCTTCTTCTTCTTCTTCTCTGCTCTCTGTAAACCATGTAGCGTACCGCTAAATCACCAGGCTCCATGATCCTGATGTTCTTCTCCTGCAGGATCAAAGAGAGAGACGCGTGGATTAGCATGGGTGTACTAAGAACCTCTCTTGGTTAAGTCTGAAGGCCCCTTTACGCATGCTGGTGAGTGCTGGCCACCACTTAGATGGTCAGTGTGTATGTAGTGTGCTTCATGGCTGCCCAAAACCCCACCCACCTCCACCCCACTCCACTTGACCGATTGACGGCAGCTTCAGCCATTGGACTGTATGCTGTGCTCTCAGCTCAGGCGCAGACGTTCTCCTAACCCACACTGCAAGGCTGCATTGTTAGCTTGAACCATGATGGATACTGGTCCAAACCTTAATAAAGACATTGCAAGGGGCTGTGAGTGCCTTCACCAGTGACTGCACCATGGCCACCTTTCACAAGGGGTCTGTACAACTTACCCAGTCGGCCAGTTCTTCTGCTGCCCCCTAAGACGCACATTAATTTACAGTCTGTACCCGAGGGATGAAAGGTTCCGGAGCATGTGGTGGCACTTTCATGCTTTTGCATTACTTGAGTGGGCAGAAATGCCTCCGAGGCCCGACTCCAAGCATGTCAATGGATCTGCAGCTGAACTGTCTCAGCTGCGGGAGAATGTTCACTTATGACATGCTTTTCTACGTGTGTGGCCACTTCCCTCACCCCCCTCCCCACCACTCACCGCCACCTCCGTCCCCCAGCATGTGCTTGTGTCCTTCCTTCAGTCTGTACTGCCTTGCAAAGCCCCCCCACCCCCCATCGCCCCCACCGGCCTGACCCGCATTGAAGCTCTTGCCCCGGCACTGGTCTGAAAAGCAGCTTGCCTGTGCCACCCCTGAATGCATGATGCCCCTACCTTGATATGCTATGGGCAATGCTGGCGAGCGCTGCGCAAGGTTGTGTGCACTCACCTCCGAGTTCCCCTCAGACTTCAGCTTGCCAGGCACACGCCTTTCAAAGGCAGTCATGAAGCACGTCATCCTGAAGTCATGCCTGTGTGGGTGGTAAATTTGACATGGGAGGATGATTCCAGCGTGAGGGCACAATAACGAGATGCAAATGTGTTAAAATTAAGTTCCTGATGATGGACGGTGGGAAACGCATCCGCCACTGACGGGTGGAGTGGATGATTACAAACTGATATTATGACAGTGTGAAACCGATTTTTGGCCTTCCTGCTATATTGTCCGCACACGCCCACCATGATGCCTGCGGCCAATGGGACCAGGCGATTCCACCCCTAATATCAAAGCAGATCATCTTTGTTTAAACCCAGTGACTGACTGGCATTCCAAGCCAACCGCAGCATAAGGTCCATTTCAATAAATCATAAGTGACTATTGGTCTCAAAGCTGGGGCAATTGGCAGGATTCAGTCATGGGGATAGGGGTCCCACCAGTGGACCCAGAAGTTAGCAAGATTCTCAAGCGGGCAGGAAGAGGTTGACTTTGATCACGTGGCAGCTGGTCAAAAAATGTCGCTGGCTGTTGGCCCATGTTCTGATCTGTGCCCTCAGGCTGTTCCATCAGGGCCTCACCCTCTGATTTGTGTCCCTTACTCTTTTCCATCAGGGCCTCCCCTATGATTTGTGCCCTCAGACTGCCATTTTGCAAACTCTTGCTCTCCTGTGGAAGGAAGCTGCAAAATGGTTGACCTTTCACCTCTCCACTTCAACACCACTGGCTAGCTTTCACTTGTCGGGATCTGACATTCGTGATCCCCGCTTTATTGCCAAGGCTATGTATAATCCTATTCACTAACGTGCGAATTATTCTTAACAGTCTTTTTAACTATCTCAGTTGGCTTCCCACCACATTGATGTGGGTTCCCCACCTTGCTGCCTTCCTGACAGCTGTTTGATCCGGCCATCAGTTCGTGCCATTGGGATTCATGCTCACCTGCTCTCGCCTGATTCTAAGGCCTTTCCTGTCATGAAATTTTGGCAGGTTGCACTTAATTCTGCCCAGAGATCCACAGGCCCCTTCTCCAATTGCCAGACTACCCACCATTTGTTTAGCCCCAAACACGGACCTTTTGCGATATATGTCTGAGGAACTATTTGACCATGTCACAGTTCCCAAAGTCAAATCACTGCTAAAAATGGAGGGTGGCCTTCAAATTTGGTTGGTTCCCAACTGGTCTCCCCTGCTTCGGCAGCTCATTTGTCATTTGACAGCCAAGGTAGGGCCTCTTCCCCCCGAGGTCGCTTATTTTGCACTCCTTTCCTAGGACCTACTCCAAATGAAGCATTTTTGGTTATGGTAAATTGTGTTATTAGCTTCTGTCTTGCTGGTCCTGGAGCCTACATGTAAAAACCAGGCTCACATGCGGGAAATGAGTATCTCTTTTGATACAAAACAACTATGGTATAAATGGATTAACCATATGCATAGTAATGAATAATTCAATGACTGATTGTGTGGATCATTGTGTTCAAATTGATTGCAAAGCAGTAATAGTGGGCACATTATAATGTAGGCGAGGGGGGTCTCATCTGCCAGCTGGAGAGCCAAAGAGAGTCCTGCAGTGCCTCTTTTCAGGAAGGCATATGGAGTTAAGAGCCAATCAGGCACTTAACTAGATAGTGATGGGCCTTCCTTGGGATCAAGGGCCAGAGTAGCATAGACGTGGGATCTGCATGTGGGGTGACACATGGTGAGTACAAGTGGACTGCAGCCAGGCCAGGGGGTAAAGGCAGTACAAGGTTGCACACAAATTCAGCTGCAGAGACTTCAAATGAGGACATCGATGGGGCAGCATACAGAAAAAAGCTAGTAGTCATACACACCAAAATACTTGGTGCATTGATAGGCCACCAAACCGCAACTGTCAAGGACCGTGGAAGTGCCTGGCTCCAATTTGCCCCACAGGGCTTCACAAAGAGCTTGGAGCCCTTTCTTTCCAGCATGGAAGCGGTGGACAACTTCAGGAGTGCATTTGTGGACCCAGCTATGATGAAGTATCTGATGGCCAATGTCTCAGCTTCCCTTGCAGCTCAGCCAGAGCCACCCAACAGTCTGAGTGCTGCCTTGGAAGCTCAGATTGAGGTCGTGAAACATCTGCTTGTTGCCATGCGCCTTGCATGCCAAGCTCACATTGCCTTCATCATGGCTGTGGTAGCAGTGCTCAAAGGGGCTTGCAGGGTTTGACAGCAGATCAGCAATTTGTTCCCCTAACAGATCACTAGGATTGCTGAGGTACTGAACCAGGGGAATGGCAGTGACATCATAGAACAACAAAACTTGCATGCCGAACAGCGGAAGCACTTGCAATAGATACTAAATGATCACACAACTAACGGATCGGTTCATGCTCTGCAATCCTGCCACGCCCAGACATGAATGGTGGTGGGCAATTAAGTAACTAACTGGAGGAGGAGGAGGTTCCACAAATATCCCCATCCTCAATGATGGGGGAACCCAGCACATCATGCAAAAGACAAGGCTGAAGCATTTGCAACCATCTTCAGTCACAAGTGCCGAATGGTTGACCCATCCTGAGGGCACCAGCTTCACAGATGCCAGTCTTCAGCCAATTCAATTCACTCCATGTGTCATCAAGAAATGGCTGAAGGCATTGGATACTGCAAATGCTATGGGCCCTGATAAAATTCCTGTAATAGTACTGAAGACTTGTGCTCCAGAACTAGCTGTGCCCCTAGCCATGTTGTTCTAGTACAGCCACAACACTGGCATCTACCTGACAATGTGGAAAATTGTCCAGGTATGTTCTGTACACAAAGAGCAGAACAAAGCCAACTCGGCCAATTACCACCCCTATTCAGTCTATTCTCAATCATCAGAAAGTGACGGAAAGTGTCATAGACAGTGCTGATAAGCAGCTCTTATACAGTACTAACCTGCTCACTGACATTCAGTTTGAGTTCCACCAGGGCCACTCAGCTTCTGACCCCATTACAACCTTGATCAAAACATAGACAAAAGAGCTGAACTCCATGGGTGAGGTGAGAGTGACTGCCTTTGACATCAAGGCTGCATTTGACCAAGTGTGGCATCAAGCAGCCCTGGCAAAACTGAAGTAAGTGGGAATTGGGGGAAACTCTCCGCTGGTCGGAATCATACCTGGCACATGGAAGATGGTTGTGGTTGTTGGAGGTCAATCATCTCAGTCCCAGGGCATTGCTGCAGTAGTTCTTCATGGTAGTGTACTAGGCCCAGCCATCATTAACAGCCAACCCAGACTGCTGCCACACATGCTGATGTGGTGCAGTTTGAAGCTACACCAAAGTGTCCTGCAAGGCCACATGCAGTCTCCCCGAGTGGAAGTCAGCAACCTTCCACCAGCTATGCTGCAGCCACTGGGGTAGCACTGCATTGGAACACTAGACCAGGCAACTGTGCCTGCCAGACAGGCACTAAGGGAATGCACAAGGGTGATTGGTTGTATGAAGTTTTCTTTTTACTCATTTACAGGATGTGGGTTTCATTGGCTAGGCCAGCATTTATTGCCCATCCCTAATTGCCCTGGAGAAGGTGGTGGTGAGATGTCTTCTTGAAGCGTTGCAGTCTCTGTAGTGTAGGTACACCCACAGTGCTGTTAGGAAGGGAGTTCCAGGATTTTGACCCAGCGACAGTGAAGGAACGGTGATATATTTCCAAGTCAAGATGGTGAGTGGCTTGGAGGGGAACTTCCAGGTGGTGGTGTTCCCATGTATTGGGTGCATTGTCAGATAAAGTTGGTATGGAATTGTTGTTTTGTGGTATCTTATTCCAGGACTGTGACCAAGACGACACTTTGATGGCCCATTACAGTGGGATGGTAAGGTGGATAACAGTTAAGCAATGAGGATCTGGGGTTTCATTCAGGCTATCCGGAATCTACATGAGCTCACAGGCTATGCTGAATGAGGATGTGCTAATTTTATCCTCCGTTCCTCCTCCTCCTGATGTGGTTGCCATGGTAGAAAGGCTACCCTTGTGATAGCCAAGATGTGGAGGATGCAACAGCCCACCTCTAACTGGAGGTGTCAGCCCGAGCGGCCCAGGGAGCAGAACCATTGCTTCAGCATCCTGATTGCCTGTTTGATGACATTACACCTGGCCGCATGACTATGTGCTTGCCACATGTGGTGAGGTTTCTGGTATACAGCCACTGTGGTTTTCTAGATGCAGCAACACATGGTTAACTGTGAGATATTTTGCTACATCACCTTTTCCAGCCTGGAAGGATCTGATGGTGAAAAGATTCAGGGCCACAGTCACCTCGACAGCCACTGACACTTCTGTGACCACCTCCTTGGTGAAGTGCAGCCACCAAACATAATGCTCTTGACTTAGATCAGTTAGACAAAGTGCTCCCTGAAGGCCCTCAGTGGGTAAGGCCTCCTAATGAGAGCCCGTCTCCCCATCTCTGCCAGCCAATTATCTTTGGTGCCTCTGTTCCATCTTCCTCTGAATCTGCAACCCAAGGGGAATATTATTAGGCCCCCAATTCTGAAAGCAATAGTGTGCACAGCAAACCTTATAGTAGCAGTCAAAGACTTCCCATCATCTAGCGCCACCCCCTATAGACTTTATCAACTTTTCTGAACTCATCCAAATTCACAGTACTTCCAAGAATTCTGAAAGAGGCATTAAAAGTAATAAAAACTAATTTGTAAATTAGATGAATTCCTTGAAATTGGGCTGGTGGTGGGATAAGGTCCCATGGCTCTTGCTCAGCTATGCGCATTTATGAGAAGGCGTTAACTAGATCAAGGAGGTTGAAAATGGCAGGTTGTGCTTCCGACCGATGTAAGATGTTGACTGACATCAGGATCTTGCTACTCCACATGCTTCAGTTGTATGAGCATAACGCCCGCCCTAACAACCTCACTAAGGTAATGGTCAGCATGCGCTCCACTGGAATTGGTCAGGAGCAGCACAGAAGCCATTTCTCACTTAAACCGACACTAAAGATGCAAAAACTACCAGTGCTACGGAGCTTTATTTTGTGGCTTTATTCTCTTTGTGCATCTTTCTCTGTGTCTATCTCTTTTTCTTCATGCTTGGTGTATATGTGTTTTGTGTGTGTGTGTCTGAGTATGGGCATGATAGTGTACTATGTGCCTGCATTCTCTTTGTACACCTGTCATATTTTCACTCTGTACATGCATATCTCTCCTTTCTCTGTGTTTTTGTAAGTGGTAAATTGATGACAAATATATTTTGAGGAAGGAGGCAAAATGGGGAACAAATATAAAGAAAACTTTTTACCTGAAATGAACAGATTGTTATTCACATCTAGTCAGCTACTGGAATTGGTCTGACCCATTAGTTTTCATATAATTATTTTAACAATTGGCTAACCCACCTTTTCTTAATTATACAGTTTCATATACACTCAATAATTAGCTAAACATAACTTCTTTTAATGAAGGCTCACGTAAAAACACATTTTATCAGAATTTTTTAAAAAGCGATCAAGATGCAACTGCAACTCCAATCTATCAGTATGTAAAATTATTCAGTGTATGATTATGCAATAAATTACTCACATGTTGAACTAATTCACTCAGCATAATACTATTTGCTTAACTGAAACACAATTGACCATATGTGAAAATGCACTAATCAGGAAGAACTAGCGTGCAGAATGACAGTGGGTAATCAATTAGCTACAATTGTCATGCTGGGAACAACTTTCTTGTCAACACAATTATCCTTTCTTCCACCCCATGAACTAAGAACCATTAATTATTTAAATTAGTCCTAATTGAAGCAGTTAACATTTAAAACGTAAAGTTTTATTGCAGGCTTTGAAAATTTATAATCGGGAACCAATAAAATATTTGGCTTTACGCTTATGCTTTTCAGATATATTTTGTGATGTTTTCTTGGGTAATTCACCTATTTATGAGAAAGGATACCGAATGAAACAACTTGGTTTACTGTGACTTGGTCATGTCATTAAAGGGGCTGTGTGTATTTTCCAATTCTTGAAATGCTTGTGAAATTTCATATAAATTTAAACAGACACATTTCTCATTGGGATAATTTTTTATACATGTCGAGTTAAAGAAATCCAGTCCAAATGGTTTAATCTTCCTCATCTCTTTCGGTCAGCTGAAATGACAGATGCAACAGCGGACCTATCGTTTCTGCTACTATACCGCATGCTGTGTGATGTAATTTAGATAGTTATATTTTACAGACATCTTAAATTAGTTCAATGATGCAAAGTAAAACACTAATTTCTATATTTGCTTAAATGGATAACTCAGTGTGACAGCTGGGAAATGGCAGACATACAGCGGTGAAGAGTGTATTCAAGTTATTGTAGAAAGGAGGAAATGTGAACGTGCAAATTATTTCAATCACAAAAGTCTACTTTATGAGTGAGATAAAGAAGTCAGACTATTGTTCCCCGCTGTGTGCTTTACTTTCACAGCATGTGTGAGCTTAAATTTGTTTAATATAAAATTATGCACATTTTGTAAAATGAAGGTTATTACAGACATAGGGTGCACCATGATATTTGTCCTAAGTGTTGGTTTTCCTCAGGATCAACTGTCCAACATCCTGAAAGATTTCCTGACCACAGACTCAGTAATACATTAATTGTATGTTTTGAATTCCAAGCTTTGCTTCTTTTATGGAAGTAGTAACCGAGGCGCAGTGAATATTTTTCCTTATAGCTCGATACCAAGACCGAACATTGGATTATGCTGCCAAATTTAGTGAACCATTTTATGGTAGGCAGCCCCATACATGGTATTTAATTATAACAGATTCACAGTTTTATTCTGTAAGGAAGAGGCATTTGCAGTTTGTTAACCAGAAATGTTAATATAATGTGTAACAAATTTTGAATCACTGTTGTTAATAAGATTTATTAAGCAATTGAATTGAAGGTGGCATAGTGCAGCATCACAACACAGCAAGAGGGAGGCACTGAAATGCAGACCCATTCAACCACACGCAAAGCTTTCAATCTTAGTCACATTACTGGACACTGAGCAGTGGCCTCACATTTTGCCAAAGCAGCTGAAAGGAAATTGGATAGAGTTATGTCTTTGGGCTATTTCCACATGTTAAGTAACAGCAGTTCATGGTGGCAGTGTTTATGATGGTGTAAGGGCGTCTAACTTCAGCCATGGTTGGAATTTGGCTGGGGAGCAATGTGTTATACCCTTCATTTATTTTCAGAAAAAACAATTGAATTTTATTTACTGAGATATAAGATGAATCATTTTGTTTTTAAGAATGAGTGAAACAAATTCTATCACTGCCAGAACAATCAGCTGCTTGTTATAGAATTATTTTAAAGTTCACTTTAAGATCTAGTTTTGATCAGCGTATTTGCTGGTAAACTTATTTGATGATATTGTAGTTTAAGATAGTTGATTGGAGTGGAGATATCCAGTGTGAGCTATAGCTTGATTAAGGATCATGTTTTTGAAATCATCAAATGATTGTATTTTTTCTCAATCTTAATTTTCTTCCCCCCTTTGCAAATGTAGCTGTTTTATGCTGGGGTACCATGGCATAGATCCTGGCAGCCCTCCCATGCCCAAATCAAGTGGACCTTCTTTATGTGCACATACGAATTAGAAGCAGGAGTAGGCCTTTCAGCCCCTTGAGAGCTGGTTCTGCCATTTGGTTGATCTGATTGTAGTCTCAACTCGACTTTCCTGTCTACCCCCTATTCCCTTTGATTTCCTTGTTAATCAAGAATCTATCTACCTCCACCTTAAAAATATTCAATGTCCCAGACTCCGCTGCTCTCTGAGGAAGAGAATTCAAAAGATTCACATCCCGCTGAGAGAAAAAAAAAATTCTCCTCATCTACATCTTAAATGGGAGACATCTTATTTTTAAACTGTGTCCCCTAGTTCTATAAGGGGAAAATATCCTCTCAGCATCCAACCTGTCAAGTTCCCTCAGGATCTCATGTGTTTCAATAAGATCACCTAAACTCCTAACTTCTAAACTCCAACACCCAACCTGTTCAACCTTCCCTAGTAAGATAACCTATTCATCCCAGGAATCAGTTGAGTAAACCTTCTTTGAACTGCTTCTAATGCAATTATGGCCAGCATTTTATGTTCGGCCTGCGTCTCGACGTCACCATGCGTCATTCCAAACTTTCGTTCGGCGGGCGCGTACAGGAGTCGGCTACACGCCCGCCAAACTGTCAAAGGCCTGTTAAGGCCATTTACAAACCAATTAACCCTATTGAGAAAGCTGCCCATCCAACCTTAAGGTTGGCAGGCAGGCAAAGAGCCCAGGTGGCCTTCACATTTTTCATGAAACCTCATCCACGGGCGGGATGAGGTTTCATGAAGGTTTTATAAACTAAATAAAATTTTTTATGAAAATTCATAAACATGTGACATGTCCTCACCCCTTCCACATAGGGACACTCCCCAGGATGACCTGGATAGTCATCAGGAGCAGGAACTCTGGCTACTTTTTTTCTCTGTACCTAATCTGTTGTGCCGAGGCCAATTCTAGTGGCCAAGTACTGTCTTGGTTGAGATCATTTAATCCTTAAAAACAAACATTCATAATAACTATTTTCAAGAAAGAAATAAAGAGTTTTCATTTATATAAAGCATTATAACAGATAATAGTAGTATTTAAAGTTATAACAAATTTGGACAAATTGTATCAAAGTTTCCTTTTCTGCCATGTTCAGAATTTAAACACTGTCATGCCTGACGTGAGGAACGAAATAAGTTAATATTAAAACTGACATTAAGATGTGCATTAACAGCTTTAAATGTAGACAAATGTAGTTAGAAGCATTAATAGTTTTATGGGCAGGATATTGAGGTCGGCGAGTGGGGTGGGGGGGGAGGGGTGGGGGGGGTGGGCCCGCTCGCTGACGCGTAAAATGATGTGGGATGACATCGGGTGGAACTCCCAATGTCATCCCGTGTCATTTCCATTTTCAGGTCAGTGGGGACGCAGCCGAATCAGCTGTGCACCCGCCGACCTGTCAATGGCCTATTGAGGCCATTTAAAAAGTAATTGAACTCATTAAAGGACCAGCCCGTCCAACCTTAAGGTTGGTGGGCAGGCCGGGAGCCCTGGTGGGCTTCAGAAAAAGCATGAAACCTCATCCACGGGCAGGATGAGGTTTCATGTAGGTTTTAAAAAATTTAGTAAAAGTTTAATTAAGTGATGGACATGTCCCAACTCATGTGACAGTGTCACATGAGGGAACATGTCAAGGGAATTTTATTTTTCTATATTTACCATTTTTGAATTTGGCGCCGATCTCCCTGAGGCAGCACTTAGCCTCAGGGAGGTGAGTTCGCTCTTTTGCGTGCATGCGCGAAAGAGCGCACTCTCGGCTTAGGGAAACCACCCCCCCACCTCCCACACAGGGAGCGCATAGTGCTTCCTGGCGGACGTCATGCTGGGCGGGCCTTAATTGGCCCGCCCACATAAAATGGTGGCATGCCCCTGATTGGGGGCGCTGATTGGAGGCGCATCTGCATGCACCCGCCCCTGAACTTCCCCCCCAACGGGGGGGAAAATTCTGCCCTAAGTGTAGTTGTAAGATCTCTTTCTAAGTGTAGTTGTAAGATCTCTTTCTAAGTATGATGGGAAATATAGCCAACACATAGGCATGATGGGTATGGTACTGTGGGAACCTGACTTAATGACCTTCACAGGATGGGTAAACAAACGTTAGAGTGATAAGAATATAGACTGGGAAGCATTAGAATCAAGGCATTTCCCAAACTCCCAGTGAGATAATGAGACATCTGCTCATTAGGTACATAACAAGATTGTGCTAGGAAGTATAGTGAAATGTGATAACCAAAAAATATAAATTGTGTCACAGACTTTGTATTGTGAGAGAGGTCCTTGGAAAGGCAGTGAGGGCTGACCTCCTAGCATATGCTTGAATAGACCTTTGTTTACAAGAAAACTCACATATTCAAGTGGTCTGATCTTTTTACCACAACAATGCCCATTAAAGGCATGTCATATTCATAATTTTTAAAATATAAACTTTATTCAGTATGGATTCTTTTGAATTGACTTCTTTTCAAAATGGACAATGTACTGCAAAGATGGTTGCTGAAGGTCAGCTGACCTGGTCAGTGTATTCAAGAAATGGACCCACAGTCTGGCTATGCCTTAAGGATGGGCAAACAGGTAATTCCAAACTAAAAAATGTTACTCACATATATCCTGGAAGACCATCAAGAAGGCATTCCTGAATTGAATGGGTCTTTTGACTAGAGAAGAAAGTAATTGTTTCAACCACTTAAGATGGGTGTTTTAAAACAATGAATTAGGATGAGGCTCATCAACCTAAGAACAATTGTGAGGAGTCACATGGTGGGGCAGCCATGTTTCTTAATTTTAATCTCTAAATGCTGCCTGCAGAAAGCGAGACATAGGGAAAAGGCAGTGACATTTATACCTGAGGAAGATCTGAAAGCTACAACATTATAAGCTCTCCAACCCTGTTCCATTTCAAATCCACCAAAAGCAGCAAACTGATGTCCTGGTAATGAGACTAGAAGAAACTGGCTTCGTGACCTACAGAAAGTCCATCACTTCAAGAAAATCCTACAAACAACTTCAGCATATGACTTCAGCTGTTGAATTCACCTAAACTGCACTTTGAGTGTGAAGAAGATCTTCCATCAGGCCCGCAACATACCTTCTCCAAAACAGAAGAACCACGTGAATCATGAACTATTCCTGTTCTTTGTCATTTATAAAAGTGCATTACTCTCTTCAACTGTATTTCCTTGAGTGTGTTTGCGTGTGAGATTGTCTGCGTGGATGTTGTAGCATTCAATTTCAGGGTGAGCGTTTAAAATGCAATCATCTCACTTTATTTAACCCCACAAAAAGCTAGTCTCTGGTTATTCAAATCATCCACACACTCGGGTGTTAAGCACACACACATCTTCCTCAAATATTCACTGATTATGGACAGTTGGGAAGAGGGCAGTGATTTCAGTAGTTCTCTCTCACCCTGTCTATAACAGCACAATGGGTCATATTTGCAATTTAAAGACCACAAAAGAAATGAGAAATGCAGAATGAACTCTTTTTCTAAAACAGTAGGCGGAATGTTTACTGGTAAAGGTGATAGAACAAGAAGCTTTGTGGGTTTCTTAAGGAATTAGATATATTCTTGTCAACAAATAGAATGCTGTGTTATTAGAAATATAACAGGCGAACACTATGGAGACATGAGATAGGTGGAAGGAAGGTTTACTCCTGCCTGAAACTGTAAGCTTGAGTTACAATCACTGTTATAAGGAAACACAGCAGCCAATCTGCACACAACAAGGGCTACAAAGAGCAGTGAGATAAAAGACCACATAGTCAGATTTAGCGGGCTAGAACAACTCTGCAACTCTTCTTCAAAAAGTGCCATGGGATCTTTTACATCCTCTGAGAGGAGAGAGAGCATGGCTGAGAGTCAGCACAACTAACAGCACAACTCTATGGTACTACACTGAAGTGTCAATTACGCACCTAAGCATCTACAGTGGAATTTGCATCCATGTCCATCTGACTAGGAGACAAATATGCCTTCACTGAGCCAACACTGGTGCGTTTAGTTGAAAAATTGTTCAAACACAACCAATGAACAATGAACAAAGCCGCGACCAAATGTATAGGAAACTGAAAAGGTTATTATCAAAATGGCCGGATTTACCACTCCGGGTCTAAGCCCGCTGGCGGAATGTTCCTGAACTGGTATATTCTCTCATAACATAAGAGAGTAAGTCTCCATTAAGCAGGCTTCTGGGTCATTTATCATACTGCTTATGACACATTGGATAAATGCATCAAATCAGGCAGCACTTCTTGGGAAATTGCAGAGTGCAGTCTATGATTTTCTGTCCATTAAGGTGCAGGACTTCACAATTTCTACTATAAATCCTAACCCTGAGCACACTTAAATCATGGCTGTGCACATGTAAACATCCTAGCTCCATGCACACACAAAATGTAATTCTATGCACATATTAATTCTCACTCTCTATCACATTAATCCAAGATTTGTGTTCACCTTAAGAACCTAACTCTACACATGAAATCCCAGCCCTGGGAAAACATAACTTATATGATCCTAACTGTACATATTAAATCATGGTGCGATGCATACATAATTCTTAGCTATGTATACATGTAATCCTAGTTCTGTGTTCACCTGGCCACCTAAGGCCATTCTGTCTTTACTTTTTGCAGTTTGTATTTAAAACTACCAGTTATATGGGTCTTTTTACTTTGATAAGCATAGCCAAACAACCACTTTGTTTCTTGAGGCCATAAAGTTGTACATGAACGTGGATTCTGCTTTGTAACTATTAATAAAACTACTCACAATAGTTGCATTCTGGAAGGACATATTTTTCTTTCTTTTATAAAGGGAAAAAACCCCTTTAAAAATAAATTGTTGGGATCAGCATAGAAACAGCTGTTTGATATCCTATTTTCTGTTTTCAACAAGTGAAACAACTAGTTTGTAATTTCAGGTCACAAAATTCAGCTGCTTTGCGCTGCTGCAGCCGGGACGGTAAAGGTGCTGGCACAGCTATGCTGTGAAAACACCAGGAGCATGCAGAGTGGGCAGATTGTGACTTAAAACTACTGATTTGATGCACATTTTGGCAATTTGGGTTCCGCAGGCCCAGTTATTGCCCTTGCATGATCACGTTGTTTGAGTACGTTGACTGTCTGCTCAATGACATTTCTGGTCACAGCATGGCTATTGTCGTTGGTTTCTGCAGCTGTGCTTGGGTTCCTGGCAAGAGTCACAAGCCAAGCCTGAAGAGGATAGCACTTGCTGACTAGATGCTAACCTGTAACCTGACAAGCCTGGTTCGTATGAAGGTGACACAGAGGGCTGGAGTAGGATGAACGAATCATGATTGCTGTTAGGAAACCAAAGGCAGATCAGATTGATCAACTGCCTATGTTCACGTGTAAGCTGGGCATTGAGGGAATGAGATCCCTTTCTATCCAAAACGATGCCAGCATGGCGATGGGGAGCAGGCAAAACAATGTGGGTATAGCGTATGGCATCCTGGATCCTCAGAAAGCCTGCAATACAGGTTAAACCTAGTGGTCTCCCATTCTGCTTTGCTCTGTCCAGGGCATCTGGAGTGCCTCCTCACATAGATAGCCTCAGTGTCCTCCCTGATACAAAGGTGGACATCAAGCCAAAAGATGTCACACCTACAGCAATCTGGAAGGAAGGAGCCCTATTCATAAGAGTTAAGGCCTATTGTGACTTTGACAGCCACAGGCAGTGCTGTCATGCTCTGGTTTGAGGCTTCAGTTGCGGTTGCAGGAGGTGACATACCTCAGTGATACCTCCTTTGTAAAGCAAAAGTGCCTGATACATTTCTCCTTCGAGAAGGTCAGGTAGGAGGGGCGCTCTCTGAAGAAGCCATGTGGTTATGATTTAGTATGTAGTGCCCTCCTCCTCTGTCTTCTCTCAATTGCCCCTGCTCTTTCCTTTCTTCTTTGCTTCTTCTCCATGTCCTCCATCCCCAATGGTAAACCTAGCAATCCACCCAGGAGTGCAGTAAAATGGCTTTGAAGACAGTCAGATACACACGAGTAAAAGTTTCTTCTCAGAAGTCAGAGTGCAGTTTTCACAGTTAGAAAACAGGCTAAATAATAATAAACCATCAACCTAAAAAACGAAACTAGCAAATAACCTCAATGTAGTCAATGAGCCCTTTAAATTGCAATGATGAAAGATCTTTCTTGTCAGTGGCATGGGATGCTGAGTGGATTTTATATGTGACAAGTCAGGTGCTGAGGTAACCTATTATCACAAAAGGGTCCTGTGATAAGCATAGGACACGTACATGAATATTTTATTCAGGGCCGAATTTTCCCGTTGGCATCGGATGTCATGGCGGGTGTGAGCGGGAAGGTCAAAAATCGGTTTCAGAACATTGTGAAATCAGTTTGCAATTGTCTGCTGCACCTGTCACTGGCGGGCCGTGTTTCCCACCACTGCACATTAGGAATGTCATTTTAATACATCTGCATATCATTATAAGCCCTGCTCACCGGAATCATCCACCCACACTGGATCATCTGAACACGTCGGCGTGATTGCATGTCGACAGTTACATAATTGAACATAAGCGACATGCACCTGGTGATCTGCACTTCACTCAGGACTTTGAGGCTTGTTTGCCTGCCTTGCTTCAGGCAGCACTCACAATCATCGGCACCAGGCTTCACAGGCAGCACCCCAGTACATTTAGGGGGGTCTTACGGGCAGGTCTCTACCTACCAGACCAGCCATAATGCGCAGGTGGCTTCTCAATGGCTGCAGGGCTAAGGTTTGCTTGGGGAAAGGGGAGATGTTGTCTCAGGCAAGGGAAGAGGATGCAGGGTTAGGGCATTACTGGGGAAGGGGGGTATCCCAGGGTCTGTGTGTGGGGGCACATGTTGATCTGTGTAAGTGGCCTCAAGAGGGTGAGGGCTGAGGAGGCAGTCTCCAGAGGAGATGAGGCCAGATGGTGATGTGAGGGTGTGTGTGAGAGAGTGAGTGATGATGTCCCTTGAGCTGGCAGTGAGTGAGATGCCAGTGAATGTCTGATGGCCTTATGATTGTGTGAGTTTAGAGTGATGCGATGGTTGCCTTACCCTGGCAGTACAGATGAGATCATTCATCCTCTTTCTGCACTGGATGGCGAACCTCTTCTGTGCAGCATTGGCACTGACCACCTCTGCCACCACCTCCCAAGCCACAGTGGTGACACTGATGGGCCTCCTGCGGCCACAGTGGGGCTAGAGTACATTGTGGCGGGCTCTAGCAGTCTCCAGAAGGCATCCCAGGGGTGCATCACTGAATTGGTAGGCTGCAATCTTCTTGCCTTTCAGAGCCATGTCTTCTGTGCATCCCACACACATTGCATCACCATCACTGACACACTTCCCTCTCTCTTGCAGGACTGGACAACAAATAATGTTGGTTGCTTGAGGAACTCCGGCTCAGAGTTGATGAGCTGGAGTCTGAGCTTCGGATACTGTAAAACAATCAGGGAGGGGGAGTGTTACCTGGTCGCTGTGTTTCAGGAGACAATCACACCCCTTAGATTAACTATTCGGCCAGTGGTCAGGGACAGAAAGGTGTGACCATGAGTGAGGTAGGTAGAGGGATCCAGGAAGTAGCACTGCAGGAGCCTCAGCCCTTGCCCTTATCCAACAGATTCGAGATTCTTGCTCCCTGTGTGGACGAGAGCGGGGACTGTAGGGAGGATGAACAAAGTGACCATAGCACCGTGGTACAGGCAACCATTCAAACAGGGGGAGAAAAGAGAAATGTAGTTGTAATCAGGGATAATACAGTTAGGGGAATAGATACTGTTCTCTCTAGCCAGGGTTGAGAGTCCCAAAGGCTGTGTTGCCTACCTGGTGCCAAGGTTAAGGATATCTCATCTGGGCTGCAGAGGAATTTGGAGTGGGAGGGGAAAGATCCAGTTGTCATGGTCCACGTAGGTACCAACAATATAGGTAGAATGAGGAAAGAGGTTCTGCTGAGGGAATACGAGCAGCTAGGGGCTAAATTAAAAATCAGAACCAAAAAAGTAATAATCTCCGGATTACTACCTGAGCCACAAGCTAATTGGCACAGGGTCAATAAGATTAAAGAGATAAATGCGTGGCTCAAAGATTGGTGTGGGGGAAATGGGTTCGAATTCACAGGAAATTGGCACCAGTACTGGGGAAAGAGGGAGCTATTCTGTTTGGATGGGCTCCACCTGAATCATGCTGGGACCAATGTCCTGGTGAATCACTTAACTAGAGTTGCAGATAGGGCTTTAAACTAAATAGAAGGGAGGAGAGTTCAGTAGCATGGAAATATAAAAAATCAAAGTTTAAGGAGAGGGTAAGAATGCAGGTTAATGACGAGGCTGATTGTTACCAAAAGGTGAAAGGAAGGGACAGAGTGTGTGAACACCATATTGCACCAAAGAATCATATAAGAGTAGGGAAAATTGACAATAGGGCAAACTTAAAGGCTTTGTATCTGAATGCACGTAGCATTCGGAATAAAACTAATGAGTTAACAGTGCAAATAGAGATAAATAAGTATGATTTGGTTATTGAGACGTGGTTACAGGGAGAACAGGTTTTGGAGTTGAATATCCAAGGGTACTCAGTGTTTCGGAAGGATAGGCAGGAAGGAAAATGAGGTGGTGTAGCTTTGTCAGTAAAGGAAGAGATCATATAGTGAGGAATGATATAGGCACTGGAGAGAAAGACGTAGAGTCAGTCTGGGTAGAAATAAGAAATAGCAAGATAAAGAAGTCCCTGGTGGTAGTAATCTATAGGTCCCCAAACAGTAGTTCAGCAGTAGGGCACAGTATAAACCAGGAAATAGTGGGAGTATGTAAGAAAGGCACGGCAATATGGGTGATTTTAATATGCATATAGACTGGACTAATCAAATTGGCAAGGGTAGCCTCAAGGGAGAGTTTATAGAGTGTATTAGAGATTGTTTCTTGGAGCAATATGTTGTGGAACCAACCAGAGAGCAGGCTATTCTGGATCTGGTTTTGTGTAATGAGATGGGATTAATTAATGATCTCATAGTAAAGGATCTTCTAGGGAAGAGTGATCATAGCATGTAAGAATTTCAAGTTCAGTTTGAGAGCGAGAAATTTGAGTCCCACACCAGTGTTCTGGAGTTAAACAAAGGTAACTACATAGGCATGAGGGCAGGTTTGGCCTTAGTGGACTGGGCAGGAAGACTACAAGGTAGGACAGTTGATGAACAGTTGGAGATATTTAAGGAGATATTCAATTCCTCCTAAGTATAATATATTCCAAAGAGGAAGAAAGATGGTAAGAGGGGGAAAAAGCATCCATGGCTAAGCAAGGAAGTTAATGATAACAGAAGCAAAAACTAAGACACACCAAATTGCAAAGGTCGGTGGCAGGCTGGAAGATTGGGAAACTTTTAAAGATCAACAAAGGGTTACTAAAAAAAAAATTTAAAAAAGCAAAGGTAAATTATGAAAGAAAACTAGCACAAAATGTAAAAACTGATAGCAAAAGCTTCTATAAGTATATAAAAGGAAAGAGAGCAGCTAAAGTGAATGTTGGTCCCTAGGAGGATGAGACTGGGGAGTTAATAGTGGGGAATGCAGAAATGGCAGAAACGCTTAATCAATATCTTGCCTCAGTTTTCACGGTAGAGGACACTAGTACCATCCCATTAGTAACAGGTAGTGCAGAGGGTATAGAGAAGGAGAAACTTAGAACAATCACCATCATTAGAGAAAAAGTACTAAGCAAACTATTGGGATTAAAGGGTGACAAGTCCACAGGACCTGATGGCCTACACCCCAGGGTCTTAAAGAAAGTGGCAGCAGAGATAGTGGATGCATTGGCTATAATATTCCAAAATTCCCTGGATTCTGGAAAGGTTCCAGTGGATTGCAAAAATTCTAATATAACACCATTATTCAAGAAAGAAGGGAGGCAGAAAGTAGGAAACTATAGATCAGTTTGCTTAACGTCTGTCATTGGGAAACTGTTGGAATCCATTATTAAGGAAGTAGTAACGGGGCATTTGGAAAGTCAAAATGCAATCCATCAGAGTCAGCATGGTTTTATGAAGAGTAAATCGTGTTTGACTAATTTGCTAGAGTTCTTTGAAGATGTGACCAGCAAAGTGGATAATGGGGATCTGGTATATCTGGACTTACAGAAGGCCTTTGATAAGGTGCCGCACAAAAGATTAATACACAAGATAAGATCACATGGAGTTAGGAGTAATATATTAGCTTGGATAGAGGAGCAGCTAACCAACAAAAAGCAGAGAATCGGGATAAATGGGTCTTTTTCTGGATGGCAAGCTGTAAGTGGTGGGGTGCCACAGTGTTCGGTCCTTGGACCCCAACTATTTACAATCTATATTAATGACTTGAATTCAGGGATAGAAGGTACTATAGCTAAATTTGCAGATGACACTAAAATAGGTGGGAAAATAAGTTGCAATGAAAAGATAAGAAATTTACAAATGGATATGGACAGGTAAGGTGGATGGGCCAAAATTTGGCAGATGGAGTTTAACGTGGATAAGTGTGAGGTTATCCATTTTGGTCGGAAGAATAAAAAGGTGACTTATTATTTAAATGGAGAGAAACTTCAGAATGCTTCAGTGCAGAGGGATCTGGGTGTCCTCGTGCATGAATCGCTGAAAGTTAGTATGCAGGTACAACTGGTAATAAGGAAGGCAAATGGAATTTTGGCATTTATTGCTAAAGGAATAGAGTATAAAAATCAGGAAGTGTTGTTGCAACTGTACAAGGCATTGATGAGACCGCACCTGGAGTACTGTGCACAGTTTTGGTACCCTTACTTGAGGAAGGATTTAGTTGCATTGGAGGCGGTTCAGAGGTGGTTCACTAGATTGATTCCAGAGATGCGGGGCCTGTCTTATGAGGGAAGATTGAGCAGTTTAGGCCTATACTCGCTAGAGTTTAGAAGGATGAGAGGAGATCTAATTGAGGTATATAAGATGCTAAAGGGGATAAAAAAAAGTAGATATGGAGCAGATGTTTCCCCTTGTGGGGCATTCTAGAATGAGAGGCCATAGTTTTAGGTTAAGGGGTGGTAGATTAAATCAGAGATGAGGAGGAATTACTTTTCTCAAAGGGTCGTGAATCTGTGGAATTCACTACCTCAGAGTGCAGTGGATGCTGGGACGCTGAATAAATTTAAGGAGGAGATAGACAGATTTTTAATTAGTGACAGGTTGAAAGGTTATGGGGAGAGGGTGGGAAATTGCAGTTGAGGCTGAAATGAGATCAGCCATGATCATATTAAATGGCGGGGCAGGCTCGAAGGGCTAAATTGCCTACTCCTGGTTCTTATATTCTTATGTTATATTCTTATGTAAATAAGTGGAGTCAGCAGCACCTAACTCTTGGTGCCATGCCTGTCTTCACCCCTAGGGAGGAGATGATGCTTTCCATCATTAGAGAGGCCATAAATGAAGCTGTGATCAACAGCAGGGCTGAAACCATTGAAGATGACAATAAGCACACACCTTTTTCTCATATCCCATTATCCTTTATTGCACACTCTCTTCTGATTCACAAGCTGCAGATGGTGTAAGCATGCACCTCCTGTCTTCCCTCCCACTCTCCCCTCAACCTGATACACCACAACTTGATCCTTGTGTCTTTCTCCTTTCAGCTACCCAAGTATTGTAATCTGGCCAGTTTAGTCAATCAGCAATAAACTGAAAGTCATGCTAGTGGGGAGTCCTTCCTGTTGCTAAATGCATGTTCAATTGTGCAAGGTTAAGAGTGGGAATTATTAGCTGGTGTGTTCTGGTTGAAAATGGCACTGCTGGCATCAATTCATCATTACACACTAACTGACATCATGATCATGTGTGCTCTTCCAGTACACATTATTACAACCGGGTCCAGGGCAAGGTCCCCCAATGATCCCGGACGGGGTACCCCAAATTGTTATGCCCCTGGGTGAGGAGAAATGAATTGGCTATCCTTCTCTATTCATCCCCCTCAGATGGTCACAACAAGGTTTTAAGTTTAAATGTAAAAAGGATCACTTCCCTTGTGGATTCCTTATCCCAGTTCAAATGTACTTGTATTTTAAAAGGAGCCAATTTAACCAGGCTTTCTTGAGTTAAAGAAAGAGTGAGTTTATTAGTTACCAAAACATGAGAAAAACTAATAAAAACACAACATACGCATACACAGATTAGAAATAAGGAATTGAGTCCAGAACTAAAAGTTAAAAAGATATACAAATCAGTCCTTTGGCTTGTCCATGAGGAGTAGATAGTGAAACATTGCAGTTGTTAAGTTGAGGTGATTCTGGTAGTGCTGACTTTAGCAGCTAAGCAGTTGGGTTGGAAACTCTTGGTTCTCCAGGTTAGCTGAAAGGAGTTGCCCTGTTTCCTTTTTGACTGTGGCTTTGCTGACTTGTGACTTGCTTCCAGCAATCAGAGATTTTTTTTTTACCTGCAAGCTGCAGGGATGCCTAGTTGATGATGTTCAGTTGTGACCTTCACAGCCCACACACACACACACAACAGAACAGAAAACCTGACCAGCACACAGAACTAGGTTTGCAGTTGGCTTTTTCAAACCCCTTTCCTTGTGTATTCCTGGAGGGGAAAAAACAAACATGTCTTTCACCCGGATCTGTTTTCTTTTCAGCTCAGTTCATGTTCACAGTCTGGGATATAACTCAACAAGAGGTGGTTTCTGCTAAGCTGGTAATCATTTTCCATTATCTCTGCAACCACAGGAGATTACAGCTCAGTTTATGTCTTTTCCTTTGAAGTGCCTTGGTCTGAAGTAGGCCATGTCACACCTTTTGGGGCAAGATATTCCATTCTCTCTGAATTAGTTGGTGAAGTAATCTACTGAGGAATTTTCCAGCAAGTGGTTACCTTACAGTCTCAGCCAGCATTTGCTCATATGTCCTTTTTTTAAAAAAACACACGTCTTACTTAAAAGTTCAATATGTCCATCAGCAATTCAGGGATAGAATCCGTGGTCATGACAACATTCCCTGTGCCTGCCCTAATGCCTTTAAAATGATATTTGATGGGGTCAGCACCTAAAGTGTGTATGCTGTGGATATAATTTTGGATTCAAAATGGCATGCATATTGCTGAAAATACGTTTGCTGGGCAATCAAATTGTGCAGCTTTGGAAACTTGGTTGTTTGGAAAGATTTAACAGCTGCAATTACCTTAATTGTCACAAATCTGTTTGTCTGGCTGAACATTTGGGCTATCTTGTGGCTCAATGAATGAGAATTGTTTTAGGTATTGGAATCTCCAATCTTTTTTAATGACTGTTTATTGATAAAATGAAACATCAAGTGGTAAGTTATTTATACATTCATGTTAATGATTGATTCTCTCCAGAGAATATTACTGTCATCATATGTTATAACTCCACTGGAGGGCTCCCACTGGACGCTTAATTAAATTAGCAACAATTGACCTGTGTCACGCCACAGGGAAAAGCATCACAGCAATATAATGCTTTCTTATTCGTAGTCTTTCCAAATATTGTAATTCTAAATAATCCACTTGGGAAAAATATTAAGCAAAAATAACATGAATAGGAAGTCGCTTAGCTGAATTTGATTTCCAACTTGCCAGTAGTGCTGCTCTTACATCTGCTTATCCCTCTTTAGTCAAGTTCTGGAATAAGATTTATATTAAACTGAATAATAATAAATATTTCATTTGTAATCATAAAGTTATAAAATTTTGCAGTTTCATGTTGACTCTGAAAATAAGAATATGTAGACTGAACCTTATTATTCTATAATTCATCAAATATTTCTTACTGTGAGGAATAAAATATCTCAGTCAGCTTTGGTTCTCCAATTAAACAGCTTGATTTCCGACAATTATATGAAAATCGAAGAACAACAGTTTAAGAAAAGATCAGAAAAAAATCCAGATTAAGTGTAGTAACAAGATGTATTGTCCTCCCTCCTGTCATGTTTTGCGATTACGGTGGCTTCGACCAATAAACTTATTGTGCGGGTAAACCTGTGGGCGGGACTTCCGATAGGGAGATCACGTCTACTGTGCAAGCACCTCTACACGTCTCCTAAATAAAGTATAGCCTTTTCTTCACTAAGCCTGCTGCTCTATCAAGCTATTACATTAAGATTTATGGCAGTTTTGTAATTGCTTCTCATCAGATAAAATTTTTTATTTAAATACGTTCAACATTTTTGGCTTGCATAATTTATTTAAATAAATATTTATATTTAAATAAATTATTTTAAAAGTTTATACTTGAAGGACTTTAAGGAATTGCTTGAAAATTACGACAAAGTTCATCCCTTGATATGATCTTTTGGTTTTCATCAACCCATTTAACTGGGAGGATTTCTGAACCAGGATAGGCGATGTTTTATTTTTAGAAAATTAAACACTGTAGGTTAAAAAATACTTTTGCTGATGTTAGCTAACAAATGTTTAGTGTATTCATTTAACAGTCTTCTATTTGCTATTTTAGCAGAGATGTTAAGCAATGTAAAATACTATCATCAAAACTAATTTCTAGCCTTAAATATGAGCGCATAGTACACACGTTTTGCCTTTTTCTCCATCTGCTATTTAGATCCTTGTCAGTGCTGTCTGAAACTTAAAATGAAATGAATGTGCAATTAGAAGAAATGAACCCAAGGTGCTCTAGACCTTATTGTGGTGTACGCAGTGAGCAGCCAAGTTGGACACAATTTCTGGGTTATCACTTAAGCTGTGCTTGCATGCACAAATTGTTTCTCCAAGAATGTAGGAAGTTCTCTTTTTTATTTAAAGTAGAAAGCTAGAAGGGTTTGAAAACTCTGAAGAAGAGTCACATGGACTCAAAACGTTAACCCTGTTTCTCTCTCCACAGATGCTGCCAGACCTGCTGAGTTTTTCCAGCAGTTCTGTTTTTATTTCAGATTTTCAGCATCTGAGGTATTTTGCTTTTATTGAAACCCCTCATTTTGTTTATAGGTAAAATTTATTTCTACCATTTTATTTAGTGGTTGCAGGAGGCATAGGTAAGAGAGTTAATGTTGATACCTTATGCAACACTTTTTAACAATTGACCTAGGGTCCTCTGGTAAACTTACAATATCTTAAAATACCTACAATATTCCTTTAGTTTGTATTCAATGAGGCAGTTTAATGCTTAATGTATCATATTAAAAAAAAAGACCTTGAAGACTTATTTATTTTAAGTTGGTGGTATGGAACTAATGACCATCAGAAGGTTATGTTCTCTTGTTAGGCACCTTTGACCTTGCTTGTGCTCTTTGAATTCATATGCAGCCTGCTGTCAAGTTACTGCTTATTTGTCCCAAGCATTGCATGGAATATGGACTAAAGTGAATTATGATAGTCAAGTAATTACTATGGGCCTGATCTGCCTTTTTGGCAGTTTTGACATTTATGGATATATGACTACTCATTTATTTTCCACTAAAGTGTAAATGAACTGCTTTTCCCATTTTGTTGCATACGAGTGTCAAAATTGCAGGGACCAGTTTGAAGACCTATGCAAACTAGTATGCTAGTAACACAAATGGTAAATGAAGGACCATCAATATTGCAAAATTGCAACGGTTTTTGAAAATGGAGAAACCAAGACAAAAAAGCAAACACACTTTACCAGAACTTGACCTAGTGCAGTCAACATTGTCCTGAGGCAAAATACATGATGAGAAATTGCTGATAGAGAGAATGCAATTTCAGAGCTGGGGAGATCAGTGGGCTTCACCAGAGAAGGGAGATGTGACCTGAGATTGCACAAATGATAAGATGGCCAGAATTTTTAAGTCTAGGTGTAGAATGATTTGCTCCAGCACCCCCAGCCCATAAAAACACAACTGCAGTTGAGGAACTTTCACTTATTGTTCCTAATGCGAGTTCCTCTCAAGTTGCTCATGGTTTGATCAGTGACGATGACATTTTAAAAGTACTCTGTCACCAGCAATGTCGGCAATATATAACTTTGTATTTGGTATTTGTTTACTTGCAATACCTCACGAAAAAGTGTTTTCATATTGGGTTGGATCTTGCTAGGGCAGGGCATCTCGCAGTGGATGCCGTTAGTTAGATTGTTTCCTGTACATATCAGCTGAAATCTTTTTCTACAATGACTTGCTGGAAGTGCAAGTAAATAGCAATGCAACAGAGGGCAACTGGGACCTTAGTGAATGATGGGACCAACAGCATATCTCCCTGGAGTAAGAAACAGAAGATTGACAGAGGAGAAGGATGATTAGAGTCAAATCAGGCGCAGAAAAATAAATAAAGTGAAAGGAAAATTGGATTAATAGAGGTGGGGAAAGAGATAGCAAAGAAAAAATATGAAAAAAAATTGAACAATGTTAAATTTTTCATTTTAAAAATTTCTAACTACAGGGAAGAATAAGATAGAACAGTTTAAATCGTTGATTGACATATATTAACAATTATGCTATTAAGTTCCAGCTCTAACTTGCTGTGATGAGTTTAATGGATAATTTATATGCAAATCTAGCAAGTTCCTAAAAATAAAAGGTGGGGGTTGCTGTTAAGAGTGAGATGTGGGAAGCAAATGGTGGAATGGCGGAAACGAATAGCAAATTTTAGAGATTTGCAACTCTGGGCGTATCTCTTAATCCCTGAATTTGCTGGCCGATTTGTGTATTAATAATGGTATGTGTTGTTAACACGTCATTATTTTTCTAGCAAGGTACAACTTATTATCTCACGTGATCATCTTCTAGAAATTGAACTTGTATTTTCTTTTAAGAAACTTAGACCATGCCTTATTTTACTCCAGTTCAGTACAATCTGCATTTATTCCTGGTCAGTGATGGGCTGTGGTAGTGTTGTGGTGATGTAATTAGATCAGTAATCCAGAGGCCTGGATTAATGTTCACAAAATGTGCATTTTACCCCCACCACGGTGGTTTGAGAACTTGAATTCAGTTAACAAAATTTGTAGATTAAAAATAAGATGGTTTAAAAGAAGCGACTATGAAGCTGTCAGATTGTCATAAAAACCTAACTGGACCACTAATGACCTTTAGCGAAGGAAACTCGCTGTCTTTACATGGTCTGTTCTATATATATCTCCAGTTCCATACCCAAGTAATTGCCTCGGAATGGCCCAGCAAGCCTCTCAATTAATGAATAGAACCCTGTTGCCATCTTCATATGATACCCAGGAATGGGTAATAAATGTTGGCTTTTCCAGTAACATCCACAATGAAGCTTTGGATGCTTCCTCCAGTTTGGCACATTTTACGAATATAGGCAATTATAACTGCTTGATGCATGACAGCTGTGGCTCAGTGGTTGTATTCTTGCCTCTCAGGCAAAAGATTGTGGGTTCAAATCCCACTCCAGAGATTTGAGTACAAAACTCTAGGTGGACACTCCTTAATTAACATCACGAAACGTGCATCATCTGGTTGTCATAATATTGTTGTTTGTGCGAACTTGCTGTGCAAATATTGGCTGCTGTTATCTCCTACGTTATAGCAGTGCCAGTACATCATTGGCTGTAAAGTGTGCTCTGATGCCCTGAGGTTGTGAAATGTGCTTTTTACAGGGTTCAATTTTACATAAATCATTTTAGTTCCCTGTGGACATCTTGCCCATCAACAGGAACCTTTCAATTCTTAGATATTCTTTAGTCTATAATGAGCACAGGGAACTTATTTAAATTAACCTTAATCAATTTTACATTCTTACCAGAGCCCCTATAATCAATATCTAATTGGAATTACTCAAATACTTGTTGCAGTTAATTGTCATACTCTTCCTTTGGTATCAGCAGAGAGCAAAGGTTTTCCCATATTGTATGTTTCATAATCACTATGAATTTCAGTGTTATGTCAGCCTTTAATTGTAGCAGCTTGTCCACATTTATAAGCATTCTCTGGCTGTGTGAGATTTGAAAGTCACTTGGGATTTAGACAGTTTCAAACTGAATAATTCTTTTGCAAGAAATGCACAGAAGTTAAGATGCTGCAACTTGTGTCCCCTGAGGAATAGCATTGTAACTTCAGTTAACGAAGGGTTTAATTGACATGGGTTGGTACTTGAAATGCCTCATGTTTGCCTTGTGGAGCATTATGCACCAGGTGTACTTCATTCATCGTGATGTAATTTATCACGTTTTAATCTGATAGGACTCGCAAGCTGCTCGGTCTGTTCATGTCCCAGTTGGTCTCATGTTAATTTTAGAACATTTCAAGCAGACAATACATATATTGAGGGTTTTGCTTGTTTCATCTGTAAAAATGTTAGTCAAATGGATTCATTTATATGAAATATTAGCACTTCATGTTCTTCTAAGACTGTTGTGCTTGCACCACACAAGCTACCTTTTCCTTCTCAAATTTTTATGGACTAACCGTATCTTTCGAAAATCTTTTGTTTTTTATTAATAATTTACATCTTATTGAAAGGCCGACATGTCAATCGAACCATGCAAGTTTCATCACTTGGAATATAAACCCAGGTCTGTTGCATTATAGACACCCAACAAGTTCATAAGTGAGTGTGTTTCAAGTAGGCTACATCTGAATTACCTTGTTAATATACTTTTTACTCTGACATTTACTTATATTGATTTAAAAAGTATTAAGGTTGCACATTACATCAGAAAGAGAATGGGACAATGTCTTTGATGTGTCTTTCTTTGAGCATGAGGAGGGTTTGTGTTTAATGTGTCCGTCTATTACCTGAGTCTTTGTTCTTTTTCTAAGTTGTCTGCTGTGAAAAGCTCATGTGGCTGAAAAGATTGCTGGTAGCATTATATGTAATCAGACAGCTGTCTATCCCATTAGAATTGTCAACCCATACTCATCATTCTTTCGCAGGAGACTCTCCTGGCAGCAAATGTCAAATGGAAATCTACACACAGCGACTGTCACATCATGATACCCTGGCTATACAGTGGCAGAAGCTGTAATTAGATCTGGTGGAAGGTATTTTCTGCAGTCGCATATTTAACAGCATTCTCTGGGAGTACCGTGTAAATGTATCAGTTCCCATGATGTATTATACAGAATATTTTATCAGTTTCAACCAGAATTCATTAGCTCTGTTTGATGACCTTTTTATATGTAGTTAATATTGGCTGTCAAAACAAAAACAGTGTTAGGAGTGACAAAGAATTATGTTAGGGTGGTTATACGAAGGATTACAATATGAGAATGGTGTCACCTTACTTGAAGGAGATGGATTGACATTTACTCTAGGTTTTCAGACAGACCATGTATTGGGGATCTTTCTCATCCTATTTTTACAAAAGCATTGGTTAAATGCATTCTTGTCTATGGAAGATTAAGAGCTAATAAAGAGAGTAAATAGACTGAAGAGGGGAGAAATTAAATAATATACTTAAATGGTAAAACATGCTACTCTGATCAGACATGTAGAGCTCTTATAGAAATTTATACAGAGGAATAATACTGTATTTAATTTAAAGTTAATTCCATATTTTGGCTAAAACATTTACACAAAGAAATATTAACTATTCATATAAAACATAAAGTGTTAGAAAGACAGAGATGCTCTGTAAAGGTTTGGGAAAGGAGAGGGTAGGTTAATGTTTTGTAGAACTGAATGGTGGAGCACCAGTAATTTTCTACAGGGTGAGTTGCAGATCAGTAGTACTATCAGGGCTGGGAGAAGTATGCCCCACAGAAAGTAAAGGAAAAATAGAGCTAACACTTTAAGCTCCTATAGTGGTTGGCTGAAGAGTCACATCACGAGAGATTTGGAATATTTTATCTGCCTAATGTCCCGGTTACATAATGGTGCACAATGTAGCAGAGAAGAAAATGAAATAGTGCAATTCAATTCCAAAATTTATTATACTCCAGAACAGACACACAGGCCAGGATTTTCCCCTCGGCGATTTGGGGGCGGGGCCCGGCCGCCGAGGGGAAAATGACGCGGGATAACGTCAGGAGGAATCCCCAACATCATCCCGGTCCCTTTAAATTTTTAGGAAGGTGGGCAGACAGCGAAATCAGCTGTCCGCCCGCCGACCTGTCAATAACCAATTGAGGCCTTTGACAGGCTAATTAAAGTAATTAAAGACATGTCTGTCCAACCTTAAGGCTGGCGGGCAGGCCAGGAGCCCCAGCGGGCTCCAGATTATTGATGAAACTTCATCCACTGGCAGGATGAAGTTTCATGTCCGTATTATAAAAAATTAATTAAGTTTATGTGGTCTTTATTAACATGTCTCATCTTGTGTGACATTGTCACATGAGGGGGACATGTTAATAATTTTTTAATGTTTCTATTTTTAAAATTTTTACCACTGTCAGTATTCTCCCTGAGACAGGACTTTGCCGCAGGGAGAAGTGCGCGCATTCGCGAAAGAGCGCACTTTGACAGATGGGGAATCCCTCCCCCCCTGAACAGGAAGTGCATAGCGCTTCCCGTCGGGGATGCCGCTGGGCAGGTCTTAATTGGCCCGCCCACTTAAAATGGCAGCGGGCCCCATTTCAGTGGTGGGGGTCGGTTGCCCGCCCGCCGCCAAGCCGGTGGGGCCCGTACGCCATCCAAGGGCAAGATTCTGCTCACAGTAAATGGAAGTAATTCCAAAAAAGTGTTAATATTACGCTCAGTTTAAAGTTACTTCAGAAGAAAACTTTCTTTTTCACTTTGAAAGTGAGGTGATAGAGTCATTTGATGGTGCCAAAAATGGTACATATTGGGAGGCACGCGTGTTACATGCACTGTTGACATGGGCTCAGAGGCCGCTGAAATTGATACTGAAACTTCAGGGGTCTAGTGTCCACTTTGGACACCTTGGTCCAGGTGATGGACATAATGTGGGAGACCATGTTCCCCCAGTGTGCAGGAAACCCTCCAGAGAACACCTACGTCACCAGTGGGAATAGATGCCTGAGGAGGTCAGTGCAAGGGCCTTAACTTCCAGGACAGGGCAGCAATGTTGAAAAAAGATTAGCTATCTTAGCAATGTTGTCAAGTTAAGAATCCTATCATATAAATATAAATATAAATATTAAATCCTAGCTATATTGTGGCTACAAGAGCAGGTCAGAGGCTGAGAATCCTGCGATGAGTAACTCACCTCCTGACTCCCCAAAACCTGTCCACCATCTACAAGGCACAAGTCAGGAGCATTATGGAATACTGTCCACTTGCCTGGATGAGCGCAGCTCCCACGGCACTCAAGAAGCTTGACACTGTCTAGGACAAACCAGTCTGCTTGATTAACACCACATCCCCAAACATTCACTCCCTCCATCACCGTCGCACAGTAGCAGCAGTGTGTGCCATTTACAAGATGCACTGCAAGAATTCACCAAGGGTCCTTTGACAGCACCTTCCAAACCCATGACCACTGTCATCTAGAAGGACAAGGGCAGCTGGCTGATGGGAACACAATCACCTGGAAGTTCCCCTCCAAGTCACTCAGCATCCTGACTTGGAAATATATCGCCGTTCCTTCACTGTTGCTGGGTCAAAATCCTGGAACTCCCTTCCTAACAGCACAGTGGATGTACCTACACCGCATGGGCTGCAGCGGTGCAAGAAGGCAGCTCAACGCCAACCTTTCAAGGGCAATTAGGGATGGGCAATACATGCTGGCCCAGCCAGCGAAGCCCACATCCCATGAATGAATAAAAAACATTTTAAAAATTACTTTCATTTGCTTCATTTACTTTCTCCTCACATCTGCACCACTCACTACTGACAACACTCCCCTCATCCACTTTCCTTCACATTCTTATTATTGCTACATCAAATTTCACTCCGCATCAATCTGCTCCTACTTACACACTTTATTCTTTCCATTCTCACCACCACATATCCCTCATTTCCCTGCACCTCACATCTTACACACATCGGCACTATTGTATAATGATAGGTACATTCTCAAAACAGTTCAGGAGACATCACTAACATACTCCCTTATTTCTTAAAGCAGAAGGTTGTACACAACAGGAGGCAGCAGATGCCAAACTAAAAAGCAGAGGCCTCCTGCACACTATTACGATTAAGTCAGCAGGAGTGAACTGACTTCTATTTGTCCCACCACCTGCAAGTTCCCCTTTAAACCACACACCACCTTGACTTGGAACTATATCACCGTTCCTTCACTGTCACAAAATCTTGGAACTCCCTTCCTAACAGCACTCTGCTTACATCACATGGACTGCAGCATTCAGGAAGGCAGCTCAACACCACCTTCTCAAGATTAGGGATGAGCAATAAATGCTCTCTTGGCCAGTGATGCCCACATCCCGTGAATGAATAAATAATAAAAAATACTACATTTAAATACATTCAACTACTTAATCCTTTATAACAGCAAGCATTTGTATTGACTGCAGCACATCAAAGACTTTAAGCATTTGGAGCTGCCAATCAAACTGTGGACTTTCAGGCACCCTGCTGTGATAATGATGGGTTGTGAAATTAGTTATGCAGCACAAATCCTATAATGATATCCATCAGGCTTATGTGGATAAACAGAGTGAAGTAGCAAATATTGTTTTTTAAACCTGCAGACTGCTTTTTTAAAAGTTAAAGGCTAGGAGATTTAAATTTCTTGACAGCTTGACAGTTGCAATTAGCTTTTACAGTTCCATTGATGGTTCCCTTGTCAGATCCCTGAAATTCCACAAGCTTGACAGTTCCACTGAGTTTATCCACTTTTAAGTAGACATGAATGTATGTAAAAATCCCAAAGGCAACTTACCTCTGCCTAAGTGTACCTTACCTCTCCCAAACGTATCCCTGGACCAATCCAAAAAGGTACCCTACCTCTCCAAAGAACTCCACTAACTTTAGGCTTTCTCCTGATAGGTCTAAAGTGCACAGGTTGTGTTTCGGACAGCCCACTAGCCAACATTGGATCTGACTGGAGGGAGCTCCACTTAAACATGTGCAGCTGCCTCAGTGAACCACTGATGTGCATTCTACCATCCACCCCTGCAAAAATGGTGGGGGCCAGGTTCGGGGTTGGGACATCTCAATTCAGGCCTTCAGCACCATTTTCATGATGACAGAGGGCCTCTGCATCAGCACAAATATTCTGGCCTAAGTGTTGCCAGGCTTCTTGACTAAATGGGGCACTTCAGCTGAACCCAGTTTGATCTTCAATCAATGTTTATGGTTTTGTCCTTTCCAACAAGATTCACTGATAGAGATCAGCAGGAGAAACTCAGGCTGAATTTGCACATTTCTAGCTAGAGGTGCTGCAAGAGATTGTGGACTGCTTTTACATTCTGCACTGGAGCAGTTAGCTCCTGGAATTGCAAATTCTGTGGAGCTGGTTGTGTCTGCTGGAGCCTGCTAAGTTCATCGGCCTGAAAGATCTATTAAAGAGAGATTTCTCAGCAAGCCGTTTGAGTGAGACCCTGACAGCCTTGCCTCTGGTTTGCAGCTCACTGTATCAGCCTTGCACTGCCTGGAACTGGCAGCAATTGTGTTGGCTTTGTGCAATGCAATGTGTCATTTTTCACCTTACCATGTTGAGCTAATTCAATACCGCCAGGTGACCAATCCATTTCCCCTTCCTTCTCTTCTCTCTTTGCCTCAATATCATACCAGGCAGTGCATTTACCCAAAAACATCTTGTCGAAGGAAGCATTCACTTGCACTGACTCATTTCCTATTCTTTCTGAAGTGCTGGAAACAAATGGATGAAAGGGAAAATAATTCACATTCAGAAGCTTCCACTACATTATGCAGACTGCAAAATATAATGAAGAGTCAAAATGGAGTAGCTGAGCTGAACAGGTATTGATTTCATTATGTCCTAGGTAACAATTAATTCAGTAACATTTACAATGCCTCCAACATAAATCAATTGATTGTTTAGAACCAAATCTTGGATCTCTCCCTTAAATTATTAAATTAAATCATTACGATTATTGTAGCCATAATGCCGGGTGGCAAAAAACCATGTAGTAGGAGACAGACAGTTTGAATAGAGGTGTAAGTTGCCATTACTTTAATATTTAAAAATAAAACCTTACAACATCGCTCCTATCTATTTAGACATTAAAGTCTTTAAAAAATGATGCCTGCAAAACCAGTTGTCGATGAGCATTATCCAATATAGTGGGCAGTGCTTCTGGTGCAGAGCGAGGTTGCGTGTGCTACCTGCTAGATTGGCACCTGTTTCTTATTGGATACTGTGGATATAAATCTCACATGCTTTTTATGGTATTCAGATCTTCCTACAATTTCTTATAATGGTAAGGTTGATGGATAATTGATGGTAAGGTTGCTGGAGAGAAAACTTTCTTATGCTCGTACACTGCCATTTGGTTGGGTTACCAGTCTGAGAGCAGTACCTACAGTGGGCAATTCCCAACTGACTGCTTTTCAGTTATGCTATATGCTGGGAAGTGATTGGGTGGAAGATGGGAGACAAGAATCCCATTACTGTTCCCTTTGGCCTCGCATCACCAATCCTTTTGACATTAAATCTCTCCCGTCTTCCATCCTATCAAAGACCTTCCCTTTTGTTCTTATTCAACCCTCCCCCACCTCTGCCCACCACCCTTTTACCTGCTTCAAATCTGCCATATTTCTAACTTTCACCAGTTTTGATGAAAGGTTAATGACCTGAAACGCTGGGCGGAATTCAGTGAGACCTGCTGGAGCAGGCAAAATGGATGATGGGCCTGGAGAATCGTGTGGGAGGACTCCCTTCCGATTCCCACCAATGGGAGAATGGTGGACCATCAAGCACACGGCAGCAAGGGGCCGACACAGGAAAGTTGCCTGCTAGCAGCGGGGTGACAAGTAAGATCATTAACAAACCAATTAAATCAAATTTTCATGAAGTTCACTAGGATTTAATGCTTGCTCTCAAATTAAATGTGATTTGCAAGGTCTCCTGTGTCTCTAGAAACCTGCCCAGTGAAACCTGGCAGTATACAAACACTTTCCTGACTCATTGTGAGGGTGGAGCTGACTTCCAGAAGTGCGAGTTCCAGGGCACAGGTATGACCTGTGCAAACTTGATTGAACAGATAAGGGGCAGAGGTGAGGACCAGAGGGATGGAGCATCATACAGGAAGTCAGATCTGAGAAGCTGAGGGACAGAAGCTTAAAGTGGCAGCACACATTTGAGGAGCAGAGGGGAGCACGCCTTGAAGCCTGTCTTTAAATAAAGAGAGAGAGATATCAGGATAGGAATCATCCACCCAGTTCTACTCTGGAAGGCATGCGCAATGAGGCAGAGCACCATGCTGCAGACCCACCAACAGCAACAACAGGAGGCAGCACAGGACCAGGTATCCAGGCAGCAGGGGAGAGGCAGACTAAGGCTTTCGGCGCATCTCAGATTCTACCGGACAAGGATGGATTACCTGCAGATGTGCCAGAGCAGACTCCTCCACTTCAGGGAGACAATCACTGATCTCAATGCAGGGTGACCTGTGCCCAAGGGAAAACAGTGGCAACTCAATGCAGTGGTGTTTAAAGTCACTGCAGCACTCAATTTCTACACCTCAGGATCATTCCATGGTTCAACCAGTGACATGTGTGGCATCTCCCAGGCAGCCACTCACTGGATCACAAAGGAGGGCACCAAGGCACTCTTCAAGAGGGCAGGTGATTCAACAGATTCCTGACAGACAAGGACAGCCAGGCTGAGGGGTCTATGGATTTTGCCATGGCTGGTTTTCTGTGTGTGCAGGGTGTCAATGACTGCACCAAGCCAGGTGGTGGCATTCCAGAATAGGAAGGGCTTTATTCACTCAAAGTGCAGATTGTACACAACCACAAGAAGTACTTTATGAATGTATGTGCATGACTTCCAGGCTACAGCGATAACTCCCATGTGCTTTGTAACTTGCAGGTGCCCCACTTGTCCATCCCATGTCCACAGTTAAATAGGTGGATCCTGCGTGACAGGGGATACCACCTCTGGAATTGGCTGATGCCCATCAGGAACTCTCCCGAGGAAATTGAGGAGGTACATTGCCAGTCATAGCTCCACAAAGGCCAGAGCAAATCATAGGTCTTCTGAAGATGTGCTCCCATTGCCTTGACCGGTCAGGGGGAGCTCTACACTATGAATCAGTGAGGGTCTGATGTATTGTGGTATTTTGCACACCGCACAATCTGGTGATCCATAGAGGTGATAATCTGAGCCTGGAGGAAGAAGAGGAGACTCAAGCCTTATTTGACGAGGACAATGAAGATGAGGTTGAGAAGAAAGAAGGACTATAGCATCTGCCTGCTGCTGATGAGAGTGATTGAGGTGGATGCCAGGGAGGCCAGAGTAAACCTCGTCCTTACATGCTTCCAGCCCTCGGTATCCAACGTGGAGCAGCCACTCATACTCTTCTTCTCTGGCTATAGAATTCATATGTCCTTCCAATAAATCACTCACATAGGCCAAGCTGCACACATCCCATCGAGACACAACACACAATGTCCCTTGCACACATGTTGATGGGTGTTCCAATTTTCTGCATGCTTGTCATCAGTAATCCTTCAATGAGTACAGAAAACGACATTGAAAGCACAAAGCTGCACGGGCTAGATGGGTTGAATGGCCTCCTTCTTTACCGAAATGACTCTATGACCATGTTTAATGGAACACAAATGATATAATTATTAAACAATGATATAAAGGCCAGTGCCAATGTGTTGTATCTATGTGCACTTCTTGGAACATTTTAGTGCTGCGATGAGGTGCGTTCCCAGCATCTGCAGATGATTTGGAGGCAGGCTGCTGATCGCCATGCTCGATGACCTTTGATGATGGGTGGCATCCTCTGGCAGCCCCAGGCCTGGAAAGCCCTGGGCAACTAAGGCCCTCCTGCACTAGTGCAGGAGCCTAGTCTATGGGCACTGCTGCTTGTAAGAGCTTGGATTGCTGACAGAAGGGCTGGGGAGCTCCTGTCAACTACTGGAGTGCCTGAAGGGGAACCCTCAAGTGTGTCAGGCTGCAGCTCCTCAGGTCTTTTAGTGTGCAATGGCACCTCCCTGCTTCCTGTGAGTGGAGGTGCACCTGGAGGGGTGTCCAGGTACACCATCCGCCTCTCACTAGCCTGCTGCTGCAGTGAGCTTGTGGCAAAAGCGGTGGACTGCAGATTATTACGAACACCAGGAATTTGCAAAGTGGTCTCCTGGATCTGCCTCTCCATGACACTCGCCAATTTCTCCATGGAGGAAGCAATGCACCCACCCACCTGAGACATGGCAGGGGACATGTTGATGGACTCACATCAAAATTAGCTCTTTTAATGTTGCCTGCTCTAAAACACACACACAATTAACTCGTCTAATGTCGACTGCTCTACTCCCATCCATAGGTGCAGCACCCTTCCTTTGCAGTGAGAGTTCATGGCAAAGCATTAATCCCTATCGCTTCCTATGCCAATCACTCCAATATCTGCATCAGAAATGGAACAAACACCCTGCTCTCCCACCAGCTCCAGGGCCTCCATCATGGCGGCAGTCAGAGCACAAATGTATGGCACTCCTTTTATCCTTTCCCACCTGCTGTGTGCCCTTTTCTCTAGTAAACAGAAGGGGGCAGCACATTAGGCTCCAGAGGACATTGAGATGCCCTTAGCACCGGACTGCTCCCTGGTCCAATGAAAAGTAGGTGTGTCTATATGTCGCTCCCAAGTACATGCACTTATGGGAGGTGCGAGATGCAAATCCTTATGACCCACATACAGTTGATGAGAAAGCACAGTGCATGTATGCATCAGCGCCCATCCGACCCTTTACAAACCGAGTGGTCCCTCTGTCCTTGCCCACATTTCATCCACAGTTTGCACATCATTCACTTAGGCTCACCATCGTGGTTCAGAGTAGGTCATTCGCCTGTTTTGACATTGGTATGAGTCTTGTTGCTGGACCCCATGGTTGCTTACCTCTGCTGCAACCTCCACCCAGGCTCCTTGGTTAGCCGTGAGGGTTTTTTGTGGCCATCGTCCAGGAACATCACGTACTGCCTGGAAGAAGCCACGCAGAGAGGCATCGCTAAACCACAAGTCTATCCTAGAACTGGCCTACAACATCCCTTCTGCTTTTTGGTGCTCTGCTTCTGGCTGGGCCTTTAACTCTCCCTCTGGTGTAGAATGGTGATGCTAGCTCTGGTGCACCCTTTTCCAAAATGACACCTCATTGCAAGTGAATGCTGGAGTCTTCAGCTTTTAGCTGCTCCTCCAGGCTGCACAGCCTTCAGGAAGATACTCCAGCAGCCTTTGAAGGCAGAAGGTGGGGCTGGCAGCCATTTAAAAATGGAGCCAGGTCCTGTGATAAAATCACCTGACACCGGGATTGCCGCACTGAATCCCGCCCCATTACATAATTGGATGGAGCCTGCGCATCACTTTGTTAATTGATCGGTGTCAATAAGATATAATAATGTCTATAATGTTATTGGAAATTATTTTAAAATAGAGTTTAATGGTGTCTGTGTCTATGTGTGTCTTAATTGGATTAAAGCCGGCTGGTCTAGAGGCTTTGACGTATAGAAGAGAAGTAGGTTTGAAGTGTTAATTAGGTAAACGTGGAGGCAATTTGCATTTTTTCTTTAAACAAACCAGTGTAGCTTGGATTGAAATAGAGGGAGTGAAATATTACACCAAGCCAGGCCAGGTGAAGCTTAGAAACAGTGGGTAGAATTCTCAGGTCGGCGAGCGGGGGCAGGGCCTGCTTGCCAACGTGTAAAATGACACGTGGTGACATCGGGCGGTGTCCCGACGTCACTGCGCGTCATTTAGATTTTCAGTTCGGCGGGCACACAGCTGCTCCGCCAAACTGTCAAAGGCCTATTAAGGCCTCTTAAAAACTAATTGAAATAATTAAATGAACTGCCGTCCAATCTTAAGGTTGGCGGGCAGGCGAAGAGCCCAGGCGGCCGTTGCATTTTTCATGGAACCTCATCCACGGGCGGGATGAGGTTTCATGAAGAAGTGTTTAAAAATTCAATAAAAATGTTCAAAAAAATTCATTGACATGTCCCAGCTCATGTGACACTGTCATATGAAGGGACATGTTTTAAAAGCTTTTAATATCTTTATTTAGATGCTTAAAACTGAAACAACTCTCCCTGAGGTGCGAAAGAGCGCAGGCCCCCCCCCACCCCCCGCACAGGGAGTGCTCAGCGCTTCCAGGTGAGCATCACGCTGGGCGGGCCTTAATTGACCCACCCACATAAAATGGCGGCGCGGCCCCAATCGGGGGCGCCGATTGGGTTTGCGACCGCCCTCACACAACCCTCCCGACTGGGGGAAATTTCTGCTCAATTTGTTTGTTTATTTTTCCCAAGGATTACTAATAAAGTGGGTATTATGGAAGGGTCTTATTATTAGAAGAGGCAAAGTTCAAAAGACATAGTGAAACACTGAAAATTTGCATCCAAAGAGGAAAATATGTATAAAAAAGAAAAGGCTGTTGGTAAAAAGGAGCTTCTCGACCGCCCCTGCCTGCCCCCACCAAGGGCAACATTCTGCCCTATTTGTTTTACTGTTGCCTTAACGGAGGTGTAACTAGGAGTCAGATTAATTAGGGGATTCTTGTAGTTATTGCAGTAGTAAGTTTGTAGACATATGTATGTGCTTACAATCTTTCTTGTATTAATAAATGTTTAATTTAGTTTTATAAAACCTCTCTGGGGCTCGGTGTCTTATTGCTACTGAATTCAAAGCCTGCATCTCGAAACATACAAATTGCAAAACTGGTTATGACAGTTGTTTCAAGTTTCCCTCTGGGATTTGAACAGCTCAGCATTTACCATCAGCTGTGTGATAACAGTTGGCCGCTGTGTGATTGCATTCGGCTGGCTGCTGGAAAGCCACTCCAGATTCCCACCAACCTGCTGTTCCACTGGCATGATCTGTGCTGCCAGAACTAAATTCTGCCTATTAACCCTGTTCATCTTTCCACAGATGCTGCCTGACTTGTAGAGTGTTCCCTGCATTTTCTTCTTTTGTTTGAGATTTCTCTGATTTTGGTCAGGAGTGTTCATTTTCTGAAATCATTCTTTTTGAATCTTTCTTAAGTTGAGAAATTACCTTGGAGATCAAACTGAGCACTAGTGTTTTTTTTAAAAAACCCCACTTGATACTGACAGATGATATCAAACCCAAAAAGAGCAAGACAGTCTTCCTAAAACAGGAGGTAGGGGGTGCAGACAGGGACTGAGGTCTTGTATTCTGGATTCTAGTTGGAACATGGCCCTGAAGTTACATGGTTCCTTTTTTGTCATTGCAAAATGGAGATCACCTCACAAGCACACAAAAATGGGCATATAATTGCACCTTTAAATGAAAAGGGAGAAAAGCAGCCTATTTGGCTATTTCTAGCTTGAAATGCATCTCCTGCTGCATAATCAGAGAAATATTGATGGTGGTTTTGAAATATTCTGCTGTCTATTCATCTCTCTTCTTCACGAGAACTGGCAGCAAATGTCCCCTTCGAGAAAGTAAAAAGGATAAAAGATTGAAGATCCATAATTCTGTTATTTTCAGTTGAAATTCCTACAACTGCAATTAGACCTGCTGGATATCTGCTTTTTTGGCAGTTAATCAAAGTTCATAATTATTTGTGGATGAGGTACATTTCCATACTTCACGGAGTATATTTTCTGAGGCATATGTAGGCTCTGCACAATAAATTACTTTGCCACAGTCACACCTCACAATGCAATAATCCTTCCAACATGTTGTATAACATTCATTATTTTACAACAGAATTTGTTAAAATTCATAAAATGTTAACTTTTCCTACAGAATTGAACATATGCTTGTGTCACATCATTTCTTCAAAAACTCACTGTTCTAATTGAACCAAACTGAGTCTTAAATTACAAGTAATAAAAACAGAAAATGCTGGAAAAACTCAGCAGGTCTGGCAGCATCTGTGGAGAGAGAAACAACAGTTAACATTTTGAGTACATCATACAGACTCGAACCATTAACTCTCCACAGATGCTGTCAGACCTGATGAGTTTTTCCAGCATTTTCTGTTTTTAGTTCAGAGTTCCAGCATCTGCAGTATTTTGCTTTCACTTAAAAGTATTTATTTAATTCGTAAGGTTCAGTTTCTTGTAACATTTTAAAAATGCAACTGATGCCATAGAAAGAATTTACCAGTCCCACAGAGGTGGGAATAGAGAATTTGGTGGGCAGGGAGCAGGGGTGGGGTGTGCACAGTAAAATGGCATTCGGCCATGTTGAGCTGGTTCCCAGTATCTCCCTGCTGTTGACCAACTTTAATAGATGGGGGTGGATCAGTGGCTGACAGATTGGCAGTGGACAGGTAATGACAGTCATTAAATGGCCAATTGTCAGATATTTTCCTACCTTTTTCTGATCTTACCAAAGACGCATGGGACACAGAGGCTCACAGTCTTACTTACTCAAAGGACTCACTCATGTCACGGATGGATTCCTCCGTTATTTGCACATGGAGCTGCACTAAGTCTGGAAACTCCAACTGACGTTTACACATTTAACTTTGCTGCTGAAGCATCTACAGCTTTGCTAATGACACCCAAGACTCATCATCTGTCTGAAGCTGAGCATCACAGGACCTGTCCTTTCTCCTCCGAGAGGAAGTGACCACAGCTGTTGCTGCTGCATTACTGCCCCTTGTGCAGCTGTGCAATGCTCACCAGAGTGTGTCACCCCCATCTGCACACTCAACAAAGCCCACTGACATGTTTATCTGTGCTGGTGGAGGGTGCACTGGAGTGAAGTGACAGTGTGTTCAGATGGCATTGCATACTCCGAGTTTTCCAGTGCAGCAGGAGGCCTGGTCTCCTCCTCATCCACAGCCATTCCTGCTGGACAGGGATGATTTAAGTAAAACAGTTGCTCCTCCAACCAGCCCCTGGTGCCTCCCCTTGGTCATAACATAACACAAAAATAAGAGCAGGAGTAGGTCATTCAGCCCTTTGAGCCTGCTCCGCCATTCAATGTGATCATGGCTGATCCTCTATCTCAGCCATACTCCCACACTCTCCCCATACCCCTTGATGCCTTTAGAGTCTAGAAATCAATCTATTTCCTCCTTAAAATATATTCAGTCACTCTGTGGTAGAAAATTCCACAGGTTTACCACCCCCTGAGTAAAGTAGTTTCTCCTCATCTCAGTCCTAAATGGCTTAACCCATATCCTGAGATTGTGACCCCTTGTTCTAGACCCCCAGTCAGAGGAAACATCATCCCTGCATCCAGTCTGTCCATCCCTATCAGAATTTTATATGTTTCAATGAAATCCCCTCTCATTCTTCTAAACTTCAGTGAATACAGGCCTAGTCAGCCCAATCTCCCCTCATATGACAATCCTGGCATCCCAGGAATCAGTCTGGTGAACCTTTGCTGCACTCCCTCTATGGCAAGTATATCCTTTCTTAGTTAAGAAGACCAAAACTGCATACAATACTCCAGGTGTGGTCTCACCAAGGCTCAGTAAGACATCCTTGCTCCTGTCCTCAAGGGCTCTCACAATGGAGGCCAACATACCGTTTGCCTTCTTAACTGCTTGCTGCACCTGCATGCTTGCTTTCAGTGATTGGTTTACAAGGACACCCAGGTCCCTTTGTACATCAACATTTCCCAATCTATCACCATTTAAATAATACTCTGCCATTCTGTTTTTCCTACCAAAGTGAATAACTTCACACTTATCCACGTTATGCAGCACCTGTCATGTATTTGCCCACCCACTCAACTTGACTAAATCGTCTTGAAGCCTCTTAGCATCCTTCTCACCACTCACATTCCCACCTCGTTTTGTGTCATCAGCAAACTTGGAAATATTACATTTGGTTCCCTCATCCAAATCATTGACATATATTGTGAATAGCTGGGGCCCAAGCATGATCCCTATGGTACCCCACTAGTCACCGCCTGCCATTCCGAAAAAGGCCCATTTATTCCTACTGTTTCCTGTCTGCTAACTAATTCTCAATCCATGCCAATATATTCTCTCCAATCCCATGAGCATTAATTTTGCACACTAACCTCTTATGTGGGACTTTATCAAAAGCTTTCTCAAAATCCTAATTTACCACATCTGCTGTTCTCCCTTATCTCTTCTGTTAGTTATGTCCTTAAAAGTCTCCAGTAGGTTTGTCAAGCATGATTTCCTTTCATAAATCCATGTTGATTTTGTCTAATCCCATTGATATTTTCTAAGTGTCCTGTTATCACATCCTTTATAATAGATTAGCATTTTCTCTACTACTGATATTAGGCTAACCAGTCTGTCATTCCCTGTTTTTTCCCTCCCTCATTTTTTAAATAGTGGGGTGTTATTTGCCATATTTGCCTCCAATCTGTTCCGAGATTGGGACTGTTCCAAAACCTAAGAATTTTAGAAGATGACAACCAATGCATCCACTATTTCCATGGCCACCTCCTTTAGTACCTTGGGATGTAGATTATCAGACCCTGGGGGTTTGTCGGTTTTCAGTCCCATTAATTTCTCCAGCACTAATTTTTTTAGTAATGTTAACTTCCTTCAATTCTTCCTTCCCACTAGACCTTTGTTTCCCTAGTATTTCTGGGAAGTTATTTGTGTCTTCCTTCATGAAGGCAGAACTAAAGTAGTTGTTTAATTGCTCTGCCATTTCCTTGTTCTCTGTTATAAATTCTCCTGTTTCAGACTACATTTGTCTTCACTAATCTTTTTCTTCTTGCATACTTATAGAAGCTTTTACAGTCCGCTTTTGTGTTCCTTGCAAGTTTAATCTAATACTCTAGTTTTCCCCTCTTAATCAATCTCATGATCCTCATTTGCTGAATTCTAAACTGCTCCCAATCCTCAGACTTGCTACTTTTTTTTAGCAACTTTAGATCTAATACTATCCTTCATTTCTTTTATTAGCTATGGTTGGACCACTTTTCCTGTTGTGTCTTTGCTCCAGAAAGGAATGTATAACTGTTGCAATGCATACATTTGTTCCTTAGATATTAGCCATTGCCCATCCACCATCATGCCTTTAAATGAAGTTCCCCAATCTATCTTAGCCAACTCACACCTCATACCTTCGTAGTTTCCTTTGTTTAAATTTAGGACCCTAGTTTTGGATTAACTACTTCACTTTCCAACCTAAGGAAGAATTCTATCATGTTATGGTCACTGTTCCCTAAAGGACCCCACACAACAAGATTATTAACTGACCCCTTCTCATTGCACAAAACCAAATCTAGGATAGCCTGTTCCCTAGCTGATTCCTCAAAGCACTGGCCTAAAAAAAACATCTTTTACACACTCCAGGAATTCATCTGCCAATGTTATTGCTAATTTGGTTTGCCCAGTCTATATGTAGATTAAAGTCACCCATGATCACTGCAGTATCCTTGTTACATACATCTCTAATTTCCTGTTTAATACTGTCCCCTACCTTACTACTACTGTTAGGAGGCCTATATACAAGTCCCATTAATGCTTTATGCCCCTTATCGCTTCTTAGCTCCACCCAGGCTAATTCTACATCTAGATTTTCTGAGCCAATATCCTCTCTCACTATTGCACTGATTTCATCCTTAACTAACAACACCATGCCACCTCCTTTTCCTTTTTGCCTGTCCTTCCTAAATATCAAATGCCCTTAGATATTCAGTTCCCAGCCTTGGTCAACCTGCAGCCATGTCTCTGTAATCGCAATCATGTTGTACCAGTTTACAACCATTTGTGCTGTTACTTCGTCTACTTTATTGTGAATGCTCCGTGCATTCAGAAACAGTGCCTTTAAACTAGTCTTTTTAATCATTTTTTTGTACCATGGCCCTATTTGCTGCTAGCCTTTGTTTCCTCTGTCTTCCACTTTTGCTTTCTACTTTTCTGTCTTTCATTCCTATCTTTGTTTCCCTCTCTTGTGTCTCCCCATTCAGTATCCCATCTCCCTGCCAATCTAGTTTAAACCTTCCCCCACATTACTAGCAAATAACCCTGCGAGGATATTGGGCCTGGTACTGCTGGGGTGCAACCCGTCCAGTTTATACAGGTCCCTTCTTCCCCAGAATTGGCCCCAATACCTCAGGAATCTAAATCCCTCCATCCTACACCATCTCTCCAGCTACGCATTCATCTGGTCTTTTATCCTATTCCTGATCTCACTAGCATGTGGCACTGGAAGTTATCCTGAGATTACTACCTTTGAGGTCCTGCTTTTTAATTTATTTCCTAGCTCCATATATTCTGCTTTCCGGACCTCATCCCACTTTTTAACTATGTCGTTGGTACCAATATGGACCATGACCTCTGGCTGTTCACCCTCCCCCTTCAAAATGTCCTGCAGCCGTTCAGTGACATCTTTGACCCTGTCACCAGGGAGGCAACATACCATCCTGGTGTCACACCTGTGGCTACAGAAATGTCTATCTGTTCCCCTTACAATAGTATCTCCTATCAGTATTTCTCTCTCACTCTTTTCTCCACCCACCCCCCCCACCCCCCACCCGCCCCACCGTGCAGCTGAGCCACGTGTGGTGCCACAGACTTGGCTCTTGCAGCATTCCCCTGAGAAGCCATCTTCCCCAGCAGTATCCAAAACGAGAAAGCTGTTAGGGAGGGAGATGGACCCAGGGGACTCCTGCACTACCTGCCTAGTGCCTTTGCTCTGTCTGGTGTGCACTCATTACCTTTGCTGTGACCTCCTCACTGTACGTGCTGTCCACAAAGATCTCAGCCCTGTGGATGCTCCAAAATGACTCCAGCCGCTGGTCCAGATCTGAAAAGTAGATTTCAAGTAGCTGCAGCCAGAGAGACTTCTTGCACATATGGTCACCATGGACACTGGAAGTGTCCCTGACTTCCCACATTGCACAGGAGGAACATTCCACATGACTGAGCTGCCCTATCATGACTTACCCTTAAATTACTCCTTTTACTTTTATTTCCTCTAGTTTAGAGAATATTAAGGATAACAGAAATATTCATCAAGTCCTACTTACCAAGGCCACTGCTCTTCTTTCTAAGGAAAGGTAGAAAATGAAAGGATCACTTCCCCTCTTCAGCGAACATCCTCACTCACCAACCTCCAACTGAAGTACTCAAATGCAGCCCAAAGTAGCACTCCAGTGCAGACAAAAGCAGCACGGTATATGGTTTGTTTTTATGCTGTCTGAATCTAGCTCCTGAAAACCTGTTTAAGCAGTTAACTAATTAACTAGCTACAAGTGGAGCCTGAATGAGCCCTGTTTTAAAGCTGGACTAAAACATGCCTTCTCCCAACCCAAAGAGCAACTTTTAGTTAATTATTTAATTAAAGAAAGACTAGACTATAGATAGAAATTAACCCTTAAATTAAGTTAACCGTCAAAAATCCTTCACTCACCAAACTCCAACTGAAGTACTCAAATGCAGCCCAAAGCAGCACTCCAGTACAGACAAGTCAGAAGTTTACAGTGCTATTAATGGCCCACAGAGGCTACACATGGTCTAAGGAATGAAAGATGTAACCATCCCTTTACTCACTCCCCATTACTTCCACTCTTGTTTCGCCCTCAGTGACAGGCTGCCCTGCCATGACCCGTCAATATCCAACCACTCCTCCTTCATTGGTGTCACCATGGACATGAATGACACTCCAGCTCCCGTGTGTTGACAATCTCTGGCTTTATGAGCGTGCTTCTCCTAGAAACAAATACATACACAGTGTTACTGTGATCTTATGGACTATCTATGCTGGTCACTCTGATGCTCTATGAATCTGTAGCACTGCGCTCTTGGGATTCCACAGTGATGCAGACATTCAGCCATCTCTATGCAGCATCACCCTTCACTGATATGGGGTTCAGGAACACATGAACTAGGTATCTCAATGGGGACATTGGTGCCTCTTGTTGTCCCATGCATGGGTCAACCACCTGGCCTCACGTTTCATGGGTGCTTTTGAAGTTATGCTGGCTTCCAGTTTGCAATTCTAAATGCAGCAGGTTATTAAGTTTCTTCCTGCACTGGATGCAGGTTCAGGCAATGACCCTTGGCTGTTTACTATTCCTGCAACCTCCAGCCATGCATTCTTGGTGAGATTTGCTGACCTCCTTTGCCTGTCTGCTGGAAACAGTAACTGCCTTCTGCTTGTAAAAGCGCCACCAGAGAGGCGTTGTTGAATCATAGGGCGACTCTTCCTCGTTCTGACAACATTATTCTGCTGCCTTCATTGTTCCTTCTTGCCTGTGCCTTCAAGCTGCCTGACTGCTGCACATGTGCCTTTAAAAATGTTGCCAGCAAATGGACTTGCCATCACTGTTAATTTGCCGGCTCTCTTGCCTGCATGCCCGTAATTGGCTATTGCTGCTAAAATTCCATGGGGAGTCTCCCATCGCCCATGCATGCTGCCATCCCAGACTTCCACCTGATGTCTGGCAACCTGCCCAATCAGTAAAGTCCAGGCCCTTGTTTTGACAAAATGTGTCTTTGCAAAGAAATACGCCACAAAAAGCAAACCTAGAAAAAAGTGAGCATCAAATGATTCTAACACAATTGTTTGAACTTGACGTTCCATTACTTTAATAGAAACAATAAACTTTTTCTAATAAATGGATTAATGCCACTACTAAAATGACAGAAAGAGGGATTGCAGCTGAGCATGTTAAACTGTTTTATGCTTGTATCACAGTGTAATTTCAAGGCCCCAATGAAACAGAATCACAGAATCTTTACAGTGCAGGATGAGAGCACTGGCTTTCTGAAAGAGCATTCTACCTAGTCCCATTCCCCTGCCTTATCACCTTGCACATTCTCTCTTTTCAGATAGCAATCCAATTCCCTTTCGAATACCTCGACCACCACCCTCTCAGGAAGTTCGTGTCAGGCTCCAACCACCCTCTGGATGAAAACATTTTTCTTCACATCACATTCACTCCTTTTGCCAATTATTTTAAGCCTGTGCCCTCTAGTTCCTGATGCTCTCCTGACTGGGAACAGTTTCTCAATATTTACCCTGTACATATCCCTCAGGATCTTGAATACCTCTATCAAGTCTTCTCTCAGCCTTCTTCCCTCCAAGGAAAGCAGTCCCAACCTCTCCAATCTCTCCTCATAGCCACAGTTCTTCATCCCTGGAATCATTGTGAATTTCCTCTGTACTCTCTCCAATGCCTTCACATTCTTCCTCAAGTATGGGGCCCAGAACTGGACGCAGTACTCCAGATGAGGCCTAACTAGTGTCTTATACAAGTTTAACATGACCTCCTTACTCTTGTAATCAATGCCCCTATTAATAAAATGGCAAGTAATAAAGATACTAAATGCTTTAACTGGTCTCTCAACATGCCCTGTCATCTTCAATGACTTACTTACATATACACCAAGGTCCCTCTGTTCCTGCACCTCCTTTAGAGTTTCTCCCTTTATTTTATACTGTCTTTCCATATTCTTCCTGCCAAAATGAATCACCCCATACTTCTCTGCACTGAACCTCATCTGCCATCTGTCTTCCCAATCCACTAACATGTCTATGTCCTTTTGAAGTTCAAGACTATCTCTGTCATAGTTGACAATATTTCCAATCTTGGTATCATCTGCAAATTTTGAAATCATGGCCTGCACACCAGTCTAAGTCATTAATATATATCAGGAAGAGCAAGGGTCCCAACACTGACCTTTGGGGAAGTCCACTACAAACCTTCCTCCAATCTGAAAAACAAACATTTATCATACTCTCTGTCACTGAGCCAATTTCTCATCCAAGTTCCTACTCTCCCTTTTATTCCATGAGCTAGAATTTTGCTCAAAAGTCTGTTGTGTGGCACTGTATCAAATTCCTTTTGAAAATCCATGTACACTACATCAACAGCATTGCCCTTATCAACCTTCTCTGTTACCTCCTCAAAAAGTTCCAGCAAGTTAGTTAAACATGATTTTCCCTTAATTAATCCTTGCTGACTTTCCTTAATTATCCTGCACTCATCTAAGTGAGTATTGATTTTGTCCCAAACTATAGTTTCCAGAAGTTTCCCCACCACTGAAGTCGAACTAAGTGGTCTATAGTTGCCGGCTTTATCCTTGCACCTCCTTTTGAAAAAGGGTGCAACATTCGCAATTCTCCAGTGCTCTGGCACTTCCCCTTTGTCTAAGGAAAACTACAAGATTATCACCAGTGCCTCTGCAATTTCCACTCTCACTTTCCTCAGAACTCTTGGATGCATCTCATCCGGTCTTGATGCCTGATCAATTTTAAAAGATAGCTTTTCTAACACCTCCTCCTTCTCAATTGTAAATTTTTAGAGTGTACCAGTTACCCCCTTTCTCTCTTGATCTGGGTATCATCATCTTCCTTTATAAAGACAGATGCAAAGTACTCGTTTAATACCTCTGCTATTTCTCCTGCCTCCACATGCAAGTCCCCCTTTCTATCCCTAATCAGCCCTACTCTTTCTTTTACCACCCTTTTATTATTTACATGCTTATAGAATATCTTGGGATTCCCTTTTTTATTAATTGCCAGTCTCTTTTCATGCTCTCTCCTTGTTTTTATTATTAGATTTTTCACTTACTTTCTGGTCCTTCTATATTCAGCCTGATTCTCCATTGTATTTTCTACCTGTCATACAAGCACGGCTTCCTTTTCATCTTCACTTCAATCTCTCTCGTCATCCAGGGTGCTCTGGATTTATTTGTCCTACCTTTCCCCTTCAAGGGAATATACCTTGACATTGCCTGAAATATTTTTTCTTTGAAGGTAGCTCATTGTTCAGCAACTGTCTTTTCTGCCAACATTTGAAATCAACTCACTCGATTCAGATGCATTCTCATCCCATCAAAGTTGGCTTTCCCCAGTTAATTATCCCTGCTCTGGATTGATCCTTGTCCTTTTCCATAGCCAACCTAAACCTTATGATAATTATCACTGTCCCCTAGGTGCTCTTCCACTGACATTAGATCCACTTGGGCCAACTCATTACCCAGAATCAGGTCCAACAGTGCCTGCCCTCTCATTGGACTGGAAACATACTGCTTGAGCACATTCCTAGAACTCTTGCCCTCCCCCCAAAAAACCTTTTCCCTTTGCGCTATGCCTATCCCAGTCTATATTTGGATAATTGAAGTTCCCCATTATAATTCCTCAGTAATTCTTGCAACCCTCTAATTTATTTGCAGATTTGTTTCTCTACATCCCTTCCACTGATTGGTAGTTTATATACTACACCGAGCAATGTTATTGCACGTTTTCATTCCTTACCTCTAGCCAGAGCAATTCCATCCTTGGCCTCTCTGGAACATCCTCTCTCCAGTACTATAATACCTGAATCAATACTGCCAGTCCCCTGCCCACCTTTTTTCCTTTCCTGTCTCTCCTAAACACTTTGTACCCAGGAACATTTAACACCTAGTCCTGGCCTCCTTTAAGCCAAGTCTCTGTTATAGCAATAATATCATAATTCCATTTGTCAACCTGTCCCTGTAGTTCACCAATCTTATTAACCACACTCCTTGCATTCACATACATTTAGGCATTTTTACCTTTCCCCTTATTCTGACCCCATCTAATGACTCTAATTCTATCAAATTCTCCAAGTATTCTGTCTATCTTGATATTATTCTCTGATGTATTCTCATTATCCATTAATACTTCTCTACTTCCCACTGCCAGTTTTTCTCCTCTCCTCTTTGAATTTCCTATCTGGATCCCATTCTCCTTACTCTCTAATTTAAACCCTCTCTGACAGCATGAGTAAACCTTCCCACAAGGACATTAGTCCCAGTCCTGTTAAGCTTCTTATATAGGTCCCACCTGCCCTGGAATCGGTCCCAATGCCTCAGAAATCTAATCCCCTCCCCACCCCCCTTACTCCATTTCTCCAGCCATATGTTGAACTGCTCAATTTTCCTCTTCTTATGCTCACTAGCATGAGGCACTGGGGGTAATCCTGAGATAACTGTTCTTGAGGTCCTGATTTTTAATTCCCTTCCTAACTCCCTGAAATCTGCTTTCGGGACCTCATCCCTTTTCCTACATATGTCATTGGTCCCAATGTGGGCCATGCCCTCTGGCTGTTCATCCTCCCCCAAAAGAATGTCCTGCAGTTGCTCTGTGACATCCTTGACCCTGACACCAGGGAGGCAAAACACCATCCTAGAGTCACGTCTATGGCTGCAGAAATGCCTGTCTACTCCCCTTATCACTATAGCACTTCCACTCTTCCTCCTCCCCTCCTAATCCACTGAGCCACTTTGCCACAAACTTGGCTCTTGTTACAGTCCTCTGAGAAATCATCCCACTCAACAGTATCCAAAATGGAAAAGCACTTAGAGAATTAGATAACCTCTGGGAATTCCTTTACTACCTGCTTGTCCCTCTTAGATACTCTGGCTGTCTTCCATTCTCTCTCTGCCTGTGTACTTCTTAGCTGCGGTGTGACCACCTGCCTAAATGTGCTGTCTACATAATCCTCAGTTTTGTGGATGCACCACAGTGACTGCAGCTACCGCTCAAGTTCCAAAACCAAAAGCTCAAGTTTCTGCAGCTGGTGGCATTTCCTGCAGATGTAGTCATTGAAAGCACTTTGTGCTTGCACAACTTCCCACATCCTGCAGGATGCACATTCCATATGGCTGAGCTGCACTGACATAACTTAAACTTTATATAAAGTGCTTATTACAGTATGGTATCATATAATAACTCACCTGTCACTCACCAATCATCTCTCTGTGCTGAGTCAGGAAAGACCTATACTTACTAAACAATCAACTTATGGGACTCCTGTGACATCACCTATAGATTTTATCTGTAAACTCCCAGCTCTCCCTCTCTGCTGTTTTATGGTTTATCTCTCTCCAAACACCTGCTGCTTTATGGGATCTCTTACGTTATTTAGTTAGCTTAATTTAATTATCTTCTTAATTAACTTAGAATAATTTATATGTGTACCACACCTCTTCCACTATGCACCAAATTCCCACACGAACCTAATGCGCTACTCACTCTCTCCACCTCCGTCTCCGTCCTGCATAGTCGCCTGTCTCCCTGTGCGTCCCTTACTGATCATGCAGTTTGAAAAGCCTATCTCTTATATAGACCCTCTGATAAATCACTAGCTAGTTTAGCTTCCTGCTACAATAATTAACATCAACTGAACTAACTATTTTCAGTTGATTGACAGTTAACTGCCACCACCAGGCAGCTCCCTGTTTAACAAGCTGGTCTAACTTACTTGCAGGTTGTTAGTTCCATGTCAGTGCTTGATTCTTAATCTATATTTAATCCTAAAGAAAGCTTGCCAGAGCTTACCATGTGAACCTACTTTGCTACTCACTCAGTCTCTGTCTCACTCAGGCAGAGTTGGCACTTAAAGTTCATAAGGCACCAGAACCAGATGAGATGCATTCAAGAATATTGAAGAAAGTGAGATTGGAAATTGCAGAGGCACTAACAATAACATTTCAATGTTCCCTGGATTCGGGGGAAGTGTCAGAGGACTGGGGAATTTCAAACATTACGTCCTTGTTCAAAAAAGGTTGCCATGATCTGCCCTGCAATTACAGACTAGTCAATTTAACTTTGGTGATGGGGAAACATCTAGAAACAATTATTCGGGAAAGAATTAATAGTCACATGGAAAAATGTGGATTGATTCAGAAGAGTCGGCATGGATTTGTTAAAGGAAAATCGTACCTAACTAACTTGCTGGAATTTTTTAAAGAGGTAACAGAGATGGTTGATGAGGCCGTTGATGTGGTGCATATGGACTTCCAAAAGGTGTTCATTACAATGCCACACTACATACATGTGAGAAAAGTTGTAGGTCATGGAATAAAAGGGACAGTAGCAATGTGGATACAAAATTGGCTGAGGGATAGGAAACATAGAGTAATGGTTAATGGGTATTTTTCAGGCTGGAAGAAGGTTTGTACTGGAATTCCTCATGATCTAGATCTTGGTGGGCAGGGGACAATTTCAAAGTTTGCGGACGACACAAAACTTGAGGGAATTGTAAACAGTGAGGAGGATAGTGTAGAACTTCAAAAGGACATTGACACACTGATGGAATGTGGCAGATGAAGTTCAATGTAGAGAAGTGTGAGGAGATACACTTTGGTGCAAAGGACATGGAGAGACAGTATAAAATAAAGAATACTATCCTAAAGAGTGTGTAGGAGCAGAGAGACGTGGGTATATATGTACATAAGTCACTAAAGATGGCAGGACAGGCACAGAAAGCTGTTACTAAACATAGAAACATAGAAAATAGGAGCAGGAGTAGGCCATTCGGCCCTTCGAGCCTGCTCCGCCATTCATTATGATCATGGCTGATCATCTAACTCAATAGCCTGCTCCTGCTTTCTCCCCATTACCTTTGATCCCTTTCGCCCCAAGAGCTATATCTAACTCCTTCTTGAAAACATGCAATGTTTTGGCCTCAACTGCTTTCTGTGGTAGCGAATTCCACAGGCTCACCACTCTCTGGTGAAGAAATTTTTCCTCATCTCAGTCCTAAATGGTCTACCCCGTATCCTCAGACTGTGACCCCTGGTTCTGGGCTCCCCCACCAATGGGAACATCTTTCCTGATCTACCCTGTCTAGTCCTGTTAGAATTTTATAGGTCTCTATTAGATCCCCCCTCATTCTTCTGAACTCCAGCGAATATAATCTTAATCGATTCAATCTCTCCTCATTTGTCAGTCCCGCCATCCCAGGAATCAGTCTGGTAAACCTTTGCTGCACTCCCTCTATAGCAAGAGCATCCTTCCTCAGTTAGGGAGACCAAAACTGCACACAATACTCCAGGTGTGGTCTCACCGTGGCCCTGTATAATTGCAGCAAGACATCCCTGCTCCTGTACTCAAATCCTCTCGCTATGAAGGCCAACATACCATTTGCCTTCTTTACCGCCTGCTGCATCTGCATGCTTACATTCAGCTACTGGTGTACAAGGACATCATATAAAACATATATTATTCTAGGCTTCATTAATAGGGGCATAGAGTACAAGAGCAGGGAGGTTATGACGAACTTATATAAGACATTAAAAACAAAACAAAAACAGAATTACCTGGAAAAACTCAGCAAGTCTGGCAGCATCGGCGGAGAAGAAATCAGTCAACGTTTCGAGCCTTCATGGCCCTTCGGCAGAACTGCAGCATAGTTTCAACAAGGGAGAAATATAAATTGGTTTAAGGTGGGTGGGGGGGGGGGAGGGAAGAGACACATTGAGGGTGTGGTGTGAGCAGATAATAATCAAAAGATGTCACAGACAAAAGGGTCAAAGAGGTGTTGAAGGTGGTGGTCTTTGTCTGAGAAAAGTGCTAATTAAGAATGGAAAACAGGATATTCAAAGTACAGCTCTAGTGGGGGTGGGGTGGAAAGACTAAAGGTTTTAGTTTTAGATTTAAAAATAATGGAAATAGGTGGGGAAAGAAGAATCTATATAAATTATTGAAAAAAAAAAAGCGGGTGGGGGGGAAAAAGAAACGGGGTGGGGATGGGGGGAGGGGGAGTTTAAGATCTAAAGTTGTTGAATTCAATATTCAGCCCAGAGGGCTGTAAAGTGCCTAGTCGGAAGATGAGGTGCTGTTCCTCCAGTTTGCGTTGGGCTTCACTGGAACAATGCGGCAAGCCAAGGACAGACATGGTGGTAAGAGAACAGGGTGGAGTGTTAAAATGGCAAGCGACAGGGAGGTTTGGGTCTTTCTTACGGACAGACCGCAGGTGTTCTGCAAAACGGTCGCCCAGTTTGCGTTTGGTCTCTCCAATGTAGAGGAGACCGCATTGGGAGCAACGAATGCAGTAGACTAAGTTAGGGGAAATGCAAGTGAAATGCTGCTTCACTTGAAAGGAGTGTTTGGGCCCTTGGACGGTGAGGAGAGAGGAAGTGAAGGGGCAGGTGTTGCATCTTCTGCGTGGGCATGGGGAGGTGCCATAAGTGGGGGTTGAGGAGTAGGGGGTGATGGAGGAGTGGACCAGGGTGTCCCGGAGGGAACAATCCCTACGGAATGCCGTCAAGGGGGGTGAAGGGAAGATGTGTTTGGTGGTGGCATCATGCTGGAGTTGGCGGAAATGGCGGAGGATGATCCTTTGAATGCGGAGGCTGGTGGGGTGATAAGTGAGGACAAGGGGGACCCTATCATGTTTCTGGGAAGGAGGAGAAGGCGTGAGGGAGGATGCGCGGGATATGGGCCGGACACGGTTGAGGGCCCTGTCAACGACCGTGGATGGAAAACCTCGGTTAAGGAAGAAGGAGGACATGTCAGAGGAGCTGTTTTTGAAGTAGCGTCATCAGAACAGATGCGACGGAGGCGAAGGAACTGAGAGAATGGGATGGAGTCTTTACAGGAAGCGGGGTGTGAGGAGCTGTAGTCGAGGTAGCTGTGGGAGTCGGTAGGCTTGTAATGGATATTGGTGGACAGTCTATCATCAGAAATTGAGACAGAGAGGTCAAGGAAGGGAAGAGAAGTGTCAGAGATGGACCATGTGAAGATGATGGAGGGGTGGAGATTGGAAGCAAAATTAATACATTTTTCCAGGTCCCGACGAGAGCATGAAGCAGCACCGAAGTAATCATCGATGTACCGGAGAAAGAGTTGTGGGAGGGGGCCGGAGTAGGACTGGAACAAGGAATGTTCCACATACCCCATAAAGAGACAGGCATAGCTGGGGCCCATGCGGGTACCCATAGCCACACCTTTTATTTGGAGGAAGTGAGAGGAGTTAAAGGAGAAATTTTTCAGTGTGAGAACAAGTTCAGCCAGACGGAGGAGAGTAGTGGTGGATGGGGATTGTTGGGGCCTCTGTTCAAGGAAGAAGCTAAGGGCCCTCAGACCATCCTGGTGGGGGATGGAGGTGTAGAGGGATTGGACGTCCATGGTGAAGAGGAAGCGGTTGGGGCCAGGGAACTGGAAATTGTTGATGTGACGTAAGGTGTCAGAGGAATCACGGATGTAGGTGGGAAGGGACTGGACAAGGGGAGAGAGAAGGGAGTCGAGATAACGAGAAATGAGTTCCGTGGGGCAGGAACAGGCTGACACGATCGGTCTGCCAGGACAGTTCTGTTTGTGGATTTTGGGTAGGAGGTATCTTATATAAGACATTGGTTAGACTGTGCAGTTCTGGGCGCCACATTATAGGAAGGATGTGAATGCATTGGAGAGAGTGCAGGAGAGGTTTACAAGAACGGTTGCACGAATGAGACACTCTTCAGTTTTGAGGGGGTATTGGAGAAGTTGAGACTGTTTTCCTTGGAGTTGAGAAGGCTAAGAGGAGACCTGATAGAAGTTTTCAAAATGATGAAGGGTCTGGACAGGGTAGATAGGGAGAAACTGTTCTCACTCATAAACAGATCGAGAACCAGAGGGCACAGTTTTAAAGTGTTTTCCAAAAGAAGAAAACCTGAGGTGAGAAGAAACTTTTTCACACTGCAAGTAGTTAGGGTTTGGAATGCACTGCCTGGAAGTGTGGTGGAGGCAGGTTCAGTTGAGGCATTCAAGAGGGCATTGAGTGATTATCTAAATAGAAACAATGTGCAGGGTTACGGGGAAAAGGCAGGAGATTGGCACTAAGTTAAAATGTTTAGAGAGCTGGTGCAGACACGATGGACCGAATAGCCTCCTTCTACACCATAACAATTCTGTGATTCTGTGAGTCGCCTGTCTCCTCGTGTGCCTCTAAACATATTTCATATTTCTTGTCCATGTTGGTTGATGATTGCAGTAGCACTGAATGTTATTTAACAGGAGATCTTAACACAAAGGGCATGGTTTTTAATTTGAGGTAATGATCCAGAAATGGGGGCTAGCTCCAGATCCCAACCCTACATGCATGCTTTAGGCACGGCCACTGCAATCCTCAGTTCTCCAGCCAGTTTAAGACTAACGAGAATGCTTGCCAACCAATCAAGAATGGCAGACCGACTCCTGACTCTGGAGGGCCAATGGTAGATCCTCCAGGACTGAGGGATCGACAGTCTCACTGGCTGAGATGGCAGATCCTAATTTTAACATGAAGACTGTGATGGGGGGAGCAAAGCTAAGTTGACTTTTACTTTTTAAAAAGCCATAGTTGCCTGGCCATGGTCCCAAAGGGGGTAACCCTTCCAAGGGATGGCCTATGGCCACAGCTTGGCATGACAGCCATTCTGGGTCTGGAGGGCAATGGCTCTTCCCTTGATCTTTCGTGCCCACCTGACCCTTCTGCCCTGAGCCCACCATGTGGACATGGTCCAGGTCAATGTGGGCCGCTCACATTGCCAACTAGAAAATCCAGAACATGGCCTTAAATGGCCCCACAATTTACTATAATTGGCCTGAATTGGCTACCCACCTGCCTCGGACCCAAACCTATTTAAATTCCTGGCTAAGGAATGGATTTGGATAGGCACTTGAGGGATATATGCTTGCAAGGCTCTGGGGATAAAGCAGGAGAATGGGAGCTGCCATGAACTCAAAGGACAATTGGCTGCCTCTGTGAACTAATGATTCAATGACTATGACATGAGAATTGAAGAATGAATTATTTTGAGTATAAATGATAAACTATTGCCCGTGTAATATTTAAGTATTGCAGCAGTCAGATGAGATGATTGCATGTCAAAAAGACCTTTCAATGCAATTAATTTAGACAGTTTTGATTATATACATTTTTGTTAGACTTAACTAACGACACTGGCCTGAATCTTTCGACGGTCAGAGCAGCGAAATCTGGACTTAAGTCTGTATTGCACAATGGGACTCTGCGGCAGACACACGTGCTGCAATTGCCCAGGAAATTTAAACTTCCCATGGGCTGATTTACTCCACCCAGAACACTACACGACCGTGTCCGGCTTTGAGCTCAGAGTCAGGGACTTGGGCCAGATACTCGGGACTTAACTGGATACTTATCATGGAAATGTTACACAGTTTAATCCCTGGTTCAGCTCAAAGATTAACCAGAGTAACTGAACTGAGCATCACAACTGACCCCTCAACCACCTCCCCCCCCACCAACTCAACCCAACTATCCACCCCCACCCGACCTGACTAGCGCCCCAACAAGACCCAACTACACCACCCGGCCTAACCCAACTATCCCCCCAACCCGACTCGACCCAATCCAACCTGAAAATACCCAACCCCCGCCGTGATCTGATGCAACCCAAATACTCCCCGACCCGACCCAACTACTCCCCTACCTGACCTGACTATCCCCGATCCGACTACCCACTCACCCACTCACTTATCCACTCATTCACTCACCCCCCTCTCACCCACTCACCCAACCACTCACTCACCCACCCACGCATTCACCCACTTACTCACCCAGTCACACACTCACGTACTCACCCACTTATCCACTCACTAACCCAGTCAATCATTGAAAGATTGGAGACCTTTAAAAACTTAGCTGAATACACAGCTACTGTTGTAAAAAGAGAACGTGTCCTTTCTTTGTCTGACTCTTTCTACACACGCCGATCTTGCCCTGGACAGGTTGAACTGGCCCATTTTTACTGCAGCTGGGATCGAAAGTCCCAGCTGAAAATGCACAACATAGTTAGGAGGCAGAAAACTTTGTGGGCAACAGCAATGCGCCAATCAAACATCAATCAGCATTGCCACTGATCGGAAGATTTGGGCTACTTTATGTTTCATTTATTTCTAATTTGGAGATTTAGCCTGAAATTTCTACATTGGTATCTTGCCAAAGAAAAACAAAAATATTGCCGCTGTTGTATATATGAATATTACATATTTATCTTCTCACAATTTAACAGCAAAACTTTCTTACCACCTCACTGGCAAGGAAATTTAATACCTTTCACTTCAGACAAATTATTAATAAAAGTGCTTTGAATCTTGAACAGGTTATATGGTAGCCTGCCTTGAGAATAAACATAGTTATTGTTTTAATATCAAAATCTGCTTTGAATAGATCCATCTTATTCTAAGCCTCATTGCTGATTTATGTCATGAGATTTTTTTCATCACCATTTGTACTATATTGTTATAATTCCTATATTAAATTATGTCATAGAATACTTCCTAAACCAACATCTGAGATGTGCTTTCAATCTGCCACCATCCAAGTATATAATTTATTCTCCCTTAAGCTTGTAAACATATTTTTCCTGAAGATTATACCTTTCAAGGAGGTATTTATATTTTCATATGATAGGTTTTGATGATTCATGTCATGTCTTTAATTACAAGATTTTTAGATGGATGTTACTTGGGAAAAAGAAATGTGATAATTAGCTGAAATGTATGTTGCTATGACATGCACACAAGATAAACTGTTGTAAGCTGCAGGCTTATTTCTGGGGTTTATTGTGACAATCGCTTTGATCAACTGACGTTCTTGCTTACCTGCTTATAGTCAGTTACTCAAATCTTCATGTACCCCAGTGTGCTTTCTGCTAATTCTAAATTGAGTTGTTATGTGGGCTAAAGCTACCAAAGTATTGAAATGTAGCTAACAAAATATTGGTTTTACTCACTGGTGTAAGACCAACTCTCACATACAGCTTAAACTGAAAACAAACTTTGCTGTTTTAAAAAATATATTCATTATTGGGATTTGAGCATCGATGGCATTTATTGCTTGTCACTACTTGCTCTTGAGGAGGTGGTGGTGAATCTTCACCTTGAACTGCTGCAGTCCCTGTGGTGAAAGCACTCCCATAATTGTGTTACTGAGGTCTTCCAGGATCTTCATCCAATAATGATGAAGGAAAGTGGATATATATCCGAGTTGGGATGCTGTGTGGCTAGAAGAGGAACTTGGAGGTGGTGGTGTTCCCATGCATTTGCTGCCCTTGTCCTTTTGGATGCTGAAGGTTATCAATTTTGGAGGTGGTATCACAAAAGCCTTGACGAGTTGCTGCACAAACACTACAGTCAGGGTGAGTTGATGGCATAATGCCACTGGGTAGCCATGTTGATGAGAAATAGGAGGGGACCAAGTATAGATTCTTGGCGAATTGCAGAAGTAACACTGCGAGGGTGGGACAATAAACAAATTGCAGGCGATTCTCTGGCTACAACTGGAAAGATAAGAATGGAATCAGGCAAGGGCAATCCCGATGACTGAACAGCAGGACAATGGAGGAGATGTGTTGAAGGAGGATGGTATATCAACCATGTCAAAGAATAATTGAGGTGAATGAGGAGATACATTTTTTTAAGCAGATTGGTAGCTGAAGAAATGTTCTGTTTACTAGAGGGCCAAAGGCTAGGCAGTTGGGAATATGAAGGTACCATTATAAGTGAATTGGGAAGAATTTTTTTTCAAGGGTGAACTCAGAAAGAAGTGGTGTTGAGTAGGGGAAGGAGAATGAGAGAGGAGAGGGATATAAGGATCATGTATTCAGATAATGGAGGCAGTACATAGGATAGCCAGGAGGCTATCTCTATATCTGAGCTATGAGGAAAGAGAGGAGAAACTTGCACTTCTCAGCTTAAAAAGGAGACGCCTAAGAGGTGAATTGAAGAGTACAAAATAGCTGAGGGAGTGGAAGGGAAATCCAGAATATTGCTTTATATTAAATTACAAAGGTAAAAACAAGGAGCACAGTTTCAAACTAGTAAAAGTTACATTTAAAATAGACATCAAGCATCGCTAAATTAAGTTTGAAAACTGATCTTGAGATAATTAGTAGATTTAGCAATAACATGATTAACGGCTGTGTGGGTAACCTCTGTCATTGGAATTTACTTCTCACTTTGACCTCTCAGTGGAGCAACTCTTGGGAACAGAAAACCTCGGTGCCGACCAAGCAAAGTACCATTTCTATGGAGTAACATTGCTGGAGATTCCTTCTCTCCCAGCTGCAGGCAGACAGCATATGAAGACAGTGGAAAATTTTTAATGTCAATGGCTGTTCTTTTGTAATTACCTTTTTTTTTCTACAAAGATTAATGCTTTTGTATTCAGCAGTTCATTTTCTTTTATTGAATATTATTCTAATTAACATTGGACTTCGTCACTTTATATTACTGCAGGAAGAGATTCTCCATAATTAAAAAGGGAGGTAATAATTCAGAAATAATTTCTTTTTTGAGAAGAGGTTTTAATATGATACTGTTATACTACTCTAATTTTCTGCTAGATTTATTGACTGAAATCTGGCCCTGAGGGGTTGCTTCTACCAGACCAGGTTACACCAATTCTCCTGGAAATGGTGACCTCAATATTAACCTCCCATGACGGTTGGGGTCAAAAATGAAAAAATGTGGCAACACCAACTTCAGCACATGCACCCGTTGTTGTTTTCACATTGTGGCGTCCATGGAGATGCAAGTCACTTCATTAACATATTTAAATTGGGCTCCCACCCTTAGGACCCTTATTTAAGGGTCCTAATTTAAGTTTTAAATTTTTATTTAAATTTTACAGATGCTGCATGTGGTGTCCTGCTGTTGGTTTTTCCACTAGGCAGCCAGTCAGGCTGTCCGCTTGGCCAGCTGGAAAATGGAAGAAAATAAAATTAATGCAGTTCTGCAGGGTCCTTGGGCATTTCTAGACTCCTCCATGCTCTGCCCACCTCCCCATAAATATCAGGGTCAATGTCCGTGATATATGTCACGTCTGGCCCACCACGAACAGACCAAGCTTAACACCTTCCATAGTCAGCCGCCTTAGTAAATGTGTCATTTTTCTCTGCTGTAACACAAACATTTCTAAAGTAGGAAATATTTTAAGGTGGATGCTTTCCAAGAAGTGAGTTTGTAAAACTAATGTTCAACATTACTTAATCCCTTTGAATTGGTGGGAGGCAAGGTAAATATTGAATACTGCTTACTGTTGCTATATTACCCATGAGTGCTTCATTTATTATAAAATCCTAGACAGCCAGTCAATGTCTGCATTAATGAACAAATACTTCTGGGTGGAAATTTGAGACTGTCATTAAATATTTGAACATTACATATATGTGGCTGGAATTTTTGAAAATGTATCCAACCAAAAAGAATAATGCAGAGAAGTTTGGTTCTGTAGCTCCTGCTTTTTAGATGCTAATCAGCCTAAATGTCAATCATTGGGTTCTAGACCAGCATGCACACTTCTGATGGGAAATATGTCCTATGGCATCATGATATGGCAGTTTGACCACACGCACCTAACCATTGGCAGTAGCATGCAGAGCAGGTAGGGCATCACGTCAATCACTGTGGAACATTGTTTTGACGCCAGTGTTGACGTTTTCAAATGCCATGTTCCAGCCATAGACCTCTCTTAACAGACATAGCTGAACCCACAATGCACCCCCACCATTGCTACTTAAAGGGATGGTGAAGTGCTTGCGGTTAGTTGCTGAGTTATTTCTTTTGGCTGATGGTGTAATTTTACACATTTTTGGAGATTTCCTATATTTGTCTAAAGTTTCATTAGTCCACAGGGAGTTGGCTGATTGGTGCAATATCATTAACTTTCTTCCAGTACTGCATCCATTAACGATGAGCAACACTCCTGGCATCGACACCCACTGCTATTCCTTCTCACTTCCTCAGCCTCCCTGCTCACCTGTGGATATAGCACATCTCTCTTCCTTTCTACTTCTTCCATCAAGGTCTCCGTCTGAAATCCCTGCTGCTTGATCCCTCACATGTTTAACCATTACTCAGAGTATATTCAGTTTTGTAAAAACTCCCAGCATTTATTGCACTTGCTGCATGCAGAGATTATTTACAACAGCAGGCAGCATGAATTTAATGTCGCATCTGCAAAGCTACGAACTGAGGTAGGTTAATTGTGCACCACATTCTTGTGCCCATTTTCAGCTCTTATTCAAACGCTTCTCTTATTTTTTGCAAGTAATCTTTTGTTGTTCCAGAGGCTGGTGGATGCCCAATGTTCCATCCCTCCCAGAATGTTATAAGTTTTTTTTTGTAAATGTCCATGGAAAAATATCTTGTATATCAGTTCCACCAAAATATCTGTGTCATACCTCCAGATATAATTCTCAGTTTGGTGTCACTTGTCCCAGAAGATTTCATCTTTATTAAACGGCCAACATGACTAAGATCTGTAGAAGCTTCTAGTGCCACATGTTCAATGAGAGAATGTATTACTGACAGCCTATGCTCTGCACCATCACTTACATAGGATATTAAAGTGAATATTTAATGTTGAACTTCCACAGACTATTCAGACCGCCTCAATATAACACACGTGGGAACGAATGACTCCAATATGGTCCAATAGCCTCCATTTCTGGTCTCATCTAAATGAGGCCTGAAACCCAATATTACGTGCACCTTGGGCCCAGCTGTTCAGGGGCAGGGGTCATTTCCTGCATCTTGTTTGTGCTGGTTTGCTGTGTGTCCCAATTTTCTAGGTTTTGTGACCAGGGTTGTCTGTTAAAGACACTGCATTGACATAACAAAAGAAAATAAATGTGTGTAGCACAGTTTTGCTAGATCTTATATTGAACATTGAAAATTTGTTAGCTTTCACTCAGAAAATGTTACGAATTCGTTTTGCTTAATTTTCTGCAGAATTTTTTTCTGTTAAATGGAAAGATTGCTGCATTATTATTATGAAAATTTGGAAAAAGTTGATTTTTTTTCAGGAGGGTATGTTTGTCAGGTATTAGGGCAGCAGCGAGTAACATTTGATATTTGGTTGTGTTTTAATTCTCTAGAAATTTAAATATAACAAATTATGCAACCAGAAAGCTGTGAGTGGAACCAGAAAATCACTCCCCAAACATGGCACAAAATATTGCAAGGAGTTTTCAGGTCTTAAGCTTTGTAGTAAATCACTGTTACAGAATAACCCATGAACACATGCAATCTCACAAATGAAATTCGTAGTAATACTTGTGGAAAGAAAAATGCAATTTCACAGGATTGCCAACACTGTCAGAGTGGCACTTTATGTATTGAAGGTGGATGACCTGATGCAATTCACTTGTACGCATTCCAAATACGCCTTTTGTTGTAATTCATCAGTGTGTACTTCAGTAATTTGCCCTTTGATCCATGTGATTTAAGGGCATTTTCCAGATTAAATGAGGTACACTGAACTCTTGAGGGCAACTCATATTTACCAAATAACCTTAAAGAAGTTAAACTATTGATGGATGAATAATTAGTTCTAGTAATGGATTAGAACAATTAAAGAAGAGGCTTTAGCAGTGGAGACCCCTATCCTTCATCTCTGGGAGCTGGATTTAAATCCAAACCAATGACTATGTGGGTAGCTGTAATGTCCTAATTGAAATCAGCTCAGTCAGTCTTGTGACCTCCTTGTATTACAGAGTTCTTTAAGTAAAACTGTTTCTGTAACATCTTGATGTAAAGTACATGCCTCCCTGGCACCAGTGACAGTAACAAAGAGCCATGGACATGCAAGATTGACCACAAATAGTTGTTTGCAATTTGTGACTTTCCTTGCCAGGCATTCTCTGAACATTCAGCTCTCTGTTAACAGGAAGCATGGCAGAAGTGCTTAAATTTGTTACCAGATGAGTGTTGCCTCCAGGAGATACTTGTGAAAACATCAGAGATGCTTCACAGCATCTTTTGGAGGAAGGAGCACCAACTCATTTACTTCACAGTGCTGCTGCTGAAGAAAGTAATGGTGAATCTTCTCTTGGACTGCTGATGGTCTTGGGTTGAAGATGCTGTCACACCGGTGTTAGATGAATCTCTCATCCTTTTCATAATTTAGCACATGATGTCCATAATGTTTGGATATCTTGTTGGAGGCCCACTGACCAATGTGTAGAAGGGAAGTAAGACACGTCCTGGATTCACTGGGAGATAAATTTGTTTCAGCGTCTTATGTCTGCTGGAGTCAGAAGGCTAAAGAGTACCACCCATAACTGCTTTTATATCTATTAGAACTTTAACAATCCCACTCTCAATGATGTTCTTATCCTAATGGTTGAAGGAATTGCTGGTCACTATTTCTTCACTTCAGAGTGTACAATATGCCAGCAGAGGCCAGCCGCAAACTACAGGCCGCGTCAGTGCCCATTTCAATTTGCTGATGGCAGCTCAGAATTGTCAGTTCTGAAGCTACCTACCACTTCTTAAATCTGGCTTTGAACATTTAAACCTTGCCATTCGCTGAGCGGGCAATGGGAGGTGGAGGGGCAGGGGAGAGAATGCTAAACTGTGTTAATCGTAGCAGAACTCTGATTGGCTCTTCCTAATTTCCTGTCAGACAGGTGTCATGCTGTCTGAAAAAGCTTTATTCCCGTCCTTGCATAAATCATATGGCTAGGATAATACATTGTGCCTCTGAGGGCTGTAAAGGGAAATACTGGGAATCTTGCTTTTATTCAGTTCCAGACGGATAGGAAGACAGCAGCACTATGTTAAAAGCACAATGTTGGAAATACTAAGTAATTACTGTAGACAGCTCTTTGCCATCACCCTGATCAAATCTCAAACTACTCATTAAAATCATGAATGGATTGAGAATATGTTTTCTTCACCATTATCAAATGCACAATCTTTGCATAAAAATATTACAGCAAACCTTGCACTTTTGAAAATATTGCTGCAAGATACCTAAACAATGGTGATGTTCCATTTCTCACTATCAATAATATCAAGGGAATTAGTCTGAGTAGCAGTGCTTCTGATGTGCTAATGTCATTCACACCACAATTGTTCTGTCTCGTGTTTAGAAATGGTTGCTTTATCAATATAGAAATAGGCAGGCCTTCTGACAAAAGGACATTGTTATATTCTTTCAAATAAATACCTGAAGGGTTAATACCCTGAATGTTCTTCTACCACTCTATCCCTTTGTATTAATTTTAGCAGGACGTCAGCGTATTACTATTTGTCTAATCTAAAAATCACGGTTGTCTTTGATCAGAAATTTGACAGATATTGACCAGCGCTGTGCTGTATATTACATTGTATCAGAAACGTTAATGAGGTTTGATTCTGGTACTGTTTGTAAACTGAAGACGAGGTGGCTCTTTAAAATATTCTCTCTGTCAACCATTTCAACAAATAATGCCACTGGATAGCTACACAGCACAAAGTTCCTGTTCACAGGCCATGATTTTGGTTCAGCCTGGTGTTCAATGACAGCTAAAAATTACTTATTTCAAAGGATATAACCATGCTTTCACCTTCAGCAAAACTAGATTTCAGTTTAAGGTGATAGAAAATTTTAAGTACGTATCACAATCAGATTTATTTCATAACATTTTTTCTCTATTCAAAAGGCATGAGAATTGAATGATTGGCAAAGGAAAGCTAATACTTCAAATCTCTTCGCAATAACAATAATCTTTTATTTAATCTTCTATCAAAACAACAAGCTTATTGTGATGCCAAAATAATGCATCTTTCTTCAGTATAATTTTATTATAATGAAGCGATGTTAGCTTTAAAGATTTTTTTGATAATACATTAGTATTCCTACATATTCTGCTCCATATTTTTTAACCATTAAGGTCAGCTGAATGTGAAAGGTATATTATGGCAATGATAGATATAGGAACATGAGTAGGTCATTCAGACCCAGGAGCCTGCTTTCTCAACTGAGTTGGTGTCCAATAAAAGGTGAGAAACCCGAAAGTTGGGCAGTTCCATACATTGTTTAGTAATATGCAAGAATGAAATCATGGGGATAGAATTTCCTTGATTTTCTATCATCACTGCAGCAGAAACCCCGGAGAACTGACATCAATAGCTGTTTGCGTCACTCCACTGAGGATTATGTTACGGTTACACAACACCCAGTCATTTTGGCTTGATTTCAGTAAAAAGTGAAATATCATCTTCATGATGCCAAGTTGCAATATTCTTACGTTGCTAGTACTAAATCATCTCCTTTTACTACACCAGGGCCTTCAAGCGTGCAGTGGCAGTCGATGGACCTCATGGATCCTCAGAGGAGCTGATTCCCAGTGCACCAGTACAGGACTCATGCTTACCACACACACACCAGCACATATACTTGTTCTTCAGTAGGACTGGTTTTTACCTGGTGATTCAGAGTTTGCAAGTGAGTAAGATCAGACAGTATTGGCAGGGACGGCTGTGGAGAGTCTGTGTTGAAAAAAAATTCTTTCGAGTTATCAACAGTCACAGATTGCAACTCTTTCGAGTACAATCACAGTTCTTGGTTTCCGGGAGTGGGACATGAACCCACAACCCTCTGATTCAAAGGCGAGGGTGCTATGAACTGAGCCACAGCTGACACCTCGAGTCTGTGTTGAGGGTGCAACCCTCTCCAAGCTCTGCTCAACTAGATACAGGTGTCACACCCCATAGCCCATCAATGAAAAGTACAATCATTCAGGAGCAGCAGATAATCTGTGATGTACTGACAGGCCTTCTACGCACATTGTCCACAATTGCTGAGAGTATGGAGGAGTCCAGCTCAAGTATGAGTGGGCTAATGTTACAGGGCATCATGAGGATGGATAGAGTGGCCTCCTCACAATCTTCTTGTAATTTGGCTTTCTTTGGATGTGTTTCTCACGGGTGTCATCAGCCATTTTTGGAATGTTATCCTTTGCCCCTGCAGTCACCCAAGTCTGCTTACAAGCTCAAAGAGCTTGGGGACCTTGGACTGTCACAGGACAAAGACACCATGGCAGCTCCAGGGTATTTGGTGTACTCCTGCATAAACCTTTCAATGTGGCTGAACACCAGTTGAACATTGATAGAGTAGAAGCCCTTGTGGTTCACAATACTCCTGCTTAATCTAGGGTGTCAGATTGATGCTGGTGTGCAGTTGATGATGCCCTGCATCTGTGGGAAACAGCCAGAGACACAAACCCAAAGCACCAGTTCATCCTGTATGGTGTCATCACAGTTGAAGTTGATATATTTGCCAGTCTGAGCACTTGCCTTAGGCATTTGTGTGCAGTTAATTGGGAGATCTTGGACATTTCCCTGGAAGGATCCGAAAGTAAAAATTGAGGGTGGTGACCAATTTCACAGTCACTGGCATTGCTTCTTCTAAATGGATGCAACTGTCAGCCACCATCTGACATGACAAACTCGGCTTCTGGTAGCACTGCTCTTCCAAGAGGCCAAGGACTTCTCCCTGTGCACTCTGTTATGTGTGCCACTTGTGAACTCGACCCCTCAGCTACTCCTCTCTCTGCTGCTTCCCTCTCTGCTGCCCATGTGCAGCTCTATAAGCAGGCTGTTGTTGCCTCCTTGTCAACATCCAATCTAAGGCAGCTAAGGCACCATCCATTTTGATCTGAGTCTCAGTATTTCCAAAATGCAGAAAATCCCCTCAACAAAAGTTCTTTCAACAAACCTTTGTAAGAAAGCGGCTGTGATCACTGACAATCGATTGCTGTATTTGTCTGGCTTTTTATGAGCTCCATTGAATTACTGTTCTGTTCTCACTTTGGTTTCAAAATCAAGTTTCACAAGCCCAGGAAACCAATGGATATGGAAAATTAAATTTGAATAGAGGTTAAAGTATATCTGGAATTGAGCAATTAACATATTTAAATTGCTATAGCCTGCCTCTCTGGAGGGCTTTATGCACAACCTGCTAAATGCTAGTAAATTAAACTCAGAAGTTGACACATTAGAGGCAGATTCTGGACGGAAAAGCATTTTTGGCCACTTTAGAATCCCACTCACACCTAAACTCGTGCATTGCACCAGGTCAATGTCCAGCCACCATTTCCCTCCATATCATAGGGCAGAATTTTGCCCTTGGCATGCGGGATTGGCAGGGTCAGACAGGAAGCCAATCGCCGCCCGCAATTGGCAGCGCACCGTGATTTCATGCTGGTGGGCCAATTAAGGCCCACCCAGTGTGATACACGGGCAGCAAAACTGCCTGTGTGGCGGGGGTGGGGAGGAGGGCGAGCAGGCCGAGCGCAAACTTCGCACATGTGGGCAAGTGAGCACTGCATAATCTCCCTGAGGCATGGAGCTACCTCAGGGAGACAAAGAGATATTTAAATAAAAAAGAGCAGAAAAATGTTATAAAACATGTCCCCTCATGTGACTCCATCACATGAGCAGGGACATGTTTTTAATTAAAAAATAAAGTTTTTATTTTATTTGTATTTGCTTTTGGAAACCTCATCCCGCCCATGGATGAGGTTTCCAAAACAATGCAAAGGCCACTTGGCCTTTTCGCCTGCCTGCCAACCGTAAGGTTGAAGGGGCAGTGAAAAGTTTACGTCAACTGATAACTTAATGGCCTTAATAGGCTTTTTAATTGTCAGTAGTGCACTGCCAGCTCCGGCGTGCGCCCGCCAACTGAACTATCGCGCAACTGCATGTTGATGACAGCACGCTCGGCTGACAGCATTGCGCATCATTTCACGCTCGGCTGACAGCATTGCGCATCATTTCACGCTCGGCTGACAGCATTGCGCATCATTTCACGCTCGGCTGACAGCATTGCGCATCATTTCACGCTCGGCTGACAGCATTGCGCATCATTTCACGCTCGGCTGACAGCATTGCGCATCATTTCACGCTCGGCTGACAGCATTGCGCATCATTTCACGCTCGGCTGACAGCATTGCCCATCATTTCACGCTCGGCTGACAGCATTGCGCATCATTTCACGCTCGGCTGACAGCATTGCGCATCATTTCACGCTCGGCTGACAGCATTGCGCATCATTTCACGCTCGGCTGACAGCATTGCGCATCATTTCACGCTCGGCTGACAGCATTGCGCATCATTTCACGCTCGGCTGACAGCATTGCGCATCTTTTCACGCTCGGCTGACAGCATTGCGCATCATTTCACGCTCGGCTGACAGCATTGCGCATCATTTCACGCTCGGCTGACAGCATTGCGCATCATTTCACGCTCGGCTGACAGCATTGCGCATCATTTCACGCTCGGCTGATAGCATTGCGCATCATTTCACGCTCGGCTGACAGCATTGCGCATCATTTCACGCTCGGCTGACAGCATTGCGCATCATTTCACGCTCGGCTGACAGCATTGCGCATCATTTCACGCTCGGCTGACAGCATTGCGCATCATTTCACGCTCGGCTGACAGCATTGCGCATCATTTCACACTCGGCCGACAGTATTGCACATCATTTCACGCTCGGCCGACAGTATAGCGCATCATTTCACGCTCGGCCGACAGTATTGAGCATCATTTCACGCTCGGCTAACAGCATTGCGCATCATTTCACGCTCGGCTGGGTCAGGCAAGCATCCAACTGCCGAGCCAGAAATTCTGGCCATAGATTAATTATATTGACCTCTACAGCATCATCCACTTTTGCCCTTACATCAACACATCTTCAAGTGAAAAGCTCTTTCATCTTTTTTGTCATTTGCAGACTTGATTACTCCAATGCCTCTTGACTGGCCTCCCATGCTCCAACCTTTACAAGCTTAACGTCATCCAAAGTTTTGTTGCTTGTATCCTAGGTCCCACATCAAGTGCCATTCACTCTTTACCACTGCCCCTGACTTATAATGGCATATACTCTCCGAATTAATCAAATGTAAAATGTTCATCCTTTGTTTAAATACCTTCATGGATTTGCTCCTCCCAATCTTGGCTCTGTGCCCACCATCCCCTGAATTCCCCATTTCTCTGACCTCTTGTGCACCTCCGCTCCCTTTTATCCTCCGCACTGATGGCCATGCCTTCAATGGCCTCAATTCTCTCAATGAACTTCTCTGCCTCTCCATCTCTTCTTCACCCTTAAGACCCACCTTAAAACTCACCTTATCTACCAATTCTTTAGTCAGCCCTCCTGATTTCTCCTTCTTTGGCCCTGATTAGTGCCATAGAACATCTTCCCACTTTTAATGATGCTATATAAATGTAGGTTTTGTTGTATATGTAATTCATGTCACTATCAAGATCCTGAGGAGTATGGACTGGGTAAATAGTGAGAAACTGTTCCCAATCAAGAGAGCATCAAGAACTAAAGGGCACAGATTCAAAATAATTGGCAAAAAGGAGTAACAATGATGTGAGGAAACACTTTTTCACCCAGAAGGTGGTTGGAGTCTGGAACAAACTTCCTGAGAGGGTGGTGGGGGCAGGTTCAATTGAGGCATTCAAAAGGGAATTGGATTGCTATCTGAAAAGAGTGAATGTGCAAGGCAATAAGGCAGGGGAATGGGACTAGGTAGAATGCTCTTTCTGAGAGCCAGTGCAGACTTGATGGGCTGAATGGCTTCCTTCTGCACTGTAAAGTTTCTGTGATTTTGCTTTTATTGTGAATGTATTTTGTTAGCAGCTTTGAAATTGCTGCTCAGATAAAACATCCAATTTCCAAATAGTAACCCTCATTCATGTTCCTGTCAGTTTCTTCAGACGCTCTGAAGCTGAAGCAGCGGTCCCCAAATGGCCCGATGGAAGCTGCCACCCAAAAGGTGAGTTTAACATTTTTTACTCACGTTATTGTGGAGCCAAGAGGAACAGGGGGGTTCTTCTCCCTCAATATTATAACTATGGGCTACTGCTAACCACCTCTCATCTCATCTGATTGCTTCTCCTGCCATCGGCTTGTACTGAGGCCCAGTGGTCTGTATCTAATTTGGGTGATCTTACTGAAACCCCACTATGGCATCCTTAAAGAAACTAGAAGTTAACAGAAATTATAAAAGGATAATTCAGAATCTATATTGGGATCAACCAGTATTGATGAGACTTGGTAGCGGTTTGTCAGGCAGCTTCGCAATCAAAAGAAGAGTGCACCGGGAGTATTCCCAAAACTGTTCAATCTGTACACTGAAGCTATCTTCAGAGACATAGAGGATCTACCAGATTGCAACATTGGTGGGCTGAGCATCAACAACTTGAGATACACAGATGACAATGCACTGATTGCAGAGTCAGAAGAGACACTCCTGGGAATTGTAATTAAAGTGAAAGCAAGGAATGTGGAATATGGATTAAGAATGAAGAGGACCAAGACAATGGTGATAAGTAGAACCCTAACCCCGGAAGTGAAAATTGAAGTAAATAGACTGTTCATGGACAAGTGGAAAGTTTCACATACCTTGGGTGTATTATCACAGACAATGGGAAATGTGATTGTGAGGTCAAAGGAGAACGGAGATAGCATAAGACCATTTTTGTCAAAATGAAGGACATGTTAACATCAATGAAACGCAACATAAATCATAAAAGAATGCTGAGGTGCTACATTTTGTCATCTATGTTATATGTCTCAGAGACATGGACAGCAAATAAAAAGCCTATTGATAAGCTGAATGCGTTCAAGATGTGGGCACATAGGAAGATGTTGCACATATCCTACCAGGCAGAAAAACTCATGAGGAAGTACTGGAAGTGGCTGGGGGGAAGAAGAAATTAATGTATAACATCAGAGAGAGAAAGATACAATGGGCCATAACTTCTGACTGCCGTCGGAAAGAGATAGCCCGCCGCAAATACAACAAAACAATGGATACTTACCTGCCCTGCAAATTTACACCAACCGTTCCAATCCCGGGAGGTGCTTGGGGCCTCCTCACAGGCCCCAGCGAAGTGCAACTCCGGCGAAGCCACGCCCCCCAATGATGCAGCCGGAGCAGGGCAGCTTTTGACAGATGAGATTTAAAGAGACAAGGGGCTGAAATCTCCGGTCGGCGAGTGGTGATGTCCCGATGTCACAGCGCGTCATTTAGATTGTCAGTTCGGCGGGCGCGCAGCTGAGTCGGCTGTGCACCCGCCGAACTGTCAAAGGCCTATTAAGGCCTGTTAAAAACTAATTAAAACAATTAAATGAGCTGCCCGTCCAACCTTCGCATTTTTCATGGAACCTCATCCACAGGCGGGGTGAGGTTTCATGAAGGGTTTATAAATTCAATAAAATTTTTTTTTAAAAAATCACTGATGTGTCCCAGCTCATGTGACACTGTCACTTGAGGGGACATGTTTTAAAAGTTTTCAAATATTTTATTTAGAAATTTTGAACTTAAACTGATCTCCCTGAGACACCTCTGGGCCTCAGGGAGATTTCTGTATTCGCAATCCTGACTCAGGGAATCACACCCCACCCCTCACCCCCCACCTGCACAGGGAGCGCTCAGCTTAATTGGCCTGCCCACAAAAAATGGCGGCGTGCACCCGATTGGGGGCGCCGATCGGGTTCATGCTTGCTCCCACCCGACCCCGCACAGCCCCCCCGACGGGGGTCAAAATTCAGCCCAAGGTGAAGACCCAGGGATTCACATAATTTTAAAGAATTTAGAAAAAAAAAAAATTTTTTCAAGCTAGGAAATACCTTTAAAATTATGGACATTTTTGTTGTTATTTCTTTTAAACAGTTAATGCTATTGTTATTGACTCATTCTAAGTGTAATGATTTAATTTATTTTAAATTGAATAGAATTTTTAGCTAAGATTTATAAGTGAACTTAATTTTTCCTATTTAGTTTAAATCTGTAATGTTAATAAATAACTTTAAGTGTAGTGTACTTAAGAGTATTCGTATCTTTGTGTTTAGAAGATGGCAACTCAGGGTAATGTGGTTAAAAAGAGGAGTCAAAACTTCGCAGGTGAGGAATTTAATATTCTTTTAAACGAGCTGGAAGAAAGGCTCATGTACATCCAAGGAAAATCTAAACCTCCAAGGAAACTTCAGAGCATGGCTTTGAAACAGGTTGCAGCAGTTCTTAATGCTAGCAGCATTGTGCCCAGAACAGTGGGTCAGTGCCATGAGAAACTGAATGATTTAATGCATTCAGCTCGGGTATGTATATATCTGAATACATAATTTCTGAAACTTAAAATCCTAGTGTGTGACTTTAAAAATTAAAATAGGTCAGAAACGTTTGTTCTGTCTACTAAGTTTATCAGGGGAAGAATTTTGCGGGTTGGCGAGCGGGGGTGGGACCCACTCGACGACACGTAAAATGACCCGCGGTGATGTCGGGCGTACATTCTGACATCACCGCGCGTCATTTAGATTTTCAGTTCGGTGGCCGAACTGTCAAAGACCAATAAAACCATTTAAAGAGTCATTAAAACTGTTAACAGGGCTGCCCATCCCACCTTAAGGTTGGCGGCAGGCGAAGAGCCCAGACGGCCTTCGCATTTTTCATGGAATCTCATCCATGGGCGGAAGGTTTCATTAATTAAATACATTTTTTAATTAAAATTCATGAACATGTCCCAGCTCATGTGACACTGTCATATGAGGGGATATGTCTTAAAATATTTCCTTTTCTTTATTTAAACTTTTAAACCTTAAACTAATCTCCCTGAGGCACCTCTGTGCCTCAGGGGGATTTTTGCACCCATTCGCGCACATGCACGAAAGAGCGCAAGCTCCGACTCAGGGAATCCCCCCTCTGCCCACACAGGGAGCGCTCAGCGCTTCCCAGCGAGTGTCACACTGGGCGGGCCTTAATTGGTGGCGTGGCCCTGATCGGGGGCGCCGATCAGGTTCACGCCCACCCTCGCCTGCCCCCACACAACCCCCCCCACCCCACCCCCCCAACGGGGGGAAATTTCTGCACCAGGTATCAAAAATGCAGTTGCCGTGGAAATACTGTGAACTAGTTATATCCAATCTTAATAAGACAATCTTGTTTCGTTGCTAACTTTGAGGTGTGAAGAATGCAGTTGCCTAGGAGATGCTATGAACTAGTACCATCCAATCTTGATTAGACAATAAAATTTCTTTGTTAACTTTGAAAGGTGTCAAAAATGCAGGTGCCTTGTTACATTTGGCTTATTTTTGGTTCATGTTGTTTTGCCTTCATTTAAAAATGTTCCAGTTCAGATTTATTGTTTATTTGTTTTATGTTATTCAGTTATAGTTGTCTTCTATTTAAGAGTTCAACGTTTTTGATGTTGTAATGACACATTTGTTGCAGTCTGTAAAGTTTTATGAAAAACATTTATTCGCAAAAATAATGTAAGATACAAAATCTTAAATTTTTGACATCACAGTAACCTTTAACTTAAATAGCTGCGCTATGACATTTTGAATAATAACTACCTCCATTTTTTTCACATTTTTAGAAATAAAATGAAACTTTTTTTAACTTTACCACAACAGTTCTCTTGTCTTATTTTGGAAGGGAAGGAGGGAGGGAGGGAGGGAGGGAGGAAGTGAGGGACACATTGTGAATTTTCAAAGCGTGAACACCCAAAAGCAGTAGCGACCAGGCGGTCTTGAGCTGCCCTGGTGGCAGCTGGAGTCTGGACCTCTTCACGTGCTCCAGGAGGCATGTCTGCATCAGGCTCCGCATTGCCCTCCTCCAGATCCTCCATTCCTGGCACCGAGTCATCTTCAGGTTGATGGTTCGGTCCTTGTTGGAGGGCAAAGTTGTGCAATGCACAACATACTATTACAATCTTTGAGACTATCACAGGTACGTACTATAACATGCTCCCGACCTGTCCAGGCATCGAAAACGTGACTTTAAAAATCCAATGGTCCTCTCCATCACCTGATGCGTTGCTACATGCACATGTTTGTATCATCCTCTGCTTCATTGGTGTTCCTTTGAAATGGTGACATAAGCCACGTTCTCAGTGGGTATCCCTTATCACCCAGTAGCCATCCTGTAATTCCTGGTGATGTTGTTATGTTCTGGTGCAACACTGAGTTCGCTGGGATGAATGGGTCATGGGCACTTCCCCGGTTGTTTGTATTCATATTGAGGATCCTCTTTTGGGCATTATACATGATCATCACATTCAGCGAATGGAGCTCCTTCCTATTGATGAACAAAACAGTCTCATCTATTTGTGCCTTCAGTGGAATATGTGCTCCATCGACAGCCCCAATAACTTCCGGGAAACAAGCAATCTTGTGGAATGCAAGGGACCTCTCCTTCATCCTCACAGGGGATATGTCAAAAATAATAAACTCTGAAGCCCTGTGAAAAATTGCCTCAGTGAGCTGGTGAATGCAGGCCCTCGCAGCATTCTGCGAAATGTTGCACATGTCATTAATGCCATGTTGAAAAGACCCAGGTGCAAAGAAATTCAGTGTTGTGGTGAGTTTCATTTCCACTGTTAAGACAGTGCAGCATTTTGAGTTTGGCTTCAGGTCTTCCTTCAGCGTTTCACAGAGGCATCCCATTGCTTCCTGTTAAAGCGTAGTCTCCTGACACACAGTTCGTCTGACATCATTTCCTATGACCCCTTTGCCAGTACATTCTCTGGGGTGGGTAATGGGTCTTCTTGCTCAGCAAGCAGACATGTTACCTGACCCTCCTCTCAAGGTCCCTGGACCTATGTAAAGTCCCCAACATAAGTAGCATTGTTCCAATAAGCCACGCAGAAAGTGTGATGTGCCAGGGGTTGAACATGACTCCAGATCAAGTTTGCAATCTGCACTAGATTCTGGAATACCTGTCGGAGAGATAGTTCACATCGGCTTACGGAAGGCTTGCATGTGTCATTTTCAGCATTACGCTTTTCTAAAGCAATTGAAATAGCCAAATTATAAATTACTATTGTAACAGTGAATGTAGAATCCCTTTCACATATATCAAATTTGCTATTTAAAAGGCTTCCAAGGATCAACATTGCCTTAAAGGGACTCTTTACACTGGAATACAACATACTGCATTAAAATGCATCATAAACACGTATTTTACAAAACAACTTTAGCTGCAGCTTATTACAGGCACTTCTATGAGTCAAACCCACCTTGTTAAATATGAAAGCACTTTTTAATGGAATCAACAGCAGAATTGCATGACAAAGTTGTAAAAAGATTAAAATTTCTATTTTTATTACACTTTCCGCACATTACATGTACTTTCAACATCTTTTAAACATATGAAATAATTCACCCACCTAAAAAATCTCTCCAAAATATCTGCTGCCTCTCTTCACTGCAGTTAGGCCAAAAATGAAAGTGTGGAAAGAAACCCACATAAATACTTGCCTATCATCGGGGCATCTAGGCAAAGTTAGTGCTGTGGCATCAATTTAAATAGAAGCCCTTTCAGCGTAGCATGCTCAGCTGTGCAGTTAATAATCCTAAATTGGACATTCGAATGCAGCACGCTCTTAGCGCGCATGTGCATGTGTCAGGGCTTCCGTGGGATCCCAATGCGCAACTATGCTACCGGAGCGCCGGTAAATAATGAAGACGTTAAGGCCCAATATTATAGTCACATCATTGGAGCAGACAGTATACAGAGACAAATGAGAAAATGGATGACGGATATAATAAACTAAATGCAATTGACCCATGTGGAATATGGAAGAGCAGCACAGGACTGACAGAGGTGAAGATCCATGACAGTCAACCTTCTGTGAAGAAGGTGACACCAAGGAATGAATGAACTGCACTCCTCTCCTTCTTGTCTGTGGCCAGCAAGCTATTGGTTAGGGCACAACTGGTGCTCAGAGCTAGACAGTACTATACTAATGAGGCTAATGGTCCAATTTTTGTGATCCCACTACCAGCCTCGTTAGATGCAGCAGCTTGTGTTGCACCAGGATCACACCCAGATTTAAGCATGATGCAGTCTCTAGGCCAGTATCTGCTGCAGCACAACCGCTCCCAGTTATGAAGACTCTTCTATAACCTCTTTGAGTTTAAAATTGGTGGCAAACTTAACAGGAACACGTGTTGACAGAACTGTAATTGGCTGGAGGAAAATCACTGAAAAGGTCACAGCTTTTAGTGATCTCTGTCTTTAATTGCCAACTCTTTCATTATTGCACCTGCTTCTGAGTGAGCAGACTTTGGTTTTAATCATTTAAAAGAAATCAAATATGCCATACATCAGTCCCAGAGAAGTGACATTAATGTGAAATTTCTATCCCAGTGCATTAATGCTGGCACTTCATTATAATATTCCTAATGATAGATTCAATAACCATAATCAAGCAATTTTTTTTACCACTAGTACATTTTCTTACACTATTATGTTTTCTGTGTGAAGCAGTCAGTTTGTTTCTGAATTATATTTTTATTTTATTTTGCCTCTACCTTCTTTATTTGGTTACTACTGAAATGCTGAAATTAACTTAAACTGTTGAGGCCAAAGCTTTCTATTTTAGGGTAAAAATAAAATAATACTGTCAAAGCTATTAAAGAAGAGATGGCCTTGTACAACAGTGTATTAAATTGATTCATTCTTTTTAATTAGAAATATAGATTCTTTCTATAAATGACAACATCTGTGGATACAGTAAATTCAGACTTTATCTGAAAAAAATATTGTATAAAAATAAATTATAATCCCACATTGCAACAAAAATAAGATGCAACAAATCATACCTTACTCAATGGATGGTCACTTGCAATGAAATAGTTAATCCACTAAAGTATTAACTGTACTAGTACACATTACTTTCCTAAACCCATCTCAGAGAGTACTTCTAAAATAATGAAAGGTTGCTTAAAAGCTCAGCCATTGAAATGTTTACAATGGTAGACCCCTCAAAATGGGTAATCCAGTCACTAAATGTATTGAAGAATGCATTATTTAAAGCACTATTAGCTTTAATAACAGTCCAATATATGCTCTTAATGGAATCAGATATAAACCGGAATAAAATGATGTTTTCTGACAGAAATAATCTTTCTTTCAGAATCCTTTCCTGCACTTCTTACATTATTTAAAAAATAAGATTGAATCCTGATTTCTTCATTTGAAGTGTATCCGTCAGATGTCAATAATGGTTTCTTATGAAAATTGAACAAAGCATTAAAGATTAATGTTGCATTTTAAACCTATTTTGATTATGTTTAAAGAAACAGAGGATAAAATCTTGTTTTTCTGTCTTCCTATGCAGGGTATGTGGCACAATAAACTGCTGTGCTACTGGACCAGATTACTAAGACTCCTGAAAACAGTTTGCATAGATTTTATTACTGTTCATTGGGCTCTTTTGCTTAAAGGTTAGATGACAATGTTTGAGTTAACATTTTTAAGTTACAGTATAAATTCTAAGTTGAAGTAATTGCATAGCTTAACAATATTATCTGAATAAGCTGCAGGAAGCAGTGTTAACTTTCCAGTAGATCATTTCTTAAAAACTTGTGTACCACTTTTTAACTTTTGTGTTCAAAGCTTACTTTCAAAATGCTTTACTCTCCAACTAACTCAGACTTCAGTTTTAGATTTAGAAATATGTGTAAGGTTTATATAATGACATCATAATTCAATAAGTCATTTAATTAATTGTCAGAACATCACACATAGAGCGAATAGTTCCCCCAGTTGTCCTTCTGACCTAGAGTCAACCCTGTCACCAATTAAATTGATTATTTTTATTCCACCATATTAAACTAATGTACTTGTTTTAAAATGCACGCCCTATGCAGTTGCTGCAGATGGGTTTTGAATGTTCATCTTATATATATTTTCATATTGAACCACTTTCTTTATTTCCTTGGGAATACACATACTCCCACAGTATATTGGAAGTGTATTTAATTAGCTTTTCGACTGAACTGAAAAATTGTGCACATTTTTTCCCTTGGTTCCTCTCTTGTATTTCCTGTAGTTGCTGACTCAAATCAAGTAATGTAATCCTCATCCTTACCGTCAATCTCATAACGTACCATAGTTACAGGTATGAAGAGTTGGGATAGAAAGACCAAGCTTGAAATTCCATTTGCAATTTTATTCAGGTATGTTCCAGCAACTTGTGCCATAGATTATCAATCAAGATCTACCAGGATACCCATTACGATCATTTTAATTCCATCGCCATAGTTATAGAGCAGGAAGGAGTAAATCAATTAATAGTTCTTGGTCTTTAAAAGGTCATGAGCAATTGATCACAATTGGCTTCTTAGTTGCCATTATAGAATATAAGGTTTCAGTTTTGTCTTTGCACCCTCCTCAATGTCCTATCTAATAACTGGCTTATACCTATTGATAAATAGACTAATTGGCACCTTTTTCAAAAAATTACACCATAAATGCTTCACTGATATTTTAAACACTTTAATTCTTACAGTCTTAACATATGTGAGCTATCATATATAAAGTGAAAACCCTGGATGTCCTCAATAGTAAATAGCCCGATTAGAAATCAAAAATGAGTTTGAATAAAATTTTAAAACAAAGTAAACTTTTTATTTCACATTTTTGCACATAAATAATTGGGAAATTAATCCCTAATTCAATTTGCCCCAGCTTCCCCTCGGCACGTCACCAGTAGAAAGAAAATAGAAAGTCTGACTCATTTGCTGCTGTGTTACATGTTGCTTTGGAAACGGTGTTATTCTCTGCTGGGCAGAACATGCAATTCACTCCAGTTAAAAATGGTAGTCCTGGTGAGATAATAGCAAGAATGAATAATTTTTAAATTGGTAAACTAATTGCGTTCAAATCATAAAAGAATCAAAATTACTGTTTGCTATATAGCTTCAGTTATGCTGTTAAAATTATGTTGGCCCTTTTCTAATGAGAGGACTTGAACCACAAAAATCAAGGTTGACACTCTAGTGCAGTACTGAGGGTGTACTGTGTTGTCACCTATGCCATTTTATAGATGCAACTTTAAACTATGCTCCCCTCTGCCCCCTCAAATGGATGTAAAAGGTCCAAAGGCACTATTTTGAAGAGGAGATATCCCTGGTGCCCTGGCCAATATTTATGCCTCAATTGACATCATAAGAACAGATTATCTGGTCATTACTACATCGGTGTGGGAGTTTGCTCTGCGCAAATTGGTTGCCATGTTTCTACATTACTAAAGTAACTACACTTCACAAGTACCTCATTGGCCGTAAAGTGTTTTCAGCTGTCTAGAGATTGTGAAAAGATCTGTATAAATGCAAGACTTTCTTTTGTTTGTTCTGTTGTATGATGTAATGATTTGACTAGACATCACAATAGCCTTGGCCATTCAGTAATGCGAATAGTGCAAAGAAAGAATAAAAATATGTCTGGGAGTATATAAATTAAGATATTGAGGATTTTGCACACTGCAATTTTAACAAACACCTGTCACTCATTGGAATGTAAAAAGCATGTGCCCATTAATCAGACTAAGTATATATTTCAATATCTGTTAAAGTTTGTAACATATTCTAACTTTAGAGTTTGTAACTTAATTTGTGGTTTTGCAAAGATGCTACCATACATTTTGAATTAATTCTCCTTGAATAGAAAAGATTCGATGGTTTTAAAGAAAAAGCACTCCACATTCTTAGACTGTGCTTACAATTTAGGAATAGAAAAGAGATAATTGAAAAAGAAACTCAGCTGGGATTTTCCCCAGACTGAACTAAGAATTTTGTAAGCAAAACATTTCAACCCCAGATGCATTGAGATTGGTCAATGAGCATTTGTATCGTCTTGAAGGAAAAAAATCTGGCATCTGTTCAGTGATTAATTCCCAAATGTCTAATTTGTTTTGCTTTCAGTTCAGATTCAAATTAGAACTGAATTGATTAAATTGGGCAGATTCAGATGCATTCGGTTTTCTAGCCTACTGTGATCTGCGATGCTTATCCTTATTTGGGACCATCCGCTTGCCTCAGGTTGCCTCATTAAATTTTGGGTGTGTCATTAACTAATTGAGCCCAACAGTCCTAAAAGAGAGAAAATGATGGTTAACGACTGAATGAGAGGATTGTTGGTGCAAAAATGGAAATGTGCAGATTCAAAACATACACTTTCTGAAAATGTGATTTCTTTATTGCAAAAAAAAGTAGAATCACAGTAAACCTACAATAATGATGCTTTTTAACACTGCTCAAGCAGTTAATGAACCGCTAAAACTTTATAAAATGTCAGAGTTTTTTAGTCCAGTTGCACAGTATGCAAATTGTAGTGAAAATGGCTATATGGAAACTGCAAAAACTGAAGTGTAAAAGCAAAGAGCTGCATGTGCTGTTGTGCCCTGGAATAAACTACATAAAGGACATTTTCCAGGAAAATCAAGCAGATTATGTCAGGAAATGTCAGAGAATTTAACAATGGTGATAAGACATGAATGACCAAGACTACATCAGGGAAAATAGTTAAACATTAAAATTAAAGGCATTATTTATAAATGCATGAAACATTTGTAACAAGCTAGATGAATTAGCTTGGAGTATGAGTTCATGAAATACATTTGAGACAGTTTTCTAAAACAACATGCTGTAGAACCAATTGGGGAACAGACTACTTTAGATCTATATTATGTAATGAGATGGCTTAATTAATAATCTAATAGTAAAGGATCCATTGGAGAAGAGTGATCATAATATAATAGAATTTTATATTATGCTTTAGAGTCTGAAACTAGGATCTTAAGTTTAGAGGAAGTCAATTATAGAAGTGTGAAAGGCCAGATGGCTGAGGTAGATTGGGAAGTTTGATAAAATGATATAATTGTCAAGATGCAAAGGCAAACATTTCAAGAAATAATTCATAATTTTCAATGGATATAAATTCCCTTAAGTAACAAGAACTCTACTGGAAAAATGGTGCAATTGTGGTTAACCAGAGATGTTAGGGATAACAATAGGTTAAAAGAAGAGTCTTACAAAGTTGCCAGAAAGAATAGCAAGCCTGAGGGTTTTAAAAATCAGCAAAGGATGACCAAGCAAGTGATATGTGGTAGAATATAAGACTAAACTAGCAAGAAATATAAAATGGATTATAAGGGCTTTTACATGTATGCAAAAAGGAAGAGGTTAGCAAAACAAAATGTAAATCCTTACAGACAGAAACAGGAGAAATTATAATGGGGAATAAGGAAATGGCAGAGATGTTAAACCAAATTTTGTACCTTTCTTCATGGTAGAGGACACAAAGAACATATTGTAAATTGAGAGGAATCAAGGGTCAAATGAGAGTGAGAAACTTAAGATAATTAATATTAGTGAATAAAAAGTACTGGAAAATATCTAGAGGCCTACAGCAAAGGTTTTTAAAAGAAGTGGCTGAGATAGCGCATGCATTGATTTTGATCTTTTAGAGTTCTGATATTCTAGCAATGTGCCTGTATATTAGAAAGTAACAAATCTGTTCAAGAAAGAGGGAGAGAAAACATAGTGATTTATATGCCAGTTAGCCTAACATCAGTAATAGGGAAAATACTAAAATCTATTATTAATCTTGGGGTAACAGGGCACATGAAAAATCGCAATATAATTAGTCAGAGCCAATATGTTTTATAAAATAGAAATCGTATTTGACAAATTTAGGGTGTTTAAGAGTGTAACTTGCAGGGTAGATAAAGGGGAACCAGTGCTTGTAGTATAGTAAGATTTTCAGAAAGCATTCAATAAGGTGCTACATAATCGGTTGTTACAAAAGTTTAAGTTTTGTGGGATTGGATGTAATATATTGGCATGGATTGAGGATTGGTTCACAGATGAAAACAGAACAGGAATAAACAGGTAATTTTCAGTACTAGTGGAGTGCCACGCAAATCAATGCTTTGACCTCAGCTATTTACAATCTGTATCCATGGGGGGAATTTTATGGCCCTGTCATGGTGAAGGCGGGGCCGTAAAACGCAGCGAGCCATTCAAAAGCCCATTAACTTTAGCGGGACCATAAAATCCCACCTGCCCAATGATTTAGATGAGGAGCCTAAGTATAGTAGGTGGGAAAGCAAGCTATATAGCGGATGTAAAGAGGTTAAAAAGGGACATAAACCAGTTAAATGATTGGGCAAGAATATGGTAGATCAAGTATATTGTGTGGAATGTAAAATTATTCACCTTGGTAGGAGGAATAGAGAACAGTGAGAGACTAGTAAACATTGGAATTCTGAGGCATTTGGGTGTTCTTGTACATGAATCACAAAGTTAACATACAGTACAACAAACAAGCTGAAAGGCAAATGGTGTGATGGCCTTCATTGCAAGGGGCTGCAGTCTTAGAGTAAAGAAGTCTTGCTGCAATTATATAAGGCTTTGGTGAGATTACTGTGAACAATTTTCGTCTTCTTGCCTAAGGAAGGATGTACTTGCCTTAGCGGGGGTACAACAATGTTTCACGAGATCGATCCCTGAGATGAGGAGAGATTGAATAGGATGGGTCTATATCCCTAGAGTTTAGAAGTGTGAAAGATTACTTCATTGAATCATTTAAGATTCTGGGTGGGCTTGATAGGCTGAGTGGCTGGAGAATCTAAAACTAGGGGTCATAGTCTGAGGGTAAAGTGTTGGCCATTTAGGACTGAGATGAGGAGAAGCTTCTTCAGTTGGTCTTTGGAATTCACTACCCCAGAGAGATGTGGATTCTCAGTCATTGAATATATTCAAGCCCAAAATCAATAGATTTTTGGGCATGAAGGGAATCGTCGGATAAGGGGATATGGCAGGAAAGTGGAGTTGATGTAAAAGTTTAGCCATGGTCTAACTGAATTGCAAAGTGGGCTTGAGGGACAATATGGCCTCCTCCTGCTCCAATTCTTATGTTCTTAATACAGGTGAGTGAAAATTGCGGAGTTGGGAAGCAGAAAAGTGGCAGGATCTTGGTGTTGACCCTCCCACCATCTTAGCACCCTCCCACACCTAGCGTCATTCCCACTGAGGGGGTTGTGTTGGGTGTGGGCAAAGGTTAAAACTAGTCCTCATATTTCGTAAGTTAGTATTTGTCTTTCTTGTCAAGCTAATGAAGCAACCATTAATGATGGATGAAGTGTTAATAATTTGTTCCTCATGCTGGAATACAATAGAAAATGTACAGTGAATTACTCACAGAATGCTAGGGAATCCAGTATTAATATGGACTGACTTTTGTCTGTGAGTGCTTCACATGTAGACAGTGCCATGTTCAATCCCCAGCACTTTAAAGTATTTTTGGATAGGTTAACTAGTGGGGAAGGTTTTTAACTAATTCAGCAGTAGCTTGGGCATCAAAATGTAGTATTAAAAAGTAGAATCAAGGTGCACAGAGGACTAGGAGACACAGTTAGAATTAGAAATAGAGGTTGGATAGACCTGGGTTATATTCGTTGGAGCAGAGAAGACTGAGGGGTGACCCAGTCGAGGTGTACAAGACTATGAGGGGCATTGTCAGGGTGGAATGGGAGCAGCTGTTCCCCTTAGTTGAATGGTCAGTCACAAGGGGACATAAGTTTAAGGTGAGGGGTAGAAGGTTAAGGGGGGATGTGAGGAAAAACTTTTTTACCCAGATGGTGGTGACGGTCTGGAATGCACTGCCTGGGAGGGTGGTGGAGGCGGGTTGCCTCATATCCTTTAAAAAGTACCCGGATGAGCACTTGGCACGTCATAACATTCAAGGCTATGGACCAAGTGCTGGCAAATGGGATTAGGTAGGTAGGTCAGGTGTTTCTCACATGTCGGTGCAGGCTCGATGGGCCGAAGGGCCTCATCTGCACTGAGATTCTGTGATTCTGTGAATACAGAATTAGGTGAGATCATGGAAGAAGCCTAAGTAAAGTTTTGGGGACCATGTATAGAAATGCACAAAATAGGGTTAATAAGGTTGGTGAGCTGCAGGCGCAAATAACCATGGGGGATATGATGTGGTGGTAGTAACTGAGACCTGGCTCAAAGGAAAGGGAGGATTGGGCACAATGAAGATAGGTAATAGGAGCAGGAGTAGGCACTTTGGCTTCTGAAGCCTACTCCACCATTCAATTAGATAATGGCTGATTTTCCACCTCTATGCCATTTTCTGACACTTCATTCATATCCCTTGACTTCTTTAATATCTAGACATCTATGGATCTCTGTCTTGAAGATACTCGATGGCTGAGCCTCCACAGCACTGGGGTAGAGATTTCCAAAGATTTAACACCCTCTGAGTGAAGAAATTCCTCCTCATCTCAGTCCTAAATGGCCTATTATTCTGAGACTGTGTCCCGTGGTTCTAGATCCCTCAGGAGAGAGGAGCAGGTCTGTAAGAAAGGCAAGGATTTTACAGCACAGCAACAGACAGTGATAGAGGCGGAGATGGGGGGGTGGGGGGCGTGTAAAATTATGTTGGATGGTGTTGGGTTAGGCTCCTGATGTCATCACGCCAGGCGCAGTTTTACGAGCTGTGCATGGCAAGCCATGTGGGGATGCCATTCGCAGCTTTGAAGCAAGCAATTAAGAGGCAACTGAGATGGTTAAGGGGCCAATGGAAGCCCTTATAGGCCCCTCAACTTTTTAGCCAGCACCTGGGAGACACTGGGGTGGTCGGAACCTTGCGGATTTTTTAAGAGCAGTAGCTGTTGGTAATGCGGCACTTGAAGGTCTGACCTGTGCAGTTAGGCTTTTGGCCTTCTTTCTTAAAAAGGAGTTGGGCAGCCATTGGGACTCAGCACCTTCGGGGGAGGCTGTGCTCCTGGGAAGGGCCTGAGGTGGGGGAGGTTGGCTGGGCAGCATTGCAGCAGCCACTAGAAGGGTGTACCTGTCCGAGTGGTGGTAATCAGATGGAATGGGGATCGTTTATTCTATAATAGCTTCCTCCAGTGAGGGGGAAAACCTTAGGGGACAGCAGCAACCCCCCTGAACATCGACAGTGGCAGCCTAGCAATAGGGAAGTGACAAAAGGCTGCAAAGGGGACAGCAAGCAGGCAGCAGTGTGGGAATGAAGATCTCCTGTGGCTAGAGTCTACAGGCAAAGAATGAGCTACCTCCAGATAGCAAAGCAACAGTGGCGCCAAAGACTGTGCCTGTCCCAAGAGGCCGTGACCAATCTGTATGCCAATATAGCAGTGGAGGGGAGCCTCAGTTGTACTGGTGACCATCAGATCCCTGTGGCTGTCAAGGTCACTCTGGCACTGAATTTCTATGCCTCAGGTTCATTCCAGGGGCCCACTATCGACATGTGTGGCATCTCCCAATCAGCCACACATCACTGCATCAAGGTAGTGACAGATGCCCACTTCAGCAGGGCCAACCAGTACGTCAGTTTCCGAACTGATTTGGACAGTCAGGCTGAGAAGGTCACAGGTTTTGATGCCATGGCTGGAGTCCCCCAGGTGCAGGGTCTCATACACTGCATGCATGTGGCTATCAAGGCTCCAACTGACCAGCCAATAGCCTTCAATTAACCGGAAGGGATTCCATTCCCTCAACATCCAATTCATCTGCAGCCAGTCAAAGGATCCAGCAGGTTTGTGCTCATTATCCTGGGAGCAGCCATGTGCTACATTCCCTGGCACTCCCTGATGCCACAGCTTCTCACCACCACTGCACGCCTGCAAGGATGCATACTTGCTGCCAACAGATATCCACTGAAGAGATGGATACTCACACCAGTAAGGAACCCAAGGATGAGGCAGGGGAACATCATAATGTGAACAATATTGCGAGCACAGTGGCCATCGAGCAGACAATCATTCTCCACAAAAAAAGATTCAGATGCTTAGTCCGATCACGTGGTCAGTGAATATGCCCCAGCGAGGGTCTCCCGGATGGTGGTGTTCTCCTGCACTTTACACAAGCTGGTGCTGCAGAGAGGGAGGCCCTGGCTGCTGAAGACATAGTGGAGCGCAGGGCATCCTCAAACAGGAAGGATGATGTGGAAGCAGAGGAGGAGCCGCAGCCTCCTGTCAGACATGATGGGACCGCATGGAGGGAGCCAAGATATTGCCACATGGGGTGGAATTCCCTGTGCCTGCTGGGGTTGGGTGTGCTTGGCAGCGTGAGTGGACAGTATGGCAAGAAGGACAGAAATCGATTTCACAACATCATGAAACCAGTTTGTGATCGTCCACTCTGTCCGCCGATGGCGGGCCACGTTCCCTGCCATCGGACATCGGGAACCTCATTGTAATACATCTGTATATCTTTATAAAGCCAGCCCACTGGAATCATCCCTCCCTCCACTGGGTCATCCGCCCATGTCAGCATGATTGCACACCGCTGCAGAACGTAGCTTGACAAGTGTGATGTGCAGAAGTCGGGACTTATCACCAGGGCCTTGCTCATATCGCAGACATCCAAGGAGCAGAAGATGCTGGAGCCTGACAGCAATGGCACACTGGGGGAACACCCATGGCATGCTGGGTGGATTCTCATGGACATGGCTGCGAAGCAGCTCATGGAAGTTAGAAAGTCACTGTTGCTCACAATGAGTGATCGTCGAGGGGGTGGAGAGGAAGGTCCAGCTGTATGTGAGAGAGGAAGATATACCAAGGGGGTGGATGGGAGAGGAAGGTCTAGGATCGACTGGGAGAGGAAGAAGTGTCAGGATGGGGTGAGGTCTAACTCGAAAATGAAACAACAGTCATGGTGGGTAAGATCTGGTGCTGCATGGGGTGATTATTGAGTAGGCGGAGATGCAGGTCAGCTCAGATGGACAACTAAAAGCAAACCCCAGCAGGCAGCATTGAAAATGTTCAGGACAGTGAGATTAGCATGATACGTGAAGGATTCATGTGCGTGCAAGAGTGCTTGCACGAGGCTCCGAAAGGCCCTGCCACACACACACATTCTCCCTCCAGAATCACTCGTTGGCCAGCTGCTCCCTCTGTGGTGACGGAAGATGAAGTTGAGGAGGTCACAGGCAAAGGGGACTCGGAGGGAGTGGACAGCGGTGTCCAGCTGCTGCTCCTCCTCCCTTTGGGTGCACTGGGGCCCCGGCCTGAATTCTTGAGAAGGAGTAACTGGAGGGATGTTGAGGTGCCCCGTTTCCCTCCCGCGTTGCCACTGCAGGAACTCACCCATGGCTACCGCGATGGGGTGCAGATATGCACACATCTCTGTGCTCTGCTGGACCAGGGCCCCCATGGTGTCCGCCATCCTCCCCATGGAGACCTCCATACACGCACATGTGGGCACCACTTCATCAGAGAGCAGGCAGAGACAATCCTACAACTCACATGCCATTCTGCTGAGGGCTTCCAACAGCTCTGCTGACTCTCCAGGATGAGTTGGAAGGCCGAATCCAGAGGCTTATCATCTGACTCGGACCTCACAGATGCCTCTTCCCCAGCAGTCCTCCAAGTGCCGGGGAGCTCGACCAAACCTGCCTCCTCCTGCTGCGCACACGTATCTGTGTGGTGACCACCAGATTGTGAACCCATGCCTGCTCTAGACCTAGGTCTCACCGAGGTGTGTGTCTCTGCGCTGGTGCAGGGTGTGGGTAAGCGCTGTGATGGGTCTTCCAGGCTGCTTATTTCCAGCTCTTCAATGGAGGAGGCGTCCTCTTGGCTGGAGGGGAGGACATGGATGGAGCTGAGGGACTGGCTGGCTGAGGGTGTCGGTCACTTGGCAGAGCTCCCTGTGAACCAAAGTAGAGATAATTAGTGCATGTCAGCAGAGTCAAAAGCAGGAGAGAGAGCACTCACAGTTGTGTTGAGAGAGGGATGATGTGGTGGATCCTCAGGAGGGTGTTTGCCGCTGACCTCACGTCATCACAGGCACGGTCTATTTCCTCACCAGTCAGCGGACCACCAGACAGACCAGCCAACATCGACCTAGGCACTGGAAACGACAATGGCAAATTCAGCCCTGCAACCCTGCAAAGTCCTCCTTACTAACATCTGGGGCCTAGTGCCAAAATTGGGAGAGCTGTCTCACAGTCTAGTCAAGCAACAGCCTGACATAGCCATCCTCATGGACCATACCTTACAGATAATGTCCCAGACACCACCATCACGATCTCTGGGTATGTCCTGTCTCAGCAGCAGGACAGGCCCAGTTGAGCTGGTGGCACAGTGGTATACAGTTGGGAGGGAGTTGCCTGGGGAGTCTTCAACATCAACTCTGGATCCCATGAAGTCTCATGGCATCAGGTCAAACATGAGCAAGGAAACCCCCTGCTGATTACCACGTACTGCCTTCCCTCAGCTGATGAATTAGTGCTCCTCCATGTTGAGCACCACTTGGAGGAAGCAGTGAGGGTGACAAGGGTGCAGAATGTACTCTGGCTGGAGGACTTCAATGTCCTTCACCAAGTGTGGCTTGGTAGCACCAAAACTGACTGAGCTGGCCGAGCCCTAAAAGACATAGCAGCTAGACTGGGCCTGCAGCAGGTGGTGAGGGAACCAACAAGGCAGAAAATCCTACTTGACCTCATCCTCACCATACTGCCTGCCGCAGATACATCTGTCCATGACAGTATCGGTAGGAGTGACCACCACACAGTCATTGTGAAGGCAAAGTCCCGCTTTCACATTGAGGATATCCTCCACCGTGTTCTGTGGCACTACCACTGTGCTAAATGGGATAGATTTCGAACAGATCTAGCAACTCAAGACTACGCATCCACGAGGTGCTGTGGGCCATCAGCAGCAGCAGAATTGTACTCAAACACAACCTGTAACCTCATGGCCTGGCATATCCCCCACTCAACCATTACCATCAAGCCAGGGGATCAATCTTGGTTCAATGAAGAATGCAGGAGGGCTTGCCAGGAGCAGCACCAGACATACCTAAAAATGAGGTGTCAGCCTGGTGAAGGTATAACACAGGGCTACTTGCATGCAAAACAGCATAAGCAGCAAGCGATAGGCAGGGCTAAGCAATCCCACAACCAACAAATCAGATCTAAACTCTGCAGTCCTGCCACATCCAGTCATGAATGGTGGTGGACAATTCATTGGAGGAGGAGGCTCCATAAATATCCCCATCCTCAATAATGGGGGAGCCCAGCACATCAGTGCAAGAGATAAGGCTGAAGCATTTGCTACAATCTTCAGCCAGAAGTGCCGAGTAGATGATCCATCTCTGCCTCCTCTGGAGGTCCCCAGCATCACAGATATCAGTTTGCAGCTAATTCAATTCACTCCACATGATATCATGAAATGGCTGAAGGCACTGGAAAGTGCAAAGGCTATGGGGCCTGACAATATTCCAGCAATAGTACTGAAGGTTTGTGCTCCAGAACTTGCCGTGCCCCTAGCCAAGCTGTTCCAGTACAGCTACAACACTGGCATCTACCCAGCTATGTGGAAAATTGCCCAGGTATGTCTTGTACACAAAAAGCAGGACAAATCCAACCCGGCCAATTACCGCCCCATCAGTCTACTCTCAATCATCAGTAAAGTGATGGAAGGGGTCATCAACAGTGCTATCAAGCAGCAATTGCTTAACAATAACCTGCTCACTGACACCCAGTTTGGGTTCCGCCAGGGCCACTGGCTCTTGACCTCATTACAGCCTTGGTTCAAACATAGACAAAAGAGCTGAACTCCCGAGGTGAGATGAGAGTGACTGCCCTTGACATCAAGGCAGCATTTGACCGAGTGTGGCATCAAGGACCCCTAGCAAAACTGGAATTAATGGGAATCAGCGGGAAAACTCTCCACTGTTTGGAGCCATACCTAGCACAAAGGAAGATGGTTGTGGTTGTTGGAGGTCAGTCATCTCAGCTCCAGGACATCACTGCAGAAGTTCCTCAGGGTAGTGTACTCCACCCAGCCATCTTCAGCTGCTTCATCAATGACCTTCCTTCCATCATAAGGTCAGAATTGGGATGTTAGCTAATGATTGTACAATGTTCAGTACCATTCGTGACTCCTCAGATATTGAAGCAGCCCATGTCCAAATGCAGCAAGACCTGAACAATATCCAGGTTTGGGCTGACAAGTGGCAAGTAACATTCTGACCACACAAATGTCAGACAATGGCCATCTCCAGCAAGAGAGAATTCAACCATCACCCCTTGATGTTCAACAGCATTACCATCATTGAATCCCCCACTATCAACTTACGGGGGGCTACCATTGACCAGAACTTGAACTAAATTGGCCATATAAATACTGTGGCTACAAGAGCAGGTCAAAAGCTAGGAGTCCTGTGATGAGTAACTCACCTCCTGACTCCCCAAAGCCTGTCCATCATCTACAAGGCACAAGCCAGGAGTGTGATGAAATGCTCCCCACTTGCCTGGATGAATGCAGCTCCCACAACACTCAAGAAGCTTGACACCGTCCAGGACAAAGCAGTCCGCTTGATTGGCACCACATCTACGAACATTCACTCCCTCCACCATCGATGCACAGTAGCAGCAGTGTGTACCATTTACAAGATGCACTGCAGGAATTCACCAAGGGTCCTTCGACAACTTCCAATCCCATGACCTCTACCACCTAGAGGGACAAGGGCGCAGATACATGGGAACATCACCACCTGGAAGTTCCCCTCCAATCACTCACCATCCTGACTTAGAAATATATTGCCGTTCCTTCACTGCTCCTGGGTCAAAATCCTGGACCTCCCTTCCTAACAGCACTGTGGGTATACCTACACCACATGGAGTGGTTCAAGAAGGCAGCTCACCACCACCTTCTCAAGGGCAACTAGGAATGGGCAATAAATGCTGGCCTAGCCAGCGAAGCCCACATCTCATGAATAAATAAAAGAAAAGTTGCCATTGCGGCCGACGGGTAAAATGCCGTTTTACCCGCCCACAACCACACTTAGTGCAAATCTGGGATGACTCCACCCATGGGAAGGCTCGGGAGGCCTTATTATCAGATGTTTCAGCTGACACCACTTCACCATTCAGCTAAACGTAGAGCTACACTCCAAAGTCCATTCAACTCGGCCAAAAGCACAGACCCCCTTGTAGACCCGGCTTAATCCTGGGATGAAGGGGTTGTCTTATGAGGAAATATTGAACAGGTTGGGCTTTGACTCATTGGAGTTTCGAAGAATGAAACATATAAGTTTTTGAAGAGGCTTGACAGGGTAAACTCTGAGAGGACGTTTCTTCTCACGGAGGAATCTAGATCTAAGAGGCACAATTTAAAAATAATATTTAAGGCAGAGATGAGGAGAAATTTTTTCTCTCAGAGAGTCATTAGTCTTTGGAATTCTCTTCCACACAGAGCAACGGCGGGTCATTGAATATATGCAAGGCTAAGTTAAAAAGAATGTTGTTCAACAAGTGAGTCAAAAGTTATGGGTTAGTTGGGGGGGCGCAGACAGGAAAGTGCAGTTAAGGCCACAATCAGATCAGCCATGATCTTATTGAATAGTGAAACGGGCTTGATGGGCCAAATAGCTCATTCCTGCTCCTATTTCTTAAGAATTTATTGTCCACTAGCACCTGTTGCTTCTACAATATGCAGATGATGAGCATACACACCCTGGTCACCCCCAGACAGCCATTGGGTTGACCCATAGCATTCTTGCTCTGCTGGTGAGTCACCAACAATAGATGGAAACTTCCATTAACCAAATCAGAGATTTATTATATTCCACCTCGGTATTGCTGCTCTGACTGGGTCACCCTTCTAGTAGCTGCTGCAATACTGCACAGCCTACCCCACCCACAACAACGCCAACCTCCCCACCTCAGGACCCTGATGTATAAGAACACACAAGCAGAGAATAATTATGAGGCTTTAGTGTGCCCAGTATGTTTTCTTAATTCTTTTAGGTGTGCCCCTACATGTGTTCCCACTTTGCTGCCAGCTCTGGTGGAAGCAGGCTGCTGAGCTTGCTGCCCCTTGGCCTGGGATGACCTTGGTGATCACCTTCTGGCTGCCAGTGGCCTGGAGGGTGCCAGCATGTGGAGGGGCTCCTGCACAGGTACAAGAGGGTTCTCTTTAGGAGTGACAATTTGAAGGACTGATGTCACTAGCAGATGGCTGAAGAGTGACTCTCCAAACTCGGAGCACCCTGATAGGAGCCTCTCTTCCTCCCTTGCAAAGCACCTGGTACGCCCCTGCTGAGCTGAGAAGGACAAGTGGCTGGTGCAGACTTCAGGTGCCTCATCTCCCTCTCACTGCCACTCATCCTTTGAGTTCATAGAGGAGGTGATGGCATGTAGGTCTATGCACAAGTCTGGCATCCACTGACTGGCCTGCTGTATATGGCTGTCCATAAATGTCCACCAATATGTCCATGGAGGAGACCATGAACACAGACAAGAGGCAGATCGCAGCACTCATAGAATGACTTCTCCTCTATCTCAGCTGTATGTGGACACCCTCTGAAAGCACCAGTAGATCTTCACGCATCTCATGCTGGACTTCTAACATCAGCTGCCTCACAGGTGACTACAGAGACCTGTCATCAGCCTGGGGTTCAGCATGGGCCTGGCCTTCAACCCCTTCTGACCTCCACTGTGACAGCCTCCAACAGCTGGTCAGGCGTGTGTATGGTGCTCAGTACCAGATCATGAGCCCGACTAGACTCATGAGCTCCTACCCATTGAGATGAAAGTACCTGCATTGGTGCAGGTTGTGGGGGAGTGATGTGACCTCTAAAGCCCCCTCCTCCTCCTCATAGGTGAACCAGTATCCTCTGGAGATAGCAGCTCTCTGTTCCTGTGATTGACATGCAAGAGAGAGCAGAATGATCAGTGTTTCTACCCCCCACCACCAAGGCATAATTCCCCAGTCGGCTGTATTGCACATCACATTGAAGGACACATGGGCACCATCCCTTATGCTCATTTGAGGCTTCCCTCATGCCCACTGATAAGGTGCCTCCTTGTGACTGATCTCCAAATTGGCCACCCAAGATGGATTTGGCTGCCTTGATACCCTGCCAGCTTCAGAGCCTCCTCCTCCTCCATGGGAGTCAGGATAGTGATGAACCAGACTCCACCACCAGTCTGGGTCCTCTCTTTGATGTTCTGAGCCCTTTTCTGCCGCCGAAACACCGGGGAATAATGTTAATGGCTGCATTAGAACAAGCACAGCTCCTAATTGCTTTCCACGCTTACGGCAGCGTCTGTGGCCAGTGGTATGCATGTGGCATTGGGCCACCGTGGAGCAACCTTGCAAGGGTCAATAATGCCAGGTTCATGTCTCCTGACAGAGCTGCAGCCATTCCTTTCCCAGGAGATGCTGCAGCTTCCACCCACTGCCATCAGGATGTTAGACTCTCTCTCCTCTACATCTGCATCCTCACACTCATCTATTTGCTGCCTGCCAAAGGGAACTGAGGCTTCTCACTCACCCCGGCAGAACAGAAAAGCATGTTGACCAACTGCAGCTAGGGTTAGCCAGGTAACCGCCTGGCTGCCAACCTTCTCCGCAAACTCCGTTCAGGCTTGCTTGGCTCGGCTCAGAGGTCTGCTCCTTCTGTCCCTACGGAGGTGGACCTCCTGCCTTTCCTGACTAGCCTGGAAGAGAACTTGCAGGGGTCAGGCTCTGGTAGCTCTCCAACAGGCCCCTCCAAACCCCCCTCCAGTAACCAGCAGCCTCCAACCTGCCAGCAGACTGCAAACCTCCCCTAACAACCAGCAGCCTGCAGCTCACCTGCCGGCCATTAATTGACGCGTTGGTGAGAGGTCACACTGCGATGGAGGTTTGAATGGGAGGGCTTCCATCACTCACTTCCGGACCTGTTAGGCCCTGATAAATCCCAGCTGAAGTTACTGAAGTAAAGAGTACTGATAATGGAAGACTTTAATTAGCCCAATGTTAAATGGGGCAATGATTGTGCATAGAACAGAGAAGGAAAAGAATTTCTGAAATATATTTAGGGGAATCTTCTTGATCAATCTGTTTTCTGCCCAACAAGGAAGGAGGCATTGCCAGATCTAGTCCTGAGAAACGTAGTGGGGCAAGTGGAGAATGTCACATAGGGGAGTATCTTGGGAATAGTAATCATAGTATCAAGAGGTTTAGATTAGTCAGGGAAAAGGACGAGGAGCAATCTGGAATAAAAATACTTATCTGGAGCATAGGTAATTTCAACATATCGAGGGGGAATGTGGCCCAGGTAAGTTGACGTTAAAGACAGGCAGATAGATATGTAATGGAGCAATTGGTCTACCTTTAAAGAAGCGATGGTTCAGGTGCAGCCAATGTTCTTGTAAGGGAGAAAGGGAAGAAAATTAAAGCCAGAACTCGCTTAATGATGAAGGAGTTAATGAGCAGGATAAAGCAGAAAAAGCGCGTGTGTGACTGACGTCAGCTTGATATTACAAGGGAGAATCAGGTTGAATATAAAAAGGACAGAGGACAAGTGAAAAAGGAAATATTGAGGAGCAAATATATCGTACAAGAATAGGTTGATAGTTAACATAAAGGGGATTCGAAACGTCTTCTATCGGCATTTTAATAGTAAAAGAGTTGCCAAAGGAGCCATGAGGCTGATTAGGGACAAAAATGGAGATCTCTTGGTGGAGGCAGAAGGTACAAAATGACTACTTATTATCAGTGTTTACCAAGGAAGAGGACGTCGCCAAATCTTTGGTAAATGAGGAGGTTGCCTGGATACTGGATGAGATAAAAATGGATAAAAAGGAAGTACTAGAAAGGCTGGCATTACTTAAAGTGAATAAGTCCTCCAGTCTGATTGTGCATCCTAGGGGTAGAATTTTCTGTGCCCGCTGGTGTTGGGCATCATGGCAGCATGAGCGGACAATATGGCAGGAAATCCAAAAATCAGTTTCACGATGTCGTGAAACCAGCTTGCAATCATCCGTTCTGCCCCTCAATGGCGGGCCGTTTCCTCACTGCCGCGCTTCAGGAACTTCATTGTAATACATTTGCATATCATAAGCCCAACTGGCTGGAATCACACCCCCATGCTGGATCGTCATTCACAACTGAACATAAGTGATGTGCACCTGGCAAGCTGCAATTCACTCGGGATTTTGAGGTTTGTTTGCCTGCCTTGCTTCAGGCTGCACTCGCAGTCATCAGCGTCAGGATTCACAGGCAGCACCACATCACTTTTACTGGGGCTCACGGGCAGGTCTCTACTTACGAGACCAGCCGTAAGGTGGGAGGGGCTTTTCTACAGCTGCAGGGCTAGGACTTACTTGGGGAAAGGGGGGAAGTGGCCTCAGGCAAGGGAAGAGGCTGCAGGACTAGGGCATTACTGGGGAAGGACGATAACCCAGGGTGTGTGTGGGGGCACATGTTGATCTGTGTAAGTGGCCTCAAGATGGTGAGGGCTAAGGAGGCAGTCTCCAGAGGAGATGAGGCCAGACGGAGATGTGAGGGTGTGTGTGAGAGAGTGAGTGGTGATGTCCTTTGAGCTGGCAGTAGTGAAATGAATATGTGATGACCTTGTGAGTATGTGAGTTTAGAGTGATGAGATCGTTGCCTTATCCTGGCGGCAGGGATTAGATCATTCATCCTCTTTCTGTGCTGGATGGCCAACCTCTTCTGTGCAGCTTTGCCACTGACCACTTCTGACAACAACTCCCGAGCCGGAGCGGTGACACTGATGGGCCGCCTGTGGCTAAAGCGGGGTTAGAGGACAGTGCGGCGGGCTCCAACGATGTCCAGAAGTTGTCCCAAAGATGTATCATGATTTGGGGGCTGCACTCTTCTTACCTTTCGGGGCCATGTCTTCTGTGCAGCAGTCCTTGGCTGGAAGTACTGAGCGGTGTGCTTGTGGCTGCACTTTACATATGGTGCCTGGCGTGAGGAAGTGGTGAGGTGATGGCGTGACAGGCGAATTAGAGGCCGTCCCCCAGGGAAAAGGTGTGTTTCCTGGGAATGCATGATTAAGCTGGATTGGGACGATTCAGCATGAAAAGCCACCTTTGCAGATGGCGGGCAAAACGTTCTTTTTCCTGCCCGCTACTGCACTTAGTGCAAATCCAGGATGATTCCATCCTAGGTTGTTGAGGGACGTGCAGGCCTGTGGGCCTGATTAAAACCTGGGGCAGACAACGTTGGAAGGAAAGAGGGGAATGCCGTGTGTGGGGGGGGAAGGCGGGCTGGGTGGAAAGCCTGTCTCAGAACTCCGGTATCAAAGTCTTTTTAAAAAAAGAATAAAACACAAAACATTCCTCTACCCCTCACTCTTCACCCCCATTGCCCCCCTACATACACCCATGCCCAATTCATGCCAACCCATGCCACTTCATGCCCTCCACCCACCCCCATCGCCCCTCATACCCTCCATGCCAACCTATGCCCCTTTGCACATACCCCTATTGTCCTTTATGCCCCTCCACCCACTCACCATGGCTTGTCATACTCTCCATGCCAACCCATACCTCCCCACCTACCGCCCTTTGCCCTTATATTCACCATGCCAACTCATCTAGTATTCACCATGGGTAGACCTCAGGACCAATGTAGATATAAGATAAAATAAAGTTCTATAAAATAAAGTTCTAAGTGTCTATTGCAGACTTCATTATATTGAAAAAAACATTCATTCACACAAACCCATTTACTACATTTAACTTCCCTTCAACTAAGTAAAGCCTTATAACAATAAACACTCCATTCACGTGCGCAATCCCTTATAGCAACAAGTATTGGAATTCATAGTTTCACATCAAAGAGTCTATAATCATCTGTAACTGTCAATCAAACATGAAATGGCAGGCACCCCACTCTGATAATGGATGGCTGTGAAATCAGTCATGCTACACTAATCCAGTAATGGAAACCTTAAGGCTTATGTCAATAGACAGCGTGAAATAGCAAGTAAAGATTTTTTAATGCTCCAGACATTTTTTTCAAAATATAAAGGCCATGACTTTTGAATACCTTGACAGCTTTGATAGTTCCCTTTGACAGGCCTCTTTGACACGTGCTTCTAACAGTTTTGATACTTGATTTTGGCAGGTGCCAAAGGGCACTTTACCTCCTCCAAAGGTTTCTTTGGGCCTGATCTAAAGGGGTACCTTACCTCTTCAAAGAGATATCCTGGCTATCCAAACAGATCCACCAGATTCAAACCTGATCTTACCTGGTCTAATTTGCATACTCCTGGTCTACCAAAATCCCACTTGAGTAGAACCAACTGCCTCCATAAACTGTGGATGTGCGAAATGTGCCCCACCCCATATCTCACCCCCGAGAAAAATGTGGTGACATTTCCACTATTTTCACCATCACAGGGAGCCTCCCTATCATAGCATAAATCTGGGCTGTGGAGTACAAAAGCCAGTGAGCTAAACCTACGTAAACCTAGGTTAGCCCCAGTTGGATTATTATGCCCAATTCTGGGCACCACATTTTAGGAAAAATGTGAAGACATTGGAGAAGCTGTGAAAGAGATTTGCTAGAACGTTTCCACAGATGAGAGGGATTACAGTTATAAGGAGAAACTGGAGAAGCTGAAGCTTTTTGCTTGGAACAGAGAAGCATAACAGGGAATTGTTTAGAGGTTTTTGACATCATGAAGGGCTTAGATTGAGTAAATAAAGAAAAATTTTTTAATTGCTGAAAGGCTGGTAGCTAGAGGACAGAGATTTATGGTGATTGGCTAAAGGTACAGAAATGACATGAGGAAAAATGATTTTATGCAATGAGTGTTTAGGATTCAAATGTACTTCTTGATAGGATGTTGGATGCAGACTCAGTAGGAGCCTTCAAAGGGCCTTGGATAAATATTTGAAGGAGAAAAATTGCAGGAATGTAGTGTTACAACCACGTGAAGAGGGGTGAAATAATTCCCCTATTCTACCACTCCAGGTTTAACAGTAACAGGGATTTTTTTATGAATTTGGAGAAGATGTACTTTGCCAATATTGCAGGAGTCCCACTTTGTACACTTTCAGATTATAAAGAATTAGTCAGGCAGGTTTTCTGGGTTTAAACAAAGAGTAAGGTAAGTTTAAACTACTTCCTGAATTAAAAAAAAACCTACCTAAACCACGATCACCATTCGTACATCACACACATTCCTTGGGCCCACATACACACTAGTACGAATGGTAAGATAAGAGGATAGCTTAAAGATTTTTTACAGTTCATGAAGAAGTACACAAACAAAGGAATATACAGTTAGCTATCCTTTAGCTGGTCTCGATGTGGTAATTCCACGATGTAGCCAATTTGTTCAGTTGTCCACATTTTATTCCCAAAAGATCTCTTCTCAGGATGGTTACTTTGCAAATCCTGGCACAATACTTTAGAGAGAGAGAGAGAAACACCTTCTTTGCAGCCTTTTAGTACAGCATTCTGATCTCTGATCTCTCTGGATTGGTAAACAGTTCTTAAGGTACTGTTGGAATTCGATAAATCCATGTCTGCTGCAGTCACTGTTTTTTAGAACAGGTTATTGCATTTTAATGTTTCATCTCAGAAATGTTTGAAGAGTTCCAGGATTGTGTGAAAGCCAACAGGAGATGGGGTCATTAATGCTCCCCAGGGAGGTTTGGGTGTCTGTTTGCTTTTCGCCCTCTTGGGTGGAATGCAAGTTGTATATTGTGGCTATCTGGCAGTGCTCCATTCTCTTAATTGGATTACAGTGTTTTTTTTAAACCCAGCCAGAAGAAGGAGAATTAGAAACTGCCTTTTTTTAAAAAAAAAAGGCACATCCTTGTAACAGCAGGGAAAGAGCTGGTGAGAGAGACTAATGGGATTGCTTTTCAAATGAGCTGGCACAGACTCACTAGGCCGAATGTTCTCATTCCGAGTTGTGCTATTCTATGATTCTCTGATCCATACAGAGTAACTGATCTATTGTCCATTCCTAAGGGGATGTTACCTGACTATCCAACTCAGAAATAAAAACCTGATTAATGCTCACAGTGTCACTGGGGCTTGGGATGTTTCAGTAGCACAGGAGATAATGCAGTGACCTTGACGTCTGCAGGATAACCACAGCTGCTGGCTATTTGGTCTTTCAATCCTCCAATTAAGTGTTTCCATGAATGATAAGAACATAAAACTCGTACCTTTGCCAATTGAAGAACTATCATCTCAAGGCAATAAATCCACCCTGCAGTTTAGATCTCCATTCTCTTCCTAAATATCTTTTGTAGCAGATTCAGTGTCAGTAACCTTGATGCCACAAAGACTACATTTGCTTACATTTATGCTGAGAGTATTTTTTTATATCTGCTTATAGGATAAATTACACCAAAGTGAGATAAGGTTGGCACTTAAGAATAAAATACGTTGATATTGTCACAGGTTGCCTAAGTACCTTGGCTGAAACTTCCTCCAAATGGCAAGCTGCCACACCTGGTTAGGTTATCAGATGCAACACCATCCAACGGTTTCTGCCAATAGGAGAGAGGCAATTCTGGCAGGTTTGCATTTGGTTACAGTTCAGTCGCTTCAGCTGGCTCACTGCAGCTGGAGTCACGGGTACTTAGCCTATGAAAGAAAAATACTTTTGAATAATTTTTTTCCAAAAACACAAGTAAATCATATCCAGTTTTCCCTTGCAGTGAAGTGCCAGCATAGATTATGTGCTTCAGACCACAGAACGATTTAAATTCACAACCATTTGACTCGAAAGTGAGAGTGATGCCAATCACTGAAGGAAGCTGACACAAGCTTTTTCGTGGTTAATGTAGGATAGAAGAATACATGTGCATTCTAGAATTTTGCTTGATTTATCTTTGACATTGTAAAGAGAAATTTAAAAGAACTTTTCCTAAATTGGTTGGGTAGAGTCTTTAATAAGCTATGTTGTATACGCTCTGTAAAAAGAATGCCAAACAGGCCAAATGGCCTTGTTCCATGCTTTCATGTTGATCTGGTTGAATTTTGAATAATGGATGCTGAATAAATATCTGGAAGTTGTCACAACTGCTAAACTAGCTAAGATTCATATGCAAAATGCTCTTGCAGCTGAAAAGAAATCTTCCTACAGGAATATGATACAATGTGGAGACCCCCGCTTTATATAACTGAATTATATGACCAAAGGCAGAAAACTATTTTACCAAGAGATAAAGGTGTTAAGAGAAGGTAATTATCAGGCTGATAGGGGCAGGAGCCTGAATTTCAATTGACGATTCAACTATATTCCAAACCTTTTGGCCCATTGACTATATTGTCTACTTTTCAATAGAACGCCAACGCTGTTGCCTGGAGTTTGTGGTCAGCAATGAAGGAGTGATGTGGGAGGAGTTTCCCTAGGAGGTGACAGCCTTGGCTCCAGGTCATGGCTCCAGTGCCACAAGAAATTTAATGACTTGACGCGAATGGTCAAGATAAGTTCCCATCTCACAAACACACTTCTCAATAACTGCAACAACTACCAGTGCCACAATCTCAGCACACTTTATCCATCCATAGGTGGCCACTCCTGCTTCCTTACAATTACAAAATGATTCCTGAGCCCTAATCCCCCAAATTTATATCGGCTCCATATAGTCTTATCACACACACCCGGTTATAGTGATGCACTCTGCACCCCAGCTCATCCAGATTTACCATTACAGGATACCTGCGCAAGACCTACCTCACCAACACTGGAGCAAGTGCAAGATAAACAAGAGCTACTTTGTATCCCACCCCTGAACAAAGGACAAGGAGGAGGAAGAAGAGAGCAAAGAAGATCAGCACCATGTGTAACTTGGCAGTTAGTTTAGAAGAGGAATCCTTACAGTGGGCACTAGTGTCCAGCAGCCATGCAGGGTGGAAGGAAGACCACAGGTGCCACACTTCCATGTTAACCCCACTACCCCTTTGTGAGTATTCAACATACCATCTCCTCTCCTGTTGGCTGAGTCTCCCTCTTCACAGGTGCAGAATGAATAGTCTTTGGCAGGGTTCTCACAGGGCTCCAACACACCGAGGATGTCGGGCAAGAATATCCCCACAGCTAGAGCAGGAATTTGAGTAATCTATCTCTACCTCTGTGAAATGTCTGGGCTGCAACACAGAAGAGCATTAAGGAGAGGAAAAGAAAAACTTTGTAGTTCACCGAGGGTATGTACATGGGGTTTGTAAATATGTTACATTATGAAGTTTCCTTTTTTTAATCAGCTCACAAAGAAGTTATTCATTTGCACCGGTTTTCAATTGCTGCCGATGAATGTAAAAACATGGGGCAGAATTTTCTCGTTGGCGTGCGGGGGTGGAACCCACACACCAATGCGCAAAATGACACGCCATGATGTTGTGCGAGCGTCCCGATGTCACCGCACACCATCATGATACTTCATTGGGCGGGTGTGCGATGAAAAAACAATGCGCGCCCGCCATTAATTAATCGGCCACTTAAGGCGATTTTTCGGCGCCCCTGCGATCTTCGGGTCATCGCACGGTCACAGTGAGCAGGCGGGTGGAACACATTTGTATTAACCTCATCCACGGGCAGGATAAGAGTGCTCAGTGGGGTCACGAGTGCGCTCTGTTAAATATTGATTTTTCAAAATTATTGATACTTGCCTGTGTGATCTGCAATACTTCAAAGTGCATACCAGCTGCTTGGTCTGGATTCACAACTTTCAGGTCAGCATTTTGCAGTGAGGAATCGTTTCTGGGCCTGCAGGTTTCAGGAAGACTTCCCTTAGCCTGGGAATGGGAATTGTGCTCTCCACTGGAGGCACTTCCTCTGAGGAGGAAGAGAGGGCCAGAAGGGGGAGGAGGCCAGGAGTGCACATTCAGCCTCCAGGGAAGCCACCTTTGGGAGGACAGGCGCAGGCACAAGGGGCGCAGGGGCAAGAGGTAGTGCAAGGCGGAAGGGGCTGCAGAAGACGCAACTATCCTGCTGCCAGGGTATACGGGCGGCAAAGCAGCTACCTCAATATGTCGGGGGTGCAGTGTCGAAGGAGGCTCCATCTCTCAAGGGAGACAGTCAACTATATCTGTCAGATGATTGGGCCTGAGATCTCCGCGAACTGTGTGCGTGGACACCCCATGCCAGTGGCTCTAAAGGTCACAGTTGCCCTCAACTTCTATGCCTCTGGATCTTTCCAGGGGTTGTTGGGTGATCTTTGCGGTGTCTCCCAATCAGCTGTTCACACCTGTATCAAGCAGGTTACAGATGCTCTGTTCAGACGGGCATTGATCTTCATCCACTACCGTTGGGACCAGGCAAGCCAAACACAGCGAGCCAGAGGCTTCACAGCGATTGCTGGCTTCCCCCGCGTCCAGGGTGCTATAGACTGTACACATGTGGCCATCAAGGTGCCAGCAGGTGAGCCCGGTGCCTTCGTCAACAGGAAGGGCTTCCATTCCATGAACGTACAGATAGTGTGTGATCACAGGATGCAGATTCTGCAAGTTTGTGCAAGGTACCCAGGCAGCTCCCACAACGCCTACATCCTCTGACACTCCCAGGTGCTGGGGCTCTTCAGTGCTCCAGCCCGGCTGGATGGGTGGCTGCTGGGTGACAAGGGCTATCCCCTCAGAAGGTGGCTCATGACGCCTCTCCGCCATCCAAGAACAGAGGCTGAGCAACGGTACAATAGGAGCCACGCCTCCACAAGGGCTGTGGTGGAGAGAGCCATCGGTCTTCTCAAGATGCGCTTCCGATGCCTGGACCGCTCAGGGGGCGCACTCCAGTACCCCCCAGATCGTGTGTCACTGATAGTGGTTGCTTTCTGCACTCTCCACAGTCTTGTGCTGGAAAGGGGGGACGCAGTGGACGATGAAGACATCGACGCAGTGGCTGCGGCTGCACACGATGAGTCCAGCAGTGAGTCCGAGGATGAGCAGACACCGGGAAATGCTGAGGGGGTAGACGCTGACCCAGGCATACTGTAGGGAGGCAGGGACACCCGGGAAGCTTTAAGCCAACAAACCTTCAGCTAGCACACCACAGATGGACCTCCAGGACAAGCCTGGGCTGCAGGCTCTACACTCGATACCTGGGTGCAAAATCTGCCAGGTTAGGAACATTAACTAAGGGCCTTGTTAATAAAGCTGAATGTTCCACAAATCACTCATAACATAATTGGTAACCATCCACCTGCAGAAGAAAAGAGGCACCCTCAGCCATGGTGACATGCCTGAATTTAATGGTATAACAAAAGGAACTTAAGAGAACAAAATGACCAAGGTGTTCAACATCACACCAACTCATAAAGACCTCATCTTGGGCCAACACAAAAGCACCAGTGATAAACCCGTGGTGTGCCTAAGGTGCCTTATGTTTACATTTTCAGGTGCTACGTCTTGGTGCTGTCGCTGGGACTGGCATCTGAGACAGCCTGCTGAGTCTGCTGTCCTGTTGGCCTCGATAACCTTGGCAGTCGTCCTCTGGCCCGTGGAGCCTGTGCTGGCCCCGCCTGGGAGGGAGCTGCCAGTTCCACAGATGGCATCTCTCCAGTCGTCGCAATCTCATCGGATGCAACGGTCACTGGCAGAGAGACGGATGAGCTGCCACCCTCATCCGGAGTGCCTTGACAGGCGCCCGCAGAGACGACAGGCAGCTGCTGCGCTGATGTGAGGTCACTTTGGACCTCCCTGCTCACCGTGGATGGATGGGCACCAAGCTGGGAAACTTGGTGCCCAGACCACCTCCCACACTGGCACTGACCAGCTGAGGTCAATGCCGATGTGAGGGCTTACTGGTCCGAGCGCATCCCCAGGAAGCCCTTATTGGTGTCCTAGAGGAGCCTCTCCACGAGAGTCGCCACTCTCTCCATGGAGGACACATGGCGCTCGGACATGTGCCTCATTGCTTCGGCGATGGTCCGCGTAGACTCCTCCACCACGGAGACCAAGCCAAGCCTCATGTATCTCCACCAGATGCTCCCGCACACCCGGCCGCATTTCCTGCACCTGCTGCGTCGCAGATGACTCCAGAGGCACATCATCAGGCGCCGACTGAGCATGTGCCTGGTCCCCTGCAGTCCTCTGACTTCTGGCGCCATGGGCACTCTCTGTCTCCGCCAGATCCTCCAGTGACTGTGAAGTGCCCTCACCGCTGTGTCCCGAGACACTAGCCGATGTCCTAATTCCCACCGAGGTGCTAGTATCTGCGCTTGTGCCTGCCTGGCAGAGATGGTGTGACGCTGGTGAGTCCAAGACTTCACGGCCCTCAGGTGTGAGAGGGGCCTCTGCTGCTCCTCCTCCCGGCCCTGCTCCGCTGATGCTGAAAGGAAGAACAAGGACAGTGGATCAGTTAATGTGGAGACAATGTCAATGTGCATCCCTGTCCCCCGGATCATAATGCGCTCATCCTTCCATAAGCAATGGCCAAGCCATGTTGCAAAATTAAATCACTGAACATTCAGCACTGCCATGGCTGTTGGGAGTACAATGGTGACCTCACTGCTGGGCAAACATACCTGCCCGTGGCACCCCAGCCTCACCAACACCGGTGGACCTGGGTGCATGGTGCCCCTCCAGGTCTAGGGCTTCCTGCTCAAACTGGCTAAGCATCGCCACCAGGGCCAGCCCTCCGCCAGTCCTCACCCGTTCGGCAGCATTATGTGCATTCTTCTCCTGAAAAGGAGAGAAGAGCATTGATCAGCAATTTGTACCTGGACCCTCTTCGCGGACGGCCCACCCCAACCAGAGTGGGGCATTGCAGGGCTCCAGTGTCTTCTCACCCCGCTGCTGCCAAACACTCACACAAAGATACCAGACCTGTCCCCTCCACCTTGGCCAAATGCTGCCTACATCACATTCGGCACCACACGGTCTAACCTTCCATAGCAGGGAGGCACAAGCACGTGGAGCGCAGAGGACAGCAGATCGATCGGTGCCACGTCACCTTGAAGCTCCCCTCCCAGCATGTCATCACCTTGACTTTAACATGTCCTGGAGTCCCAGCTCTGCGCCCAGGTGCAGCTCCTCCAGGTTGTCCCCAAAATAGTAATGTGGGTCTCAGTGTACCACATGCTGCGGAAGCAGAACCCATCTCTTCGCCCCCCTCTCAGGGTGACTTCGGCATGGGCAATATCTGCTGGCCCACCCAGCGAAGGACACACGCTGTCAATGATTCAATGAAGTCACTACACTCAGACTTGAGGTGGGGTGGGGGGGGAGCAGAGGGTGCCAGGGGGAAAGCCTACCTGCTGGGTTAAGTGACCAATGCCAACATGGTACTCACCCTTCTCGAGCGTAAGAGGTCATTGAAGCGCTTGCTGCACTGGATTCACATGCGTCGCACCAGGTCGTGGAAGCTCACCATCTCCGCCACCTCCTCCCAGGCACGTTTGGTCATGTGGGTTAGCCTCCTCCTCCCGCCCTGGGGTACGAGGACCTCCCGCCGTGCTGCTACCTCCTCGAGTAGGGCAGCAAGGTAATCGTCCGAAAAACGAGGGGTACAGTGCCCCCCTGCCCTACCCTCCTGCCTGGCCTGCTCACCAGCAGCGCTCTGGGGAGCCCTTCCATTGGCCATGATTCGCAACCTTTGAAAGGCTGCAGCAACTTTTTTAAACAGGCCGCCGGGTCACCATTGGATCCAGTGGTCATTGCAGTCCCACCGCCGCCCGCCCACTCCCGCTGTCCTCGGGAACTGCAATTCACGCTAGGCAGGCCTTAATTGGCCTGCCCGCATAAAATGGCGGCACGGACCCGATCGCGTTCCCTCCCGTGCCCGCTCCTGCTCCCGCTCTGCCTGCCCGCCAGCCCGAAAATTCTGCCCATGAACTCTGAGGGACTAATTGCAAAGAGTGGATTTCTGGTTAAGGGACTGCTATGTGTCAGTGGTGGTTTGGGGGGCTGGTGTGGGTGGGAAAGGGAGGGGCTGAGGTTATGATCAATATTTTGGTCCAGTGTAAGCATCTGATTGAAACTTCAAGCTACATGGAAATCCTTGGCACCCAAACAGCAATGTGACTGCCTGCTCTGGTGCAGGCTGCCCCCATCTTCATTTTCTTTCATTCCCATCCTCCTTCTCTTCTTGCTTATCAGATGAGGGGTGATGAACACCTTGTACCCTCACTACACCTCATTTTTTAAAATTTGTTCACGGGATGTGGGTGTCACTGGCTGAGCCAGCATTTATTGCCTATCTCTAGTTGCCCTTGAGAAGGTGGTGGTGAGCTGCCTTCTTGAACCTCTGAAGTCCATGTTGTGTAGGTACACCCACTGTGCTGTTAGGAAGGGAGTTCCAGAATGTTGACCCAGAGACAGTGAAGGAACGGCGATATATTTCCAAGTCAGGATGGTGAGTGACTTGGAGAGGAACTTCCAGGTGGTGGTGTTCCCATTTATCTGCTGCCCTTGACCTTCTAGATAGTAGTGGTCGTGAGTTTGGAAGGTGCTGTCTAAGGAGCCTTGGTGAATTCCTGCAGTGCATCTTATAGATGGTACACACTGCTGCTACTGTGCGTCGGTGGTGGAGGAGGTGAATATTTGTATATGTGGTGCCAATCAAAAGGGCTGTTTTGTCCTGGATGGTGTCCAGCTTCTTGAATGTTATGGGAGCTGCACTCATCCAGGCAAGTGGGGAGTGTTCCATCACAATCCTGACTTGTACCTTGTAGATGGTGGACAGGCTTTGGGGGGTCAGGATGTGAGTTGCTTATCGCAAGACTCCGAGCCTCTCACCAGCTCTTGTAGCCACAGTATGTATATGGTTCAGTTCCGTTTCTGGTCAACGGTAACACCCAGGATGTTGATAGTGGGGGATTCAGCAATCATAATGTCATTGAACGTCAAGGGGCGATGGTTAGATTCTCTCTTGTTGGAGATGGTCATTGCCTGACACTTGCGTGGCATGAATGTTACATGCCGCTTGTCACCCCAAACCTGGATATTGTCCAGGTCTTGCTGCATTTGGGCATAGACTGCTTCAGTACCTGAAGAGTCACAAATGGTGTTGAACATTGTGCAATCATCAGCGAACATCCCCACATCTGACCTTATGATGGAACGAAGCAGCTGAAGATGGTTTGGATGAGGACACTACCCTGAAGAATTCCTGCGGTGATGTCCTAGAGCTGAGATGACTGACCTCCAACAACCACAACCACCTTGCTTTGTGCTAGGTATAACTCCAACCAGTGGAGAGTTTTTCCCCTGATTCCCATTGACTCCAGCTTTACTAGGGTTCCTTGCTGCTGCACTCTGTTAAATGCTACCTTGATGTCAAGGGCAGTTACTTTCACCTCCCCTCTGAAGTTCAGCTCTTTTGTCCATGTTTGAACCAAGGTCAGGAGCTGAGTGGCCCTAGCAGAACCCAAAATGGGTGTTAGTGAGCAGGTTATTGTTAAGCAAGTGCCGCTTGATAGCACTGTTGATGACCCCTTCTCTTACTTTACTGATGATGGAGAGTAGACTGATGGGGTGGTAATTGTCCAGGTTGGATTTGTCTTGCTTTTTTGTATACAGAACATACCTGGGCAATTTTCCACGCGGGTAGATGCCGGTGTTGTAGCTATACTGGAACAGCTTGGCTAGGAGCTCGGCAAGTTTAGGAGATCATGTCTTCAGTACTATTGCCAGAACATTATCCTGCCCCATAGCTTTTTCACTGTCCAGTGCCATCAGCCATTTCTTGATATCACATGGAGTGAATTGAATTGGCTAAAGATTGGCATCTGTGATGCTGGGGACCTCAGGAGGAGGCCGAGATGTATCATCCACTCAGCACTTCTGGCTGAAGATTGTAGCAAATGCTTCAGCCCTACCTTTTGCACTGATGTACTGGGCTCCCCTATCATTGAGCATTGGGGCATTTGTGAAGCCTCCTCCTCCTCCAGTGAGTTGTTTAATTGTCCACCACCATTCACAACTGGATGTAGCAGGGCTGCAGAATTTAGATCTGATCCGTAGGTTGTGGAATCGCTTAGCGCTATCACTTGCTGCTTATGCTGTTTGGCAAGCAAGTAGTCTTGTTTTATAGCTTCACCAGATTGACACCTCATTTTTAGGTATGCCTGGTGCTGCTCCTGGCATGCCCTTCTGCTTTCTTAATTGAACCAGGGTTGATTCCCTGGTTTGATGGTAAAGGTAGATATGCAGGGCCATGAGGTTACATATTATGTTCGAGTACAATTCTGCAGATGGCCCACGGTGCCTAATGGTTTCCCAGTCTTGAGTTGTTAGATCTGTTTGAAATCTATCCCATTTAGCACAGTGGTAGTGCCACACAACACAATGGAGATTATCGTCAATGTGAAGGTGGGACTTCATCTCTGCAACGATTGTGAAGTGGTCATTCCTACCAATACTGTCATGGACAGGTGCATCTGCAACAGGCTGGATGGTGAGGATGAGGTCAAGTATGGTTTTCCCTTTTTTTAGTTCCCTCACCATCTGCCACGGACCCAGTCTAGCTGCTATGTCATTTGGGACTCAGCCAGCACTACTGAGACATTTTTGGTGATGGCCATTGAAGTCCCCCACCCTGAGTACATTCTGTGCCCTTACCATCCTTTGTGCTTCCCCCAAGTGGTGTTCAACATGAAGGAGCACTGATTCATCAGCTGAGGGATGGCAGTACATGGTAATCAGTAGGGGATTCCTTGCCCATGTTTGAACTGATGCCATGAGACTTCATGGGGCCCAGAGTCAGTGTTGAGGACACCCAGGGCAATTCCCTCCCAACTGTATACCACTGTGCCACCACCTATGGGATGGTGACAGTGGTGCCTGGGACATAATCTGTAAGATACAATTCCATGAGGATGACTATGTCAGACTGTTGCTTGACTAGTCTGTGAGACAGCTCTCCCAAGTTTGGCATTAGCCTCCAGATGTTAGTAAGGAGGAGTGTGCAGTGTGGACAGGGCTGAATTTGCAGTTGCCATTTCTGGTTGATGTTGGGTGGTTTGTCTGGTTTCATTCCTTTCTTGGCTTTGTAACAGTTTGATGCAACGGGGTGGCTTGCTAGGCTACTTCAGATGGCATTTAAGAGTCAACCACAGGTAAGGACGGCAGATTTCCTTCCCTAAAGGGTATTAGTGAACCAGGTGGGTTTTTACAGCTATTGACTATGGCTTCATGGTCATTAGACTTTTAATTCCAGATTTTTATTGAATTTAATTTTCACCATGGCAGGATTTGAACCCAGGCCCCCAGACAATTACCCTGGGTCACTAGGTTACTGTTCCAGCAACAATACCACTACACCATCGCCTGTTCCCACCCTTATGCTACAATTTGTTTTTCCAAAATGCAGCACACCACAATCCTAGAGCTCCTCACTAATTAGTACTGAAGAAAGCCACCAGAGCTGTGAAGGCACCTAAAGTACATCATGAGAATGCCGATGGCATGCTTGATTATTTGGCTTTTGTTGTAGTAGTCTGGGGGTTGATTGGTGGGGATTACCAGTGTTTGCATCAGTTAAGGTTGAAGAGGATACCCTTGGTCAGCTTGCAGCCACCCTTTAATGGTGGTTCCAGGTACAAAGCGGATGGGGATGTTGGACTGCACAGTATGAAAGCATCATGGCAGCTCCCAGGAAATCTAGCACAGACCTGCATAAACCATTTTTTGTGGTTGTATACCAGTTGACCATTAATGGATTGAAATTCATTGTGGTTTACAAGTACAAGTGGTTGATCTGGAGGTGCTCAAATTGCCAATTGTGTGTAATTGATGGCACCCTGCGCCTCTGGGAAACCAATCAGAGACATTAATCCAAGCACTTGCTCATTCTAACTACTGCCATTACAGGGGAAGTTTACATACCTCCCAGTCCTAGCAAACAATCCCTCTATCATCTGTCCACTGCTGTTATATGCAAATAATCAGGAGGCTCTCGATACATTTCCAGATGAGCCCCAGAAGGAATCAGAGGCATAAGTGTTGACTGGTAATGAGTGACCACCGGCAGGGAGCATGTATTCCTTTCAGACTCTGTGGATGCCTCGACCACCTGACATGACAATCTCAGCCTCCTGAAGCACTGCTCTTCCAAGAAGTTAAGGAAGTTGAGCCACTGTTTTTACACCCTGGTAGTACCTCTTACAAACTCAAGCAACTGTGAGCACTGTACTTTCATTAATCTCAGGACTTCTGGCAGTTAACTAGCCCCATGAAGTGCCTCTCAATCTCACCTCCGTCTTAATACCATGTCTGTTAAATGCTGGAAAACCCTTGCTGGAGGCACAAAGTTCAAATCAACAGTGAAAGTCTCATGAAATCGCTGACCCCCCTTTCCAGAGGGAGTTTCTTACACATGCCCAAGCCTGCTGGTGGAGGTTTCAGGAGCATTTGGTGGATCCAGGAGCAGGTGAAGGATCCAGGAGCAGATCAAGGATCCAGGAGCAGGTGAAGGATCCAGGAACAGATGGAGGATCCAGGAACAGATGGAGGATCCAGGAACAGATGGAGGATCCAGGAACAGATGGAGGATCCAGGAACAGATTTAGGATCCAGGAGCAGTGGTGGATCCAGGAGCAGGTGGAGGATCCAGGAACAGACAAGGAAGAATTTTGCCAGCCTCAGAAACTCTAACACAGCATTTCTCCATCTAAAGTAGCTGGCAACATATGCATATTACAAAGCATTTTCCCTGAACTAGTTACAACTTCACTGAGACTGCATACAAAGCACTCAGATAACATTATGGTTCTTTCTAAGCTTCTCAAGTATGCTCTTACTGCAACAGATCAAGCATTCTAAACTTCAGCTTAAAACTGGAACCCCTGTAACATTTACGTTTGTAAAGGTGTTCCCATAGAGAAAACTTCAAACACAATCTAACTGCAAGTGCATTTATTCGTTCACTGCGCTGCACCTGTGATTCTTATAGGTACACTTTTGGTCGCATCTGCCCTTGAATGTGCAGTGTGGTGTGTTTGCCCATAATTTGCCTGTTAATTTATATTTACCTTACGTTAATTCTGAATATTAGAGTATAAGATAGATATTGTAAATTGTTTTACATTTCTGACATCATATAATAAAGCTTATTTTGTTTGTTTAAAACTGTGGAATCTGGTGGCTTTGTTCCCCTACAGGGTAACGGGGATAAAATTTGTCTACTTTAAATAAAACATTACTGGTCCCTAACCAGATCGTAACACTCTGCAGTCCTTATGGTGATGATGCTCACACAGCGGTCCTTCGATTCCTCTGAGATTACTTATAAAACATCAATAACTACTTTGATTAATATCATAATTTGCACTTGTAGTAATGTGTTTTAACTTGGGCAAAAGGAGTTTGTCTTAAACAAGAATTTCTTAAGATCTGTGATGTAAAAAGTGTTTCTCTTTATTGAAATTTCATCCCTTTAGATGTGTGATACAATAGCATTACCCAGCAGAAATCAGATTAGAAACATGAATGTGATACCCTTCATTGGCTCAACAGAGGAAAAGTAGGCAATATTCAAAAATGGCTGTTTTTATCACGGAAAGGCATGAAGGAAACAGTACGATACTGAAAGATTATGCATGTTGCTTATCTTGGTTCAATAATCAGGGGGGTGTTAGTATGGTGGTAATGTTACTGGGCTAGTAATCCAGAAGCCTGGACTAACGCTCTGGAGACATGAGTTAAAATCCCACCAGCTGGAGGAATTTAAATTCAATTAATAAATCTGGAATAAAATGCCAGTCTCATTCATAATGATCATGAAACTACTGGAGTGCAGTAAAAACCAATCTACTTCACTAATGTCCTTCATTCCTTCCCTTTAGATCCACAGCAATATGGTTGACTCTTAACTGGCCTCTGATGGCCTAGCAAATTACTCAGTTGGAGGTCGCTCACCACACCCTGCTCAAGGGCAATTGGGAAAGAATAATGAATGCTGGCCTTTCCAGCGATGTTCACATCCCAGGAACAAACATTAAAAAATGAAAGAAATGATGAGTGAGAAGGTAGACACATTGGGGGCACTGCAAGTACCCTCAGAACTTCAAAATAGCAAACACGCCCACTTCTAAAGAGAATTGTGCCAACCACGATATTGGTGAAGGCACTAGTATGCGTGTGCAGTGAACACCTGCTGGAAGAATGCAGAGCAGGCAGATCATGACGTGATTTGACACGAATGGTGCAATTTGGAGCTCAATTCTCCCAGCTGATATCCTCTCTTAACCTTGGAGAGCTGATCAGTAGCACACAGGACCCTCTATTGCCAATGCTATTTAAAGGGATCATTGTCTACAAGGGAGAAGAGCTCTCAACAGGATGCCATATCTACCCAGTGCTCTTGGAGCAACTCTCCAACCTGAACTTCAGTGAGAAACTACGTGGAAGACATCCATAAGATAAAAGCAAGTTGAAGAGTCATATGGACTCGAAACGTTAACTGTGTTCCTCTCCGCAGATGCTGTCAGACCTGCTGAGTTTTTCCAGGTATTTTTGTTTTTGTTTTGGAAGACATCCATGTTTCACTAAAGATTTCCTCACTGAAACCTGCCAACTGCTGCAACCATAAGTGCAAAGTCAGAGCAGGGCAAGGACTGCAATGTGTTGGATGTGAAGGTGAATGTGGCAATGAACACTTATGCAGCCTGACTGGTGACAGAGATATTTGTTACATCTCACAGCCATCTCACTGTTGCATGAAGAAGGTCACTGAAGCTCTCTAGTTAATGAAAGAAAAAAAAAATGCAATTCTCGCTAGACTGATACATGCAGCATCACAAACACACGGCTTTGCTAGAATTGCCTCATGGTGCAGGTTGTCATTGACTGCACGCTTTCCACATGCTGCATTTGACTGCACACATTCTGAATGTTGCATGTCAGTTCTGCCCTATACTGCAAGCGAAAGGGATTCCACTCCGACAAAGCCCAGCTGGTGTGTGAGCACAGGCAGGGAATCATACAGGTCAATGCCAGATAGCCTGGTAGTAGTCATGATGTCTTCATTCCGTGACAGTCTGTTGTGCCAGCTGCATTTAAGCCACCATGACAAACCAAAGGGTGGTTTCTAGGCATTAAGTACTATCTGCTGATGATGTGCCTGATAATTCTGGAGTACAACTCACACACGCATCTACAGCATGCATACAGTGAAAGCCATTCGGCCACCTAATGTGTGTTATAGCACACCATTGGCATGCTGAAGAAATGCTGCTGCTGTCTGGATGAGCCTAGAGACGTCCTGCAGTATTCAACAAGCAGGAGACAAGATTGGCGGTGGCCTGCTGCACCTTTCCCAACTTTGCCATCATGAAGGGTTAGCCCTTTCCATGAGGAGCATGAGGACGAGAAGGAGGAGGGAGAGGCAGGTAGGAGGAAGAGGAAGGGAGAAGGCAACCTCGACAGCCACTTCCTGATTGGGCTATCTGTGAAGTACGCATCCTAGTGCGATATCAATAAGCCCACTCTAACTGCCCATTCAGTTCAACATTCTCTCTGTGTCTGACCATCAGATCATCAGTCTGACTACAATGCACAAATGAATGACACCACAAAAATAAATAATCCAAACCAAAGTTACAAATTAAATCATAGTGTATTATATGCTAAGGTCAACTAATCACTCTTCTCTATTCCTTTGGTGCCTGTCTTCCATGTGCCTTTGCCTGTCCTCATTCTCCTTGGTACTGCTATCCCAGTGGCTGTAACATGTCAGGTGAGGCTGATGGGTTTCGGTGGGGGAGACTGATGATGGCCTTGGAGGGTGCTCTCAAGCAACCCTGGGCAAAGGAAGCTCAGCTGCAGTATCTTAACATTGGTGGGAGCAATCTGGACAAGGCAGCTGGCAGGTATCTGCAAGGGCAGTGACGGAGTGCCAGGGGTGGTCGATGAATGTTGTCTTTGTAAGAGAGAGAGCAGCAGTTTTGTGCTTCATGGAGCCACTGTCACGCTCCCTGCACCTACTCCCCAGTAATCCTGGTAACCTGTTGGAGGGCAGATTATGGAGCTGTTGTGATACTCTGCAAGTCCATTTACATACTGCAGCCTGCTACCATGATGGCAGCAGTCTGAGCCTGCATTACACCAAGATGCACTTGCATGGCAACAAGTTGAGATTTGTGACTTCAGTCTGAGTTTCCATTACAGCACTCAGGCATTAGGTGGCTTATGCTGGTGCTGCAATTTAAACTGCAAAAACAGCCATCAAACGTTGCATTATAGCTGGTCCACAAGTGTGTGAGCAGAGTTGGCCATCACTCCTATGCTGGAAGGATGGGCTCAAAGCTCTGGCTAAAGCCCTGTGCCAAGTTACTGCCGGACCCCTCCATACTCCTTGACATTGACCGCAGGATTTCTGACTGGCTCCCTAATGCACAGAGCATTTCATTGAGCTACCCATCAGTCTTGTTCTGTAGGTCACCTATTGGCCACCTATCTGATCTCAGTCTTCTGAAGCAGAACCCGTAAGTGACCTTGCCCTCTAGTACTATTCTTGCTCTCTGGTCTGGCTGCAGCCCACTCATGCCTGATACCCCACCACGGTCCTCCACTGTTGTAGTAGGGAAGTCACTAAGACCCTCTATTCAATGAAAGCTAGCTATATTTCATTCTCTCTTGCCAGAAAGAAGCTGCCAGAGTGAGCACACTTCTTCGCTAGAATTGGAAGCTTTCTCAAGATGCCAGGTGCCATTGACTGCATGCACATAGTTTTGTGGATACCATATTTCAACTCTGCCATGGACCATTAGTCAAATGGGATTCCACTTCCTCAATGCCCTGCTGCTGCTTGACCAGTTGTAAATCTTGTAACGCCAAATATCCTGGCAGCAGTCATGATGCTTTCATTCTAATTGGGGCAGAAGCCTGAAAGTCAACAAAAGCTCCTTCAGCACCTGCTTCAACACTCCATGTAGACTTTTGTAATTTGATACAACTATAAAAAGCACTAAAAACTTGTAGAAGTAAAGCAATAACCAGCTACTAACCTGGAGGCAATTGATGATCCCTTTAAATGGCGCTGATGAGGTGTGCTTCCTGCTATTGAACACATGTTCAACTGTGTGAGGTTAAGAGAGGGCATTAGCTGGAGTTTTGAGCTCTAAAATGGCACCACTGCTGTTAAATCAGCATTATACACTGACTCACATTATACACTGACTCACAATATACACTGACTCACAATATACACTGACTCACATCATGAACTGCCTGGATATTCCGGTGACCATTCACTGTAGATGTGTTAATACCCTCACCAATTTGGCATACAGCAAGGTTTGCGCTAAAAGTCTGTGTGGGTGCTGTGGACACTATTTTAGAGCTCTAATGACACTTGTAATATCCAAAGACACAGGCGCTATAATCCATCTTGTTTAAGTCTTTTTTATACTAAATCTTTGCTGTGGAAACTGACTGCCTAATATATAATGACAAAATACTCCCTTCCCAGAGTAGACAACTAACAATTTGTTCAGGAATCTTCAAGAATGGGGTTCGCATCACCCCAGAGACCTGTAACATTTAAACTTCCTGCTACAATAGCACCTCACTCTGCGCTTGAGAACATCACATGCTTCAGCCTAGAGAAGGTCCCAGCTCAGCCACATCACACAATGCTAGAGAGATCAGAGCCCAGAATGAGGAGCAGCTGAGAGAGAAAGAGGGAAAGCGGGAGAGGGTAGGGGGCTATGGTGAACAGGGGTTAAAGGGTTAGCGTTTGTAGATCTTGAAATGGAGCTCGGGATAAGAAGTAGGAGTGGCAGTGACCTGAGATCTTGAGGAGAAAACGTGAAAATTGGGAAGAGAGGGAGACTGGGGGTCAGGACTAGGGGTCAGGGATGGGGAAGAGAGGAGGACTGGGGAGTCTGGGGTATCAGGTATGGGGAGAGAAGAAGACTAGGGTCAAGGATAATGGGAGAGATGAAGTCTGAGGTAGGTGGGCTCAGGGGAGAGATGGACACTGGAGTGTGTGGGCTTAAGGGAGCGACGGGGACTGTGGTGTGGGTTTGAGGGAGAAAGAGAAGCTAGTGGATGTGAGTTCAAGGGAGAGAGACGGAGAATGGGATGTGGTTTTAGGAAAGCTGGTGGGTGTGAGCTCATGGGGCAGTGGGAGACTGGATAACATATTGAGGAAGACTGGAAAATGAGGAGTCGATGGGGAAAAAGAAGGAAACAGGGGTTGAGGCCTCAGTGAGGAGAAAGGGTGGATGCGAACTGGAGGCAAGGGTAGAGGGAATGGGAATATGGGCTCAGGGGAGAGGGAAAAGGAAATGGGGATGGGGCTCAAAGAGCAGAAAGTAAATTGTGGATTGAGGTTGAGAATAGGAGAGGGTGAATTGGAATTGGAGTTAGGCAGAAAGGGGGAGAGCAGATCTGGGGGATGGGAAAAATTGGAGTGAGCTGGATGCAAGAGAGACTAGGATTGGGAAATAGGATGGGTGGCTGCACTCATCTCCAAGAATCGGACCTTTATAAGGTCTGGAGATGTCACTTGATCTGAGTACTTGTGGTTGAATGCGCCTCTTAATACTGCTTCCATGACCTGTGAAACATATCCTCCTAAATCTTACTGAGTGGAGTAAGCAGGACTTCTGATCTGGTATGTTAAAATCACATGGGCCTGAATTTTATGCTTGGCACAATTGGCGGGACTGGAAGCGAATGTGAAATCCGTTCCCATCCTCTGTCGGCTCCTAACAATGACTTTGCGCTGGCTGGCCAATTAGCTGCCAGCCAACATGGAACATGCTCAGCAGTGGGGGAGTGGGGGAGCAATGGGGGAAGGGCAGCCAGTATCATACAAGCTCCCTGAAGGCTGCCAACTGCTGTCAAGATGCCTCAGGGAGCTGCAGAATTGTTGGAGGGATATCATCGCATAAAGAATGCCCCAAACTATGTATAATGACACAACGAACAACTGACAGCAATATTCATGAATCATCAAACCTCAAACATATTCAGGCCTTTTAACCTGCCCTGGATCAAGAATGGTGATAAAACGTGAAAGTAGCCTGGCAAATTGGTCCGTGCGCCAAGCATAAAAGTTCACAGGCCACGTAAAATTCAGGACAATTGATTGTTTAATGGGCTTAATTGCCTTTTTAATTGTCGGCGGGCACGCTTCCGACTCCTGCGCGCAACAACCAACTATAATATTGCATGAGGGCGCCATGACATCAGGACATGCGCCTGGTGTCTTCTTGCACAACTTCACTTGAGTTTGGGCCGGGCACACACCCGCTCAAGCTCCGTAAAATTCTGGCCCATTCATAATGACATCTTGGACCCCCAATTCATAAGGCCTGTTTCAGGTGAGCAGTTAGTATGGTAGCTGGTGGAAAGTGAGTGTGAATGGGGTGGTAATTTTTTCCCCAATTTCCAGGGTACACTCACAATTTCCTCATAAGCCCATGAAGTCTTCAGTTTTTCAAAACTTGGATTGGTTTCTGTCACAATATGTCTCTTCTAGTTTTCGTTTTTTGTTCTGAAGAATCTGTAGCCTATTTATGTTTGAATACCAAATACAGGTTATTGAGAACACTGGAAAATCAACCCTCATCTACTTTAATCCCTGTGCACCAAACCAGTTTGAGTTCCCGAGAATTAAAAGATCAAAGGAGATTGAAGGAAATGAGAAGCTTTGCTATGCTTTGAAATCACAATGATTTCCTCTAGGCTTTTCCTCAATGGGCTGAATTTGAACCCTACAAGGTTTGCAAATGTGTGGCAGGTTAAAAGTGCTGAAATTGCTCGTCTGTCAGGAAACTGACAGGAACCCTCCAACTTCCACCTGCAATGAGCTGGAAACCCCACGTGAGACAGGTAGTTTAAATATGTTAAGTGTTCCTTATAAGTTTCTTTGACCCTGAATTCTGAATTTAACAGTGAGTGCCAGAGTTTTCCAGCCTTCCAGGAACTTGCCAGGAAAATCAAGGTGAGATGACAGTGGGATTTGAGAGGCCTGAACACGTAACAGGCAAGAAATGCTTTAAATGCTAAGATCTCAGATCTGCTTCTTCGCACAGGTGAAAGGCCTTTGCTCACTGGGCTTGTTCTGGGAGTGTGCTTTCACTGCTTTGGAAGGGATTTCCATTCCTTTGCAGGTCACTTCTAATAATTTGGAGTTTATTGTCTTTGAGCTGCTCTAACCAGCTGCCAACCTTAAGTTCAGCATGGGAGTTGCCTGTGCAACTTTACCTTAGACTTCAACTGAGGAACAGAGTGTGCAGCGGCAACACCAGCAAAAGCAAGGGCAGAACCAGTAGGATAAGCAGCTGACCTCTCCTCAGCCATCTGCTGCTCCACAGGTCAGAGGGAGTGGGCGCAAAGCTCCAGCTCGCAGGAGGCGATACCCCCAGCATAGGGTGCAAAAGCAGAGGATGAGCTTTCTGAACTTGATAGAGCATCAGTGCCTCTACAGGCCCAGAGCTTCCTGTCAGATGAGTGCTAATATTTGCAGCCTCTTGCAAATGGACCAGGTGGGCACACAATGCCAGCAGCTGTCAAAATCACCACAGCCCTTAATTTCTTTGCCTTCTGCTCTTTCCAGGGGTCAGCAGGTGACATTTGTGTAATCTTGCAACCCACAAGTACATCTCACAGGTGACCGATGTCATGTTTGCCAGGGTTGGCACTGTTGTGCACTTTGCAACTGATGAGGCCACTTAGAATGAACGCACGAAGATGCAGGTTTTGCTGCTGTGACTGGCTTCTGATAGGCCCAGGGAGTCATTTACTGCACACACATGGTAATCAAGGCACCCAGAACATCCAGCAGTCTTCATCGAGCATCAGGGACTCCACCCCATCAACCTTTAGCTGGCATAAAACGATCACCTTGCATGTTTGTGCAAGATTACTTGGGATGCTTTTGTCCTGTGCCAGTCAAGTCTCCTACGGATATTTACAACTCATAGCAGGGTCAATGGATGGCTCCTTAGAATCAGAGAGTTACCCTCTGAAGACACAGCTGATGTGAGGAGTCCAGACAATGATGCCCAAAAAGATACAATAGAATCCACCTAGATGCTGGTGCTGTTACTTAGCAAGCAGTTGGGATGCTGCAGATGTGCTTTAGGTGCCTTGGCAGATTTGAAGGCACTTTGCGATATGCACCTGCCGTAGTATCTAGAATGGTGATGGTCTGCTGTGCCTTGCAAAACATTACACAGCAGAGAGGACTGAAGATCCAAGAGGAGGAAAATGTTAAGCACTCTGCTGCTTCAAAAGAGGAGGAGCAACAGGAGGAGCAGGCAGAGGAGGAACATGCTGTGGAGAGGTCATCATATAGCCACACAAATTGCTGCCCAGGATTATCAGAAGGGACTGATTCAGCCAGGTACACTTAAAATCTGGCAGTGCAGCCAGACTAAAGCAGGCACACTAATTCTGAACCCATTGGCCCACTCCAACTCCCAGCACAAAGCAGTACTCCAGGCAACAATCTACTCCTTTCAGAGACACCCATTGCTTGTCTTTCACTCCTGTCCTACTAATCTTTACAAGGCAGAAGGCCACTTGGCAGGCAGCTGGCAAAAATGGGCAAGATGGGACAATGGAGAAGTGTAATACATTTTATGGTCCTATCTCACTGCTGCCCTGTTCACACTGAGAAATAGGGTGGTAGAGAGATGAAAATTGCCCTGCATTGTTTCAACCCTGGAGTTAATTTTTGGTTTTAATTTTAGTGTCATTTCTTTATCTTAAACTTCAAACTCATTTTAGCTTTGTCTTCATATGAAATTTAGTTCAAGCTTTATTTTAGTTGGCAAATATAATAATTTCAATCAGTCGGTATTATGTTTTTCATTTTACACTTACACTGCCCCTCCACCCACACTCTGGCAAGTTAACGGGTGGGGGCGGTGGTGCTTGAGAATCTGAAAATGAAAATAGTTCTGCTCTAAAGAGAATGAAAATCATGTTGCATTGTAACTTACACATCTTTCAGAAAAGAAAATATATTTTAAATTCAAAAACCACAATGTATAATGATAATGTGGGTGACTCTGAACAAAAATTTATATTTCTGGGTCTGGATCAGGCTCAAGACATTTGAATATTTTGTAGGAAACAGATCGTGACATACTTCTCGACAGGGAGGTCATTTGAACTTTTATCACTGCACGACAAACTGGTGGTAGTGAATCGGCAACCTTTTTCCGCCTCACCAATTTTCATTTCCATTGATGAGTTGTAAAGCTGGCTACTGAATCATTATCATCCATTTCGCGTCAGGTGATAAAAGATAGAATTACTCCCAATGAATCTTGCTGGGCCAGGAGAGGAGCTGCGCATCCGTTAAGGCAGAATTGTCCAGGCTTTTAATCTCTGTGGCTGTGTGGGCCAAGTTGTGGGGAGGGTGGGTGTGTGAGGGGGTCATGGACAAAGTTTATGTACCCATTAATTCATATATATCTCAAATTGGTGATAATAATAAATCTTGGTGTTCTGTTTTAGTATTTATCCACCAATAACACTAACAGCATCTCTTTCCAAACCTCCAGGCACATGAAAATCTAAGTACAGAATAGATTGAATTGCCTGAGATTCAAAGGTTGGATTGCCAGAGCTCACGGGTCACAATTTGAACGGTTTGCTTTAAAGGACTCAACAGGATACAGATGGACATTGGCTAAACAGAGCTAATAAGGAATGGGATATTCTGTTCTCTGTTGGAAAAGACTTAACAGAAATTTTCAGTGTTTCACATATAAATACTCACATAAATACTTTCAAAATGACTTGCTATTGGTCCCTGGTTTGGTGAACTGGTTCATGATGATGTGTGTTTAAAGGATGGTCCAGTTATTTTTTTCCCTTCAGCCTCATGCCTCATGCTCTCTCTTCTTTCTACCCCCACTTCCAACAACCAGTTCCAATACTTACCCAAGTAGCAGATGGAAAGTTTTGCTGTATGTCACACATCAAAATCTCCTTTTCAGATTTACACTTGGAGCTTTAATGCAATTATTAAATCACATTTATTAGTTAGAGATTTTTTATGTTCTATTAATTTAGTTACCTCTTTTCTATCAGATTCAACACACTTCTCTCTGAAGGCCCTAAAGGCGGTGTGATAAATATGCTCCCGCTTGGCATGTGTCTTAAGTTGGTGTCACAATAGAATGTAATGCATTTCCAAAATACTTTGACACAGTATGATACATCTTACTCAAGTTATGCGGCGTGATGAACATAACTAGGGCTGGAATAGCTGGCTTGTCCTCAAATTCAATAAAACTTCTTGCTACTGCATTCTGTTTTAAAGTTAACCAAACTCATAGGGCAGGTGATTGATATGCGAACCTGTCAAACGTTAATGAGAAATCTGTTGCTTTTGTGGTGGTTTATAAAATGCAAAACTCCAAATGAAACAGCAAACTTTAAACTTTATTTTTTATCCATTTAATATAGCTTGAAGAATTATGGTTCGAGTAACTGATTAAAAGTGTTTTCCTCTCTAGATTATTTTTCAATTTATTAAAGAAAAACAGCCACTTGCATGGAAATTCAGTGTGACCAATTCTGAAGTGCATAAATTATGATGTGCTTCCAGTGTGTGCCTGTAACAGGAGGCCTGAGACTTGCATGTAAATGGGCCGCAAGCTTCATTTTAATAATAATCAGGATGAGCTGTCGGTGCCTCAAGAGGCAACTTGCCCCTGTGGCATGATCCAATTTGAGCTGCTTTCTTTGCTAGTAGCAGCCTTAAGGTAAGTCCTGGAAGGAGGAATGGCACAAGAACAGCAGGAAAGTCAAGGTAACAGGGGGATCACAGATCAACAATGGTCCTTGGGAATGCAGTGATGTTAGAAGGAGCATGTCTGCTCCCCCCAGCTTCATGTGAAAGTAATAAAATGTTATTGTACTCAGAGGCATAGTAGGCTGCAGCAATCCCACCAAAACCAGAGCAGAGTAGGCCCAACACTTCTCTGCTCTACGCTGATAAATGTTGCTAATGGGCTCTTAAATTGGTGTAAGGCCATTAGTATATGCAAAGCCATTAGCATATGTAACACCTTTTTAAGGTTCTTCCTCAGGATGCCTGGAAAATCATTTGAAGCCAATATTTTTTATTAATAAATGTAAGTCTTTCAATATTGCATCAGATGTGCTTCACGTGTTGTTGGGGTGCAGGGCATAACTCTCCAAGTTTGGGGGTGGCATTTTACAGCCCTGTTGCAGCAGGGGCGGAACCGTAAAATGCAGCGAGCTGTTCAAAAGTCCATTGACTTCAGCAGGACCATAAAATCCCGCCAGTGTAAAATTCCACCCTCGGTATTTTTGCCCATGTTTGCAGCCCAGATTATGGGTGCAACAATGATCAACTTCTATTGTATTCTATTTTGAAATCTAAGGTAAGCTGGCGAGAAATGGTACTGATTTAAACCGAAATAAATTGTGCATTAATTTGGGAAAGATAACGCACCACACCTGCTACTTTTTTGAAGCGAACTTATTGGGTGCATTTGAAAATTGACTGAAAGTTACCAACTATTAGAAAACTAATTACGGTGTATATAAGGAAAATATTTCCTCAGTGTACCATATGAAGCAATATTGTAGATGTGATTTTTATATATGCTTTTATAATTTTGTGTCAAAGAGAGGATGGAGAAATTTCCCCCAATAGGGAGAGCTTTGTTCCCACCTAAGCAGCAACATTGAAACTATGCAAACAAATTGATTTACAAAACATATGTCCACTTAAACCTGCATAAGTTTTGTGATAATTTGCATTGTAAAAAGTTGAAATGCAACTTTTCTATTTATTATATATTTCTCTGCTATGGGACTATGTTTATTGTTGTCAGCTTTTTTAAAAATAAACTGTTATGATATAAAGCAAGTATTTTGAATTTCACCCTGGTTGCACAAAGGTAGAAATTGTTTTGAGTTTATCCTGGTGACGGTACATTGCTGTTTGAATAGGTGGAGATAAGTAAAAGGTGAATTGTATTTTTCAGGGATAATGATTCACATATAAAGGTACCAGATGGCGATGGGAGCATATGAGGTATCAGTGTGTCAAGAGAGACTGAAGAAGAGTTTGTTCTTTTTGTGACTGTAGTCAATATTTGGCAGAGATAGGCAAGCACTTGTAAGCTGAATAATGAGGATAATGCATCCATCTGTTATAGCGAAGTTTACTTTCTGCTGATGTTAAATGAATTTTAAAAAGGTAGTGAACAGATTTGAGCTCAGCAATTCTTATTTTTCAATATTTTATTTCTTGATTTTTTGAAATCAAGGTGCCTTAATATTGCATTTAATTGTCTTGTAAGTTATCTGCCCTACTCAATTGTCGTTGTCATCTGTTTTGACTGACCACTTGGAAATGCATTTGAGGATACTTCAACACAATTAAAGATATTTTTGTGTAAAGGGCTATGTCCCGTTTTAGGCTGTCTCAAGCCTAAATTCCCAACAATCATTCATTTAAATTTTTTAAAATAGGAACTGTTTCTTTATGAAAGGGCCCATTTGGATTGAAAGCAACAGTGCACTTGTGCATGTATAATAATGGAAATTGAAGATAGTTCAATCTATTAAAAGCTTTGCATCAGAAATTCGACTTTGGCAGTGGCAGAAACAGGTGGTATTGGGTTGGCCACCTGGTTACACTCCAATGCAGTGAATAGAATTAAATATCAGTTGTTCAGTATATGAGCAGCTGATTCAATAATGCCTGTTACGCTCCACTGCCTGAAGCTAATTTCTATTCCTTAGCTTTTCTTTGTTTGGCTAGCAATCCTCAATTTCAGCAAAGTGCATTGACATGTAGAATTATAGCTTAAATCACATAGTCATTCTGGTTTATGTTTCCTTTGATTCTACAGCATACCTCTAAATCATGATTTATTTTCATGGGTTTCAAATTCTCAGTAGATTAATATAACCATGGTTAGTGCCAGCCCATGACTATAACCCCACTACCATGTGAACTGATTTGATGTTGAATCTATATATCTCTATTTATGACTCCATCATCATCAATAGAAGGTGACCAGCAGCATTGCAGAAATGTTCATGGTTTAATAATGTAGTGCAATAAGAGCAGCAATGCAGCCAGATGATGACACACCTATACAGTATTTGTGGCATGGGAATGCTGGTCTTGTCAAGTTCATATTTCATTTTTTGTCTTCATGAGAAATTCAGATATTTCCATAACAGAAAACTGTCGTACACAAAATTCCACATTAGAAACTGTTTCTGTGCATGTATAAATTGGAAAGCACGAAAGAATAACTGTATACAAGTAAATGTATTTGTTAATAGTACTTGTTATAGTAGCAACATAAAGTATTGTATTAACTTCAAAAAGCCTCTCATCACATTTTATTCAAGTTTGGATATAGGGGTCGATTTTCATGTTAGTTATGACCCATATATGTGTAACAGACCAGAAAAGAGGATGTGGACTCCTAACACTAGTCCTTATCACACAGCATATAGCTCTGCTTGATGTTGGGACAACAGTTTCTTTTAAAATTGTCAAACGATTTGGATATAATTTATTTTCCCTGCTTTTACTCTCGGATAACACCACTTTCATATCACATACATTTGTAATGGATATCCGCCGTTTCTAGGGGATTGGCTGCAAGTGAAGCCATGCAAGAAGACAAATTGAACAATTTTAAGGCCGTTCCTGCATTGATTTTCTCTATTTATTTTGTGCTTTTCTTTTTGTTGCCACAGAGATTTGCAGTCCTTTTTTTTTGCTGTTCATTACTTGTTCTTCAAATTCCATTAGTGACACCAATAGATTTCCCAGTTGGAATACCCAGAGATCTGGGCTTTTTGGAAGAGGAATAGAGAGATGACATTCAGGCCAGCTTGTGCCAGTATTGCCCTGCTGATAACTTCACATCAACTTCCATGGTCAGAGAAGCACTTGGCTCACTTTGGCAGAGCATTTTTGCACACAGAAGCTGCTGATAGTTGCAACAGCAGGCCTGATAACATATACAGCCCAATGAACCATTATGCTGGATGGTTCCTCAGAAGCGCCATAATCACAATATGACAGGTCTTCAGTGTCGTTGCATGAAACAAGACAATAGAGGATGATCATTAACATGCAAAGTCAGATTGGCTGCACCCACTGAGATTCCACCAATCATATTTATTCTGTCATATCTGCCTGGCAATGACTGTGGGGAGCTGTATTCAAGGGTTCCATGTCAGCAAAGAGGCAGATTCAGATTGGTACCATCTGCTGTCAGGGAACATTCTGCTAAAATGCACATTGGGCTGGCACAAGCAGTGACACTCTCTAATCTGGTTCCATCTCCTTCTAGGAAGCAACTGCTGACTTATATGAATGATGCCATGGAGTGTCAACCTGCTACTTCCTCCTCCCAATCACAAGGCAGCACCTCTATTTTGAGCACCTCTACTGCTGGGCTACTCTATCACTTGTCTGCAGGCTGATTTTCTTCCATTTCAGTTTTGCCTGTTGCTTCTTAGACATCTCTCCATTCAGCCCTGGGGAAATGAATTAAACTGCCTTTGAAGCTTTCCCAAGATCTGACTCATGAAATTTGAATGACATTAGCACAATGCCATTCTGGCGAGATTTACACCAGTTCCTCACTACTTAGAACAGCCTTACGCCAGTATACAAAAATCAGTATAGCAAGCTTCTTCCCAAATGATAACATTTCAAAGCATCTTGCATTTTCTTATCACTAGTTTATTGTTAGTAATTTAGGAAGTGAATTATTATAACTTTCATCAAAATGATGACTGCAAACTAATGCAGATGGGGTTTACACTGTACTTTCAACGACTTTACGGATGTGGAGCAGGAGCAGCTCCAAGGAATTTCCTGGCTGGTAGTCAATTTTTATTTTCATCATCCCTTTAGGGAGGTGAAGGGTTTTTGTTTTGCTTTTGGAATCAAGTCAGTCATAAATTGTGGAAGGTACAATCCATATGTATAATGTGTGGAGTTATAATGATGGCATGTTGCTTCTGCAAGTTTATAATATCTGCTTTAAAGTGCTTTATGTAATTTCCCTGATGGTTAATTATTTTTCAGATCTGTGCATGTGCCAAACTGTTAGGATTTACTACTTTTGCAGCATTGTTACAAGTCTTTTGATCTGGAAAATGCTAAATGATGAAATTCACGTGTTTAAGCTGATATTATTATATAACACACACGGGACTCATTTGTGTCGACTACTGGAGGAGTCTGTACAAAGTAAAATGTAAGTGGCCCGATACCATGCTTACTTCATATTATGTCTCTGTGATTGAGCAGATTTATTTTCATTCAATGTATCCATCTTCACCAGAGGTAAATAAATGAAGAGATTGAAACTGAGGAAAATCCTGATAATTTAGGCAAATATCCCTTTTATACTTCCAGCTGCACAAAACAAAATGCCTCATTACTTATAGTTCTCCAGAAAAGCAAAATGTTTATATTGTAGAAGGAAAGAAAAGTAAAGCCTTATTTGTATACAGCACTTTATCATATCTCGCATGTCTTAAAGTGCTTCACATACAGAATGTTACGACAGTGGGATTTTACATTCCCGCTGAAGTCAATGGGGTTTATAATGGCTCGCCGCATTTTACGGCCCCGTCCCCACCGAAACGGGGCCATAAAATTCTGCCCTGAATTATTCATTGAAGAGAAATGTTATGTAGATAAACATGAATTGCAGAAAGTGAGATTCTACCAAAGGCACTGAGATGAAAGGCAAGTGAGTCTGTTTTGGTAGTGTTGGTTCAGACAAAAAGTCAAAATAATTATACCCTATGAAAAGATAATTTACAGAAGCAATTTCTTAAAAAGCATATTTTTCTAAAGGACTACATGAACAAAGTTGTGTCAGTATTAACAATACCCAAATCAAGTATAGACCTGGCCTAAAGTTCATTTACCTTTTCTTGTATTATAGGTTTTACAAAGTTTGTCCTGACTTTCTTTCTATTTCTCTCTCTTTCTATCAGAATAAGGATTTGTGTTTGAATTACGCTCATTTCTTTTTTATTTGACAATTTTTCTCTCAATTTAAAAAAAAATTATTTGCATTTTCAGCTGTTACTTTCCTGATTTATTTTATTTTGCTGTTTCTCATTTCCCTCCACAGCCCCAACTATTCACAATATATATCAATGATGTGGATGAGGGAACCAAAAGTAACATTTCCACGTATGCTGACAACACAAAACTAGGTGGGATTGTGAGTGGTGAGGAGGATGTTAAGAGGCTTCAAGGCGATTTAGACACGTTGTGTGGGTGGGCAAATACATGGCAGATGCCCTATAACGTGGATAAGTGTGAAGTTATCCACTTTGGTAGAAAAAACAGAATGGCAGGGTATTATTTAAGTGGTGATAGATTGGGAAATGTTGATGTACCAAGGGATCTTGGCGTACAAGGACACCCATCACTGAAAGCAAGCATGCAGGTACAGCAAACAGTATGCTGGCCTTCATTGCGAGAGGACTTGAGTACAGGAGCAAGGATGTCTTACTGCAGCTGTACAGGGCCTTGATGATACCACACCTGGAGTATTGTGTGCAGTTTTAATCTCCTTACTTAAGAAAGGATACACTTGCCATAGAGGGAGTGCAGCGAAGGTTCACCAGGCTGATCCTTGGGATGGCAAGATTGTCATATGAGGAGAGATTGGGCCAACTAGGCCTGTATTGACTGGAGTTTAGAAGACTGAGAGGTGATCTCATTGAAATGTATAAAATTCTGACAGGGCTGGACAGACTGGATGCAGGGACAATGTTTCCTCTGGCTGGGGGGGTCTAGAACAAGGGGTCACAATCTCAGGATATGGGTTAGGCCATTTAGGACTGAGCTGAGGAGAAACTTCTTCACTCAGAGGGTAATGAACCTGTGGAATTCTCTAACACAGAAGGCTGTGGAGGCCAAGTCACTGAATATATTTAAGAAGGAAATAGATCAATTCCTAGGCTCTACAGGCATCAAGGGGTATGGGGAGTGAGCGGGAGTACGGTGTTGAGATAGAGGATCAGCCATGATCATATTGAATGGTGGAGCAGGCTCAAAGGGCTGAATGACCTACTCCTGCTTCTAATTTTCTATGCATGAAAATATGAAAGTGTTGCATCAGGATAGCTCCCTGACACATTCCCACTGCCAGAGAACTTTCTGGTCAGGCTAGGAATCAGATCAGCTGCCCGCTAGTGGAAAATCACTGATGAGGCTGAAAACTTGCCCCTAATTGGAGCCTGAACCAGCATAATTGGCTGCCCGTCTGCATGGAGTGGGCAGCCGATCCTACTCCTAGCCCACCCACTGGGAAAGTCCTGGGACACGGTTCCCTATGGAGGGGACTTCAGGCCCCTTAGAAAATGGGTGTCATCATACAGCAGGCGGCGGTGTCTCCCGACACTGGCAGCTCATTCAGGGGCTGGTGGAGAACAGCAGCTCATATAGACAGTGGGAGGAGGTGCCTTGGTGAGTTTTCGGGAACCAAATATGCACAGAGGACAATCTCTGCATCCAAAGACAGGAGCTTGAGGATCATGGGAAAAATTTTCTCCCCATCGGGCGGGCTGAGTGGGAGTAGGCGCGGGCGGGCGCACAACCGATTGCCACCCCGCTATGGCAAGTGATTGGCTGCGCGCCACCATTTTATGTGGGTGGGCCAATTAAAGCCCGCCCAGCGTGACGTGCACCCGGAAGCGCTGAGCGCTCCCTGTGCTGGCAGGAGGAGGCGACTGAGTCGGGGCCTGCAGCTTTGTGGAAACAGGCTGCACCTGCAGGCTGGTCCAGGACTGGGGAATAAGCTTTCAAAAATTCAAGGGATTCGCTTGCATGAAAGGGTGCTGAGGGGGGAACATGGCCAGAGGCAGATGAAGGGGCCCGGGCAGCACAGCCCCGCAGTGACAGGCAAGTACCTGGCTGCATGAAGTAATCTGCCTATCCAATGCAGATTAATCACCCTGCACGCTCAGACGGTTCAGTACTTGAGGTTGCCAGTGGGTGCAATCCAAAATAATTACTTCGATTGTGCTGTTGGAGCCTTTGTTTTATTTTTGATCTTTTTTTCCTTAATAGATTCTCTTCGCAGTGACTAATGAAAATAGCTTAGGTTTTATAACTACCAGTCAAAGAAAAATGCATTTCCACAACTAAAATGATTATTTACAATGTGCTCTTCATACATGGTCTGGGACGTCATGGGTCATGAGGGGTTCTTCCGAATTGATATAACAGAAAATGCTGGAAAAACTCAGCAGGTCTGACAGCATCTGTGGAGAGAGAAACAGAGTTAACGTTTCAAGTACGTATGACATTTCTTCAAAGCTTTTGCCTTGATGTTCATTACAAGCACTGCACTGGCTGATGGGGTCCTTAATCTCATTGCTCTGTTTTGAAAGTAGAGCACTTTTCTTTACCTTCCTCAGACTAGACTCGATTTCTTGATGGCTTGCGTAGATGGGCTTCAGTATCTCTTTAGGGATAATGACACTGATCCCTTTGTAAAAGATGTCATCTTGTGCAATCTATTCGTCTCTGTATGTTCAATACTCTCTCATTGCAACAGGTTTTGATGGTTTCAGGCCATCCTTTCATCACAACTTCTTGAAGCACTTGAAGAGTTGCATCTTGTTGCTTGGTTTTCTTGATCTGTGCAAGGCGCTTGTGTATCAGATTCGGTGTCTCTGCTGGGTTGATGACTGGAGCATGTTGTGCTGTTGCTTCATGTTGAATCTGGAAGATTTCATACTCTGTACTAGCATCATCAACTTCCATCAAAAGGGATGCAGCACTTGACAGCAAGTCAGCGATGTACAGCTGCCTCCCTTGCTTGTACTTCACTTCTAAATGATATCTCTGGAAACAAAGTAACATCCTTTGCAGACAGTTTGGAGCAGACAGAAGTGGTTTGAGAAAGATGCTTTAAAGTGGCTTGTGTCAGTCTGCCATCACTTTCACTCTCCGAAACAGGTGCTGATTAAAATGCTTACAACCCAAGCAAAGACAACAGCCAGGGGCACTCTCTCTCAATCTGTGCATATCATTGTTCAGTTTGCATTAATGCTCTGGATGTAAACACAACTGGTTGTCCTTGCCACATAAGGTTTGCTCTAAGTCCTGATCTGCTGGCATCACACTGCAGAGTGACTTTGTCATTGACATCATAGTACCTCAGCACTGGTATTTTTGTCACCAGTTGTTTGATGCGAGTGAAAGCTGCTCCTTGTTCTGTGCCCCAACTGAACATCCTTTGCTGCGAGTTTGTGTAGAGTTTCCACTCTAACAACAAATCAGACATGAACTTATAGGCCGTTCACAAATCCAACAAATCATTGGTATTTATTCAACCAGTTTCCTTCCCTAAAGGGCATTAATAAGTGATAACATAATTGGTTCACTACTGTTACCAACGTTTAAAAAAAACTGAATTTAACTACTACTATTGATGTGGTGAGAATTGAGCTCACTCTTTCTGCATGATTAGGATAGGTACCTAGATTACGAGTCTATTATCATAAACCACTACACTGCTGCATTCAATTAACTATCTGCTATTTTGCATTAACATCCTTTTACATATAGAATTTTCAGGTCCTCATTAATATGTCTGTCGACTGGAATTACTCTCGGGCTGTTGAGAGAAAGATAAATGTCTGAAACAGTCAATGCTGTTTGTAATGCCCAACATCATCTACCACCCAGTTCCTAATTAACCATAGGATTTGAAGATCAGAATTTGAATATTAGGCCTCTAGGTATTTGCCTGTGTTAGTAATTCTCATCAAAGTAATAAGATGCTCATCAGAGCTGGCATGTCAAGCATGCTTACCACATTGAATCAGTCACAACTGAGTTGGGCTGGTCATGTAACTTGTAGCCGAAGGGTCATGAAGACTCGAAACGTTAACTGATTTCTTCTCCACCGATGCTGCCAGACCTGCTGAGTTTTTCCAGGTAATTCTGTTTTTGTTATGTAACTTGAATGCCTGACACTCACTTACCAAAGCGAATCTTCAATGGAGAGCTTGAGCCTGGGTGCGCTCTCATGGCAGTCAAAGGAAGTGCTGCAAGGACATTCTGAAGGCTTCACTTAGGAGTCTTGGTATCAAGGCCCAGTCCTGGGAGAGGATCACCCAGGATCGCTGCACCTGGCACACCCAAATTAAAAAGGGTACTGCCTCCTTCGAAAGTAAGCACATATCAGAGACAGAAAGAAAATGCAGGGGAAGGAAATTCTGAGGCAGCAGCTCACCCAAAGCTCAATCGTCTGTGGTGTCCAGCGCTATATACAGCAGAACCCTCCGGGAGCAGATCAGTCTTAACAGTTATCTACGCACTCACCGGAACCCTACCAAATGCCCAGAATGACAGACATGGTTATCTTCACCTCAAAGGACAAACAACACAAGCCCAAATATTGCTTATAATTGTAGCTATGCCTTTTATGTTCCTATGTTTTAAATCCTAATATTCGTCAAATGATAAAACATAAAGCAATGTATGAAATAAAAGCAGAAAATGCTGCAATCACTAAGCAGGCCAAGCAACATCTGTGTGGAAACAACAGAGTTAACATTTCAGATTGATGACCATTTGTCAGTTCTGATGAAAAGTCATCAATCTGAGATGCCAATCCAATGTTTCTCCACAGTTGCTTCCTGACCTACTTTATATCCAGCATTTTCTGTTTTTGGTCTCAGAATATGGAATTGATTTTCTTGACAGAGAACTTTTTACTCTGCATTGAGTAAGCTCTGGCCTGTCCCTTCTGGTTTCCATTCTGCAAGGAATTTTGTTATACTGCTGATGAATAAACTTTACTGTGCTTTCCATCGTTGCTGATGTTATTCATCCCTCCGCTGGCATACTGCACCCACTGAATTGCACAACTAATCATCGAGACTGCCATTCACTTCCACTGGACCTCTGGATCGATCCACACTGACTGATGGCTGTTTCTCCACAGCTCGTCGATTGTCCAAAGTACCACAGGGAAACCTGTTCTCAGTCACATTCTGCCTTCAGACAACTCCTGAGTTGACTTGCCTTTCACACCTATCCTTGGATCTGGACATTAGTTAGTTGGTTCTCCAAGCTGACTCCACCTTATATACAATTCAGTGTCACTCCACCACAAGATCTCTGATTTTAAACGCTCAAAAAGCTGTTAATCTCTGGAAGGTTGAGGATGCTCCACCTTTGAATACATTTAAGGTTGGGATAGACAGATTTTTTGGCCTCACAGGGAACCAAGGGACATGGAGACCGACAGGCCAGCAAAATGGAGTTGAAGCCCAAGGTCAGCCATGATGGTATTGAATGGTGGAGCAGGCTCAGTGGGCCATATGGTTTACTCTTGCTCCTATTTCTTGTGTTCTCATGTCTTCATTTGTTTCCACTGCCTGGTATGAATAAAGATTAGAAAAATGCTCTAATTTTCCAAACTTAAGGCACTCAATCAATTATTCAATAGAAAGGTTAAGGCATTACCATCCAAACAATTACTGATCATCAGCATTTACACTTAATACTGATATCAAGATACCCAGTTGTCACACTACTGCAATAATTAGAATTAAGCGACTAAATAGGGAGGAAAGCAGGCTCTTGACTCAGTAAAGTCAATGAATAGGAGTTCTATGAAAAGAGCTGATTGAAAAATTTAAATAATGGTACAAAAGAGCAGAGTAGGTGAAGAGGGTGAAAACTCCCTTCACTATCAGAATCACCTCTTGCTCTATGTGTACTGCTCTTTTGTATCATTGGCGCATTGTCCGGGCAGTCCTCAATCATCACAAACACCACTGATTCAGCTTAATTACTTCCACAAATGTAACCAAATATTTAACTTGTAAATTGAAATTAGAAGGAGTTGTTGTATTATAAATAGGGCGGGGGGGTGGTGCAAAGGGCGGGAGTCAATGTTTCCCCATGGTTGCATAGTCTCTCAGGCAGTTTAAAGCATTCCAGACTCAAAGCAGTAAGGGTCACTCCAAAAAGATGTTCCAACATCAATTATTGCTGCTCAAACTCTGAGAGTCTTCAGGCTCAAAAATTCATCACTTTGACTGCATCTTATATTTCTCATTCTAACTTATCCCTAATGTATTGTAAGTATAAATCAGGAACTTTGAGACTGCAGTGTCAATGGCCCTCATTTACTAATATTTAAATCAGCTGTAAAAGGACTTTATGGACAAATCACAGGAAGGCCAAGTTGCATTTGGAAATGAGATGCAACAATCCTGGGTGAGGTGGGTGGGGGTGGTGAGGTTGTGGTTGGTGATTTAGGAGAACTGCTGTAAACAGCTCTTCAGCCCTAGATTGTTGGGCAGTAAAGTGAGGTACCTTGATTGTAGGTTCCAGAAATACTGAAAATGGCATGAAATTTTCTTTCCTGAACATATAGGTTCATGCTTTCAACAGGAGCACATGAAAAGTTAAATATCATCTTTTGCATGTTATGTTATCACCAGCCTGCCTGTCGCAGATGCATCTGTCCATGACAGTATCGGTAGGAGTGACCATCGCACAGTCGCTGTGGAGATGAAGTCCCGCCCTCACACTGAGGATACCCTCCATCGTGTTGTGTGGCACTACCAATGTGCTAAATGGGATAGATTCCGAACAGATCTAGCAATTTATGACTGGGCACTCAAGAGGTGCTGTGGGCCATCAGCAGCAGCAGAATTGTACTTGAACATAATCTGTAACCTCATGGCCCGGCATATCCCCCACTCTACCATTAGCATCAAACCAGGGGATCAACCCTGGTTCAATGAAGAATGCAGGAGGGCATGCCAGCAGCAGTACCAGGCATGCCTAAAAATGAGGTGTCAACCTGGTGAAGCTATATAACAGGACTATTTGCGTGCTAAACAGCATAAGCAGCAAGTGATAGACAGAGCTAAGGGATCTCACAACCAACGGATCAAATCTAAGCTCTGCCGTCCTGCCACATCCAGTCGTGAATGGTGGTGGACAATTAAACAACTCACTGGAGGAGGTGGCTCCACAAATATCCCCATCCTCAATGATGGAGGAGCCCAGCACAGCAGTGCAAAAGATAAGGCTGAAGCATTCGCAACAATCTTCAGCCAGAAGTGCCAAGTGGATATCTATTTCGGCCTCCTCCAGAGGTCCCCAGCATCACAGATGCCAGTCTTCAGCCAATTCGATTCACTCCATGTGATATCAAGAAATGGCTGAAGACACTGGATGCTGCAAAGGCTATGGGCCCTGACAATATTCCGGCAATAGTACTGAAGACTTGTGCTCCTGAACTAGCCGCGCCCCCAGCCAAGCATTTCCAGTACAGCTACAACACTGGCATCAACCCGGCTATGTGGAAAATTGCCCAGGTATGTCTTGTACACAAAAAGCAGGAATAGTCCAACCCAGCCAATTACTGCCCCATCAGTCTACTCTCGATCATCAGTAAAGTAATGGAAGGGGTCATCAACAGTGCTATCAAGCGGCACTTGCTTAGCAATAACCTGCTCACTGATGCCCAGTTTGTGTCCCCCCAGGGCCACTCAGCTCCTGACCTAATTATAGCCTTGGTTCAAACATGGACAAAAGAGCTGAACTCCCGAGGTGAGGTGAGAGTGACTGCCCTTGACATCAAGGCAGCATTTGACTGCATGTGGCATCAAGGAGCCCTAGCAAAACTGAAGTCAGTGGGAATCAGGGGGAAAACACTCCATTAGCTGGAGTCATACCTAGCACAAAGAAAGATGGTTGTGGTTGTTGGAGGTCAGTCATCTCAGCTCCAGGACATCACTGCAGGAGTTCCCCAGGGTAGTGTCCTAGACCCAACCATCTTCAGCTGCTTCATCAATGACCTTCCTTCCATCATAAGGTCAGAAGTGGGGATGTTCGCTGATGAGTGCACAATGTTCAGCACCATTTGCAACTCCTCAGATACTGAAGCAATCCATGTCCAAATGCAGCAAGACCTGGACAATATCCAGGCTTGGGCTGACATGTTGCAAGTAACATTCATGCCACACAAGTGTTAGGCAATGACCATCTCCAACAAGAGAGAATCTAACCATCGCCCCTTGATGTTCAATGGCATTACCACCACTGAATCCCCCACTTTCAAAATCCTGGGGGTTACCATTGACCAGAAACTGAACTGAACTAGCCATATAAATACTGTGGCTACAAGAGCAGGTCAGAGGCTAGCAAGCGTGCGATGAGTAACTCGCCTCCTGATTGCCCAAAGCCTGTCCAGCATCGACAAGGCACATGTCAGAAATGTGATGGAATACTCCCCACTTGCCTGGATGAGTGCAGCTCCTACAACATTCAAGAAGCTGGACACTATCCAGGACAAAGCAGTCCGCTTGATTGGCACCACATCCACAAACATTCACTCCTTCCACCACTGATGCACAGTAGCAGCAGTGCGTACCATCTACAAGATGCACTGCAGGAATTCACCGAGGCTTCTTCGGCAGCACCTTCCAAACCCACGACTGCCACAAGCTAGAAGGACAAGGGCAGCAGATAGATGTGAACACAACATCTGGAAGTTCCCCTCCAAGTCACTCACCATATTGACTTGGAAATATATCACTGTTCTGTCACTGTCGCTGGGTCAAAATGCTGGAACTTCCTCCCTAACAGCACTGTGGGTGTACCTACACCACATGGACGGCAGTAGTTCAAGAAGGCAGCTCACCACCGCCTTCTCAAGGGCAATTAGGGATGGGCAATAAATGCTGGCTGAGCCAGCGAAGCCCACACCCCGTGAATGAATAAAGAAAAAGTCACAATCATTTGTTCTTCTTCATCTATTGGCATATTAGCTCCTTTGATCAAAATTGATACATTTCTTCCATTGCTAAAGTTGTTTCTGAGTAACCTGCTTTTCTCAACAACTCTGTATCTCTATAGGCCTCAAGTCCATCTAGGCCTTGAGTGTTCCCTTTCTATCTGTTGACATTTCTCCAACAAATCATTTGCACATGATAGATGAAAAAGCTTGCCTCATGTCATACGATGTTTCCCATCATTGGAGTGGCCAAAAGCAGGGCTAAAACCATTGAAGTTCACAGTGTTTTCATACCTAATCTCCCTTCCTACATCCCACTTGCTCCTTGTCCCACAATTACCTTTAATTTACAAGCTACACATGGTGTAAACATACAACTCTTGCTTCCCCCCACCCAACCAACCCCCCTCCACCCCCCCCCCCCCCCCCCCAACCACAACCCCCCCACCCCCGGCCTCTTCGCCTCCCCCTAACACAACTCCATTGTACCTTCCTTTCAGATACCCATCAACTACAAACTGGCCAGACAGTGACACAGGAATAACAACTGGTAGAGGAAGAGCACTGATGTATGATCCAAGATGCGCGTTGGAACCCAGCAGAAGTCCTGATGCACTGACTCTGTGGGGATTGCCTGGTATGTTTGAACTTCTGATGGGCAATTCCCCTGCTCCCTGGGACCCACTGAAAAAGTCTCCGATTCCGAGTAGCGTCAGAGACTTCAGATAGTTCTGATTTACTTACCTGGATAGACACCCAGGAAATGTCAGACAGAAAATTTCTGGTCTAAGTCCTGGGTAACTATACAACCAACTCCCCAACTCCCTCTTTGACCCCCAACTACACCCCTGTCCCCCTAACTACCCCCGATCACCCTCCCCAAGCCCCCAACTCCCCAACGAGCTGACCTGACTAAACCTCATCACCCGAGTACCCTTCTCATCCCCTGACTGCACCTTGATCCAACCTGACTAGCTCCTGACCTGACCCTCCCAACCCAATTACCCCCAGACTGAGCTACCCACTCAACCCCAACCCATCTCACTCATCTCACCCACCTGCCACCCTACTCACCTGCCACCCTACCACCTCACCCACTTGCCACCCTATCCATCAGCCACCCTGCCACCCTATGCAGCTGCCACCCTACCACATCACCCACCTTCAACCCTACCCACCCTACCCACTTACCTCATCCACCATACCCATTTACCCACTTACCTCAGCCACCTATCCACCCTACCACCCTACCCATTTACTCATTTATCCACTCACCCATTCACCCAATCACTAACATTCATTCATCACCTATTTACTAACATTCACACTGAACATTTAAACTTACCATACAGCAGCTAGTGCTGGAAAAGGGGTTGTGGCTTCTGCACTGATCCACTTTGCTGGTATCCTGTGCTGATGCAGTTCTGCATTGTGGATCAGAAGTCGGAGCCTTTTCAATGCCTCCAGATGAGTGAGAAATTTTCTGTCTGATCAGTGTCGTACACAGGGGTTCCAAATCTTCCCCTACCATGTGTTACTCCTGCACCACTACCTGGCCAGTTTCTAGTTCTTGGGTATCTGAAAGGAAAAAGGTACAAAGATAGAGTAGTGGTGAGGCAAGAGGGAGAAGCAAGAGACGTATGTTTACACCACACGTAGCTTGTAAATCAAAAGCAATTGTAGAATGAGAGGGAAGTAGGATGTGAAAAGCATGATTAAGTGTGAAAACATAGGCTTGCCAGAAAGCCTGTGTACAATGTCAAGGTGCGTGGAAAAGTCCTACACTAGCCTGACTCAGGGTTTTGCACAGAGCTTTGAAGCCTATTGTTTCCAGTGTGAAAATGGTGGCCTACTCCATTGCACACAATTGTGGACCCAATCATGTAGCATCTGATTGGCAATGTCAATCTTCCTTTGCAGCCCAAGAGAGGCCACCCAACACCTGAGTGCTAGTGTGGAAGCTCAGATTGGAGGTACATAAGCTCAGCTTGTTGCCATGCAATTTCTGACTTCTACCATCGTGGCTGTGGTTGCCAGTGTTCAACTGCAGCTTTCAGATCAGGAGACCAGCAATCTGCCCTCCAACAGATCAGTGGGGCTGCTGAGGAACTGCCCTGAGGCAGTGGCTTCCCAGAGCATAGCACTGTTTACCTTTCTCAGGGTGACAACATTCATCCTCCCACTCCACCAGTGCCCTTACTGTAGCCTGTCAGCCAACTAGCCCAGATATTGCTGCTCCATGCCAATGGGTGCAGTTTGATAGCAAGCAGTCCAGAGCCAGAGCTGGTCAAGGTCATCCTGCAAGGCCACCTGTAGTTTCTCTGAGTGAAAATCAGCAGCTTTTCACCAGCCTTGCTGCAATCACTGGAGTGGATATTTCCAGTCTCTCTCTGTCTGGTTTCTACTCAATTTAGGATTCACATGATGAAAATACATGTCTGTGGTGTAATATATAATACATACAAACGTAATTATTGTTTTTTAAAAATCTCTAGTAAGGATGAGCAATCCCTTCCACAACAGCGTGCACCTTTAAATACATTACTTGATTTTAATCTGAGGTGAAATTGTACCATGTTGCAGTAAAACATTGCAGTGAAATAAGCTTTTTGCCAAATGTTGTAAAGAAGTTATTTACCTTGCATGCTTTTTGTTTATATAAACCTCCATAACTTGAACTCATCCATAACTCTGCTGCTCATATCCTAACTCGCACCAAGTCGTGTCCTCCCCCGTGTGGGCTGACCAACATGGGTTCCTGGCTCGACAACACCCTGAGTTTAAAATTCTCATCCTTGTTTTCAAATCCTTCTATGGTCTTGCACTTGTCCATCTTGTCCAGTCCAATTCACTGAGGTCTTTGTTCCTCCAGTTCTGGCCTCTTGCACATCCCCAATTTTAATATCTCGACCATTGTCTTCATCTGCCAAGGTCCCAAGATCTGGAATTGCCTCCCTAAACCCATCTTCCTCTCTACCTTTCCCTCCTCCTCCTTTCAAGATGCTTCTGATAACCAACCTCTTTGACCCAGTTTTTGGTCACCCATCCTGGTTTCTCCTTATGTGGCTTGGTGTTTGACAATGTTCCAGTGAAGTGCTTTGTAATTTTTTACTACATTAAGGTGCTATATAAATGCAACCATATAAATTCACTCCCTCAACATCTGGCTGGTGTGTAACCAAGCTCAATGCAGGCTGCAGGTCAGAGCCCACTATCCTGGAAGCCAATCCATCCCACCATTAGCATTGAGCCACCACAAAAACTAAAGGGTGGCTACGAGGCAGCAAAAGCTATCTGCTGACCACCTGGTTCGTGACTCTGGTGCACAACCCATGCATAGATGGGCAGCATACTAATGATGAGAGCCATGCTACCATCAAAATGTCATTGAGCAGACCATTGGGGTACCTAAGCAACACTTCCACTGCCTGGACTGCTCTGAGGGAGACTTACAGTTCTCTTAAGAGCATATCTCATGACAGGTCAAGTTCTGCTGTGTCCTGCACAACATTGCCATCATGAGGGACCAGCCCTTGCTACCCGATATGCAGTGAGCAGCAGAGGAAGAGGAGAACATGCAAGGGAGGAGGAATCAGTACTTCCCATTTCTGACCAGATTGTCTGAGATCACCTCACAACTGGGACGCAACTCCAATTCCCCATTCACCAGGATACAAACACCCTTAATAACGAACACAATAAAACAAATATGCCCAACCAACTTTATCAATCAAACCATCCAAAATTTCATACACAAACCAACTAATCACCCGTGTGCATTCCTTTATTTCCTGTTTTCCATCTGTTTTTGCCCTTCCTAGTGCTCCTATGCAATGCTAGTCTAGTAACTGCAGCATGGTTGATGGAAGGTTGCTGACATTCAGTGGTGCAGTCTGCAGGTGGTCCTGCAGGATGTCCTCAAGCAGCTATGACCCTAGAAGGTCCCGATTCAGATTGCACCACTTTGGTTGACAGCCAACAGCAAGGGCACTGACAGAGTGGCAGTGGCAGAAGGACAAAGGCTGTCATCCTGAGAGAGGACAACAGGCCAGTGCTCCGTGATGGCAGCAGTCTGAGCTTCCACTGCAGCATTCAGGCAGTGCTGTGCTGCAATGGAACTTAGGCATCAGGCATCAGATGCTGCATTGTGGTTGGGTCCAGAAATGTGCTGATGGAGTTGGCCACCACTTCCACACAAGAAAGGATGGCACCAAACTCTGTACAAAGCCACTTTTACGGTTGCTACTGGACTCTTTCTTGCTCTTTGACAATGACATCTTGCTTTCTAGTAACCGTGCCAATGCACCAAGCATGCCCATCAGCCTTTTTCTGTAGGGCTGCCCCATTGAAGTCATCATCTGAGTACTCTGGATTAGAACTCATGTGTGACCTCACTTTCTAGGAGGTTGGCACCTGCGCTACCCTCTTCCCCTGCCCTGGCTGCGGGCCATTCATGCCTAATGTATCACAATCCTGCCACTATGATATCCTCTAAAGTACGTAGTGCCAGGACCTGAGTTGGTGGCTGTAAGTGTGAGATCAATTGAAGGAGTTTCTTTTCTATCAGTCTCTTCTTCCTCTTCCTCTGTTTACTTCTACATTACTACCCGACCAGCTGGCAGCCCTACCTGAAAGGAGGAAGGCACAAGGTGGTGCTGCCAGGGGTGGGTCATGGGGGAACTAAGAGTTGCATGCTTATGTCAACTGTAGCCTGTATATCAGAAGAGACTATGAAATGATGGGGGGAAAGTATCATATAAGAAGGAAGATCAGGCATGAGTATACTGTCATCTTCGATGCTTTCAACCCTACTGCTGACCATGGCCTCAGTCATGGCTGCTCCATTGGTGACAAACACAAGCTCTTCCACCAGGATGAGGACATGTAGCTGTTCCTGTTCCCTGCTGACTAACTGCTGTTGCCTGTGGTTTTGTGCCACCTTGACCTGCAATAGAGAAGAACACATGTCCATCAGTGTGGTTTATTGGTGTAATGTGTTTGGGTGATGTGCCTGTCAAGGTTGAATAGCTGTCTATGCAAGCTGTGAGATGTGTGTGTGAGGCTTACAGCAGTGCTAAGTGTGCAATGAGATGAAACTATGAAAGTTGGGTATGAGTTGTGATTATTAGAGGCTGTTAGTTGGTGAGTGATGGGGGTCTGATTCATGGAGCAATGTTTGAGGCTAGTTGTGCAGTTAAAATCATAGAATCATAGAATGGTCACAGAGCACAGATGTGGCCCATCGATTCTTTGCCAACTCTCTGCAAAAGCTACTGGGCTTATCTAATTCTGGCCTCTTGAGCATTTGTATGGCAGTCTATCGGTATGTCAGTATTTGGCATACGGCATTTCAAGCTGCATTCACTGACCTTGATCACTGCATCCAGGTCCTCAGGGCTACACTTCTGACAGTGGCAGCAATGGCGATCTGCTCCCACTGCCTGCCTGGAGGGCCTTCTCCTTCCCTGTGGAAAGAGGACCTCTCTCCTCCCAGCCACCTCCTGCACCAAAGCCTCCAGTGTGACATTGAAGAATCTTGAGCCCTGTTTCTGCCATGTTGTGTCATTCTGGCATCTTTCCCATTCTCAAATGACTTCCAGCATTTGTTCCTGTCAAAATGCACTTTCCCTTTAAGAAGTGCAAGCTGGTTTGAAGTATAATGCAGACAATCTTGAACACATGCTAGCCTCTCCTGACTTTTGTACCCCCTGCTCAGGTGTACAGTCATTCAATAGCTCACTTAGCGCTGGCTGCCCACTGAAATCATATAAGTGAGCAGGCATCACAAAGTTTGCAGTTTGCTTGCATCGGAAGGCATGGACACATGTTCATTACGATCCCTGTGCCTATTTCCAGACCTTGGTGAAGTTCACAGCCAGTTACTCAAATAAGTAGCCTAGCTATGTATTTATTTATAGCAGCAGCTGTATGCGAGAGGATCACAGGCCACATTGTCCTTTTCTTGCTGACACACTAAATGCCAGCCATCATGATTCTGTTTTGTGGGAGTTCATTCCATTTTAAATTATTCATATTATGATTGCTGTTTCATAAACCATTTTGCTGGCATTTTTTTTCATTAACCAACAGCAGAGATTTCTTTGTTGTGCCTTCATTATGAAGATTTGCCTTAATCTTTCAAGTTTTACACTGAACTCGAATTGATTCTGATTTAAAATGGGGACTAAAATGGAGCTTAATGTAACTCTTGGAAAATTGAGAACAATAAATAATTACTTAATAACTAATACTAATTGTTCATTAATATAATTGGTATTTTTACTGTTAAAATAATTTTATGGCATATTTTTAAATATTCTCCAAGGAGGACACACAGGGGGTTAGCAATAACATCTTCACAGGTCATTAATTGGCAAAAGTATCAGTGTTACTTCAGATGTTTGAAGTCAAAATGTATCTCAGCAATAAATGCTAACTGTATGTTTGCATATCACTTCACAGTATATGTTCATACATCTCATTACTTCTCCCAGAGTATTGCAATACATTTTTCTCCCCTTAAGGGACATTTGTCATTGCCACAAGGAATTAGGATTTATTTTCAAGAGGGGAATAAGAGAGTGGTTTTGCTTGTTCCTGAGCTTGCCCTGAATAATTGTCAAAATTAATGACTAGCCAGCTGTGGCAAATGTGGAGAATTTGTTTGGATAATTCAGTATAGGACCTGAAATCAATACTGTGCTCACAACTGCAGGAGGGAGATTAATGATTATTTGATAAAGCTTCTTACATCTGGCTCAATTACTCTGTCAACATATGAAGAGATCAAGAATGACATTTTCTTCTGCATTATTTGTATTAACATGTGTTAATCAATCTGGTAGCACAAGATATACAGCTTTCATCTTTTTCATCTAACCTAGAGGCATTGGTGCAGACTGCAACTCTGGAATAAACTAATTTATAACTATTATTAGGTGTGTGTGGTAATTCCTATTTGTTAACCCAGTTTGAATTATCAAGTGAAGGTTTTAATCCTGTGTTTTTTGGAAATTTATTAGCTGGTGAAAATGATTACAAATGTATAACAAACTTAAAAGCTTCATGGAGTAAAAGTGAATATAAAGATATAGTTTATCCATCTAGAAATGGTTCATGAAATTGTTATTGATGGCCAGCACTTTTATGTTTGCTTGACATGTATTTTGTAGAAGATACTGCAAGTGTCCAGACAACATATTGTTATCTAAAAAAGCATTTGATAAATTTTTATCACCGTATGTTTGATAACCTCTCAAATGGGATTGCATCAGTGGTAGTTTGTTCAGTGGAAGCACCTGACTCTAAATCACTTGTATTCTTATTGCAGTGCTCTGGGTCAGCATAACACATTTTATTTATTTGAAAATCATCCATAATTCCCAATCATTCACAAAGAATTTGCATGCCTATGCTGTTTGCTGTAGCAAAATGGTAACATGAAATAATAAAGAAACAGCAACAGAGTCTGGATATTTGATGGTTTTCAACCTTTACTGCATGCTTGTGGAGTGACATGGTATTTTTTCACCATATATGTGCACAGCCAATCTCTACCTATCAGCTACACTCCGTAAGGTAAACTAGTCTTGTCATTTATACAAACAGTATTGTAAACCCTCAAAAATGAGGTTCTATGATCTTGCGGTTGGAGGAGTTGATTTTAGCTGTATAACTGCTGTGAGTGGTCATATGAACTTTGTATCTGTGAGGCTCCATATACAAAAAATAAGTTGCAGCCAAACGCAGGACACCATCCCTCCACTCTGCATGTTCACTTTCAGTTTCCTGCAGCCGCCATCTGTCTAAAGCTAGAGCAAAGTTTCAAATATTCTTATAGTTAAAAAAAATCACAAAGATTTCTCTACCTTCTTATTTACTTTTAAAATTCATGGGGATTAAATTGGGCTGTGTAATGACTGATTTAGGTGCTATATGTGGCCAACTAAAACTTGAAAATATGGTCTGGGATGCAGAAAATGCATAGGACACCATCTCGGACAAGAGGTTGTCACTTACGTGCCTAATGACTGCTGGCAGCATACATACCAGGGAGATCATGGCACCAATCCCTGTGCAATGGTGATTTGAATTCATCGTTGGTATTTATTTTCCAACACTCTAGCCCCATGCCCTGTCTTAACCTCACACAGCTGAATACAACGTTAAACAGAATGAAATGTTACGAATCCCATACAGATCCAACACTTCTTAAAAAGAAAGGAATCCCCATGATGCCAACAGAAAGAAAACCATTGATCTAAACTTCACTTCTTAAAACTTTTACTGCAACAAACCAACAAAAATCAACATAATTCAAACTTGAAATAACTGGTGAAGGAGATTTCAAATAAAAATGTAAATTTCATTTTGAACAGTTGATACAATAAAGATACGTCTCACCTACTTATTCTACGGAGTTGAGACATGTGAGAGGTGCTCTCACTGAAGAGTTATGAAATTCTTAGATCGTTTGACAAGATTGATGCTTAGAGACTGTTTCTCTTGGCTGGATAATCTAGGATTATGGGGTGGGATAAGGAGTTTGCCATTTAGGACTAAGATGAGAAATTTCTTACACAGGCACATAGGAACCTATGGCCATTTGACCCCTCACCAATTAGAGGGTTGAGATTCTTTGGAATCCATTTTCCTGGTTGGCTGTGGATTGATAGATTTTTGAGCATTAAGGGAATCAAGGGATCTATGGAATATAGGGCGGGAAGAGGGAATTGGTATAGAAGATCACCTTTGGACTTATTGAATGGAGGAATTTTTTTTTTAATGTTGTTCATCTATATTTTAGCTTCTATCTTAACCCAGCTATATAATTTATTTTGTTACATGAGAATTTAACTTAAAAGTGAAGTGCTTTTAACTTCTGGTTTGCAGTGTGTGAATACTTTAATGTGATTGGCTGCTTACCTGCTTGCTGACATCACTGCTGCAGCACACCTGATTTGGTGTCAGATTTGAACTGTAGCTGGAAAAGGGGGAATTCCCATCACAGAGACCACGAGATCTTTGTCAGCTGCTTTCTTCAAGGTTCACAGTGAGTTCCCTCGCTTCACCGCTGACAGCAAAATGAAGTTTCGATATTATTTATTTCAATGGTGTTTGTGGGACCATGCTGCATGCAAATTGACTGCTCCATTTGTTGACACTGATTGCACTTCAAAAGTGCTTTATTTGTTGTGAAGATCTTTGGGGCTTCCTGAGGGCATGAAAGGTCCTACAGAATCACAGAATTTTAATGGCACAGAAGGAGGCCATTCGGCCCATCTTGTCTGCACCGGCTTTCCGAATGAGCATTATGACCTAATGCCATTGCCCTGCCTTTTCCCTGTACCCCTGCACTTGTTTCTATTCAAATAATCATCTAATGTCCTCTTGAGTGCCTCGATTGAACCTGCCTCCACCACGCTTCCAGTCGGTGTGTTCCAGACCTGAACCACTCATTTTGTGAAAATGTTTTTTCTCATGTCACATTTGCTTCTTTTGCAAATCACTTTAAATCTGTGCCCTCTCGTTCTTGATCCTTTTACGAGCGAGAACAACTTCTCCCCATCTACTTTGTCCAGCCCTCCCCCCACTCATGATTTTGAATATCTCTATCAAATCTCCTCTTAGCCTTCTTCTCTCCAAGGAGAACAGTCCCAACCTCTCCAATCTATCCTCATAGCTGAAGTTTCTCATCCCTGGAACCATTATTGTAAACCTCTTCTGCACTGTCTCCAATGTGTTTACATCCTTCCTATAGTGTGATGCCCAGAACTGTGCACAATACTCCAGCTGAGGTCTAATGAGTGTCTTATATAAATTCAGCATAACCTCCCTGCTCCTGTACTCTATGCCCCTATTAATAAAACCCAGGATACTATATGCTTTATTAACTGCTCTCTCCACCTGTTCTGCCACCTTCAATGATCTATGCACATATACACCCAGCTCTTTCCGCTCCTGCACCCCCTGAAAATTTCACCCCTTACTTTATATTGTCTGTCCATGTTCTTCCTACCAAAATGCATCACCTCACACTTCTCCGAATTGAACTTCATCTGCCACCTATCTGCCCACTCCACCAACTGTCCCCTTGAAGTTCCACACTGCCCTCCTCGCAGTTCACAACACTCCCAAGCTTCATATCATCCGCAAGCTTTGAAATTGTTCTTTGCACACCAAGATCTAGATCATTATCAAAAAAGGCAAGGGTCCCAATACTGACCCCTGGGGAACTCCACTACAAACCTTCCTCCAGCCTGAAAAATATCCATTGACCATTACTCTCCGCTTCCTACTTTTCAGCCAATTTTGTATCCGCATTGCTACTGTCCCTTTTATTCCATGAACAATAATTTTTCTCACAGGCCTGTTGTGTGGTACTGTGTCAAATGCCATTTGAAAGTCCATGTACACCACATCAACAGCATTACCCTCATCGACCTTTTCTGTTACCTTTTCAAAAACCTCCTGAAAGTTAGTTAAACATGATTCCCCCTTTAGAAATCCATGCTGGCTCTTCCTTATCAACATAAATGTAAGTTCCTTCTATCGTTCCCTCTGCCTTGTATCAACTGAGTGTCAGAATCTATGTGCTAAACTATTATTTTGCAGCTATCTTTTATATAAAAGGTGCTTATGTTTTTTTCCTTGTGTTTCAAACCATTGCAGGAGCCAGTCTGAATTTTATATTTGGAAATTCTAAATTCTATTCTATTCTCAGATTCAAATGTTTGCAACTCTTTAAATAGTCCTAAAAGTCCCTTGCAGGACTTTGCAGGTTTGATAGCACCTGTGGAGAGAAAGACAGAGTTAACGTTTTGAGTCCGTATGATTCTTCTTCAGAGCATTCAGGGACTTCTGAAGAAGAGTCATACGGACTCGAAACATTAACTCTGTCTTTCTCTCCACAGATGCTATCAGATCAGCTGATTTTTTCCAGCATTTTTTTGATTTTGTTTCAGATTTCCAGCATCCACAGTATTTTGCCTTTATCCTTGCAGGACTTGTTGGATTTAGAGAGCTTTTGACCATATTTGAAAATAACTGGCTGTCATAACAGCCTGTGTTTGTCTGAAAATAGTTTGGATTTCCCTTTGAGATTTGAAGCCAACTTGGTGAAAATTGCAGCATTTGTGTCGAGTTAAACTTGAGGTAAGATTCCAACTAGTTTTTTTTTAACTCCAAATAGAATTAAAGGAAGCTCTGCAATCTAAAAAATAGAAGTGCTTTCTTTTCATAATAGCGGAATCGTACTTACAATTACCCTTCTGAATTCATGATCTTTTTCAGCGGTGGCAAGTAAAAGGGAGTAAAGGGTGGGCCAGCTATTGCAAAATGAGAAACAAAAACAGAAAATGCTGAGAAAACTCAGCAGGTCTAACAGCACCTGTGGAGAGAAAGACAGAGTTAATGTTTCGAGTCCATATGACTCTTCTTCAGAGCTAAAGAGAAGTAAAAATGTGATGAAATTTATACTGTTTAAGAGGAGTGGGGCAGGTGAAGCTGGATAGAAGGCCAACGATAGGTGGGGGCAAAGGAGAGATTGACAAAGATGTCATGGACAAAAGGACAAAGGGGTGTTAATGGTAGTTTTACTGGCTAAAGGAGGTGCTGATGGTGGCATTAAGCTCAGAAAGCAGAATGTGATAATAACAGGACAAGGGTAAGCACTCTGGAAAGAACAACATGAACAAGTGGCAGATGGCCCTTGTGGGGGTGGGGTGGGGTGGGGGGAGGGGTTGGGGGGGTGTCGTCGGTGATGGGAACAAAGATTGAAAATAGGATAAAAGGTAGGGATAAAACAATGAATAAAAATGAAAATAAATAAAAATAAAAATAAGTGGTAAAAAATAAAAATTAAAATGAATATTGAAAAAAGGCAATTAAAAAAAGGGGTGAGGATGGAGGAGAGAGTTCATGGTCTGAAGTTGTTGAACTCAATGTTAAGTCCGCAAGGCTGTAAAGTGCCTAATCGGAAGATGAGGTGCTGTTCCTCCAGTTTGCGTTGAGCTTCACTGGAACATTGCAGCAAGCCAAGGACGGACATGTGGGCATGAGAGCAGGATAAAATAGCAAGCGACAGGGAGGTCTGGGTCATGCTTGCGGACAGACCAAAGGTGTTCTGCAAAGCGGTCACCCAGTCTGCATTTGGTCTCTCCAATGTATTGGACACGTGACTGGTGGTCCTTGTGGAGGGAGGGACGATGGTGGGAAAAATAAGATTGAAAATAGGATAAAAGGTAGGTCTGTGTTTGGTCTCTCCGATGTATTGGAGAGACCAAACGCAGACTGGATGACCGCTTTTCGGAACACCTTCGGTCTGTCCACAAGCATGACCCAAACCTTCCTGTCGCTTGCTTTTTCATCCTGCTCTCATGCCCACATGTCCGTCCTTGGCTTGCTGCAATGTTCCAGTGAAGCCCAATGCAAACTAGAGGAACAGCACCTCATCTTCCGATTAGGCACTTTACAACCTTCTGGACTTAACATTGAGTTCAACAACTTCAGGCCAAGAACTCTCTTCTCCAACCTCACCCTTTTTTTAATCCCCTTTTTTCAATATTCGTTTTAATTTTAAAATTTTTATTTTTATTTTTTATCCACTTATTTTTATTTTTATTTATTTTCATTTTTATTAATTGTTTTATCCCCACCTTTTATCCTATTTTTAATCTTTTTTCCCACCACCATCCCCTCCCCCAACCCAGCCCCACAAGGGTCATCTGTCACTTGTTCATGTTGTCCTTTCCAGAGTGCTTACCCTTGTCCTGCTATTATCATATTCTGCTTTCTGAGCTTAATGCCACCATCAGCACCTCCTTTAGCCAGTACCACTACCATTAACACCCCTTTGTCCTTTTGTCCATGACATCTTTGGCAATCTCTCCTTTGCCCCCACCTATCACTGGCCTTCTATCCAGCTTCACCTGCTCCACCCCCCTTAAATAGTATAAATCTCATCCCATTTTTACATCTATTTAGCTCTGAAAAAGAGTCATAAGGACTCAAAACGTTAACTCTGCTTTTCTCTCCACAGATGCTGTTGGACCTGCTGAGTTTTTCCAGCATTTTCTGTTTTTGTTTCAGACTTCCAGCATCCGCAGTATTTTGCTTGTATCGTATCGCAAAATGAGTATTATTTATTTGATTTAAGTGTGGCATTGGTGGTGACTTTAGAGCAGATCCTTTCTATACACTCTTTGCTCACAGAATACTGCGTGGCACTCAGGGACTCTATATGGGAGATGGGACAGGGGAAATGTTTTAGAAAAATAGTTGCCTCTGATATCCTTTCCCTTTTATGTCTGCCGAATCAATATAATTTATGCAAATAACTATTTTGAACAAGAACAGAATTTCCTCCTCCCCTTTCCTGACTTGCGATATCATCAGAGGAACCTGCTGGGGAGTCAGCATCAGTTTGTGGGAAATAAACTAGATAAAACAGAGAATATTTAAATATTATTAAAATAATCTTCAGCATTTCAGCTACTTAAAATTCAGTACTAAAACGGAAGTCAGCAGTGCTCTTAAATTGTTCAATCCAATCTAAGACCTGTCATTTTCCACATAAATTCTTTATTTACAGAGCTGTAAAGCTCCATAGCAGGGTTTTATCTTATCAGCAATACCACTCCCTTATCAGCAGCAGCAATCAAAGTGCAGCATTGAGAGTAGCTTTTCTTATTTCTTTGCTCTTTAATTAGATCACTACAAGATTTAACTCTTGAGGAGGAAATAAAGGGCATTTTCCAGACTCTGAGGCTTTATTTGCTTAGTGCTGAAGCAGTGCAAACTGAGAAATGATTAGGTCTGGAACAATCACAGGCTTGGACCGAATTGGCACTTTTGCTGAAATGCTTTGAGAAAAACATCTTGCAAACAATTTGTATGGCAAATAAAAGGGGACATCTTCCAATATTTTATTGAGTGTTAGGGTGCTTAGATCAAGTCCCTCTAGTGTTATTTTAAGAGAGATATTGAATTGACTTCTGCCTTAAATAGCACTTGCAGGAATTTGGTGCCTTATGAGCTCTCACCCACTGATCCCACCAGAAAATTGTGTTTCTAATTTCCAGATTATCGATATAAGATTACTTCTTGATAGGCTCAAGCCTTCAGAAAGCACACAGTTTTGAATGGAATGAAGAACATACAAGGCCAATTGTGCAATCTTGGTTGGGTCCCCATATTGGGGGGCATTGATGCCTTCTCAGTGTCTGATGCACAGTTAAAGAAATAGAGTAGAAACCATTTTCAGAGAACAATAGATGACACCTCCAGTTAAGTGCATGAATACAAAAGTAAAACAGTCATCTCTAGATGCACTCAATACCTGAACCAAATAATGTCACACTCGTGTAACCCTGAGCCTATTTTAGAACCTCTGGCTAAAGCAGCATTTCACAGTAGCTACTGGTCATTAGGAACATGAACAAAGGGAACTCCTAGTTATCACTCTTACCTGCCCACAACTCCAGCAACAAGTGTGAAAAGTTCATGGACTTCTTTGTCATTAAGATTGAGACAACCTATTGATTCTTTGTTGTTTCCCTCCTTCCCCAAATTCACCCAAAAGTGCCTCAAAGTACTCAATTGTTATGGACAGAATCTGCTCATTCTCTAGTTTCTTTCCTATCTCTCTGATGCCTCCAGCTCATCTTGTTAATGAGACAAGATGCCCCCTCAGCCCCATCCCACTAAACTGCTGACCATTCAACATTGCTTTCCAACCTCCTTGTAAATGGTACCCCCTCCTCTGGTACTTTCCCCCTCTCTTTCAAAACCACACTCATCATGGCATCCTCAAAAAAGTTGTTGGAAATGCTTAATGCTTTAATAGTGCATTGGAGCTACAGTAAACACTTGGGGCTGAATTTTATGGTCCTCTGTCAGTGGGTTTGAACGCAGAGGAGTGAGGGGGGGGCTTGTAAAATGCAGCACGTGGCCTGCCCACTATCTACCCGCCCGCCCCGACCTGTTTCCTGTTTAATCGGGCGGAGATGCAGTGGATGCATGGGGCAGCATGCCTGCCCTTGGGCCTATTGTGGCCCTTAAGGTGCCTCATCCTGCCCTCACTGCAATTTTAGCCAGGGGAAGGCCATACCAAGCAAGGCCAATGTCAAGCATGTTGGGCAAGGTGGAGGTGGTCTCCTCCCAGGGTCCAACAGTCCATTGGAGTTACCCAAGATCATCCCTTGTTTAACCCTCCCCCTGGCATCTCAAACCTGCTTCCCTGCCCCACCAACCCCTTTACCCCCCTCGCTTGGGCCGATACCCAGGATTTACTTTCAGTCCGGCCTCCATTAGCTCCTCTTGTTCAGGCACTGGCTGTAGTCCCAGTAGTGGCCACCATTTGAGCCTGGCGCTACTAGGACTACAGAGCTGCTGGCTATTTGATTGGCTGGCAGCGGTCTGAGGCAGCACCTCCTCCCAGATGGAGGCGGCAGTCTCGCCCTCGTGAATTAAAACCCCACCGAAAGTTAAATGGCTGAGAGACAGCCGATATCTGGAGGATGCGTTCCCTGCTGACTGTTTGGGTGGTGGAGCAGGAAACCCTGGCATCTGAAAAACCCTACCCATGAAATCTTTACACAAGCTATTCATTAACATTAAAAGCAAATCAAATCTGTGTATTTGGTATTGACCTTATCCAGAATATCCTCCAAGCTTCACAGAAATTGGGATTTTTTGAGGACAACCTGTGGAGGAGTATCTTATAATTTCCTCTATGCTTATAACTGAATAATCACAATTTATTTCCCCACAAGTGAAAATTACATTTTGTCCTCAAAGGCAGATTAGTTATGGCGCAAGATTTACAATTTTAGTTCATTAAGACATTGCACATAGATGTATTGTTTTTGGTGAGCTACCATTGACAGTATCATTTTTTAGCACATAATTCAATGTGCTATGAAAGGGCACCTTGAAGTTCAAGGTAAAAGCTATACTAATTATTTTGGTTGCATTCATGTTGTAACTTTAACATTGTTGTGAAGCATATTGCTTCACAGGAACTCTAGAGTTGTAGTATAGCTTCACACTGCTACCCCACTCTTAAAGCAATTAGGGGGGAAAAAGTGTTCATGTAGCACGTCTTCACTGCATACATCAAGTTCCTGGGTTCTTTGTACTGCTACCTGCATGGTCAGGATGGGTTTCCTCCTTGATATTATTGCTGAATGTCAAGTGGACTGCACAGGTCGTGCCCCTCAGCGCTCTCTGCCCTTGGGGAATCGGCGTATTCGGCATAGTGCCGCTAGAAACAACGCCACGTGAACGAATTTCTCACACTATTCATTCCTGTAAACACACACACATTCAATTCTCTCCAGCTGGGAGAATTGCAACAAATGCAGCAATTTCAAAAAAGTTACATTTTATGGTCATGTTTAAAGCAAATTGCATTCACACAAATTTTTAAAAACACCACGATGAAAAGGTGCTTCAAGTGAGCTAGGCTTTGATTTTGCTTCCCAAACAGTGTAACCAATAAGCAATTCGCCCCTCAACATTATGGAAATCTTTAGTCCAGGGTGTTCAGGCAGGGCTGATCTGACAGACCTGCACATCGGGGTGTTAACACAGGGTGATAAAAACAGAGTCAGTTAGATTTTAAACAGCAAGCTGTGAAGGCAACCATTGGCCAGTTTCAGGAGAATGCAGAAGTCTAGATGAGAGCTATTTTGTTTAATAAGCACAATTGCCTACTGATGTGGGAATGTCTGGTGTATTCATTATTTTGGTATTATTAATTAAAGACTAGTTGTATTAATTTAACTAAATGAACCTGATCAAAATTGCTGCTCTCTATGTTCACTTGCTGTGAAACAAAGAAATTTAACAATTCAAAGCTAGCCTTGTCTTACTAAGTGTTTTATAATCCATCTTCTAAAAGATTGGTGAGGCAGTAGGATCTGAGAAACATGAATATCCTTGCATTCTTGGATTTTGTTAATAGATAAACAGGTATTTGACAGTGTGGGTCTACTGCAGAATATAAGGGACATGGGGCCAGTTACATGAGTGTCTAATGCCATGACAGACTAGAATTTGTATCAATTACTGATCGCTACCTAGACTTTTGAGTGACACTGGTGACAAAAGCAATTTAAAATATTTAAAACTTTCAAGTGAACAGAATCAGTGAGATTTAAAAAAAACATTGAAATCAAATGAAATTGAATTTGTGTTTCCAAGCCTTGGGGCCAGAGAGAAAGCCATGGAGAGGGTGTTAACTAAAAAAGTGTGAGTTCCAGATAGAGCTTCAGCAATGTCAGCAAGAAGAAGAGCAACGCAAATGGAAAGAGGGGTGAGAGCTAGGTCAATGCCAGATACAGAAAGAGTGGGCCTACTGAAAGAGTGGGTCTACTGAAAGAGTGGGTCTACAGAAAGAGTGGGTCTACAGAAAGAGTGGGTCTACAGAAAGAGTGGGCCATGACATGAATTCAAAGCCAATGAGAAGGGAAAATAATTTCGTCACGCTTTGAGCTGGTACAGAAGCTCGCACCAGCAATGAGCCCAGTTAGTGGGCTCTTTGAATTTGGAGCCGCCATTTTATTAATTCAAATCTTATTTCAAAAGGGATGGCAGGGTGGGCTGGGGTTGCTGATGTTGATGGTTTGCTGCAGATATTTCACTTGTTAGCATGTGGGGCAAAAATGAATGAATCAGCTGACATGGCATCACACAAAGCAGAAAAAACCCATTTTGCACTTTCTCATGTCAATCCTGCTGACACGATGAACATAGTGTACAGGTACTGGAATTTAATGGTTATGGTATTAGGTTAATAACACAAGAGATTAGAATTGAAATCCCTGTATGGTAAATTGTAAAATGGAATTCTAAAATAAAATCTGATAATAAGTGGACCAAGTACCAGGGTGAAGAGGACCAAGCTGGACTTTCAGAAACAACTGACTGGATCACTGACATTAGGGAGCGACCTGCCACTGCTACTCTGTCTGGTTTAAATGTAACTCCATTTCTACATTGCTGTTAACTCTTGTTCCCCTTTGGGCAGCAATGGATAAGCAGTAGTGCAATAATGAGCTACTCTTCAACTTATGACTTAATGCCTGACGTGCACAGGCAAAATGTTAAGAATCCAAGAAAGAACCTAATTCAAGAAAGATTGTCCAGGAATGGCCAACTTTTAGAGAAACAGTAAATGAATGGATTTCTTCTGCTTTTGATACAGGTTCACCAGTAATCTTCTGGAGAGTCAGATTTAAAATAAGACTGGACTGGTAGCTTCAGAATATTTGATTAGGCTGCATGCCATTCAAATGCTAATGATAGAGACTTTGTAAGTTATAAGAGATGAATTAATACTTGTGGTAACTGGGAAGCCTTCTGGGCTTATTTTTGCAGAATACAGCTTCTTTTCAAGGTCACTTTCTTGTGGCGTAGATTTATATTTGTTGTCATTCTGGGGTCAGATGCCATTCAGCAACAGCCCGTAAGGGATTTACAATACTGACGAAACCCAGCACCAGATTTGTCAAGGAAAGTGTCATATTTACTAAAGCTAAAAAAGATCATAGTTAAAAATATCACAGATACAAAGTAATTGTGCAATTCATATGTAAGTGAGTTGTGCTCTAGTTCAGTAGCCAGTGCCTAATCTTTTAATTTCCTTCCTGAAGCCGTTATGTAATGAAATTGCAGCACAATATCTGTTTCAGACCATTTGTCTCTGGAATGAAAGATCAAAAGTTGCAGGAACATAGAAGGCTGCATTATTCATAGATAATGTCTCATGTTGCCTTAGCTATCAAAGGTATGAAGCTGGGATCTATCACTACCTCTGCTGTAATACACAGGAAGAATTGACCGTTAACCTCTATTATGACTAATACCACTAATTGGACATATGGGCTTATTCCAAGTTGCATTCAGAAAGAGTCAGTGACATTGTAAAGTGTTTTGTCTTTCCTGATGAGTTTTTGGCTTCTGCTAAATGTCTCTCCAGAGTATAGCCGACTGTGCAAACTAGCAGATTGGGCAGAAAGCCAGTTTGTGTTGAACAGATGGCTTTTTTTTGAACCATGTTGCTTTACAAACTCCTTCGTAGGATCTTAGTTATGCAGGTCCACATTTACGTTGCATGATAGGTTAACGAGGCAATTGAAGCTTTCAACATTACTGGACCAACATTGACACAAATGGAATAAAGTTGCCATTAAATAAATGTAAGGTACCTTTTTAGTGCTAGTGTAGTTTAATGCTTTCAAACAGCTTTATTTTTCCTACAAATAAAATCTTAAGTATTACAAATACACTTATTAATCTTGTCAGTTATCAATCAGAAATATTACATTGAGAATAATAGATGGGTTGAATGAGCACAAGGCAACGATCTTATTGAGGGGTTCAGATGATGCAAGATGCAAGCATAATCACAAGCAGTATATTGTCATGTGAATCCAGATATAAGATTATTTCCATAGTAATTACTTCCATACATTGTTGTTTTTATTTCATATGGGGCTATTGTTATTTTGAACAAAATGCAGGTTGTTTTGGTGAGTCCTGTAGCCAACTTTGCTCCCAGACCATTCCATTCAATTGATTTACTGTGGTGTATACTTGTAATTTAGTCACTGTGTTATTATAAAATTTTATTTGAAATGGGTGACTGGGAAATAACATTGCTATTTAATGATATTATGTTATTCATACATTGACAAAGTGCTTATCTACAAACTGCTCACCTGTAATTCAATTCAATCAGAATGTGCTAGTACATATAAATCTGACACATTAATTTTCTCAGTATTTCATTAGGAGAGTTATTTGAATAAATCGTTGAGGGTTCATTTTAAAATGGGGATTAAATTCCATTTTTACATGCAAGGCCCAGTCAGAAGGGAATCATTCACACATTCAACCAAATTAAACTTTGTATTTGGAATTGGAATGAGAATGTGAGTGACTTCAATTTGGTTTAATTGCTCAACTGTTATAAGGTTGTTTCATACTACATCTAAACAGTACCATAAAATACTTCTGTAAAATTAATGTTGTATTGTCAGAAGTGCTAATTCAAATAAGGGCGGAATGATGTTTCTAGACCATTAATTGTCATTTTCAGTAATAGTGAAGGCACTGGTTCACTTTTGCTGTTTATTTAAAGGGGAATTTGACCTCAACTTCTGAAGTATTTTTACTAAATTACTGACCCTCTTATCACATAGAGTTTGCTTGACTCAATTTAATCAATATTCTTGCTTTTGAGTCAGAAAGTTGAGTCAGAAAATGAGCTGAAGCTATGCTGTAGAAATTGAACATGTAAACTATGCTATCGCTCCAGTGCAGTACTAAGTGTTGCATTGTTGGAAATGCTGTCTTTCAGATAAGATGCAAACTGGGGCCAATTCTGCCCATTCAGCTAGATGCATTATTTGGAAGGGGTGGGGGATAAAGAGGTGACAGGAGTGTGGAGTTTTCTAGAACCTTATTATCCCATAAACAGTATCAAAAACAAATTAATTGGAACTGGAACAAAAACAAAAATACCTGGAAAAACTCAGCAGGTCTGACAGCATCTGCGGAGAGGAACACAGTTAACGTTTCGAGTCCGTATGACTCTTCAACAGAACTAAGGAAAAATAGAAAAGAGGTGAAACCCCCTGGTTTAAGGGGGGATGGGACAGGTAGAGCTGGATAGAGAGCCAGTGATAGGTGGAGATAGCCAAAATATGTCATAGACAAAAGGACAAAGAGGTGTTGAAGCTGGTGATATTATCTAAGGAATGTGATAATAAAGGTACAGATAGCCCTAGTGGGGGTGGGGTGGGGGGAAGGGGGGTGGGGATGGAGGAGAGAGTTCATGATCTAAAATTGTTGAACTCAATATTCAGTCCGGAAGGCTGTAAAGTGCTTAGTTGGAAGATGAGGTGCTGTTCCTCCGGCCCTCTATCCAGCTCTACCTTTCCCACCCCCCCTTAAACCAGCTTATATTTCACCTCTTTTCTATTTTTCCTTAGTTCTGTTGAAGAGCCATATGGACTCGAAACGTTAACTGTGTTCCTTTCCGCAGATGCTGTCAGACCTGCTGAGTTTTTCCAGGAATTTTTGTTTTTGTTTTGGATTTCCAGCATCCGCAGTTTTTTGCTTTTATCTTAACTGAACTGGATTTGTTTTCTCAATGCTGTTTGTGGGATTTCCTGTGCACAAAAATTAGCTTACATGTTTTAAGAACACTTTAGAGGTAATTAATTGGCTGTGTGATGATCTGAGGAGATGAAAGACGCTTTATAAATGGAACAGCATTCATTTTTTCCCTTGTTATTATAATGCTGTGACCACTTCTTATCCAATTCATTTTATGTTGCTGTAAACAATTCATTAGATTGCCTAGGTAATTGTCACAAACTCCTATTATTAATATCTACGTGCACCCTTTATTGATGGTCCAAACATTTGCCTGAAAAGCCTGGTCTGTCATCTCTAGGAAGCAAAAATAATAGCAATATTAGAAGAACTATCGAAGTACATCCAGAAGAGACTTCATTCAGATACTTAAGCTTTACATGAGTCACATGTCCTATTACTATCACAACAGAATGGGACTAATTTTGAACCTCAGTTTTGGGTGCAATAGGTCAGCAGCATAAGACTTAATGTTCCATGGGCTGCCACAACCTTGATGAAGTCTTAGAATGAGCGGAGCAAGAATGAGTGGAAAACCTGATGCCGCATTAGCCCATGCAAAACAGGGTGCCATAACATCAACATGCACATTTTAGATACCAATGGACCAATAATGTGCCACATGTATTCCACCCATTGGTACTTGCCTTGAGCAGCCTAGTCAGTGGATCTCTACAGGTTGCTCTTAAACAGGCTGTGAATTATAAAAATGACTTTTAAAAGAAACTTTAAAAATAATTAAAATGCCACCTCCTTAGTTAACGCATATTGGCTGGGCTACTCACTGGATGTGCAAACAGCTCACCAATTGTGTGGAAATGAGGCCTGACCATAAAAACTGGAAAAGGAGAAACGGCATGAAAATTCCATCCCATTCACTACAAGGCACTATAACATAATGAACAGACTATATTTTAATGTAATAAAACCAGCAAAACTTTTTGTATGAGCATTTATTATCATGATTGTGGCCTCTGTGGAAAATTAAAACATCACTTAGCTATTAGTGATGGAACAATAATCATATTCTCTACATTTTTTGAATAGTAACATAATTTACAGATTTCAAATGGATAATAAACTTGATGTTCTTTATTGCCAATAAAGCTGTCAGTAATTCAAAATGCATAGATTATAGAGAATGCTTAACATTTTACAGTTGCTGTGATCTATTGGAGTGTGAGGGCAAATAAATCAAGTTATGCAGATTCTCTTCAAATAGCATAGTAGCATACTCATGATTAAATCTTGAGTGTCATATGGAGACTGAATCTGCAATGTTGTACATTGATTATGCACATAGAAATAATGGAATACCATGTATATTTTGTATTACTATTTGCCAAGTCAGTCAAGAGTATTATATACTATATCCCTTTAAGCTTTATGTAATCAAATAGCTATTATTTAAACATAGAGTGAAGCCATTCAGGGTGAATTACAAATTGGAGGATGTGTGTTCACGATTGGTTCATTCTTTTTTAAAAAAAAATACTATCTCACATCTTAAAGATCTACCATCTTGGTATCTGGAGTATGAGTGATGTGCGTGAAGATGCAGACCTTTTATGAATTTTTTTACAGAAACCTTGCATCTCAATAGATTTATATTCACATTGGATGTAGAATATAAATCTACATTTAGACTTATATCTAAATTTAACCTCTTCTGCCATATTGAGTCTTTGCAATAGTATCAGAGCTACCAATGAGAATTGAAGTCAGTATCTTAAACATACACTGCAGCAGGAAGAATCGGGATCACCTGGCACTAGTGATTTAGAAAACATGTGAATTTTCTGCAGATTCTTTTGAAATGTATGATATGGTGCAATGCATTTCTCATATCTAACACTTAAGAATGTGCCCTGAACTTTGGTACAAACCTGGTAGCCAAAATTATATTCTTTGAATGAGCTGTTATTGTAGGAACAATTTCTGCTATCTTGGCTTTGTGTCCCAGCATCTTCTCTGACATTGCATCAAATCCCATTGATCCATCACCAAAGTGTGCAGGGAATTTGTTTAAGTGCTTGGGCCCTTTAAGTTTTTTTGCAGGGTGCCCACATGTGGTAATTCAAAGGTGCCAACTTCTGCACAACCTACAGAGGGCCTTTTGGGTTGCTGCGCAGCTGCACAACTTAGTGGGAAGAATGCCCATTGTTATGACTGGTCCCCGGGCAAGGTCCCCCAATTTGTTATGATCCCGGACGAGATACCCCAAATTGTTATGGTCCCGGGTGAGGAGGGATGAACTGGCTCCCCCTCTTTATTCAACCCCCTCGGTTGGTCGCAATAAGGTTAATTTAAAAAAGATCCCTCCCCATGTTGATACTATTTCCCAGTCCAAATGTATGTGTGTTTTAGAAGGAGCCCATTTAACCAGGCTTTTTAAGTTAAAGAAAAAGTTTACTAGTTACTAAAAACCAGAGAAAAAATAATAAAAATGCAACACATATACACACAGATTAGAAATGAGAAGTTGAGTCCAAAAATAAAAGTTGTAAAAAATATGAATCAGTCTTTGGCTTGTCCGTGAATTGTTGTGGCCATGAAGTTGGGTGATTCCGGTAGAGTTGACTGTGCCAGTTAAGCAGTTGGTTTGGAGACACTTGGTTCTGCAGGTTAGCTGAAGGAGTTGTTCTGTTTCCAATTTTAACTGTGGCTTTGCTGACTTGTGACTTGCCTCCAGCAACAGAGAGATACTTTTACCTGCAAGCTGCAGGGATGCCTAGTTGCTGTTCTGCTGTGACCTTCACAGCACACACACACACCAGAACTAGAACACCAGAACTAGCACACATAGACCAGGTTTGCTGCTAGATTTTTAACCCCTTTTCTTGTGTATTCCTGGAAGGGAAAGGCAAATATGTATTTCGTCCAGAATCTTCCTTCTTTCAACTCCATTCATTTCCACATTCTGAGATATAACTCAACAGGAGATGGTTTCTGCTGGCACGTTAATCAGTCTCCATTGTCTCCACAACCACAGGAGATTAGAGTTCAGTTTTTTTGCATTGTATCTCTCCCTTTCAAGTGTCTCTGTCTGAAGTAGGCCTTGACATCTTTTTAGGTGTGACATTCCATGCTCTCTGGACTAGTCGGTCAAGAGTAATCCACCTAGGAATTTTCCAGCAAGTGGTTACTTTACAGACTTAGCCAGCTTTTGCTTTTATGTCCTTTTTCAAAAAACACATCTTCCTTAAAATGTTCAATATTCCCGTAAGTAATTCGGGCTGTGATCCGCTGTCATGACACCATGTGTTCATTGATATATACTGGCTCCCAGTTAAGCAACGCGTCAATTTTAAAATTCTCATTTTTTTTCAACTCCGTCATTGGTTTGCCCCTTCCTATCTTTGAAATTTCCTCCAGCCTTACAATTCTCTAAGATATCTGTGCTCCTTTACTTCTGGCCAATTTTAATTAGTGACGGCCGTGCTTTCAGATGCCCAGCTAACCTCTGGAATTCCTTCCCTAAACCTCTCTACCTCTTTTTCCTTCTTTAAGAGACTGCTTAAAACCTACCTCTTTGACTCATCTGCCCTAACATTTCTTTAGCAGTTTTGATATCACGTTTTGTTTGATAATGCCGCAGCGAAATGCCTTGCAACGTTTTACTATGTTAGAGGCACTATATAAATACAAGTTGTTGTTACTGTGCCTTGAGCATTTTCTTTGCCGCCCCTTCAATTGCAGCAACAATTAATATACTGAGACAAAGAAGTCATATGTAGAAATGGTGCCCTTTCAGCAACGGAAACTAATGGATGGAACAAAATCATCAAAACAATAATAAGTTAAACAAACTTCTCCGCCGATGCTGCCAGACTTGCTGAGTTTTTCCAGGTAATTCTGTTTTTGTTTTGGATTTCCAGCATCCGCAGTAGCTTTTAGCTTTTTGTTTTTATATAAGTTAAACATCAATGTTTGTTGACAACATCTCTGTGTAGGGTTTTCACAGGTCTTGATCTAATCTCCCAATGTAGTTTTGATTAAAGGTTGATGGAAGTCCCAGCTAAATAATATAAAAACTGTTTACATAATTTTTCTTGGATATTTCCTGGCTTGTAGTCAAAGTCATGGTAAAAGACCAGAAGAACTCCCATTGAAATTCTGCCAGTTGTGTCTAGGTGAGAAATAGGAGGGGGCCAAAGATTGACCTTGGGAGACTCCAGAGGTACATTGTAGGACAGGAAGAGAAGCCATTGCAGGGGATTCTCTGGCTATGACTGGATAACTAAGTTGGAACCAGGCACTTAGATGGAGAGGGGTAATTTAACTTTTATCACCAGGCAAAAAGCAGGTAATAGTGAATCTACATCCTGCTTTACAGGTCGTCTGACTTTCTTTTCCATTGAACCCTAAACACTTATTAGCATATTGAAGGGGCCAAGCTGTTTCATTCAGATACCTGGATCTTAAAAAAACACTTTTACTAATATGGTGGCACCCAGAGTACTGGTGAAAATTGGCTGCAGAATGTTGCAAGCTGTTTCTGTTCATGTAGGCAGTTAAGGGTTGATGTGAGAGGCCCCAGTGATAAGCATATTCTAGTACGTCTTGAATTCTTGGAAACCCTATCACTCATTGAAAGCCCTGTTCCAGTTCAGCAGGTAACTCCAGTCCACAGAGAATGTGGTTAAGGTGCTGTGCCTTGTAAATATCACACCAGTCAGCTGCTTGGTGCATCAATGGACTACAGAATGGCAGTTTTTGACGTTCTCCCCTGCAGTGGGTTGCACAGGTCCACTGATATAAAATGTTAAAGCTTTACCTCAGGGAAGAAGTATCATGGCGCTAGAAGTTGCTTGTAGGTCTGATGGAGAGGATGAAAGCATTTCCATACTGAAGCAGAGGCAGTGGTGCTCCACAGCTTCTGTGCTTGGATTCCTGGCAAAAGTCCTGACCGGGGTTGGGGGTGTACTGGGAGGGGTGGGGGTAAATAAATTATTTTCCACTTCTACTGAAGCAGAGGCAGTGAAGACAAGTGTCCCCTAATTTGCCAGGTCTTTAAATGACTGGTGGATGTCAAAATACTGCATCAGGTATTGTCACATCTGCAATTGATTTCAACTCATAAATTTGCCTTCCATTTTTAAAACTGTACTGCCAGAGGGAGTGTGTGGTTAGGTCTTAGATAGTCTCCCAGCTCACCTGCACACTGTTCTTGCACAGAGCAGTGGGAATGCTGAGGCACAGCCCCTTGCAAGTGACAGTGCTGCCACCTAAGACCCCATGCTGCCTTCATACCCTATCATCCCCTCAACCACTGCCCATGTTGGTGCCCCGGACACTGCCAATTTGCTGTAGCTTTCAGCCAGGCCCGGTAAGGCCGGAGTTCCTTGGGGTCACCTAGCATGGTCCCACAAATGCCCTCAGTGGAAGTTCAGCAGGCTTCCACCTCCCATACTCTGGCCACACGGGAAATACAGCATGGTAGCACCAGATTAGACAGGAAGACAGACATTAAAAATTTGCACTTGGGTGATTTTTAGTTTTCTTTTTTGAAATGAACCACTATGTACCACTTTATTGTTTTGCAGCAGGACCTATGCATCAGTTTTGCTGTACATTATAAGGGTATTAGCCTGGTGGATGTAAGCAGTGGTCTAATGTCAGGAAAGACTGTTAATGCATTGATTTGAGGGATAATTCAACACAACCATGTATTTACTATTTGCTGCTGTAGAGCTCTAGTCAGCGGTATCATTGCTAGCTCTTGCCCTTCCACTGCATCCTGGGCATTTTCTTGCTTCTCCACTTCTTCCCTATGAGGTCACTCCAAGGGCTGCTTTCTTATCAGGCAAAGCTGTGGAACATGTGGCATGTTGCCATGAATTTAGAGGGCAAAATTTTCTACCTGTCGGGCGGGTGGGCCCGACCCAATCTCTGGCGGGCGGGGAGCCGATCCCCGCCGGAGAAGCGGGACCTGTCGCCATTTTATGTGGGCGGGCCCAACATGACATCCAGTGGGAAGCGCTATGTGCTCCCTGTGCGAATGGGGAGATTCCCCAAAAGTGAGAGTGCGCTCTTTCGTGCATGCACACGAAAGAGCTCACATCTCCCTGAGGCTAAGTGCAGCCACAGGGAGATCGCCTACACTTTGAAAAAGATTAAAAATAGAAAAAAATAATTCCCTAACATGTCCCCCTCATGTGACAATGTCACATGAGATGGGACATGTTCATAAATTACAGTAAAACTTTATTAAACTTTTTAGAACCCTGCATGAAACCTCATCCTGCCACTGGATGAGGTTCCATGTTTTTTCCATTAGCCGCCGGGGCTCCTGGCCTGCCCGCCAACATTAAGATTGGATGGGCAGGTCCTTTAATTGTTTAAATGATCTTGTGAATGGCCTCAATTGGCCATTGACAGGTTTGTGGGCGCGCAGCTGATTTTTCTGCGCCCCCGCCTTCCTGAAAATTTAAATGGGGCGGGATGACATCGGGGGTTCCGCCCGACATCATCCCGCGTCATTTTACGTGTCGGCAAGCGGGCCCCGCCCCCTGTTCACCAACGGCAAAATTCTGCCCAGAGAGTTTTTCATGGTTGTGCCGACTGGTGCAACGAGACCTAGTCAGGTGTGGGATCTCTGCTTTCAAAGGGCAGTTATTCAATCAAAAGCTCTGCATGAAACGTGGTTTCCATTGTTGTGCTCCGCAGCATCTGTGCTTGGGTTCCTGGCAAAAGTCCTGACCGGGGTCAGGGATGTACCGGGGGTAAAGAAAATATTTTCCACTGCTACTTTTGCTGGCGTGAAATCTTCATCCAAGGTCAAACACTGAAGAAATGATCATACAGTGTTGTCAACCAGACCCATGTACATAGGGCTCTAGCTTTTCTAAATTATCCCTCTGACCCCAAACAGTTACCCTGACACTGGCTGGATGACATGGAAGGGGATGGAAAATTGAAGACTGACACAGGTGTATTACAACAGACTGGAAGCCGGGCACTGCCTGTGAGTACACACCAGCTGGACATTCAAGGAGTGCAACCTGTTTCTGTTCAGGAGTTGTTTGAAATCTTTATATCAGCTGTGCATAACTCGGTAGTCCAATCAATGATGCTCTGCACCTTTTGGATACCTGCAATTCTAATGAACCCCAGGACTCTTCCGTCATGTTTATCTGCCTCACTGGGAAGGTGATAAATTGATCGCACTTAGCAAGGAGTGTATCTGTGACTTGGCCGGCGCAGCAATAAACTACCAATTAACTGATGCTGCTAATGTCATCGGTTGCAGACTGGAATGCTGGGTCACGGATGTCGAGGGCTTCAGTCAATTTTACATCCACCGGCAGTGACATGTGTATCCTGGTATTCGGCCTCAGTTGGTGCTGGAACAAGTGATATAGATCTGCCACTGCCTTCCTGAAGTGGAGTCACTGGACACACTGCTTCTCAGTTAAGTTCAGGTAATAAATTATATTCAAAACGCCAGCTGTCTTCCTGGGTCCTCCTTTTCTATGTCCTCCCCTTGCAACTGCTTCCAATCTCTGTATCCTTGCTGCTGTTTCCTCTACTCATCCTCCTGGCAAGCCAGATTACACACACACAGGGTTGGATTTAATGCAGCCTGTTGTGGTGGAAAACATGGTCGCCAGACCCGCTTCATCATAGGAGAAGCCTCGCTTCAGTCTCCCGGCAGCAACAAAACCACCCCCGATTAAGTCGGAGGGTGGAAGAGGCTGACGTGGGATTCCTGGCCACTGGAATGTCGATTAGGCTCATTAATGAGCCAATTTGCATCCATTAAACCGAACCTACTGCAATTTACTGATCATTCAGGGATGAAGTGGAGGACTCATGGGTCTCCTATGCCCTCTGAAGGCCGCCCAGCAAATCCTCATGAGTTTGCCAGAGCCTCACAGGAGCGCTCCTTGTAGTCAGGTGCTGTGCCCAATTGACGGATCAGGCATCGGTCTGATGTCCCACAATGATCTTGGGCCTCTGGTGGATGTATTGCCGGGAGCTGCCACTGCTCCCACAAGCGCGAGCGACATGAGGAGCTGCCGGCCTCTGATTGGGGGGTAGCTTTCAGCAGACTGAACTTCTGCTGCAGGGGGCCTCAATCCTCGGAAAGCCCCAAAGGTGGCCACTGAAGTGCCTTAATTTCATTGCTAACAAATCCCCTGCATGGAGAATAAGCTGAAGCTCCAACAAGTTGCAAATTTTGAACACAGCCAAAAAAGGCCTATAAGCCCACTAGCCACCCAGAAAAACTAGCTAGGGATGTACTTGAATGCAGTGTGGATTCCTTTAAATAGCACAGATTTAGCCTGCAGACAGTTGATATCAAGAATTAGTTGGCAAGCTTAGGAAGCAGACAATCTGGTATTTCCAAAATTCAATTAAAGGAAAGGGTCCATCAATAGGTGAAGGATCGTTAGTTTAATAAGGTTTCTACTTTCATCCGACTTCCTGGGATTAAATGTGTCCCAATCCAATATAGTGGCCTGTGCATTGGGGGAGATTGGGTCACAATCTCTACCTGAAATCCATTCCCCTAAAGCTCAATTTGCACCCAAAAAATGGGCAAGACGAAGTTGAATTACTCACTCAATGACTCAGAACCAAACGACGCGGAGTTCTGGCATTCAGTCATTACACCACTGAAATGACGTGGAAGTTCAGTAGTTTGCACACGTGCAGAATAACATTGAAATCCAGAAATGGTTGTCAGTGATTCTGTTTCTCGGGAGTGTGTGCTGTTGGTACATTAGTTGAAAGGAGAGAAATGTGAGCATCACTGGCAAAGCCAGCATTTATTGCCCGTTCTTAATTACCCTACAGAAGGTGGTGGGGTGAGCCTTTGTGACATTTCTTCTTGTATTGTTTGAGTGGAGAGATTGGGACATATTTTGCTCTCTGAGGCAAATGAACATCCTCAGCCTCATGCACGGACAGTAATTTTATGTTGTTCCATGTATTTCAGTGCTGCATCTCCTGGTAAGATATTGAAATAGCAGTCACCAGAGGGGCAGGGCAGACGCCAAATACTTCACACTTAACTGCACATGTACAGTCATCTCACCATTATTATTTCTGCAGCAAAATCTGGCCCATTGGATGCTGCAGAGACATTTGGGTGTTCTTTATCTTTTCTTGCAAAGATTAAATTAACAAATTTATAATTTTGGGGAAAACCATTTTTGCTTTAAATTAAGAAAACTTATTGCGTTCATAATAAGCAGACAGTATAGGATTCTGCCGGATCCTATATAAAAAGAATAGTACCTTTTTTGTACTTGTTTGCAGTTTAAAGGAAACAAAAGGTGCCATATGACGGACTGTACAAACCAGTCAGAGTAAACTGGCAAATGATTGTGAATATCAAGGCTGATATGGAAGAGGCTGTAGACATATGCTGCAGTGATGGACTAGACTTAAGTAAATTGGTGACCACAATAGTTCAGAGTGCACTCTATTTTCAATATAGCACCTCTCAGGAATTTTACTTTTTTACATTATGAGGTAAATGTTCCATAACGTTGTGTTAAATGGATGAATGAAAGTGATGGGACCACGGGCCAGGAACCTTATAAAAGAGCTTGTGTTATAACTCAGCCTTTGAGGGTATAGCGAAATTGACAAAATAATTTTCATTGGTTACCAATAAGAATGACATTTAAACCTAGATTTGATTTGCCAGATTCGTTATTAGAGTGAGATTGGAAAAGGACAAATTCAGACATATTAATTTCCCTGTCAAGCTACCTGAGAGATAGTTCCCGTGATTTAAATATCAAAGTTAATAGTGCAAAATTATAGATCTAACTGCTGCAAAGGGCTAGCGTTGAAATTGATGATGTTGTTGATCTTGTTTATTTGAAATAATGTAACATGCAATTGAAACTCAAATATAAAACAATAATTTATTTTCATCTTTTACAAGACATCAAAAGTGTGTGACTAACTAAATATTAATTAAACTGCATAAGTTTAATACATTCAAGCCTACAAAGCACACAATAAACTACAATGGGTTTTCACAATTACACAATCTGTTTCATATAAACAAATGATATTTATGTACATGCAAAGAAAACAGCTCTAATTTACTGCAGTAAAAGCAGAAAGCGCTGGGAGTACTCAACAGGCCTGGCAGCAACTGTGAACAGAGAAGCAAGAATTCTTCAAGAAGAACCATATTTGGCTCAACATTAATACCTTTTCTCTCCAGACCTGCTGAGTATTTCCAGCACTTTCTGTTTTTATTTCAGATTTCCAGCATCCGCAGTATTTTGCTTTTAATTGACTGCAGCTTGTTTTGCCAGCAGAACTGCTTACATTTAAGCACGTTCCAGCAGTTTTTATAAGGTCTTCCAGCTGAAAACTGATTCAAACTTAAGCAAGTTACACGTAGAACAGCAAGAAATTATAAAATAAAAGATCTTTTTCCATATAAATAGATACATGACTGCAGATTTCTGTATGATCTAGGCAAGTAGCATTTTATATCTAAAACACCTGATAGGAGTCTCCAATTCATATAAAATATTAACAATGACTAAAGTCTATTGGCATATGTGAATTTCCAAAGGTAATAACTTGTAGATTCTAAGCAATGTGAAAAACAAGGTATCAGGTGGTTGCTTAAAGTACACTACTTATTATTTCTGCCTTTAAAAAGGCACAATCAGATCAATTTGTGTCTTGTCACCCACTGATGTATATGTAGCACTTCCATTCACATATGGACCACTGATGTATTTTATATATTTACAAAATATGCCACTTTTAACGAGGCAAGATCTTTTCTACCTCAATTGGTAGTATTTAATTTATATCGTGGAAAAGCTTACTTATACAGTAGTTACTGATAACAGGGAGTTATATATCCTTGTTCCATCTGGTGATTTAGTACCATGGGTTAACAGTTCCTGTATTGTCATCCAGTTATCAAAAATTTTCTTGCTCCTTTTCTTCATCATTTTTTTGTGGCTCAGTTCAATTATGTTCACTTCTTTCTTCTCATCAGTACTCTGCTGTTCTTTTAAACATTCCAATCTACTCTGCATCATGAATTCACGCCGCCTTCTCTGCTCTTTTGCACGTACCAAATGCTGCTTACGTTCTTCTTTGCTCCAATAGCGGCCCATTTTCATCTCACTTATTGCATCATCATCAGTTGTCATACCGCAACGTTCTTCTTTAATCTTCAATGCGCGTTCCTTAAGAAGTCTATCCCTGACAGGTCGCTTGGTAATGTATCTGGTTCCATCACTTCGGATCTTTACCTTCCACTCCATTTTGGGCTCTATCTGATTTGAAGATTCATGAGAAGGCGGCTCTTTGCACATGCTTACAAGACTCATTTGGCTCTGTGCATATTCCACAGCAGATTTCTGTTGTATCAACTGCATGTAGCTTTGATAGTGCTGAGCATGTGCTGGGATATGAGCATGTCTGTATGGGGAATGGTGGAATGTGGTTGGACAGGGGACGTGCTGTGACCCTGAGTTCTGGGAGAAAGCATGGCCTTTGTTGCTCTCGGCAATTTTTTTCTCCTCCTTTCCGTCAGACTGGTGGCTATGGTCAGATTCCTTGGTGGCAGAGTTGGATTTTGCAGGGATATACTCTTGGCTCCTTGTAAGGGGCTGTAGTGGCTTTTGGGGCGAATTGTTCGGAACAGAATTGCTGGCTGTCCCCTCAATGCTTTGACTGTTGATATTTTCAGCTGTTCTACGCAAGGAATTGTCAGGAGATAATTCTAATGTCAGTGGTGTGCTTCGACAACTCTCACCAGTATTGTAGGCACTGGAGCTATCCTTATCTGATTTTTCAGGCAGTTCTGTGATGTCAGACAGCTCGTGCCTGCGGCTATCAATGCTGGTGTTGTAGTTGTGGAAACCGCTGTTGTGTAACATCCATGACTCCCTGTATTGCTCTTTCAGCTGTTGCATCTTATGGGCTCGCACAATGTTCAGACACTCGAGCTCAATGTTGCGCAGTTCATCATTCAACATTTCAAGTTCTCGGTCAACAATTTCCTGGTCATTTTTACTCATATCCATGGCGCTGCTTTGATAGTAAAGGCTATACTGATTGGCACTCTGCATTTGACATTTTAGCTCCAGCAGTTCGCGGAATCTCTCGCACTCATCAGCTGGAATGCCAAGAAAATCTGCATCTGTGTAGTCTCCAGAGATGAATGATTCATTACTGAATGGCATGTCACAACTTCCAAGAGTATCATGGCTGTACATGAGTTTCATGTGGCTGCTCAAGGTATGAGAGGCGGTTTGCTCGTCTCCGACGTTCTCTTGCTCAGAGCTTTCATCATTTCGAGTGCTCTCATCGGTACGCCCAACGCCACTATCTTTCTCATGCTGATTAGACAATATAGTGGCTGTATCTGTTGTTCCTTCTTCTTCTTCTTGCTTTTTCTGGAATACAAAGGAATGAAAGAGAGCAGGCAAAAATATCTAAAAACTTTCACCTAACCTGAAAAGTGGATGATTTGAACATTGGAAAATGAAAAGCTAGGAAGCAGTTGTGCAGGAAAATTAAATTAAAAAATGCTATTTTCTGGTATACAATTCCAGCATTCTGCATTAAGCTACTTTTAAAAATGCATTCAAGGGATGTGGGCTTCGCTGGCTGGGCCAGCATTTATTGCCCACTCCTGGTTGCCCTTGAGAAGGTGGTGGTGAGCTGCCTTCTTGAACAGCTGTAGTCTCTGTGGTGTGGGTACACCCACAGTGCAGTTAAGGAGAGAGTTCCAGGATTTGACCCAATGACATTGAAGGAACAGCAATATATTTCCAAGTCAGGGTGGTGAGTGGCTTGGAGGGGAACTTCCAGGTGGTGGCGTTCCCATGTGCCTGCTGCCTTGTCCTTCTAGATGCTAGTGGTCATGAGTTTGGAAGGTGCTGTCTAAAGAGTCTTTGCGAGTTTCTGCAGTGCATCTTGTAGATGGTACACACTGCTGCTGCTGTGTGTCGGTGGTGTAGGGAGTGAATGATTGTAGATGTGGTGCCAATCAAATGGGCTGCTTTGTCCTGGATAGTGTCAAGCTTCTTGAGTGTTGTGGGAACTGCACTCATCCAGGCAAGTGGGGAGTATTCCATTACGCCCCTGACTTGTGCCTTGTAGATGGTGGACAGGGTCTGGGGAGTCAGTAAGTGACTTACTTGCCACAGAATTCCTAGCCTCTGACCTGCTCTTGTAGTCACAGTATTTATATGGCTAGTCCAGTCTAGTTTCTGGTCAATGGTAACTCCAGGATGTTGAAAGTGGGGGATTCAATGGTAATGTCGTTGAATGTCAAGGGGCGATGATTATAATCTCTCTTGTTGGAGATGGTCATTGCCTGGCGCTTGTGTGGTGTGAATGTTACTTGCCACTTGTCAGCCCAAGCCTGGATATTGTCCAGGTCTTGCTGTATTTGGACACAGACTGCTTTAGTATCTGAGGAGTTGTGAACGTGGCTGAACATTGTGCAATCATCAGCGAATATCCCCACTTCTGACCTTATATTGGAAGGAAGGTCATTGTAGCAGCTGAAGATGGTTGGGCCTCGGACACTACCCTGAGGAACTCCTGCAGTGATGTCCTGGAGCTGAGATGATTGACCTCCAACAATCACAACCATCTTCCTCGGTGCTAGGTATGACTCAAACTAACGGAGAGCTTTCCCCCGATGCCCACTGACTCCAGTTTTGCTAGGGCTCCTGATGCCACACTTGGTCAAATGTGGCCTTGATGTCAAGGGCAGTCACTCGCACCTCACCTATGGAGTTCAGCTCTTTTGTCTATGTTTGAACCATTGACTCCTTTTACAAAAGATTACAAGTAGCAAAAATCTGAAACAAAGGCAGAAGATGATGGAAACAGCTTGTTTTTTTCAGAATCTGAATGATGGATTAACCTCGAAATGTTAACCCGGCAGAAGTTGAAGGAATTGTGTATTTTCAGTGGTTTGTCCAACAAAATGTAGTCATTAGACATTGTGCCCCTGATTTTAGAATTGGGTTTGGGTGGGGTTGGCAGGGGAACAGAAGCACGCAGCATATGAGGCGCACACCTGAGTGGGGTGGGGAGGGGTTTGGTGATTTGGAGACTCGGCTGATTTCAACAGCTGGGCCTTATTTCCATTCATTTTCTTTGACTCATGTCTAGAGCCAGGCAGATCCAGTAGCTGGGCTCAGGGCAGCAGAAGGAAGCTGCAGCCAAAGACTTGCAGAAGTGGTCCCCAGAATCAGGCGATAGTTGGGTTCCAAATGAGGGGAGGTGGTGGCATAATGGTAATGTTACTCAACTAGTAATCCAGAGGCCCAGGCTATTGCCCTGGGGATATAGGTTCAAATCTCACTACGCAGCTGGTGGAATTTAAATTCAATTAATAAATCTGGAATATAAAGCTGGTCTTGGTATTGGTGACCATGAAACTATCAGCGTTCGTTGTAAAAACTCATTTGGTTCACTAATGTCCTTTAGGGAAGGAAATCTGCCATCCTTACAGGTCTGGTCTACATATGAATCCAGACCCACAGCAATGTGGCTGACTCTTAACTGCCCTCTGAAATAGCCTAGCAAGCCACTCAGTTCAAAGGCTATTAGGGATGGGCAACAAATGCTGGCCTTGGCAGTGACACCCACATCCCATGAAAGAATGAAAAAAGGGGGTCGGGGAAGGTGATGGAGCCATTGGTGAGTAATACCCAGGGCTATCTTGTGGGAGCCAAGCAAACACGAACCACAAGGATACCTGAAATAAAATCTAAAAGCATACCTGCCTGGGTCTTTTCTGGCCCATGATCTAGCTTCTGTCATGTTTGACCCTACAGGGAAGCCCCACTATAGTCTCCCACTAAATTAGCTGATCGGATCCCAATAGAGTCATTGGGCTCAGATCTACATATTTAAACAAGATCCTTCCAGTTTGGGACAGCTTTCTTGATAGTCTGTTCAAAAGAGCATGTTAACATCAGGATAGGTTGGGAAGGCCTAGAATGAGAGGGGCTGAATAAATTGAGCCTTTACTCTCTGGAATAGAAGAATGAGAGGTGATCTTACACGTGCAAAATTTTTTAAGGAATTGATGGGGTAGACACATAGGTTGTTTCCTCTGACTGGAGAATCAAGAATATGGAGGCGCAGTCTCAGGATAAGGTGTTAGTCATTTAGGACTGAGATGAGGATAAATTTCGTCACTCTGAGGCTTGTAAATCTTTAAATTGTCTACCCTAGAGGGTTGTGGATGATCTATCATCGAGTATATTCTAGGCTGAGATGAACAGGTATTTGATGTTTCAGGGATTTAACAGCAGGTGAGAAAGTGCAGTTGAGGCAGATCAGCCATGATCGTATTGAATGGCAGAGCTCAAGGGGCCATACAGTCTACTCCTGCTCCTCCTTCATATGTTCTTACATTCTTTGGCAGTGGGATCAAAGAGGATAAATTATTTGCCCTCATTTTAACTATACTCCCATCTAAGTGTTAAAATTAGGGTTTGTTAATCTAGACCAGACAATAGTTTTTTTTACATTGGAACAATGTGCTTTATCGATCTCATCATTTGTGTAGTAAAAAAGTAAACTATTAGGTTTATGTTTCAGAAAGAACGGTTCAGTCTTAACTGCTGTCATTGAGCATGTATTTGTTGTAATAGTAATATAACAGTCCACAATTTCATCAGTTACTCCTCTTGTCCTTTTGTGCCTTCACTGTTATCTCTTTGCCAGGACAGGCAAATTGTTCTACTCCAGAAAACCAGTTGGTGAAGAATAGAACTGGAGCCAATCTTTACAAACTTTTATACTTAATTACATAATTACATGTTATAAACATACATTTCCTAACCCAACAACCACAGTTTTAATCTGTGTCTACTAATAGGGCTTAAGTGAAACCCCTGTTAATACTCACTACCTGCATACGATTAATCACAATTAAAATACATTTAACAATTAATGCACCATTAACACAATTAATCTGTTCAAGCTACTGCCAATTCTCTAGATGATGTTCAGGAACACCTATTGGTTGACATTTTTTAATATTCGTTCTTAGCATGTGAGCGTCACTGACAAGGCCAGCAGTTGTTGCCCACCCTTAATTGCCTTTTTTCGAACTTCCCCCTTGTTTCTACTTGGCATCTCCCTGAGGCAACTCCATCCAGTTTAGGAATTCATAATGTGGGAAATAATAAATACAACTCATTGTACACACCAAACTATAAAATAAGGTTATAATGAACTTAACATGAAAAGAAATAAAGGTGCTTCTCAGTAGTTTCTTGTCTTGCACCATCAATTAATCAAACTGCAATAATTGGTATTATTATTTCAGAAATAAAACATTAGTTCAGCCATGAATTTCATAACAGAAGTGTGCAGGGATTATTGCAAATTACAAAATATATTTTTGTTAATAATATGTACTCCTTGGAAAAATCACCAAAGACGATTTTTGTTTCCTGAAGTGTGATATTAATTGATTCCAGTCAGTATAACTGATATAGTCTCCCAACCTCGGAAGGCCTGCTTCTACCTCATACCCAAAATCCACAAACAGGACTGTCCTGGCAGACCGATCGTGTCAGCCTGTTCCTGCCCCACGGAACTCATTTCTTGCTATCTTGACTCCATTCTCTCTCCCTTTGTCCAGTCCCTTCCCACATACATCTGTGATTCCTCTGACACCCTACATCATATCAACAATTTCCAGTTCCCTGGCCCCAACCGCCTCCTCTTCACCATGGACTTCCAATCCCTCTACACCTCCATCCCCCACCGGGATGGTCTGATGGCTCTCCGCTTCTACCTCGAACAGAGGCCCGAACAATCCCCATCCACCACTACTCTCCTCCGTCTGGCTGAACTTGTTCTCACACTGAACAATTTCTCCTTAAACTCTTCTCACTTCCTCCAAATAAAAGGTGTGGCTATGGGTACCCACATGGGCCCCAGCTATGTCTGTCTCTTTATGGGGTATGTGGAACATTCCTTGTTCCAGTCCTACTCCGGCCCCCTCCCACAACTCTTTCTCCGGTACATCAATGATTACTTCGGCGCTGCTTCATGCTCTTGTCTGGACCTGGAAAAATTTTTATTAATTTTGCTTCCAATTTCCACCCCTCCATCATTTTCATATGGTCCATCTCTGACACTTCCCTTCCCTTCCTTGACCTCTCTGTCTCAATTTCTGGTGATAGACTGTCCACCAATATCCATTACAAGCCTACCGACTCCTACAGCTACCTCGACTACAGCTCCTCACACCCCGCTTCCTGTAAGGACTCCATCCCATTCTCTCAGTTCCTTTGCCTCCGTCGCATCTGTTCTGATGATGCCACTTTCAAAAACAGTTCCTCTGACATGTCCTCCTTCTTCCTTAACCGAGGTTTTCCACCCACGGTGGTTGACAGGGCCCTCAACCGTGTCCAGCCCATCTCCCGCGCATCCGTCCTCACACCTTCTTCTCCCTCCCAGAAACATGATAGGGTCCCCTTGTCCTCACTTATCACCCCACCAGCCTCCGCATTCAAAGGATCATCCTCCGCCATTTCCAGCATGATGCCACCACCAAACACATCTTCCCTTCACCCCCCCAGCGGCATTCCGCAGGGATCATTCCCTCCGTGACAACCTGGTCCACTCCTCCATCACCCCCTACACCTCAAACCCCTCCCACGGCACCTTCCCATGCAACCGCAGACGATGCAACACCTGCCCCTTTACTTCCCCTCTCCTCATTGTCCAAGGGCCCAAACACTTCTTTCAAGTGAAGCAGCATTTCACTTGCACTTCCCTCAACTTAGTCTACTGCATTTGTTGCTCCCAATGCGGTTTCCTCTACATTGGAGAGACCAAACGCGGACTGGGTGACCGCTTTGCAGAACACCTTCGGTCTGTCCGCAAGCATTACCCAGACCTCCCTGTCGCTTGCCATTTCAACACTCCACCCTGCTCTCATGCTCACATGTCTGTCCTTGGCTTGCTGCATTGTTCCAGTGAAGCTCAACGCAAACTGGAGGAACAGCACCTCATCTTCCGACTAGGCACTTTACAGCCTTCCGAACTGAATATTGAGTTCAACAATTTTAGATCATGAACTCTCTCTTCCATCCCCACCCCCTTTCTGATTTTCCCCCTCCTTTTTGTTTTTTCCAATAATTTATATAGATTTTTCTTTTCCCACCTATTCCCATTATTTTTAAATGTATTTCCATCCATTGTTAAATCTCTACCTTTTAGCCTTTTTTGATTCCTTCACCCTACCCCACCCCCACTAGGGCTATCTGTACCTTGCTCGTCCTGCTTTCTACCCTTAATTAGCACATTCCTTTAGATAATATCACCACCTTCAACACCTCTTTGATCTTTTGTCTGTGACATCTTTTGGTTATCTCCACCTATCACTGGCCCTCTATCCAGCTCTTCTTGTCCCCACCCCCCCCAACCAGCTTATATTTCACCCCTTTTCTATTTTTCCTTAGTTCTGTTGAAGAGTCATGCGGACTCGAAACGTAATTGTGCTCCTCTCCGCAGATGCTGCCAGACTTGCTGAGTTTTTCCAGGTATTTTTGTTTTTGTTTTGGATTTCCAGCATCCCCAGTTTTTTGTTTTTATCTTAGTATAACTGATATATTTGCAGAATGGCTGGTGCATTTCTGCATATGGTGGGGGTGAGGGGGCTACTCACTTATTGTTTAATAGCTTCTGCTACACTGGCAACAAGCCTATGAAAATGGAATGTTCCAAATGCTATGAATATGTGCTTAACACGTTATGTTTTAATTCCAACAATTTCAGGTGCACTAGTTGATATTAAAAAAAAAGAGAGGAAATTAGCTTAGCTTAGCATCATGCACTAATTTGCAAACTAATGCAGCATGGAAGAATTCGCTGGTCCGGTAGGAATAAGGAGATTCCTGATGGGTTACATGACAAGAGTTTCACAGCAGAAAAAGGCCAGCAGGTTCAGCTGTTGTTACATCACAATTTGTAATATTTTCTGGCTTTACTGTATTCAGCAAAGCTTTCAGGTATATGTGCCAACAGTTATAAACATGTGAGCTCACAGTCCCAACCTTATTTGTTGATCATCAAATTTAACGTAACACTTTTAGTAAAACAGCATAAGATGCTCGTTGTGTGTAGGGAGATAAGTAAGAGATTGCCCATGTAGTTTAATTTTCTGTTGCCACAACTCAGTAATTCATGGATTGCATTTCAAAGGTCAATGCTCACGAAGAATCAACATATTTCACAGAATCACAAAATTGTTATGGCACACATGGATGCCAATGTCTGCACTGGACCTCCAAATGAGTACTGGAACTAGGGCCATTCCCCCACTTTCTCTTCTCCTCATAACCCTGCACATTTTTCCTTTTCAAATAACATTCCAATTCCCTTGAGTGCCTCCATTGAACCTGCCTCCACCACACTCTCAGGCAGCACATCCCAGATCTTAACCACTCATTGAGTGCATGGGTAATTTGACGTTTTATAGGGCAGAAACAGTTTGAGGAGATGAATAGCGTAGGCATGCTGCTGGGTGAAGTGGCTGTGCCATCCTCACCCCTCAGTTTTAATTTTGCTATTGAGAACAGGCAAGAAGGGACAAAGAGAAGTGAGACAGGAAATCTGCAGAGTCTCAAGATACAAGGAAATGGAAAATGATAGGAGAAACAAAGTGCTGAATGCTGGAAGACAAAACAATGGAGATGGAATAGAAGGACATGTTAGCGTTCAGGGATAATAAAGGAAGTGTATGATGCTAAAAGTGTGAGATAAAAGCGTTAGCAGTGCGAGGCTTGAAAGTAGCTCCAAATTATTCCAGATGGCATGTGAGACGCAGCAACAGATTAATGGTTGATCTAAGTGAATCACATACAGTTAATGCCTGGAGTTTACTGTTGGCTAATGTGTGAAGCCACTCAAGTGAAGCCACTACAAGGAGTAGAGGATTATATATTCTGTTCCATTACTCAGTCACAGCAATTCTAGATATAAAAAGAAAAATCACATTTTCCCAGGATGGTTGCTCACACAAGACCAGAAGCCACTGGTAATGAGAAACAACAGATGCATAATACCACAGTTGCAACTCAATAACCAACGTGAATGTTTAAAATTGCCATGAAAATATATCTTTAAGTTTAAGAGTGTTTATTAGGAAGAGGGAACAAAATTCTTGTACTGCATATATTTAAAAATGTTCATCTATTGTCCACTTTAGCGTAGTTTTTCAAAAGCAATGCCTGTACATCAGGCTATTTATATTATAGATGAAATAACTAGCTTAAATTATTGAGCAAAAACGTATGATGTCTAGTATTAAAAAGACAAGAATGAAGTTTGTATCATACCAATTTAGTGGAAGGTCGTCTGCCCAGTGTGTGTAGGCATTGGTACCAAAACTTTATTTTTTGGGTCCATTTTTTAGGCATCCTGGATGTCTAAATCAGAGGCTAGATTGCTTCAATAAGTTAGAGGCCTGATGCTTGTTGACTAACTCCTTGGTGAGATAAGTTAGCAAGGATAGGTCAGGAGTTGGGTTTGCCCCAACTCAACAGTCCAAGGTAAATTTCAAAAAGCTTTTCTGTGATGTCAGGAAGAGCAAGAATGCTTCCCTAACTTCACAGGCATTGGGATCACTCCTCAAGCTCATTCTAACCAACTTTCAGGACTACCTGAGGGCTGCTGCCAATGAGGCAGGCAGTTCGACAGTGAAGTCTTTCTTTCCGGCAAGCTGCTTGTGGAGGATAGCCAGCGAGCAGTGTTGAATCTGTCTAATTTCTATGCCTCATAGTAGCTTTAGAAAAAATTACTGAAGTTATAGTCTCATTACCTGTTGAAGCATGCTGGCTGTAAACTGCATAGCCTGATGATGCTGTTCTTCTAGCATGTCCATATGCAAATCATCCAGGAAATCATTTCGGTCGTCATCCATCCAGCCTTCATCCAACTGCATTTGAGAGAAAGCAATATAAACATATTATAATGTATCTGCATGCCAAAAGCAATTAATAATATAATGTGAGACAATAACAACTTGCATTTACGTAGTGCCTTTAACATAGATAAACATTCCCAAGATTCTTTTCAGGAGCGTAATCAAATAAATGGATGCTGAGTCAAAGGAGGAGTTACTCGGAGGAATGGGAAAAACTTGGCTAAAGAGGTGAACTTTAAGAAGGGTCTTAAATGTGGATAAGGAAATGGGAAGGTTTATGAAAGAAATTCTACGATGTTAGGCCTAGGCAGATGGGGAGGATGGGGTTTGCCTAAGAGATCAGAGAAATGGAAATTTGGAGGGTTTGTAGGGTTGGAGAATTTTAAAAATAAGCAGGATAGGGGGACAGTGTGTCAAGAGGATGATGAGATTTTAACACAGGGATTATAATTTTCAATTTGAGGCACTACCAGGAGCCAATGCAGAACAGTGAGATGAAAGCTGGCAGGTGAACAGGATTGGGTACAGGGAAGGGTATGGACAGCATTGTTCCCTCTGAATTGTGCAGCAACCCAGAAGTTACCATAAAGGCTGCGCACAAATTGTCCCCTTTTAAGATAGTGCATGTTCATGGCCATGAAAAAAATTTAAACAGACTGCGCATTTAAATGAATCAGCTGTGCATAACAAAAAATGAATTAGAGGAGGGGACATTGATGAACAGCAGAGTATGGATGAACTGAAGTTTATGGAGGGTGGAAGGTTGTCCAGGAGAGCATTGGGATAGTTGAATGTAGAAGCAACAAAGGAATAGATGAAGGTTTCAGCAGCAGATGGCTAAGGCAGGGATCGAGGTGAGCCAGGTTACAGGGATGGAAGTAGGCAGTCTTTGTGATGGAGAGGATTTAATGTCAGAAGCTAAGCTTGTGGGTGAACAGGATGGTGAGGTTGTGAAAAGTCTGCTTCAACATGACAATAATCAGAGAACGGGGTGCAATGGGTGGCAAAGGTATTGAGTATTGAAAGACATTTGATGACACTCTCAAGACCTATAGTAATGATTCAGACATTAAGAGAACACATAAAATAAAGTTCGAACGGCCATTAATTCCAACCAAAAACAGACAAATCTCAGTTTAGATAAAACAAAATTTTGTCACTGTTATCAAAAACTTGACATTGGAAATTTTTTTATTAATAGGTAAAAATTAAATTTCTAAGTCAATTCTGAAAGTTAATATAAAATATATTAGTATATTTTATCAAATGAGCCAAACATATCGAAGTAAGTTGAATTTTCTCCAGACCTTTAAGTGAACAATTATTTCATATAATTTTAAAGAGTACAAGTTTAATGTGGAATTTTCTGTCACTTTTCTGATTTCTAATCCAGTAGTACTAACTCCTCTTCCACTGTGCCCCTCAGATTTGGCATAGAACAAAGCTGCTCAGAGAGACACTACTGATTTACATTATTTTTCGAGTATGGAGGTTGTGATTCGTGACCTATGTTTTTTCCAGTGGAGGTAGACAACGTGTAAATTTTGTCCTGCCACCTCATTTAAATGATAATGACGTGCTGCATGGGTAACAGGACCTAGGAGTGTGCGAGACTGCAATGTGTTCCAAATAGCCTACAGTTCTTAAAGGAAGTATGTCCCTCTTAAAGTGAAGCTGCACCGGATAACTAAAGACTGCAAATAACTTGAACCGATTTAGTCAAAGTGAAGGAACAGCGAACACCAGGCAAAGCTGTTCCAAGATTCTGCAGGCTTCAAGGGTCTCAGATGCCTCACTAGAGGAACTCTTCACAGAATCACAATGCAGAAGAGGCCCTTCGGCCCATCAAGTCTGCACCGACACGTGAGAAACACCTGACCTACCTACCCAATCCCATTTACCAGCACTTGGCTCATAGTCTTGAATGTTATGACGTGCCAAGTGCTCATCCAGGTACTTTTTAAAGGATGTGAGGCAACCCGCCTCCACCACCTTCCCAGGCAGTGCATTCCAGACCGTCACCACCCTCTGGGTAAAAAGGTTTTTCCTCACATCCCCCCTAAACCTCCTGCCCCTCACCTTGAACTTATGCCCCTATGTGACTGACCTTTCAAATAAGGGGACAGCTGCTCCCTATCCACCCTGTCCATGCCCCTCATAATCTTGTACACCTCGATCAGGTCGCCCCTCAGTCTTCTCTGCTCCAACAAAAACAACCCAAGCCTATCCAACCTCTCTTCATAACTTAAATGTTTCATCCCAGGCAACATCCTGGTGAATCTCCTCTGCACCCCCTCCAGTGCAATCACATCCTTCCTATAATGTGGCGACCAGAACTGCACGTAGTACTCCAGCTGTGGCTTCACTAAGGTTCTATACAACTCCAACATGACCTCCCTACTTTTGTAATCTACGCCTCGATTGATGAACGCAAGTGTCCCATATGCCTTTTTCACCACCCCACTAACATGCCCCTCTGCCTTCAGAGATCTATGCACACACACGCCAAGGTCCCTTTGTTCCTCAGAACTACCTAGTGTCATGCTGTTCATTGAATGCTTCCGTGTCAAATTATTCCTTCCAAAATGTATCACCTCACACTTTTCAGGGTTAAATTCCATCTGCCACTTATCTGCTCATTTGACCATCCCGTCTATATCTTCCTGTAGCCCAAGACACTCAACCTCACTGTTAACCACCCGGCCAATCTTTGTGTCATCCGTAAACTTACTAATCCTATCCCCCACATAGTCATCTATGTTGTTTATATAAATGACAAATAATAGGGGACCCAGCACAGATCTCTGTGTACGCCACTGGACACTGGCTTCCAGTCACTAAAGCATCCTTCCGTCATCACCCTCTGCCTCCTACAACTAAGCCAATTTTGAATCCACCATATCAAATTACCCTGTATCCCTTGTGCATTTGCCTTCTTTATAAGTCTCTCATGTGGGACCTTGTCAAAGGCTTTGCTGAAATCTATATAAACTACATCAACTGCACCACCCTCATCTACACACCTGTTCACCTCCTCAAAAAATTCAATCAAATTTGTTAGGCATGACCTCCCTCTGACAAAGCCATGCTGACTATCCCTGATCAAACCTTGCCTCTCCAAGTGGATATAGATTCTCTCCTTCAGAACTTTCTCCAATAGTTTCCCTACCACTGACTGTTTGTAGTACACGTAAATGATTTGGAGGAAAATGTAACTGGGCTAATTAGTAAGTTTGCAGATGACACTAAGGTTGGAGGAGTTGCAGATAATGAAGAGGATTGTCAAAGGATACAACGGGATATAGATCGTTTGGAGACTTGTGCGGAGAAATAGCAGATGGAGTTTAATCCGGACAAATGTGAGGTAATGCATTATGCAAGGTCTAATACAGGTAGGAATTATACAGTAAATGGCAGAACCCTTAAGTGCATCGACGGGCAGAGGGATCTGGGTGTACAGGTCCACAGGTCACTGAAAGTGGCAACGCAGGTGGATAAGGTAGTCAGGAAGGCATATGGCATGCTTGCCTTCATCAGCAGGGGTATTGAGTTTAAAAGCTGGGAAGTCATGCTGCAGCTGTATAGAACCTTGGTTAGGCCACACTTGGAATATTGCATGCAATTCTGGTCGCCACATTACCAGAAGGATATGGAGGCATTGGAGAGTGTGCAGAGGAGGTTTACCAGGATGCTGCCTGGTCTGGAGGTTATTATCTATGAGGAGAGGTTGGAGAAACTCAGATTGTTCTCACTAGAGTGATGGAGATTGAGGGGCGACTTGATAGAAGTTTACAAAATTATGAGTGGCATGGACAGAGTAGATAGTCAGAAGCTTTTTCCCAGGGTGGAAGAGTCTACTAGGGGACATAGATTTAAGGTGAGAGGAGAAAACTTCAGAGGAGATGTGCGGGGCAAGTTTTTTACGCAGAGGGTAGTGAGTGTCTGGAATTCGCTGCCAGAGGAGGTGGTGGAAGCAGGTGAGATAGTGGTGTTTAAGAGGCAGCTTGACAAATACATGAATAGGATGGGAATAGAGGGATACCGACCCCGGAAGTGCAAAATATTTTAGTTTGACAGGCAATATGATCGGCGCAGGCTTGGAGGGCCGTAGGGCCTGTTCCTGTTTTTTTGTTCTTTATTCTTTGACGTGAGACTCACTGGCCTGTAGTTCCCTGGCTTATCTCTACAACCCTTCTTAAATAGCGGAACCACATTAGCTGTTCTCCAGTCTTCTGGTACCTCCCCCGTGGCCAGAGAGGAATTAAAAACTTGGGTCAGAGCCCCTGCGATCTCCTCCCTTGCCTCCCTCAGCAGCCTGGGACACAAATCATCTGGACTCTTGTTGGAGGAAGACTTGAAGGAAGAGGCCATGGTTCCACAGCAGGGTGGGGAGGGGCCAGGTGGAAGTGGTAAGAGGTGGCAAGCAAAGTAAATGTCTAGAGTCTGGCCCCAAAGACCTGGCAGCAGTGCCAGAAAAAGTTTAATGAGTTCACACGTGTGATCAAAGTCTGTGAATACATCTTTACATCACCTCTTATACCCTGCAAACCAACCAGTCTATCACACTGCTCAATACACCAACCCCCATCGCTCACCCTGCAACAGATGGGTCATGCGCCTAACATTCAGATTCCCAATTTCACTCGCACATACCTTCCACTGATGCCAATCTGGCACCCACCTCTTGCTGCCTCCGTATACCTCCAGCTATTCAGCTATGACAGTTCTTGAGTGATGTGCCGATCACACAATCACTGATATTTGACCTTCTCTTTTCCAGGATAAGTTTGCCCATAATTGGAGGAAGCAGCAGAGAACCAAGGGTGTGGGGAGGAGGTGGAAAGGCACATGCGGCAGGGGATTCAGATGAGGACTCCAAAGAAGCAACCTACAGGAGAAGGCTGATGAACATGTACACCATGGTGCTAGGTGTGTTGGCAGGGGTCTGCCACAAAACTGGCTGTCACTGGAAAGGAGTATGGAGGAGCCCACCTCCAACATGAGACAAGGTATTGTGTAAAGCATGGCGCTGATCCTTTCCATCCTGGATGTGGTGGCTAGATCCATGGCTGCACTAGCCAACTCAACTGTACTAAGACTGTCAGGTGGCTGCTGTCTCAGCTTCCACTGCAGCATAGGCAGAAGTCATGGAATGTCTTGAGTGTTGCAATGGAAGCTCAGACTGAGATCATGAATCGATGCTTTCTGCGTTGCAGGATTGACTGCTGTTATCGTGGCAACAGATCTGTGTTCAAGTAGCACGCAGGCTCTCACTGCAGTCCAGCAATCTGTCCTCCACCAGGATACTGAGGAACTGCCCAGTGGGAGCGTCAGAGGCTCTGTGGAGCACAAACCTGCTGTGTTCAGGATGATAGCATTCGTGCTGCCAGTACTACCACCCTGCCCGTAACCTCGCTGTTGCCAGTTAGTCAGCCTGCCCATACAACTGTGTGGATAATCAATTTCTGTTTGTATAATTGGATGTGTTATTGAATAAAGATACCATGGAAAGTTTTTTATTGGTGGCTTTTATTTTTAGATGGTGGCCAACTGGACTTGACGGGATGTCTCAGATGGATGGAACAGTGGGTCCATGTTGGTCTGAGGAAGTCACATCACTGAAATGGGAGCCTGATAATCCACTCTCTCTTTGCCCATCTTGTTTAAAGAGATCAAGGATGCCACCTTTTGTTTCTCTACTTCCTCTTCTTGAGTTGGCCTCTGAATCCTTGGAGGTAGTGGCTGTGCCCTCAAAATGGTGAAATTGTGGAGGATGCAGCAGACCATCACAAGCTTGGAGACCCCGTCCAGGCTGTATTACAGTGCTTCCCCGCCAGCCGCCAGGGCAGACTGGCTAGCTGCTCAATGATGTTCTGAGTGACTCTGTGGCTCTCAGTAAAGGCCTGTGTAGGGGATGGTGGAAGATGGTCATCAGCCTCACACAGATGGGGTAGCCCTTCTTCCTGGGCAGCCACCTCTAGTTCAGGCTTGTCCAACCTTTCCATGCAGGGGGCCACATTGCCATTTTTTTTTTCACTCAAAGGGCTGATGAGCAGATTTTGGAAAGATACATGAATTTCAATAAAAAGTTGAGTATGAAGAAAAGAAACAGCTTGCCTTCAAAAATAAAGCAATGTCAAAGAAATAAATTGATCTTTAAAAAAAAGAGTAACTAAAAAAATGACCATAAAGTGTAAGAGGGTGAGTGTGTGTGTGTCCCTTGCTCCCTCCTAGTCTCAGGGTATTTACTCGCTCACTCTCACCAGGTTGGTGTGTGGGGATGAGGGTGACTGAGAATCCTGAGACTGGGAGTGAGCCAGACGCACACATTCTCTCTCCCCCTTGTTCGCTCACCTGCGCGCTCTCTCCCCCTCTCGCTCGCGATTTCTCCCTCATGCTTGCACGTGCTCTCTCCCTTGCTCGCTCTTGCGCGCTCTATTCCTCGCTCACTCGTGCTCACTCTCTTCGTCTTTGACAGGCACACTCTCTCCCCTTCTCACGTGCATGCACTCTCTCTCTATCTCACACATGCACACTCTCTCACACACGCACACTCTCGCCCCCTCTCTCACACACGCACATTCTCTCCCCCTCTCTCACATGCACTCTCTCCCCCTCTCTCACACACGCACACTCTCTCCCACACGCACTCTCTCCCCCTCTCACACACGCACTCTCTCCCCCTCTCTCACACACGCACACTCTCTCCCTCTCTCACACACGCACACTCTCTCCCCATCTCTCACACACGCACTCTCTCCTCCTCTCACACACGCACACTCTCCCTCTCTCTCACACACGCACACTCTCCCTCTCTCTCACACACGCACACTCTCCCTCTCTCTCACACACGCACACTCTCCCTCTCTCTCTCACACGCACACTCTCCCTCTCTCTCACACACGCACACTCTCCCTCTCTCTCACACACGCACACTCTCCCTCTCTCTCACACACGCACACTCTCCCTCTCTCTCACACACGCACACTCTCCCTCTCTCTCACACACGCACACTCTCCCTCTCTCTCACACACGCACACTCTCCCTCTCTCTCACACACGCACACTCTCCCTCTCTCTCACACATGCACACTCTCCCTCTCTCTCACACATGCACATTCTCCCCCTCTCTCACTCACGCTCTCTCCCTCTCTCTCATTCACGCACTCTCCCTCTCTCTCTCACACACACTCACACACTCTCCCCCTCTCTCACTCACGCACTCTCCCTCTCTCTCACTCACGCACTCTCCCTCTCTCTCACTCACACACTCTCCCTCTCTCTCACACACTCTCCCTCTCTCTCACTCATGCACTTTCCCTCTCTCTCACACACACACTCTCTCCCTCTCTCTCTCACACACTCTCTCCCTCTCTCACCCTCTCTCTCCCTCTCTCTCACACACACACTCTCTCTCCCTCTCTCTCACACACACTCTCTCTCCCTCTCTGTCACACACACTCTCTCTCCCTCTCTCTCACACACACTCTCTTCCTCTCTCTCTCACACACTCTCTTCCTCTCTCTCTCACACACTCTCTTCCTCTCTCTCTCACACACTCTCTTCCTCTCTCTCTCACACACACTCTCTCTCCCTCTTTCTCTCACACACACTCTCTCCCTCTCTCACACACTCTCTCTCCCTCTGTCTCTCACATACACACTCTCTCCCTCTCACTCATTCCCTCTCTCACACACACTCTGTCTCTCACACACACACTCACTCTCCCTCTCACACACACTCAGGCTCTCCGCGCCCTGGGCCCTGCAGCACCTTCTCTCCCCGGGCTCCACAGCACCTTCTCTCTCCCTGAGCCCTACAGCCCCTTCTCTCTCTCCCCAGGCCCCACAGTACCTTCTCTCTCCCCTGGGCCCTGCTGCACCTTCTCTCTCCCCGGGCCCCGCAGCACCTTCTCTCTCCCTGGGCCCCGCAGCACCTTCTCTCTCCCCCGGGCCCCGCAGCACCTTCTCTCTCCTGGGCTCTGCAGCACCTTCTCTCTCCCTGGGCCCCGAAGCACCTTCTCTCTCCCTGGGCCCCGAAGCACCTTCTCTCTCCCTGGGCCCCGCAGCACCTTCTCTCTCCCTGGGCCCCGCAGCACCTTCTCTTTCCCCGGGCCTCGCAGCACCTTCTCTGTCCCCCGGGCTCCACAGCACCTTCTCTCTCCCCCGGGCCCCGCAGCACCTTCTCTCTCCCCCGGGCTCCACAGCACCTTCTTTCTCCCCGGGCCTCGCAGCACCTTCTCTGTCCCCCGGGCGCCACAGCACCTTCTCACTCCCCCGGGCCCCGCAGCACCTTCTCTCTCCCCGGGCCCCGCAGCACCTTGTGGAGGATGCAGCAGACCATCACAAGCTTGGAGAACCCGTCCAGGCTGTATTACAGTGCTTCCCCGCCAGCCGCCAGGGCAGACTGGCTAGCTGCTCAATGATGTTCTGAGTGACTCTGTGGCTCTCAGTAAAGGCCTGTGTAGGGGATGGTGGAAGATGGTCATCAGCCTCACACAGATGGGGTAGCCCTTCTTCCTGGGCAGCCACCTCTAGTTCAGGCTTGTCCAACCTTTCCATGCAGGGGGCCACATTGCCATTTTTTTTTTCACTCAAAGGGCTGATGAGCAGATTTTGGAAAGATACATGAATTTCAATAAAAAGTTGAGTATGAAGAAAAGAAACAGCTTGCCTTCAAAAATAAAGCAATGTCAAAGAAATAAATTGATCTTTAAAAAAAAGAGTAACTAAAAAAATGACCATAAAGTGTAAGAGGGTGAGTGTGTGTGTGTCCCTTGCTCCCTCCTAGTCTCAGGGTATTTACTCGCTCACTCTCACCAGGTTGGTGTGTGGGGATGAGGGTGACTGAGAATCCTGAGACTGGGAGTGAGCCAGACGCACACATTCTCTCTCCCCCTTGTTCGCTCACCTGCGCGCTCTCTCCCCCTCTCGCTCGCGATTTCTCCCTCATGCTTGCACGTGCTCTCTCCCTTGCTCGCTCTTGCGCGCTCTATTCCTCGCTCACTCGTGCTCACTCTCTTCGTCTTTGACAGGCACACTCTCTCCCCTTCTCACGTGCATGCACTCTCTCTCTATCTCACACATGCACACTCTCTCACACACGCACACTCTCGCCCCCTCTCTCACACACGCACATTCTCTCCCCCTCTCTCACATGCACTCTCTCCCCCTCTCTCACACACGCACACTCTCTCCCACACGCACTCTCTCCCCCTCTCACACACGCACTCTCTCCCCCTCTCTCACACACGCACACTCTCTCCCTCTCTCACACACGCACACTCTCTCCCCATCTCTCACACACGCACTCTCTCCTCCTCTCACACACGCACACTCTCCCTCTCTCTCACACACGCACACTCTCCCTCTCTCTCACACACGCACACTCTCCCTCTCTCTCACACACGCACACTCTCCCTCTCTCTCACACACGCACACTCTCCCTCTCTCTCACACACGCACACTCTCCCTCTCTCTCACACACGCACACTCTCCCTCTCTCTCACACACGCACACTCTCCCTCTCTCTCACACATGCACACTCTCCCTCTCTCTCACACATGCACATTCTCCCCCTCTCTCACTCACGCTCTCTCCCTCTCTCTCATTCACGCACTCTCCCTCTCTCTCTCACACACACTCACACACTCTCCCCCTCTCTCTCACGCACTCTCCCTCTCTCTCACTCACGCACTCTCCCTCTCTCTCACTCACGCACTTTCCCTCTCTTTCACACACACTCGCTCTCTCTCTCACTCACACACTCTCTCCCTCTCTCACCCTCTCTCTCACACACACACTCTCTCTCCCTCTCTCTCACACACACTCTCTCTCCCTCTCTGTCACACACACTCTCTCTCCCTCTCTCTCACACACACTCTCTTCCTCTCTCTCTCACACACTCTCTTCCTCTCTCTCTCACACACACTCTCTCTCCCTCTCTCTCTCACACACACTCTCTCCCTCTCTCACACACTCTCCCTCTGTCTCTCACATACACTCTCTCTCCCTCTCACTCATTCTCTCTCTCTCTCTCACACACACACTCACTCTCCCTCTCACACACACTCAGGCTCTCCGCGCCCTGCAGCACCTTCTCTCCCCTGGGCCGCGCAGCACCTTCTCTCCCCGGGCTCCACAGCACCTTCTCTCTCCCTGAGCCCTACAGCCCCTTCTCTCTCTCCCCAGGCCCCACAGTACCTTCTCTCTCCCCTGGGCCCTGCTGCACCTTCTCTCTCCCCGGGCCCCGCAGCACCTTCTCTCTCCCCCGGGCCCCGCAGCACCTTCTCTCTCCCTGGGCTCTGCAGCACCTTCTCTCTCCCTGGGCCCCGAAGCACCTTCTCTCTCCCTGGGCCCCGAAGCACCTTCTCTCTCCCTGGGCCCCGCAGCACCTTCTCTCTCCCCCGGGCTCCACAGCACCTTCTCTCTCCCCCGGGCTCCACAGCACCTTCTTTCTCCCCGGGCCTCGCAGCACCTTCTCTGTCCCCCGGGCGCCACAGCACCTTCTCTCTCCCCCGGGCCCCGCAGCACCTTCTCTCTCCCCGGGCCCCGCAGCACCTTCTCTCTCCCCGGGCCTCACAGCACCTTCTCTGTCCCCCGGGCTCCACAGCACCTTCTCTCTCCCCCGGGCCCCGCAGCACCTTCTCTCTCCCCGGGCCCCGCAGCACCTTCTCTGTTTCTCTGCCACATTTGTTGCCGGCAGGCTCACTAGTGAGCCTATTAGCAGCAAATGTGGAAGAGTAGCAGCCTGTAATTGGAGGAGCAACCCTTCTCGCAGGATCTTCAACTTCACTTACCTGTCTTATCTACATTTTGAACAGTGGCTCCGGGGGCCACATAGAAAAGCTTCGGGGGCCACGGGTTTGACAAGCATGCTCTAGTTTCTCTAAGAGGGTTGAAGACGGTGGGTAGGGCTGACTTGCACAGGAAGAATGCATTGTGACTGCTGCCAGGGTGGTGCGTATTCACCAAAATGATGATCACACATCAACTGCCCATTTGTGGAATGGAAGTCCATAGGGCCATATGTGTGCAGTTGATGTCACCCTGCACCATTGGAAACCCTACTATCCAGAATCCCGCTATTCAGTAAAGCCCAGGCCTTTTCATTCTGTTTGTCCGTCCTCAGGAAAAAGATGATGAAATGTGCTCATCTGGAATAGATGGCCTCTGTGACCTCCCAGATGTTGTGACGGATGGCATATTATGAAATGTTGGTGATGTTTCCCACTGCTTCCTGGAAGAACCCACTGACATAAAAAATGAGGGCGGCGGTGAACTTTACAGTCAGTGCGGGACGAGTCTTGCTCAAGTGTGAGACTCCAGGATAGGTTGAAAGAGGGTGGCACAGATCAGTGACCACTTCCTTGTTGAACTTCAGTTGCCTTTAGCACTGATCCTGGATCAGATATAAGTATGAGAAGTAGTCTTTGAAGACCCGTGATGGGTAGGAGCTTCCATCAACCTTCCTCTTTGTAAAGATTCCCCTCTGGGCATCCTCTACTGCATTTCTTGATCATGTTACAGAACAAGAAGCACTGCAACCACAGCCCCCATCCCTGGGTCAGGTATTCTTCTGCCCTCAGAAGCCAATTCCAAAACACACAGCCCTGTACTTCCACAAACTCAGCCTAAGTAAAGTCAGTCTGCAGCATCTCTTGTTGACTTGCCCTTCAAATAGTCCTGGTGCAGGGCCCACCTTGCAGATGAACGATTGATCTTTGGCAGTAACAAATAAATTTGTTAATGGATCTGCGTGATCCAGAGTCAGTAATGCAGCATCACATCAGCCAGTCACGCTACAAGATATCATGAAAGAACCAGCTCAGTTGCTTCTGGCAGACATAGGATGCCTACTTGAGTGCCTTTCTCAACACTTTGTGCCACACAGGCCACACCAGAAGTGGCTGGAAGCACTGTGCCCACCCCCAGGAGGTTGTTAGTTTTCCACAGTGCCATCTCAAGTGGTACTACAGATCCAGTATTTGTGCATACATAGCCAGATAAACAATTGGGATAGTTTACCAAGTTCTGCACCTGATTCAAACACAGTGCCAGCAATCAGGCTTTCAAAACCTTGGAGTTCAACAATGACCTTGCAAATAACGATCTGAAATTACTTTGAGCCATCAGTTTTCTTGAGCATTGTCAAGCTTTAAGACAGTAACAGCATTTTGTTTGTTCTAAAAAGAGACTGATCTATTTTACAGCCTATCGACTTAAACACAAACTACTTTGCAGATCTTGAAACTAGAAACAAGAACTTTGGTACAATCTTGTAATTTAGTGATTCACTGGTGACCTATTTCAAGTCTGTTCTTCCCGTTTTGCCATCCTGCAAAACAACACAACAAAACCAGAAACTCTTAAAAGAAAACTGCTAAAATTTCAACATCATCAATATCATAGATGAAAGTTGCAGCAAGAAAATGTAGAACGTAACATTTTGATTTTCTCTCTATGTCCCACCATTGTGCGATGCAATAAAGTAGTTGCTACCAACTATGACAGGGTTGCTACTGGCATCATGATCTCTGAAGATCGAAAAATCTCAGTTCTGTCAGGTGACATCATGAGTTATTGCAATTTGACTTTTATGGCTTATGCTAAGCATAACACAGCAATTACTGAGTAAGGACCTCTGGACCTTGCCTTTACAAAAATAAAACAAACTAGCCTTATTTTGTAATGGAATTATAGCTCATAGTTTTCACTTGAACAAGTGTCACTGTTCTTTAAGTCTTTGTTGATTGGACATTCTTTTTGCACTTTTGGTAGACGTGGGGCTTGGCTGTAAGTCTGAGGGAGCTGGAGCATTTTTTTCTTTTTTGTGAACAATGATGTTGTGATTTTAATGAATGAGGCATTGCGATGACCTTGAGTGAGAGCTTAGTTTCTTTTTGGATTTTCTCAACACCATTTAAGTGTCTTTTCTCAACCTCAACTAGTCTAGAATAACTGGTTATCAGGTTGCACAATTACCTATTTACTAAGGTTCTACTTTCAAAATTAAGGAAAAATATGGTCGTTACATCTACTTTTTTACTTGTATTAAAATAGGTATGGGTAGCAAAGTGAAAAATAAGCAGAAATCCTTTCCACATTTGACTTCATTGAAAACCAACTCGAACATGATAATTTTTTGAGACAACACTCACCACCACTCACCTCCCCACCCCCACCCTCACCCCTCCTCCCCATCCTACCCCAAACAACCAACAAGAAGAAATACACATACTGTAAAAAACTGAGGAAATTCTGTACTGAGGAAATTCTGTGGCAAATACATGGGGCAGAAACTTTCCGTTGGCGAGCTGGGGGCGGGGCCCGCTCGCCGAAGCGAAAATGATGCAGGATGATGTCGGGCGGAACCTCCAACGTCATCCCACCCTATTTAAATATTCAGGAAGGCTGGGGGGACAGGGCGATCAACTGTCCGCCCGCCAACCTGTCAATGGCCAATTGAGGCCATTGACAGGATAGTTAAAACAATTAAAGGCCCTGCCTGTCCAACCTCAAGGTTGGTGGGCAGGCCAGGAGCCCCAGCGGGCTTCTGAAAAAACAGGAAATCTCATCCACCGGCGGGATGAGGTTTTATGTCAGTTTTTGAAAACTTTAATAAAGTTTTTGTGATATTTATTAACATGTCCCAGCTTGTGTGACATTGTCACATGAGGGGGACATGTTAATGATTTTTTTATTGTTCTATTTTTAAAGTTTCAAAAACTTTCAGCGATCTCGCTGAGGCAGCACTTAGCCTCAGGGAGATGTGCGCTCTTTCGTGTGCATGTGTGAAAGAGTGCACTCTCGCATTTGGGGAATCTCCTCCCGCCTGCACAGGAAGCGCATAGTGCTTCCCGTCGGGCGTCATGCTGGGCGGGCCTTAGTTGGTCCGCCCACTTAAAATGGCAGCGGGGATCGGTTGCCCGCCCGCCGCCCGGCAAGGGCAAAATTCTGCCCATAAATTAAATAGTTCAACCAAAGAGTCTCAAAACAGAAAATAAGTAGATGCAGACATTGACAAAGGTCAAAAGGTTAAAGGAAAAGTAAAGGAGCTGGGCTAAGTGGGGAGAAAACTATTTGAATTATCAGAATTGTGGTTAAGAACTTAAGGTCCATGGACCTTCAGTCCAATGGTCAGGCAGTCTAGTCCAATCACACAGAATCATGGGCTAGTGCAATTTTACTTTCATAGCTTCTGCTATGTGTAGCATGATGATTACTTGTGGATTCTCATTTCAAATAAGTAAACAAATTCATGATCACTATTTTAGTGAGAAAATTAATATTCTTAACTTTCAATCAAACAACCTTTGTTGTTTTTAAGACTTCCTGCACATAGTGGGTGAGATTTTGCAGGCAGCAGCAAACCATAGACTTTTTATGATTTTTTGCCTCATTTGGGATCTGTGTGAACAGGGCAAGGAACTGTGTAACTCTAATCAATCAATCATTAATGAGCAGAGTAGAGTCTGAATTAGGAAGTGTCAGTTAGAATATTTAATTCAATGTCAAATCAGGCAGAAAACGCACAATAAAGGAAGGAAAATGCTATTGTGAGAGAGACAGACAGAAAGGAAAAGTAAAAGAAAGATACATTTAAAAAAAATCTCCAACCATAATTAAAAACTGAAAGAATGAGACTATATTTGTAAAAGTAAATGAGAGGGCACTTGTCCCAACAAAATAAGTTGTTGCCTGAATTTTACATTAATAACATTAATGGCGTTAGCTTCATCATTAACTCTGCTTAAAAATATGAACCATTATCTCCAAAAGTCATGGACTTCCACAAGACACGGCAGAATTTTCTGCCTGCCATGCGAGTGGGCCCGACCCAATCTCTGGCGGGTGGGGAGCCGATCCCCGCCAATGAAGTGGGCCGCACCACCATTTTACGTGGGCGGGCCAATTAAGGCCCGCCCAGCGTGATGTCCGGTGAGAAGCGCTATGTGCAGCCTCAGGGAGATCGCTTCCACTTTGCTGCTGGGGCTCCTGGCCTGCCCGCCAACCTTAAGGTTGGATGGGCAGGTCCTTTAATTGTTTAAATGATCTTGTCAATGGCCTCAATTGGCCACTGACAGGTTGGCGGGCCCGCAGCTGATTTTGTTGCGCCCTCGCCTTCCTGAAAATTTAAATGGGGTGGGATGACGTCGGGGGTTCCACCCGATGTCATCCCGCGTCGGCGAGCGGGCCCCGCCCCCTGCTCGCTGACGGCAAAATTCTGCCCAGTCTTATTTAGGGCCAGACAAGGCACATCAAACTTTCCTCTAAAGACCTGGCATGGGGAACAGCTCAGGCCAGTCATGTTATAACTGAATCCTTACTTGCAAGTGTAGTCAAAGAGGGGGATTTAACATTATTGAAGCAAATTAAACTCCTTCCAATCCCAAACAACAAAGCTGATGGTGTAGAGATATAGATACGATTGTCCACAAAAGAAACTTAGAGATGCTTAACAAACCTGTGCAACTGAAGATCAAGCAATATTTCTTACGATGCCTGGAGGAATTTTCTGGTATTAAATAGACTGATATGTTTAAAAAGTCATCAACGTTTTCTTCTCTCAGGCAGCAGCAATTCATTAGAAATTTTACATGCTGACCTTTACCTTTTTAGGGGATGTCTCTTCTGGGATGACGTTTGATATAATTATTAGAGTTGGGTTAACTTTCAGAATGAACAGCAATGGGGCAGGATCAGTTTTGCAATGACAATAATTGTAATTAACATACAAATATCTCTAAAGTATGTCCCTGTTAATTAACCTCCTCATTTAGATTTTTCTTTTCCTTTTAGTCTACCAACTAGTATAGACATTAGACTGCAGTTATATTATTTTGTTTCTGTGGGAGCTGGTTTTGAAAGGGCACTGACATAGTAGTAGTCTGATTTATGAGTGAGGTTTCAGTCTGCCTCCTGAATGCACTAAAGCACAAATAATGGGGCATGCTCCAGTAAATAGTGTCACATTGCTTGCACTTCATCCTGCAGTCAGTATAACTTCAGCTCAATGTGATGCTGTATTATAAAAGTACCCAGGTGATCCATGGCATGCTGGTAGAAAGCAATAATCCTAATCTGAAATTCTACACTTCTTCAAAAATGAGTTACTGAACATCTGTGAAAAGTACCGAAATTGTTGAATTTAGCTTGGTTTTGGAATTATCGAGGAATTCATGTAAACTTCCTCAGATCCAAATAGAAAAGAGAATATTCCAGACCTGGTATTATTGGTGACCTTCATCTTGGTAAATTGTACATGTTGACATTTGGTCAGGACATATCTGGACTTGGTGGCTTTCCCCAATGGTCCAACAGCCTGAAGAGATTTAATGGGTAATTTTATAAATCTGTGCTGCTGGGGAGACTAGCCTGCCAGCAGCACAAATCAAAGATTCAGAAGTGTACTGCCATAATTTTCCAACTATTATAGGTTGGAAGTTATATCCTAGTCTCACATATGATAAAATACTAAATAAAATGCTAAATAATCAAGGGGCAAAAGGCAGGGAGGAAATAAATGCAATAGCTATCACTAGGGAAAAAGTACCAGGGAAACTAATGGGGCTAAAAGCTGATAAGTCCCCTGGACCTGATGGATTGCATTCTAAGATATTAAAGGAAGTAGCTACAGAGATAGTGGATGCACTGGTAGTAATCTTCCAAGAATCCTTAGATTCTGGAAAAATCCCAGAGAATTGGATAACTTCCAATGTAACACCCTTATTCAAAAAACACCCTTATTCAAAAAAGGAGGGAGACAAAAACAGGTAACTGTAGGCCAGTTAGCTTAACATTTGTAATTGGGAAAATGTTAGAGCCTATTATAAAGGATGTAATAGCATTTAGAAATACATAATAGAATGAAGCAGAGTCAGCATGGCTTCATGAAGGGGAAATCTGGCCTGACAATTTTATTAGAATTCTTTTGAGGTGATAACAAGTAGGATAGACAAAGGGGGACCAGTAGATGTAATATATTTGGATTTCCAAAAGGTGTTTGATAAGGTACCGCACATAAGGCGATAAGATAAGAGCCCATGGTGTTGGGGATAGTATGCGTGGCATGCGTAGAGGATTGGCTAGCTAATAGAAGACAGAGATTTGGGATAAGGGGGGGCACTTTCAGGATGGCAACTTGTAACTAGTGGAGTGCCACAGGGATCAGTGCTGGGGCGACAATTATTTACAATATATATTAATGACTTGAATGGGGGAAGTGAATGTACTATCACCAAGTTTGCGGATGACACAAAAATAGATGGGAAAGCAAATGGTGAGGATGACACAAAGAGTCTTCAGAGGGATGTAGACAGATTAAGTGAGTGGGCAAAAACTTGGCAGATGGAATATAATGGGGGAAAATGTGAGGTTATGCACTTTGGCAGGAAGAATAGAGGGGCTGTATATTATTTAAATGGAGAAAGACTGCAGAAAGCTGCAGCACAGAGGGATTTGGGGGTCCTCGTGCATGAATCACAAACAGCTAGCACACAAGTTCAGCAGGTAATAGGGAAGGCAAATGGAATGTTGGCCTTTAATTCAAAGGGAATGGAGTTTAAAAATAGGGAAGCCTTGCTAAAACTATACAAGGTACTAGTTAGACCACACCTAGAACACTGTGAACAGTTTTGGTCCCCTTACCTAAGGAAAGATATCGTGGCATTGGAGGCAGTCCAGAGAAAGTTCACTAGGTTCATCTCTGGTATGGAGGGATTTTTTTAAGAGGAGAGACTGAGTAGCTTGGGCCTGCACTCATTGGAGTTTAGAAGAATGAGAGGCCTTATTGAAACATATAAAATTCTTAGGGTAGATGCTGAGAGTTTGTTTCCCTTTGTGGGAGAGTCTAGGACCAGTGGGCATAATCTCAAAAGAAGGGATCACCCGTTTAAGATAGAGATGAGAAGGAATTTCTTCTCTCAGAGGGTAGTGGAGAATCTGTGGAATTCTTTACCGCAGAGGGCTGTGGAGGCTGGGTCATTAAATACATTCAAGGCTGAGATAGACAGATTTTTAATCAGTAGGGGAATCAAGGGTTATGGGGAAAAGGCAGGAAAGTAGAATTGAGGATTATCAGATCAGCCACGATCTCATTGAATGGTGGAGTAGATTCGATGGGCCTAATGGCCTACTTCTGTTCCTAATTCTTATGAGGAGTTGGGAGTGGCTTCAGAGGGCTGCTAGGGCACATAACATCAGTCACCATTTTCAGGAGAAGACAGCAGAAAGAGGGAAAAAAGCTAGAAAAGAGAAAATTATGTAAAAGCAGAACAGATATGGAGAAGGATAAGGAACAATCAAACGTGAAAGCACTCAACGGGAGGAGGGTTAATTTCAGCGAGATGGATATCCTCACTGGGGTCGGCAGCCAGGTCTTGAGTGGATATCCTTTATCCCCAAGGGCTAAGCGTTTAGGCTCTCTGGTGCAGAGAGGAGCTGTGGAAGCTGAGACTATCGAAGCATGAATGAATTATAGCAACTCCCTGCGTACTTGATGCACACTTGCATTATCCTCTTGTGTGGTCACATACCATTGCACATTAAGGAAGCAAAAGCCCTTCTGGTTAACAAATATGCCTGGATGTTCTGATGGTGCCTTCATTGCCACATGGGTGCAGCCTACACCTCTTCCAACAAGTGGAAATCTTGCAAGAGGAATAAAATTAACAGTCCCCTGGGTTTGACTAGCCCCACCTGTCTCTTGCAAACAGGGCATTGGTGATGTGGTTGATGCAGTTAGGAGCTGCAAATTGTGAGATCCTACATATGTCAGCAGCTGAGTGCTGGAAGGACCCAGGCTGAAAGAAACTGAGGGTTGTGGTCACCTTGACAGCCACGGGCAATGAGTGGCCACCTGCTTCTCTTGGGCGGAGGATGCAGAAGTCTGCAAACACATGCCATGGGAACCTGAGCCTTTGGAGGCCCTGCTGCTCAGAGAGGTCAAGGAAGCTATCCCTTAGCCTGTAGACCCTGTGTGGAGAATACTGCCTCCTTTGAGGTACAGCCCTTTGTCCATCCTCCCTGTAATATGCAGCTGCATGTGGCTGTGGAGAGGCAGCTACTGCTGAGATGGAGCAAGCTGCACCTTATCCTCAGAGGTGCAACTAACTTCAGAATATGTAGACCCCATGACACAGGGAAGTCACACAGGCAACAAGGTGAGATGACTCTCAAGAGCTGTCCAAGGTAAATGCCCTAAGTTGTGTGCAAAGTTGCTGTCCCAATGAAATCAGTGAGTTTAGATTGAAGGAAATCCTCCCATCAGTGCAAATCTTTCACTGTGACTGACCACAGACATGACTGGTTTCACTCTTTACACTGTTGGTACCATCTCAGTTTCACTGTTCAATTACTTTTTGCTGTGCCCTCGCCTTCTCTAACCTGGCAAATTGCAGACACAGACTGTAACCCGTGCGTTGTAGACATAGAGGGACCCAATGCTTAAAAAGCCTCTTCATTGCATTTTAAACTACCACAACTGGATTCCCACCAGACCCACAGGGGTTCCCCGCTGGACTCACAAGCTACCCCAGGAAGTCACAAGTGGGCAGGATCATGTTAGGTTCTCAACACAATGACCCTTTCTGGAACTTTCTCCCCCTGATCGGCCCTGAACCCACGTCCAAAAACCTGGGAAAATACTGCCCAGCCTTTGAATTGGGCTGAAATATTTCTCTAAAACATGATAAAATGCTATACGAATATGTATGAGGTGAAAGGAAAGCAAGCCTATGAGACAGAAATGGAAGATATAGTGATTTTACTCCTGCAAAAAAAGACACAAGTTCAAACCCATCACCAAGGTGTTCCTCAGGGCTTCTCCTGCTCTGTGGCTGTACCTTCAGCAAAGTTCTGGTAACTGTGCGTAAGTAGGCCTCAAGTAATTCCTAGTGTGCCTCTGTTTACAACTGCTGCTTTTAGAGAGGGGACACCAACACAGGACAATTGTAGCTTCAACAATTTTCACACAACATGCTGATTCATTTTAATTCAAGAATAATGAAATCCATTTTCTATACTAATATAAAATAGATTTCGATTGTGTTCCTTGAGATCAACTTTTATTTGTTTCCTCCTTAATTCTTGAGTTATCAAATGTTCATTCATAAAAAACTGAACATATTGTGGTTATATGGCTGTGCTGGTGCCAGTGAGTTAGTGTGTGCATGTACACGTGAGATAAGGTGACATAAGGACTTTGTAACTTAACAGTGAATGATCCATTAGGCAAAGGCTTAAATTCCCTTACCTGCATCTCGGGCCGTGCCAAAAGCAGAGAAATGTTTTTGCTTTCCTCACTGGTAAGCAGGGCCACAGCTTCCTCTCTGTTTTGGATCTCAATACCATTTATCTACAGAAGATAAATAATCACAATTTAATTGAGTTAAACATAATGGAGCTTGCAGATTGAAATAATGAAAAGTAGTGATTAGCCATCAAACTGTATGTTTCCTTGACAAACACCATTAATTAGTTTATTCCAAATGGGAAAACTACATAATGACATGGTTAAATAAACAGGAACCCAACCTCTCATCCTTTCAGGTTTGAAACAAACATTCATTTGTTCAGCAGCTCCAGCCTCAGAAATTCAGCAGTAAATTATTTGCAGCATTTGATGTGCACAAAAAGTATATGTGATCTGATATCTGGCCCATCTGAGTACGACTCTAACTAGTGACTGAAACATGTCAGCCAGCCCCTGACTATCTTCACTCTGATTTTCACTCTGATTTTCACTCTGAAAGAAAAGCATGGGTACTAGCATATTGTGCTAAAATAGAAGGAATTAACATTGTAATTGTTTGAGAAAGTAGAGGCCACAATAATTTGGTCATCATACCTGTTGGAAGCTGCCTAACTTGCGTTTCTACAACTTTAACAGAATGTGGCATGTACCAGGTCAACATTAGGACGATCTTCATTACAAAACTTTGAACAGGAACTTTCTCTTGTAAGGTTTCCTCTAAATATGTCACTATTAAACTGTACAAGTTATGGTAAATTTAAGTAAAATGTAAGATATGCATAAATATAGACACAAACAAATACACAATCACACCCACGTTGTTAGAGCAAGCATTTCTTTACCTGAATTATTCGGTCCCCTTCCCTTATGCGGCCATCTTTTGCTGCAATACTGTTGGGATCAATCTGAAAATAAACAGTTTTTTAAAGCTAAGTTTAATCATTACTTTCCTGCTTTCCCTTTCCAATCTTACTTTGCATTAAAGTGTTCACGACTTAGAAGGTAGGAGTATTGTTCACAATTCTTTGCCATGCTGCTCTGTGATTGACAATTTATAGGTTCACCAGTTATTATTAAGATTTTCCCATTTTTTGACAGGGAAAAAATATACCTGCTCTGCATCTCCTACAAGATTGGTGAATCAATAGAGGTAATTAAGTTCCAAACCCACATTCTTCAACTTTCGGATGCTTCTTGAACTAAACCTGCTTTTTGTTTATAATAAAAAACGATGTGCTGGAAAAACTCAGCAGGCCTGACAGCACCTGTGGAGACAGAAACTGAGTTAACGTTACAAGTCCAGTAGGACTATTCTTTGGAACTGTTTCAGCACTTTGTTTTTATTTCAAATCTCCAGCATCTGCAGTATTTGCTTCTGTTTTTAATTTGTACCTCAGAAGTCAGATACAGATTAGGAAGTTTCATTTACTGCATTTTCATCTATCTATCCAGAAACAACCTGTTAACTCCCCCTCACAACTTCTGAATGTTTCTTATATAATTCCAAGCACATTGCCTCCACTACGATACCAGGAAGTCTATTCCATGTAGTCTACTTTACCTCTCTTTGGTAGAATCCTAACTCATGGACAGTTAAAACTGTCCAGGTCATTGATCTGCTGGAAAGTTATCAGGAAATCACCAACCAATTTTAAGCTGTTCTATGGCAAGAATATCCGCTCAAAAAGGTGGGGACCTTCCTTACATATACATTAACAGGACCCGGCTGCAACTTCAACTGGCAGCCTGAACAGGGGAGTTTCTGGGGTTTTTCAATCCAGGTAAAGACAGCAGGAAGTGGAGCTGGAGCCAGAAGAGACCCAAGCAGGGCCCTGCCCAGCCACCTTAAATTACACCCGGCAATGTGTTTTCTAACCAAGTGCCAGGACTTGATAAGATACATTCAAGGCTGCTGAGGGGAAAGGTAAGATGTGGAGTGGAGAAATTACATTTCTATTGAATACTTGTGTGCTGGTGTGAAATTTTGATGTCAAATTAGATTGAAGAAATTGTGGCCTTGTATCTCAGTTCTACAGTGCACTTCTTCAAAGAGGTTCAGGGGTTTTGGCAGATAGGGTCTGTTCTTCTGAATTCTTGATGACTATTATATTTTAGATTATGTGTTATGTTTTGTCTTTAGAGGTACTGTCATTTCCAGATTATTCCCTTTGCCCCCCAAAATTTCCCTTTGAACATGTTCCTTTATTTGACTCTCCTTTCCCCTTGCATGATTTGTATGCTTCATATTTCCTTTTTAAGTAATTTCTGATTGATTGGTTTATTTATTTAAGTTCATCCTTGTGTGCTTGTCCTTGTGCCTTTTCAATTTATTTTATAGTTCAATATTTATTTGTATTGGTTTTCCATGTAACCAGTTAAACTTGATTTTTTTCTCACTTTTTTCTGTCAAAATCTGCATAAAATCAAGATTAAAAAGAAACAAATACAAACATGATCAATAGCTCAGTCATGATAAACCTGGCAGAATCAATGGGTGACATTTTAAAAATATGGCTCATGGCCTCCTGGAGAGTGACTGGTGACAATATTAATTTATTATGTTAATACAATTTTTAAAAAATGGATATATACAATTTTATTTATTCCCTGAATTAAGCACCTACTTCAAAATGTTGTCTTTATTTAGGTTTTATTGCACTGGTTGGGATTGTTGTGCATGGTATTTATCGAAAATGCACAATCTTTTGCACTCAAATGTACAAATGAAAATCAGTAGCACCAACAAAATGGTTAGTAACAGCAATTCTGACACTCCACTTTGCAACTACTTGAAAACCTGCATTGTTGAGTTTGACTACTTTTTCCAGAGATCACTTCAAATCCCCTTTCCTAAAACTTGAAAATCTGACAGGCAAGAAACATTGTAGCAATTTTAAAAAAGTTATCGATTGTCAAGGAGCTAGCATTTAATTAGACGAATGAGTGTTCAAGAGATTGTTTTATTTGGTAAAAATTGTTGTGGCCATGCTGAAGAAGAACAAAGCCTTAGTCATGACAGTGATGGCAATTTACATTCCCATACTGAGAAATTTGGGCCTCATCATTCTTGTTGTACTCTTTACTGCAGCCAAAAAGTACATTTCTCTTTGAAAAGTAATACAACATGTGCTTCTTACCTCGCTTACATATATTCCCATGTCATCTTCATCATCTGTTCTGTAGCACACTGTGAGACCAAGCTTGTCCTGGCTGTGCAATCTGTACAAGTCTACTTCCTAATCAAAGACAAATTGATAAAGAATTCAGCAGGTATTTTTTTTAAAATCACTGAGACGTCTCACTCAAATTCAGACTTGATGACAATGCTTCAAATTCATTTTCTTTAGGTTGAGTTTCTCCCACTATAGTGACTTTGCAAGCGCTCAGCAGGAACACTATGCACCAAAGACATTGATAGAATTTCAATCATTTCATTCTAGCATGACAGATTTTTATAGAAAAACCATCTTCCATTGAATTAATACAAAGATAACGTACATGCCCATATTTTGAATGGTATTCTACAACAAAAGCTGTCCATGCAAGAAAATGTATATTTTTTTTTTATCAGTTGCAGACCATTACTTGACTAGAAACCTAAGATTTTGTTGCCTGTAAATAGATTAATTTTTCTTCAGTGGCTTTTCTTTTATACGTCAAGTCTGGAGTAAATGTTGTGGCAGCCTCACATTTTAAAAAGTGACCATGGCTAAAGTGTGGAATAATTTGAAATGGAATGTATTTCATTTCCTTAACCAGGTCATCATACAATACACCTCAGGCTTCCAAACACATTAACTATAAAATGGAACTTGGCTTTAGGCAATTTATTTGAATTTTACCTTTGGCACATATGTACATGCGTATGTGTGTATTATTTATATATAAATATAAAAGTGTGTGTTTGTCAACATTCAATTGGTGTGAAATTGGACTCCAGCAGGACACAAAACAGTTGAGCAGGTTGGGTGTAAAAAGGGCTGTCGTTTACTATCCCTCATTTTGCGCTGCTGCTAAAGATAAAGTTCATTCTCTCTAGTAGAATTTTTCTTTAAATCAGCATTCTATTTTGAATTTAAAATATTTAAACTTTATGTATTGTGAACTTATGTGAATATTTTACATCTAAAAAGCCAAATATTTAAAAGTTCAATGAAAAATCAAAATCATTTTTCTGCCTATTATTGGTGATCACAATGGGGATATTTTTTCATTACTACTATATGTCAGTTCAATTCCGGGTCAATTTTGCACGTAAATCTCTGAATCAACAAAGACTGACTGCCATTTATCATCAATCTTTTCCTACAGTGTCTGTTTTGCAGCACAGAGGGGAGAAAAAAAGAATATTGCTTGTACAAACATTGCAGGAGGCCTGGAATTTTGGATTTTCAATGAAATTACAAATTAGGCTAGAAATGCATAATTGAAACTGCAATCCATAACAATGCAATATCATAATTGGGCTGTAATGCAAGGAATTGTAGTTAATGCATGACACATCAAAATTATTTTAGCAGTCTATAGCATATAGCATCAGAAATCTGGTGTAACTACACTTGACAGGAAGGTGTGTATATCACTATTACTGCATATTCTAATTGCAGATGACTGAGAGTTATGTAAATCGCTAAGTGTTGGAGAGCCATTAAGGCAATTGAAGAATACATTATTTATTGACAGCTCTGCATGACAGCTGTCAGGCAAAGGCAGACAAACCAGCAACATTTGTCCTAGATTTACCAACATTTGTAATTTGCCAATTAAGGTGTCACTGACATTTCTGCTGCCTTTTATGTAAGCTCAATCAATTTGATGTGTTCTTTTTTAAAACATAAATCATTTGAAAAGTGGCAAAAAAAATCACATGAGATACAAAATCCAGATGATCAGTTATGATATCAACTGCAGAAAGGAATGACAGTTGTAAGCTTATTAAACGTGATAGAAGTTATTCCGTTTCAGGTAATAAAATGGTAAATATTACCCATTGCTTGGGGCTGTTGAGTTGCAATTTGGTCATTAATCAATGTTAGGCAGGGTCATAGTGCCATCCAACTCTCTGCAATGTACTGAGGATTGTTTACAACAATGCAGGTTTCCATTATCTCCTACCAACTATAAGCTGCATTTTAAGATTTTTTATTAAAGTAACAAGCAATATTGTGCACAATAACTGGAAAGCCAACAAACAAAAGGCATATTTTGAAACCCTGACTTGGAATTTCATTTGTAGCTGTCATTTTTTTATTACGATTGTTATGCTTCAGGCAAATGTACATTACACTCTTAAACAAAGTTTCATTTCACAGCATTTTCCTCAGAGAATGCATTTCAGGTAGAACTAACTGAAGTTTGGTGGGGATATTTCCCAATTCAATTCTTTGTTGTCCTACATCTTCCAGCACTTGCATGTAGTCCTTTAGGAGTTGCTCAAATCACATGTAACTCTGTGTTTTATGAACTTTCGATTCTGCATATACTATTTTATTACGTACAATAATTTTATGTTCCTGCACCTCTTAAATATATAGATTTTAGTATTTTAACATTTTCGAGATTTTTTTAAAGATAATGTGTAAATTGACTTACTATGGAAAATGAAAGAACTTCACATTAACATTTCACTGTTTTTAAAGACTTTTATCAGCATGACTTGAGTTGAGGCTAAGTGAATATTTTCTGTCACTTATACTAACCAGAAGATTCAGAAGTTATAATTATACAATGTCAGAGAGATATGAGGAAATGTTGCCCTTGACAACAAAATTCATATCATATGTTAATTCATCTCTCAGCTCCTTGGAAATGCTTTTTTTAAAAACAGAAGTACCTTTTGTCTATCCTGCTTGTTTGCACCAAACTGTTGATTTGATACAGACATTTCACAGAAAACAATAGCTGATCTTTACATTGCTAATACAATTAAATTCCAAGCACGTCCGTTGGAGAGAAACCCCATAAGGCTGACTTGATATTTTTCTTGCGCAGTTCGACATTTCCATTACAGTAAATGGAACAAGTGTCTCTGTGGTCTGTTCAAAAGCATTTATCAACAGACAACAAAAAGTAACTGAGAAAGGTACTGGAGCTCTGCTTTGTTAGTACTTTGACCTCTCCATTGATCTTAGTCTTCAAGATTTGAACAAGCTTCTTTAGTGGCTCAAGACATACTATCAGGCCATTAAGAGTTTCCCAATGCTCAGCTGCCTGTGTCATTGCACCGCTCACCTTTTGCCACCACACAGTACATCAAAGTCACCATTATAAATGGTTTGGCTCACATCATCACAAAGGAATGAACAGTAAAAAGTTCACTATTGATGTGATATTTTTCCTTTTCATACATCACATTACTTTTGTAATTTAATTATTAACTATTACAATTTCTGCGTTAATTTCAGCTGGTGCTTTGATGTGTTGATGATTTATAATATCAAAACAGTAGCTTTGAAAATTAATGAGCTGAAAATAGATACATTCCGACTTGTTATACAGTTAATGATAGTTGACGATTTAGCAATTTACTATGAGGTTATAGTGCAGTGAATGTTTCGCAAGACATGCAAACTGTAACAAAGAGGCCAAATGTAACAGGAGCCAAAGCTTAATCTTTTTGAGTGTATGTTACTATCAAAAGCCTCATAGAAGAGGGTGGAGAATTATTAACACTCATCAATTGTTTAATGTGTTTGCATTGGTTCTCAAGGGAAGTGATGTACTTCAGCAGTAGATCTATTTACATCTACTCTTGATATATTCTCTATGATGACATAATTAGAGATCCTATTGATTAAACATTATGGACCAAAAAATAAAGATCTATGTTCTGTTTTTCTGAAAGGCTGTTTTGACAAAGTGGACATGTGTCATTTGAAATATTTCTATTTCACGAAAAGAGTTTGTCCTTTGTGAAATTAATGACAGATTTTGCTGCCAATTGCACTATTAACCATAATTATTGAGTACAAATCTTAAATTATGTATACATAAGGAAAAATGTTCTTAATCAACCAAGTGCAGTACTAAGCATGAGAGGTCAAGTATGCCATATAAGTAAAGTAAAATGAAAAAATCTTCAAAGTTTTAAAATATGCCAGAGTTAACAGGTTTGCAGTCTAACTGACCTCCATATAATGGACTCACCTCGTATTCAAATTCTTCTCTGTCAATTTCATTTTGCAATCCTAAGTAGTCATTTGGATCGTAATAATCCTGTCCTGATGGGTGCCTACATGGAAAAGAAAGTAACGCTAAAAAGATGATTCATGTTTTTAATTCAATAATAATTTGATATCAAAACAAAATAACTTGGAAAAGATACAAACAACACTATGGTAGATTTTAATAGATCCGGATTTATTAATTTTTTTGAATTAGCTTCTAATAACTAAGACAAAGGGATTGAATTAGTCACGGTTGGAGTCTGTACTTCCAGGCTTAAATGGTCTAGAAGGGGTCGCAGCAGTCAATCATAGTTTTATTGTTGGTGCAGTGCATGTTGCATTAGAACACATGCTTGTACATAAAACATACCACTGTCCTCTGTAAATCATACTGCATGGCACAGCATGCATTCCCTTGCTTTTTATGAAGCACAAAACACAAGAACACCTTGCAAATAAATAGTTTACCACAAAAAGGATCTGCAGGACAACTTATTGTCAGTATTGCCCAATAGCTATGCTTCCCAAACAGAACAACCTAATTGTAGTTTTTTATGGTGTAACAACAATCTCCATTAATTCAAGTAAAGAGAGACAAAGCCAAGGAATATTTTTGTTACTGTTTGACTAATAAAGACTATATAATGAGAATGCAGAAGTATAAAACAAAAGCTTCATTAGACCTCAACTTACTGATCTGGCTACATCTTCCGTAAGGGTGCACAAGAGGGCAAATCATATGGTGTTACATCACTTCATGTGATGACATACACAGTATATGATTAGCATAAATTAACCTATTACACTACATTTCTCCCAAGTCTCTGATTCCCATTTCTATAACGCAAAGATCAAACAAACCACAACTTTAAACTGTGGTGTGTTGCAGTCCTTAATCTTGTTTTCTCCCCTTGGGTCCTCTTCCTTTTATAAGGACAACCACTGTGGCGGTTTCATGAGTCTATCAGAATGGATTCTCTTCTCCTCTGTAGGGGATTTGGGGGAGGGTTTGAATTCTGCAGGTGGCCTCTCAGACTCTCCTGGGCAAGAGGGGAGATGACTCAGGCTTATCAGTCAGGTTGTCATCTGGATTGATGGATGAATGCAGCATCACTGGCCAGTTCGTTTGGGTATATGACTGCTAAGGCTGCTTCGGTACACCAACCAGTGCACATTTGTTCCATCTCACTGTACCGTGCTCTGTTTATATGAAGTAGGACCAAGGATATGGTGTCTGTTCAACCAATTGTCCTTAGTGAGCTTGGTCTCAGATCCAAACCGGCTCTCCTGGTTAAATCTGGCAAGCTGGATGCTCTGTGACATTTGTTTTAGTTTTGCATCTGGCTGGAACAATATTTTTCCTCTTTCTCTCTCACTTTGCCCAAGTCATCAGGTTCTATTTCTGGGATGAGTGTGTGCATGTGCACGTGAGAGAGTGTGAGAGAGAGTGAAAGTAGAGAGTTGAGTTCTTGGTCTTCTTCCCATGAGGAGTTCACATAGTGCTGGATCATTTTGGAGTGACACTGAACGATAGCTTAGAAGTGCAAGTTGGTTGTCATCGTTCTTCAGCAATGCTTTCACTGCACACACTCCTCTGTCAGCTTCACCATTGGCTTGAGGGTATCTTGGTGAGCTTGTGGTATCGACAAATCTATATGATGACGTGAAGTATACATTAGCGAACTGTGGGCCATTGTCTGAGATTACAAGGTCTGGGATTCCATGTGTTACAAATATCTCCTTCAGTGATGTAACCATTGCTTCAGAAGTGTGACTCTGCAATTAGTTGACTTCTATCCATCTGGAGTAGTAGTCTACAATGATCAAGAACATCTTATCTCTGTACGAAGAGGTCTATACCGAGGTGCTCCCAAGGCCGTGATGGGAAGGATGATGATGTTAATGATTCTCTTGACTCCTGATGATGAATAGCACAAATGATACAGCTGGATATCATCTCTTCCGGTGACTTTGAGAGACAAAGGAATATTTTGCTCTGGCTCAACATTGTGTGATGCTCAAAGGTCCTCGGTGCAATCATTATAGAATGTCAAATCTCAGAACTCCTGGAATGACCACTCTCAACATAGATGAGTAAATCGTCAACTACACTGAGGTGCCCTCTCTGTATATAGCACTATCTGAGAATTGGATTGAGTGATGTATGTTGGCCATCTTTTGAAGCAGTACTCTCTGACCTGAGCACATTCTTCATCAGATTTCCATGCATCTCTGATTTCACTTAGTCTCTGAGTTGTAGCTGATAAATTTGTGGTTGTTGTTGATGAAAAGGTTTCGACCTCTTCCACAAGGGCTACATAACTTTGTTAGGGCCTTGCCACTGGGATGTGGGACAAAGCATCTGCTGTATTCTGCTGCTTTCCCAAAACATAATCTGTCTTTGCATCAAACCTCATCAATCTCAGTCTGAATTGTTGTACTCATGGAGGCATTTTTGCTAACTCCTCAGAATTTAAGGGTGTCACTAAGGACTTGTGGCCTGTCTCTATCTTGAAGTTGAGACTCAGAACATAATTTGCAAACTTCTTGTAAGCATAAATAGCAGATAGTGTTTCTTTCTCTGAGCTGCATATTTCTGTTCAGTCTCTGTCTGTGAACTGGTCTGTGCTTTCCATCTGTCTGTATCTGAAAGAGTACAGCTCCCAGTCCTGTAGAAGATGCAACTGCAGCAAAGGTAGTGGGTAGCTCTGGATCATAGCAAGCTAAAATATCAGGCGATAACACCATCTCTTTAATTTTCTCAGAAGACCTCCATTCCCAGCACTGTGTATTGTACAGTTGCAACAGTTGACATGGTGGCTCATTGACCACAAGCAGGTTGGGCAGGAACTTTTACCATTCCCATGAATCTCTGGAGCTCAATCATGTTCTGAGGAGCTGGAAACTCCTCGATTGCTCTTGTCTTCTGTGGATCAACTCTGACACTGGATATCTGTGAGAATTTGCATTTGTTGTTGAGTGTAGGTCCTGCTTCCTCTAGGCGTTGCAGCACAACTTGTGCTCTCGTGTCATGTTCTGGCTGAGTGTATCCATGGATCAGGACATCATTCATGTGACATAAGACGCCATCCAGTCCTTCTGGGGTGCTTGATTTTGTCCTCTGGAAGACTTCTGGCACTGATGTGATGCCAAAGGGTAATCTGTTGAAGCAAAACTTCACAAATGGAATAATGAAGGTTGTGAGCAACTCAGACTTTTCATCGAAGGGTAGTTATCAAAAACCACTATTTGCATCAAGCTTTGTGAAGAATAAAGTCTTTCCCAATTTAGTTTAGCTCTTGTCCACAGCTAAAATAGGATGAATTTCGTGTTCAACTCATTTGTTCAGCTAAAATGTGGGTAGATTCCGACAGATCTATTGGGTTTTGGCACTGGGACCATCCCCGAGCACCAGCTTGTTGGTTCTGTCACTGGCGAAATGAGCCCTTGCTTCAACATGGAGTCAAGTCCCTTCTTTACCTTTGGGCAAGACTGGATGAGGAACTTTTCTGGGTGTAAACAGGCACACTGACTTTGTTTCAGGATGTAGTAATATGGTATGCTGCCTTCAGCTTTCCAAATCCTATGAACAGCTGTGTGAATTCAGCTCTGGGGCAGCTTTTTCCGGTCAACAAGCAGGGGCGGGGCCTCCTTGCTGATGCATAAAATGACGCGGGGTGACGTCGGGCGTGCGTCTCGACGTCTCCCTGCATCATTTAGATTTTCAGGTTGGCAGGGGTGCAGCTGAGTCAACTGCGTGCCTGTTGACTTGGCAACGGCCTATTAAAGCCATTAAAAAACTAATTGGTTGGTGGGCAGGCCGGGAGCCCTGGGGGGCTTCTGAAAAAGCATGAAACCTCATCCACGGGTGGGATGAGGTTTCATGAGGGATTTAAAAATTTCAGAATAATTTTAAATAAAAGTAATGGACATGTCCCAGCTCATGTGACAGTGTCACATGAGGGAACATGCCAGGAAAATTTTTTGCACACTTAAAATTTTTTTTTACAACTTCCACTGATCTCCGAGGTGGTACTTTGCCTCAGGGAGATCAGTGCGCTCTTCTGCGCGCATGTGTGAAAGAGTGCAGTCCTGGCTCAGGGAATCCCCCCCACCCGCACTGGGAGTGCTCAGCGCTTCCAAGTGGACATCACGCTGGGTGGGCCTTAATTGACCTGCCCATGTAAATTGGGGGCGCTGATCGGGAACCCGCCAACCTGCGCCGGACCCCGCACAACCCCCCGACGGAGGAAAATGCTGCCCCTGGAGTTTTTAGGCTGATCTTCTTGGCTTTCCAGTTCCTCTACTTGGCAAATCATGTGCAGGTCGGTACAGGCCTTGGTGCTCAAGAGTGAGTAACTCTGATTCTGAATCACATACAACAATGTTTCTCTTTATATTTGAGGGTTGTGTTCAGTTCTCCTATCACCTCTTAGTTCAATGCCTTCCATCCATATAGTTTGAAGAGAGCTTCTCTACAACCACTATTCAGCATCAGAAAGAACTGAAACTGCTGCACCCGAGTCCAACTTAAAATGTGTCTTGTTTCCCTCTACTAGGATCTCAGCACTCCAGTAGCTTTTGCTTGGTTCCTGGATAGCTGGATATCATCTGCTTCATGGATCTTGCCGCCTTTTGAAGGCTTCTCTTCATGTGTATTCTGTTCAGGCTCGTGCTATGGCACAACTGGAAGTGGCCCATCTTTTCGCATAAATGGCATTTGGTTTCTTTGGCAGGGCAGTTTTCACCACTATGTTTTTCCCTGCCACACCAATTACAGTTAGCTGGGGCTGTTGTTGGACATTCTTCCTGTCTCCCCTGCTTTTTTTATGACAGCTTTATCTTTTTTCATATTTGACATACTCTAGTGAGTCAACTGCTTCTAACATAGGGTTCTCCCTGTCACTTCGAATCACAGGTCGATTTTGTTTCCTGACCTCAGCTTGTCTGCTCAGTTGGTTTGCGTTTACTAAGGTAAGGTCATCTCTTGACTGCAAATGGTCAGATATGGCATCATCAAATTCTCCCACAATGATTCTGTCACTGACCAGTCATCTTTCAAGCTACCATACTCACAGTGAGGCCTGACGCGGTACCATGTCTGGCAAATCTCTGATACCATTTCTCCTTGCTTCTGCTTGGTTGAGGCCTGTGACCATCTCAAAGCTTTCAGGCAATGGTAGAGACTTTGCCATCACTATTTAACCCACCGCTACTACCATATAATATTCTTGGTATTGTTTGACTAATACAGAATATATAATGAGTCTGCAGAGATATATAATACACAAGCTTTGTTAGAACACTGCTCTGGCTACATCTTCCTCGAGGGTGTACAAGAGAACACTTGCTGTGATTATGTTCACTGTCTCGTTTAGCATACTAAACAGGATTAACCCATTACCTTAAACTTTAGTCACAGTGGGACAACTCAATCCAATCTTTACTGAAACCCTCCAACTAGAATTGCTGACACTTCTGTATGCACTTGGGATATGGGTGATTTTGACAGGGTTTCATTATTGCCTATCTCTTAGTTGCCTTTAGAAGGTAGAAGTATGCCTTCTCCTTGAACTGTTGCAGTCCATGCACTACTGTTGCTGCCATGATGGTGTTAGGTTAGGAATTCCAAGGTACTGACTTAGCATATTGAATCTGAATAATCATTGTGACTGCATTCAAAATCCATTTCTGCTGCTTTTCTACTGATCTATGATTAAAATACTATTCTTTATTAGCCTAGGTTTCACATCACTAAAATTGATCTTTAGGGCACCATTTAAACTTTGACAAGACTGACCACTTTTCCCATAAATCTTGGCATTAAAACAGGTGTTGTGACTGCTTTTCTAATTCAAATTATTTTCCCTGTGCATCACATAGGCTGTGGAAAAGCAAGGGAGGTTTTTAACCGCTCCTTGCTGGATTTGTTTGTGTGGAACTCCAGTCCCACTACTCCGTTCTTTTTCACTGCATTTTAGTATTGCTTTAAAAGTAACACAGTATCTCCTTCTGCTCTGAGCCAATGTAATTTAAACCAAATAGGAAGTAAAGACTTCCAGCTTTGTGGCCCGCACCAAAAAGCTGTTGACAGTATCTCTTCACAGGCCTCTAACTTTCCTCAGTGTGTCACAGTGGAGGTGTTATATCCTTCAGAGATACTGCAGTATTAATGCAGATTAATGGTCAAGTTTCCTGTTCTTTATAGCAAAAGGTGGAAACTTACTCCACATACATGAAAATATCTTTCAAGTTCATTTTTGTACAAACATTTGCATTGAAGGTATGCTTCACTGTCAAAAATAATTATTCTTTAATGGGATGCGGGCTTCGCTGGGTGGGCCAGCATTTATTGCCCATCCCTAGTTGCCCTTGAGAAGATGGAGGTGAGCTGCCTTCTTGAAGCACTGCAGTCCATGTGGTGTAGGTACACCCACAGTGCAGTTAGGGAGTTCCAGGATTTTGACCCAGTGACAGTGAAGGAACGGCGATATATTTCCAAGTCAGGATGGTGAATGACTTGGAGGGGAACTTCCAGGTGGTGGTGTTCTCATCTATCTGCTGCCCTTGTCCTTCTAGCGGTCGTGGGTTTGGAAGGTGCTGTTGAAGGAGCCTTGGTGAATTCCTCCAGTGCATCTTGTAGATGGTACACACTGCTGCTATTGTGCGTCCATGGTGGCGGGAGTGAATGTTTGTGGATGTGGTACCAATCAAGAGGGCTGCTTTGTCCCGGGTGGTGTTGAGGTTCTGGAGTGTTGTTGGAGCTGCAATCATCCAGGCAAGTGGAGAGTATTCCATCACGCCCCTGACTTGTGTCTTGTAGGTGATGGATAGGCTTTGGGGAGTCAGGTGGTGAGTTACTCGCTGCAGAATTCCCAGCCTTTGACCTGCTCTTGTAGTCACAGTATTTATATGGCTGGTCCAGTTCAGTTTCTGGTCAATGGTAACCCCCCAGGATGTTGATAGTGGAGGATTCAGTGATGGTAATGCCATTGAATGTTAAGGGGAAATGATTGGATTCTCTCTTGTTGGAGATGGTCATTGCCTGTGTGGTGCGAATTTTACCTGCCACTTATCAGTTCAAGCCTGAATGGAAGGCCATTGATGAAGAAGCTGAAGATGGTTGGGTCTAGGACACTATCCCGAGGAACTCCTTCAATGATGTCCTGGGACTGAAATGATTGATTCCAACAACCACAACCATCTTCCTTTGTGCTAGGTATGACTTCAAGCAGCAGAGAATTTTCCCCCTGATTCCTATTGACTCCAGTTTTGCGAGGGCTCCTTGATACCACACTGTCACTGTCAAGTGCTGCCTTAATGTCGAGGATGGTCACTCTCACCTCACCTCGTGAGTTCAGCTCTTTTGTCCATGGCTGACTAAGGCTGTATGGAGGTGAGGAGGTGTGTTAATGAGTAGATTATTGCTGAGTAAGCGCTGCTTCATAGCACTATCAAGGACACCTTCTATTGCTTTACAGGTGATCGAGAGTAGACTAATAGGGCAGCAATTGGCTGGGTTAAATTTGTCCTACTTTTTGTGGACAGGACATAAACCTGGGCAATTTTCCCCATTGCCAGGTAGATGCCAGAATTGTAGCTGTACTGGAACAGCTTGGCTAGGGGCGTTGCTAATTCTGGTGCTCAATTAAGTCTTCAGTACAGTTGTCAGAATTTTGCAGTATGCAGGGCCTCAGCCATTTCTGATAATCATGTGGGTGAATTGAACGAGCTGAAGTCTGGCATCTGTGATGCTGGGGACCCCAGGAAGAAGCCGAGATGGATCATCCACTCAGCACCTCTGGCTGAAGATGGTTGCAAACACTTCAACCTTGTTTTTACATTGATGTGCTGGGCCCCATCATTGACGATGGGAATATTTATGGACCCTCCTCTTCCAGTTAGTTGTTTAATTGTCTACCACCATTCGTGACTGGATGTGGCAGGACTGTAGAGCTTAGAGCTGATCTGCTGTTTGTGGGATTGCTTCGCTCTATGTGTATCACATGCTGCTTCTGCTGTTTGGCATGCAAGTAGTCCTGTGTTATAGCTTCACCAGGTCATTACCTCATTTGTACGTATGCCTGGTGCTGTTCCTGGCATGCTCTCCTGCACTTGTCATTGAACTAGTGTTGATCCCCCAGCTTGATGGAAATGGTAGAGTGGGATTTATTCCAGGCCATTTGGTCACAGATTGTGATTGCATACAATTCTGCTGCTGCTGGTGCCCAGTTTTGCGTTGCTAGATCTGTTTGAAATCCATCCCATTTAGCATGGTGGTAGTGCTCCACAACAAAATGGAGCATATCCTCAATGTGAAGATGGGACTTGTCTCCACAAGGACTGTGCGGCGGTCACTCCAACTAATACTGTCACGGACAGGTGCATCAGCAGCAGGTAGATTGTGACGACGAGGTCAAGTAGGTTTCTCAAGTAGGTAGTTTGTTCCCTTACCAGCTGCCTTAGACACAGTCTTGCAGCTATGTCCTTTAGGACTCGACCAGCTCAAGTTAGTAGTGGTGCTACCAAGTCATGCTTGGTGATGGACATTGAAGTTCCCCACAGAGTACAATCTGTGCCCCTGCCACCCTCAGTGCTTCTTCCAGGTGGTGTTCAACATGGAGGAGCACAGATTCATCAGCTGAGGGGAGGAGTGGTGTTTGGTGGGTGGGCGGGGGGGGGGGGGGGGGGGGGGGTGATGACAGCAGGTAGTAACCAGCAAGAGGTTTCCTTGCCCGTGTTTGACCTGATACCAATGTGAAGACACTTTGTACAATTTTGAAACAGTTCATTAGGAAATCTAAAAGGACATTAAACAGTGACAAAAATTATGACTCACATACCACATAAATAGCCTTTTTTATTTGGTACAATATTTTAACTTCTCTCCTTAAAATGCTGGAAACTAGGGTGACGCAAGCTTCAACATAATGGGAGAGCCAAACTCATGTTAGGGTATTGCTGCCATCAATTAGTATTAGTTTAGTTCTTGCTTCAGTAGCTTTTCCAAATCAGTGGCACAGCAATGTCTTCAGCAATTGTTTAAACAAAAATATTTAACATGCTGACAGAACTAAACAAAAAGGTTGTTTAATTTTTGGTGAGTACAATTGTGTGATCATAACCTTTCCTTTCAGAGCTCCCATTAGAAATGATTTACAAGTTATAAAAAAAGTTGTGATCAACTTGAAGGTGGCTTATTTATCTCAATCTTGTACATTTGTTTGTGTTATTTTTGTTCAAACACTGAATGCTAACTACATTGTGGGATCTAGCTAGGTAGAATTACTGATCCTACCAATGTGAAGACTTTGAATAAACATACACAACTAACATGACAGGATCACTGAGGAAATCCTGGTCAATAAGTGGATCTACTTAAATTATTTCAGCCCCCTCATTGTTATACTAACTCCAAGAAGTCAATTTGCTTTCTCCTTATTATGAGTGAATATGCAAAGAACATTTTTGTAACTTAGCTTTGAAGTGTATTACTCATCATCAATTCTTGTTTCAAACTAAGCGTGCATATGACAAATTTTAATGAATGATAATTTAGTGTAAATGTCTTTGCGTCTTCCCAGAGCACAGTAAATTTTTAATTGGATCAATAGGTGTGTGAATTTTTTTTGGGTAATTGTTTCTCCCCCCCTAAGAGGCTGTGTTTGTTTTCAAAGTTGCACTTTGTTCTTTTGTAAATAAAATCAAATTCAAAAAAGGAAATGGCTAGATCTTCTCACAATGTCTTTTGCTTTGCCTCTCTCCTCCTGTTTCATGGGTGTTAGAAAGGTTAAAATAATTGTTTCTCAGTGATTTGCATTGGCACTGATAGAGGTAATTAGTTATGTCAAAATTTAACTGGTATTTCTTTTTGTTGAAAGCTAAAGTAACATTAAATAAACAAACCATCCTCGACTGCAAAAGATTATTTGAAGATGCAAACATGTGTAGCATTAAACAGTTTGATGAGAAATTGTTGAAGAAAATATACACTTGAAATAAACTCCATTCATTAATTGGAAGCATTTCCAATGCTGGTTCCACTGATAAAACTTTTAGTGACCTCATCCAGCCTTTTTTCACATTATAGGTCTCCAGTTACATGAAAAGAAATTGAAAATGCTGTATGTATTTAACAAGACATAAAAATGTTCCATTTTGAGGGCTCAATAGATTTTTTGCAATGAAATGATCAATGACACTAATAAATTTTGCAATTCTATCAGTTAAATCTATTCAGAAATGACTAGCACATACACATATTTTTGAACATTTATACTATTATCACAAAGCTAAAAGATCAATTTTCATCACTTTTCAATATATGTTCAGAAGGGAATATAATACAAATGATATAATGCTGCAATATAAACCTCTAAAACAGTTATTATGATTAATGCTTTTCTATCAAATTTTCAAAGCTTGTAAGAATGGATACTGGGTGAGCTAATAAGTATTATTTGCACAAATACATTCAAGGATCATTATACAAGTTATGGCTAGATGAGATGTTAGAGTGCTTCACTGTGTAAAGTCCTTTGAGATAGTTATTATGACAATTATATAATATTCATTATTATTGAAGTATCAAAAAGACAAGCTATGAAATAAACAGAAATATACAATTACATTTCTCTAAAGCGCCTTTGAAATTAATCAAGTATTGACATTCTATTTAGTCCTCCAAGTAGGTCTTACAGTAGGATTGAAAATTAAAGAAACCATGTATCTTGCCATCATTAAATATTTGTTCACATGTGGTAAATCGCTCATCCCACCGAAGGATTTTCTTAGCAGTTGATTTCTTGCCTACTAAATTAGTTGGAATTCTCATCACCAGAACTACATTACCAATGAACAGCAGACCTGAGCAGTTTTCTTAATGCACCTTTGTACACTATTCAGAACAACTGGGGACGTAGTGCAATACAGTAAATGTTTCCAGGAACTGGTGGTTGCTAAGGTAATTTATCGAATGAGTTACTAGGTAGCAAGATTGGAAATATTAACCTATTCTCCTCCCCTCAATTTAGTACTCCATGGACAGGATTTTTCAGTCGGCGTGCCGGGGCGGGCCCGACACACTGACATGTAAAATGATGCGTGATGATGTCAGGCGTGCGTCCCGACGTCATCACGCAGTTCCATGATATTTCGTTCGGCGGGTGTGTGCCAGTGTCGGATGCACGGCCGCCATTATAAAGGCCATTAAGAAAGTAATTGATGTGATTGTTAACGCTGCCTGTCCAACCTTAAGGTTGGTGGGTAGGTGTAAAGGCCAAGCGGCCTTCGTGTTTTTTAGGAAACCTCATTCATGAGCAGCATGAGGTTTCCTAAAACTTTCATTACATAAATAAAATTTTTTTCCTAAATATAAAAACATGTCTCATCTCATGTGACACAGTGACATGAGGGGACATGTTTAAATACATTTTTAAACCATTTATTTAATTATTTCAGTATCAATTCAATCTCCCTGAGGCAGCTCCATGCCTCAGGGAGACTGAAGTGCTCTTTCGGGAGGGAGCGCTAACCCCAACTCTCCCTCCTCTCCTCGCCAGCACAGGTAGCACTGAGCGCTATGACTCGCGTATTACGTTTGTGTAAAATGGCGGTGCTGAGCCGATCACGGGCGGCGAGCCCGCCTGCCATATGAAAAATTCAGTGAAATGCTGGTCCAGGCTTTGCAGTTGTAATGATGACAAAACTGTCAGCATTGGCGGTCACTACTCCATGAAACTGACAGTAAGTTCTGGCATCTGCACTTGCACAATTAAACATGAAAATCCAGAAGTTGCTGCCAGCAATCCCTCGTTCTTTCATAGCATAGATTGATGAAGATGGAAATCTTAGAAATCACTTCATTTGATGTAAACTTCTAGTTTTTACACTGTTTATATCACTGTAAAAAGTTACACCTTATTGACTAAGATGCAAGTGGGTTTTTAATGGTTTACTAAGTCATAATTATTTGTAAACAACTTATCTAGTCCTTAAAAACTAATTTTGTACTTGTGAAATGTCAAATTTCTCCATTGTAATAAAAATTGCATAGACTTTTTGAAATTTTATTTTGTTTTTAAAATTTTTGATATGGTGGATATGGAGATGGTGGCGTAGCGGTAATGTCACTGGACTAGTAATCCAGAGGCTCAGGCTAATGCTCTGGGGACACAGGTTCAAATCCCATCACAAGTAGCCGGTAGAATTTAAATCCAATTTGAAAAATCTGGAATTGAAAACTAGGCTCAGTAATGGTAACCAGGAAATTATCATTGATTGTCACAAAAAAAAACATCTGGCTCACTAATGTCCTTTAGGGAAGGAAACCTGCCGTCCTTATCTGGTCTAGCCTACATGTGACTCCAGACCCACAGCAATGTGGTTGACTCTTAACTGCCCTCAAGGTCAATTAGAGATTGGCAACAAATACTGGCCTTGCCAGCGACATCCACATTCCCCATGAAAGATTAATAATTTTTAAAAATGGTTTCTACCTTAATTCAAATGTACGCCCCAATCTTTATTTTCTTCTCTGTTAAGTTATTAAAAAGTGAAAGCTAATCTGTGCTTTTTATTTCCTGATTTGCTGTCCGCAAGAATTCTTCAATCTGATTTTCTGCTCATCCCACTCGATGCCACCACTGTTGCTGAATGGCAGGGACTTCTTACAGCTGATGCCAGAATGAAACTGTGTCAGGAAAGGTGAAGTCCACACCACAGATACCACTGGATCTTTGTGGGCAGCTTTCCTCGAGGCCAGTGGCAAGTGTGTTCATTCTGTCAGTGACCTCAAAATCTGGACCATCAAGTTTAATGTGGTTTATTAAATTTGATACAGCACTGGCACAAAACTCCCCAGGACTTTGTCAGGGAACAAACATCTCTCTCAAAAAGAGCTGACAAAATTTCAATTGGGAGGACAAGCTCAGTATCTCAAAACAATGTATTTGGTTATTTATATAAAAACAAAAAACTGCGGATGCTGGAAATCCAAAACAAAAACAGAATTACTTGGAAAAACTCAGCAGGCCTGGCAGCATCGGCGGAGAAGAAAAGAGTTGACGTTTCGAGTCCTCATGACCCTTCAACAGTTCTATTGAAGGGTCATGAGGACTCGAAACGTCAACTCTTTTCTTCTCCGCCGATGCTGCCAGACCTGCTGAGTTTTATTTGGTTATTTGTTAAGCAGCTCAGAGTTCCAGCTCCGTGGTGTTGTACATTTTACAAAAAACAAATATTGCATTAACTTAAGTTACATTCCATTGTAAAAGATGCTTTGAAGCTGACACGGGAGGGCCCAGTTAGCTCTGTTGGTTAGACGGCTAGCACGTGGTTCTGAATAACACCAACCATGCGGGGTGTAATCCCGTTTCGGCTGAGGTAGACTCAGGGACCTGCCTCCTCACCCTGTGCCACAGGAAAACCAAGGCATAAGCTGTGATTTGGCGACCCTCGAATAATCGAGGATGCTACCTGGAGAAGAGAAGAAGCTTATGTGGAACACCCTGCCATTCTCAACTATTTTTTTTCCGCTGGAAGACTACTCATTTGGGCATATGGAAATTTCCAGTGTGACAGTGTGCCAGTCAAGTAATCTATGGAGAAGTTAAGATACTCGCATGGATCATATAACTAACAATTGGAAATAGTTTGTTTTCTAACAACGTAGGGTATTGCACAAAAGTCCATTTGCAGTCTTGTGTAAAGTTTAATCTGGAGAACACGAGATTCTCGTATACTACAAATGAGAGTTTGAACAGCATTTCTGTGGGATAAGATATACAGCTTGTAAGCTTGACGTATTCATTCTAATAATCTTGAATTAATTGAGTATAATAGTAAATGCCGGTAATTCTATTAAACATACGTATCAACTTGGTGCAAAACAGCAATAGAATTGACTTGCAGGTGTACAAAATAACTGATCAAAACGGTAAAATGTTTCTCTGAAGTCTAATAACTAACCTTCATTGTTAATGTTCCTTTGCAAGTTATGCATTGCAATAGATTTCCTGTTCCAGTTCAAAACATCAAACAGTTTGGGTCCCAGATGTTCGCATTCACCGAAGATCGTGTCAACAGGGGGCAGGAATGAGGTGGGGCTTGACAGAATAGATGCTAAGAGGATGTTTCCCCTTGTGGGGGAATCTAGAACTTGGGAGCACAGTTTCAGAATAAGGAGGTCACCCAGTTAAGATGGAGATGAAGTGGAATTTCTTCTCTCAGAGGGTTGTTAGTGTTTGGAATTCTCTTCCACAGAGAGCAGTGGAGGCTGGGTCTTTGAATATATTCAAGGCTGAGTTAGTTTTTTTTATCTACAAGGGAGACAAAGATTGTTAAGTGGGGGGTGGGGAAGGGGGAAGAGAGGGGGTGGTGTGGGGCAGGCAAGTGGAGGCCACGATCAGGGTTGCAGTGATCTTATTGAATGGCGGAGCAGCCTTGTGGGGCCAAACAGACTACTCCTGCTCCCATTTCTGTGGTTCTTATGCAAATAATATTTTTTTCCAAACTCTTAACTCCTCATTTCCACAGAACAGTTCCAAGCAGAGATGCAGCTGACAAATAGTAAGATTTTGTTTCAATCTTCATCACATAAGTTCACATAAACACTTCTGTAACGTTACAGTAAAAGCTCTCCCCAGTTTTATGGGTTGAGTCAGTTCCCCAGCCTGGCTAAATTGACACACTGGGTTAAAGTAGTCTTTGGGATGCCTTCCTTCTGCACTCTTCAAAATAAATTCCAGGTGATACATAAGAAAGTTACTCTGTGGGAAGGAGGTTGTGGTAGAGTTTAACTATTGGACACCTGACTGGTAGAATGCACATAGCTAGCATTGTTAACGTGACCCAATCCAGTTTGAGGATGTGGCAGGCTGTGGGTGCTAAATGGGCATCTAAATGTAGCTGTCCAGCTCCAGGCCAATGCAATATTACACAATTCAGAGGTCAGCTTCACTGGGCAAAAGGTAGGAGAGTCTGAAGTGGTATTGTCCCACGTCATTGCTGTGAAGTCTGCAGGAGCACGTCTGCAGACGTGGGCTAAAAAGGAAGGTTTTTTCATTTATCTGCAAAGCTCCATCTTCCTTCTCTCATGCTGCTGATTTGTTTCAGCCTGATGGGAATCCTGCAAAGCATCCCATTAAACTGCTGCCGGATCCGTCTAACTGCATAGGACTAGGGTTAGCATTTGTTCATGAGGCATCTGCCCGAGTCTCACAGGCACCTCATCTGCTGCCAAACCAACATTGTTAAAGTTAGAAACCAGTGGGAATGGAGCATGGGGTAGAGTTACTCCATTTCAGCTGCTCGTCTGTTCTATTCCAGTCCAATAAGAGGAATTACAATGGAGGGTGTATATGTATGCATTTCCCAGAGCCATGCCATTAGTATCTCACCTCCAGTTTCCCTGACCAATCATGGAGTACTAGCAGAAAGATGCATCCATTCCCTCGAAGGAAATATTTCTAATATAAGGAACCATGATATGGGTTACGAGAGCTCTTCAGCACTTGGATTTTGAGGCTGGAGCAATGACTGGGCAATCTCCAGGTCTTTCACTCTTACAAGGAGGTCCTGCTGTGTGATCTGAGGTGATGCCAAAAGATGGGATCAAGAGGACAACCTCTCCAGCCAAGCAGACACAGGTGGCCAAAGAGGTCAACAGCAGATATTTTGTCCCTCCAACCTGGAGATAGTGCACCAAAAGAGCTCAGGACCTCAGGAAAGCAGAAAAGATGTAACATGTTCAGCTGCCAAGTCTTATAATCTAACTTTCTCAGCATTCTCTTGCACAGCACTCCTCAGAATAACACACCTTGCAGCTCCGCTCATTCCTCTTTCGACAAGCACCTCACATCCCCATCTGAACAGCCAACACTCGCATTCAACCTCAGAGCACTGCCCTCTTGCACCCATGCCTCACAGTCACCTTTTGCAAATGTTGTCCTGCCCTATCTTCCACAGATGTTGTCCTTCCCTTCTGTTCACCCAAACCTTTTCTAACACTCACATCTGGGGAGGGATGTTTGGCAGGGTGTTGCGGGGGCGGGGGAAGATTGGTTGTGATACCTAATCGGTCATTGGCAATGCTACCCACCTGCGCCACTAGGAAGGTGGTCCTGGGGCTGAGATATAAACAATGACCTACTGTGAGGGACTGATCCTCCTGAGGCACTGGTGTTCAGACATGTTGAGAGAACTGATCCTCTACCTATCGATTCTGTATTGGGGTCTCACCTACTTCCAGCTGGATCTTGGTCTCCATCCCTTTTGTTGTGTGGAGGAAATGAAGAGAAGGAGAAGGCAGCTGGTGCTGCTGCTGGTGTTGATGGATGTGATGTTTCTTCTCTTTTTGCTCCCTCAGCAGAGGTGGAAAGTGGAGCTGCATAATGCTTTCCCGTGCAATGGTGAAGGCTGGCAGAAGGGAAGTGCAATTGAAGGTGAGTGCTGGACAGGTGCCTTCCAAGAAGTTGGCAATCAGATTACACTCTGAGTGAAGAAATGCCTTGAACAGCAGTTTCTCAATGGCCTTGCCTGGACCTCTTCAGTTTCACTGATAAAGCCTTTCCAACTTGTTGGTCTCACTAAAGAAGTTCTTCCCATTGTACACCCACCTTGGTGACCCTGACAAGTTGGTGCCAGGTTGGGAAACAGGTGCCCTGGCTGAGAAATCCAGAATCGAGGGTTAAAAGGGTTCTTAACTGCTTTTTTAATGACTTACCTGAGAGATCAAAGGGGCTTCCCCGCTTACCTTCAGTCCTGCGCCGTTGAAACCCGAAAGTGAATAGGATGATGTTGGGATCGTGACTTGACGTCACTTTTGGGGGAATTAACTCCCTGCAATGCACACAAACACTCCCAATTGTCTGGGAAAACTACCCCCTTTGTCATGCCTCTTTGAATCTTTAGAAGACACAGACTAAAAATGAAAACTAGCAGAAGGGAAATAGATAAGGAGTGAAATGTCCAGTGCAATCCTGACCCATACATGATGGGTCTCGTTAAGATGAATGTGAATGACGCACTGTTTCAGAAGTATAATTGTGTCAGCCCATAGAACGCATGCATGCTGTATCATTCTGCCACGCTGATGCAGCTTTCGGCTTTAGAACCAGAAATTCAATTATTAAGTAAATGTATTTTGGTCAAATTTCTTGTTTGGTGATGTAGCTTCACAGCATAGAACATACATGTGAATTTCAGGTTTTAGGTTAGCGGAGTCCATGGGCAGGGTTTTCGGGTCTTCTTGTGGGTGTGGCGGGCGGGACCGGGAGCGGCTGGGAAATGGTCCACTGCCCGCCCATTAACAGCCAGCCAGCATGAAAGGCGCATTTGAGAAAAGCCCAGCACTGCTGGGGTGGGGGTGGGAGGAGTGTGAGTGCAAAAGTCTGTGCATGTGCGGGAAGCACACACTGAAAGCTCCCCGGAGGCAGGGAGCTGCCTCAGGGAGCTGAAGAATTTTAAAATCAAAAATAAATATTTTTAAAATCTGAAAAAAAATGTCCTTACATGGGACTCAAACACAATAACATCAACAGAATAAAATCTCTGCCCAATAATTAAAATATTTTTTTTATTTAATTGTGGAAACCTCTTCCCACCTGTGGATGAGGTTTGCTAGAATATCAAAAGGCCACCTGGCCGATTCGTCTGCCCTCCAACCGTAAATTTGGACAGGCAGCAAAAAAAGACAGGTTCAAATTAATTGATTGAGGGCCTTAGTAGGCCTCTTAATTGTCAGCGGGCGCACTGTCGACTCTGGCGCGCGCCCACCAGCTGAAATATTGCGCGAGTGTGCGATGATGTCGTGACGCTTGCCCGACGTCATCGCGTACTATTCTACGCCCAATCGGGTCAGGCGCGCGTCCGCCCGCAGGACGTGAAATCCTGTCCCATTATTAAGTGACGGGAGTGCTTCTTTTAAAGATTATTTTGCAACTGGACCAAAGCATGATTCAGAAGTTTTCAGATGATTAAAACAAAAATCATGTATTCCTAAGTGTGGAAGAAAGCTGCAGACGGCAGGAAAATAGTAGGCTGAGAAGAGATTTAATTGAGGTGCATAAGATTATGAGGGGCATAGACAAAGTGGATAGGAAGCACCCATTTCTGTTAGCAGAGAGGTCAATATCCGGGGGCAAAGGTTTAAAGCAATTGGCAGAAGGATTAGAGGGGAGTGGGGGTGTCAGGGCTGAAACTCTGGCTGAAAAGGGAGGTAGCAGCAGAACCCTCATTGCATTTAAAAAATACTTGGACAGGCACATGAAATGCTGTAACCTACAGGGCTAAAGACCAAGAGCTAGAAAGTGAGATTAGCACTTTGTCTGCAGGCACAGATACTATGGGCTGAATATCCTCCTGTGTTGTAATTTTTTAATGTTTCAAGTTGTACTGTTTTTAGTGTATTAATTAGGCATTGTTCACAGAGGTTTGGATGATAATGCCTCTTTATGACATTGTGGCACACAATATATTTTTCTTTTCTTAAGGCCAATCTGAATCTTTTTGACGTTTAAAGGTGTATTTATTAAGTAAACAAATTCTCAAGTCAGAGTTAAACGAACTGTGCAGGGTGTGATAAATTAAAGTTTAATTGCTCTTCAGCCTTCAACTTCAGAAGTAAAGAACTTGCAATTATGTAGCACCTTTCGTGATCTTATGATTTTTCAAAGAACATCACAGTCAACAAAGTGCGTGCAGAGATTTATATAAAAACCAGAGTAATGTTTATGTTTATGTTAAGGTATTTTCTACTGGTGAAAGAGTTTCAAATTTTCAATTTTTATTTTTGCGGGGCCAGTAGAGTCAGGGTGCTCTTCCTGGATCCACAAAATAAACATTACAACCCACTGCTCCTGGGATCACCCCTTCCCAGACCCAACCTGCTGACTGGCTCAACAAGGTAGCCAGCCAAGTTGCTGCCCTCCTTGAACAGCCATATGAAAGCAGGGTGGGAAGGTGCCAATTTGTTGTTGCTGGCATTTATAAGAGGCCTAAAACTGAACTTGGCTTGGATTCGGGCATTAGGCTAGCATGGACTGCCACACAGTGCTATCGCTCTGCCAATTTCATAGAATTGTACAATGATACAACACAGGAGGCCATTTGGCCTATTATGCCTGTGCCAGCTCTTTGGTAGAGCAATGCAATTAATCCAACTCCCCTGTTCTTTCCCATTGCTCTGTAATTCCACCCCCCCGCCCCACCCAACAACTTCAAGTTTTCATCCAATTCTCTTTTAAACGTTACTATTGAATCTGCTTCCAGTGCCGATTTGCACTGCACTTGATTTCTTGACATGTAACTTTTGGAAGAGTGCTTTGATATTTTTCTTGACTTAGCACTCTTATGCAAAGGAGAAATGCAAATTAATAAAATCTGATCATGTACGACGGTTAAACATTTCAATAGAATTATGTTTGTTTTAAAGACTTCCATTTTTCTAAATGCTTTGAGGATTTTTAAAAAAGGCTAGTCCGTCCATTACAATCATCAACTTGTGTTTTAATACTAGTTAACCAATATGATTGGTAAATAACTGAAAAAGTGAAACTAATCTTTCAAAGAAATACATACCAATAGCTGTAAAATACACTGAGAAGATTAGGACATAAATTGTCTAAGTGCAATAAAATCTAATATTATAGAATACCTTCAGGGGTCTCAAAAATAATTGATAGTTTTCCAAGTAACCTATGCTGATGACGGTTTTACCTGATTTAAATGAGTTAGAGATAGCAATTAAAACAACACTGCCTCCAGACTAGCAAGTTGATTGTCTTTTATATATAATTATACATAAACTAAAAAGGTACTTTCTTCACAGTTTAACTTAATTTTGCATATCAGAGGAAAATGGATAAAATTCTTTTGCTCCTTATTTATATATGATTACAATAATAAATATACACTTACTCTTCAGGCAAAAGGTATTCTTCTAGTACCACAACAGGTGGAGTAGGTGGTCTTATTTTAGCCAGTGCCATGATGTGTTCAAAGGTGATGTCTGTCTGCGTGCCCATATCTACCAGTTGACACTCATGGGATGGATTAAGAACTTTAGTGCGTGGAGTTCTTCTCAACACTTGTACTACAATGGGTTCTTTGGCTGTTCTAAATGCTTCTACTGCTTGCTCATGGGTGGCTCTGGATAAGTCCTTACCATTAACCTGTCAAATAAAATTTGAAAATCATGAGGATGCAATAAAATCCTTTCTGTACCAAGCACACACAATGCATGATACTAGCCAGACAAATACTGCTACAAAAAAGAGGCACTCCCTTTGTGTATTCTATTCATATGCATTGCGTAAAGATATAATTTATTAGTGGTAAAAATCTGTCATATTTAGGACACACTATACTGCAACATATTACAAGCAAAAACAAATTTCATCAATATTTTTGATTTTACATATTACAGTGAAGCGCCTTCCATCTATACTAAGAAAACAAACACAATAATCAATAATTTTATAGAGAACATTCAATATAAATGGTAAATCATGGCAAGCTGCACTTTAAACTTAGAAGGCAAATGTGAAATAATAATGGTAGACGTACAAATTAAACAATTATAATAATGGACCTGAAGGGTCATTTCACATTGTAAAATGAAGTATCTTTGAAAAAAACAATGTAACCAAGCAACTGGGTTAATATGCAGATCCTCAATTTATTTCATTTGTCAAAGACATGTTGAAGAAGTTTCAGTGTGATCATAAAATGATACAGCACAGGGCAGCACAGCCTTTCAGCTCATTGTGCTTATGCTGACTTTTTGGTAGAGCTATCCAATTAATCCCAAACTCCAATCTTTCCCCATTGTGCTGTAATTTCTTCCTCTTGAAGGATTTATCTTTTGAATGTTACAACTGAATCTGATTCCACTATCCTTTTAGGCAGTGAATTCCGGATCACAACAACTCGCTGAGTAAAAGAAGTTTCCTCAAGTCACCTCCAGCTTATTTGCCAATTACCTTAAAACTGTCTCCTCAGGTTACTGAACCCTTTGTCACTGGAAACAGTTTCTCCTTATTTACCCTATCAAAACCAGTCATGATTTTGAACACCTCTTTCAAACCTCCCCTTAACCTTGTCTGCTCTAACAGGCACAACTCCAGCTTCTCTTATCTCTTCACTTGGCTGAACTTTCTCATCCTCGTACCATTCTAGTAAATCTCTACTGCACCACTTCAAGGACCTTGGCATCTTTCCTAAAGTGTGGGGCCCAGAACTGAACACAATACTCTAGCAGACACCTAATCAGTATGTTATAAAGGTTTTGTATAACTTCCTTGCTATTGTATCCTACTCCTCTATTACTAAAACCAAGGATTCCACATACGCTTTTAACAGCTTTCTCAATTTATCTTGCTAGTTTCAGACTAGCATCCATATGCCCCCAGGTCTCTTTGTTCCTGAATCCCCTTAAAATTGTTCCATTTAGTTTGCACTGCCTTTCTTCTTCCTACCAAAATGTATCACTTCATACTCCCCTGCATTACATTTCACTTGCAATGTGTCTGCTCATTCCATCAGTTTACGTCCTCCTGAAGTCTGTTACTATCCTCCTCATTGCTTACTACATTTCTGATTTTCGTACCATCTGTAATCATTGAAATTGTGCTCTGTAAAAACCCATATCCAGGCTACCCAATAAACATCAAAAAGAGAAGCGATACTAATATTGATCTGTGGGCAACACTGTTATATATTTTTCTCCAGTCTGAAAAACAACTGTGTTCTCTGCTTTCTGGCCCTTAGAGAAATTTGCATCTATGGTGCAACTGCCCCTTTAATCCCAATGGCTTTATTTTTGCTGACAAATCTATGTGGTACCATCGCACAGCTTCTGAAAGTTCATATACACATTAACCGCACTACCCTCATCAACCCTTCCCATTACTTCAAAGAACCCGATCAAGTGAGTCAAACAGGATTTGCCTTTAACAAATGTGTTAATGATATCATAAACTCTCTCAACACACTTCTCTCCCAAGATCCCTAAATCCATCCAATAGGTCTACATTGACTTAAAGTAGCTCAGATGCAATAAGTGGTAATGTTGCCACGAGATAGCTTGAAAGAAGGCCCTTCACATCACACTGCACTCCCCACCCAACCCTTTTAGCTCATCCTTCCAGAATACAACTCTATTACAGTATTCCTATTATTATTTCTACACATATTTCTATTATTATTTTTAAAAAGTATTTCCATCCATTGTTTTATCTCCACCTTTTAGCCTATTTCGATCCCCTCCCCCCACCCCACCCCGACTAGGGCCACGTGTCCCTTTCTTATCTTGCCTTCTACCCTTAATGTCAACATTAGCACATCCTTTAGCTAATATCACCACTGTCAACACCCCTTTGACCTTTTGTTTATGACATCTTTGGCAATCTCTCCTTTGCCCCCACCTACCACTGGCCCTCTATCCAGCTCCACCTGTCCCACCCCCCTTAAACAGCTTATATTTCGCCACATTTCTTTTTCCCTTTAGTTCTGATGAAGAGTAATTCGGACTTGAAACGTTAACTCTATCTTCCTCTCCACAGATGCTGTCAGACCTGCTGAGTTTTTCCAGCAATTTTTATTTTCGTTACAGTATTCCTTCAATGAGTCTTGATTCTTAGCCTCAACCAAATTTCTTGATAAACAATTCCAGCTGTTGGTTACCCTCCATGTAATGAAATAGCTCCTGACATCTGTCCTGAATTCATCATTAATAACAATTCAATTTGTCTTTCAGTTGTAGTTGTAATCTGAAGCTCTGTCCATAAACTTAACCATGGGCAGAATTTTCTACCTACCGGGCGGGCACGCCCGAAGGGGAGCCGATCCCCCATGGAGAAGCGGGCCCCACCTCCATTTTAAGTGGGCGGGCCAATTAAGGCCCGCCCAAGGTGACGCCCGGCGGGAAGCGCTATTCGCTTCCTGTGCGGGCGGGGGGGGGGGGGGGGGGGGGGTGGATTCCCTAAATGCGAGAGTGCACACTTTCATGCATGCGCATGAATGAGCGCACATCTCCCTGAGGCCAAGTACTGCCTCAGGGAGATCGCTGAAAGTTGTACAAACATTAAAAATAGAAAAAAAAAACCTTAACATGTCCCCCTCATGTGACAATGCCACACGAGATGGGACATGTTAATAAATTTCACAAAAACTTTATTACACTTTTTTAAGCCCTACATGAAACCTCATCCCGCCGGTGGATGAGGTTTCATGTTTTTTCAGAAGCCCACTGGGGCTCCTGGCCTGCCCGCCAACCTTAAGGTTGGACGGGCAGGGCCTTTAATTGTTTTAATGATCCTGTCAATGGCTTCAGTTGGCCATTGACAGGTCGGCGGGCACACAGTTGATTTGCCTGTGCCCCCGCCTTCCTGAAAATTTAAATGGGGCGGGATGGTGTCGGGGGTTCCGCCCAACGTCATCCCGCGTCAATTTGTGCGTTGGCGAGCGGGCCCCGCCCCCTGCTCACCGACAGCAAAATTCAGCCCATGAGTTGAATGTGGCTATGGTAAATCTCTGACTTCCTATTGAGAATCTCAGTACTAATTCTACAAGTGCTTCTGTACTTGTAACAATTCTCAGAGACAAATTCATGAGACATTAGTCCTCTGGCTGCACTGTGATAGGTCATTCAATAAAAAGAGAGAGAGAAAATTAAATCACTCTTAATGAACTAGAATGATTTTTATGGAGCTTTTGATCCCAGTAGCTTTGTTTACTTGAATGTGCATAACACTACCATGGTACATGACCTTTCATCTAATCCACAGTTAATTAATTAGAGTGCAGTTGCTCTTTATAGATAATTTGAAATGCATGAAATGAACCCTCAATGCAATTTTCAAATCTCAATCTTACTTTTTGAAAGATATTTGTGAAAATGGTACTAACTTACCAGTTCAACTACAAAGTCCCCAAAACCTTCCATTTGGAAATTTAATTGTGACCTTTTAAAAAGCATTATCAAGAATTTCATAGTACAAAAGGATAACAAAGTAAATATCTACCTTGAGCTGTAGCACATTATGGGCAGAATTTTATATTCAGTGTGCGGGGGTGCGGGCCTGACACGCTGGAACGTAAAATGCTGCGTGATGTTTCGTTCGGCGGGCGCAAGCCGGAGTCGGCTGCGCACCCACTGATAATTGAAAGGCCTATTAAGGCCATTAAGGAACTATTTAATTTCACAGTTACGGTGCCTGTCCAACCTAATGGTTGGTGGGAGGGTGAAAAGGCAAGCGGCCTTTACGTTTTTTAGGAAACCTCATCCATGAGTGGGATGAGGTTTCCTAAAGCTATTACAACTTGAATAAAAATTTTCTTTGAAAAATGAAAACATGTCCCATTGAATTTTTACTGTATTTATTTATTTATTTAACGATCACTTCAATCTCCCTGAGGCAGCTCCATGCCTCAGGGAGACTGAAGTGCTCTTTCACGCGCATGCGCGAAAGAGCACTGGACCCAATTCTCCCTCCTCCCCCTCCTGCACAGGTAGTACCGCTCATGTTCCATGCTGGGTGGGCCTCAATTGGCCCTCCTGCATGAAATCGTGGTGCGGAGCCGATCGTGGGCGGCTCCGCAGCCTCCCCTGACCGCTCCGGCCAAGCCTGCCTGACCAATGAAAAATCCTGGCCTATGGAGGGTCACAATGATGAATATGAAAAACTATTCCATCTATTGCCCAGCAAGTCTGTTTTCAACAGATTTTTTGTCTCATCTAGCAATCTAAATTGTTCTTAATAAAACAAAGTTGTTAATTTCATTACTTTCATATTTTAAAATCTGAACAACTTTGCAAGCATTTACTGACAGCAACTGAAGCTGTGTTAGTTCATATATGATAATGCCAGTATCAGAGCGGATTGAGATGTTACACTAAGGCATCATCATAGGAAAGAACTCAGAATTAACAGCCATTTTAGATTTCTTGATCTACTCCAGTTGCACATCATGACACTCCTCAAAACCCGCACCACGACCAAGCTTTGGTCATTCGGCCCGGTGCTTCCTTTTGTGACTCAGTGTCAGATTTTGTTTGCTAATGCTTATAAAGTGCCTTGGAATGTTATATTGTTATTACATAACATGGACTGGAGAAATAGAATGAACCATTACGGAAATATGTCTTTTATAGTGAGGATTACCATATCTTAGTATTTTCATTTTCTATACATTTCACCATAGTTTCTATTAGGAATTACCATTACTGACATCACATATTGAGGGCTATGAGTGAAATATCACATATGAAGAAGTTATAAAGGATAAAATGTTTGATAAAGATACACCCAGGAAGCTAGATTATAATGGCAAGAGATGATATAAGTTGTCAAGAAGGTGGATTGAACAGGATCGGGAGACGGCAGAAGCAATCTGGATAGAAATTGGTAATGATAAGGAGAACGAATAGCAATTGGGAACTGCTGTCAGCCACCCGCTTAAGCTGAGCAGGTAGATAGCCAGCTGTTCAGGCAAGTAAGACAGGCTGCAAGAAACCATAATGGGATAATCACAGGGGATTTCAATATCCCCGAGGTAAAGTGGCCTGATAAGTGATAAACAGAGAAGCAATTTCCTAGAAGTAACCAGCGACGACTTCTAAATACAAAGGCAGAATACTAGAGCTCGGGATCTCTGGGAACCTTTTGCTTTAATTACCATGCAGGAGCGGCATTACATCATTTATTTTTGATGACTGATTTATGCTGAAAAGAAAAATCGCTAGCATAGGTTTCTTTGATCGTTTGCACCACTTCTGAGATACATTTACTGAAACACTCTGCAGTTCATTTACATAGCCCTGCTCACACAAATTTCCTGCATTGACACCAATGTGTGTTATAAAAATATTGCAAGTTGCAAATGCTTACAAGGTACCTTGTAGAGAGGAGTACCCTGTTCTCTATGGAAAAGAGGAATGCATTAGGTGAGGCTCGAGTTTACATTTTTAATAAACATAAGAACCGTAACTGAGTACTGGAGGGCAATAAATGTTATCTGATATTAAAAAAAACATGATCCTGGAAATTCTGGGCAAGCTAGTTGAATACTTGTAGTGGATAAAATACTTAGCAGTATTATACGGAATGCTATTGATGTTTAGCTGAAGAACGAAGACACCATAGGTCAGTGCTTTCCAATAAAAAAAACTATGAGTCACAGATGTGGTCACAGGGACGTGGTTTTAGTCACGCCCACCTATTTTATTAGAAATTAACTTCCATGCACAAACACCACAGGCAAATGTACTTCACATTGTATGATCCTTGACCAGACCCTAGGGTGTGGGAGGAGATCCGGTTAGGGACCAATAACGTTTTGTTTAAAGTAGATAAAGGTTGAGATTCAAGAGACCTGCTTCCGGAATAAAGCCACAAGGTTTCACAGTTTTAGAACAAACAAAAGTAAAATTTACTACACAAGTTCAGAAAGATAAAACAATTTACAATATGTATCTTAAACTCTAACATTTGGTGTAAGTGTGAGGATAATGTGAATTAACAGACAAACTGTGGTTGAACACACTACACTACACTACAGAGTAAATGACACAGATGCAACCAAGACAGAGCCCATGGATTACGCAAGAACCCACCCAGATGTTAATAAACACCAAGTCAAACAAACATTGAAACTCTGTCTCATGAGGGATTCCCAGCTTCTCCTTGGAATTCTCTCCAAAAATCTCTCCCACTCGCACAGCTGTAACAATGGTCCACCTCACAGGGTTTCAATCTAGCCTTATGAGATTCCTTCCCCCCCTGGATTCCTGAGTCTGTACTTCAACCTCTACTTACAGGCGTAATTTCAGCTCTTTGCCAGTCAGCTAGCTTCACTGAGCTGGCACTGCTCCGAGTTTCTTCAAACTCCTGTCTCCCAGCTGTATCCAGCTTATATGACTCCTCCTTGGATTGCCAGGGCTTCCCCTGAACCCTCTTCTCAGCTCCTCAGAGCTAAGAATAACACTTGGGCCGCATGGAGCCTCTTCCCCTTGCTCCTTACTCTCCTCCAAACTGACCGGCTGCCAACTGCTGTTCACTGACCCTTGAACTGAAGTGGGGACATATCAGAACACTCCAAAAGGGTCCCATCCTTGTTACCCAGCAGGAACCAGTGTAACAGGTATTGGAACGTCCTGTACCTTAAACGTTATAATTTCCACAGAAGGCTGATTTATCACCCAGGGACATAAAGATCAATGGATTTCATGACAACATGCATATATTTACTAAACAGTGATATAAAGCCATTTAATAACCAAAGATCTATAACAACCCAAAAGCACTTGCACACTTTGGCTAGAATTTTCAGGATGGCGGGGGTGCTAATGAGCATTGATTGGCAGAAAGTAGGACTTCCGCCTGTCACTGGGAGGAAACTCTTTCGAGTTACCAACAGTCACAGATTGCAACTCTTTCGAGTACAATCACAGTTCTTGGTTTCCGGGAGTGGGACATGAACCCACAACCCTCTGATTCAAAGGCGAGGGTGCTATGAACTGAGCCACAGCTGACACCTCCACTGGGAGGAAGTTACACCTTGGAGAGCTGCCAGCCAATCAGATTGGCCAGCAGCTCTCCAGTCATTCCAGGAAAAGCACTACAGTGGCTGGAAGAGGCACTGCAGATAGCTGCCTGGAACTAAGTGCTGGGAACCAGAGGAGCATAAGTTGCTGGGGTCAAGGTGGTGGGGGTGGTCAGGAAGGTCTGGGGGGGTCGTAAGGAGGATGATTGGGACCTCGGGAAATAGGTGGGGGTGGGAGGAAGGTCTAGAAGTCACCAGGCCCTAAGGGGAGGGCACCCCCAGTCAGAGGGGCCTTCTGATGGAGGCACACCTCCCCGCTCACCTTCCCGTCCAAGATTGAACTTTGTTCAATTTCGGGTTTCCCCCTGAGCTATCATCCGCCTGCCTGCCTAAAAATTAAGGTTCGGTAGGAAAAGGCCATTAAGTGCCCACTTAAGGACCTTAATTGGGGTTTCCTGTCCCAGGCCCTGCCCACCCCAATGTAAAATAGTCGAGGCAGGTGGGATCCCGGAGGGAATCCCATTGATGCAGTTCCAAGCTCTTCCCGCCTCAGAACCCGCCAGGGGTGGGCAGGGGTTGGGGGGAGGGGAGCATAAAATTCTGGCCTTTGCTTTACATCTGCTGCAATCCATTGTAGCCATAATTTAACTAGTGGGTGCAGTGTATCTAGTTGTTACAATATGCCTAGGTTTTCAAAGGCACTTGATAAAGTTACATGCGTTGGAATGAATACAGCTGAATTGAAAACTGGAAGGAAGAGATGAAAAAAGGTTCCTATTTGTTTGGGAGCTGAAGGTGGGAGGAGAAAGTGGTTTTTCACATAATAAAACAATTTGAAGGAGAATACTTCCTGTAGTATACAATTTGCTGCTGCCATGTTTTGTTTTTATATGAAGAAAGGGGAGGTAATTTAAAAAAAAATTAAGTGTAATGGTTAGGGAAAAAGAAGAGTATTCGGAAACATATGCATAAAATATATGAGTCCATCAGTATTCTTTTGGCAATTGAAGGAAAAATCCACTGGGATACACAACAGGTAGGCAATTCATTCCCCTTCATTTTGCAGTCCTGCTGGTTTTGAAAAACTTTACTTCCTATATCTTAGTATTCACTTTCTGCCATCTAAGCTAAATGTGCGTTCCCTTGCTTGTGTTAATATTGAACAGTGCTCTGGAATTTAGTTATTTCTTTAAGTATCTTCAAACTTTGAATAAGATCGTCTCTCAGCTGTCCCCTTTGTAATGTAAACAGCCCAATGATTCATAAGCATTTCTGGTAGTACAGATGAATGATCTTATTGAACAACTTTGGATGACCTTTGTATCCGCTTCAAGGTGAGGATGCCTCACCTCACGCAGCAGTATGGTTCTACTCAAGGTGGAGACCTATTCGTAGTATTTCCTGGGATCAAATATTCCAGGGGCAGAATTCACCGGTCGGTGAGCAGGGACGGGGCCCGACGCTTGCCGACGCGTAAAATGACGCACGGTGATGTTGGGCGGGCGTCCCGACGTCATTTAGATTTTCAGTTCAGCGGGCGCGCAGCCGACTCGGCTGCATGCCCGCCAAAGTGTCAAAGGCCTATTAAGGCCATTTAAATAGTAATTAATTCAATTAGCTGAGCTGCCCGTCCAATCTTAAGGTTGGCAGGCAGGCGAAGAGCCCAGGCGGCTTTCACAATTTTCATGAAACTTCATCTACGGGCGGGATGAAGTTTCATGAAGTATTTTAAAAGTCAATAAAAATTTAAAAAATAATTCTTTCACAAATCCCAGCTCATGTGACAGTGTCACATGAGGGGACATCTTTTAAAAAGTTTTTATTTCCTTTTATTTAAATTTACACATGTCAAACTGATCTCCCTGAGGCACCTCCGTGCCCCAGAGATCAGGGAGATCTCTGCGCACTTTCACACGTATGCGCAAAAGAGCGCAGGGAATGACTAAGGGAACACCCCCCACCCCCCACCGTGCTTCCGGGCGAGCGTCACGCTGGGTGGGTCTTAATTGGCCAGCCCACATAAATGGCGGTGCGGCCCCGATCGGGGGCGCTGATCAAGTTCGCAAAATCCCCCGGCGGGGGGAAAATTGAGCCCCAGGTAACAAAAATAAAAGCAAAATACTGCAGATGCTGGAAATCTGAAATAAACATAGAAAAACACAGCAGGTCTGGCAGCATCTGTGCAGGGAGAAACAGAATTAATGTTTCGAGACTGTATAACTCTTCTTCACAACTTCCAGCTTCAGAGCTCTTCATCTCTAAAGAAGTCATATGGACTCAAAATGTTAACTCTGTTTCTCTCCCCAGGAAATGTTGCCAGACCTGCTGAGTTTTCCCAGCATTTTCTGTAAAGGGTTGGTATTTTCTGTGGAGAACAGCAACACAAGGTTGAATAGAGACGCATGCATAGATAAATACGCTGTAATTTTGCTGCACTGCCATTATGGCATCTAGGGTGTGTTTATGCAGAACTTACCCTTATAAGGTTAAATGATAAGATAGAGTCCACAATAGAAAGTGTAGTCTTAATAGGCCAAGATGTATTGTTTCATGTTTCCTTGTTCTCTCAATTCTTGTGTTCATTCCTTCCTACTGGTGAACATATACATTATACACAAATTAAAAGCATTAAAAATAATAATTAATTTTATATTTATTGAATATCTTCATGAACTGGGGACACAAATTTAAGATGATTGGCAAAAGAACCCGAGGTGGCAAGAGGAAGGAGGTTTTTTATGCGGCAATGATTCGGATTGGGAATGTTTGGTGAAGGCGGATTCAATTGTGGCATTCAAAATGGAATTGCATAATTACCTGAAAAGAAAAAAATTGAAGGGCTGGAGGGTAAAGGCAGGGGAGAGGGACTGGCTGAGTAGCTGTAAAAGAGAACTGGAACAGCCATGATGGGCCGAATGGCTTCCTTTCTATTACCATTCTATCATTCTATTCAGATCCAATCCCCTTCAGTGGAACAATTCCCCCAGCCCTACCAATACACACCCTTTGGATGATGGAATGAGGAATGACACTGTTCACATTATAGGGGCAAGTGATTTGTTGCATGAAAGCAGCACTACTTTTTCATGTGTAAAGGCACAAACAGATGTTCTTATGAGAGACAAAACTAAAACTGTTAGCTGGATAATGCAAAAATTAAATATACACAGGTGGAGTATGTGGTAGATTATTTTCATGACACTAATAATATTGTTTGCATTAACATGTAATTTGTAGTTGGTAGGCAATATAAAACAGTTTTGTTTGCAGATGTCAAAAGCACTTCATTTGGTAGGCTGCTTGTTGTTGAATATTACAATCAAATTATGTACTCATCATCTGAACTGAAAACATAAGTGTGCTTTTGTGAACATAGTGAACAGATGCCTTCACCAATTGTAACAGCATATTTCAGAATGTGGCAAGTATTGAAGGGACCAGTTATGCTGTTCTTTGAATCACTTCATAGGTGTAATAATCGGAATTCCAAATGGAATTACTGAGAGGGGAAAAATCTCTGCCCTTTCGAGTATATATGAATACTTTTCCAGTATGAAAATGTCAAAGCACACCCAGACAAGAACAAATCACTACACTTAAATTAATGTTTTAAAAGTAGCAAATGTGGTTAAACCAAGTACAGAGTTGGTTCGGTTGAGAAACAATAGATTGTCCAATTAAATCACTGGTGCATAAGCCAACTTTGTTAAACATTTTAACAGTAAAATGTAATATGTGTAATTCAGATTTTAATCTTACAGATGGTTTAAGTTCATATTTTACAGACAGTGTGCAGCAAGATTTAATCACATGAATTTAGTTTTTAATTAAAATTTCCAGTTACTCTGATGTATTTTAATCTATACTACCTATTATCTGAAACCAGTACATAATAATTATTTCCTTTAACTTCATAATCTGATGATAATTTGTACATGTAATATAATGATCACCTTTTCTGGAAATGTCTGATTAAAGACACCAAGTCCTTAAATGAACAAATTTAAATAAATTATGTTGCCTAAAGCATTCGTAATTAATTATAACAATAATATTATGAGGTACCAGAAATTAATTTGAGATTGTGACAGAGAAAGACTACTGTTTGCAATTTCTGAGGGTGCGTTAGCTTTTAATTCCCCATGTTCACCAACAGTAATATTGTTGTATCCCACAAGTACACAGCTTTGGTACCTAATGAGAGCAAGCAGGTACTGTTACATTGCTTTACCAATCCGACTCATTGATAGCAGTTGTGCGAGACTGGCACAGTAGCAATTCCTCTGATTCTCAATTTTTTTTCAAAAGAGAAAGCACCTATTGTTTGCTTGACACCTGACCCATAGACCAAGAGAGTGGAGGCAAGGAGATTCAAAGTGACAAGCTAATATTCTACGGCACTATCCATTGAGGTTCCAAGGAACCACTTCGTCAACTTAAAAACATTTTATTTAATTTGGCTTCAGAAACATTGTGATGTATTAGAATCATAGAATGGTTACAGCACAGAAGGAGGCCATTTGGCCCATCATGCCTATGTTGACTTGAAGGAACAATTCACCTATTGCCACTCCTCCACCTTCTTCCCAGAGCACAGCACATTCTTCTTTTCCAGATAATAATCCAATTTCCTTTTGAATTCCTCGATTGAACCTGCTTCTACCACACTCTCAGGCAATACATTCCAAATCCTAAACACTCGTTGTGTCAAAAAGTTTTTCCTCATGTCTCCATTGCTTCTTTTGCCAATTATCTTAAACCTGTGTTGTCTAATTCTTGATTTTTTCACCAATGGGAACAGTTTCCCCCTATCTACTCTGTCTAGACCCCCTTCTTTCAAATCCCCTCTCAACCTTCTCTTCTCCAAGGAAAACTGTCCCAACTTCTCCAATCCATCTACATATCTGAAGTTCTTCATCCATGAACTACTGTCATGAATCTTTTCTGCATCCTTCCTAACACCTTCACATCCTTCCTAAAGTGTGGTGCCCAGAACTGTACGTAACATTCCAATTGAGGCTGAACCAGTGTTTTATACAAGTTTAACATAACTTCTTTGCTTTTGTACTCTATGTCCTTACTGATGAAGCCTTAGAAGCTTTATTAACCATGCTCTCAACTTGTCCTTCCACCTTCAGTGTTTTAAACACATTTACACCCAGGTCCCTCTGCTCCTGCACCCACTTTAGAATTATACCCTTTATTTTATATTGCCTCTCTGCGTTTTTCCCACCAAAATGAATCACTTCACACTTCTTTACATTAAGTTTCATCTGCCATTTGTCCATCTGTTAAACCAACCTGTCTATGTCCTTCTGAAGTTCTACATTATCCTCTTCACAGTTCATAATACTCCTAAGTTTCATATTGTCCGCAAATTTTGAAATTGTGCCCGGTACACCAAGGTATGGGTCATTAACATATGCCAGGAAGGGTAGTGGTTTTAACACCGTTCCCAGGGGAACTCTACTATAAATCTTCCTCCAGTCTGAAAAAGAACATTCATCACTGCTGTTTCCTATCACTCAGTCAATTTTCTACCCAAGTTGCTACTGTCCCTTTTATTCCACGAGCACTATCTTTGCTCACAAGTCTGTTGTGCAGCATTATATCAAATGCCTTTTGGAACTCCACGTTCACCACATCAACAGCATTATCCTCATCAGCCCTCTGTTACCTTATCAAAAAACTCAAGTAAGTTAGTTAAACATAATTTGCCCTTAACAACTCCATGCTGGCTTTCCATAATCAACCCACATTTGCCTAAGTTACTATTACTTATGACCCTAATTATCATTTCTCCACGCTTTCCCACCACTGAGGTTAAACTGACTGATCTGTAGCTGCTGAGTTTATCTTTACACCCTAATATTTGCCATTCTAATGTCCTCTGGCACCACCCTAGTCCAAGGAAGACTGGAAAATTGTCAGCCCCTCTGAAATTTCCACTCTCACTTCTGTCAGTACCCTTGGATGCATCTCATCTAGTCCTGGTGCCTTATCAACTTTAAGTACAGACAGCCTATCCAATACCTCTGCCGTATCAATTTTAAATCCTTCCAGTGTATTAATTACCTCCTCTTTCACCGTGACCTGAGTAGCATCATCTTCCTTGGTAAAGACGGATGCAAAGTCTTCATTTAGTGGCTCTGCCATGCTCCTGCCTCCATGCACAAATTCCTTTTTTGGTCGTGAGTTGTCCCCACTCCTCCTTTTACCCTTTTACCATTTGTATGTCCATAGAAGACTTTTGGATTCTCTTTTATGTTAGCTGCTTGTTTGTTCCCATATTTTCTCTTTGCTTCTCTTATTTGATTTCCCACTTCTCTCTGAACCTTCTATATTCAGCCCTGTCCTTGGTTGTGTGATGCACCTGACATCTGTCATAAGTGCACTTTTTCTTCTTCACCTTAATCTTTATCCCTTTTGTCATCCATAAAGCTCTGATTTGTTTCCCTACTTTTCACCTTCAAGGAATATACCTTGACACAGCCTGAACTCTCCCTTTTAAGAGCAGCCCATTGTTCAGTTATAGTTTTGCCTGCCAAGATCCATTCTCACCCTACTGAAGTTGGCTTCCCCCCTGTTAATTATTCTTACTTTGGATTGTTCCTTCTCCTTTTCCATAGCCAACCAAATCTTATGATCACTGTCCTTCTAAATGTTCTACTACTAATACTTGGCTCATCTCATTCCCAAGAACTGGGTCTAACAATTTCTTGCTTCTCATTGGATTGGAAACATTCTACAGTAGAAAAGTCACCTGAACATATTCCAGGAACTCTTGCCCCTCTTTGCTGTTTATGCTACAACGCAGCCTATATGCTGATAATTAAAGTCCCCATTATAACTGCTCTATACTTTCACCTCTCTGTAATTTCTTTACAAGTTTGTTGCTCTACATCTTTCTCATCAGTTGGTGACCAAATGATTATACTGAGCAATGTAATTGCACCTTTTGTGTTCCATAGCTTGAGCCAAATTGATTCTGTCCATGGTCTCTTTGCAGTGCTGGACAGAGGGGGTGTCCCAAAGTTCTCCGTAATCAATAGTGCCACCCCACTTCCATTCCTTTCTTTCCTAAACACCTTGTATCCAGGAATATTTAATATTCATTCTTGCCCTTCTTTGAGTCAGGTCTCTACAAAAGACACAGCATCATATTTCCAAGTGGCTATCTGACCTGCAGCTCACCAATCTTGTTTACTACACTCTGCGCATTCACATTAACACACAGTAACCCTAATTTAGACTATTACTTCCCACTTACTCTAAACCCACCTCATACTCAGCTCCTGACCTTATTATAGCCTTGGTTCAAACATGGACAAAAGAGCTGAACTCCCGAGGTGAGGTGAGGGTGACTGCCCTTGATATCAAGAGAACATTTGGCCAAGTGTGGCATCAAGGAGCCCTAGCAAAACTGGAGTCAATGGGAGTCAGGGGGAAAACGCTCCACTGGTTGGAGTCATACCTAGCTCAAAGGAAGATGGTTGTGGTTGTTGGGGGTCAGTCATCTCAGCTCCAGGACATCACTGCAGGAGTTCCCCAAGGTAGTGGCCTCGGCCCAACCATCTTCAGCTGCTTCATCAACGACCTTCCTTCCATCATAAGGTCAGAAGTGGGGATGTTCACTGATGATTGCACAATGTTCAGCACCATTCGCGACTCCTCAGATACTGAAGCAGCCCATGGCCAAATGCAGCAAGACCTGGACAATATCCAAGCTTGGGCTGACAAGTGGGTGAAGCCTACATCCCGTGAATGAATAAAAAAAAAGTCCCATTCACAGCTCTCTTACCATCACCCTTCAAGTTTAGATTGCCCAAATGCCCATCCAATTTCTTTTGAAATCATTAATCTGCTTCCACTACCCTCACATGCAGCAAGTTCTAGGTTATTAGTACTCGCTGCGTGAAAAAAGTTCTTCCTCACATTCACCAACATCGCTTGCCCGAAACCATCAATCTGTGTCCCCTAGTCCTTGTGCCGTCAGCTAATGGGGCCAGCTTTTCTTTTTCTACCCAATCTTGTAAGCTTCTATCAAATCTCCCTTCAATCTCGCTTACTCCAAGGAGAACAATTCCAGCTATTCCAACCCAAACTTGTAAACTATAATTCCTCATCCCTGGAACCATTCTTGTAAAACTCCTCTGCACCCTCTCAAGGGCCCGTACATCTTCTTAAAGTGTGGTAACCAGAACTGGATGCAATACTCCAGTTGTGACCTGACCAGAACTTTAGAAAAGTTCAGCATAACATCTCTGCTTTCGTACATAACACCACTATTTATGAAACCCAAGATCCCATATTCTTTGCTAACTACTCTCTCAATATGTCCTGCCACCTTGCTATCTTCAAGGACCTGCATGTATATGCACCACCAGATCCTTCTGTCCTTGCACATTCTTTAAAATTACACCATTTATCCCATATTGTCTCTTCCAAAATTCCATCTGCCACTTTTCTGCCCATTCTGCAAGCCTAACTGTGTACTGTTGCAGTCAATTCTTATCATTCTCACTCATTGACACGCTTCCAAGTTTGGTATTGACAGCAAATTTGAAATTTGACTTTGTATGCAATACCCAAGTCATTCCTATGTATACACACATACATATATATGCACACACATGTATGTGTGTGTGCATATATGCATGTGTCTATATATGTGGAGGCAGTAGAGGTTCTTCCGCTGCCTCAGACGAATAATGGGCATCTCCTGGCTGGACAGAACGCCGATTATGGAAGTACACCAGCATGCAGGGATCCCCTGCCTTTTGCTCTCAAATCAGCAGCAACTCTGATGGCTGGGTCACGTGCGCCAAACAGATGACAGCGGCATCTCCAAAGACATGCTCTATGGCAAGCTTGCTATCGGCACGAGAGCAACAGATCGTCCACATCTAGATTAAAGGACATGCTGACATAGTGGTATTGTACTAATAATCCAGAGAGCCTGGATAATGCTCTGGGGACCTTGGTTCGAAATTCAACACGGCAGATGGTGGAATTATAAGTCTAATGATGAACCATCGTCAATTGTTGTAAAAACCCATCTGGTTCATTAATGCCTTTTAGGAAAGGAGATCTGCCATCCTTACCTGATCTGGCCTAGTGGTTGACTCTTAAATACCCTCTTAAATGGCTGAGCAAGCCACTCAGTTCTATCATACCATTAATAAGCCTGAAAGGAATAAAATCAGACAGACCACCCAGCATCAAACTAGGCTCTGGAAGCAGCAATGGCAAAACCCAGCCCTGTTGACACTACAAAGTCCTCCTTACTAATATCTGGAATTGTGCTGAAATTGGGAGAGCTGTTGCATAGACTGGTCAAGCAACAGCCTAACATAGTCATACTCATGGAATCATATCTTACAAATAATGTCCCAGACACCACCATCACCATCCCAGCAGAGGTGGCGGCACAGTGGTTCACAGTCGGGAGAGAGTTGCCCAAGGAGTCCTCAACATCGACTCCAGATCCTATGAAGTCTCATGACATCAGGCCAAACATGGGCAAGGAAACCTCCTGCTGATTACCACATACAGCAACTCTCCCCCCACCCACTACACCAGCTGATGAGTCAGTACTCCCATATTGAATACCACTTGGGGAAGCACTGAAGGTACCAAGGGTGTAGAATGTACTCTGGGTGAGGGACTTCAATGTCCATCAACAAGAATGGCTTGGTAGAACCACTACAGACCATGCTGGCCAAGTCCTAATAGACATAGCTGCTAGACTGGGTCTGCGGTAGGTGATGAGGGAACCAGCAAGAGTGAAAAACATACTTGGCCTCACCCTCATCATCTGCCTGCCACAGATGCATCTGTCCATGACAATATCGGTGGCTTTGTGGAGATGAAGTCGCGCCTTCACATTGAGGATACCCTCTATCATGTGTGCGCTACCAACTGTGCTAAATGGGATAGGTTTCGAACAGATCTAACAACTCAAGACTGGGCATCCATGAAACGCTGTGGGCCATCAGCAGTAGCGGAATTGTACTCGAACATAATCTGTAACCTCATGGGCCGACATATCCCCCACTCTACCATTACCACCAAGCCAGGGGATCAACTCTAGTTCAATGAAGAGTGCAGGAGGGTATGCCAGGAGCAGCACCAGCCATACCTAAAAATGAGGTGTAACCCTGGTAGCATAAGCAGCAAGTGACAGAGCTAAGCGATTCCATAACGAATGGATCAGATCTAAGCTCTGCAGTCCACATCCAGTCGTGAATGGTGTTGGACAATTAAACAACTCACTGGAGGAGGAGGCTCCACAAATATCCTCCTCATCAATGATAGGGGAGCCCAGCACATCAGTGCAAAAGATAAGGCTTAAGCATTTGCAACAATCTTCAGCCAGAAGTGCCGAGTGGATGATCCATCTTGGCCTGCTCCAGAGGTCCCCAGCATCACAGATGCCAGAATTCAGCCAATTCAATTTACTCCACATGATATCAAGAAATGGCTGAAGGCATTGGATTCTGCAAAGGCTATGGGCTCTGATAACATTCCAGCAATAGAATTGAAGACTTTTGCTCTAGAACTTGTTGCACGCCTGTTCAAGCTGTTCCAGTACAGCTACAACACTGGCATCTACCTGGCTATGTAGAAAATTGCCCAAGTATGTCCTGTACACGAAAAGCAGAACAAATCCAACCTGGCCATTTAACGCCCCATCAGTCTACTCTTGATCATCAGTAAAATGATAAAAGGAGTCATCAACAGTGCTATCAAGCGGCACTTGCTTAGCAATAACCTGCTTACTGATACACACTTTGGGTTCTGCCAGGGTCACTCAGCTCCTGATCTCAATACACCCTTGGTTCAAACATGGACACAACAGCTGAAATCCAGAGATGAGGTGAGAGTGACTGCCCTTGACATCAAGGCAGCATCTGACTGAGTGTGGCATTAAGGAGCCCTAGCAAAACTGAAGTCAATGAGAATCAGGGGGGAAACTCTTCGCTGGTTGGGATCATACCTAGCACAAAGGAAGATGGTTGTGGTTGTTGGAGGTCAGTCATCTCAGTTTCACGACATTACTGCAGGAGTTCCTCACCCCAACCATCTTCAGCTGCTTCTTCAATGATCTTTTTCCCTTCATAAGGTCAGAAGTGGGGATGTTCGCTGATGATTGCACAATGTTCAGCACCATTTGCGACTCCTCAGATACTGAAGCAGATAATGTCCAAATGCAGCAAGACCTGGACAATATCCAGGCTTGGGCTGACAAGTGGCAAGTAACATTCGTGCCACACAAATGCCAGACAATGACCATCTCCAACAAGAGAGAATTTAACCATCACTCCTTGACATTCAATGACATTATCATCGCTGAATCCCCCACTATCAACATCCTGGGGGTAACAAATGTCCAGAAACTGAACCGGACTAGCCATATAAATACTGTGGCTACAAGAGCAGGTCAGAGGCTAGGAATCCTGGGGCAAGTCACTCACCTCCTGTCTCTCCAAAGCCTGTCCACCATCTACAAGGCACAAGTCAGGAGTGTGATAGAATACTCTCTACTTGCCTGGATGAGCGTAGCTCCAACAACATGTAGGGAGCTTGACATCATCCATGACAAAGCAGCCCACTTAATTGACACCCCATCCACAAACATTCACTTCCTTCACCATCAACGCATAGTGACAGCAGCGTGTACCATCTACAAGATGCACTGCAGGAACTGACCAATGCTCCTAACAGAGCACCTTCCAAACCCACAACCACTGCCATCTAGAAGGACAAGGGCAGTAGACACATGGGAACACCACCATTGCAAGTTCCCCTCTTGGCCACTCCCCATCCTGACTTTTATACCTTTATTGTCACTGGGTCAAAATCCTGGAACTCTCTTCCTAACAGCACTATGGGTGTACCTACACTACATGGACTGCAGCGGTTCAAGAAGGCAGCTCACCACCACCTTCTCAAGGGCAATAAATGCTGGCCCAGCCAGCAACCCGTGTCCCATGAACGAATTTTTAAAAAATGCTACACCTTTCTGTGAAAGAAAGTTAATAAGGCTTCATCAAGCAAGTGTAGATTATTCTAAAGTAAAATGGCTAGAAGTTTCTCTCCCTCTTTTTTCTGGACAGAAGACATTATGTAACACAGGAAAGAATTTTGAAAAGGAAGGTTTCGATTTACCCTTTTCTGCCAATTTATAAAGTTCATATTTGCAAACCCTACCATTGGCAGGAATACAGAACATTCTCCCATTGTCCAATGGCTGATATTTTCAGAATTATTGTTGAATAGGAGCACAAGATATCCCATTTACACATTTGTAAAATCTGATAATTAACCAAGAGTCTAACTCGATAGACAAAATTTAGCAAGTTACATTGTCTCATCGTCTGAAATGCAACTAAAGTAGTTTAACTTTTCTTCTCTCAATAAAGAATGGAGCTAGCATAATAAGATGGGATTTTTGACCTTGTTGGTTTCTGACTTACTGTGATCATGTAAAATACTAAAGTTCTATTTTGCTACAGTTGTTCAAAGCAATTCATTGGAGCTTAATAAAATACACACCAGCTATTTGGTAAGTTAAGTTTAACATAGCCTTTTATTCAATAGAGGATAATCAAAAGTCCTACCATAAGACCATTACTTTACCCCACAAGCCCACCAGGCTTTTGAGAATGGGGCAAACATGTGGTTGAGTTAGCATATCACCTGCCAAACAACCTCAAATTTCCCAGCTCTTAACTTACTTCAATGCAGCCCCGGTGTCAGGAAAATATAATAATTTCCACAATGTTATCGGAATTTATTGTAAAGTAGAATAATGGTGTGTGTGTGTGCGCGAGAGAGAGAGAGAGACTTCATTGAATTAGAGGCAGCTAGTCTGGGTGCTTTGATGTAAGAAGATAAGTTAGGTTCGAAATGTTAATTAGGTAAACAAGGGAAGTTTGCGAATGAGAAGTGTCAAGGGAACATTTGCATTTTTAAATAAACCAGACGAGGTTGTTTTCAAATGAGGGAGTGAAATGTGTCACCTAGCCAGGTGAAATTTAGAAAGGCCGTTTATTTTTTCTAAAGATTACTGGTAAAACTTAGTGCTACGAGAGATTTTTATTATCAGAAAGATAAAAGTCCAAAGACGTAGGGAAACAATGGGAATTTGTATTCAAAGAGGAAAATACGTATAAAGGAGCGAAGACTGTTTGTAAGGGAGTTTAAGATCTAACAAGTGTGAAAAGCCTGCAGCCTGTATGTATCAAACTGCTCCCTCCAGGGACTGAAGTTAAGGGAACTCACTTTGAATTTAACTTGTTCAGGGTATCATGTTTCTTTGCCTGGGTCTTTTAAAATCTATGAGTCTTACTGTTGCCTTAATGAGAGTGTAACTGGGAGTTAGATCGATTAGGGGATTTAAAAATTATCATAGTAGTAATTTGTAGATCCATGTATGTATTTAAAAATTATGTCTCTTATTAATAAATGTTTAATTTAGTTTTGTAAAACCTATAAGACTTGGTGGTTTTATTACTACTGAATTCCAGGCACGCATCTCGAAATTTATACAAACAGTAAAACAAGTTGTGGCAGTTGTTTCAAGTTTCCCTTTGGGATTTTAACAACTCATCAATTACCATTGGCTGTGCCATAACACAGGATCCATAATTTTGATCTGCAAAAGGGCAGCCAGGTGCATCTTTTTGATTGCTTCAGACAGGCAGTTGACAAGTGGTATGCAAATAAGGCTCGAGAGTTAAATTAACCCGGACCTCAAACAGACAATGTCGGGTAGGTTTGATGTGCACTTTGTCCCCTACCTACCCAAAACTCATTCCCAAAACATCAACCCTCCAGTGACATTTTGTAATTAAAACTCAGTATGAAAGTGGGATAGATTTTGCTGTAGAAGTAACAGTGAGGCTGATAGCTAAAGAGCAAACTGCAAAGCATGAAATACATGGAACGGTGAGAAGTTGCTACACTTGTGATGTATATCAACTAAACGTGCCAGAAAAAAGTTAGATTTGTTCATTCCAGTGTAAGTAAATTGCTAACAGTGTGATAAGTCTTAAATAACAGCCAAACAACCACTCTAGAATTGAAAATTAACTTGTACAAGTGTGGACACTTCCTTCAGGTTTTAATTATTCTTGCAGATATAAAAAAATATATTTTTGTTTTTACTTTTTCTGCCTCTTATCTCTTTCGCTCTCTCTTAATACCATCTTTCCTTTCCCCTCTTAATTCTGTATTCTGTTCCTGATTTGGCATTGAATTAAACATTCTAGTTGATACGGTTGAGAGCTCCATCAACCATGGAGGGGGGAAATCCTCAGTTGAGGTAAAGAAAGATATATCTGAAGCAGTGATATGGAAGGTGGCATCGTCATAGTTGATGCAGCGGAGGTGGAGAAACTGGGAGAATGGAACAACCTCCTTATAGGAAGTGGGATGAGAGGGAGTGTAGTCAAGATAGGAATCTAGGAATAGGAGTAGACCATTGAGCTCCTCGAGCCTGTTCCATCGTTCAATGAGATCAAGGCTGATCTGGGATGTAACTCCATATAGCTGCTTTTGCCCCATAACCCTTAACACCTTTGCCTAACAAAAATCTATGAATGTCAGTTTTAAAATTAAAAATTGATATTGCATTAACTGCCTTTCATGGGAACTTTAAATTTTAACCACCCTTTACAAGAAGCAGCGTTTCCTAATTTTACTCCCAAAAGGTCTACCTCTAATTTTTTGACTCTGGCCCCTAGTCCTATATGCCTCAATTAGGAGAAATAGTTCCTCCCAACCTACCCTATTAATTCACCGTAATGTCTTGAAAAGTTCAATCAAATCACTTGTTAATCTTCCAAAGGGTGGTGAGGAGGGAAGATCTTCAGGAGATGAAGTCAGTGACAGTTTTGTAAAGAATGGCTTGATGTTTGATGGTGGGGTCATGATCCAGTTGGAGATAGGAGGAAGTGCCAGAGAATTGGCATTCGGCCTCTGATAGGTAGAGGTTGGTTTATCAAACAACAGAACCACTCATTCCCTCATGATACCACTCCTCTGCTAACTGGGAGCACAGGACAAGGGGGCATAATCAAAAAATTAGAGACAGACCTTTCAGAGGTGAAGTTAGGAACCCCTTCTTCACACAAAGGCTGGTAGAAATTTGAAACTCTCTTTCGCAAATGGCTGCTAGATAAATTATTAATTTTAAAATTAACCAAAGGTATCAAGGGTAAAAGAATTAAATTGCAGATCAGCCATGACAGAACACACTCAAGGGGCTTACTTTTACTTATTTCAATTTAGTGCACTGTATTCACTGCTCAAGATGTGTTCCTCTGTAAATTGGAGAATCAAGGCGCAGTTTGGGTGACTGCTTTGCAAACAGTCCGCAAGCGTGATCTTGAGCTTCTGGTTGCCTATCATTTTAATTCTCCACCCACTCCCACTTTGACCTCTCTGTCCACAGCTTTCGACACTGTTCCATAAAGACAAGGGATCATTGACCTGAAACATTAACTGTTTCTAAGTGCCAAACTTGCTGAGTATTTCCAGCATTTTTGGTTTTCATTTCAGATTTCCAGAATCTGCAGTGCTTTGCTGTTGAAGCTCAATGCAACCTCAAGGAGTAGCATCTTTCAAATAAACACTTTACAACCTTTTGATTTCAATACTGAGTTCAATAATTTCAACCTGTAACACTTCCGCCAATTTTTCAATGGTTACTGGTGCTGATTCTGCTATTGTCATTTACATCTCCTCTTGGACCATCTTCTACTTCTTTATTTGTTGCATTACCATTTCCTTTGGTTTTGCACAATCATCCTGTTTGTTACTTTATCTCTCCTGCCTTCCACCCTATCACATACCTTCTTCCCTTTTGTCCTTCCCCCAAGCCCTTACCCTGCTTCTGTACTTGCTTCAAACCTGTTACATCTCCAAATTTTCTCAGTTCCGATGAAACTGAAACATCAAATCTGTTTCTCTCTCCACAGGTGCTGCCTGATTTGCTGAGTATGTCCAGTGCATTTGGGCTCAAATTTTCGTCTTAAGCCCAGATTTTCAAATTGGATTTGGGAAACGCCTGTTCCCAACTTCCGAAATTTGAATCCATCTTAGAACCCCATTCCCATCATATTTTTGTCTCTGAGACACATGAAAGTGGAGGAGTCAGGTTTTGAGAGCTGCAGTGCTCTGTGAGAAGAATGTGGGGGTGAAGGCAGGCAGGTTAGAAGACCTGCCTAGGTTCTAAGTGACAGCAGTTCAGCTTCCAACATTGTTCTCTTGGTTCTTAAACCTCGCCCCTCACTTCACCCAACCAACATGCCCCCTCATAGCCACTTATTTAGTGTCTGCCATGGGTAGACCTCAGTATGTTTTTGAAATGGGCATTTAAAAAATAAACTTTAACAATCCAGTAGGGCTATCACTCAAACACACTTCCTACTGAAAAAACTCTCATTCATGAGTCATTCAAAAAATGTATATCCTGAGTGGTCAATCTGTTGTAAAAACAAACACTTGTTCACATAGCACATCAACAACAGATAATCCTTTAATAATGATAAGCCTTTAATAGCCTCTTAAAACTGTCAAGATGTGAACACAGTCCCCTGCTGAGATAAGTGTATCTGGAGCTTTTGAGACTCAGCCAAGCATTCTTAATGGCCTCAAATATAACAACTAACCCATGGAATGTAAAAAGCAATGGAGTCTATTGAAACTAAAAAACAGATGGCCCTTTCTTTTCAAAGCTACATCAGATCCCATCAATCAAAGCAGTCCAGGAGCAGGTGGCTACTTTTTTTTCCTCGAAGTGAAAGCTTCTGAAGGTTATTTTTCTGATTTGAAAAGAGCTCTGGGCATTTAAATCATTTCAGTTCATCCCCCTAGAGATTCCAGGGAGTGTTTTCTTCAGTTCTGAACACTTTTCCTACCTCTCCAACGGAGTGAGATTTTTTTTTAGGGCTTTCAAAATATTCACCAGCACATGAAAATAGTGAGGTAAAGAAATTTCAATTTCCTCTAGGGCTCACAATGGCAACCCCAATTTTACACTCTTGAAATTATATCATTTTGAATCCTTCTTTTAAATCATTAGTGTGGGTTATAGAGTGTGCATATGGTAGTTTATATGTGCTGTGTATATTGAAAATTTAAAGTAATAATTCATAGTGGACTATTGGGAAATGACCTATGTATAATCAGTGTAGAAACTTAGCCTTGATACCCAAGTGTATATATAGTAATGCATTTTCGATGGTGGTTAACTTTTGAATTAGGAATCTGTCAACAACAATGACTGTGATTAATGTTTCTTGTTCTTAAAGAGTTCTTGAAATCCATTTTGAAGATTGTATGAATTAGGATATGGGTCCAACATTTTTCTCCAATTTCATTTTGTGATACTCAGTGTGAGAAACTTATTTGCTACTTACCAGATATATTTTAAGTTAATAGGATAGTCCGTGTTTAGTGGATTAACTATTGCACTTTGTAAGCATGATCATTCTGACAAATAGTAAACCTGTATCATATAGCTATTTCATACAAATGTGTAGCTATCAGTTTAACTATCATTTTACATGCTGTGTATCTTCCTTGTAGAAAAGAAATCAATTGGTTTTATCTGGTGTAATTGCCCAGTCCTATTGGGAAATATGCCACAAATGTTTCCCTGTTTGTTCCCTTACTCAACATATGTACCAATTGTAGTCACCCCACAGTCCTCAAGGGAACAGTTAGTGCAGTACATATCAGCCATGAAAGATGGATTTTCTTGTGTAGTGAAATTTTTCTACGATTCACTGGCCTAGTTTCTGCATTTCCAGATAGCTTTTATCATTGCTCAAGCATCCCTTTGTAGCACAAAGACAGCAACCCAAACAAAGCATAGCCACTCCCAGTGGGGTCATCCACTCGAACAAGAGCAGGCTGAGCCATGGGCAAGTTGGAGTTGCATGTTTGCACATATACAGCAGGACACAGTGAAGAAGTCTTATGAACAAATTATAAATTCCATTTATTTTTCTTCAATGTCAGGGAAAACCTAAAAACATGTACAATTTTCTAATCAATAGTTTGTGATTACTGAAGTATTCAGTCAATTTATTAAGTCATAATGTTGAGAACATATGCAAAATCCTGATTGAGTACCTTCATTCAGTAATGGACAAAGATTTCACTCACCAACAGTTGGAAAATGTATTTCCTGGTGCTGCTTGTTTTCCATATTAATTGAAATAGTGATTATCATAAATTTCATGTAAAATGATTGTTACCTACTGGGCTGCATGGAAATGATTAGATCACCTTTGAACACCCACATTCAGGCTGCTTACTGCAATCACTTTTCAAGAATGCGTACTACAGGAGCCTCTGAGCCAAAGAAGGCACGAGGGCATGGAACACATTCAGAGAAGAAAATGCCACAGATGACCTGAAGCCCACCTCAAGGAAACAAAGGTTAGGAGCCACAGATTGCTTGATGTATGTGGCAACAAACCCACCAGAAATGTTACATCCACAGAGAGGGAGGTGGCACTGGCACTGACAGCTACCCACCTGTGCTAACAGCAATTACATACCTGCACAACCCTAAAACCCCCTTCTTCCCTTTAACAGATTAATACCAGCAAATATCTAACTTCACCTCTCTAAAATTACTGACGCACACTCATCAGCTACTAAATGTCAACTCATTGACTCCACCTTCTTGCAAAAGTTGGTGACCGGAGGGGCACCTTGAACTTCAAACATTACGTGTACTATGAGGGGAAGACCATAGAGCTCCAGGGGCAAGCACTTTGATCTGGTTGTGAGAGAAAGCAAGGTTAGGGGCTTATTGCCTGTTCTTGTTTAGCAAATAAGCATCAATGCGGTTTCCATGATATCTCTGTAAAGCAAGATACAGCCATATTTTTCCTCTCCTTTTTGTCACCTTAATGGGGGAGGCGATGGTGTAGTGGTATTGTCGCTGGACTAGTCATCCAGAGACCCAGGGTAATGCTCTGGGGACCTGGGTTTGAATCCCACCACGGCAGGTGGTGGAATTTGAGTTCAATAAAAATCTGGAATTAAAAGTCCAATGATGACCATGAAACCATTGTCGATTGTTGCAAAAACCCATCTGGTTCACTAGTGTCCTTTAGGGAAGGGAATCTGGCCTACATGTGACTCTCAGATCCACAGCAATGTGGTTGACTCTTAAATATCCTCTGAAATGGCCGAGCAAGCCACTCAGTTGTAACTAACCGCTACAAAGACACAAATAAGGAATGAAACCGGATGGACCAGCCGGCATTGACCTAGGCACTGGAAACGACAACGACAATCTTAGCCCTGTCGACCCTGCAAAGTCCTCCTTACTAACATCTGGGAGCTGGTGCCAAAATTGGGAGAGCTGTCTCACAGACTAGTCAAGCAACAGCCTGACATAGTCATCCTCACGGAATCATACCTTACAGATAATGTCCCAGACTCCACCATCATCATCCCTGGATATGTCCTGTCCCACCCACAGGACAGACCCAGCAGAGATGGCGGGCGGCACAGTGGTATACAGTCAGGGTGGGGTTGCCCTGGGAGTCCGTCAACATAGACTTCGGACCCCATGAAGTCTCATGGCATCAGGTCAAACATGGGCAAGGAAACCTCCTGCTGATTACCATGTACTGCCTACCCTCAACTGGTGAATCAGTGCTCCTCCATGTTGAACATCACTGGAAGGAAGCACTGAGATTGGCAAGGGCGCAGAATGTACTCCGGGTGGGGGACTTCAATGTCTATCACCGAGAGTGGCTCGGTAGCACCACTACTAACCGAACTGGCCGAGTCCTAAATGACATAGCTGCTAGACTGCGTCTGTGGCAGGTGATGAGGGAACCAACAGGAGGAAAAAACATACTTGACCTCATCCTCGCCAACCTGCCCGCCAGTATCGGTAGGAGTGACCTTCGCATAGTCCTTGTGGAGACAAAGTCCCACTTCCACATTGAGGATACCCTCCACCGTGCTGTATGGCGCTACCACTGTGCTAAACGGGATAGGTTTCGAAAAGATCTAGCAACTCAAGACTGGGCATCCAAGAGGTGCTGTGGGCACCAGAATTGCAGCAGAATTGTACTCTAACAAAATCTGTAACCTCATGGCCTGGGATATCCCCCATTCTACCATTACCATCAAGCCAGGGGATCAACCCTAGTTCAATGAAGAGTGCAGGAGGGCATGCCAGGAGCAGCACCAGGCATACCTAAAAATGAGGTGTCAACCTGGTGAAGCTATAGCACAGGACTACTTGCGTGCCAAACAGCATAAACAGCAAGTGATAGACAGAGCTAAGTGATCCCACAACCAATGAATTAGATCTAAGTTCTGCAGTCTTGCCACATCCAGTCATGAATGGTGGTGGACAATTAAACAACTCACTGGAGGTGGCTGCTCCACAAATATCCCCATCCTCAATGATGGAGGAGCCCAGCGCAGCACTGCAAAAGATAAGGCTGAAGCATTCGCAACCATTTTTGGCCAGAAGTGCTAAGTGGATGATCCATCTCAGCCTCCTTCGCAGATCTCCAGCGTCACAGATGCCAGTCTTCAGCCAATTCGATTCATTCCATGTGATATCAAGAAATGGTTGAAGGCACTGGATACTGCAAAGGCTATGGGCCCTGACAATATTCCAGCAATAGTACTGAAGACTTGTGCTCCAGAACTTGCTGTGCCCGTAGCCAAGCTGTTCCAGTATAACTACAACACTGGTGTCTATCCAACTACGTGGAAAATTGCCCAGGTATGTACTGTACATAAAAAGCAGGACAAATCCAACCCGGCCAATTACCGCCCCATCAGTCTACTCTCAATCATCAGTAAAGTAATGGAAAGGGTCATCAACAGTGCTATCAAGCAGCACTTGCTTAGCAAACTGATGCCCAGTTTGGATTCCGCCAGGGCCACTCAGCTCCTGACCTCATTACAGCCTTGGTTCAAACATGGACAAAAGAGCTGAACTCCCAAGTTGAGGTGAGAGTGACTGCCCTTGACATCACGGTAGCATTTGACCGAGTGTGGCATCAAGGAGCCCCAGCAAAACTGGAGTCAATGGGAATCAGGGGGAAAACTCTCCGCTGATTGGAGTCATACCTAGCACAAAGGAAGATGGCTGTGGTTGTTGGAGGTCAGTCATCTCAGCTCCAGGACATCACTGCAGGAGTTCCTCAGGGTAGTGTCCTAGGCCCAATCATCTTCAGCTGCTTCATGAATGACCTTCCTTCCATAATAAGGTCAGAAGTGGGGATGTTCGCTGATGATTGCACAATGTTCAGCACCATTTGCGACTCCTCAGATACTGAAGCATTCCATGTCCAAATGCAGCAAGACCTGGACAATATCCAGGCTTGGGCTGACAAGTGGCATATAACATTCGCGCCGCACAAGTGACAGGTAATGACCACCTCCAACAAGAGAGAATCTAACCATCGCCCCTTGATGTTCAATGGCATCACCATCACTGAATCCCCCATTATCAACATCCTGGGGGACACCATTGACCAGAAACTGAACTGGACTAGTCATATAAATACTGTGGCTACAAGAGCAGGTCAGAGGCTAGGAATCTTGCGATGAGTAACTCACCTCCTGACTCCCCAAAGCCTGTCCACCATCTACAAGGCACAAGTCAGGAATGTGTTGGAATACTCCCCACTTGCCTGGATGAGTGCAGCTCCTACAACACTGAAGAAGCTGGACACCGGCCAGGACAAAGCAGCCCAATTGATTGGCACCACATCCACAAATATTCACTCCCTCCATCACCGACGCACAGTAACAGCAGTGTGTACCATTTACAAAATGCACTGCAGGAATTTACCAAGGCTCCTTCGCCAGCACCTTCCAAACCCACGACCACTACTAGAAGGACAAGAGCAGCAGATAGATGGGAACATCACCACCTGGAAGTTTCTCTCCAAGCCAATCACCATACTGACTTGGAAATAAATCACCGTTCCTTCACTGTCGCTGGGTCAAAATCCAGGAACTCCATTCCAACAGCACTGTGGGTGTACCTACACCCCATGGATTGCAACGGTTCAAGAAGGCAGCCCACCACCACCTTCTCAAGGGCAACTAGGGATGGGCAATAAATGTTGGCCCGGCCAGCGAACCCCACATCCCGTGAATTAATTAAAAAAAAATCCTACATCCTGTGAATGAATTTTAAAAAAAATCTGAGGTAGAATATTGAGCTCAGCGGGCGGGTGTGTGTCGGTTGAGCATAAAATGATGCTTGATGACATCGGGCGAGCATCCTGACGTCATCGCGTAGGCCTGCGATATTTCATTCGGTGGGTGCACGCCAGAGTCAGCAGCACACCCACCGACAATTAAAAGGCCTATTAAGGCCATTGAAAAGATAATTAATTACAAATTTACGCTACCCGTCCATCCTCACGGTTGGCGGGTAGGTGAAAACACCAAGCGGCCTTTGTACTTTTTAGGGAACCTCATCCATTTCCTAATACAAATAAAAATAAAATAAATGTTTCACACTTGAATTAAAAATATGTCCCTGCTCATGTGGCAGAGTCACATGAGGGGACATATTTTATGACATTTTTATTCCCTTAATTTTTATTCAAAAAGCGCTTCAATCTCTGAGGCAGCTCCGTGCCTCAGGGGGATTGAAGCGCTCTTATGAGCGCATGCGTGAACTGCACGCGAGGCCCAGCTCTCCCTCCTCCCCCCCGCCCACACAGGCAGCGCTGAGCACTGCCGCTTGCGTTTCACGTTGGGCTGGCCGTAAATGTCCCGCTCACGTAAAATCGCGGTGTGTTGCCGATTGCGAGTGGTGGTCGGATTCCCGACTGCCCCCACCCGCCCCCACTGACAAAATTCTGCCCCTGGTTTCTTGAGCTGGGAGATCTGTACAACCCCATATCTAATGCATATGCAAATGCCAAACATGCACCCAAAACGATGCTTGTATCTGCCTGATAATAATTTGGCCATAGGTGTCTGTGGGGGGGGCCACCTAAGGAATTTTTGACCCCAAAACTCTATTGGAGAAAGATCCCCTGAGTCTTGCAAAGATTTGCTTTCATTTCCTAACTTTGCAATGTTGCTCCAACACCAAATACATTTCCTCTCAGCCCTCTCACATTACTTCCTGCAAGCAATATATTCTGGAATCCAAACTTGGCACCCTAGTTTAGTCTATTTCTATTGAAGACCTTCTATCAATTCTTAACCAAAACTGCACTTTGATGGTCTTTTTGCTGATTCATGCAAGCAATGACAAGCATTCTTAACATTATGCAATGTAGCTATATAATAAAATTGATTGAAATTCTTTTAGAAAAATTGCTCAATAAGATGGCAACAGAAGAAATGAATAGTGACATAGGAACAGGAGGAGGTAAATTCAGTCCCTAGAATCTGTTCTGCCGTTTTTTGGATCATAGCTGATCTGCACCTCAACTCTTTTTATCTTTTGCTCCACCTTAACACTCTTCCCTAAAAAAAAAATCTATTGACCTCAGTCTTGAAATTTTCTATTGAAATACTATTCTAGTAGCAGAAGTCTTTCTTTCTGAGATGGTGGGAGAAGAGTTCCAGGTGGAATTCCTTTTTCATTTAATGACCTTGACTGGATCACCATTCAACATTCTAAACTCACGGCAAGTACAAACCAAGTTTATTTACCAGTCCTCAAATTGTAAACCTTACTTTATTTAAAGCACTGGTATGATTCTAGTGAATCTGCATCATACACCCTCCAGGGCCACTGCATCTTTCCTGAGGTGTCATCCTTAATACAGAATGCAGTATTTGAAATGCGGTCTAACCACAATTCTATACCAAAGAAACATCACTCCTTCACTTTTATGTTGTAACTCCCGTGAGATAAAGACCAACATGCCATTAACCTTTGTGATTATGTTTTGTATCTGTGCACTAACTTCTGGTGATTTGCATAACCAAGTACCTAAATCCCTAAACAAAAACAGAATTACCTGGAAAAACTCAGCAGGTCTGGCAGCATCGGCGGAGAAGAAAAGAGTCGACGTTTCGAGTCCTCACGACCCTTCAACAGAACTGAATCTGTTGAAGGGCCGTGAGGACTCGAAACGTCGACTCTTTTCTTCTCCACCGATGCTGCCAGACCTGCTGAATTTTTCCAGGTAATTCTGTTTTTGTTTTGGATTTCCAGCATCCGCAGTAGTTTTTTGTTTTTATACCTAAATCCCTAAGTTCTTCCACAGTTTCTAGTTACTCATAGTTAACACTGTGGAGAATTGGAAAATAGTCACCTATAGACACAAAATGATTAAACTTATTTATTTGATTCAGCCTTAGAACAGAAATCCACACCTTATATAAATCTAGTGTACTAGAGCATCAATAATCTTTTTAGCAGGATTATGTAATCACTACAGTGCTGGGAGTGGAAACAAACACTTTTTAGAGAGTATCCCAATTTGGTGAGGATGCTAGCAGTTAAAATCAAAATTAAATCAATCAATAATTTATATATAAATTTTGAATACTACTGGGTCTCAAAATAGAAGAAGCAAATTTATTTGGTGTCTTTATGACCCTCTGGATATTGAATAAGATATTCCCCTGAGGGAAATTAAAATAAATTTCCCTCTCTAAGCATCTTATGGGAAAACTAATATCACTGTGCTTTGAAAATATTTAACTGATCTATTAATGACACTACATTGCATATTTCAGAAATACATAGAAACATAGAAAATAGGAGTCATTTGGCCCTTCAAGCCTGCTCTGCCATTCAGTACGATCATGGCTGATCCTCTATCTCAACACCATACCCCTGCTCTCTGGCCATACCCCTTGACGCCTTTAGAGTCCAGAAATCTATCTGTTTCCTTAAATATATTCACTGACCTGGCCTCCACAGCCTTCTGTGGTAGAGAATTCCACAGGTTCATGACCCCCTCGAGGTTTCTCCTCATCTCAGGCCTAAATGGTCTACCCCTTATCCTGAGATTGTGACCCCTTGTTCTAGACAGTTGACTAGAACCCCCAGCCAGAGGAAATAACATGCATTCAGTCTGTCCATCTCTGTCAGAATTTTACATGCTTCAATGAGACCTCCTTTCACTCTTCTAAACTCCAGTGAATACAGACCTAGTTTGCCCAATCTCTCCTCATATGACAATCCTGCCATCCCAGAATTATTCTGGTGAAACTTCGCTGCACTCTCTCTATGGCAAGTATATCCTTTCTTTGGTAAGGGGACCAAAACTGCACACAATACTCCAGGTGTAGTCTCATCAAGGCCCTATTTAGCTGCAGTAAGACATCCTTGCTCCTGCACTAAAGTCCTCTTGCAATGAAGGCCAACACACCATTTGCCTTCTTAACTGCTTGCTGCACCTGCATGCTTGCTTTCAGGGACTGGTGTACAAGGGCATCCATGTCCCTTTGTACATCAACATTTCCCAATCTATCACAATTTAAGTAATACTCTGCCATTCTGTTTTTCCTACCAAAGTGGATAACTTCACACTTATCCATGTTATACTGCATCTGCTATGTATTTGCCCACTGACTCAACCTGTCTTTGACCGACATGCGACCGTTTCTACAGGGAACTGCCTTTCCAACAATTGATTCCTTGCATGTCCAAAGAATTAATTGAAGAATTCATCAAAGGAATGAACTGAGATATTTGTGCATTTTTAGACAGTTCATTTACCTTCTTGAATTACAAGCCTTTCAAATACCGGACTGAAAAATCACAACATTGTTGTATCACGAATGGAACTAGATAAAAAATGAACACCGATTAATGCTTGAAGGTGAACACTGAAGTCTTTGAATTTATTCAGAACCCATGTATTTTGTTTCATGCTTCAACGTAGTCATTTAAAAAAAAGGGTAAACTAAAATACTTTTCAAATATAACGATGAAGATATGTGACCCAGCAGTCAAAGCGGTTCATCGTGTAAATATTTTGACTGACAGGCTGCATAAAGAAATTACACCTGTGAGTAAACGTTGTTTTATTAAACTGCTGACATTTGGCTTTGATGGGCTTTGTGCCTGTGCATTCTTCTGCTTAAAAGAATAATAATGAGATCTGGAATAAGCCAACAATAGTTCATTTACGTACTCATGAAATTTCACAATTTTAGGTGATGTATCAAGGGACTCTTTTCACATGGTGTCTATTATTCTGCTCACTTCTAACATACCACATTTAATTAAAGATCTCACTTGCACCATAGTGGTGGAAAACAATATTTCCTCAAGTAATCCTCTTGTTATTTCTAGACAGACAGCCAGTTACACTCAGCTGGAGGCAATGCTACACGTGGGGTTCCTTAACTAGATATGTACATAGGGCTAGCACATCAGATACTAATATTTTTCCAACATGCCATCCTGTTTTTCTATAATAGGTTTCAGTTTCGCACTGAAAAAGGAAAACATTTGTACACTTAAATCTGGATAATCATTATGATTGTGTGAACAGCCTCACTGTTATTTGCCCTGCTCTCACGCATCACAGATGTCCTGTAGAGGGCACCACGCTAAATCAGTGACTAAATTTTCACTGAGTCATGGAGACTTCTGGAGATGGTTAAAAATGGTGGACGGGACCCAGATCTAGAAGTCCCGCCCCCATTTTCAAGATATTCTATTTTCGCTGGTAGTGAAAAGGGGTGGGATGTGAATCACACAAGTGGGAAACCCAAACTCAGCAGGGCCATTTGAACTCAGTGCCGAGTTCAAACAAACCCCATTTTTGAATACGAAAGGAACAAGATAGAGTTTCTAACAGTGCCAATATTCAAGTATTGACTCAACTCTGAAACACCTGTTTTAAAGACTAGAGGGGGAGGTGGTGGCATAGTGATATTGTGACTGGACTAGTGACTAGTATTCCAGAGACCCAGGGTAATGCTCTGGGGACCCGGGTTTGAATCCCACCACGGCAGGTTGTGAAGTTTGAATTTAATATAAATAAAATCTGGAATTAAAAGTCTGATAATGACCATTGCCAACTGTTGTAAAAACCCACACCTATCTGGTTCACTAATGTCCTTTAGGGAAGGAAATCTGCTGTCCTTACCTGGTCTGGCCTACATGTGACTCCAGACCCACAGCAATGTGGTTGACTCTTAAATGCCCTTTGAACAAGGGCAATTAGGGATGGCTAATAAATGCTAGCCACAGCACAAGTGATGGCCACATTCCATGAACAAGTTTAAAAAAATAATATTTCTTTAGTCTTCACCCTCTGCCTGTCTTTAATTTAGAGTGGAAGCCAGTTTGTGCTTGGCTCAGCTCTGCTTGCAGTTGAGACAATTTGCACATTTTTAAATGTGCAAGGTGTGAAGTATGAATTTTTAGGGTAGATGTAACTCCTCATGAAGGGTGGATAAGATCTATAGAACTGTTAAGCTGTCAGGTTATTTAAATAGCTTGCCCTTTAAAACTTGAAAAAACAATCTGCCTATATCTGAGTTGAAAAAAAATCATGCTAGCAGTTTCAATTGCTGTTTATTGACAATACCCTGAGTGCTATACTTATAGAATTATTGCTGCTTGATTGCTTTCCACAACCTATCAATAACACAGTGGGAGGCTGTAAATCCAGTTTGATCAACAGCTCAAAGAGGTTATTAAAGGATGAGCTGTCTTTAATGTGGTTATGAATTTTTTAAATATAGGATTAAGTACTTGAAGGGATTTAAATGTTTTGAAAGGGCTTTCATGGATGAGTATTTTTTTTATATAGAGTGAAGTATGTAATAGATATTTAGAACTTTATTTTATTTCATTTCAGCATGGCTCCTGAGGTTTGTCCGTGGTGAATACTGGGTGAGTTGGCATGGAGAGTGTGAGGCCACAGGATGATTGGTGGGGGGGGGGGGGGGGGGGGGGGGGGGCATGAGTTGGCACTAAGCAGGCTTAGGAGCCATAAGGGGGCTATGAGTTGGCATGAAACATTTGGGCATGAGGAGTGGGTGAGGGGGTGGGGGTGAGCGATGAGCCTAAAGGGCCTAATATTTACCAAAACAATTGGACAAAGTCCCAGAGAACCAAGATGGGTTTTTTAACCAGCCCATCTCGGCACTTAGCGGCCCCAGTGGCCACCTCAGATCTGCTTCTGGGGCTGGCGGGCCCGACTCCATCCTGCACCTGCCCCCGGAATGAAGATCCAGCCTTTCAGGGCGCTTTTTCCTGAAGCCGGTGCAGTGAAGTGGGAAATTTCCCAACTCTGCGCACTTGCCTCAGGAGTGAAAATCCAAACCCAGGTTAGAGCAAATCTGTGGTCAAAACTCCTCGAAAGCCTATAAGCAAACTATTAGCAAGGTGAACAACAAGCACTGCATCTTCACCACTGACTGCAAACACAGGACAAAATTGTCATCTTTCAGAGTACCTGGGGTTATGCAACAGGTTGGACATCTTTTATATTTGGGTGCCAATCCAAACAGAAAGGATTCCTTCACCTGGCAGGTGCAAGATCTTAATTTAAATAAATTTTAGCCATCACTAACCAGTTGCTGCTGGGCATAATCCCAACGCACAAATTCCCCATAGCTTTGCACTAATTTGGCAAACTTATTCAGAGACCTAAGGGAAGACTCATGTGGAAAATACAAAAATATCACTCTGGTACAGTAGGAGGTGCTCTTCTGAAGCTGGGCGATGTTGAGTAGAAGGTTTTCACTCTGCACAGAAGCATTTTGTGTGACAAGTCATTTACAATTGACAGAAAATTAATAAAAATTTTATTGTTATCTTGTTAAAATACTGCTTTTGGATAACTTCTCATCAAGCCTGAGAAGATGGCGGTCAGGTTCTGATTCAGTGCCACAGGAACTGATGTATGCGATGATGCAACAACGTAAAAAAATGACAGCAGAAAATTCAACTACTTACTGATTGTATTAATGATGCAGGTCTGACCCCAGGGCTGGTAGATTTGCACCCTTAAATAGTTTCATGTGTTTTGGACCAGATGATACAGTGAACACATTAGGCTCTTCCATTTCCTCCAAAATTCTACTACGCATGTTAAGAGCTCCTGTGTATACTAAGCAACCCCTATCATATACAAGCCTCAAATGAATGAAGATTACGCCAACTGCAACCTTATCTAACCAAGTCTCTATTTGTTTACAGGCAGAAACTTTTTATACTTCCTTTATGTTTCCAAGGTTTTGCGAAACCACGAGCAACAATTTATATTCATATAGTGCATTTAATGTAATATAATGATCTAAGGTATTTGACAGAGCATTATAAAGCAAAGTCTGACGCAAGCCATATGAGGTATTCTCTCAGATAAACAAAAGCTTGGCCCAAGAGGTAGGTTTTGAGGAGTGGCTCAGAGGAGGAAAGCAGTGCAGAGAGGTGGACAGGTGTAAAAGAGGGAATTCCAGAGCTCAGGGCCTAGGAAGCTCAAGGCACATCAACAATGGTGGAGCAATTAAAACTCAAAAGGCCAAAGTACAGTTATCTTAGAGGATTGTGAACTGGAGGAGATTACAGAGATAGGGGCCTGAATCTTCTGGTCGGCGAGTGGGGGCGGGCCCCGCTCGCCGACATGTAAAATGACACGCGGTGATGTCAGGTGTGTGTCCCGACGTCATCATGCGTCATTCCGATCTTCAGTTCAGCGGGCACAAAAAGGAATCGGCTGCGCACCCACCGAACTGTCAAAGGCCTATTAAGGCCATTTAAAAACTAATTAAAATATTTAGCGGAGCTGCCCGTCCAACCTTAAAGTTGGCGGGCAGACAAAGAGCCCAGGTGGCCTTCGCATTTATCATGAAACCTCATCCATGGGTGGGATGAGGTTTCATGAAGGATTTCCAAATTAAATAAATTTTTTCATTAAAATTCATTGACATGTCCCAGCTCATGTGACACTGCCATATGAGGAGACATGTCTGAAATTTTTTTTTCCCCTCTGTATTTAAATTTTTCAAAATGAAATTAAACTCCCTGAGGCAGCTCTGTGCCTCAGTGAGATTTCTGCGCTCTTTCACGCACATGCGCGAAAGAGCGCAGGCCCTGACTCAGCCTCCTCCCTCTGCCCACACAAGGAGCGCACAGCACTTCCGGGTGTGTGTCACGCTGGACGGGTCGATTAAGGCCTGCCCACATAGAATGGTGGCGTGCTGCCGATCGTAGGCGGCGATCGGCTGCGCGCCCAACCACGCCTGCTCAGCCCCTCCAATGGGGAGAAAATTCTCCCCAGGGAGGGGAAAGGCTCTGGAGGCATTTGAAAAGAAGGGTGATAATTTTAAAATCAAGACTTTGCTTGACCGGGAGCCAATGTAGGTCAGCAAGCACAGAGGCGATAGTTGAACAGGACTTGGTGCAAGGGCATGGGCAGCAGAGTTTTGGCTGACCTCAAGTTTACAGAGGGTAGAATGTGCGAGGCCAGCCAGAAATTCACTGGAACAGTCAAGTCTAGAGGAAACAAAGGCACGAACGAGGTGAGTTGAGGTAGGTGCAATGTCGAACATTACAGAGGCAATCTTAGTGATGGTATGGGTACGTGGTCGGCAGCTCAATGTGGTGTCAAATATGCCACCAAGGTTGCGAACAGTCTGGTCTAGTCTCAGACATTTGCCAGGGAGAAGGATATCGTTGGTAGCTAGGGAGCTGGGTTTGGAGTAAATAACAATGGCATCAGTCTTCCCAATATTTAATTGGAGGAAATTTTCACCCAGCCAGTACTGAATATTCGACAAGCAGCAAAATAATTTAGCAACAGTGGAAGAGTCAGGAAAAGTGGTGGTGTGTTAAGAGTTCAGTTTTCTCAGCGCATATGCGAAAACCAGCTGTGCTTTCAGATGATATTGCCGAGGTGCAGAAAGTCGATTAGAAATAGGAGGGGGACAAATGTAGATCCTTAAGAGACACAGGAGGCAATGGTGCAAGAGCTGGAGGAGAAGCCATTGCAAGTGCCCCTTTTTTTTTCACATTCAATGGCATTACCATCGCTGAATCCCCCAACTATCAACATCCTGGGGTTACCATTGACCAGAAACTGAACTGGACTAGCCATATAAATACTGTGGCTACAAGAGCAGGTCTGAGGCTAGGAATCCTGTGGTGAGTAACTCACCTCCTGACTCCCCAAAGCCTGTCCACCATCTACAAGGCACAAGTCAGGAGTGTGATGGAATACTCTCCACTTGCCTGGATGAGTGCAGCTCCAACAACACTAAAGAAGCTCGACACCATCCAGGACAAAGCAGCCCGCTTGATTGGCACCACATCCACAAACATTCACTCCCTCCATCACCGACACACAGTGGCAGCAGTATGTACCATCTACAAGATGCAATGCAATAACTCACCAAGCCTCCTTAGATAGCACCTTCCAAACCCACGACCGCTACCATCTAGAAGGACAAGAGCAGCAAGTGCAGGGAACACCACCACCTGGGAGTTCCCCTCCAAGTCATACATCATCCTGACTTGGAAATATATCACCGTTCCATCACTGTCACTGGGTCAAAATCCTCTAACACCCTCCCTAATGGTACTCTGGGTATACTACACCACATGGACAGCAGCCGCTCAAGGCAGCAGCTCACCACCACCTTCAAGGGTAATTAGGGATGGGCAATAAATGCTGGCTTAGCTTGTGATGCCCACGTCTCATGAATGAAGATTTTTAAAAAAGTGATAACTCTAGATATGATTAGATAGTTCAATGTGGAACCAGAAGAATGCAGTCCCATTCAGCTGGACTACAGTAGAGTAACGTTGAAGGATGATGGTGTGGTCAATCATGAAAAAGGCTGCAGACAGGTTGAGAAGGTTGAGGGGGGATGGTTTACTTTGTCATGGTCACATAGGGTGTCACTTAGATTTTGATAAGAGCTATTTCGATACTGTGGCAGTGACAGAAACTTGATTGGGTGGATTCAAACATGGAGTTCTGGGAAAGATGGACATGGATTTAGGAGATGACAACATGTTCAATGACTCTGGAGAGGAAAGGGAGGTTGGAGATGTTTGCAAGGATGGTGGGGTTTTTGAGAGGGGCGATGATGACAGTTTTAAAGGAGAGGTTGGGTCAACTAGCCTGTATTCACTGGAGTTTAGAAGAATGAGAGGGGATCTCATTGAAACATATAAAATTCTGACAGGAATGGACAGACTGGATGCAGGGATGTTTACTCCAGCTGAGGGGGTCTCGAACAAGGGGTCATAGTCTCAGGATATGGATTAGGCCATTTAGGACTGAGATGAGGAAAAACTTCTTCACTCAGAGGGTGGTCAACCTGTGGAATTCTCTACCACAGAAGGCTGTGGAGGCCAAGTCACTGAATATATTTAAGAAGGAAATAGATTTCTGGACTCTAAAGGCGTCAAGGGGTATGACTAGAGAGCAGGAGTATGGCGTTGAGATAGAGGATTAGCCATGATCATAATGAATGGCGGAGCAGGCTCGAAAGGCCGAATGACCTACTCCTGCTCCTATTTTCTATGTTTCTATGTAACACCTGAAGACAGAGAACTGTTGACAATATCAGCCATCATGGGAACCACAAGAGGAAATTGGGTGGTTGGCACTTTGGTGAGAATAGGGTCAAGAGAGCAGGAGGTGGGTCTCATGGCAAGATGAGCTTGGAAAGGCAGGGCAGGGCTAGGGCAGCGGGGAACTTTAGAGGAAGTTTGGCCTGCTGGACTAGCAGAATGGAGGGACATGGTATAAGTAGCTGACTGGATAATCCCAACCTTAGAGAATAAACAGTCCATGACCATCTCACACTTATTGCTGGAGGTGAGGGTGGAGGAGACACGGGGCAGGGATTTAAGAAGATGCTCTGCAAAAGCTGGTGGTTGTCTTTGCTTTCCAGATCCTGGAAAAGCAAGCAGTTTTTGCAGACAAGAGCAGAAGTGCTTTCTGTGGTCCAGTCAGGTCATATGGTGAATGACAAAACCACTTGTTTGCAATATCCTTTCAAGACTGCTTTGTCTTCGACTTAAGGGAGCATAAATGAGGGGCATCCCAGGGGAATGGTCAGGGTGAAGGTTTTATTGTTTTTTTATTTTTCATAGGGCATCAAAGGTGGAGGTGAGGATGTGGTTGAGCAAATCAGTAGCTGCAGTAGCTGTAAAGAACGGATGACAAAAGATGAGACCGTTGCAGCTTTTCCCACCAGAGGCAGGTACATAGAAGATAGGGTTAGGGGCTTGGAAGCGGGGTGTGGATGGAGACTGATAGAAGGAGATGATCAGAGATGGTTTTTTCTGTGACTGATACGATGGCACCAACAAGACCACATGAGATGGCTAGGTCAAATAAGTGGCCGTAAATACGGTTTGGGGAGCTTACATTGAAGGAAAGATTTAGGAATGATAAGAGGGCAGTGAATTCAGAGGAGAGGGAGCATGATGAGTTGGGATGGAGGTTCAATTCACAGAGGATGAAAAGCCATTCAGTGGAGAGGCTGAGGGAGGAAAGCAGTGAAGTTAACTTGGTGAGAAAATTTTTAATCGTACTTGGAAGGGAGGTAGGAAATAAGAATTTTGAATGAGAGGTGAGAGAGGTGGTATAAGGTAAGATTCTCAAAGGAGAAAGCACCAGAGGTGTAGGGAGAGAGTGAAAGTGTGATCTCACAATAAGTGCCACACCATGGCTGCAATGGCCTTGACAGGGCTATTGGTGGAAGATATAGTCAGGAAGGGAAGCTTCTTTAAAGGGAAAACTATCGTCATTCCTCGGTCAGATTTCCTTTAGGGCCATGGTATTAATATCATCATCCACATTAAGTTCTGGATAGCAAGGGCCTTGTTCAAGATTGAATGGGCATTCTGGAAGTAGAAAGGTATAGGGGTGGTGAGAGCTGATCCACTGGCAGAGTCCACAGTATCAGCATTGGGAGGTGTGGATTGGACAGGAAGGAGATTGGCAAGATTAACTACCAGTGGATGTGCTGAGCCGGAGGTTTGGCAAGAGCGCAGGCTGGGGCAGTCAGGGGTGGCTGCCTATAATGAGCCAGTGCCAAGTGCCTCGATGAGCCCTTTGGAGGATACCAAGAGAGGTACAGGGGGAAACTGGAAGCTTATCCAAGAAGGAATCAAGCGTGGGAAGATGGCAATAGAACAAGAAGGTCGAGAGATGCTGAAGGATTGGGGTAGGAAATTGGGAGGGCAGAGTATCTGAGATGAGGCATGATGATGGAAGGGATGTGTCTAAGATGGGGAGAGAGAAAAGTAAAGAAAAAGCGTGAATAGAGTTACGGGATCAGGTCCAAATCAGCAGCTAAAAACACACATCTGAATTGACTGAGGAAAAGCTCAAGTTACATAGACCTGGCTACATAAAAATTAGAATACAGAAAAACCTAATATTAAATGGAAAGTAGGAAGTAGATAGGAAATAATAGGAAGGAACACATTAAGGGAGAAGTGAACTTGTCTAAAAAAATGTTCTATACGAATTTGAAAACTTTTTGATCTTTATAATATTTGAAAATAAGCTTCTTATTCCATCAATAATATTGACTCTGAGAATAATGACAGAATTGCATTTTTCTTGGACTAAGACTTGCACTGTTTTAGCAAGGAATCAGGCACCTGTGTCTTAGTTGTCAATCAATAGTTTTGTATCACAATTTTTTTCATTACCATTGAGTTACAAAAAATTATAGGTTAGAAATTACTGTTCAGACAATGACATTCCTCTATTTGGTGTTTTAACAAAATTGCCAAATTGTGCAAAAAAAACAGGTGCATGCCACTATTAAAATAGTAGACAATGTAATGTGCATCAGGGTGCGCCCACTAATATTGTCAATGATAATTTCTAGCATGATGTTTTGGTTATCAGCTATTGCATCAAAGGATTTAAGCTGTAAAATGAAAATTATTTTTCACAAGCGCAACTTAGTTTATCTAATTTGCTTTGAACCACCAGAAGGAGCACTTGACATTGAAAGTGAGTGATGAATATGACAATATATAAAATAGGTATGCTTCTCAAATGTCAAACCATTAACCACAAGCCTTGAAAAATCAATGCAAGCAAACAAAAATAGTCTGGAGTCACTTTAGCAAAATTGAATTTTGTGGGTGTATAATCTAACATATTTGGTTACAAAACGAAGGCACTTGTCACAGTGAGTAAAAGTCTAACTGCTAGCTACATGCTGATAGTTAAGCATATTCTGGAAAATAGAAGAAAAAATGAATATTTGCAACAATTTATCACTGTTCCATATCTTAAGTCACAACTAAATTTAAGTATAAAGAAATACATTGCATGTAATTACATAGAATTTACAGCACAGGAACAAGTTATTTGGTGCAACCAGTCTACACTGTGTTCATGTTCCACAGAAACTTCCTCTCACTCTATTTGCTTAATCTCATACTATCAATATATCCTTCTATTCTTTTCTCCCTCATGTACTTATCTATCTTCCCCTTAAACGTATCTATGAGATTCACCTCAAACACTTTTATAGTAGAAATTTCCACATTCTCATTGCTGAATAAGAAGTACGTTAAGATAAACTTAATCTGGGTAAATTAATTTTAATGAACAGAAGTGAAGTAAGATATGCTGCAGATTGTAATATTTATGTCCCAGATAGAGTTAAAATCCAGAGCAGCAAAATCAGAATTCAGAAAGATTTGATTCAATGTATTTAAAATACTTAAGAAAAATCAATATTTAGAAGCTTTCTTGATTCAGCTAAAAGTTTTGTACCCTTTACATAGTTTTGTTTTAATTTTCAAGTGTTTAGCATGAAAATAACACGGTAAGTATAAAGTGTAATGACCGCAGCAAGCTCTGTGCGATAGTGAATATAATGATAAACCTTTTTTGTTGCATTCACAGCTTTATCAACCAAATAAAAAAATGTATATATGAGCATCAGATACATTGGTCTTGAGAAAGCTAAACAAGTGCCTTGGGAAACTAAGTAGAAGATGTTAGTTCCAATCGGCCACAGCCAATTTTTCCTTTTTTTTTAAAGTCACCCCTTATGATCTAATTAACAACTTCAGTGACTTCCTAATATACCTGTGTTTAAAACCCAAAAAAAAAGCCTCAAAACTATTTAAAGACTGCACAGAAGATGAAAATGCACAAAGCTTATCTTCCAACTCCACTGCCAGCTATTCCAGTGACGGAGTCTCAGGATATGGGTTAATTCGGAGTACTATACTAGCTAATCCCCCTTTTATTTTAGCTGCCTGAATCACTTGCTCAGAAAGCAATAGGACTTTCTACACGCTTATAATAAGCTGTCAATGTACATACATTTCTTCCTTTCTGTGTCTCAGCTATTCATATACACCAAGTCATCCAGTTAGAACTAATTTCTTTAGCTTGAGAAGAACAGAATCCTTTCAGGTTCATGAATGTGCTATTATCAGAGATTGATAAGCAATATCAAGGAAACAGGCTAGCAAGTGACCAGACATAAAACACAATCTGAAGTTTGGAAGCATAGTTTTGTAATGGCATTCACTGTGTGGGAATGTAGGTTCATTTCCACAGGAAACAACAACTGAAACAGATCAATCAAATGCTTTTCATCATCTAAAAAATGTATTTTGTGCCCAAGCATCAACTCTTAATAATTCAATGTTCATAGTTTTAAAATAACGTTTAAGTGAGTTTGATTAAAAGTTATTTTTAAAATATCTAAATATGAAATAAAGCAGAAATCTGAATCATAATTTTTATTCTTCTCTCTACATTATTCAGTAATCCTGCTTGAAGTCACAGACTTATAGTTATAACAATTTCTTATTAATTAGGATCGAATATAAATAGTTATGACAAAATACAATAGGAAATGTTTGGAATGAGAACAATTACCTCGAGTTTCTGAAAGCTAGATAGATAAAAGCTGTTCTGGGTTACATTAGAAGAAACTAAGAACTGATCAGAAGTCACTCTTGATGGAAAATGTGTTCATATCGCCATATGAAGTCCTTTTTAATTTTAATTCATTGTAGTTCACTTTTGCTTTTTAAAAATGTATGCTAATTTGCCAGTCATACTTAATCTAATTTTGACAAAGATTGGGATTGAGAATTTTAATTACTCCCTCGACTCCCTTTAAATCAAAAATGCAATTAATTATATTTGAACAGTCATAATAACTGCCCATAAGTAATCTTGTCCAGAATACGAACATTAGACAGAATTTAAATGGACACTCCAATGGATACTACTTCAAAAGAAAACTACACAATGAACAGCAATTACATTTTCTGTACATCAGATGAAAAATCCTCTTTGCCATTACAATTCTCATTTATTCGCTTAACTTTGTCAGTTCTATAATAAAAGGCATGATATTCTTTGAAAGGATAACATACTGACAAAGATCAAATTATGCTACCCTACACCTACATTATTCTCTTTGTCTGTGCACAACTAATTGTTCCTTTTAAGTTTTTAAATATGTTTAGGCACCAATGGCACCCTCTGTGATTGCCAAAAGAATGAATGCAGAAGTTAGCATAATTTATGAAAGAGAGTTCATTCGGACTTGGGATGTCATATTAGAAACCAGAACAGATAAATGTGTACATTTGAAAAAGGAAAACATTTAAAAAGGTGTGAGGAGTGGGCAGTGAAATGGGGCAAAGTTGATAACTCAGGGGTAACAGGCATGATGGACCAAATACTGTCCTTTGTGCTATAAAATTCAATCTCATGACTGGGAAAGCTGTAAGCTATTCTTCTTATTGATCTACAATCTGCACTGTCCATCATGCCACCCTCTTTACTGCCTGTCTTCTATGGGATCACCATCTCTTGGTTTCATCATACTTGTCCCAATATAGTCAATATGTCTCTACCAGTAGTTTTCTTCCCAACCCCAATCACCTTGTAAATAGATAAATCAGATCCTTCTTCATCTCAACAGTACCAAACACAACACCTGAAGTTCTGTACCCTTGCCTCTGACTCTATTCTCCTCCATGGCTGCCGACTCAGGTGAAAGCGGACAGTGCATGCCCTAAGTTCTCTGTTCTAACCTGACTTGCACTTCACATGTTACATCCTATTAAATCACCAAGACCGTTTACTTATACTTCTGCACATGCCTCAGCCCCATTGCTTAGAATTTTTTATCCACTCTTTACTTTCAATTTCTCTAATGCACTCCTCACTGGCCTCCTGAGCATCTTTCAAAACACTGCAACTTGTGCCATTTTCTTCACGAGCTCATGCTTGTCCATCATCACTGCCCTTGACAACTCCATTGACCTCCATTTACCCTAATTGAATTTTAAACCCAAGTCTCTACTGATAAATCACTACACTGTCTCACCCAGTCTATTTTGCTAATCTCTTGCAGCCTTATATCTGCTTATATCCTTTAATCTTCCAACTTCATCTGTCTGTTTGTCTCCCCAACACACCATTGGCACAAAAATCTTGATCCATCTTAGTCTTATGTTCTGAAACTCTTCACTCCTCAGGTTTCGTTAGTATGGTTCATTGGTAACATTCCTGCCTGAATCGGGGGGTTTTGAGCTCAAGTTCTATTCCAGGATTTCAGCATATAATTTAGGCTGATGCTTCAACACACTTTATTGCTTTGAATACTTTATTGTTAGAGGTGCTGCCTTTGAGATGGGATTTTAAATCAAGGCCGTTTTCTCCTGCTTGAGTGCACACTGTAAACTGTATAATAAGCAGTTTTATCATTATTGTTGTCAATATTTACAACTAACAGATGGTCCTACTTCTTTATTCATCTCGTTTGTTGTTTCTGGACCTAACCGTGTGCAAATTAGCTGGTACATTCGCCAACATAATGCTTCAAAAGTGACTCACTGGGTCGAATTTAATGCAATCCGCTGAATGGAGATTTGTGGCGGGAGGGGTCACAGAACTGCTGGGAGCAGGTGAATCGGAATTCCAATGGCGGAAACTGATGGCGGAATTAAATGGTTAATGGGAAGACAGTGAGGCAGCAAACCACATGAATGCAGCAGGAAGCCAATTAAGATTGTTAATAAGGCAGTTAAGGGACGTTTGCAAGCTGCTGAACATAATTAAATGCATAAGATAAAAGCAAAATACTGCGGATGCTGGAAATCTGAAACAAAAACAGAAAATGCTGGAAAAACTCAGCAGGCCTAACAGCAGCTGTGCAGAGAAAAAAAACACTGATAATTAAATGCAGCTTTTCAGAATAAGCGAGTGGCAAGCAGGGATCACAGGTCATCAGATCCCCGACCAGTGAAAGCTGGCAGTGTTGAAGAGAGGTATCTCTCCAAGCTGGAAGGTCAGCCATCTTGCACTGCCTTCAATAGGGGGACAGAAGGAAGTCAGAAAGTTACAGACTGAGGGGCATAGATTGGAGGGGGAGGACCTGATAGTACAGACTGAAAGGCATAGATTGGAGTGGAGAGCCTGATGGTATGGGCTGAAGGGCATACATTGGCACTTCAGGGGAAGCAGCCTTAAATCAGATCCATTGTGATCACAAAACCAATATTGTTGATGCATCAGCAGTGGAGGATCAGCGCTGAGGGAGGCGTCTGCAGGCACCAGAGGCAGCATTATTGGAGAGGCAGGAGCAGCCAAAGGGCCTGTCCCCACCACGTAATTAGACAGGCACCACATGCCACTTCCTTTAAATGGCCAGCTGCCACATGATCATGGTCAGCTGGCTCCTTCCAACCCGCACGGATTTCTGGGTTCCCTGGTGGGACTCTCGTCACCTGAAATAAATTATGCACATTGATTTGAAGTGCCTGGGTTGTTATCAGGTGCTACATAAATGGAATTCCTTCTTCTTTCTTTCCTCACCTTCAAAACCCTCCTCAAGATCTCTCACTTTAACTATCATCGTTTCTCTAACAGTGTGCATGCGCAGACAGGCATTGGCGGCTATCTCGTGTGACCATCTTGTGTAGGCAGGAGACACTGTGGTTCTCTACTCTTCTGTGAAGTGCCTTGTGACATTTATTATGTGAAATGTACTAATCATGTGTCTGAACGAGAAAATATTGATAACTTGTTGCTTATGGAGCGTTTCTTCAATTTTCATCTTTAGTAAAATCAACACTGCAAGACCAATACTGAACCATGGTAGTACGAACTGAGTGAAGTGCTGAAAAGGATTTAATTGGCAGTTAAACTGATTGCTCAAGTAAAATTTTAACAGGTTGCTGTAACAAGAGTATTCTAGCACTAAACTACTGTTTAATTGATCATTTTTTTATGGAACCGATGAAAATACAGATCTAAACAAATCATATTATGCACTGACCAAAACTAGCTTTACTACAAAGGAATAGGTGACATTTCAGCTTCTAAAAATTCTAATAAGCAGCAGAATAAACATTTAACTAGTTACATGAGTTAATTCATACTGAGGATTTCAGATGCTAAACTATGACAGCAAAGTTCATGACCCTTTAATTATTAAGGTCTTTAAAGAACTTTCAGAGAAAAACTTTCAGAGAAAGAGAAAGTAACTTTCAGAGAAAAAAAACACTTCTCAGTTTGCAGCTTCTAATTATGCTTCAAAAAATATTCAGCCTATTTCTACCAAGGGAAATAATATCTCAGGAACATTTCACCTTTTGATAAGACATTGCATAATTGTTTCATGTTAGAATCCTCATCTGAAATTGAACAGTTCAAGAAAAAGAAATGATCCTTTGATAGAATATTTACTGTAAATGTAATTGAACTTCCTGGTTTCTCGAGTTCATCAGATAAGCAATTCATAGCTAACATTTTTAAATACATTTTGTATGGAATGTATTTTTCATGGCAGTGAAATGGATTCATTGTATAGCGTTCTCCTGATGCCAATCTGTTTAATTAAACTGACTTATTCATAAAGCTGCTTTAATTACAAAAAGATTTAATGTACCTTATATATAATCCAAATTGTAAGCATTGAAGGACATATGCAAATGACATCAAAAGGTCGTGCAGAAGTAGCAAGTTAAATCAGCTTTTTCAAACTATTTAATGCATAATTAAGGCTGGTGTATGGCTGAGTTGACTGGCACTTGGATTTATAGGTTGTCTCAACATTATGAAGAAATTTGGCCCTATGAATTGACCGATTGGATAAGTTTTTCCTCCTGAGGTCACTAAACAGAGCACTACTGGTCAGCAAAACAATTCCTAAGCGGACCGCCAGTGAAGGCAGGCTAAGGATGATAAAATTAACAGATTCATCAGTATTACATCTACATTTAGGCAATTCTAGCCAATCTTCTGCTGAAGTTATGGTGGGAGATCAGAAGAAGCCCTGTGGAAATTTGATCCTGTTAAATTTATGGGATCTTTTAAAATCAGATTTAGTAGATAATTGCTACGAAAAATGAGATCTAATTTTCTAAACTTTATTAACCACTATTTTGTGTGATGCATTTCAAAATGTACTTCTGAATATAAGCACTTCATTACACATGTATCAAATGTCAGAATGTCTGAGCATTCTGCAGCTTCGGCTCGTTAACTAATTACAAAATTGAGATTTTTCTCTGTTTTGGCCTGCCAGATTCTCCTATGCACATGTTGTTCCATTCTGGAACTTTTCTGATCAAGTTCTGTCTAACACCTTTTCAGGGGGTGCAACTGAGGTGTGCTCCACATGCAGCACTTGTGGAGGATGAATTTCTGAAGCGTGTACAAGGTGGGTTTCTGGAGCAGCACATTGAGGAACCAACTGAGGATCAGGCTATTTTAGATTTATTATCTCTATAGTCACCTTCTTCAACACCCTGGGATGTAGATCATCTGGTCCAGCGGATTTATCAACCTTCAGTCCAATTCATTTTTCGAATACTACCTCTTTATTCACACTAATTTCTTTCAGTTCCTCATTTTCACAAGTCCCTTTTTTTTATATCTTCTTCCATGAAGACAGACACAAAGTAATTGTTTAGTTCCTCTCCCATTTCCCTATTTTCCATTGCAAATTCTCCTGCTTCCGTCTGTAATGGACCTGCATTTGTCCTTGCTAATCTTTTCCTTTTCACATACCTAAAGAAGTTTTGAAAGTCTGCTTCCCTGTAAAACAATCTGGGCCCTCTTTAATCTCTAACAATCAAATTACTCAAAACAAAAACAGAAATACCTGGAAAAACTCAGCAGGCCTGGCAGCATCGGCGAAGAAGAGTAAAGTTGACGTTTCGAGTCCTCGTGACCCTTCTACAGAACTAGGTAGAAATAGGAAAGGGGTGAAATATAAGCTGGTTTAAAGGGCAGGTGTGGGAGGGGGGCACTTGCTTGTCCCAACAACCACCCCCCAAACCAGCTTATATTTCACCCCTTTCCTATTTCTACTTAGTTCTGTTGAAGGGTCACGAGGACTCGAAACGTCAACTTTGCTCTTCTCCGCCAATGCTGCCAGACCTGCTGAGTTTTTCCAGGTATTTCTGTTTTTGTTTTGGATTTCCAGCATCCGCAGTTTTTTGTTTTTATCAAATTACCCAGACTTGCTGCCAGGCAGACTTCACAACTGATCACGTGACCCCTTTATTTTACCTTAAATTAAAGGCACAATCCCAAACAAAACAATATTATACATTGAAGCAGAGCATCCTCATCATACAGCCTGCAGTGGTTCGAGAAAGTGGTTCACTGTCACTTTAAGGGATAACTAGGGATGGTCAATAAATGTCATGCCTGCCAGCAATGCCAACATTCCAAAAATGATTTTTTAAAAATATGCCAGTGATTGTTGGGACAAACAGGATAAATTATAAAAATGCAAATAGGGCAAGGAAACAAGTGAAAGTGAGGAGAGAAAACAGGCAGCAAGTAAGGAGAAAGAGAGAGAGAACTGATGATAAAAGAGAGAGAGGGAGATAGAGATAGAGAAAGAAAGAGAGAGAGAGGAATGAACGATTGAGAAGTGAAAAGCAAAGAGAACACAGAAGAGAAAGAAGTGAGTGGAAATTGTAAAGTCCAAGAATTTCAAGAAAGGCGAAACACTTTGGGCAATTAATCATGATACTGTCAGACACAGAGCCAATTCAATCATATGCAGTCTGCTCACGCGGTCAAAGGTCTGGGTACAGCTAACTTATGGAATAAAGTCTTGGCCATTTCAAGAGCTCAGTTTAAATAGCAGTGAAGTACTCAATGAGCTGTGCTGTTTGTCTCTAATGTTTATGTAACTGAAAGAGTTGATTAGTTAATAAACAGTTTTTGTCAACAGTGGGATCAGAAAAATCCTCGAACAGTAACCCTCTGAAAATAGGCGTGTGCATGTTAAATTATTCGATCGCAGCTGAAGTGGAACCAACATGTCCCCCTTCAAAAAAAAATCTAGCAGCTACATTCAGGCTCACAAATGCAATATTAAGGAATGCCTGCTATATTTGATATCCTATAATAGGGTTAATGTGGTGATCCTTCTTACAGGATGGAGTTTATCAAGTATCAATTGATTTCCAATGTATTTAGAACTGCACTAATAATGCCTTAATGGAGAGCAATCCTAAAAATGAGACAAGTTATTTTCTACCAGGACATTCTAATTAACTGATTCAACTGTGGAAGCAATTTTCAACCTGCGACAGTACAATTATAGCCATTCCTAATATACACAAATATTTTGTTATATGGGTTTTGGATACAATTTAAATACAAAACGACAAGACTTCATTTTGTGGAATAAAAATTGTGTTGGAATGTGGGAAATTTTGTAGCATTATATGGCTTGCTGGCAGTTCATTCCCAATGTAAATTCAGCACGCTTGATGGTGTAGGTTTTGATACACTGGACGAGCCAGTAGTTTGAAACAATTTACCCTCCATGTTATAAAATTTAATTTTTAATTCTTCCATGGGATATGGGCATTGCTGTCAAGGAAAGCATTTATAGCGCATCCCAAATTGCCTTGAGAAGGTGGTGGTGAGCCACCTTCTCAAACCGCTGTAGTCTATCTGGCGCAAGTATACCAACATTGCTGCTAAAAAGGGAGCTCAAGGATTTTGACTAGCGACAGTAAAGGAACTGTGATATGGTTCCAAGTCAGGATGGTGTGCGGCTTGGAGGGGGAGCTTGAAAGTGATGATCCTCCCATGCATCTGCTGCCCTTGTACTTCTAGGTGGTAGAAATCATAAGTTTGGAAGATGCTGTCGAAGGAGTCTTGGTGAGTTGCTGCAGTGTATCTTGTAGATGGTACACATTGTTGCTACTGTGCATCAGTGGTGGAGGGGGTTAATATTTGGTAAATGGGGTGCCAATCAAGCAGGCTGCTTTGTTCCGGATGGTGTCAAGCTTCTTGAGTGTTATTGGAGCTGCACTCATCCAGGCAAGTGGATAGCATTCCATCACACTCCTGACTTGTGCCTTGTAGATGGTGGGCAGGCTTTGGGAAGTCAGGAGATGAGTTACTTGCCACAGAATTCCCAGCCTTTGGTCTGCTCTTGTAGCCATAGCATTTATATGGCTAGTCCGGTTCAACTTCTGGTCAATGGTAACCCCCAGGATGTTGATAGTGGGAGATTCAGTGATGGTAATGCCATTGAATGTAAAGGGGAGATGGTTGAATTCTCTCCTGTTGGAGATGGTCATTGCCTGCAAGTTGTGTGGCGCGAATGTTACTTGCCACTTATCAACCCAAACTTGGATGTTGTCCAGATGGACATAGACTGCATCAGTATCTGAGGAGTCACAAATGGTACTGAATATTGCGCAATCATCAGTGAACATCCCCAATTCTGACCTTATGATGGAAAGAAGGTCATTGATGAAGCAGCTGAAAATGGTTGGGCTGAGGACACTGCCCTAAGGAACTCCTGCATTGATGTCCTGGGACTGAGATAATTGACTTCAAACAATCCTCATCCATCTTTCTTGGTGCTAGGTATGACTCCAACCAGTGAAGAGTTTTCCTCCTGATTCCCACTGACTTCAGTTTTGCTAGGGCTCCTTGATGCCACACTCGGTCAAGAGCTGCCTTGATGTCAAGGGCAGTCACTCTCACCTCACCTCTAGAGTCCATGTTTGGACTAAAGCTGTAATGAGGTCAGGAGCTGAGTGGCTCTGGCAGAATCCAAACTGAACATCAGTGAGCAGTTTTGCTTAGTAAATGCCATTCGATAGCACTGATACCTCCCATCACTTTGCTGATGATCTAGAATAGACTGATGTGGTGGTAACTGGTTAGGTTGGATTTGTTCTGCATTTTGTGGACAGGACATACCTGGAAAATGTTCCACATTGCTGGGTAGGTGCTAGTGTCATAATTGTAATGGAACCGCTTGGCTCGGGGTGCAGCTAGTTCTGAAGCACAAGTCTTCAGTACTACTGCAAGGATGTTGTCAGGGACCACAGTCTTTGCGGTGTCTGGTGCCTTTAGCCTTGATATCATGTGGAGTGAATTGAATTGGCTGAAGTCTGGCATCTGTGATGCTGGAGACTTCAAGAGGAGGCCGAGACGGATCATTCACTCGTCACTTCTGGCTGAAGGTGGTTGCAAATGCTTCAGTCGTCTTTTGCACTGACTCCTCCATCATTGAGGATGGGGATAATTGTGAAGCTTCGTTCTCTTGATTGTTGTATAATTGTCCACCACTATTCATGACCAAGTGCGGCAGGATTGCAGAGCTTTGATCTGATCAGTTGGTTGTGGGATCGCACAGCTCTGTCTATCACATGCAGCATCTGCTGTTTGGCACGCAAGTAGTCCTGTGATGTAACCTCAGTAGGTTGACAACTCAATTTTAGTTATGTCTGGTGCTGCTCCTGGCATGCCCTCCTGCACTCTTCATTGAACAAGGATTGATCGCTGACTTGATAGTAATGGTAGGGTGAGGAATATGCGGAACATGAGGTTACAGATTATGACTGAATACAATTCTACTGCTGATGTCCCACAGCAGCTCATGGATGCCTAGTTTTGCATTGCTAGATCTGTTCTGAATCTATCCTATTTAGCACAGTGGTAATGCCATACAACACAATTAAGGGTATGTTCATTATGAAGACAGGGTTTTGTCTCCACAAGGACTGTGCAGCGTTCATTCCTACCAATACTGATGGACAGATGCATCTGCAACAGGTAGATTGGTGAGGACGAGGTAAAGTACATTTTTCCTTCTTATTGGTTCCCTCACCAACTGCCACAGGACCAGTCTGGCAGCTACCGTATGCCCTATAGGACTTGGCCAGTGCGGTCAGTAGTGGTGCTACAGGGGTTCTCTTGGTGATGGACATTGAAGTCCCCCACCAAGAGTATATTCTGTGCCCTTACCACCCTCAGTGATTCCTCCAAGTGGTGTTCAACATGGAGGAGCACTGATTCATCAGCTGAGGGGGTGCTGTAGGTGTTAATTATTATTAAGGGCATAGCTGCCAGACTGGGCCAGTAACAGGTGGTGAGCGAGCTTTCCTTTCCCATGTTTGATCTGATGCCACGAGACTTCATGGGGTCCGAAGTCAATGTTGAGGGCTCCCAGGGCAACTCCCTCCTGACTGTATAGCGCCATGCTGCCACCTCTGCTGCGTCTGTCCTGCCTGTGGGACTGGACATACCGAGGGATGGTGATGGTGGTGTCTGGGACATTGGCTGTAAGGTATGATTCTGTGAGCATAACTATGTTAGGATGTTGCTTGGCTCATCTGTGTGCCAGCTTTCCAATTTTGGCACAAACCCCCAGATGTCAGTAAGGAAGACTTTGCAGGGTCAACAGGGTTGGGTGTGCCGCTATAGTTTCCGGTGCTTAAATTGGTGCCAGGTGATCCATCTGGTTTTATTCCTATTTTAGGCACCTCCATGCAGTTATTGTAGAAACAGTTGTTTCAAAAAAACCCAAACATCTTAATGATGCTAAATCTAATGTTATGACATTAATGTGGAGAAAATTTACCATCATTTCTAAATATATATGAGTTCACACAAAGGCGCTGACAGGGCATTATTGATGTTGAAGTTATGAGATGCCAAGATTAAAAAATAGCTGCCAATAGAAACTGCAAAAGCTATTGTATTTCTGATCATTAAGGACTGAATAGACTTGTTTAAAAAAAAACTTTCTGCAACATGAAACTTTTTGGTATTAATTCAATTATGGTGCAACATGTAAAAACTGTATAATAGCAAAACAGAACTCTTCGCTTATTTAAAAAGCTCAGCATGGAATGCATAAAAATATTCTAATTTGTTTTAAATATGACAACAGGTCTCCCTGCTTTTACCTCATTCCCCGCATGCACACAGCCTAGGTGAATGCCTCAGCAATGCTGTTCTGAATGCCTGTTAGGCAGTGCTTGGCTGCAGCATGTATGGTTTCTCTTGTTTATTTTGATCTCTGTTTGCTGATTTTCCTGTCACCTCTTACCCCAGTGTCGTGATGATAATTGGCAACAGGTCAGTATGGGGGATTATGTTCTATCAGCTAGTGGCACTGTACGAGGTCATTTCAACATGTTGTCTCAGCTAACCACTTTCCCATTCACATTTGTGAACTAGAGAATGGAAAAAGAACCAAAAAAAAACACTTCGAAGCCAATAATTTAACAATTAGAACAACTGCAATATACAAACGGGCAAATAAAGTCGAAAGTGAGGATGTGCTTTACAAGATAATAAGTATTTTGAATTAAGACAGAATTTTTGGAAGCAAATGAATGGCACAGTTAAAACAATTTATTCATCTCTGGGATCAAGGCTCAAATTTACACTGGACTTATGCAATGAATTGCTTTAGGCACGAGGCTTCTTTTTAAACTTAGCATGGCCAGATTCAACCCAGTTCACAATCTGCCAGGGCTTACGATATTGACAACCTCCTTCATCAAAGTCATATGATTGCTTGTATGGTTAATGGCAATCTTGTGAGGCTAGCTAGGGTTGACAGACATCATTAGCGTAGTTTACAGGGAGCTTTACTCGTGTGCCATCTCTTTGGAATATTCCTGACTTGGGTGTTTATGAGACACTCGGTGTTGAATTTTCAGTCGCCTCATGGGATTGAGTTCAGGTGTGGGCCAGCCCAGAAAATCACACACTCAGAAGGCATCACTGATTCCTTATGCCTTAATGATGCATTCTGGTTTTCAAAGAGAGGGTGGGAGGAAGGAGCCAGCAATCTGCACACCTCCAATTAATCGCCTATTGAGCTCATTGTAGAGTTCCTTAGGAGTACAGGGAACAAGAATTAGAAGTTTTCAAAAGACAAACACTGAACACAGAGAGTTTGGAAGAATTTGAGATTGGCCCTCGGAAACACAGCGGGAGCCATTTGTGCTCATGATTGCAGCGTGCAAATGTTGTATGCAAGGGGAGATTTAAGCTCAGTTGCTCATGCAGTGGCCCAGAGCTGTCATTGCTAGGACTGAAAAGCTAGATTTTGTGAGGAGGGAGTGTTTGAACTCTTGAGGGGAATGTGAGGATGCTGGTCCCCACTGCCACCTCTAGCCAAGCCTGCTTGGTGTGGCTTGCTGTAACTTTTCTTCCAGATGAAGGGAAGAGTACAGCTCTCCTTTTCGTCACAGCCTCGATCAGGGACTCGAGGGAGGCATCAGAGAAACATCTGCTCTTCCTGCTCATTGGAACCCAGTCATGGCTGCCATTTACCTTTTAAATTATCCCTCCATTCTAGCTCCCGTCTTCTACTCATTCTTTCTGCCCCTAATTGGGCGTCTGACTCACCTCCAGGCCAATTAGTAGCCGACACTTTGCAACATGTTACTGATGCAGTGCAGAGTCAGGGCCCAGAAATGTTCCAGGCATTGGGTTTCCGACTCCAATATGAAAATTTGGCTCTAGGGATTAGCAGCAATATTCTTTCTCCTGATAACCACAACATTTTTAGACATGCATGGATAAGATTCCTGTAATGGGGGCAATCTGATAAGTGGGACAATTTTTGCACAAATTCCCACAAGAATATTGTAATTAACAGATTCTACTGTGGAAACAATTTTCAATCAGCCTCAAAATGTACGATAAATAATAGAAACATAAAAACAGATTTTACAGCCCAAAGTAAACATGGATCTTTTAGATGCTGACACTGGAGAAATTATAATGGGGAATAAGGAAATGACAAAGACTTTAAACAAATATTTTGTATCTGTATGCACAGCAGAAGGTACAAAATAAATACCTGAATTAGTGGAGAGCCAAGGGTTTAACGAGAGCGAGAAACTCAAGTACAGTAATTATATATTAGTAAAAAAAAGTTATTGGAAAAATTAATGGGACTAAAAGCCAACAAGTTCCTTGGATCTGATGGTGTCTTTCCAGAGATTATGAAAGACATGGCTGCATAGATGACAGATGTGCTGGTTGCGATCTTTCAAATTTTCCTAGATTCTGGAATGGTCCCAGCAAGTTAGAATGCTGCAAATGCAGCATTGATATTCAAGAAAAGAGGGAGAAGAAAAACAGAGAGCTATAGAGGAGTTAGTCTGACATTAGAAAATAATATGCTTAGGTAGAGTCAACAAGGTTTTACTGAAGGGAAATTAAATCATCATAATAAAAGCAAAATACTGGAAATTTGAAATAAAAACAGAAAATGCTGGAAAGACTCAGCAGGTCTGGCAGTATCTGTGGAGACAGAAACAGAGTTAATGTTTCAAGTCTGTAGGACTCTTCTTTAGAGGAAATCAAATTATGTTTGAAAAACGTACTAGGGTTTTTTGAGGATGTATCCAACAGAGTAGATCAAGTGGAAGCAATGGATGTGGTATATTAGGATTTTCAAAAGGCATAAGCTGCCACACAAAAGCTTGTTCAGAAGGTAAGGGCTCATGGGGATGTAGGTAATAGATTAGTTTATATGGAGGATTGGTCGATGGATAAATAAACAGAGAGTGGGAATAAACAGGATTTTTCCCAGGTTGGTAAACTACTACTACGGCAAGGATCAATGTTAGGACCTGATCTATTCATTTCTTATATTAATGACTTTGATGAAGGGACTGGGTGTAATGTTTGCTGATGACACAAAGTTAGATGGGAAGGTAAGGTGTGAGGAGGATACTGACACTGCAAAAGGATATAGGCAGGTTAAGATGAGCGGACAAACAGGTGGCAGATGAAGTATAATATAGGGGGATGTAAGATATTCATTTTGGTAGAAGAATAGAAGAAAAAAATAACATTTTTTTAATGGTCAAAAACTATTAAATGTTGGTGTCCAGAGGGTATTTGGGCGTCCTTGTACACAAAACACAAAGTTAACACGCAGGTGTAGGCGAATGGTACGTTGGCCTTTATTGCAAGAGGAATGGAGTATAAAAGGACATCTTGCTGCAATTGCACAGGGTTTTGTGAGACGACACCTGGAGTTGTGTATAATTTAACCTAAGGAAGGATATATATTTGCCTTAGAGGGAATGCAATGAGGGCTCACTAGATTGATTCCTGTGAGGAGGACAGATTTAGTAGAATGGGCCAAAACTCTCTGGTCTTTAGAAGGATGAGAGGTAGTCTCATTGAAACATAAGATTCTGAGGTTTTGACAGTGTTAGATGCTGAGAGGTTGTTTCTCCTGGATAGGGAGTCGCAAACTAGGTAGCATTGTCTTAGGCTAAGGTGTCAATCATTTAGGATTGAGATGAGGAAAGATTTCTTCACTTGGAGGGTTTTGAACCTTTGGATTTTGCTCCTCCAGAGGGCTGAGGATGCCCAAATGATGAGTGCATTCAAGACTGAGATGATTAGATTTTTGGACACTAAGGGAATCAAGGGATTGGGGATCAGGTTGATAAATAGAATTGAGGTTGAATATCAGCCATGATCTCGTTGAACGACGGAGCAGGCTCAAGGGGCTATATGGCTTATGCCTGTTGTCTTGGCCAGAATTTTTCTGTTGGTGAGCTGGGGGTGGGGCCTGCTTGCCAACGCGAAAATGACGCGGGATGACGTTGAGGGGAACCTCCGATGTCATCCCGCCCCATTTAAATATTCAGGAAGATGGGCGGACAGCGCGATCAGCTGTCCGCCCGCCGACCTGTCAATGGCCAACTGAGCCCAGTTTACTCCATTTGGTGAAACTGGAAATGCAGGAAAATGAAAAATTAGGAGATAATAAAATTAATCAAGGATAAAACAATGGCTGGTTCAATCTACTATTGAAAAGGATCAGTGAGCATATCTTGAAACATTCTAATATTAGTGCAATGATTTCAATTTTATCAGTTTATTTTTTTAATGGACATTCACTGCCTGTTGTCCCCAACCAACCAGTACTGCCTAAGTTGACTGTGAAGCTCCAATTTGATGCTGTCATTGTCTACTTCTAGGGCCTCAAATTTTCAACTGGGAAAAAATGTCAATTTAAATTGATTTTGTTCTAAATCTACAACATACAAAATAAGCTAGGAGTTAGGCCTTTGAATTTCATGTTATGAATCAGCCGTGCTAGATGTGGATCAGAAGGATGCCAAATGGGCTCGGGTGACAGCCAGTATTCTCACTTCAAACATGTTAGGCCCTTTAAACATATAAACTGGGTCCTATATGCCAGTTGCAGAACCCCAAATGGGAAATTCAAGTACAAATAGGTCAGATACATTAGTTCTTCCCCTTGGCCCACAAATAAATTGCTGTCAGCTCCTCCCTGGGATCACCTCACCCTCCATAAACTTGACCTGCTGACTGATACTGTTTGACAACAGCCTGCTTTTCCACCCTCCCAGATCAATGAACTACAGCAGAGCTCCTGTTTGGGGTCTGCAGCTTGCCAGTAGCAAGTAAGCAGATTCAAAGTCAAACTTAGCTCAGACTCATTGCTTAAACTTTTTTAAACTGCTGAATAAGCTATTTCTTTTTATTTTTGATGTTTTATTCAACATCTCGAGCCTCAAGTTTGACAACTGCACCACTTTTCCACAGGAGCTCCAGGTCCCGGAGTCTTTTCAACCTGATTGCATGTGATAGGGGACACAGTTTAAGAATAAGAGGTCTCCCTTTTAAGATGGAGATGAGAATTTTTTTCTCTCAGAGGGAATTCTGTTCCCTGGAAAGCAGCTGGGTCATTACCTTAAATAAACTCAGAGTTAGATAGATTTTTGATAGACAAAGGTGTTAAGACAGACAGAAAAGCGGGGTTGAGACCATAACCATATCAGCCATTATCTTATTGAATGGTAGAGCAGGCTCCTCAGTCCTATATTCCCAGGATCGGGGTCAACCACAGCTACTGGAAATCAACAACCACAGCTCTGGTGAAATTTCTAACTCTAGATTCAGGTTCCAGACAGAAGTTCAGGTCTATCTGATGGAATCCCTTGACACACATTACAAACTTAAAATAGGCAATATTATGGGCAATTTCATGATTCACCCTCCCATTTCACAAACTTTATGGGCAGAACTTTCTGCCTGTTGGGCGGACGGGCCCGACCCAATCTCCAGCGGGCAGGGAGCCGATCCCCGCCGGAGAAGCGGGCCCCCGCCACATTTTAAGTGGGCGGGCCAATTAAGGCCCACCCAGCATGACGTCCGCTGGGAAGCGCTATGTGCTTCCTATGCGGGCGAGGTGGGGTTTCACCAAATGCGAGAGTGCACTCTTTTGCGCATGCGCACGAAAGAGCGCACATCACTCTGAGGCTAAGTGCTGCCTCAGGGAGATCACTGACAACTTTGTAAACTTTAAAAATAGAAAAATTTAAAAATCGTTAACATGTCCCCCTCATGTGATAATGTCATACGAGATGGGACATGTTAATAAATTTCACAAAAACTTTAATAAGCTTTTTTAAACCCTACATGAAACCTCATCCTGTCGGTGGATGAGGTTTCATGTTTTTTCAGAAGCCCGCTGGGGCTCCTGGCCTGCCTGCCAACCTTAAGGTTGGATGGGCAGGTCCTTTAATTGTTTTAATTATCCTGTCAATGGCCTCAATTGGCCATTGACAGGTCGGTGGACGGACAGCTGATCTCACTGTGACCCCACCTTCCTGAAGATTTAAATGGGGCAGGATGACATCGGGAGTTCCCCCCAACGTCATCCCGCATCATTTTTGCATCGGTGAGCGGGCCCCGCCCCCTGCTCGCCGATGGAAAAATTCAGCCCTATATCTTTTTTATAGTATAACTTTTGCCTGTAGCTGTATACATGCCCAAAGTGGAGGAGGAAGATGTTAGATGAATGAAGTTTTAAGAAATTAGTTGAGTGATTTGATTTAAAAACAGAAAATGCTGTTCATACTCAGGTCAGGCAGCAAATGTGGAGAAAGGGACAGAGTAAATATTTCAAGTTCGAAATGGAAATGTTAGAAATGGAATTAGTTTTAAGCAGGTGAAATGAGGGGAGGGTGGAAAAAGAACAGAAGGGAAGGACTGTGATACGATGGAGGGCAGCATTAATGACAAGAGTTGGTGAAGGCTGCACTGTAAAGAAACTGTGATACTGTGGTGTCGGGCCAAAGGGACTGGGAATGGGACAAGTAAAAAAAAACAAGGTGATGTGCCTAATTGAGATGTGAATGGCAGAATGATGAACAGCTACTGTTCGAAAGCCAAAATAAAAGTAAGAATGAAATGTGCAAAGAAAACTAAACAAAATGGGGGCAGAGATTATGGTCTGAAATTCTTGAACTCAATGTTGAGTCTGGAAGGCTGTAAGGTGCCTAATTGAAAAAGGTGATGTTCCTTGAGCTTGTATTGAGCTTCATAAGAACACTGCAGGGGGCTGAGAACAGAGAAGTCAGCATGAGAGCAGGGTGGAGAGTTAAAATGACAGGCAATTGGAAGCTTGGGGTCATACTTGGGGACTGAATGGAGGTGTTCCTCAAAGTGGTCAACCAAACTGTGTTTGGTTTCCCCAGTGTACAGCAGACCACTTGACCAGGGTACATTAAATTGAAAATAGTATATATAAATTGCTGCTTCACCTGGAAGGAGTGTCTGGGTCCGAGAATGCTGAGCAGAGACAAGGTAAAAGGGCAGGTGTTACATCTCCAGTGCTTGAATAGAAAAATGCCGTAAGAAAGTGATGGGATGTTGGGGGTGATTGAGGAGTGGAACAGGGTGTTGCAGACAAAACGGTTCCTTTGGAATTCTGAAAGGTGAGGGGAAGATATGTTTGGTGGTGGCATCACGACAGAGGTGGCAAAAATGGCAGAGGATTTGTTGAACACGGAAGCTGGTGGAGTTGAAGGTGAGGACAAGGGGGAGCCCTGTCATGGCTCTGGGAATGAGGGGAAGGGATGAGAGCAGGACTGCACAAAATGGACCTATCTATCATGTTGGTTGGAGTTGGGGTGGGGGTGTGTGGGAAGGTGGTGGTGAAATCCTTGCTTAATAAAAAAGGAAGACATCTCAGAAGTGCTGGTTTGGAAGGTTGCATCATCAGAACATATGTGATGGAGACGGAGAAACTAGGAGAATGGAATGGAGTCCTTACCGAAAGCAGGGTGTGAGGTAGCTATGGGAGTCATTGGGCCACTTGTGGATATTTGCTAATAGTAAAAGAGAGACAGGGAAGATGAGAAAAGGGAGAATTGAGTCAGAAATGGACCTTGTGGAGGAGACGGGAGGGTGAAAATTGGAAGCAAAGTTGAAGAAGATTTCTGGTTCAGGGTGAGAGCAGGCAACAGTGCCGATACAGTCATCAATGTACTGGAAAAATAGGTGAGGAAGGGGGCCTGAGTAGGACTAACAAGAACTGATCCACATATCCCACCAAAAGGAAGGCATAGCTAGGATGCCTGCAGGTACCCATAGCAATGCCTTTTATTTGGGAGAAAAAAAGCTGCGTTAAAGGAGAACTTATTCAAAATGAGAACTAGTTCACTAGGTGCAGGGTGGTGGTGAGAGATGGAGGCTGGTTGGGCCTCCATTCAAGGAAGAAGAGAACCCTTTATTTCAGATTTCCACATCTGCAGCATTTTGCTTATGTTTGAGTGAGTTGATTGGTTTTGTCATACTTGCTGGTTAGTCAATGGTAGCTTTTCAAAATAACTGGGGAATTTGATTGCTCATTGTTCTGCTGTTACTCATTCCTTACTGGCGTGTTTTTGCTATTTGTGATTCAGTCATGTTTAGTCAATCAGATATTTAATTACTACTTTTAACAGCAAGGCTGTAATTTCTTTTAATCATCTTTTTTTTAACTCCACAGTGCCACTTTGCATTTTTGATGCCTGGGGAGTGGTGAGCTGTACGATGCCTCTGAAGCCAGACATAAATGTTTAAAACCTTTGATAGGCATACAATGACACAAGGAATTGAATCATTCAGCCTGAGATGCTCCCTTAAGATTACTCAAGAAATTTGTATCGATCGGGCTCTTAATGTGAGCAAATGTCTCTGGCCCAGGTCATCTGATCTCAGGATGGTCAAAGACCGGCGTACAACAGACGATGCGCTCTGAGTTAGATTCGGAGACTTCGGATAGTTCCGACTTACTTACCTGGATATTTACCCAGGAAATGTTGGACAGAAATAAACCTAGTCTAAATTCCGGGTAACTATACAACCTACCCCCCCAATAACTCTCACTGACCCCCTCCACCAGCCGACTCTCCCAACTGACTCCCCCCTGACCCAAACTGACTAGCCCCAGCCCGTCTACCCCACAAGCTGACCTGACTAGCCCCCATCACCGACTCCCCCCATGACCCGACCCGACCACCTGGCTCCCCTGACTGCCGTCACCAACCCAACCACCTGACTCTCCCCCTGACCTGATGTGACCCAACCCCACCACCCAGCTCCCCCCGACTCAACCCCCCACCCAACCTGACCAGCCCCCACCACCCAACTCCCTCTCAACCCGACTACCCTCGACCCACCTACCAACCTACCACCTCATCCACGTGCTACTCTACCTCCCTCCCACCCTACCCTCTTATCCATTTATCTTTGACACATTAAACTCTTTGCCTACAGAATAGAGCAGCGAGAGCCACAAGGGGCTGTAGTTTTGTGTGGATTCTCTCTGCTGCTCCCTGAGATTTCTGCACTGAATCAGCCCTGCAGCATCCTCCAACAGAAGATGGCCCTGAGAAAGTGGAGGAAGGTAAATGTTTATTTCTTTTGTTCGATCAGGGTTGGAAATAGGGGTCCTGACCCTGAACGGAAGATTCAGGCCCATATTTCCAGGATGAGGCTGGGCCTGAGTTAGCTAGGCTGGCATTAGCTGTTTTATTGTTGTAAAATGTGATTGCCTGTAGTAGTACCTTTCCCACTGAGGCCTCAGTTGAAGTATAGATGAAATTCAATCTGATCAAATACTTCAATTTAATATTTTGTGACATGAACAATTTGAATGGAAATTTTTAAGTTAAAAAGCTGATTGTGAAATTTGTCAATCTTCCTGGGAGCTTTGCATGGGAACCTGCCAGTGTATTTAGGAATATTATAAGTTTAGTCTACCAGACAGCACTGATGACACTACTGAATAAATTCAGTGAGGAAGTCTAATACTAAATCCATCTGGAATTTTTTTAGCTTAGTCATTGGCACCTTAGTGATAATTGTTCATTTCAGATTGGTGACCATTAAAAGAGGGAACGTGGGTATAAACTGTTGAAGAAAAATATTTTTAAATAAATGGGCTCAAAATAAATCTCAAAGCCCATTTTTTTTGAACTATGAAAAAAAACCAGGTGGGATCAATACTCAGGGATCAAGGTGACCTAGAGATGAAGCGTGAACTGCAGATTTATTAAACAGTTAGAGAATGGTTCCAAATTGAGTTTTGCTGAATGACTGCATAGATGACTTTTCACTCTTGTGGACAACGATATCTGAAGTACCAGTATCACAGCTAAAATCTTTTAATTCTTGCAGACACTTCTTTCAATTATTCATAATATGTTCAACGTATTATTTGCACTTCCATGCGGCTCTCTGATATCACTAAACTGATTGCTTTGACAGCAGCATCATTACACAATTCCATTAGTATCTAGCAATTCCTGGATAATAACCATGCTATTCCTATTGATACAGGACTTTGACAGGAACATTGACAAGCATGTATTAACAAAATGATTACACTATGACAAAATAGCTTTGATATGATTCTGACAAAGGACAATGTTTGACAATTAAATATATAACAACCAATAAGATGACTTTTAGGCAACATTTTTTTAAAAATTCCTCCATTAACATTACTCTCTATATGGGACCATTGGAGTTCAGTAATTTTTTTTGACAAACTGGCTAAGTGTGGAAATTGTTTACATTGACCCCTGCATTTGTATCACGTCAGAAAAAAACAGCATGGCAGAAAATCATGGTAAAAAATTGTGAACAAAATATGTCTCAGCCATGCAAAATAGCCTTAGTTATCTGGTATTCTCTGGGTTATAAATGTGTCAACTCCAGAACTTGATGCCTATCAAGTTTCTAGATACTTTTTCATAATCATTCAAGGTAAAGTAAAAGCTTTTTAAATGATGTATCTGATTCAAAAGACTCAACTTCTGATTTTTTAAAAAATGGAATGAAAATGGAACACAGTTTGCTAAATTCAAGGTAAAGGGTCAGGGATTTATAGGAGAATGTAGTGTTGCCTATCAAATGTGTATGTATTAAGGGAGTGATGTGATATATCCCTGATCATCCCTAACATGAAGGTGATGAAAATTTGAAGTCTTAATAAAGGTCTTAAGGAAGAAGATATTTAAAATATACAATTATGCGATGTCATCCAAAGAACACATATTTGTTTCTACGCAACAAACATGATTTTTTTTCCCCTAGATTAGTTATTTTCATTTTTTTTGCTATAGCTAGTGAAGATAGTTTGGCAATTGCATCCAGAATCTTGTAAACTAGAGCAATTTTAAACCATTGTGTGTGAATTGGAAATCAATGGAATGGAAAAAAGGACACTTAAAAAAGATAATAAAGCTGACAAATGCTTCAGTCACTTGAATTATATGGCATGATCATGCTTCATAAACTTCTTCATAGAGCAAAAAAACTCCAAGAATAAACTTCCAGATCCCAATTGCACCTCTAATGTGATAAACATCCATCAGAGTTGTAATCAATGTGGTTATTACTAGAGCTAACCTCTTGTCAATCTATCTTCCCTCTTGAAATTGGTGACTTATGCTAGTTGACAGATCCAGGGCCCTAACATCCCACTATCACTCGTCGAAGTAGCTATTCTTGGTGGATTTACCAAGCCAGTGAGTGCTTCGGGGCTATTCCATCATGGGGGCATCATGACTGAACCCAATCCTATTCTAATTCAATATCCCCACATGTTCCTTTTCTATTCTGGGCACAGGAAATTAATGGCTATTGTTTTCTCTCCCTAATCCGTGAACAGTGCTGCTGCTGGCTGAGATCAACCAACAGTTCAGGGTCAAACCTGGGACTTTCCTGGACTGCAAGGCTCAGATCTGGACATTGTGGCACATTTACTAAAAGATAATTTTCCAAATGTACACTCATAGAAGAAAAAATTTCAGGAGTTCGCCTGCTTGCTGAAGCTCTCTGTGAGAAATACACATTTAGAAAATTGGTGCTTCAGTGTATGGAGGTTTGAGAAAGATCATTAGATTTTCCAAACTGAAGTGTTATTTCACAGTTAAAAATCTATTCATTTGCAAAGCTATGCAGAGCAATTTATTTTGATGCCATCCAAAAAGGAAGGATATGGAATTGAGTGAACCTGAAAACTAAAGGAAAAATTAGTGAATCAAGATGTTCTGAGATCTCTGGGGCAAAAAAAAAACTTTAATTGGTTCAATTAATTAATAAACTAAACATGTAAATCTCAAAGTACCAATGAGTAACAAGCAGAAAAAGAGTAAATCAAATCCATCAATTTTTCTGCCATTCATAATTTAGCAATTACCAGCAAACCGACCAACCAAATAGATCAAATTATTTCTCCAATCCATTTTCTTTCATCATTCCCCTTCTCAGATACTACTGGACACTAAAAATAACAATTAAAACAGAAAAATTACACAATTCTGAAATAAATCACTAACCCTAAAATTAGTTATTTAATGCTAGAAATGCTTGCAAGATATTTATGTTTGATATGAACTGCTTTCTGACTGTGCTTGGTGTTGAATATTTCACTTGGACTTGAGAGCTCAAAATACTTGAGATAAATTATACATGTCAGACACATCATGGGAGTTGTAGTTTTCAGCTTTCATCTGCGGAACTACAGGAACTGCTAAACTTGGCAGAAAATTTACAATAAGTGTGAGGCATGAGAGGTAAGGAAAAAAATGTTTCTATTTTTAACATTTTAATTCATTCGAAATATTGAGCTGACAATGTTACCATGGCACCTATCATTGCCTCCCTTTGACAGCAGCTTAGAATCTTACAGCACAGAAGGGGGCCATTTAGCCTGTAGCGTCTGTGCCGACTCTTTGAAAGAGCTGTCCAATTTAATCCCATTCCCATGCTTTCCCCCCATAACCCTGCAAATTAGCTCTCTTCAAATACATGTCCAATTGTCTTTTTAAAGTTCCTATGGAATCTGATTCTACCATACTTTCAGCTTGTGCATTCCAGATCACAACTCCTCTCTGTGTGAAATAATTTCTTCTCATTTCCAGTCGAGATCTTTTGCCAATTATTTTAAATCAACAGTCTCTGGTTAGTGACCCACTTGCCAGAGAACAGTTTTTGCCTGCTTGCTAAATCAGAACCCTGCACAATTTAGATCCTCCTTGACTGCCTCTGCTTTCAGGAGAATATTCCCAGTTTCTCCAATCACTCTCTACTCAAGTTCCCTCATCTCTGATATCATTCGGTACCCTCTTCAAGGCGCTGAAATCCCTCCTGAAGCAGCAGGACTTCCTTGACTTTGTATTCAATGCCCTTACTTACAAAGCTAACTATCCCATACACTTATTTAGTTGCCTTCTCAACTTGCCCTGTCACCTTTGAAGATTTGTGAATATGCAAGTTCCTCGGTACTTCTACCCTCTTCAAAATAGCACCATTTAGATTATACGGTTTCTAACAAAAGTGCGTCACTTCACACCTACCGCATTAAATTACATCTGCCGTGTGTCTGCAGATTTTACCAGTCTATATCTTCTTGAAGTCTGCTACTACCCCTACTCACTACATTGCCATATTTGTATCATCTGCAAACTTCAAAGCGTTGCTCTCTAAAGGCAAGTTCAGGTTATTCACATATAACAAGAAAAATATAGGTCCTAATACCAACTCCTGGGGAACACCACTGCATACTTTGTTCTATTCAGAAAAATATGCATTCACCATTACTCTCTACCTCCTATTGCTTAGCTAAGTTTCCATTATCCCTTTGATGCCATGTGTTTTTATTTTCTGGAGCAGGTTGTTATGGGGTACTTTATCAAGTGGCTTTTGAAAGCCCATATAGACAATACCCATTATATTACCGTCCTCAACCCTCTGTTGCTTCATTGGAGAACTCAGTCAAGTTAGTCAAACATGATTTGTCTTTAACAAATCAGATCTCGCTGTCCTTTATCAACCCATGCTTCTCCAAGTGAGAATTAGCTCTGTCCTTGACAACGGGCTCCAGGCAGTTTTCGCACCACTAATGTTAGACTGAGTGACCTATAGTTACCAGGTTTATCCCTCTCCTCCTATTTTCCTCCCATATCCAAGGAGGAGGAAACGATTGTGGTTAGAGCTCCTTCTACATCCACCCTAACTTCCCTCAAGTTGCATACCATCTGGATCTGAACATAAGAAATGGGAACAGGAGTAGACCATTCAGTCCCTCGAGCCTGCTCCGCCATTCAATAAGAACATGGCTGATCTTGTGTTTCGATTTCCACGTTCCCATCTAACCCCGATAACCTTTGATTCCCTTGCCTAACAAGAATCTATCTACCTCTGCCTTATATTGTTAACTTTCAGGTATGCTAACCTTATTAGTACCTCCTTTGCATCCCTATTTTTATCCTATTGAATACGTATACTTTCTCTACCTCTACTGCAACATTCGGCTGAATTTTTCAGGGGGCTTTGAAGTTCCACCGCTGCGACCAAAAGCAGGAAACAACCCAGCTCCAGTGGGTACCAGGAACATGGGCAGTATTTTGCCTGCAGCAGCCATAATTAGTGCCCATCACTGAGGCCGTATTAGCGGTGAAGTGCCCTCCAGAAGTGAATTTGGTTGAGGGAAGACGGGCAGTGATTGGGGGAGATGCAGGATGATGCTTGTGGTGCAATGGCAGCACAGTTCCTGTGGAGGGGTGGGTGGGTGGGGGGTGCAGGGGGAGGACGTGTTGCCGCTTGGGGCTGGCCTCTGTGTGCCATCAAGGAGGGCACATCTCCAGGAACTTGCTGGGAGGTTGCCAGGGTTTACCTGGCAGTGTCCCCATGCAGTGGCAGCCCGCCTGGTGCAGGTAAAATGCTCGCAGAGGCAGGGAGTGGCCCTCATTTGGGCACTTAAGTGGCTCTCTTGGCTGCCCAGTGGGCGGCTGTGCCACTGCTGGCATTATGTCAATGTGGCGGGTAGATGTCACACTTCCCTCCCCTCCTCCCAACTTACTGTTAATGGGAAAATCAAGCACATTAACTTCATTCTTTTCTTTCCCTCTTTCCTGGTTAGCATCCCACCAAGCTTCACATATTAGGTGTCAATCTGAATCTTTTCACCATACTCCACTTGCTCCAACTTGCATGGTGGGGCCCAACCTTCAGCTTCATCTGTGTTGCCTTCTCGGATATTCACTTCCATGTAAACATGGCTTTTCTCAGAATCCTGGTCTTGACAGAGACTGGCTCCTGTGTGACGGTCTATACCCCTTTGCCATAGAGACCTACCATCTGTTCAGCTGCTGGTTATTCAAGGCACAACTAAAAACTGTCTTCAGCTAGTGCTACGCTGAATACTTATCAAGCACTATAAATTTTGAAGTATGTGAAGTAATGAGGACCTTTTCTAATTGTGTAAATGACAGTGAAAAAAGGGTTGGGAAGAAGGGGGAAGGTAATTAAAATAAAAGTATATGCATCTTAGGAAAATACTGTACATCATCCATTGTGCGAGGCATAGCAAAGATATTTTAAAATGTAAATAACTGGAATAAAAGATTTCAGAGAGGAATCTGCAAATGTACTTATACCTTAGCAAGTCTTATGAACTAAAATGAAACTTCAGTTTATTTTTCTTAAAACTGAGGTGATCCAATGAATATATCTATAAATGATGAAATTATCTGACAGCACAGTAGTTCAGATTCTTTCAGTATCAGTAAATGCTGTTGTATTACAGCAGTGAGTGAATTACACCATAGGCGATCGACTCATCAAGAGTAATTTTGACTTTAGGTAATGGTGTAAAATGGATAATCTTGATTCTGCCATTAATTATAGGTCTCTCTCAGTTTTCATTTCCATCAAATTCCAAGTTTAAATTACCCTCACTGACTTTGAAGTTCAAATAAAGAGGCTAGAAAGGTGTTTGGAGACTGCATTAAGATAATGAATTAAAGGGAATGTCACAAGGAAGTGGAAAAAATGAGGGACAAATCTCTATGGAGACTCTTCCACTCAGTCACTGTAACTTTGGCAGAAAGAGTGGCGTAAACTCTGGAAAAAGGGCATATAAACCATTTAGGCTGTTTTTTCCCCGATTTCTGATATTCTTCCTCTGAAGTTATGGTGAATGACTGGGAGAAACCTCCAAAAACATACTGCATGGTTCTGTAAAAGGAGAGAAAATCTTACTTTCCTTAGATATTTGAAATTTGCAGCTGTCAACAGTGTCGGAATAGCTCGAAACCTTGACTCCCGCTATGCATGAACATTGAAACTCAATATCTATTGCAGATTCAATTTACCTTTCCTTATATGTAAAAAACCTAGAAAGTATCTGAGTAAGATTCAGAAAGGGACATTTTGAGAACCTTGGTGTATTCCTTAAAGCACTGTAACATGGAAAGTTTGGGAGGGGAAAATCATCAATTGGATTTATAAAGGTTATTGCTGGAACCAATTGCAATAATTGCCATAACCTAGGTGATTTCATGTGTCCTAAAACTGACGTATATGTATACTACTAGTAAAGTAAGCCATCCAGTCAGCCATACAATCACAAGTAAGTGCTGAAATTTCATGGGGTTCCTCTGGTCACCCATTTTAACTCTGGTGGGAGAATGACCGACACTCCAGGCAAAGGGCATGAACAGCTGGTGTTATGACAGGAGATTGGTGGAGTCCCAAAGAAATTTCAGAGTCCTTTTCTTCTGTCCTTGGCTGATTTCTTTTTTTGGCATTGTCTTAATATCTGAGTGGCTGTGATTGACAGACTCCAATTTTCCCTCCCCTGCGACCTCTACCACCTGCTTTAGTACATTGGACAGATGTGTAGTACCAGTGCCATTTACAAGTGACTGAAATATGAGCCTATTTATAGAAAAAGAAAGATTGATTAGAAGTGGAATTAAGAAACAACAATCAATGGTCATAGTTATCATTTTTTAAAAATAAGACAATTTAATGCCTATCTCGGGCACCTTGCCAGTCATTTTTACTTTCAAGAGTTTAAATTCAGATAGACGGTATAACTGGGACTATGAGGCCTTGATACTTGTATCTCCCTTTAACCTTTCACACTGTTCAGAAAATCATTCTTTTACATTATATCCTCAGGAAATGTGACCTTTTAAGTTGAGCTGCTACAGAGTACAATAACAACAGGGGAAACGCAGAACCATATCCTGTTACTGTGAAGATATTAGAGAGTTCCTTCGGAAACATCCTCCAGCTTGTTTTTTAAAGCAAATGATGTAATCAATTAACTCTTTCGAGTGTTAAGTGTGTAGCAAGCTGAGGACTTTTTCTAAATATTACATAAAATGTTATGACGCAAAATCAACCGGCTTTTAATGCAACTGCTTCTACCACCTGATTCTCTAGAGCTGTTAACTTCCACAGAGACACATGCAAACTAAAGCGAATAAAGCAATTCTATTACAGAATCTTTCAATTGCTGGTTATTTTGCTTCAAATGTACCATTCAAACTTTTTCCATGTAGAACTACATTGGATTATAAGAACATAGAGAGGAGTAGAGGAAATTACTTTGCCACTTTTAGCAGAGAAATGAATTTCATCCCCTTGGGTGTTTCCAATCTATCTTTATAGCTACTAAAATAATAAAACTAAACTCAGCAAATAAAAGCACTAGTTTTAGCCTGAACAGGAAGTAGAAATACATTTAGAATCCTTAAATGAAGTTAATAATCCAGATTAAGCATTTTATTTCTTATATGTGTCACTGGATCACATAAATTATTCATGATCAACTCAGGTGGAAAATTTCAATTGCCAGTTTCTCACAAATGTCCAATTAAGAAGAGGACTTCTGAGCTACAGACAGGCGCCACCATCATTAAAGGGCAGTTTCTGAAGATTACAGGTCTCCTGCCTGTCAAACAGAGTCTTTTCTGTAGCTAAAGTAAATCAGTGGCTGTAAAGCTGAAATTGAACACCCTGCGCAGAAAGAAAGCCCTTGTGAACTATCACCTTGCTTAAACAAATACCTGCTTACTTCCAGGTAATTGTGCTGTGTTCAAAGTAGTCGTGGTGGTAATGGGAGGAGTTGAAAATTTTCACTTAATTGATTTTGCTCAATGTATTAGCTCACAAAAGCTACCGAATAGAGGCAACTTGTAAAATTCCTTCAATTTATCACAAAAATTGGGACCTACAAATGCCAGGTGGGGTTGACAAAGCCAGCTCCAGAAAACAGAGGGACAACAAAAATGATCTGACAAATCTGTTACAATAACCATCTGTAAAGTTAAAAATCTAATGAAGCAGAAGTGCACCTGGCCATGTGTCCACCAATTAGGGACAGGTGGTAATAGCATAAGCCAGGCGACATAGTTAACCTGCTTGCTGATGTGTGCAATTAAAGAAAGATTCACAATTTCCCACATCAAATTTCACGTGCGCCTATCAGCATAAAAACTAGAATCCTAATAATCATTTACATTTGAACATATTTATGTTACATTAAATGTACGATTGGCATTACCACAATTTGTGTATAAACTCCTGAATGCATCTGCAAGTGCTTTTTGTACTAACAAATTATTGATTGACAAAATAAGCAATTATGGTACATTATATTCTGTTGCTTTACTGAGTTGGGTTAATGAACCTCCTCAAAATCAATGAACAAGAGAATTTAGTGCATAATTCAGCATGAAAACACACAATAATGGGATAAAACAATCACTGGAGTTTCCAAGTATTTCTTTGAAAATGTTAAACTTAACAATACATTGGGAAAGCACCAGGCAATTATTTCTCCAAGTTAATTACAGCACTAAATGTAAACATTTCTACAAGATGGCTAACAGCCTTAACAATGTGTCAGGTTAAAAGAAAAATGATTATGATCAGAGTTTTGATTCTGTTTACATCTAAGATGACCACTCTATGCAGCAGAAGCCTTCAATCCAAATAGCTGACACTGTGGGATCAACCAGGGCTGAACATTAACACTTCAGTTCAACATTATAGATTCAAGTTATTTCAAGCTACAAGACTCAAAGACCACTCTGGAATGCACAGCTATAAATTAAAGTAGTCCAGAATTATTAAAGATCTTACTGATCAATGTCAACTGACCAGAATGATCTGACCATGACACTACTTCTGACAAACACAAAAGTGTTTCATTTTCCTGGGAGACAAACAGCTCAATGAATTAGAATACTGGAAGGTCCAGTGAGTCTAGCTCCAAATGTCTTTGGAATAGGCTTCACAAAGGGCAGAATGATCCCAGATTTGCGCAAAGTGCAGTAGGGGTGGGAAAAAAAATAATTTTACCCGCCGGTTGCAATGGATTTTTGCATTGTATTGTTCCATTCCCACCTCATTAATCATGTAGCCACAGGATACACGCCACTTCGCTGGTGGGCGGCCTCCTGTTTTTCCGCCACGCTATTACCTCGCCACTTCCTCACACAGAGTGCCATATTTAAACTGCAGCCATGTGTACACTTCTCAATGCTTTCAGCTCAGAAGGGCACTGGTGAAGACATAGCCCCAAACACCAAAAACAGCTTAGCCCCCCACCGATTCAGTGACATCTCTGGGATGCTTTCGGACGGCTTGGGGGCCCGCCGCGATGTCCTCTACCCCTGCTCTGACTGCAGAAAGCCCATCAGCCTCACCACTCTGGCTTGGGAGGCAGTGGTCAGTGCCAATGCTGTACGCCAGAGGTCAACCATCCAGTGCAGAAAACAAATGAATGGTCTCATCCGTGCTGCTAGGGTAAGGCAACCACCTCATCACTCTAAACTCACACACTCACAAGGCCATCACATTCACTGCCGCTCAAGGGACATCATCACTCACTCTCTCACACACGCCCTCACATCTCCATCTGGCCTCATCTCCTCTGGAGACTGCCTCCTCAGCCCTCACCACCTTGAGGTCACTTGCATATATCAACATGTGCCCCCATACACACCCTGGGATACCTCCCTTCCCCAGTACAGCCCTCATCCTTCATCCTCTTTCCTTGCCTGAGGCCACTTCGCCCCTTCCCCAAGCAAGCCCGAGCCCTGCAGCTATTGAAAAGCCACTCCCTCCTTATAGCTGGTCTGGTAGGTAGAGACCTACCCGTGAGCACCCCCCTAAAAGAGATGTGGTGCTGCCTGTGAAGCCTGGTGCTGATGACTGCGAATGCTGCCCGAAGCAAGGTAGGCAAACAAGCCTCCAAGTCCCAAGCGAAGTGCAGCTTGCCTGGTGCACGTTGTTTATGTACAGTTGTGAAACACGCTGGTGTGATTGCCTGGATGATCCAGCGGGGGGAGGGGGGGGATGATTCTGCTGAGCAGGGTTTATAATGAGATGCTAAGTATTGAAATTAAGTTCAAAACATACGGCGGTGGGAAAAGCAGCCTTTCATTGACGGGTGGAGCAGACAATTGCAAACTAATTTCACAACGGCGTGAAACCGATTTTTGGCCTTCTTGCCACATTGTCCCCTCCAACCCGCCAATACAACTGATGCCAATAGGCCCAGAAAATTCCGGCATATGAGATCAAATATACAGATAATCAGGCTTTATCCCTGCCTAATTTACAGATATTGCAGTGATTCTCTTTATTAAAGCATTGGCCAGTTGCCTATAATTTATTTTCTGGGCTATGTGAAGTTAATGATGCTGAACTATGGTTTTTCTGTCATGTGCGGGTTATCTGTTATACTTTCAATCATACAATAAAATTCCACTTAAATAGTTACAGCTATTTAAATCTATATCAAACATAATGTGTATAATTTTTTTACATTGTTATTGAAGAAAACTTGTTGATATTTGGAGCTATTACATTGATAGTTCTTTTGTTAGCTTCAATCACAAATCATAAGAATACCAAGCTTACAGTCTGACTGTCATTACAAACCAATATCTGTGCAATGAATGGTGCCAAAGTACTACCCAGAATCTCTCTACTACAAATTATTTATGAAAGAATTAACTATCAGCAAAACATAAATGTAATATTGTTTTCAATCAGATTTGTTTGTGATTTTACCCTCCAATGATAATGCATGCTTATATATGATCCCACAAGTGCCTGCCACCCAACAGGACATTGCCAAACTGCCCACTCTTTCTTTATGAGGCTAGGCAATGGCCATGTGTAGCACTAGTTAGAGCCAATCCAGACTCTGTACATACATTCCAGGAAGGACCATTTGAGAGCAGTCAGGAGCGGGGACACTAGCATTTTTTTTAACTCCCTAGCTCAGGGGCACCAAGGCACACTCTAGTGCTACCACCAAACATCTGTTCACTCAAACAGGTTCGGTTTCAAAAATGGAAACTTTGTGATTTTTATGGATCAGTAACCATGCTATTAGGTTATCAGGATGGCACATATGGAGTTTTTTTTTAAAAAAGTGTGTTATTCAAAATCAATATACAAGATACCGCAATATTAGACTTAGACAAATTGCCTTCTGTGAAAATAACCAAGGTCCTTATATAGAAACTGTTAGCAGAATTTTCTGTGGCTGCTGGTGTCGGGCATCATGGCGGGTGTGAGCGGACAACATGGCAGGAAGGCCAAAAATTGGTTTCACGATGTTGTGAAACCAGTTTGCAATCATCCACTCCACCCATCAATGGTGCTGTCACATGTCAGGAACTTAACTTTAATACATCTGCACATCTTTATAAGCCCTAATCACACCGACATGTTTCACAACCATACGTAAGTGACGTGCACCTGGTGAGCTGCACTTGGCTTGGAACTCTGAGGTTGATTTGCCTACCTGGCTTCGGGCAGCACTCACGGCTATCAGCACCAGGCTTTGCAGACAGCACCACGTCACTTTTAGGGGGACTCAGCGGCAGGTCTCTACCTACCAGACCAGCCGCAAGGCAGGGGTGGCTTTTCAATGGCTTCATGGCCAGGGCTTGATTGGGGAAAGGGGAGAAGTGGCCTTAGGCAAGGGAAGAGGCTGCAGGGTGAGGACTGTACTGGGGAAGAAGGGTATCCCAGGGTGTGTATGGGGCACATATTGATCTAAACAAGTGACCTCAAGATGGTGAGGGCTGAGGAGGCAGCCTCCTGGGGAGATGAGGCCAGATGGAGATACGAGGGTGTGTGTGAGAGAGTGAGTGGTGATGTCCCTTGAGCTGGCAGTGAGTGAGATGCTAGTGAAAGCCTAACGGCCTTGTGAATGTGAGTTTACAGTGATGAGATGGTTGACTTACTCTTAAACAGATAAGATCATTCATCCCCTTTCTACACTGAATGGTCTCTTCTGTGCAGCGTTGGCATTGGACACCACCTCTCAAGCTGGAATGGTGAGATTGCTGGACCCCCTGCAGCCAGAGCGAGGGTGGAGGACATCACGGCGGGCCTCCGAAAGGCATTCTTGGGAAGGGTCACTGGGCTCTTCTTGGCTTTCAGGACCATGTCTTCACTGGACCAGCCCTGGACTTCAAGTATTAGAGAACTGTGTGGGCGGCCGCAGTTTAGATATGGCACCCAGAGTGAGGAAACGGCGAGGTAGTGGTGTGGCGGGCAATTCAGAGGCCGCCCGCTAGTGAGACGGCGTGTTTCCTGTGAATGCATAATTAATGAGGCGGGATTGGGACGACACGGCATGAAAAGCCACCATTGCGTAAAACATCCTTTTTACTGTCTGCTACTGCACTTGGTGCAAATTGGGGATGATTCTGCCCTATGTCTCAAACTTTATTGAGTAACGTTATTTTAGCTAATCTTTGTTTGCAACAGTTTTCAGCTTTAACAATCCAAATTGTTAAAAAGTAATGAGTTGGGACTAAACATTATATTCTGTATAATGTACAACCAAACCTGTTCAGTCTGGTTCAGTGATGTGGACTGTGGAAAAGCATTCCACTTTGGCAAACGGGGACCATTAAGGTGTTCAAGCTCACAGAGTAACCAGCTCATCCAACATGCTGCTATTCATAATTTCAGAATATTCAAAACATCATTTGTGGTGAATGGTGTAATTAGTGGATTATTATAAACATGCTTTTGATTAAAAGTGCAATTCAGCACGTTTTACTGTTGAGGGCTTCACATTTCAAATTGCGAATAAGAGCTGGGTTCAGAAGTTTCCATGGAAAAGTAATATCCTTTTGTCACAAGGCCAATCAATATTTTGAATGTGTGTGTGTGTGAAATGTATTTCACAAAGTAACCTGCAAGTGAGTTGCTCATAGCAGAAAGTGTCATATTTTTCCAGTTAAGTAGATTATCACACTTATAACTCAGGTTCCTAAGATCAGGAAGTTATTGAAAATAAACACATTTCTTATGCAGTCTGTGTTACCATCTCCAAAGAAATTCGAAATACTTTTTTCGCTTTATGTGGGCTAGGAAGTTTATTTTGACAAAGTAACTGGCAGCAATTCTGGACATCTATTTAACATGAAGTTAAGCAAGTTGATAGATCTGCACAAGTTTGGTTAAAGTTATGTGTATCTGAGGAATATAATAATTGAAAAAGGGCAACAGATAGGATTGATTAATAGGACTGATTGCTTCATTTGGAAGCTTAGATAATTGCAAAGCAGCTTTGACAAATGTGATTTGTTGCACACTTCTTCATAAGTTTTTTTTGCCCCTTTGCCCTGTACCAGCACAGCCATTCCTTTCAGTCAGGATGAGTAAAGCTTTCTCTGTTCTACCCCAATTACACACCTTAATCCCAAACTCAGACCACCTAACTACAATCGTGTGAGACTTACTCAAACTAGTATCACTAGTTTTGTGCAGTGGCTCTATATCCATAAGGAATGATGTTGAGACGGACCAGACTCATAGAATGTAGGATCCTTGCAAACCATCAATTTATGCTGGATTTGAAGTCAGGCCTCAGATATTCTAATGTGCTGCATCAACCAGATCCCCAAAACACTGATAGCGTATGGTCCTGTTCCTGAAACCTCATGTACAAATTCAGAATACATATCGTCAAACTTTTCCAAAATTATATTCCCTTGTTGAAAAAAAACATTTGATGTTACGGACTGAATGCAAGATGCATGGCTGAGATTCAATGACATTATCAAAGGAATTGAAAACAACGTCAACTTAAAAGTGAGGTCATCTCTTTGAAAATACTGAGTTTATTTTCCTAATTGTGGTCACCGAGAGTGACGTCCCTGTTGGCAGTAGCCCAATTTCCTATCTGCCCATAATGTGAAATGGCACCAATGCCAGTTATTAAATTTCCACATTGTCTGACAACCAGAATCAGCAGGGAGCTCACAGGAAATGCCAGGTTAGTTGTTCTAATGAGCTTCTTGCTGATTTTCCCCAATAGGTTTTCAGTGCTAATTCCAGAGTGGTATCAATATAACCATAGACCTTTCATTGAGTAGCATAGGTGCCTTGAGTAGTCTCCATAATGGTGGATTTCTCAACAAGAGTGACATTATGCAGGCTTACATGCAAAATGCAGCTAATAAAATAATGATAAAGTAGAATATATCTATCTTTTCAGTACGTGTCTGATAACTCCATTGACACATTGTATTCATGGCCAATAGTCAAACAGTAAGTGTTTAAATTATAGCTACAGCAATTCCATAGGGAGATGGTAAGTAGTGGAACAATAGTTTTCCGACTAGCATTCTTATTGTTGCAACCACAATTGCTACAGGTAGGAATGAACAAAAAATATGTATCTCAGAATATTAAATTGTCACCCTTGCTAACTCAGGTTTGAGGTTTACTTGAAAGGTTAGATAACACATCACAGCTGTTTTCCATAGTAGCACTGTCTGTACAAGATCAAAAATAATGGGAAATAAAGGGAGAAGTTACCTGGAGTCATATTTGTGAACATTTCTTCATATGTATTTCTCATCAATGCCAGCCAATAATTTTGATGAACTATTGTTCATGGGTGGTAAAAGAGGTTCATATTTAAGAAGGGGCCACCACTTAGTACTCTGAAAGTCAGTGCATGCAAAACAAAATGAACAGGCTAAAAAAGGTAATTCACCTGGAAGAGAATGCACGACTTGAAATTAAACAGTAGTTTTGTCACTGAAATACCCCTTCACATCCAGAGCAAGAGAGCTGCAGGCATAACTGATTACTAACAAAACACAGAAGAGCAGACTGGATAGAAGCTGGAAGTTGCCAGAACCCAGAAAGAAAGGAAATGGGGAAAGTGTATAGGGATAAGGATTTCAAAAGAAAATGCAAGAAGTGACAAGCGAACTGGATGGATAGTCAAGCTACAGAAGCACAGCAAGCAGCAGGCAAGGAAGACATTCTCTAGCCCTAACACAGTGTTGAGACTATACAAGATAACAAAGATTCTATCAGGCAGAAAAGGACAAAGGTCACTTGCCATAAAAGACATCAGCAGATTTGACTTTGAATACAGAAGAATTACATGATTTAATGGTGGCGGAATACTTTCAGGAAGTTCTGAATAGTTTGACCCAAAGTGAAGATTTTAGATATAACAATGAAAGAACCAAAGCTAAAATTAGGGTCATTTGAACTTGAGTGTGTGAAGAAAATTGTAAAACAAGTAGCAGACTGGAAAGATAGTGGCAACTGGCAAAAATGCAACAGAAATTATCAAGTTGGTAGAGATATAATTGCAAAAGGAACAATTAACCAAGCAAGCATGATTACAACAAAGAAATCTCAGGCTGATGGAAAGGTTTCATAACAAAGCTACCAGAATAAAGAGGATATATCATGCTTCATGGTGGGGGACTTTACTATTAGTCTCAAGAAAGGTATTTAACATAGAATTAGCTAAAGTGCAGATAAGAGAATGTATGAAGAACAGGATTAATTTAGAAATGGAAGATTAAGTCATGATTAACTTTTTGTACTCTGCAATATTGGGGAAAAGCCTTGGACAGATGAGATATCAACTTCATCATTAATTTCATTGATCTTGACAAAAACCTTTCATTGCCTAAATAGACTTATATGATAGCAAAATGTTACTTATTATGGGTTTCCTTAGATTATACATATCACAGTGGAGCCCCATGATGGAATCACAATATTGTGTTATAAAGGGAAGATAGAATAACAGGGCGATGTGAATTAAAAATTGGGACCTTGTGAGAATGTGCCAGGCTTATTAATGTATAGGAGCAAAGGTGAAAGGGACATTAAAAACTAAGATTAATGGATGATAAAGTATTAGTGACAGACATCAATAAAACCATCATTGTATTGGACCATCAGGTCAATTGGCAAAGCAATTAGTGCTGTAAACAACCTGGATAAATAGCATCAGAACAAATACTAAAAATTTACCTTCAAAATAAATTTCACACTGTTTCAGGCAATGGCAAAATGTCATCCACCTTACTATTTGTCACTGAATCCCGGACAATGACAAATGTACTAGCTACTTGGGGTTCTGATTGTGCTCCAAGAAAGAACAAAGGAACTGCTAGTAAGTCAACTTTTGAAGTAAAAGTTCCTCGATTGATTTAATCTTGGGTTCAGGAATATTCTAGCAATGAAATATACAAAGGAATCTCCAGGAAACTTGTTAGTTAGGAAGAGGTGCAACAACTAACCAAAAACAGGATGGAGTGAAAGAGACTGGTGCTGCCTCCTGTTCTTTTCTATAGTAGCATATATGGCAACTTCAGCTCCTTGAACTATAAAGCTGCAGTTTACTCTGCCTCTACCTATTAGGTACCTTTGGAACAATTAGATTATTTGCCATATTATTTTTTGCACTCATTTGCCATAGTTGCTGTTTAATTGATAAAAGATTAACCAAGGCTGATGAGGTGTCTGTACAGTTCAGTCTTACATTGTTGCATTTTTAATATTGTTGTTCAATAAAAAACATAAAGTATGTTCTAGTTTTAATGACAATGCCAGTTTGGTACTGACAAGAGACGTCATTTTTCCAGTATTGTTTAATTCGAATGTGTTTGTCATTGTGTAAACTTGCAGCCAAAATTAAAGTCTGATTTTCAACTAATTGGGGCATTCAGAAGAGAACATATGTAAGTTATCATTATTAATGCATCAGCATGTAACATTTTCAATAAGTGGATAGCTTTTACAGAGACAATGTGAAGCATTGACTTTAAACCAAGTGCCACTCATCTGCCAGCCTGAGCTGCAGTGCCCCCCACTGCTGTTATATAGACATTGCAGTAGGTAAGGGGAAGAATAAACTTTAGCCTGAATTGATGTATAAGTATCCCAAGAGTTATAAATCTACACCATTTTTCTCTTCAGTTTAGAACCAGGAACTGTTAACCTTAATCTGGTGAAGAAAGTGAAGGCACAAACTCAAAAGCTAAATAGCACAGTGAAGTTACTTATGTGAGAAATAATCCAGGTTTTACTATTCACCTAGGATTGAAACTTTTATCCCTGCTACATTCATAGCTACATGCTGCTGAAATGCTTAATGCATTTGTATATGCCAAACTTCACAGACTACAACAAAGAATTGCAACGCTGACTTCTGCAATTCTACAAAATAGAAAGAATACCTATAAATCATCCCCTACACTGAATTATATCAGCAAATCGACACATTAATAAAATTTCAATTAAATGGTACTCTATTCTATAACTTTAAGCTTAGCAAATACAAGTATTCCTCGAAATGCTCAGAGATAGAAACAAAAAAGAAAGGCAGTCACTACCTAATAATGAAGACTTATAAAAGGTTATAACTGTCTGAAAATCTTGCTTGCATCACCAATTGTTCATGTACTTACCAGTACTTACAGGCAATGAACAGACTTTCTAGTTTAATGTCCTACCTAGCATACATAGAAAAACCTGATAATTCATAATTACCTGGCAAACTTCATACAGCAGTTTGTACTGCTCTTCTCTTTTCTGCAGAGAACACAAATTGCACCCCATGTTGGTAAAGTGTAGATATGAAGAAGCCTTCCTTGTCCAGATCTTGTTCTTAAAACGGCTCAGTTAACTGTCATTCATGTGGATGTCACTTGAAGTAACCTAGGTGAATCACTTCAGCTGAGACAAATCACACTGGTAGCTGAGACAACCCGGATCACAGAAAACAACTGGCCCTTCCTCTCCCTCTCTCTCTCTCACTCAGTTGCTGACTCTCAAATACGCTTTCTGCTCTGCTTTAGTCAAGCTGCTGTATCGTGCTTCAGCGCACACTATATAGACTACTGCTCATGCATATTAATCAGCCCTCATTGATTATTCATGACAAGCCATGATACAGGAGGTCATAATTGTTGACTATGACAGATGAAATTTCCCTAATTAAGAATCAACTGCTCTATTATGGCAAAACATCCTGACAAATATTAACACCTTTTATGTCTAAAGCCTAGCTTCACCTGCTGTTAGAAAAAATGGCAGTTTCCTCACTGGGGTTCTTTGTTGGCTTCATTATGCTTTAACTGTGTAAAATTAAAGAAACAATTTTTTTCTAAAAGCTGATTTATGGTCAGAAGGTTAATACAAGGCTGACATGCATTCTACATTGTTAAAAATTATTTATTTCAACTTATTAGAAACATTATTTTGCAATTTCAGTTTACTATAAATCATATATTTTTTATGACAGCAATCCTGCCTATAAGTTAATTTCTGTTAACTCAGTCTCACATTGCTGGATATGGTAGGTCCCTAGACCAAGTGATTTTGTTGCAGATTCATCACATTCATCCACTGGACAAATGAATGCTTTGAAATATCATTATATTTCTGCAAGCACCAAAACTGAGCAGAATTATGCCACTTAATCCAGTAGTCCTATTTAACCCTTTTGTTCAAAACTCAATAGATTTCTCTATGATTAACACTAGTAAAAGGATTAAATATAAACAAACTATTAGTTATCCCAGTTCATTCATATTTTATATTTTAAGTGGAGCACATCACTTTATCCAGCCCCATCAGCTTCTGTGTACATGTAGTTCGAGATGCAGCAATGAACTTAATAAATCTTGTTACCTTAGGGTAAATTGTGCCAGGATGCTAGGGGTGGGGTACATGCTGCTATAATATGAAAAGGTGGTGATGACTGCCCTGAAGCTTCACCAAGAAAAACAGAACAACGTTTTTTGGAAGGAAGAAAGCATTCCTGTCACTTTTCAATTGGAATGCAAACAGGGATGGAGTGTGAAAAATTATTTCCCTATGTAACTGATGTCAGGTCAAATAAAGAGTCAGTGCCTATATTAACAATTTGCATTCATCTAAACTGTATTTGATGCAAAAAGAATGCCAATGTATAAGACATAAAACAGATATCAATCCAAAAAAGTTAGGAATAGTGACCAGAAGCCTGGTCAAAGAGGTGGGGTTCCAGGAGTTTCTGAAAGGACAGAAAGAGGGACTTAGCAAGAGAATTTCCAGAGTGGAACCTAGGCGACTGAAGGTACAGCTGCCAATTATGAGTGAAGAGATGTGGGTGCAATGGTAGTACCAGAGACAGAAGACCAGAGAGTTTGGGCTGGTTGGGGAGGGATGGGGGCATGGAATAGAACAGATAAAATGCTTCCAAGCATTTCACTTTGACAAAGGGATTAACCAGAGCACATGCAATTGTTGTCATAACTATTACCCCAATACTTAAGCCTGATTTATGCTACACATCTGTAAAGATAACTAGAAATGTTTTCTGATCATATATTCTGGAAAAATAATACTTGCTCAGGAATTGTAGGTGTCACTCATTATTACTTAACTTTTAGCAAAACAGTTTAGGCTGATTTCTGAGAAAAAAAAACTCAACGTTGTTGTAGCACTGCTTAAAACATATTCCTCCTCTGTGAGTATATCAAACACGCCTTCCTTGAGTGGTTTGACCTGGGTTTTTTTGTAAAAATACAATTACTACCATCATTTGGGCTTCATGATATACTATGTTTGTGTGTCAAAGTGGAAGCGTGTCAGTTGATGAACAGTAACATAGATGCTGTTTAGTTGTCATGTCTGCATGGTAAATCCAATAACAGACTATTGCTCTGCAGAAAGGGAGGCGGGTGTTGATGATGCTCATTAGTACTCACTCAGGGGACCTAATAATCTGATTTCTCCCCTTTAATTTTACGTAATTGCCTGGATTTAAGCCAAACCAGAAGGACACAGATAAAAGAATGCAGTTTCTCCATCAGCATTCCTCAGTGATTGGCGAACAAGGATATTTACTTAGCAAATGCCACACAATAGTAACGTGGGAAGCCTGCTTGAGACAAGGGTGTCACAATATACTCATAATCCTTGAATTACAGGGAGTGACAGAAGTTTTGAGTTTCCATCCTGTAAATCCACGTCACTGCTGATGGAAGCACTTGCTATCAATAAATGTAACCAACAGAAATACTAATTAATAACCACAACTAATTAGAACAGCACTTACATAGATTTTTCAGCCTTTTACGTCACATAACAAAAACACCATCCTTGGAAAAGACCCACTCTAATTTCCTTTTGGCCAGCCAAGAAATTTGGTCAACCATCTAATACAATTACCAGCGATGCTTTCAGAAATATTTCTATTGAACTCACAGTGCGTAGAATTTGCATGTTATTTTCGCATCAGATATGAATGCTTTCTAGTCAGTGACGACAATAAATACGTGTGAACCAACTATTTACCATCATTTGACGTAATGTAGCAAAAGGCCATTTGCTTCCTAAATATTTTTCAGATTAGTTTAAAATTATACATTTTCAGCTGCGTTAACCATCATTGCAAATTCTTCAAGGGCGTTTAATGGCAAGCATGTTTTCACCATGCATTTATAACTTTAAAATATTGAAGCAAAGGAAGGTTACATTTTTCCTAAGTGTGTCATTAAAATTCATTAATGCACTTGATAGGTTATAGGCTATATGAATGTTTTTTCATTTTTCTATTAATATAGCATAATTTCAATAACAATCATTAAAATTTCAAATTGAATAAGGATATACTGTGTCATTGACTAACAAGATCAGGTTTGCTTTATGTAACATCTCCAAAGTAGTCCTTCATTTCTTATCATTATCAAAAAAAGTGTGGCCTTGCATCAATTCTTTCTTGTATGAATGAAAGGAACATTGCAGATCATTTTCAATTTTATTACCTGAGCAGTAACCTGAGGGAGCAGATAGCCTGCGCATTGTAGTACCCATTGGTTTAAATGGAGTGATATTTGAGCACACAAATCACTCTCTACCAGGTTACCACCCAGGCAGTGAAAGTTGAAAATGAATCTCCTTGTTATATAAGTGATCTTAAAAGTAAATGCTGAAACCACAGTCTACAAATAAAAAGCAACTGGTATGACACAATAGTCCTTAGCTTAGAAATACTACAATATGCCTGGATGGGGCATAAGTAAAGTGAGGCAGGATATCTTGTTGTCACCATGTTCTGCCGTTGACCCTGTCTCAAGTATCGGGAATAGAGATATTTCAATACTCAGAGCAGTGGCAAATGCTTGTAGTGGCAAAATAGAAACACCTAATTTAACAAAGAGGCAGAGTTTAGAACAACAGGATGCTGCTCTGAAAAGAGGCACAGGAGGTTTGAATCAGTCCAAAGACAAGGGAAAATGTAAAATTCTTCCAAATTGTCAAATGCCAAATCATCAGTTCCACGCAGGGATGGGTCATGGTTCTTTGTTTCAGTCAGCACTGAACCCATGTCATCTCTCCCAAGGCAAAGGATCCATAGAGCCTTGGGTGCAGTTACTAGGGTAGTCCAGAAATGCAATATAATTAGAGCTGATTGCTGACATAATGGGAGCAGACCTGAGAAGATCCCCAGCCTCCCCCCAACCCCACACCCCACTATCTCAGTGTAGTGCACAAGCTGTAAGGGTGGCAATCTAACAGATCATTGCCTGACTTCCCCTCCATTTGGGATCATACCTGTTCTTTTGCCATCCCAGAATTCTATGTTTTATATTTAGTCCTGTAAAAAAGTAGACACAAATAAACAAATGAACAAGAATGATAGCTAACTGTGCTATATTTGCATCTTTTACTTTCTCTGCTTCAATGCCAAATTGTACTTACGTAAGTTAGCCTATTTACAAGTGTTTCTTACGGACTGTTAAATTTTAGTTAAAGGTCAATCAAGACAAATTTGTATAGTTTTGCTCATGGTGAGTTAAATACAACAATGTGGTCCATTACTCAGTCATACTCGGACGTTCATCTCATGAATGAAGGACATTGGTTACCACAAGGTGTAATAGGAGCTTGAGACATAGACTTTGGAGTTGCACCACTCACAGAACAAATTCCTCCAGGGATCAGATCACCCAAAAGAGCAGCAATTATCCAGACCTCACAGAGCTGCAGTGTATCGTGAAACTCAGGTTCAACAGGAAGCTGGCCCTTTTGTCTGCTATTTTGTTTATGATATTCTGCAGAGAGTGGTCAATCATCTGCGCTAGGGGCAGTGAAGGTTGCCACTTCCCTAAATTTTCATGCCTTAAGATTCTTCCTGACACCTGCAATGAATGTCGCAGGAAATCTGCCAGTTTGCCAACCGCTGCAGTATTAACGGCACAATTGAAGGCTCGTTTTGTCATGCAACCGTTCATACTCTCCAGTACAGATTACAAGATCAGCAAGAAAGCAGTTTTAGTACTTTGCTTTTTTTCTTCAAATTATAAGGTATTATTAACTGTATACTCTTAATTATTTGTGAACCTACCAAAAATTATCTGGCATTGTAAATAGGCAAGGCCATTATTCAATCAGCACACAAATGGTATGCAACTACTGCCAGGAAATTATATTTGTCAATATTCATTTGCCAGGCAGTATGCACAATGCTTTAATTCTGAGGTAAACACATGTTCACACAACTCTGGGAAGGTGGAAAGCCAGCATCTCAAGATGCAAGTTACGTGGTGCAACCTTGGCAGTTGACACCCCTGCACAACACCCATAGACCAACAAGGATCAGATACAGCAATGCACATTCATGAACCAGGTTTCTCATCCAGCAAAACAGTTTGGCTGCTAAAGCAATATTTCAGATGGTTAGACTGATTATGTGGTAGTAGGGGAGGGGTGGGGGTTGTGAAGAGAGGGTCTTGCAATATTTCCTAATGACAATTCAGGAAATTGTAATTGTGTAACAAATGCTGCAGAATACTACCATGAAAATGGGTCTAATCGTGCAGCTAAATGAGGTGTAACTGTAAGGCACTGAAGTCCAAAAGGAACTGAAAAGAGAAAATGGAGTTAACACTGGCAAAGACTTGATGGGCTAAATGTCTTTCTTCTGTACAGTAAACTATTATTAGGTATAATATGGTGCAGGTGCTATCAAAAGCATATGAGATAAAATTGTGTATAAAATTATGAGGGGCATAGATAGAATAGACAGGAAGGAACTTTTCCCCTTGGCAGAGGGATCAATAACCAGGGGGCATAGATTTAAGGTAAAGGGTCAGTAAGTTTAGAGGGGATGTGAGGAAGAATTTTTTCACCCAGAGGGCGGTGGGAATCTGGAGCTCATTGCCTGAAAGGGTGGTAGAGGCAGAAACCCTCATAACATTTAAGAAGTATTTGGATGTGCACTTGCGATGTCATGGCATACAAGGCTATGGGCCTAGTGCTGGAAAATGGGATTAGAATAGTTAGGTACTTGTTTGACTGGTGCAGACTCGATGGGCTGAAGGGCCTTTTTCTGTGCTGTTGACCTCTATGACTCTATAAACTAAAAGTGAAATTCCTGCCCAGAGCTTCAAGGGAGGTATACATTTATCCACAATAACTTTTCACTGGATATCATTACAAATAAGAACCCTGCTACTTTTTTCCCCTTTAGTGCTATGCAGAATAGAATATGTTTACTTAGATTAACTTCTCAAAAATCATGCCTTCTGTTCTGCACAACAAAAGAACAAGTTATTTATCAAATGAATAAATTACTTACTGAACAAGTGCATATGCTGTGTATCGTCATGGTATCCAAAAATATAGATTTTGATTTCATCAACTTCTAGGTACTGGTTAGGAGATTTCTAGGTGTCAGTTTAGGTTCAGTCATAACACTTGTGCCTCTGAATCAGAAGATAATGGGCTCAAGTCCCAGTCCAAAGAATTGAGTACATAACCTGCAGTACTCAGGGAGCCTGAACTGTACAGGTGCCATCACTTGAATGAGACGTAGAACCAAAGTTTCATCTGCCCAAAAGATCCCACATCCTTAAGATCCGAAGAGGACTCTGAGTTTCTCCTGGTGACTAGGCCAACATTAATTCCTCAACCAACGGACCTCCCTAACCTTGCTAACTCACATGGTCTTGTTAGTCCCATTGTATCAATCACAGATAAGGTCATCTCTGATTCCCTTCCTTGTATCAATCTCCACTTCCATTCCTCTTCCACTCCCCAACTCTACTTCCTTCTGTATTCGGCTCTGGGGAACAAAACTAGCCCCCACTTCATTTACAGCTGCAGTCTCAAAATCTCAACGGCCTAGCCTTTGGCCCTATGCTCAGCACAATATTTCTGCAATTACTTATTTGCTCAATCACACCCTCATCTCCACCTTGAATATCCTAGACCCCAATAAAACCATTACTCTCTCTCACCCTGCCAACCCCCGGTGTATGCCCCTCAAATCCACTCCCTTAAGTCTAAGTGATGTAGATTTGAAAAGATATGGTGGACAACTGGTTTAGCTATCTATCACCAGATCTGGTTGACTACATAAAGCACTATTGGGTCCTGCTCAGTTCCGCTAAAATGGCTCACTATTCCAGAATCATCCTGGAATGCAAATATAATCTTTGGCTTCTTTCCTCTACTGCAAACCATCTTCTTAAACCGCTCTCCCGGTTTTCTCTGCCCTTACCAACAACAATAAGTGCAAGGAGTTCTTTGCTCTTTGCATGAGCTTCTTTATCACTAAGAGCGTGACCATTCGATTAGCTGCCTCTGCTGTGTCCCTCAATTCCACTGCCCACCAGGCCAAACTTCCTCTAAAGGTCCCTCCTGCTCTAGCCCTGAACTTGCGTGTTTCTGTATTTTCTGTCCTAGCTCCGCTCACGCTCTCTCCAAGCTAATCTTGCCCATAAGACCCATGTCCTGCTACCTTGACCCTATTCCCACTAAGCTGCTAACCACCCAAATTCCTCTTCTGGCTCCCATGTTAGCTGGTCTTGTAAATGGTTCTCTCCCTTCAGGTGTTGTCACTCTCTCATGTACACTTGCTGTCAGCTCCCCTCTCTTCAAAAAACCAACCCCTGACCCATCCTTGCAAACCCCACCTCCCAATTCTGTTTCCTCTCCAAAGCCCTTGTACGTGTTGTCACCTCTCATATCCATGCCCATCTTTCTCCCTCCACTCAGGTTTCTATCCTGCCACAATACTGAAACAGCTCTTATCAAAGTCACAGATGACAGCCTATTTGACCGTGACAAGGTAAACTTTCCACCCTCATCCTTTGTGACCTTTCTACAGCCTTTGACACAGTTGATCATACCGTCCTCCTCCAACAACTCTCCACTGCCATCCAGCTGGGTGGGACAGCTCTCAGCAGGCTCCATTCTTATCTATCTAATTGTAGCTAGAGAACCACATGCAATGGCTTCTCTTCCCACCCCCGCCCGATTACCTCTGGTATCCCCCAATGATCTATCCTTGGCCCCCTCCTATTTCTCATCTATATGCTGCAAAGGACAGCATTAGTATTTAAACATATGCCCATTATACACTGCTCAACCTCCTCACTTCTCCTGCCTGCTCCACTGTTGCTAAATTGTCAGACTGCTCATTTGACATTCAGTGCTGTATGAGCAGAAATATCTTCCAGTTAAATATTCAGGAGGCTGACGCCATTGTTTTCAGACCCTGCTCCAAATTCTATGCCCTCACCATCAACCCCATCCTGCTCTCTGACACCCGTTTGAGATTAATCCAGTCTGTTCACAATCTTGGTGTCACACTTGATCCGGAGATGAACTTCCAACCTCATATTTGTGCCATCACTATTTCCACCTCTGTAACATTGCCCGACCTTGCCCGTCTTAGCTCATCTGCTGCTGATACCCTCATTCGTGCCGTTGTTACCTCCAGATTTGATTATTCCAAAGCACTCTTGGATGGTATCTCACATTCTACCCTCTGTAAACTTGAGGCTATCTGAAACTCTGCTGCCTGTGTCTTAACTCGCACCAAGTCCCATTCTCCTATCAGCCCTGAGCTTGCGACCTACATTAACTCCCAGTCAAGCAGCGCCTTGATTTTAAAATCCTCACCCATTTTCAAATCCTTCTTGGGTCTTTCCCTTCCCTTTGTAATCTCCTTCAGGTCCACAACCCTCCAAGATAACGAGTACACCGGATTTTAACTGTTCTACCATTGATGGCTGTACCTTCAGCTGTCTAGGCCCCAACTCTGGAATTCCCATCCTTCACCTCTATGCTTCTCTATCTTGCTTTCCTGCTTAAAGGCAGTTCTTAAAATCTACCTCCTTGACCAAGCTTTTGGTTGTCTGGCCTAATATCTCCTTCTCGGTGTCATATTTTGTTTTAATATGCTTCTGTGAAATGCATTGGGATGTTACATTATGTTAAAGGTGCTTTATAAACATTTGGCATTATGTTATTATTTGCCTCATGGGTGTTCATGGGACCATGCTGTACACAAATTGGCCATTGCCTTTCCCAACATTAAAACAGTACCTTCACTTCAAAATACCAAATCAGCTGCAAAATACTTTGGTTTTTCCTGGAGTCACAGCAATGCATAAATGCTAGTTCTTTGTTGCTTATTCAGGTGTTCTATTCAGAAGTACTTTGCCAGTTGAGGAAATAGTAGTGCTGACTGCCTGATCAGCCCAGCAAAGTGATTCAGATGCAGAAGTTCACCTTGAGGTAATGCTGCATCCTAAAGGGTGCTGTCTTTCAGATGAGACATTAATCTGACCTCCCATTTCCTGGCTCAAGTAGAAGAGACTCCAGGATAATATTCAAACAACAGCACTCATGCGGCTGCATTTTTCTGTCGGCGAGCAGGGAGCCCGTTCGCCGACGCGCAAAATGACGCAGGATGACGTCGGGATGACGTCAGCCCGCCCCATTTAAACCTTCAGGAAGGTGGGCCCGCAGCTAAATCAGCTGCGGGCCCGCCAACCTGTCAGTGGCCAATTGAGGCCATTGACAGGATCATTAAAACAATTAAAGGACCTGCCTTTCCAACCTTAAGGTTGGTGGGCAGGCCAGGAGCCCCAGCAGGGAATAGAAAAAACATGAAACATCATCTACCAGCGGGATGAGGTCTCATGTAGGGATTTAAAAAGTTGAATAAAGTTTTAATGAAATTTATTAACATGTCCCATCTCGTGTGATATTGTCACATGAGGGGGACATGTAAAGGATTTTTTTCTATATTTAATGTTTATACAACTGTCAGCGATCTCCCTGAGGCTGCACTTAGCCTCAGGGAGATGTGCGTTCTTTCATGCACATGCGTGAAAGAGCGCACTCTCGCATTTGGGGAATCCCCCCCTCCCCGCCCACACAGGAAGCGCAAAGCGCTTCCCGCCGGGCCTCATGCTGGACGGGCCTTAATTGGCTTGCCTACGTAAAATGGCAGCGGGGTCTGCTTCTCCGGCGGGGATCGGCTCCCCGCCTGCTGGAGATTGGGTTGGGCCCACCCGCCCGGTAGGCAGAAAATTCTGCCCATGGTGTCCTGGGCAGCATTCTCCTTTCAACCAATAGCAAGGAAAATCATCAGTCATTTGCCTTTATCGAAGCTTGCTATGCACAAACATTTGCCAACATAAAATTAGTGACAGTACTTCAAAATAATTGATTCATTTTAAAGTTTAAGTCATGATTAGATGCTATATAAATGCAAGCATTTTGGTTTATCTTTCTTTGAAACTCAAAGCACTCATAGCAGGAATATGAGCAGTTGAGAGAAAAACTCCTATTGTTACATCTGTAGCCTGCGTAACTGCAATTGCCAATGCAGTTGTCAGTGGTCTGCCCTGCTGTCTGCAGAACAACTGTTTTTCCATCTGTTCCAGTGCTGTGGGTATAGTGTCAAGTGCTTGCTCAACATGGTGCATGTGTTGTAACAATCTCTGTTGACAAGCAGGCCTCCTAAGGTGTATATGATCAGATGACAAAAGAGGGACATTCAACACAGGGGGTTTCTGTCCTGCATCGCCTGTCCTCTCAACCACCTTCCCTGCTGTTGCTTCATTACCTGTTAACTTGTACTTATTTGCTGCTTCCACTAAATGGCTTCAAAGCTATATATCTGGGCTTCTCATGGATTTAAGTGAAAGTGATGCTGTTTGGTGCAGTGGTAAATGCTCCTGTTTTACTATTCTAGTAAGACCTCTGCCTTCTTTATGTTCTGTAAAGACGGCACATGGAATATAATTAGAAAATAAGTACACTTCTCCATTTTCAGTATTATGTTTTCATGATGTGAAGCAGTATGCAGCATGTATGAAAACACTGATGGTGCAAGTCACATAACATATGATGTATATGCTGCACACAGTTAGTCGACACTGTGTTCTGATCTCAGAAAGACTAACTTCTTGAATACTTCTCTCTCTGAATCTCCACATATGCTGTTCATGCATTGTCAAAAAACTTTTTCTTGGATGGTCCATCTCTTCCTGTCCTTGTCCTATGCAGCAGTTCATTAAAACTTTGGCCATTACACTTGGCAGCAATGTGAACCACCAAGATATCCCATTTCCCCGCTGTCATATTAATTATGTGGTTGTATGAATATTAGCTTTCTCTTTCCTGGCTGCAAAAAAAAAGTTGATAAGAGTCACAGGTATTGGGCTGGATTTAATGCAGGTTGCCATGGTGGGAACCATGGTAGCTGGTCCCACATTACTTTGTGAACATTTTCTTTCTACAGCTAAAAACACCAGCTTTAGTGCCTCACATCCACATTGAGACACAGTGACATTCTTGTCTTCTTTCTCAATGTAGGAAATGTATTTCACCCCTCTTATGGTGTCCAATTGTTCACTTATCCCAAGTTGACCTGGTTACCAACTAAGCTTTGAGAGACCGCAGTGAGTTCCTAGGCTACCACCCTGAATCAAAAGGCTGTTAGTGAGAATCTCTACATCATGAACCGTAAGTAGACCTGAAACGATGGATTTTCATGGATGCAGAAATCAGGAGACAGGACTAATCCTGCGACCCATTCCCGCCTCTGTACTGAGACTGCCGGGAGGCAGGATTTTTTGGGGGTCTAGGCCTAAGTGGCCTGGGGGTGGGCTTGCCACTTGAGGCAGAAGTGGAGGTGGGCTGAGTCCAGAGCAGGCAGGTTAAAAGGCCCCCTCTGTTACCAAAAAATCCCAGGCCCAGTTCCTCTGATGAAATCAGTGGCTGATCTAAATACAGTTTGAACCTTTGATCGCTTTAATACCCGCCACCACCCTACCCCATCAGCCCCCTCACCCCTCTCACCCACACCTGCTTCAGCTCCTCACACATTGAATAGATGATAACTATCCCCGTAAGTAAACAATCTGACTCTTCAAATCAATTGTATAAAACTGAGTCAAGCATTTGTAAAATGATTAGGCAGTTGAATTGCAACCAAGAGCCCAAAACTCTCCCAAGTAAACAGATTTTAGAACTACTATCTCAACAGATGTATAGAATGAATACATAAAAGCAATGAGAGAAGCTTAAACAATTAGGCATTGTTATCATACTAGGGCAAACTTTCAATACTGTAAAACGTACTCTACCATTTAATCCATTTTGGGATAGACGAATCTGGTATCTAAAGGGTTAACATAGACCCGAATACAATACCTCCCACACAGTGTCGTAAGAAGGCACATGACCTGGAGCTAAGGCCATCTAAAGATAGGTAGCAACATGTAAGGACCTAAGCATAGGGTCCTCTCCATACTTTTACCCTGCACTGTAAATATGTACATAGTTCAGTACCGTTAACAAAGACTTCTTTGTAACTTAAACAAGACTGCTTCATGGTGTCCAAGCAGTACACATCACGCGTAGCAACAGCAGAACAGATCGCATTTCATCAATTTTTTAATTCATCTGAAAACTTTCCCATATTTACAATGTTAATCTCTTACATGACAGTTTGCTTGTAGGCAGAAGTAACAATCTGGCAAGCACATTACTTAATAGGTAGTCACATCTTCCAATCACAGCACTGCCATGACTCATCTTAATGAACACAGGTACAATTCATGATACAGCATTTAATGATGAACTATTAAGGAGGCAAACCTTAACTTACCTGATGGAAGTTGTGCTGTAGTGTACAGGACATTGGTGAATTTTGGTCTCCTTAACTTAAGAAAGGAGGTAGTTGCATTAGAAGCAGTTCAAAGAAGGTTCATTTGACTGATTCCGGGGATGAAGGGGTTATCTTATGAGGAAAGGTTGGACAGGTTAGGCCTGTATCCATTGGAGTTTAGAAGAATGAGAGGTGATCTTATTGAAACCTACAAGATCCTGAGGGATCTTGAATGGGTGGATTTTAAAAAATTTATTCCATCATGGGATGCGGGCATCGTTGGCAAGGCCAGCATTCGTTGCCCATCCCTAACTGCCCTTGAACTGAGTGGCTTGCCAGGTCATTTCAGAGGGAAATTCAGTGTCAACCAAATTGTTGTGGATGTGGAATCACATAGGCCAGCCAGGTAAGGACAGCAGGTTTCCTTTCCTAAAGGACATTAGTGAACCAAATGGGTTTTTACAACAATCATTTCATTATTACTGAGACTTGCTTTTAATTCCAGATTTTATTAATTGAATTCAAATTCTACCAGCTCCCATGGTGGGATTTGAACCCATGGCCCCAGACCGTTAATTTGGGCCTCCGAATTACTAGTGCAGTGACATTACCACAACGCCTCTGTCTCCTCCTAAACGATGGGGGTTGCTGGGAGAATGTCTCCCTTGTGGGAGAGACTAGAACTAGGGGACACAGTTTAAAAATAAGGGGTCTCCCTTTTAAGATGGAGATGAGGATTTTTTCTCTCTCAGAGGGTTGTGAGATTGTGGAATTCTCTCCCCCAAAGAGCAGTGGAGGCAGGGTCACTGAATATTTTTAAGACAGTAGATTGACTCCCTTGTTAGTCCCTAAGGGTATAGAGGCAGGAAAGTGGAGTTGAAACCACAATCAGATCAGCCATGATCTTACCAAATGGCAGGGCAAGCTTGAGAGGCCAAATAGCCTACTCCTGCTCCTAATTCATGTGTTTGTACAGATGTACTTTTAAACACTTCCCACCTACAAGCAGCTGGTGTATTGCTGCGTCGCTGAAAGTTAAAAAACTAACCAGAGACAGGTTGTCAAATAACCCACAATGCTGCCAAATGCTTCCTTTCCTCCCCTGCCATTGTGAAAAAGGTCAAAGGCTAAAACGGAGGTGGGACCTCCAGGCACGCCATTCGGCAGCCATTTATTTTCGGCCTTGCCTCAGTTTGGTCCCAATTGTGACCATGAAAATCCGGCCCTAAGAGTTCATTGCTTCTTTTTTCACTAAGCGGGTAGTCGGATGGTCAGGGAGGGCTAATTGGGGGGAAAATAATTGGTCATGGTGCTCAATTCAGTTAAGCTGGCTAATCACTGAGTTGGACCAGGTATTTCCAATGGTGAGTAAGCAGGTAAGTCCTATGTATCTGGCCCAACTCTCTGATAATGAGCCGAGGATCAGGGTCCTGGCAGTGGGAAATAAGCCCACTGAAAGTTTAAACTTCCCGGGCAATTTGTGCGCTGTCTGTGTGTCAAGACTTCTGTGGGGTCCTGACGTGCATCTCCCAATGTACAATTTCCAACAAATCAGAAGATTTGGGTCTAAGATTTGTCCACTTCACAGTTATATGCACAAGTAACTCAGGACTTATGCTATTTATTTAGCAACTGAGGTGCTAGAGAAGTGTTTAATTACAGTTGTGTCCTATTGGTCAAACATCAACAATGGCACAAAAGAAACGGAAGAAAATGATTTGCAACTACTACTTTGATTTTCATTAGTTGTTTCCTACAAAACAAAGAAACAAAAGAAAAGGGGAATCATTCTAGGGGGAAAAAATTCAAAGAAGAGGAGTGCATGCATAAAAGAGACATACATATTTAAGAGCCAGAAAAAGCTGGATAAAGATCCACAGAAACAGGGTAAGGACAAAATGTATTACAAGGGAAAATTCAGAAATTCCACGTTCCCAGTGGGGGAAGCTACACTTGCATGGAGTAGAGTTCAGGAATAGGACTATAATGGAAGTGTTGAATTTGCCCTACAGATGTCATGGTATGTTACTTGTAGGCTCGCTTGTCAAACTTGCCATTTCTCAAATAAACAGGCATAAATGAACCTTTTTTTCTCAATATTCTATCACTGTAATCTATACTGCTGAAGATAGATGCATTGGGTTAGTTGGCATTGTTTACTGATACTTTAAGCCTCCTCACATAAAAAAGCCAGCATCAAATACTAATCACAGATAAATGTCATGTCTGTAGAATACTACAACAAAGAAGTGATGCTGACAAACAGACCAATGATTTGATATAAAAGCACTGCTGTTATTTTATATTTTTTTTAAAATTACAATGACAGGCATTATATACATAGATTTACAAAATTATATAACAACTTTGAGAAATGCACACTCCTCCAGCCATTGTTTATATTTATCAATGGTTGCCCCAGTAATCAAAATGACAACAATGCTGACATATTTGTGGTTGCTTTTAGTTCTAAGTTTTATATTTCATCCGCTCATTTATTCTGAATTATGCAGTTAACTCTAACCTGAGGGACGGCATATAAAATAGTGCTCATTACTAAGCCATTTGAATCCTGGCCACACAATTCAGCCTAGTACACCATACAACAGATAATTCGGGAAGGCAGGTGCATCACAGCACTGATAATGTAAAATTTCTGCTGGTTCTTCAATTCATTTGCTGCAAGTTAGCAACATATCTGAATGTAATTTCGAGAATGTTAAGATGATGGTTCTCAATTGTAAAGATATTTGTTACTTATCTATTTGATTTCAGAAAACTTTGTATAAAATAGCTCTTCTGTTTTGGAAGACATCTTGCTACAATTTTATAGAATTGAGACATTAGCCTATAACAATCATTACTTTTGTAAGGCAAACTACTATAAAGGATAAGGCTAACTAAATTTATTTCATGCAAAACTATACATTTAGCTAACCGCTTCATTTTGAACACTCAAACCTGTTAAGTCTCACTCATTTTAATTTGAAAATGTTACTCATTCTGTCGCATCTTAAAAATAAACTGGGCTCCATGTGGTTCAATGGGTTTTTGATATGTCTCCTCCTTATTTATCATAAATGCTATGGTACCACAGTGGTAATGTTACTGGACTAGTCACCCAGAGACCTGGATTAATGCTTTGGAGACACAGCTTAAATTCCCCCAGCTGCTGTGGTGGGATTTGAAGTTCAATTAATAAATCTGGGGATAAAAACCTTGGGCTGAATTATATGAGACACCGTGGATTTCCTCTCGGCTAAAAAATTGGGGGGGCCAGGGTGCCCACGGAGGGAACACTGGCTGCTCTGCAGCCATTTAATGGAATCAGTGGAGGTGGGACTTCCACCCTTCTGGATCAGCATTTAAGTGTGTGGCACCAGATCACTTAGGTATGGTTAAGGTCTAACCAGGTGCCAAGTTGGCAGGCCCAGTCAGGGGCTCAGAGTTTTAGAGACCTTGCGGGGAGGGCAATCTGGAGGATGCCTCTGATGGGCCATTAAGGAGACCCGAGACCGCCACTGGCCCATGCAGGGAAACCTGCCGGGCTGGCCACTTGGTGTGAGCCTCTCCCACCTCCGGTTAAATCCTGGTGGCAGTGGGATGAGGGCCTCAATTGACCCACTGGCGAGCGGGCTGCCTGATACCACCCCTGCCATTGGTATAATTGTGGTCATGGCAAGGGTGAATGGGAAGGCAGTGGGTAATCTCTTGTTAATTACATTAATTACATTGACACAACATTAACAAGAAGAGAAAAAGATGATGGGCATTAATTGTCTTTGAGCACATATAAATGGGGGATAGCTGGGACACTGGGTTGTGCTAGAAGAGAGCTGTGAGACTGAACAAGTCAATTCCCTTCTCATTCCATTAACAATGAGACCCCAACTTCAAACCCTTTGGAGTGGGGTTGGACTCAGTAATGATCATGCCCATTACCATCAAAAGCAGGGGACCAAACCTGACTCAGTAAGGAGTTTAGAAGAGCATACAAGAGGTAGCACCAGGCATACCTAAAAATGAAAGGCCAACCTGGTGAACCTATAATAAAGGCATACATGCATGCCAAACAACAGAAGCAGCATGCTATAGACAAGGCAAAGCAATCCAGCAACCAACAGATCAGATCAAAGCTCTGCAGTCCTGCCACATCCAATCATGAACGGTAGTGGACAATTAAACAGCTAATCTCAATAATTAGGGAGCCCAGTGTGTCAGAGTATCAAGTGGATGACCCCCCTGAGGTACCCAGCATTGCATGTCAGTCTGCTCTCAATCATCAACAAAGTGATGGAAGGTATCATGGACAAAGCTATCAAGCAATACTTGCTCAGCAATAATCTGCTCCTTGATGCTCAGTTAAGATTCCACCAAGGCCAGCTGGTTCCTGACCTCATTACAGCCTTGGTCCAAACATGAACAAAAGAGATGAGGTGAGCGTGACTGCCCTTGACATCAAGGCAGCATTTTACTGAATGTGACATCATGGAGCCCTAACAAAACTGAAGTCAATTAAAATTACGAGAAAAACTCTTCACTAGTGCAAAGAAAGATGGTTGTGATTGTTGGAGGCTGATCATCTCAGTCCTGGGGCATTGCTGCAGGAGTTTCTCAGGTTAGTGTCGAGGCTCAATCATCTTCAGCTGCTTCATCATAAGGTCAGAAATGGGGATTGTTCGCTATTGGTTGCACAGTGTTCAGCACCATTCACAACTCATCAGATACTGAAGTAGTCCACACCTGCGTGCAGCAAGACCCAGACAACATTCAGGCTTACACTGATAAGTGGCAAGTAGCAATTACACCACACAAATGCCAGGCAATGACCCATCTTCAGTAGGAGGTAATCTCTCCCTTTGATGTTCAATGGCATTACCATTACTGAATCCCCCACGATCAACATCTTGGAGGATGCCATTGATCAGAAACAGAACTGGACTAGCCATATAAATACTGTAACTACAAGCGCAGGGAAGAGGCCAAGAACTCTGTGGTGAGTAACTTACATCTGACTCCCCAAAGACTGTCCACTATCTACAAGGCACAAGTCAGGAGTGTGATGGGATACACTCCATTTGTCTGAGTGAGTGCAGCTCCAATAACATTCAAGAAGCTCAACACCATCAAGGGCAAAGCAGCCTTTTTGATCGGTACCCCACCTACCAGCTTAAACATTCAGTCCCTCCACCGCTGACATATGTGTACCATCTACAAGATACACTGCAGCAACTCGTCAGGGCTCCTTAGACAGCACCTTCCAAACCCATGGCCTCTACCACCTAGGAGGGCAAGCCGGCAGCAGATGCATGTGAAGGCCACCCCTGCAAGTTCCCTTCCAAGCCACACAACATTCTCATTTGGAATTGTATTGCTGTTTCTGCACTATCGCTGGGTCAAAATCTCAGAACTCCCTCCCTAACAGCACTGCGGATATACCTACACCATATGGACTTCAGCGGCCCAAGGAGGAGGGTCATCACCAACATCTTCTCAAGGGTGATCAGGGATGGGCAGTAAATGCTGGCCTTACCAAAGATGCTCACATCGCATAGGCAAATAAAAAAAATCTGACTTTGCAACATTTCAAAGTTCTTGACAATTCTAATTATTAGATTATGAAACGCTATCATATCATAATTGCACTGGAGGAGGAACTCAATATATGATTTAAACAGAATCACAGAATTGTTATGGTGCAGAAGGAGGCCATTCAGCCCATCATGTTACTCCGGCTCTCCGAATGAGCATTACGACTCAGTGCCATTCTCCTGCCTTTTCCCCGTAACCCTGCGCATTGTTTCTATTTGTATTCTATTTTCTATAAATTTTTAGGGACTAAAAACTGATTACTCCACAACCTCAAAAAAACATTTTTGTCATCTATTTCATAACCAATATTTTGAGGAATCTTGATACACAGCAACATGCAATGTATTTACAAACAAAATTATACATATAATCAAACTTGAACCTTAGCTGTTGTGGAGGGTTTTCCGTTTGCTGTATACTGCAGAGTCATAGGCCAGAGTTATACATTCGGCGTGCGGGTGAGCGCCCGATACACTGCAACATAAAATGACGCGCGATGATGTCAGGTGTGCGTCCCGACCTCACTGTGCACCGTTGCGATATTTATTTTCGGCGGGCGCGCGCTGGAGTCGGCTGCGTATCCATCGATAATTGAAAGGCCTATTACGGCCATTAAGAAGATAATTAAGTTGAAGTTTATGCTGCCCGTCCAACCTAATGGTTGGCGGGCAGGCGAGAAGGCCAAGCAGCCTTTACATTTTTTAGAAAGCCTCATTCACAAGTGGAATGAGGCTTCCTAAAGCTATTACAAATTAAATAAAAACTTTCTTTTGAAATTAAAAGCATGTCCCATCTCAGTCACATGAGAGGACATGTTTCATTGAATTTTCATTGTATTTATTAATTTTTTCAAAAAGTGCTTCAATCTCCGAGGCAGCTCCGTACCTCAGGGGGATTGAAGCATTCTTTCGCGTGCATGTGCAAACTGCGCGCCAGGCCCGCTCTCCCTCTTCCCTCCGCCCGCACAGGTAGCACTCACGCTACCGCTCACGATCCACGTAGGATAGGCCTTAATTGGCCTGCCCGTGTGAAACTGCAGTGCGGAGCCGACTGTGGGCGGCAGTCCTGACCACCCCCGCCTGCTCCCACCGACCCCACCCAACGCCGGAAAAATTCAGGCCATAAATGCATTTATGATTTCAAAAACCCATCAGGCACAAAGCATCTCCTATTGCATTGCTGGGTCAAAAACTCATATTAGCAGTTTTATTAGATATTTTATGAGTTTGATTGTGCTATAAATCTGATGTAAATGGTCATAGGGTGACACTATAACATCTTAGAGCTTAGTTCATCTTAAACTCAATCAAAGGCTTCTAGCCAGGAGATTAAATAAACAAAACTACAAATTCCTTTATAACTCAACCACCCGTATATCTTTGAGTCAGCACAATAGGGATGGGGGATCACAGGAAAGGAGTTGCCTCCTGGGAAGGGGGGTGGAAAGAAATGGCAGCTTTCACCACGGGCTCCCAGCCTCTTCCCAAAGCTGGGTCCCTCGATCAGGCATTGAATGTCTTTGAACGAGGGGCCCTCGTCCCAGGAGGCCGCAAGAGAATCCGACAGGGTTTGCTTGTATGTCTCCCCATATGGCGAGTCCCCTGCCCACTGTTGGTCGAATACCAGCAGTGGCTGGATGGGGCCCTTAAGTGGGCATTTATTAGCATCCGGGCAGGAAGGCCATCCAAAAGGCTCTCTGTCCAGTCTTATATTGGTTGGAGGCGGGGTACCCAACCCGCACCTCCTGCCCTATCAAATATAACCCACCCCCCTGCCCCCCACCAAACTCGTCTCTGGGGGACCATTAAATTCTGCCATTGAGAGATACGAACTCTGCTCTTCCTCCTCTTCCCTCCCGATTTCACAATATCGTCTATTTGCGATCCTACTGAGAGCCAGTTAAACTTACCTACCTACCTGTGACAGCCAACTCAGCTGTCAGTTATAGATGGAATGTAAACTGCTAGAATTAAAGAGCCTAATTACGCTATTTATCACTAGAATGCTGCAAGAAATTAAAGTAACTCACATAAAATCTATAGAGAATTACTGTACGTCATTATGTGACTGAATTCTTCATTATCTGCAGACTTGTACCCCACTTGTTTCTGTAAAAAGAATGACAATAACGAACTTAACACACGTACAGAAACATGATTTCATAACAGATCGATTGTGAAACATCTTTAACATGGCTTTCTTTACTGAAATACCTGTCAATTTAAGAATTGTTCCAGTTGGATAGCTTTTGATTCATATACTAAATTATTGAACAAAGATGCTGGAAAACATGTTTTAAAATTTAGCTGCATAAAGATTTTGTCTACTGGACCAAGTTGTTGTGGCTGAATTTCACTTTTAGTCGAGAGTAGACAACAATCACCACTTCAAACATCATACTCCAATCAAAATCATTGGCAAAAGATTTAGAAGGCAGTTGAGGAGAAACGCTTTCCCCTCAAGAGTTCTCAGGATCTGGAGCGCTTTACCTGAAACGGTGGTGGAAGCTGATTTCATAATTTTAAGAGGGAGTTGGACGGGAGTTGGCACCAGTAGAATGGTCTTGAATTGGTTTGTATTCCCCAAAATGGGACTACAGTAGAACTTGTACCAATAGAACTAGTCTTTGCTATTTTTGAACTGGTCTGAATTGATTTTTCATCCTGATGTTCATTCAAGGAGCCAGCACAAGCACAATGGACCAAATTCCGTTTAGTGCTGCCCATTTCTATGATACCATGATTACAAATATAATCACTGATCCACACTTAAGTTTATACACTGTTACTATGCTGTGATTTCAATCAGAATAGGAACCACACAGAAACAACAGCAACTTTAACATTTCACAGAGAAAACATACCACGTTAAACAGAAACATATTTAAGTAGCATTTTTGATGGGGTACTTACTTTTTTGAAGATATGTTGAATAAAACAAAATAATATGGCTGAGTAACTTTTATTTCAAACTGTCAAATCATTGCTGTTATGCCAGACTTCCAGCCGTATTCAAAATCAGGCCTTTCAAGTTTTAAACAATGAAATCTTTTACTCCAATTAAACGCTTATTTTTAAAAATGTTCTTGAAGTAGATCAGCAGTGATTGAACATGTTCAGTTAGCTGTAGTTTTGCTGCTAAATTTTATCCTACGGTTTGCGAGTATGAAGGGACCAGTAAATTTTAACCTGAGCAATTTTCTAATGAAAAACAAATCAACTTTGCAAACAAAATTTAAATGATAAACAATAGCTTGTAGCACTATACATGTTTTCTGTAATAAAACTGTGCTGAGAAGCCAATTTCCTTTGCTTTACTTATTATCATTACTTCTAAATAAATACAGGCAAGTCTACAGAATGAATGCCACACCTGGTAGTTCTTCCCTGTGGGAACACAATTTTCGGAATTTAGCAGCTACGGGCTTTGATGCTTCCACTATTAACTTTTCTATCTCTGGCTAACAGCCTAATAAAATTCATTTCTATAGAAGAGGTGGCTAGGTCTTGTAATTCTGCTATGAGGTTAATCAAATGTAGCTCTACAAAGATTACAACCTAGCCTTATGACCATAGCCCTGGGACAGGCTAAATTGAAGTGATTTAGAATAGACAGTGCCTGGATATATCTTACTCACAGTAGACAGTAGCAAAAACCGGAACTGTGGAGGGAAAATAAGTTACAATCTTTATCAGCCACAGTTCTTTTTTTTATTTCTGATGTAAATACAACATCTACAGACCCTAAAATTACCCACAGGGTTCAACTGAGGGGCACTTCAAACAGGGTCAGAAAAATTCTGCTACTTTCTTTTTTGTGACATGAGCCCACTGCACTACTATGATCAGAAACTGTAACTCTTGCATTTGAAACCTGCAGCTGGGAAATCAAGTAGTCAGCTTGTGGAGGAAGAAATCTCCTGCACACTGTGTCATAGGGTCTTGTGACTGTTTGCACAGTTAGCACATTAGAGATAAAGTGTAGCCCTCAGTGAAAGAGGTGAGTCAATGCATGCTGTGCAAGTGCACATATTTAAAGCAGTTCAAGAGCAACACTCGCAAAGACCTGGAAGCAGATCACATGCCTTATGCTCTTGATTGGGAATCAGCAAGCAGCCTGAGAACTAATGAGGGAGGAATCAAATTACAAAAATATATATGTGTTAAACTGTGTCTGAACCCTTGCTGATTGAAGTGTTAAAAAAACGTTCACAACCTTTTGTTGGTTATTTGTCATGATAAATACAGATCAGTTTTTGCTAATTCCCATTCTCTTTTAAGCCGTTTACTTCAGGCTATCTGCTGACATTTGTGACCAGTCCACTGCTATACATTAATCGTAGGCTCTCACTTGTCTAAACCCTTATAGTGCTGTGTACTTTCATATGCGCTCAGTGTACAGTGATATACTGCTTAATTTTTTTAATACTCCCCACTAACATACTGGTGATTGTAAATATATGTTTCTTGTCACTTAGTGCTGGATGGTGGTAAAAGTTGTAATTATCATTCATCCTTTCAAAGGACATGAAGAACGGTTTCATCTTATGAACTTTCTGTTTGATTTTTTTTCATATGTCATTGGGTAACCATGTGTATGGAAGACCCTTGAAGGATGTATAATTTTGGATGTTACAACTGAGGACAAAGTTGGTTCTCAGACTCCGACCTCTACACAAGGGAAGTTCTCAGGCCACAACATCTACACACTTAGAAATTGCACAGCCAATGGAGATAGCAGTCTAAGGAGCATCTAAACATTAAACACAAGTGACCCCAAATGAATATGGATAGAATAATCACATGATTCAAAAGCTGCTTTATTTAACATAATAGGTCAGAATGTTAAAACTGCCTGAGATTTTGTACTTTGCTGACATGCAGTGCTAAAGCTGAAAAATTAGCCAGGCTCAAATAGGCCCCTATAAAGCTGTGCACTGCAATCTAAATGCAATAAGTACAATACGGGCTGCTTTAGGAGGTTGAATGGCACTTTCTGAACTCACGTGGATGAATATCATTGATATAATTTTAACAGCACGTTCAAACTCTGGATCAGCTTGTCAGAAATACTGGATAGAATACAGGATAGAAAACAACAATAGCTAAATATCACTGTGCAGGTCTGGGAAACATTACTGAAGCTGGCTTAGTGGTTAGTTTCCTTAACTATGTGTTAAAACCAAGATCTTTTTCTGCTCAGGTTCCGGATTGCTGCCAGTCAGACATCCTTGAAGCTATTAGACGACTGAACTGAATGGATTGCCAGTATTGAAGCCAGCAACACTGTGCCTCAGCTGCGACATACATCCATAATAAGTCCTAGTTCTAAGCTTGGATCCTTCACTTGCTATGCCAGCAATAGCTGTTAGCAGTGACAGGAAAACCTGCTTGAAAAGAACAGTAACAATAGATGATTGAACAAAAATTTCATCAAAAGTAAAAATTTAAAATTATTTTTGGGTTTAATATTAGAATGAGAGATTTCCCATTGCACATATTTCTTTTAAGATTCTATTAGAGCACAAAAGAAGAAATGTCCCACCTCAGTGTACAGAAATCATTAAGATTAGTAATATTTGCAGGCCATGCACTTGCCCAATACATAACTATTGAATGTCATAATCTTTTAGCAGATTTCTGTAATGTGGGGAGGGCAGGAAAAATTTTCTGCATTCCTCAGGGGCAATGCCATGACCAGAGTCAAGCTGCTTGATTTAAATTTCAAACAATGCTTGGCAGTCACCATCAACTGGTACATTCCTCATGGTAACACCTCTACCAATCCAAGTCCACCTGCCAACCAATCAGCATTCTCTTCTCATAAAGTATAAATTGTTGCTCCCATTATATTTGGTATTCTTGTGAATTGTCCTATGAGTGCAAGATGAAAACTCTGACAAAAAAATCTCTTTTTCAGCAATACTCAAGTTCTGTACAATCAAACGACTATTTATATATCAACCCTTTTTTGGATAGGCATATCGCATATTTGTTTGGTGCGAATTGGGTTAAGGGTAGCAGAGTTTTGGATGTAAAAGATGGGAGACTGACCATAATAGCAAGTCTTGTAGTAACAAAGGCATGGTTGAGAATTTCAGCAGCAGATGAGCTGAAGAAGAGATTAACTCAGGCAATGTTGTGGAGGTGGATGTAGGTGGTCTTGGTGATTGATGGTCAGAAGCTCATCTCAGCCAACTAGGACACCAAAGTTGCAAATAAAAATACACAATTTAATTTGTGGCTTTGATAAGGGATGTTTTAGCACTGTGGCAGGGGTGCACACCTAATTGCAAGGCTTCAAACATAGAATTGCAGGGAAGATGGACACAGATATGGGAGGCAACAACACGTTCAAGGACCTTGAAGATGAAAAGGAGGTTTTATGGGAGTAGTGGGAACTATAGTTTTCACTCTGGTCCTGTGGAGCTACAATACGAAGTATAAATATAACAACTAGGTAGAAAATAGTCCTTGAGAAATGTACAGAAATTGCTCAAGAGCTGAACTCTAGTTACTGAGAAATTTTACAGTTCTCATTTGTAGAACTAAAGTGTTCCTTGTAATATCCTGACTTAAAGTATTAGCTGTTAGTGATTTCATGGCTATATTTTTTTACACTGCTGTTGCACATTTATTGGTGCACAAAGTTCAATTCTGATAGGAATCTAGAGCCTTTTTAAATTCTATTTTTCATGCAGTTACTAATATGTGAAACTCAAAGTAATGATCTAATCTAGCTGTCAAAACAGGGACTTATAAATGAAAGTTGTAACAAGGAAGTACCAAGAGACACTCTGGGACCCATCTTCTCCTAATTAACTAACTAAATTTTTCAGCTGTCATAATCCACATGGATCCACATGGAACCAAGTGAAAACTACATGGTGTGGTCTCTTATGAATATTTATTCTTTAGCATATGATGCTCTGCTCTTTTAGCCCCCTTGGTGCCAGTAAAACATTTTGTTGTTTCAACGGAGCTTAGCCCGGGTCCTCAGCAGGATTAGTATTCATAGGGAAATTATGTCAGACCCACCTCTGTTTCTGATAATCCACTGTTGTTAAAAAAAAGTCTTCAGAGACATCTATTGATTTTGCATTAATTACTTACAAGGACTTATTGAAAAAAAGATTACTTGCAACTTTTCGTCATGATCCTTTCACTGCACTTTTAAGTATCTACATAGCACCTGATTAAAGGATCTACATACAGTAACCAGGATGCACCAATGGTTTATAAATTATCATTTTGTTATCTTGCAGTGTGCAGGAGTAACTACAAATGCTTTCACATTGTTGCTGTGCTGACACAGATTTCACAACTGGGCTAATTCCAATGTCGTTTTTAATATTGTCAGGATTAGAGTTGTTGCAAAAACTATTTTTGTTGATCAATACTGAGTTAAATGCAACGTCAACCTCTCCCATTGTAACATCCTTGTAACACACAAAGTCATCCCTTAACCTTTACATTTTTCAGGTAATAAACATCAGTTTTCCAGCCAATAATCCAAAGGGTGAAAATGTATTTTAATGTTATTTGTGTTCCTATTTTCAATGCTGTTTAGAACAGCATATGAAGAATGGCCAGCAGTGATCCTACAAATTACTTTCCAATGCTACCTCTTCATTGGCCTCGACAATGAGACGATTAACTATTTTTGATTGGCACTGCGATTTAAATTATACTAATTAATCATCTCAAAATGTAACAATAGATTTAATTTCCTTGGACAGCATTTGCTCTCATTATAAATTCACTTCTCATACAAACATTACAACAGAAATAAAATTGGTGTTATAATGTATGGACTCATGATAATTGCAGTACAAATATTAAAATATTGACATTCCCACGGATATGAGCTTATATTGTGTTATTGGCTGACCTTTAGTAGGAGACCTAACATCTATTACTGTTTAAAATAATGGTAGTGTGCGTATTGTCCATAGGGAGCATATATTCTGCATCAAATGACACAACTGAGACACAAGTCTGTCAGTCTGGGGTCTGAAGCATTAGCAAACTGACATTGATCAGACAAGGATAGAGAAATAGAAATAAATATTAATTTAAGTATCTGTCCATATCGAACAGAAAGAGAAAATTTAAGCAATTTAAGCTTTTAAAGTCATGTCTTTCTTCGAATACCAAAGTCCACAAGAAGTCAATCTAAGGAAGGGGAATGTGTCTTATATTGGTAACTTTTATTTTTACAAGATTAGTAGAAAAATATATTTAAAATATATTGCAGTGTTTTACTGCTTCAAACAGTGAACATAATAAATAAACTATTCTCTTATGATCATATAAAGTGTTTAATTTATGATAAAATTCAGAAATTCATTACATTTACCAAATAATAGAGGTGAAATTGTGTTTGAAAAGAAAATTTGTTAAATTGTAATTTTATATTAAACAAATCCAGAATAAATAGTTATATGAGGTAAGTTTTCACAATGCAGATATGATCTAACCTTGAATGGGTTTTAGGCAAGAATTGAGTCAACTTTGAAATGCTCTTGCATTTAATAATATGACCCTGATTCACTAAAAGTCCTGAGACCCGCACCTGCTTTAGGAAGGCACCTCATCTGCCTTCAGAACAACATCAGGAAAGGAGCGAGTTATGGGCAGCCTCAGTAACTACTCCACCACCACCCTTCTGTTTTTAACCATATATGTGGTTTCTGCCTGGGGGATTGGATTAAAACTGATTCTAGGTTTTGTCTGGTATGTTGCATTAGTTGTAGGTAAGCCACCAATAACCTTCCTCACGGAAGCAAATTACTCATTGAACTTTTCCGTGTATTAATTTCTTTAGGAAGTCAATAGGTCCTCTTGCTTTGTTTAGTAAAAAAGAACAAAGTGGGAACCTACTGAAGTGCAATTGGATAGATTTTATCTGCATCACAATAGAAAAGAATATGTCAATACATTACGAGAAATACTATCATTATACTGCAGAAAAAAACTGAATTACCAATAATTTAAAAATGAATGTCACTAAAACAAACATACCACCTTAATCATTCTGCAGCAGTGTTTGGATTAAAACCTCAATCCAATTCCCAGTAGAATAATAGTCTGTTGCTATCATCCTTTACAGCTTCTCTGCTGACATCACTGTTGTTGCCTACAGCAGTCAGTTTCCCATTAGGCCTCTTACAACTAACTAAAATAGGTCATCTCCTTTGATATTTACAAAACAAGCCCATCACCTCTCCCCTAAGCAATTTTTCAGCAAAGCTACAATAGTTAGTGCTGGGCCTTTTTTTCCATCAAAAATAGGCAAATTTTCATTGCAGTAAATGTAAATTCTATATGCTTACTATTTGTTACGACTGGTCCCTGGGCGAGGTCCCCTAATTTGATATGATTTGGGATGCCCCAAATTCTTAACTCCCTGAATGGGACCCCAAATTTTATGTTCCTGGGTGAGGAGAAATGAGCTGGCTCCCCTTCTTTATTCAACCCTTCTTGAATAGAGGGGTTATATTTGCTAATTTCCAGTCTGATGGAACCTTTCCAGAACCTAGCGAATTTTGGAAAATTAAGACCAATGCATTCAGTACCTCATTAGCCACCTCTTTTAGGACCTAGGATGAAGTCCATCAGGACCCAGAAATTTGTCAGCCCGCAGCTCCATCAGTTTGCTCAGTACCACTTTCCTAGTGATTGTAATTTCACCAAGTTCCTCTCTCCCTTCCACTTCCTGATTTACAGCTATTACTGGCATCTTTTTTGTATCCTCTATAGTGAAGGCAGAAGCAAAATATGTGTTCATTTTATCTGCTATTTCCTTATTATCTACTTTTAACTTCCCACTCTCACTCTCCAGAGGACCAAACTCTTGCTATCAGTTTTTACATTTCGAGCTAGCTTCCTCTCATACCCTAATTTCTTTCGCCTGATTAACCTTTTAATCATTTTCTGCCGTTATTTATATTCTGACCAATCAACTGACCTACTACTCATCTTTGCACAGTAATATGCTTTTTCTATTAGTTTGATTCTTTCCTTAACTTCTTTAGCTAACCACAAATGGTGGGTCCTCCTCTTAGAATTTTTCTTTATAGCTGGAATATACTTATTCTGAGTATTCTGAAATATTCACTCAAATGTCTACCACTGCTTTTCTATTGATCTATCCCCTAGCCTAGTATCCCAGTTCACTTCAGCTAGCTCAGCTTTCGTGCCCACATAGTTGCCCTTATTTAAGTTTAAAATACGAGTCTTAGACCCAATCTTCTCTCTTTCAAATTGGATGTAAAACTCAATCATATTGTGGTCGCTGCTACCTAGGGCTGCCTTTACTCTGAGGTCATTAATTAATCTTGTCATACTGCACAATAGCAAGTCTAATACAATCTGCTCTCTGGTTGCTTCCAGAACGTGCTGCTCTAAAAAAAACTCTTGAAAGTATTCAATGAGCACCTCATCCAGGCTACCACCGCCAGCCTGATTTTTCCAGTTTATATGTAGATTTAAATCACCATGGTTATTGCTGTCCCTTTATCACAAGCACCCAATATTTCTTCTTGTATACTTTGTCCTAAATTGTGGTTACTGTTAGGGGGACTGCATACCACTCCCTAATGACTTTTTTCCCCTACTATTCCTCATCTCCACCCAAACTGATTCTACATCCTGATCTCCTGAACCAAGGTCATCTCTAATTATTACACCAATGCCATCCTTGATCAACAGTGCTACTCCTCCACATTTGCCTAGCTTCCTATTCTTCATGAATATCATATACCCCATAATGTGCAGGGCCCAATCCTTGTCACCCTGCAGCCACGTCTCGGTAATGGCTATCAGATCATATTTATTTACTTCAATGTGCGCTATCAATTCATTTACTTTGTTATGAATGCTAGTTGCATTCAGATATAGAGTCTATAGTTTTGTCTTTTTGTTATCTTTGTAATATCTAGTCTTGACTATTGGAATATTCTTAGGTTTTATCTCACTGTCCCTTCCTGCTATTCTATAACCCTCATTTCCCACATTACTATTGTGGTCTCCTGCTTTGAATCTACCCCATGATGTGCAACATCTACCCAAGCCTGATCCCTTAACCCCCTTGTTTAGTTTAAAACCTTTGCTACTTCCCTAGTTATGTGATTCACAAGAACATACTTCCTAGCACAGTTCAGGTGTAAACTGTCCCAACGGTTTAGCCCCCACTTTCCCCATTCCGGTGCCAGTGCCCCATGAACCGGAACCCACTTCTCCCACACCAGTCTTTGAGCCACAAATTCATTTCTCTAATCTTATTTGCCCTATGCCAATTTGCACGTGACTCAGATAATAATCCAGAGATTATTACCTTTGAGGTTCTGCTTAATTTGGTACCTAGCTTCTCATAATGACTATGCAGAACCTCATTCCTTGTCCTACTATGTCACTGGGACCACGATGACTGGATCCTGCCCCTTCCACGGCAAGTTCCTCTCCAGCCTTGAGCAGATATCCTGAACCCTGGCACTAGGCAGGCAACACAGTCTTCTGGATTCTTGCTCTTTGCTGCAGAGAACAGTGTCAATTCCCCTCACTATACTGTCCTCTACTACTACATTCCTGTTTGCTCCCTCCACTTGAATGGCTTCCTGTCCCATGGTGCCATGGCCAACCTGCTCATCCACCTTGCAGACCTCGCTTTTGTCCACACAGGTTGTGAGAACGTCAAATCTGTTTGACAATTGCAAGTCTGAGGCTCCTCCACTATTGTCTGCTCAGTCCCTTTACCTGCCTCACTCATGGTCACATCCTCCTTCATTGATGACCAAAACAGCTGACCCTATTCTAAGATGCATGACCGTCTTCTGGAACAAAGTGTCCAGGTATTTCTCCCCTCTCCTACTTTGCGCAGTGTCTGCAGTTTGGCTTCCAGATCAATAATCCTGATCCGGAATTCCTCTAGCTGCTTATACTTTCTGCAGGCGTGTTTGTCATGGATCACTTTGGCATCCAAAAGCTTCCACATTCCACAGCTGCAACATAACACTGTCCTGCCACTGTTACTTACGTTATTTAGTTAACTTAATTTAAGTATTTATTAACTTAGAATAATTCCTTTATATGCCACACTTCTTTCCCCCGTGCACCAAATTCCCACAGGAACCTAATTTGCTACTCAGTTTCCATCTCACTCCAGTGCAGACGCCTGTCTCCTTACGCACCCCTTACTGACATGCAGTTTGAAAGGCCTGTCTCTTTTATAGACCCTCTGATGAGTCTAGCTAGTTTAGCTTCTTGCTACAGTAATTAACACCACTTGAACCAACTGCTTTCAGGTGATTGACAGGTAACTGCCACTCCAGGCAGTTCTCTGTTTAACAAGCTTATTTAACTTACTTGAAGGTTAATACTATGTCAGATCTTGATTCTTAATCCATAGTTAAAACATGAAAAGGGTTTACCAGAACTTACCATGTGAACATTATTCGCTACTCACTCAGTCTTTGTCTCCTTCTGGCATAGTTGCCTGTGTCCTCACGCGTCCCTTACTGATGAAGAAGATTTTGTTTATTTAACCCTGGTCTATAGATGGCCCTGGAAGCTTCAAAAAAGCTTTGCATGTCATGACAGTCAACATACTTTTGGATCTCTTGGGCTTTTTCTTCCCACTATTTGTCCTTTATCTTCCAGATTTGTCTTTGGGTGTCAGCCTTGAGCTGTTGGAATTCTGCCTTCTGGACTTGTGACCTTGAGTTGTTCTTGCCAGGCAATGAAGGCTGCTTGTTTTTGTTTCAGGAGGTCACATATTTCTCTGCATCGTTATTGTTGAACCAGTCGTGGTAACAATGATGCTCGAACCCAATGGTCTGCACACAGGTGTCTATTAAAGCTGACTTTATTTGATCCCCCTGCTCTGAGACTGAAATTGGATGCGTTGAGATTTTCCAGATTGGTCGTGAGCTGCATTTGTAATTCTTTCCTTTGGTTGGGCTGCTTTAGGAGCAAGACATTGATGTTTTTCCTCTTGAACTTGTGGTTCTTGCGATGTATTGGTGCTAGGTGATGTTCACCACCCATCAACGAAGTCAATGTTTTGTCCAGCAGGCACTCGCATGGATTGAGTGACACTGATATCACTTGGATTTTTGACTCGAACAATGACATAATACAGGAGGTGCCAATGCTTTGATCTAGGATGCATCCATGTGGTTTTGTATTTGTCCTTCTGGCTGAAGAGAGTGTTTGTTACAATGAGGCCATCCCCAGCACACTTTGTTGTCATGAGGGAGACACCATTTGCATTGGCTTTTCCCATGGCTTGTGTGCTCTGACCATCCCTTGGACGATGCTGTCAGGAGCTCTATGCTCCTGGCAGGGCCACCCTTGGTGGCAAGGTTGGGGGGGGGGTGCCAGACAAAGTGCAGTCCAAAAAGTCCTCAACTGCAGAACAGGTGAAGGAAGACAATGCGTTTCACCAGCTGTGAAGGTGGAAGAAGGCTGCAGCAGCAAGGTGGTCCTGGTCATTGTGACTCGACACATCACCAAGATCTGACCACCAATCCATCAAGATTGTGTGGACAATGATGATGCCCCAAGGTCCCTAGTTAAACAAAGTCACATGCAGGCTTCTACCATGGCCCATTTGCCATGTCCTGTGGCATGGCGAATAGGTGACGGGCTAGGGCTGTGAACCTGGGAGTCCCTAGTCAAGAATCTGCACAAAAGGTGTACAAAGGTCGTTGGACACCTGTGTAGGTACAGAGCTGTCTTTGGGCAGCAGTATCTGTGACTGAGCAGTGCTCTTTGGGATAACCTCTGCACAACCCAAATAGGGAGGCGGCTAAAAGAGGTGCCCTAAAAATGGGCTGCCCCATTTTCGTGGGGAAAGAAAGAAAACTCCAAATTTTGCAACTTGGACTGTTTGCACACTCATGGGCCATCTGGAAAAGAGAACTATACTCGTATCATGTGAGCTATCAAGATTCCAAATTGGCATCGCTGTCCTCACGTTCCTGAGGAGGGGCAGCTGAAGGAACAAGCAGGGGGATACAACTTCCACTGGAAAGGAATGATTGACAGAGACCCTCGTATCCACAAAGTTGGCTATGCTTCTAGAATAGGATCTTGGATGCACTTCCAGAACTCCCCAATTCCATAAAGGACATATCATGACACTTCACATACAACTCAACCGTAATCGATCTGCCACAGTCATCGGTGCTTATGCGCTGACCCTCAACTCCAATGAAGATGCAATGCTAAAATTCCATTCTGACCTTGAAGTCCTCACTGCCATCCCAAAAGAAAAGATCATCCTTCTGGGGGATCTTAATGCCAGGGTTGGCAGTGACTCCAACGTCTCCAGAGGAACCACTGTGAAAAACAGCACTGGAGATCAGTAGGATGCAAGTGGTACAGACCATTATTGATAAAGAGATGAGGACGGCCAAGAGACCTGATGACAGTATTATATATTATACTGAACTGTCACTCATGTTGAATCAATGTCACCAATCCATCAAACATCATTATTTGCGTGGCTAGTTCTATTGGAAGAGATGAGGGAGATGTCAGAGGAGGGCGACCAGTAATGAGGGTGCATCACTACATGACTCCTGCTCACCCCTCCACCAACACAGATAAACACATCTTGGTGGGTCCAGCATCTCAGATAGGGTAGCACAAAGTGAAGAGCACATCACATGTGAGGAGCAACAGGTGTGGGAGACAGAAACAGAAATGGAGAGTCCCTATTGAAGAGCACAGAATACTTAAAGCTCTGTGCAGCTTGACACAGATGCTCTAGGAACATACACTGAATGGTTGCACTAAATGGAAGTAGCAACAGGAAATGTTAGTGCTTCTGTCAGAATTTCCAGATGAAATGTGCAGTCTTGCACAGAAAATAGACAAGTCAATCTCTTGTATGAGGGCCATGATGGCTGAGGCATTTGTGTTAATGAGCGCCTCACCACCATTGAAAACATGGTCAATCTCATGCTGAGTCATGTGTACAGGTAATCGAATAAGTGCTTGTCCACATAAATGGCCTGCACACCACGGCTTCTAGTTTGCACATCGATCAAAGCATTGCCTTGGTGTCTCAATGTCACCAAGACCTCATTCGAGCCTTGGTCCAAACACTGACTCAAGAGTTGAATTTCAGAGGTGAGGTGGAAGTGACTGCCTTTGACATCAAGGCAGTATTTGACTGAATGTGGCATTAAGGAGGCCGAGCAAAATTGTAGTCAATGGGCATCGAGGGAAAACTCCACTGGTTGGAGCCATACCTAGCTCAAAGAAAGATGGCTGTGATTGTTGCAGGCCTCTCACATCAGCCACAGGACATCGCTGATATGTTCCTCAGGGTAGTGTCCTAATTCCACTACACTTCAGCTGATTACTGCGAACATAAGATAAGAAGTAAAGATGTTCGCTGATGATTGTACAGTGTTCAGTACCATTCGCAACTATTCAGAAACAGAAGCAGCCCGTGTCCACATGCAACCAGACCTGGAGAACATTCAGACTTGGAGTGATAAGTGGCAAGCACATATCACTCAAGTGCCATGCAGTGACCATTTCCAACAGGAGAGAACCTAACTATCTATCCTTGACATTCAATGCTCACTCCCCCACAATCAATGACCTTTTGGGAGGGAGGAGTGGTACCACTGACTGGAAACTTTATTGGAACAGCCATATAAATGCTGTGGCTACAAGAGAAAGTCACAGGTTGAGAATTCTGCAGCGAGTAACTCACATTAATGATCTAGATCTAGGTGTGCAGGGGACAATTTCAAAGTTTGCAAATGATATGAAGCTTGAGAGTGTTGTGAACTGTGAGGAGGACAGTGTGGAACTTCAAGTGGGCATAGACAAGTTGGTGGAGTGGGCAGATAGGTGGCAGATGAAGTTCAATGTGAAGAAGTGCAAGGTGGTAGAAAGAACATGAACAGACAATATAAAATAAGGCGTGGAATTTTGGAGGAGGTGCAGGAGCAGAAGGGCTTGGGTGTATACGTGCATAGATCATTGAAGGTGGCAGGACAGGTGGCGAGAGCAGTTAATAAAGCATATAGTCCTCGGTTTTATTAATGGGAGCATAGAGTACAAGAGCAGGAAGGTTATACTGAATTGATATAAGAACCTTGTTGGACCTCAGCTGGAATATTGTGTACAGTTCTGGGCACCATATTATAGGAAGGATGCAAAAACATTGGAGGGAATGCAGAAGAGATTTACAAGAATGGTCCCAGGAATGTGAAATGTCAGCTATAAGGATAAATTGGAGAAGTTGGGACTGTTTTCCTTGGAGAGGAGAAGGCTGAGAGGAGACTTCAGCTCTGCTGAAGACACAGGGGTAGCACCATGAGGAAATAATAGAATACATATGAACAAAGGTCATTTTGATGCAAAGGGATTCATTTGGGTTCTTAGTACATTGTTGCTGTTCTATTGATGCTGCCTTATTGAATGAAAGAATGATTTTTGTGAACCACTCATTGTCATGGCCGCTACTTTCTTGGGTCACCCATTGACCCTGGTCAGTTTCATTCTGGTGAACAGAATGAGCCACTGCGATGGGGAGGCAAGGTTGTGAAGATGATGGTTGAGTGGGTGACTGTGGGGAGGAGATTCGGTGATGATGAGGCTTTCCACAGTGTTCTTGATGGGAAGCATGCAATGCTGCAAGCATAATTCCCAAGTGAAGCAATTCTAGATGTGGGCAGACACGTTGACAGCCACAGGCAATATGTAGTTACCTTCTCCTCTTGGGCGAAGTCTTCTTCCAAGAGACTACAGAGGTTTGCAACCACCTGCCACGAAAGCCTGAGCCTTCAGAGGCACTGCTGCTCAGAGAAGACAATATATTCCACAAAAAGCAACGGATCTCGTACTGAGTCCTGCAGGGCCCCACTGGAAACAGCCTTCCAGTCACAAAACACCCAGTAACCTTTGCTTTCTGCTGAGCCAATTTTGAATTCAACTTGCCACTTCGCTTTGGGTCCCACAGGCTTTTACTTTCTTGACCAGTCTGCCATCTGCGTCCTTATCAAAAGCCTTGCCAAAATCTATATAGACTACATGAGATGCACTACCTCGTCGACTCTCCTTGTTACCTCTTTTTAAAAAATTTAATCATGTTAGTCATACGTGACCTCCCCTTAACAAATCTATGCTGTTTCTGTTTTTACCATTGGTTATTATCCACTTTATACCATGAAAGAACTGAAGAAACTAACATCATGTGAGATCTTGGACAAAAACGCTTCACTTTTGTCACAAAGGTTTCACGATGTTGCCATCATTTGAGTCAAATTTGAGTAAAATCAGGAAAAAATGAAACTAGAAAATGTAGCTATTCCCATACAAAAACAAGCAGAAATATTACAAAAAATACATTGGGGCCAATAAAAGTTAGTTTCTAAAATTGCCACACAATATGAGGATATAAACCCAAGTATCTTGCATGAATCAAATCCATTCAATACAAAGCATGCACATAAATTACGTTTTATATTTGGCTAACAAAGGTTTTCAAATTGTAGCAGCCAATATTCATTAGCTATTATATGAGCTCCAATGAGAAGTCACTTGAACAAAGTGGGGACCCTGCTGGGTGTAGTATGAATAATTGTGCCTACATCATTAATGATGGATGTGTTAAAACTTTTCGATGTCTGCTTGTATTGTGCTAAACTCTGATCCCAAAGGCTGATGGCCTTTAGAATCTGCTTAAACTGGTTTCAATGCAACTTTCTTCTGTTTCCTTAAATAATTAACATTATCTTGAACTAGCTATAATGATAACAGTCTGTGACTACTTCATGCTAATTTACATAGGATATGAAGAATTAGAGATGTAAAATTGACAGTTCTTGTTTGCTGTAGCATGACCCACTGAGCTAATTTTCATTTTATTTTGTAATGGGGGTTTAAGAGAAGTGCCACAGCATGTATAATTGGCAAATAATTTAATGAGCTTCAGCAGAATGTTACCATTCCTTGCAGTCTGTTACACTTGTCGATTATGTATTCTACTGCATAATTTATCAGACAGCTGTCAAACGTGAGCTGGCACTTTTTCTTTTCTGAACACTGCACCACTAATAACTGCTTTAGGAACATTTAAATAAGTTTTCTTTAATAGAATGGGCAATGTTTACTTCCCCTACTAATAAAAAATATCAATCAAAAGTGTTGCCTGGAATTACGATTAATAAAACATTATACACAAAGCTTTTTTGCAAGTAATATTGTAGCAATGTATCCTAACTTGCAAACGTTATACACCAAACAAAATTAAAAAATGTAAAATTGTGTTACGATTAGATTTCTGATAGTCCAATGGACACGCCACTTGGAAGGTGGCAAGTAACATTTCCTCTCATCTGCATGGCTAAACAGCAATGGGGAATGTGCCACAAGGAAAAACTGGCCTCACACAAGCAACGTTCCCTCTAAGATGCGTCAATGTGCGGCTGTGCAGCAATCTTCAAGAGGCAGTACAGCGCAGCAAATGGGCCATGCAGAGCGAAGGACAATTTGGTGGCAAGAGTTTTCGTCATTCTACATGGAATACCAAGAAAAGCTGTTATGAGTATACTTTCAAAATAGCAAAACACTACAAATTTCTTGTTCTACATCCCACCTACAAATTTAAAATGTCTTAACTTATGCTTCCATTACCTACTAGCCATTAACAGAATGAGGTAATACACCAAGTTTAATAGAACATAAATTCAAATATTAAGCGACCATGATTTAATTATCAATTACTGTATGTATTGCTGTTTGTTGCTGGCATTCTGTTCTATGAATTCTATACTTTTCAAAATAATACCCAAACCGAGTATCCTAGGTCTAGTATAGCATGATTAGATTCATCTAAACTTTCCATATACTTTATCCTAAAGTAATGTATCAGTCCCAGCCTCAGAAAGCATCTCTGACTCTCGTAGCATCATATTCTATTCACTCCTCAGACCAGCCTAAGTTTGATAAAAATTAGAATAGTTTGCATTTCTTCAATTATTATAAAACAACATCCCAAGGTGCTTTACAAATGGACAAGTTTAGGAAGGGTTATTAAAATGTTTTGGAATTGGTTTTGGGGAACATTTTTGAAGATAGAGCATTGAAGAGGCTTAGGGAAGGAGTTCCAAGAAGTGTAACGGAGCAGTTAAAGGACCTGCCATCAATATCGGGGAGAAAGGGAAGGGGTGATGCATAAAAGGCTGGTGTTAGACAAAGGCATGCTGCAATGTTTGCTAGAAGAAACAGGACTGAAGGAGCCTGTAGAGAGAAAGAGAGAGAGAGAGAAGGGAAAGGCTTTGGGAGGAATTTATTTATGAGGATATGAATTTGCATGAAATTAAGAGTAGTTTTATACTTTGAACTGCTAATCATTTGGAAGTGGAATGAAGCTGCCCAAATTCTTTTTCTGTAGGATGCTTATGGCCGGTAGAGAGGAGTGATCTTCATTCCATTCTAAACCATGAATAAAGTTTAAGAAAAATCTTCACAGTCATCTAAATTTCAAAATTAATTTGTCAATTACTATTTCCCATCATTTATAATAGGGCTTTACAGTGGTCATTACAAAAGATTTGTAAGTTAAGACAATGGACGGAAGCATCCCAGATTTGCACTAAGTGTGGTAGTGGGCTGAAAAAAGGACGTTTTGCCCACCGGCCGCAATGGTGGCTTTTCACAGCTTGTCCCAATCCCGCCTCATTAATTACACATTCCTGGGAAACACACCATTTCAATGGCGGGCAGGTTCTCATTCGCCCGCCACACCATCACCTTGCCACTTCCTCGCCATATTTTAAATGTAGCCACGCGTGCACCTCTGTGTTTCCAGTCCAGGACTGCTGCATGGAAGACATGGCCCCAAAAGGCAAGAAGTCTGTGGCCCCCAGCTTTACTGACACGTCCCTCAAGCACCTTTTGGACACAGTGGAGGCCCGCCATGATGTCCTCTACCCCCACTTTGGGCGAAGACCAGAAAGCAACGTCACCAATCCAGTATGAGAGGCGGTGGCAGCGGTGGCCAGCGCCAATGCCCTGCAGAAGAGGACAGCCACCCAGTGCCACTACAGGATGAATGCTCTTGTCCAATCCGCCAGGGTAAGTCACTCTCCTCATCACACTCAACTCTCACACACTCAAACCCATCACACATCCACAGGGATCTCACACCTCAAGGGACAACACCACTAACTCTCACACTCACCCTCTCATCTCCATCAGGTTTATATCCCCTGGAGCTTGTGTCTTCATCCCGTCCGTGTCTCTGCTCACCACACAAACATTCCACACAGTGCCATGTGTCCTGCTCACACTCTCTCCATCTGTTTTCATGCAGGAGAAGCTGGCCTCGGCTCTCCAGGGGACCCAAACCGAAGTCATCAGAGGCAACAGGGCCGACCATTGCACAGGCTGTTCACATCCCTGCTGTGGATGTCAGGGCAGAACCTAGAAGTCTAGGGTGTTCAAATGTTAAGAAATTCTGATCACAGTTGCTTACACTGGTGAACACTTTTTGTCACTTGACAATCTGAAAATATATTTACTTTCACTGAATAAAGTGTAATGCTGTTTTTCAGCTTCATTGACAGGCTTCGCAAGTTCTCCCACTGCATCCCCGCCCACTAGCAATTCAGCTGCACGCAGCCGGTCTATGAGTGATTCTGGAGGGAGAAGTGTACGTGTGGCAGGGTCTTTCAGAGCCTTGTGCAAGCACTCTCCCATGCAAAATGATCCTCACTGCATCGCACTCATCTCTGTGCTGAGCATTTTGAATGCTGCCTGCCGGGGTTTGCTTTCAGTTGGCCATCTGAGCTGACCAGCATCTCCACCCACCCACTGATCACACTCCCGTGCAGCACCTGTTCTCACCGACCAGGACTCTCATTTCACTTTTGATTTAGTAAGCATGAAAGTGATACAGTATTTCTTTCACTGCCCCGTCCTTTCCCCTCCCCCAGTCACCTATTTCTTTTCCCCCATCACCGTCGACCCCCATCCCCGGCATCACCTTCCACCTCCCCACCATGACCGATCAGCTACAACCTTTTTCTTTCGGGGATGTCCAGGTGAACGTGCATGCTCTCTTCCTTCCTGAAACCCCACCCCCATCCACATTAACCTCTGCAGTCTCCTCCTTCTCACCCCCAGGGCCCCTGACTGCCTCAGAGTCCCCAGCAACCACCCCCGCCATCTCTTCTATTGATACCATCAAACCCTCACCCTCCGTCCTACTGCCTCACTCTGCCCTCGGTCAATCTCACCAATCCATCCTACCACGACCACCCTCATTTCCCTCCACAGGGGGCAGTCATGGACTCAACAGAGCCCTCTCTTGCACGTTCACCTGGACATCACCCCCTTCAGATTTCTTCCCCCCTTTGGAACTCCTTTCCCCCGACTCCCGGACTCCCCCCCCCCCCGCCCCTCCTTAGTCCTTCCCCCTTCCTGGCTCCTTCCTCCAATCTTACTCCTTCCTCCTTCCCTACTCCTTCCCCCGCCACAACTCCTTCTCCCCCCCCCCACCACTCCTTCCCTTACACCTTCCTGCCCGCTTACACCTACCTCCCCAGTTGCCATCTTCTCCCAATTACCCCGACCCCCGTACTCTCTTCCCCCCTCCCAACCTCACCCCTCACACCTTCATTCTCCCCCTCCCAACCTCACCCCCGCTCCTGACACCTTTTTTCCCTCCTCCCAACCTCAGCCCCCCGCCGACATCTTTGTTTCCCCCCTCCCAACCTCACACTCCCAACACAGCTTCCTCTCCCAATCGATCCTAGACCTTCCCCTCCCCCCGGGTACATCTTCCTCTCCCAAACACAGCTGGACCTTCCTCTCCACCCCCTCGACCATCATGCGTTGTAAGCAGATCCTCAATGGTGACTTTCCACCTTCCATGAGCTGCTTCGCAGCAGAGCCATGTCTATGAGAATCCACCCAGCATGTCATGGACGTTCCTCCAGGGTCCCGTTGCTGTTGAGCTCCAGCATATTCTCTTCGTCAGATGTCCATGATATGAGCAAGGCCCTGACGGTAAGTCCCGGCTTCTGCACGTCACACTTGTCAAGACGTGTTCTGCACCAGCGTGTTTTCCCGGAGTCGTGGTGGATGATCCAGCGTGGGGTGGGGTGATGATTCCAGTGGGCTGGGCTTATAATGATATGTAGATATATTACAAAGAGGGTCCCGATGTCCTACAGTGGGAAACGTGACCCACCATTGATGGGCAGAGCGGACAATTGCAAACTGGTTTCACGACATTGTGAAACCGATTTTTGGCCTTCTTGCCATATTGTCCGCTAATGCCACTGAACACGTCCAACGCCAGCGGACAAGGAAAATTCCGCCCAATAATGCAAAAGTTCAAACTGACTTTTCTCCATCAATAGTAAAACAATCTGATTGTAAAGTTGTCTTCTTGGATGACAGTGATTTATATAGAGAAGTCAAACAGCTGGACATGCAATGCTATAGATGCAACAATGCTAAACTGCGTTGCAGCCTGCCATTAAACACATACAGTGAGGGTGATATCTGCATGATTAAAACCAAATTTTTTAACCTGCTTCAGGAGCATTCATTGAGAAATATTCCTAGTGTGTTCAAGATCTATGTAACTGAATGTTCCACTACAGAAGAACACGACCAATTTGCAAAAAAAAGAACAAGTAAAACAAAACAGAAGATTACTGATTACACATGTGCCCACTAGGAAGGAATAATAGGAGTTTCTGTGTAGTTGATAGGGGGAACCACTCGGAATGACACAAGGGTAAAGATACTTCCCTTGCTTTTTTTAAAGATTGGAAATTGTACTAACTCAAGTAACAAATATCAACATTTTCTGATAATGCTCCAGGCACTTCACACTCCCCCCCATAAAATAAATCTCACACCTTCAGTAATCGTATTATATTCATAATTATTTGAATCCACCATTGTGGCCCAGTTGCTTTTATAGTAGAAAAGCCATTAATTTTGACTGTTGCGTATCAGTGTATGATTTTTCCCACAAATTGCCTAAATAAGACCGTCATAATCAAGCAGCAGCCATTTTATTAACCTCTCACATTTGTTGATCGGTTTTTTTGAGTTGGAGGACTGGATCAGCCTAGCATTGAATTTGGAAGTATGGTCCAATATCATTTTCTATCTCCATTTCACCACTTTACATGGGTTAGAGAGTCATATATCCAAGTTTTCCAGTGACACAAAGATAGATGACATTGTAAGCAGTGTAGATGGAAGCATAAAATTACAAAGACATAAGAATGGATTAAGTGAGGGCGTTAAGACTGTGGCAAATGGATTGCAACATAGGCAAATGTCAGGTCATCCATTTTGGACCTAAAAAGGATAGAATACTTTCTAAATACTGAAAAGCTAGACACTGTAGTGGCTCAAAGAGACTTGGGAGTCCATGCACATGGATTATTAAAACATGAACGGGTACAGAAAATAAGCAAAAAGGTGAATGGTATGACGGCCTTTGTAGCTTTATATCTAAGAGCAGAATACAAGAGGAATGAAGTTATGCTACAGCTGTACAAAGCTCTAGTTAAAACACATTTGGCAATTCTGGTCATCACACCTGAGTAAGGATATATTGGCCTTGGAAGAAGTGCAGTATAGATTTACCTGAATGATACCCGGGCTCCAAGAGTAATATTAGGAGGAGAGATTACACAAGCTAGGGTTGTATTCCCTGGAGTTTAGAAGGTTAAGGGTCATTTGATTAAAGTTTTAAAGATAGTAAGGGGAACTAATAGGATAGAGAGAGGGGAACCATTTATGTTTGTTAGCAAGTCTAGGACTAGGGAACATAGTCGGTTTAAACTTCAATAGCGAAGTTAGCAAACACACTCATACACGTGGGAGAAAGTTTGGAACTTTTTTCCTGCAAATGGCAGTGATACTAAATCAATTGTTAATTTTATCTATGAGATTGATAGATTTTTGTTAAGCCAGGGTACTAAGGGGCATGGGACAAATGGAGCTTGGTCACAGATCAACCATGATTTCACTGAATGGTGGAACAGTCTTGAATGGTTCAATGGCATACTTCAGTTCCTTAGCTATTCATAGCTTTTTTTTGTGAAATTGATCAAAGTTAGGAATTTCACCCCTACCAGTTATAAATGAAATTACTCAGTAACATTTGCCTCATCCAATTACTGTGTGTATACTTGCGTTTACTGTTAAACTGCTGAGGTATCTCCAAGTGAAAGTGTGCCTGTTATTAATCAAACATTGACAAGTTAATACCATTTTTATATTTTCTTCCCTTCTATGTTACTGCTTATCACTGGTGCAAGGTTGAAATCTAATAACATGGATGGTTAGCAAAAAAAAAAGTTATTTGCCAAAAGATAGGTAAGGAACAAGCCACATAAGCAGACTCCAAATGACTTTATTGAATGTACTGAACCAAAGCTCCATCAGCTTACTGAGTTGTATTGTGGAATGGCTTATTCTCAGCTATGTCTAATTATAATTTAATCAATAGTAAGAATATATGATCCCAAAAGGGCACAGAAGCACAGAATATTTGAAGTGCTTTTTTCACTTGGAAAATTTTCCAAGTGCCATTGATCCCATTATCTGTCGATTATCCAGCATGGAGAAAAGTGAGAAGCCTGAAGTGTTTCCCAGGGTAACAACTTCCGCAAAAGGAAAAATCTAAAAAGCAGCTGAAAAGAATGGTTTTGAAACATGTCCTTTCAACACCACAAGACACTGTTTTGAAAATTCTAACAGTATTTTGGACTCAAAAAATAAATAATCATTGGCACATATTTTGTGGTCAGCAGCGAACAAATGGCTATTCATTACACTTACACATAATGGGCTTGAGATAATTACTGAGGCAAAGCAGTGTGCATTACGGGGGATTTGCGACCAATGTGAGCAGGGCCAGCAACAATGTGTCTCCTTAACCAATCAGATCGAAGAATCCTTACTGATACATAGGGAGGCCAGGATCCCAATGTCAGGGTCAAATGCAGGTCCTGACCCCGCACTGCGTCAGGAAGGGCAATGTGGGAATGATTTTGCCTTGATTGGCCAATGAGCAACTAGACGACATGCTCGCCATCCAATTAAGGATGGCAGATGGGCTCACAAAACTGGTCAATATGAGACCCTCCAGCATGGAAGGTGCTGCAGCCTGCCGCTGGAGATAAAGGTGAGAGAGGGCACCTCTATCTCGAGGCACCCGCTCTGTACTTTTAAAAGGTTCCAAATAAAAAATGGCTACATTTGCTGGGCCACACACTGTGGATGGGAAACCTCTGCACAGGATTGCTTAAGGCTTCAGTTATGATTAAGTATGCTGGGGGCTGGGGGGCCTCAAAGCCTGCCTGGAACTTTGACCCCTCCAGTCAACCACTGGAAGGTCACCTCCAGGCAACTGATGTACTACCAGTGCTTTAAGGGACCCACAGGCTGAGTGGAAGATCCCAGTCAACCTCTGATTCAGGGCCTCACTTGGCCTTTTGATTAGTTTAATAGACTACCCATTGCTCCTGGACAGGTAGTCATTTGACCTTGAACGCAGCCTCCATCAAAATGGCATGCTGGTGAGCAGTGCAAAAATAAGCACCAACCCACATATGTTCTTGTCCGCACATAGAGGCAAAGATCCTGCCTGCGGAGTTTAAACCAGGAAGTGTTAGTTAGAATATTTAGTTCAAAACTAGAAAGCGAAAGAGAGATGATTTGATTGCAGGGGTGGGGGGAGAAAAAGAGAGAGAGGAAGTAGGGGGGAGAGAGGGAGAGAGAGGGGGAGAGAGGAGAGAGAGAAAAGAGGGGGCAAGAGAGGAAGGAGGGGGCAAGAGAAGATGGAGGGGGCAAGAGAGGAAGGAGGGGAGAGAAAGAGGGGGAGGGGAGAGGGAGAGTGAGAGAGAGGGAGAGAGAAATAGACAAGACAAAGTTATTTCTAATTTTTAAAGTGTCCAACAATAATTGAAACCTGAAGGAATGAGATGTCAAACTTCCAAAATTAATTTTCTGTGCAAAGGAGGTTGTTTGCCATAAGAAGTTACTATTTATCATGTTAACAATTTACTTATACTTGAATAGCCAAACCTAACACTTTTTCTTGTGTATTCAGTGGGAAGGTTTGCAATTCATGTAGTATTTTAATGGCATGTCTCAGCGAGATACTGTTATCGCACAATTTCTGGAGGAGCATATTTCTAGCCAGACGGTTTTTTGGTGGAGGGGTTGTCTCTGTCAAGCACTGCAACATATCTTTTTATGTTATAAATTATAACAGTAATCCTGACGCCAACATTAAAGGAATTTGTACTTGTATGGTGCCTTTAATATAATAAAGCATTACAAAGCTCTTCACAGAACCATTATCAAACAAAGCTTGACACTGAGTCGTATGAGGAGATATTAGGGATGATGACCAAATGCTTGGTCAAAGAAGGAGGTTTCACAATAGTGTCTTCAATTAAAAATGCAAGGAAGAAAGGTGGGATTCCAAAGCTTAGGAGCTTGGCAGCTGAAAGCATGGGTACCAACGGTTAATAAATTAAAATCATGGATGTTTGACAGGCCGGAATTGGAGGAGCTTAGATGTCAGATGGTGGTAGGCCTGGAGGAAATTACAGAGGTAGGGAGGGGTGATACCATGGAGGGATTTGAAAACAAGGATGAGAACTTTAAAACTGAGACACTGGTTAACCAGGAGCCAATGTAGGTCAGCGAGCACAGAGCTAATGTATGAATGGAACGTGCTGTGAGTTTTCAGAGGCTTGGAAGATCTCAAGTTTAGGATATCGGAGGCCGGCCAGGACTGCATTGTAATAATTGAGTCAAGAATTATGGTGAGGTTCATCAGATGAGCTGAGGCAGGGGAAGAGTCAAGCTGTGTTATGGAGGTGGAAATAGGCAGTCTTAGTGACAGCACAGTTATGTGGTTGGAAGCTCATTTCAGGGAAAAAACATGACACAAGGTTGTGAATAGTCTGGTTCAATCTCAGACAGTTGCCACAGAGATGGGTGGAGCCAGTGACTAGAGAAGAGAGCTTGTATTGGGGACAGAAGACAATTACATAAGTTTATCAACAGAGGAAATATCTGTTCAAGTCAGGAACAACAGTCATCAGAGCAGAATAGAGAACTCAAGTTGCTGAGAGCTGTCTCAAATACAGGATTAAAGGAAAAAGATTGCAATGATGCTCTTGATAAGAACCATACATTCAGCTACAATGGATAGAGGACATTTTAATAATTGTCCAGTCATGAAACTTGTGGGGGAAAAGACTGAGGCCGGGATTTTCCATGCCTGCCTGCATCGGGCATGCTCGATCGTGTGAGTGGACAATATGGCACGATCAGTTTCATGACAGCGTGAAGCCAGTTTGCGATCGTCCACTCAGCCTGCTGATGGCAGGCCATATTTCCCGCCTTTGGACGTGAGGAACCTCATTGTAATACATCAGCATATCATTATGAGGCCAGTTCGCCAGACTCATCTCGGCACCACCACCCCCCCCCACCTGGATCGTCTGCCACGTTGATGGGAAAACGCACCAATGTGTTTCACAACAGCATGTCAGCACGTAAGCAATGCACACTTGGCAGGCTGCACTTTACTCAGGACTTCAAGGTTTGTTTGCCTACCTTGCTTTGGTCAGCACTCGCAGTCATCAGTACCAGGCTTCACAGACAGCAAAACATCACTTTTAGTGAGGGCTCATGGGTAGGCCTCTACCTACCAGATTAGCCACATGTGGGTGGCTTTTCAATGGCTGCAGGGCAAGATCATGCTTGGGGAAGGGGGAGAAGAGGCCCTAGGCAAGGGAAGAGGCTGCAGGATGTGAGCTGTACTGGGGAAGGAGGGTAACACATGTTGGGCACATGTTGATCTGTGCAAGTGGCCTCAAGATGATGAGGGCTGAGGAGGCAGTCTCCAGAGGAGATGAAGCCAGGTGGACATGTGAGGGTATGGGTATGAGAATGGGTGGTGATATTCCTTGAGCTGGCAGTGAGTGAGATGCCAGTGAATGTGTGATGGGCTTGAGTGTGAGAGTTCAGAGTGATAAGATCATTGCCATATCCTGGCTGCACAGATGAGATCATTCATCCTCTATCTGTGTTGGATGACCCACCTCTTATGTGCAGCATTGGCATTAACCCACCGTTGCCACCACCTGCCATGCTGGATTGGTGATGCCGCTGCCTATCCTGCAGCCAGAGCGGGGGTAGCGGACATCATGATGGGCCTCCACAACGTCCAAATGGCATTCCAGTGACTTGTCATTAAACCTGGGGGCTGCAGTTTTTCCCCTTTTGTGGACATCTTCCCTGCAGTAGTCGTGGGCTAGAAGCATTGCGATGTGTGCACGCGGCTGAGCTTTAAATATGGCGTCTGACGTGGTGAAGTGGTGAGGCAATGGTGGACTGGCAAATGAGAGCCCATGTTTCCTGGAAATGCATAAAGAATGTGGCGGATTTGGGACGATACGGCGTGAAAACCTGCCGTCGCGTAAAAGTTGTTTTATCTGCCCGCTAGTGCACTGAGTGCCAATCTGGGATGATTCCGCCCTGGGTATTACAAGAACTCTGAAGTTCCTGATTTATTATAATCAGAATTCACTCTCTTTTAAGGGCATAGGGCGGAACTCTGGTGGTGGGGCAGAGAGTGCAGGGTGGGGACCCGCCACCTTCCCTTCACCCGATTAAGATTGGGGTGGGGCAGTTCAAGGATGGCCTCCCCACTCAAACACTAATTGAGGTCGTTAAGTGGGCAATAAATGCCCACTTAAGGGGCTTTCCCACTCAGTGGCAGTTGGGCGAGTCGCCACTTGGCGAGCCCGAAAAGCAAAACCCTGTCAGGTTTTCTTGTAGGTTCCTAGGGCAGTCCCTCATTCAAAGCTTGATTGAGGAACCTGGCAGTGGGAAAGGGGGGAGGGCCCAGTTGAGAGAAAACGCCCTTCATTTTCTGTTGACCCTCTTCCTCACACTCTGCGACCCCAATCCCATCCTCACTCATCTTTGACGTGGGGCCGCTCTTTGATCCTGGGCCTCTGATGGGTACATTGTCAGTAGCTGTCTCCACTTCCAAGGATTCTTTATGGCAAGGGAGAGTTGCCAGCCTTCGATTGATTGGCCCAATTTCTTACAGCTCCCCCCCACCTTTGAGAAGGAAATATCCTTATTGACTTCTCACAACTAATTTTTAGATAGCATAGTTATTTCTAAAATACAAACCGTTTCCCTGATTTCTTGATTGCATATCGTAGATAACATACTAAAGCTACTAGAATTACCTGATTAATGGCCAGCCAGCGTGAAGCGCGTGCTGATATAATCAGTGCTGCCTGGGTTGGGGTGGGACGAGGGTGAACGCTGAAGTCAGCATGGGTGTGGGGGAGCACGGAATGATAGCTCCCTGAAGGCAGAGAGCTGCCTCAGGGAGCTGAAGAATTTAAGTACAAAAAATGAAGATTTTAAAAACCGGGAAAAAATGCCCATGCATCAGAAACAGTAATTTCAACATATACAGCATAAAATTCTGAGCAAACATTTTTATTTTGTTTTTAATTAATGATGGAAACCTCATTCCGCCCTAGTGTGAGGTGTCCTGAAAAATGCAGAGGCCACCTGGCCGATTCACCCACCCGATTCACCCACCCGCCAACCGTAAGGTTGGATGGACAGCGAAAAATCCCAGTTAATTGCGCCGTTAATGGGCTTAGTAAGCCCTCTGAATTGTCAGCGGACTTGCTTCCGACTTTAGCGCACGCTGACCAAAATATCTCACAAGTGCGCAATGCCGTTGGGTCGCTCGCCAGACGTCCTTATGCGCTATTTTATGCGAGGGCAATGTGCCCGCACGGCGAGCAAAAAATTCTGGCCTTAAATCCAGTGAGCATTCCCCAGCGGAGATGACGTAGGGCTTCTGCTTCGCTGCAGACGAGGCCTCCATCACAAACATTAAATTCTGCCCATTGTTCCAAATGCCTCAGCATTCGAATGTTTCAAGTGTCATGGCCATGCAGTTATACCCACATATTTATGGAAAACAGACACTTTACTTTCTAAAACAAATTGGAAAATGGACAATCTGTTTTGAAACAAGATGGAGTTGAGTGATCAGCTGACCTCCCTTCTTGCCTGACAATATACATGGAACTGTCCAAGGCTGGAAGCTAGCCTGCTTGTCTGAGCAGGATATTAAAATGCAAATGATCTTTTGGGACATTCCACTTAGAAGATGTTAATGTGCAACAGATCTTTTGTGTGGATTTAATGGTTGCTATTGTCCAAATACTTGCAGCAACAAGTGCACAATAACCTTGCAGATTTCATGGCTGCAAAATGGAATTTCACAGAATGTTGATGAGGTTAAACCCATTCATTCACAAGGAGATGCAAATGGCTGAAACACAAATCCTCTGTGTGTCAATGCTTAAATCATCAGTGACCATCTGTGTGTACAATGGTAAAACAGATACTGTGGTCACCTGACAGAAACCATGTTGTGGTAAGAAACATTTATTCATATATATTTTTAGAGCAGCCCCAGTCAGTCAGTCAGTCAGCCAGGAGATATGGAGACTCAGGAGGAACAGATACCACCCAGTAACAGAAGGACCCTGCCTGGAATCCACTAACAAGCAGAGAAGTAGGGCTAGCCTTATACCTATCGATTTGAAGAACCAAGCCAGCTTCTCGCTACAGGGGCTCGACTGCACCTCGACTGGAGTGAACCCAGAAACCTGCTGCTGCAAGTAGTAATCCACTGCGAATCCGTCACAAGAAACTTCCAACCTCCATTTCTTCAGTGAACAAAAAGGAATCATCAGGCCTGCAATGTTTCATGCTTTCATCTCAAAAGATTCAAATATAACAGCGAATTTTTAAAAACTTAGGTGTATGCTACTACTTTTGTAACCACTGTTTCTTGTGTGTATGCATGCATGTTTGTGTGCATAAGTGAGTGGCTGCTGTTGCAAATACATTTGAGTGGTGAGAGATAAACAGTCATTCTTCCTTTTAAAAAAAAATTCTGAGAAAACCAGTCTTTTATCTGGTTTTGAGAGTCGCAGCACTTGAGTGGTTAAACACTCTTTCCCTTTCAAACGCACATCTAACACTGTTAGTCAAGAGTTGAAGAAAGAAGGAACCATCTGCCATCTCTCCTCAGTCTGTAACAGAAGAAGTTTTAGTACCACATACTGTAACTTGAATGATTTAACAGCAATGGTATGCACTGCTGTTTGAGAACTTAAAAAAAGTCAAAAGGGTAATGTTTTATAATAATTACCTTTATCTTTGAAACCAATGAGGCTTCTCTAGTCAAATCTCAATACAACTAGTTTAGCCTCTTCTGCCTAACAACAAGCCCATCTAAAGCCAACCATAATTAGTTCCGATAAAGACGGGACCTCAACAAGATTCATTTCTGCAGTTACCTTGGGCAGAATTTTCAGCCTGTTGGGTGGGCGGGCCCAACCCAATCTCCGGTGGCCGGGGAGCCGATCCCCGCCGGAGAAGCTGGCCGCACTGCCATTTTACATGGGTGGGCCAATTAAGGCCCGCCCAGCATGACGTCCGGTGGGAAGCGCTACGCGCTTCCTGTGCAGGTGGGGGGATTCCCCAAAAGCAAGAGTGCTCTCTTTCGTGCATGCGCACGAAAGAGCACACATCTCCCTGAGGATAAGTGCTGCCTCAGGGAGATCGCTTCCACTTTGAAAAAGATTAAAAATAGAGAAGAAAAAAAATCCCTAACATGTCCCCCTCATGTGACAATGTCACATCAGATGGGACATGTTCATAATTTACACTATAACTTTATTAAACTTTTTAAAACCCTTCATGAAACCTCATCCTGCTGGTGGATGACGTTTCATGTTTTCTTTATTTGCCGCCGGGGCTCCTGGCCTGCCCACCAACATTAAGGTTGGACGGGCAGGTCCTTTAATTGTTTAAATGATCCTGTCAATGGCCTCAATTGGCCATTGACAGGTCGGCGGGTGCACAGCTGATTTTGCTGCGCCCCCACCTTCCTGAAAATTTAAATGGGGCGGGATGAAGTTGGGGGTTCTGCCCGACCTCATCCCGTGTCATTTTATGCGTCAGCGAGCGGGCCCTGCCCCCTGCTCGCCCACGGCAAAATTCTGCCCCTTAAGTTAGAAAAACATTCTGTTTTCCTGTTATACAAACAAATCTGAAACACTTCAGAATTGTTCTCAGAGCTGCTCAGTTTTGAAAAGCCTTTTCTTGACCCGAGATAAAGTTTTCCATAATTTTCCTTTTGAGAAAGAGGAAAGAAAGCAAGGAAGGGAAAGATAGAGAGAGAAAAAGCGCATTTATGCAGCACCTTTCACAACCAAAAGACATTCCAAACTGCTTCATAACCAACAAAGTACTTCTGAAGTGTAGTCACTCTTGTATTGTTGGAAACATGACAGCAATTTGCACTCACAAGGTTTCACAAACAAGTGATTTAATAAATGAACTGAGGGTGGGGCCATAAAATCCTGGCCTTGGTTATATTTTGTATTTGCCTCCATGGCTTCAACCCATTCCCCCTCTAATTTCCTGCAGTCTAACATCACAGCCCACTCCATGTAGTCTTTTATTCTGGAGTCCTGTACATATCCCTATCTCAGGGTTTCTCACTTGATGAAGGAGCTTTCATCCTTGCCCCACCCCTATTCAAGTATCCCATTAATCTCCTTCACTTGGCTACTTCTTTCTACCATTAACATTTTTTATTGCACAAATTGTGCTGCACAAATGTAAAAAGCTGCATTGCTCGGCACACAGGAAAGCTCTTTTGTTATGTTTTCACAATTTTGCAAGACTCCAAAACCAAATATCAATGGTAGTTAAGTAATGCTTTTACCACTACTATGGGAAACTAGCATAAATGTTGTCAATATCAATGGTAGTTAAGTAATGTTTTACCACTACTATGGGAAACTAGCGTAAATGTTGTCATACAGGTCGACCTTTGAAGTCTCCAAAATTCATTCCAAAAATGGAGGTCAACTTATATCAGAGTATAAAACGTATGGGGTCTGGGTGGTTGCCATTTTGAAACATTAAAAAAAACACAGTTCATCTTGAATTAACATGGCATGGTTTATTGAATAAATTAATCGTACAAGGATACCTTAAACCACAATGAAAGCGTATTGAAACCCATCAAATTCATTGTCTTTGGCATCTAATGCCAAGAGCTCATTGGTTTCATTCAGAGTCACTTTGGCTATGGCGACATTGTAAAGATTCCACTCTGGATCTACGTGGCACTTGTGCTTTCAGAATCATCCCTCCACAACAAAATCATTCTCTCCATTCAGTAATTGGATATTCTGCATTTTTTTGAACAATCTGATGACAGTTTGTGCACTGATAGCATTCCATGATATGATGATGAAACCACACAGAACAGCAAGCAGGGCAGCACGCATATTTCCACTCTTTGTGAAGGTTTTTTCTCCGTCAACCACCCACCTGTTCCATTCGGTGTGAACATCATCCTTGAAAGGTTTGCTGAAACACACATCTGAAGGTTCAACTACGGATGTTGGAAACCATGAAATAGCTGCAATGTGGGTGTGATTACTTTGCAGGCACATCTTGATCTCATCGGTTTTATTAGATTTGAACATGCCCCACACAAATAAGCTGCATTCTTCATGCAGGGCACTGTGGTGCCTATTCCACACATTAGTGATGCACAACCTCAAACTCCATCCTCAACCATCCAGTCGTCGGCATGGACAAGCACAAAACTCCTGCAGGGAATCTGATTTTTGAAATGCTTTTACGTTTGCAAATTACCATAGGCTTTAATTTCGCACTGTCGGCCATGAATCTTCTCTTCTCATGACCTGAGGTTTTCACTAGAACTGTTTTCAAACCTTTATGTGCCACAGTTCAGTTGCTGGGCATATCAAAATTCATGGGTGTTTCATCCATGGTGCTTATGTGGCACTTGATATGTTGCTTGTGTTTTTTGCCTCTGTCTGATGATGAATTGCTGAAAACTGGTAACTTTGGCAAAAATTTTGGCGAAGTCTTTTGGCAAACTCTGAGCAATCTTGGTCTTCTGCCTCAACACTAGGCATGTTCGTTCCATAAAGCAGGTACAACAACTAGCTGTTGCTCTGAAATCTTTGCTACACTCAAGGTGTGATTTGGCCCACTGTATTTTTTGATTTTTCACTGCATTTCTGGTGATGAAACCATTCTGATGATTTTCAAGGACCCATTCCGATACCTGCTTGTAACGATCTGGTCAGTGGCTGGTCCCTGTTCTCATGGTACATTTCATCTTGCGCACCTTCTTCAGGGCAGATTCCTTCCTCTTCCACTCTCGCACCAGTTTCTCACTAACACCGAATTCCCTCGCTGCAGCACAGTTACTTGACAAGTTAGCCAAGGTTACGACTTATAGCTTGAAGCCAGCTTTGTACTTCAATTGTTCTGTTGGAAGATGCACTTCTCTTCAGTGTTCATCACGCGGAGTCGACTCTGTGTGGATTCATCTTAAACTCCCGCACATCTTTGCAACACAGCCTGTATTTCCTGCTTGATCCCTTGCTTCCAGTTAAAAGGTCAGTAAAACATGCATTTGTGGGATGAAAATTGAGGCTGACAACTAATATGAGTAAAGCATATTGTGGCTAAAAAGTGCGGTAGGTGGGGGGAAGTCGACTAATACGTCAAGTATATACAAAGACACAATTTTTGATGCTGGGGAAACGGGACCGTCTTATATGCCAGGTTGAATTATACACTGTGATATTTACGAAGTGGAACAGGCAAAACCTAGTGCCAAGTCACCTGTGGAATAACAAGTAGCAGAGTGAGCAAACAACTTCCAAAAGGTTATAATAGTGACAACTTCCATGCGATCCCCATTTGGAGATTTATGATTCAGCATCACAATAGGACTTTGCTTCATGCATATGTTGATGAAATTAATTACCAGCTGCACAGCTGACAGATCTCCCAGTTCTCGGAATCCACTAGCAGATAGCACAACACCATAAAGGATGTGTTTACATGGGAGTTTCACATATAATTCCAGAACCAAGAAAACTCAAATTGCAACCACTTCCAGCCAGTCTAATTAAGAATTATCAGGAAATTGTCTGAGCGCGGAATGACCGTTGACCAATGAGGTCCATCAATAAGACGATCTTCTATTATTTTAACAGGTAATTAATTACCTGCTTATTTTAAATGGGTTAATGGCTGTTTCAAAATAATGGATGGAGGAATTTTATAGAAACTATTTTAAGCATCTTCAATTAATTCTGCAACTTCAATCCTCATTTTCCTGATTACCAATAGATATTTAAATAACGTTATATTTGTATTTCAAAGTATCTATCTGGTTTTCCTTCTTGCCACTTAAATTATATGAATGGTTGATTACAGAAATGCTGGTAGCAGAATTCCAATGATGATTATTCTGTTGCAAAAGATTTAAAAAATTCTGGTTTTAAGTCACTCAGTTGACTGGAAATACTCATTATTAGTCACATAGGATCACAGGCAGATTATCAAAATCCTTAAAATCAAAAGTTTCCCTGCATTTACAAACTGCCTTTCAGTTAACACTTTGTATCTCAGTGAAAACTGCAGATAAATAAATATTAATGAATACAATTTCTACTACAATTAGTAAACTGTACATGATGTAACAATGGGCTTTAACTATGGTTGAAGCATACATTTCTGTATTTTTTTATATGTATAGTTTGAAATTATTTTTATTGTGAGGTGTGGCCATGAACCAAAACCAGTTGATGTGAAACGTTCTTAACTCCATAAAGATATTTTCATATTATTGAATGTTGTCAAAAGGTGTGCTGCTTTCCCTCAGTCAGTGATACTCCATGTCATGAACACCCCACAATCAGGGAGCTGGTAGTATAAAACCATGAACACTGAAGGAATTGCATATTTTCATTGGATCTCTACATTACACATGCATAGCGACATCCAACTTAATAGATGCTAAAGCGTGCCACGTGCTAGGAGGTCTCTTCATGATCTCAAACTTTTACTCAGCGTAAAGTAGAACAATAACAGAAGTAATTTTATGATTAGTTTATGAGCGGTGGAAAGGAAGACCCAGAGGCAGCCAGGATCAGTAGGAGAGCTGTCCAGTCTGTCTCTCCCATAGCAGCCACTGTCTGACAGAAATCATAGTGTGACATCACAGGAAAACAGATAAGTGGTTGGCTGGTGGATATTTTACTTGTTTATCTTTAAAACTCATCCCTTGACTCACTTTCGGAGAACAGAGAACTGGACCTGTGGGAGACACCACTACTTGGGAGTGGACAAAAGAGAGGACGAGGCTCGGGGCCTTTGCTTACCTTCGGGGAGCAGAGAGAACCAGAGCTGACCTACTCGGGAACTAGCTGAGTTTCAAAAAAAAATCAGTGTGACATTACAGGAAAACTGTAAGCTCATTTATTGCCGAGAAACTGCTTTAAATAGCTGAAAATTAGAAAAATGTATTATTTTAAAAGAAGTAGCTACTTACATTTAAGAAAAAAACACAAGCAAGAGGGGAGTAAAGTTAAATCAAGGCCAAGTAAAATAAAGTAATATAAGTAAACCAAAATAAAATAAAATAAAGTTAATGTAAGTGAAGTAAAGTTTAGAGTTAGCAGGGCAGCTCAGTTGTGTGGAATACACATTGTGTAGTATGTGGGAAGTCGTGATGCTACCAGTGATCTAGACGACCACATTTGCAGGAAGTGTCACCAGCTGCAAAAACCTGAACTCCGGGTTTCAGAGCTCGGGCGGCAGCTGGAGTCCCTGTGGCGCATATGCGAGGCTGAGAGCTATGTGGATAGCACGTTCAGAGAGACGGTCACACTGCAGCTTAGGAGCAGAAAGGCCAGACAGTCCAAGAGAACCAGGCAGGCAGGGCAGGAGTCCCCTGGGGTCCCGCTTGCTGATTGGTTTTCCACTTTAAATACTGGCGAGGGCGTGGGTTCCTTGGAGAAGTGCAGTCAGAGCCAAGTTCATGGCACCACAGGTGGCTCACCTGTACAGAAGGGGGGGAATAAGAAAGGATGAGCAGTAGTAATAGGGGGTTCGTTAGGGGAACAGACGGGCATTTCTGTAGCTGTAGACATGACTCCAGGATGTTGCTTCCTTGATGCCAGGGTCAAGGATATCACGGAGCGGCTTTAGGACATTCATCTGGTGAGGGTGAACAGCCAGAGGTCGTGGTCCAAATTGGTACCAATGACTTTGGTAGAAAAAGGGATGAAGTCCTGAAAGTAGGTTTTAGGGAGCTTGGAAGGAGATTGAAAAACAGGACCTCTAAAGTAGTAATCTCAAAAATCTGATGCCCTTCCTCCTACACCAGCTGTCCAGCCACATGCCAGTTAGCATAGAAATAGGAGAATTGAGCTATTGAACATGTGGCTGGAAAGCTGGTGTAGGAGGGAGGGCATCAGATTTCTGAGGCACTGGGATCTGTTCTGGGGAAGGTGGGATCTGTACAAGCTGGACTGTCTACACTTGAACAGGACTAGGACAAATATCCTTGTGGGAAAGTTTGCTAGAGCTGTTGAGGAGAGTTGAAACTAGATTGGCAGGGGGATGGGAAGTTGAGGGCAGATTCAGATAGGACAAATTCAGAGCAGGGAATGGGGGGCAGAAAATTAGAGAGTGACTCTGAAAGACATATGAACATAAGAAATACTCCTGTTCCTAAGAAAAGGAACAGTAGTAGACCATTCGGCCCCTTGAGCCTGCTTTGCCATTCGAGAAGATCATGGCTGATTATCTTGTGTTTTGATTTCCACATTCCCATCTAACCCCAATAACCTTTGATTCCCTTACCTAACAAGAATCTATCTACCTCTGCCTTAAAAATATTCAATGACCCCGCCTCCACCACCTTCTGAGGCAGAGAATTCCAAAGTTGCACAACCCTCAGAGAGAAAATTTTTTGCCTCATCTCTGTCCTAAAAGGGCGACCCCTAATTTTAAAACAGTGCCCCCTACTTCGGGACTCACCCACAAGAGGAAACATCCTTTCAACATCCACCCTGTCAAGGCCGTTCAGGACCTTATACACTTCAATCAAATCACCCCTCACTCTTCTAAACTCCAGTGGATACAAGCCCAGTCTGTCCAACCTTTCCTCATAAGACCTCCCATTCATTCCAGGTATCAATCTAGTAAACCTCCTTTGAACTGCCTCCAATGCATTTACAAACTACGTTAAATAAGGAGACCAAAACTGCACAACGTATTCGAGGTGTGGTCTCACCAATGCCCTGTATAACTGAAGCATAGTATCCTTACTTTAATGTTCAATCCCTCTTGTAATAAAGGATAACATTCCATTAGCCTTTTTAATTACTTGCTGTACCTGCATACTAACTTGTTGTGACTCATGTACTAGAACATCTAGATCCCTCTGCACCTCAGAATTATGCAGCCGTTCTCCATTTAACTAGTACTTTGCTTTTTTATTCTTCCTGCCTAAGTGAACAACTTTACATTTTCCCACATTAAACTCCATTTGCCAGATCTTTGCCCACTCACTCAACATATCGATATCCATCTGCAACCTCCTCATGTCCTCTTCACAACATACTTTCCTACCTATCTTTGTGTCATCTGCAAATTTAGCCACCATGTCTTCAGGCCCCAGTACAGACCCCTGTGGACGCCACTCGTCATATCCTGCCAATCAGAAAAAAACCCATTTATGCATACGCTCTGCTTTCTGCCAGCCAGCCAATCTTCTATCCATGCTAATATATTACCCACTACAGCATGTGCTTTTATTTTCTGTAATAATCTTTGATGTGGCACCTTATCAAATTCCTTCTGGAAATCCAAGTACAGTACGTCTACAGGCTCCATTTTATCCACTGTGCATGTTACTCCTTCAAAAAGCTCTAATAAATTGGTTAAACATGATTTTCGTTTCATAAAACTATGCTGATTCTTCCCAAATGCCTCGAGCCTAAGTGCCCAGCTATAACCTCCTTAATGATCGACTCTAATAACTTCCCCGCAACAGACATCCAGCTAACTGGCCTATAGTTTATTGTTTTCTGCCTTCCTCCCTTCTTGAATAGAGGCGTTATATTTGCCTCTTTCTAATCTGATGGAAACTTTCCAGAATCTAGCGAATTTTGGAAAATTAACACCAGTGCATCAACTACCTCATTAGCCACCTCTTTTAAGGCCTTAGGATGCAGTCCATCTGGACCCGAAGAATTGCCAGCCTGCAGCTCCATCAATTTGCTCAGTACCATTTCCCCAGTGATTTCAATTTCACCCAGTTCCTTCCTCCCATTCGCCTCCTGATTTACAGCTATTACTGGAATGTTTTTTGTATCCTCTATAGTGAACACAGAAGCAAAATATTTGTTCATTTCTTCTGCCATTTCATTATTATCTATTAACTCCCCACTGTCACTCTCTAGAGGACCATCACTCACTTTACTTACTCTTTTCCTTTTTAAGTACCAGTAGAAACTCTTGCTATACATTTTTTACATTTCTAGCTAGCTTCCTCATACTCTAATTTCTTTCTCCTGATTAACTTTTTCATCATTCTCTGTTCTTTATATTCTGTCCGATCATCTGTCCTGCCACTCATCTTTGTGGAGTTGTATGTTTTTCCTTAAGTTTGATGCTTTCCTTAACATTTCTAGTTAACCAGGGATGGTGGGTCCTCCCCTTAGAATTTTTCTTTATCGTAGGAACGTACTTATTCTGAATACTCTGATTTATCCCCTTAAATGTCTGCCACTGCTTCTCTATTGACCTATCCTCCAGCCTAATTTCCCAGCTCACTTCAACTAGCTCAGCTTTCATCTCCACATAGTTGCCTTTATTTAAGTTTAAGATACTAATCTTAGACCCATTCTTCTCCCTTTCAAACTGGATGTAAAATTCAATCATATTGTGGTCACTGCTACCTAGTGGTGCCTTTACTCTGAGGTCATTAATTAATCCTGTCACGTTACACAATACCAAATCTAATATAACCTGCTCTCTGGTTGGTTCCAGAACATGCTGCTCCAAGAAACTCTCTCCAAAGCATTCTAAGAACTCATCATCCAGGCTACAACTGCCAATCTGATTTTTCCAGTTTATGTGTAGGTTAAAATCACATAAGGTGGTAAATAAAGCATATGCTTTCCATTATTGGATGAGATATAGAATACAAAAGCAGGGATGTAGTGCTGGAACTGTATAAAATGCTGGTTAGGCTACAGCTGTAATTTTGTGTACAGTTCTGGTCGCCACATTATAGGAAGGACATAATTGCTGTGGAGAGAGTACAGAGGAGATTTACAAAAATGTTGCCAGGGCTTGGAAATTGCAGCTATGAGGAAAGATGGGATAGGCTAGGGTTGTTTTCCTTAGAACAGAGGAGGCTGAAGGATAATTTAATTGAGGTGTACAAAATTATGAGGGACCTAGATAGAGTCCACAGGAAAGACCGGTTTCCCCTTGTGGTGAGGTCAATTACCAGGGGGCATTGATTTAAGGTGATTAGTAGATGGATTAGAGGGGACATGAGGAAAAGCTTCATCACCCAGAGGCTGGTGGGTGTCGGAATTCACTGCCTGGTTTGGTGGCGCAGGTGGAAACTCTTAAGTCATTTACAAGGTACTTGGATCTACACCTGAAGTCCCTGCAAGGTTACAGACAAGGTGCTGGAAGATGGGATTAGAATGGGCAGCTAGTTTTTTTTTCTTTTTCAGCCGGCACAGACACAATGGACTGAATGGCCTATTTCTGTGCCATAACCTTTCTATGGTTCAATGATTTAAACTTATATGACACACAGCAGTGTAAGTAAAGTTTATATGAACTACAGTTCTACTCACATCTTACTGTACATGCTCTGGAGATGATTAAATAACTTATTTAATCTTTTCTTTTTAAACAGGCTTTTAAAAAAAAAATCAATAGCCTTTCAACTACTCTGAAATCACACTCCATTATGGTGCAGAAAACCTGGACAACATTTTCTTCATGACACTGACATCGCATAAACTAATGTAAAAGCATTAACTGTACTGTGAATAATGTGTACCCTGCAAAAGCCAGATTTCAGTCACATGCTAAGTATTTCAGATCATTTTCTCATATGTTACTACTATCCTTTCAAATTGCAGTGCACTTCATGTCAACCAGCAGGTAAACCACTGTGCTGAAATCCCTCAAGAGAAGACCTTATTCAAACAGCTGCCAACTGAAAATGTGAGATTCAGTTTGGCAAGGGCACAACCCTGACACATTTGGCTTTAATTGCCTGATTGTTGTCTCTAAGGCACTCCTGGTTGACAATGCGATGAAAGTAATGCAGAATAACAGAAAAAAAAGATAGATAGCCAGAACATGAGGTATCTATGGAGGGCTGGAAATGCTCTCATCTATTTATTTACTTTTTATTCATTAAAACTGCAGATGGAAAACAGATGATGCTTCACCGTACAGAAAAATTAAACTATTGTACAGACACCAAGTCCATACTTAATGTTATGTTTTTTTGCTCATCAGCTGTCAAAGAAGCAGATGCTTCTTCCAATCATTTATCAATTGTCTAAAAGTACTATTGTTACCATCAACACCATTTAGAAAGTAAAATGTTATCAAAAACCCACAGAAACATCTTTTAATTCTTGTTGATATTTTTCAATATTTTTGCTGAAACTCTAAACACTGATGACAACATTGCGAGTGTTGTAGTTTGAACTACCTTCCAATACTTCCGACACCGTTACTGTAAAAGGTGGTTTCCATAAACTAGCCCACGGGCAGGATCTTCCGGTTGGCAAGCGGGGGCGGGGCTCACTCGCCGACACGCAAAATGACACGGGATGATGTCGGGTGTAACTCCAGACGTCACCCCGCGTCATTTCCATTTTCAGGTCGGAAGGGGCGCAGCTGAGTCAGCTGCGTTCCCGCCGACCTGTCAACGGCCTATTGAGGCCATCGAAAAACTAATTAAGGTAATTAATTGACCTGCCTGTCCAACCTTGAGGTTTCATGAGGGAATTTAAATTTTTATCAAATCTTTCAATAAAAGTTATGGACATGTCCCAATTCATGTGACAGTGTCACATGAGGGAACATGTCAGGGAAATCTTTTAAATCAGTTCTATTAAAAATTTTAATTCCGAGCCGATCTCCCTGAGGCAGCACTTAGCCTCAGGGAAATCTGTGCACTCTTTCATATGCATGTGCGAAAGGGTGCACTCCCAGCTGAGGGAATGCCCCTCCTCCGCCCGCACAGCGCTTCCTGGCGGACATCATGCTGGACGGGCCAATTAAGGCCCGCCCACGTAAAATAGTGATGCGCCCCCAATCAGGGGCACCAATCGGTGGCGCGCCCACCCATGACCGGGCCTGCACTTCCACCCCCCCCATAGGGGGGAAATTTTTCCCCATGCCTTTTATGACCAAAACTTGAACTTTGTGTGTACAGTGACAGGGATGTAGCTTACCATGGCATTAGTATCTAATTAGTTATATCCAAACAGTACAGATTCCACTCACAACATACTCTTCATCTCCCAGATAGGCAGAAAATTACTATAGTTAATGGACTGCAAAGAGCAGTTTTTTTTAATCTCTACCACCTTTACCACAAATAAAGCAGATGAATTGAGGGCCTTGAGTAACACATGGGAATATGATATTGTTGCTATCACAGAGAGATGGTTGAGAGAAGGGCAGGACTGGCAGCTCAATATTCTAGGGTATAGAATCTTCAGGCATGACAGGGTGTTTGGTTGGGGGGTGGTATAAAAGAGGAGGTGGCATTGCACTATTGATCAAGGAGTCAGTTACTGTAGTAAGGGAGATGGTATCTTATCAGGTTCCGCAAATGAGGCCATATGGGTAGAACTTAAAAACAAAAAAGGCAATCACTTTGCTGCGAGTGTACTATAGGTCTCCAAACGGTCAGGGGGAGATAGGGGAACAGATACGTAGGCATATCTTAGAAGTGTAAAAATAATAGGGTAATAATAGTAGAGGATTTCAACTTCCCCAATATTAACTGGGATAGTCTTAGTGTGAAAGGCTTAGAGGGGGTGGAATTCTTAAAGTGCATCCAGCAAGTATAAGTCCAACAAGAGAAGGGGCGGTGCTGGACCTAATCTTAGGGAATGAAGCCGGGCAAGTGGTAGCAGTGTCAGTGTGGAAGCATTTCGGGGATAGTAACCATAACTCTGTAAGAATTAAGGTAGTTATGGAAAAGGACAAAGATGGACCAGAAATAAAGGCCCTGAATTGGGGGAAGGCCAATTTCAATATGATAAGGCAGGATCTGGCCAAAGTGGACTGGGAGCAGCTACTTGTAGGAAAGTATACATCAGACCAGTGGGAGTCATTCAAAAAGGAAATAGTGAGAGTTTAGGGCCAACACCTTAAAGGTGAAGGGTAGGCCTAGAAATCCAGGGAACCCTGGATGTCAAGGGATATAGAGAATTGGATAAGGAAAAAAAGGGAGTCTTATGGCAGATACAAAGGGCTGAAAACAGCAGAAGCCCTCAAGGGGTATAGGGGGAGTACTTAAAAAAGTAATTAGGAAGGCTGAGAGGGGGCATAAAAAAACACTGGCAGGTAAGGTAACGGAAAATCCCAAGACATTTTATAAATGTATTAAGGGCAAGAGGATAACCAGGGAAAGTGTAGGACCCATTAGGGACCAAAGTGGCAATCTATACGTGGAGCCGGAGGATGTAGGTGAGGTTTTAAATGATTACTTTTCATCTGTGTTCACTATGGAGAAGGACGATGTAGGTATAGAAATCAGGGAGGGGGACCTGATAGAGGTATACAAAATTATGAGGGGCATAGATAGGGCAGATAGGAAGAAAATTTTCCCTTCACGGAGGTGTCAATAACCAGGATGATAGAAGTAGGAACCCTCACAACATTTAAGAAATATTTTGATGAGCACTTGAAACATCATAGCATACAGGGCTATGGGTCAAGTGTTGAAAAATGGGGTTAGAATAGATAGATGCTTGATGGCTGGCATGGAGATGGGCCAAAGGGCCTGTTTCTGTGCTGTATAGCATGACTCTATGGTATTAGGCATCACCTGGGCAGAGGACAGAGCGGAAAGACAGGTGCAAATGTTGGAAGCACCAGTTACAAAGTTAGCTGATTCTTAAAACCTTCTAAAATCTTTTGAGGGTTTCTTTAAAATAAAATGTAAATGGATAATCTTGCATTCACAAAAATTTGTGACCTTATATTGTTGAATAATCTGCTGCTCAAGCTGTAGTCTCCACTACACTGGGGATACTAAATTAAGATTAGGCAAGTACTTTGCCAATCATCTCCCTTTTTTCTGCCACCCCAATCTCCTGTCACCTGCCACTTCAATTCCTAGTATCATTCCTATTCCTGCTTGATCTATCTACCTTCTGTACTGTTGCAATGAAGCTCAAAACAAGCTGGAGAAACATAACCTTACCCTTATTTTAAGCACTTTGCAGCTCTCTTCTCAGTATCAGCCATAGCACAGTATGTAGCACTCTCACCTCTGAATCACAAGATTCTTGTCTCACTCCAGGACTTGAGCACAAATATCAAAGTTGACAGTCCAATGCAGTACTCAGGGTGTGCTGCACTGTTGGAGGTGCCACTTTTTGGATGCGGCATTAAACCTAGGCCCCATCTGTCTGCTTGAGTGGATGTAAATGATCCCATAACACTATTTCAAAGCGCAGGGGAGTCCTGGCCAATATTTATCCCTCAATCAACATCATGAAAAAAAAAACGATTTAGTCATTGTCCTGTTGCTGTTTGAGAGAGCTTGCTGCCCACATATTGGCTACTATATTTCCTACATTACAACAATGACTACACTTCAAAAGTACTTCATTTGCTGTAAAGCACTTTTGAGATGTCCGGTGGTCGTGAAAAGCGCTCTATAAATTCAAGATGATCTTTGCTCTTAACAGTACTTTTAATAAGTTCTGCCAAAAACTAAAACTGAAACTTAAAGCAGAGAACACTTAGTAACAAAAATATATCTGTATGGATGGGAACTCCCTGTGGGAGATTGCATGCCCAGCCTCAACCTTTTTTTGCCTTCCTCTCTGGCTGCTGGAACCTGCTAGTTTCTCCTGTTACAATTTCAGACTTGACCTGAACTATCCCACCAGCAGTTCAGTTATAAATGTGATTAAATTTCATGAGCATCTTTCTTCCTGTAACTGTTTCTCTGCTTGTCCCCTATTCTCTGTTTCCCACTGTTTCTACATCCCTCTCTGTATGTCTTTCATTTTCTTTCACTGTCAGCTTGAACTTTATCTCAACATTATTTTTTTATTCTTTCTCCCTATTATCTATGTCCTATTCTGTAAATTTGCCACTCTATTTGCCTCCCATGCACCTCTTTTTTCCTTTGTGTGACACTGTTTCTGTGTTTATGTCTTTCTTTCTATCATTATTTTCTTTTCATCTTGCCTCCCACAAAGGTCTAGTTTGGGCCACTACCCTTAGATACTGAAAGAAATCATCTCAATTCCCGCCTCACAGATATTTGGTTGATCCTCAACCTTACTTCATGAAAATCCAACCACCCCCCGCCCCACCCCAAACACTTTCACTGAATTACTGACCAGGAGACTTTTATAATATCATCACAGGAAGGGACCAGGGGATTTAGGGGGTCTGGAACAAATGTTTTGCAAGTAAGAGGAAACTGGGAACTGAGGCTATGGATGAGAGGGAGCAGCTAGCTGAGGCATAGAAGGGAATTCAGTTCTATAACATACCTGTGGTCCCTGAAAAACAGACAACTTTAATCATGCGTTTTAGCTCTAAAAATACAATTCATTACAGAAATGTGCCACTTATTAAAATTTCACAATCTTCTAAAGGCAGATATAATTAAATTAGAAATGAGATATATCTGAAAGAGTTGCAGTATCATCATTATATTGCTAGCCATTTGACTTCAAACACAATGATTATGTTGAGTTGATTAAATGTCCTGTGAGGGGTTAGAAAGATACTTGGATGGAATTCTAATTATTTAAATACTTCAATCACATTAATGAAGAAGAATTAATAAAATCATCATGGCTTCATGAAGCAACAATGAAGACAGCTAAAAGATGGATACCAAATTGATTTTCTAACAATAATTTTAAATTTAGGAGTTCATTAAATGCTGTTGTGCCAGCCAAATTACTATATCAACACCAGATGGCATTGATTTGTTAATAAACTAATTTTTTTAGTACCTTAAATAATCAAGAATCAGGCATCATATTTTTTTTTTACAAAGCTACATCAGTTTGCACTCTCCATTCTTATTTATCTTGCCTCCAATTTATAGCTCCAGTAATAATGCTTTTTCTTGACACCCATTCAAATCCTGTCTGCTCAATTCCTTTCTTCTCAGTCCAGACTGAAGGCCCTGGTTTCTTGCTTATTACCTGAAATTGGTCAAGGGTCAGAAAGCTTCACTGAAGCATCAACCTGCAACCAGTGCTATTAGAGGATCTGCAAATCAGACTGAAAGTGTAGTAGGGCTTGCGGTCAGGAGGAAACAAAGGCAGAATCCAGATTTGAATTGTGGCCCAAAAGGGAATACTTTGGAGGTAGTGTTTGTAGAATAACAGAATAGACAGCACAGAAACAGGACAGTCAGCCCAACCAATCCATGCTGGTGTTTATGGTCCACTCAAACCACCTCCAATGCTTCCTCATCTAACTCTATTTGCATTAGCCTCTATTCCTTTCTCCTTGATACTCTTATCTGGCTCCCTTGAAAATACATTATACAATTAGCCTCAATTATTCCCTGTAGTAGCAGGTTCCATAGGCTCTTAGAAGAGGTTTTTTGTCAATTCCCTATTTGACTTCTTAATTACCATGTTATATTGACGATCTCTAGTTTAGCTAGAGTGAAAACTCATCTACGTCTACTTTAAAATTACGAAAGGTTTTGACAAAGACATCAATTCGGTTACCCCTCAGCCTTGCCTTTTCAAGAAACAAAGAGATGCAGCCTGTTCATTCTCCTGATAGGTCTAACCTTGTAGTTCTGCTTTCATTCTTGTAAATCTATTTTGTAGCCTTTCCACTGCCTCTGCATGCTTTTTGTATTATAGCAGCCAAAACTGTACTCCAAGTGTGGTCTAACCAAGATCTGATACAAGTTTAGCATAACTTCTCTACTTCAACTCTATCCCTTTAGAAATGAACCCTAATGTTTGATTTGATTTTGTTGTGACCTTTTGACCTGCTTCACCTTTCGTACTCCCAGATTCATTTGTTCCTTTATGCAATTTAGTTTCTTATTTTCAAAGTAATACGTTACCTCCTTATTTTTCTGAGCGAAATGTAATACCTCACATTTATGTTGAAATTATTTGCCAATTATATGTCCATTCCGTCAGTTTATTAATGTCTACTTGTGGTGACAATCCCTCCCAATTTGGTCTCATCTGCAAATGTAGAAATTGTGTTCTTGATTGGAATGGTCAGAGAATGACCAAGGAGGAATGCCAAAAATAGCATGAGAGTCTGGAAATGAAATGACATAGAAGGTCAAGCTCCTTAGAGGGGACCAAGCCTGCAAAAGGACACGGTGCAACAAGACCCAGTAGATAAGGAGAGGCAGGAGACAGGGGAAGTATAGGAAACATTCGCAGGGATACAGGAATCAGTAAAATGCTAAAAGGGTATATTAATGAAATGGGAATAGGCAACTGTCACAATAGCTGAAATTAAATTGAACCTACCCATGCCCCCACCCACCCAAAATGTGACAAGTTGGTTTCTTGTATATTTTTAATGAGGAAAACACATGAATGTATTTTTCGAGGCTCAAAGACTGGATTTAGATGTTGATGTAGAGAATCAGTTTAAGCAGTCTAAAAAATTATTTTCCGTATTAGCAGGTCAACATGCATAGGTACATGTGCGAGGGTGTAGGTATCAATTACACTCATAGAGCCTTGTCAGGATATTTATAATGGCTAGACCCAACCATACATCAGTTGTTTCAGAAATTTCACAGTCTTGTGAACTACCTACATCTCAAACATCGGAAATTGAATGATATTCTCCTTTCCATTGTATAATGCACATAACGAAAATAGGGTTCAAATGTGTACAAAGTGGTAAATTTCGATCCTTATTAAACATAGTACATTTCCCAGAAAACATAAGTAAATACATGGAAAAGGTTTTCCTGATCTTTAACGAACTCTGAAAGGAATCTGCATGTGTGTATGTGTTTTAATTAACCATCATGTCAACCATAAAACCTCAATGACTGTAATTCTGACATTTTGTAAATATATTGCCTTCCTGATATTGGGCTTCAATCAAATGCTACTTGGTACTATTTTGATTTCTTTCGCTGTTCGGGATATCCTGACATGTGAGAGAAAGCTTAGATCACGCCTCTCTCATCAGATACACTGATATCAAGGGAGCATGTGGCTGTGATTGCTAGTTCAATGTTTTATGTCACACATTTAAAGATGTAATTACAATTGTTAGGGAATATATATAATATTCAGGTGAACCACAAATGAAGTCTTAATTGATTCATTTCCTAAAATATGACATTTTACAAAGTGAACCCATACCGCAAGTAAATTCAACAACTTGCGTTTATAAAGCAACTGTAGTGAACAATTGTGCTTCACAGGAGTTTTATCAATAAAAAATTGTCACTGAGCCATATAAATAGATATTAGGACAGGTGATGAAAGACTTGGTCAGGGAGATAGGTTTCATGGAGTGATTTAAAGGAGGAGGGAAGGGTAGAAAGGTGGAGGTAGATGAAGGCATGGCCACTAATGGTGGAGTGATTAAAATTGGGGATGCACAAGAGGTCAGAATTGGAGGAGCACAGAGATTACAGTGAGTTGCAGGCTGAAGGAGGTTACTGAGGTAGGGAGGGGTGAAGCCATAGAGAGATTTAAAAAGCGAGGTATTGCCCAACTGGGAACCATGTAGATTGGTGAGTACGGGGTGATCCAAATTTGATTACAGGCAGCATAATTTTGTATGAGCTAAGTTTACAAAGAGTGCAAGGTGAGAGGGCCAGCCAGGAGAACATGAAATAGTTGAGTAGGGAGGCCACAAAGGGTTTTGATGATGGTTTTAGCAACAGATAAGCTGAGGCAGGAGAAAAGACGGGCAATATTATTTAGGTGGAAATTGGTGGTTTGGTGATGGAGAAAATATGGGGACAGAATCATAGATAAAATCTGAGTAAATTATTTTACATTTGTATTGTGCCGTATTGCCACAGTTGTAATGCAAAGCAATTCAACATCCAATTTGGACACAAAGTCCCACAACAATGACAAGTAGTTATATTTATAGAGCACCTTTAACATAATGAAATGTCTCAAGGTGCTTCATAGGAGCATTATAAAACAAACTATGACACTAAGCCGCATATGGGGACATCAAGTCAGATGACCAAAAGCTTGGTCAAAGAAGGAGGTTGTAAGGAGTGTTTTAAAAAAGGAAATTGATGTCGAGGGGCAGAGAAGTGTAGGGAAGGTATTCAAGAGTTTAGGGCCTAGGCAACTAAAGTCATGGCCGCCAGTGATGGAGCAATTAAAATTGGGGATAGATAAGAGGCCAGAATTAGAGGAGTACAGATATTTCAGAGGGTTGTTAGGCTGGAGGAAATTACAGAGATACGGAGTGACAAGGCCATGAAGGGGTTCGAAAACAAGGATGAGGATTTGAACGTCAAGATATTGTTTGACAGGAGCCAATGTAGGTCAGCAAACACAGGGGTGATAGGAGAACAGGGTTACTGTGAGTTAAGACATGGGCAATAGAGTTTTGGATTACCTCAATTTTATGGAGGGTAGCCTGTGGGAGACTAGCCACAAGCAGGGCTCGGGAGAGGGGGTGCTAAAAACCAGGGCCCATGCTCTGGGGGGCCTGGGCTCATTGGCCAACTAGCCTGTCAATTGGATGCTCAGTGTCCAAAGCAGCCAACCTAGAGTGTAGACCATCCTGACTGACAGACTACTTGGCCAATGATTGCTGTTGATCTGAACAACAGCAATCATTGGTCTAGTAGGATACACCAGCTTCCCCAGTCCCTCCTTTCTTGCCTTGTGGAGTTTAGGTGTTGTTAGCTGCTGCTTTCTTCACTCTTCTTCAGACCTGGTAGGAGGCTGCTGAAGCACAAGGTAAAGGTAAAGCGCCTAGGATCTCTAATTAGTTTACCCCACAAGGCATTTGGCTTCCCAACCTCTCCTCATAGTCCTCCCTCGAGTCCATGGTGTCTGAGGCCTCTGGCCCTTCCAGATCTCTCCTTAGTCCCTCGATGATGGTGTGGCCTTGGGCTTTCCCCCTCCCGACTTCTCCTCCTTCTCTCTTGACGGTGTGTCAGCTCTGGCCCTTCCCAACACTCCTAAGTCCCTCCTGGTGTGGCCCAAGCCATGGCCTCCCAAGTGAGTGAGTAAGAGAGAGAGAGTGAGTGTGTGATTGTGAGTGTGAGAGTGAGTGTATGAGTGTGTGAATGTGAGTGACTGTGTCTGTGTAGGAAAGAGACAGAGAGAATACCCTGAGACTGGGACTGAGCCGGACACATGTGTGCACAGAGGTTGCTCAGTGCAGGGGGGGACACCCTCCCCAAAAACCTATCCATACAGCGGGCTGGGATATGAAGAAAACCCAGACTAAAAGGCAGCCTGCTTCCGACCCCCACTTTTGTATGAATTCCGTTGAGTCCAGCTTGGAGTGTGTGCCACCAGAGGTAAACTCAAGGTCCATTTAGTTGATCCCAATGCCTTTGCTCAGCTCTGTTCTCCTCCCTCTTCGCTGGTAATCAAGACTTGGTCTGTGTCTCTCCAGCTCTGCTTCTTAAGTGAAAAGGCAAAAAATATTTTACTAGTTAGCTCAGACACTTGGCACTTTTTAAATGGTCATTTTTATTAATTGTTAAACATATGAGTAATTATCAATTTATTGCTTTGACATTGATTTTTTTTGCTCATAATTTATGCTTCTTCATTTTTAAAAAATTTGTTCATGTGGTAATTTATTACCTTCTATGCAGAGGGCATTCAGAGTCAACCATATTGTTGTGGGTCTGGAGTCACATGCAGGCCAGGACAGCAGATTTCCTTCCCTAAATGGCATTAGTGAACCAGATGGGGTTTTTTTTAACAATAATCGACAATGGTTTCATGGTCATCATTAGACTTTTAACTCCAGATATTTATTGAATTCAAATTCCACCATCTGTCGAAGGATTTGAACCCAAACTTCCAGAACGCTACCCTAGTAATCTCTAGATTACTGGTCCAGCAACAGTACCACTACACCATCACCTCCCCATATCTTAACTTTTTAGAAATTCATGCTTAATGCTGTGCTAAACCAAATCTCAGGCAGGGTCACAGAAACAGGAGAAGTACCATTGTCCATGATTTCTCTCTCTGGCCCTGGCCACGAGTGTACTGGAATAGTCTAACAGTAATGAGGTAAACAAATAATCTAGCTCAGTGATTTTAACCGAGGCATAAGTGTTCGCCGCGAAACTGAAAACGCTCTGCTGGTCTTTTTCAAATAATGCCATGGATCTTTTAAGCTCACCTGAGAAGAAAGTCAAGACATCAGTTTTAATTCTTACCCAAAAGATGACACCTATGGAAGAGCAGCAAAGCCTGGATTATGTTCTTAAATCGCAAGGATGGATACCATACTGAGCCAGAGGCAAGCTCGTGAGCCAGTTTAAATCAGTCTTACTCAAACATCACTAGTTTAGTCTGCCTGTGCCAGAACAATATTTTTGGGTTTTTAAAGAACATCACAAAGTAGTTCAACAAGACATAAAGGGGTCTGGCCCAGATGGATTGAAAGCAAAATTGATGAACAAAATAGCAAATGAACAACAGGAGACCTTCAAGGAGGAGATGGTTCAGGTATGGAGTAGACACGTCTCTAGGAGGGGGAAAAGAAAGCGCATCCAAAGCCACAGAGGCTAATATCAGACCGAAAAATGTTTATGACAATTCTAAGTTAATAAAAGAGAATATAACTGAATATAAAACGTACAGGGAAATCTGAAAAAAAGAAATAAAAGAGGCAATGAGAATATAAGAATCGTTTCAGAAAAGGCCAGAAATACTCAGCAGGTCAGCATCTTTGGAGAAAAACAGAGTTAATGTTTCAGTTTGATGACCCGATGAAGAGTCATAAAAATTATAGCAAGGGACCAAATTTTACATGCACCCCCAAAACTCTTAGTCGAGCAAAGTTTTCCTAGCTAAGTTGAGCTTGATTGCCTCCACAATCAAATTATATAGTGCCAAAATGGACAATTTAGTATCAAGTCTCAGAGACTATGCTCTGCAGTAAAGTTGCAGTACCGATAATTGACAACCATAAAAAATATATTTTGCCGAGGACCAAATATAGTTAATCATTTCTAAGAGGGAGCTTAGGAGTTTAACAAGATCAATTAGGTTATTTAATTTTATTTCAGGAAATTAGAAATCTCAAGATTAATTATAAATTATTAACAAAGTAATATATTGAACTGAAAATGTGTGCATTTACCATACTGTGAATTTGAATAAGTTGAGCGATTTCTAATGACGATGGAATTTACCATATCTAATCCTTAACTTACTTGCTTTAAGCACACACACCTTTTGGAAATCCTGCAATAGCAGAAATTTCTGTTCCATAAAACTGCTCTTTTATCTGGAAAATGGCAGATGCATGAAGAGCAGACGAGAGCTTCAATTACCCCATGGATAACAATGGACTTTGGTTGTAATGACAGGTTTGGGCAAGTTCATGGTGTTCATTATAACTGACAGATCACTATGTTTGAACCTGTCATATTCTGTTCTCTGATCTCATCAAAGTTCCTCTGATTTTATTAAAGATCGAAGAGAAGTACTTCAATACCAGCACGTTAATGGTCAGGAAGATTTTTCTGCAAATCTACTTAGAAGTATGAAAATTCTTTGTGCCCAACAGTTCAAACTTTGGAATTTTAATTTTGCATAGAAGTGCCAATGAGTGGAGTGCTTATATTTGAACATATAGCAATCCACTGGTATTAATTCAACAGTTCCCTCCACTCACCAGCACTTCAAGTATACACCCACTTAAAATCTGAAAACCTTGTTTCAAACAGCGTTTCAGTTTTGGTGTGAAGTTTCTGTAAAAATTACACAGCAACAGAGATTACAGAACAGACAGATCAGCCTTTATGTCACAAACAGGAAAACATGGTTTTTTTTTGTCAACAACGTATAATGATTGGAGGAAAATGTCAGTTAATTTGAATAACACAACCAATCCCCATTAATTATTGGAATCCAATTTGACTGCATAGTGACAATCGAATGATGTTTTGAGAAAGGAAAGAATGAACAGGCAAGCCAACTGATCTTGAAAAGTGATGATCATGAAGAGAGAATTACTTTCCAATTGGATAATGTACAATATCAATCTCCCCCAGTGACTTGGAAAGATCCTGGGCGCAAATCCAAAAAGTCAAGACAACTTTCACTTTCACCATCACAGGCAAATTAGCAGAACTTGATTATGTCTAAATCCAAAGGAATCAATTCATCAACTACTTTGAGAGCCTGGCTTTTAATCTGAAATTTTGCATGTGCCACTTTTCAAATGGACCAAGGCATCCTTGATCTGGATTTCTTCCCACATGGGTAAGTAGCGCTTCTGAATTGGACATCTTGGTACCTTCCAAACTGCTAAGAATGCAGCCATTCAATGCAGCTTCTTGAACTTGCTTTAATTCATCTAAATTTTGTATGTGATCTTAGTCATTAGATAAGATAACCACAATAACTCCAACTTACATTAGATTCAACTCTTATACTTTTGAGTGTAGAATCTCACAACCACAATATAGCATACCAAGCCAGATATTATAATAAAAATTTTGCGCAGAAAAATAATGGTGTATATTTATCTACAGCATTAGTAAGGACACACACATTGAGCAGGGAAAAAGAGTAGATGTTATCTGGGTCTGAATTTATACCCAAAGACTTGAAGTTACCTGATGTTATGATTGCAACCAATGTTATTCGCTGAGTAAGCCAAATCCCGGTCTTGCAGATCATAATTTTTTTTTGTATTTTGAAAACAAGGGGAAAACTCCTAACCCCAGTAACACTTCTTGGATTTTAAAATTAGTAGAATTATTAACAAGAAACAACAAAAAACTTAAGCACACAAGATTAAAATTACACAGTTAAAACACTCCTGCAAAACATTCCCCTAAAAACCTACTTGGTCAGAACACACAAATAAACTACTTGGCAACAGCTCCCTTATAGATTTTAACCATAAAAATCCAGGAATATTACCCAAGGCAAAAACTGCTGTCATTTTAGTAAAGAATAATACAACTTCTCACCCTCTTTCACTCAGCTGCAGGAATTCACCAAGGGGAGAATTTACTTCCCATCGGACAGGCCAGTTGGGAGTGGGCACAGAGCTGATCGCTGTCCACAATCAGCTACGCGCTGCCATTTTGCATAGGTAGGCCAATTAAGGCCCTCCCAGCGTGACGCGCACCCGGAAACACTTAGTGCTTCCTGTGCGGGCAGGAGGGAGAGTCAGGGCCTGCGCTCTTTCGCGTATGCGCACGAAACAGCACAGAAATCTCCCTGAGGCACGGAGCTGCCTGAAGGAAAATAACTTCAGTGTTAAACTTGCAATAAATAAAAAAATAAAAATATTCAGACATGTCCCCTCATGTGACAGTGATCTGGGACATGTTCATGAATTTTGATAAAACATTTTATTTAATTAATGAAACCTTCATGAAACCTCATCCTGCCCGTGGATGAGGTTTCATGAAAAATGCGAAGGCCGCCTGGGCCCTTTGCCTGCCCGCCAACCTTAAGGTTGGACAGGCAGCTTTCTCAATAGGGTTAATTATTTCAATAATGGCTTTAATAGGCCTTTGATGGTTCAGTGGGCGCGCAGCCGACTCTTGGTGCGCGCCCTCCAAACAGAAGATCAGAATGACACACTGTGACATCGGGACGCATGCCCGACGTCACTCCGTGTCATTTTACGCATCGGTAAGTGGGGCGTGGCCCTCCCCTACACGCCAAACAGAAGATTCTGGCCCAAAGCTTCTTCGACAGCACCTTCCAAACCCACGACCTTTACCATCTAGAAGGACAAGGGCAGCAGATGGATGGGAACACCGCCACCTGGAAGTACCCCTCCAAGTCACTCACCATCCTGACTTGGAAATATATCGCCGTTCCTTCACCGTCGTTGGGTCAAAATCCTGGAACTTCCTTCCTAACAGCACTATGGGTGTACCTACACCACATGGACTGCAGCGGTTCATGAAGGCAGCTCACCACCAGCTTCTCAAGGCTATTAGGGATGGGCAATAAATGCTGGCCTAGCCATTGAAGCCCACAAAGAATTTAAAAAAACGCCGTGAAATTCTGAAGGAAGTTCAGAAACAGGCTGTTTTCTGAAAACAAAGACTTTTCTGGCTTGAAACTGGATGGCTGCTTCAAATTCACAACGTTTCTCAGCACAGAACTGGTCTCAGGACATCTCCCCCACACAACCAACTCAACTCAACTGAACACCTTTCCCTAAATATCCTTTTCTCCTTTGATCTTAGACTCCATTGTTCTAAGCACCTCTTTGAACTCAATTTTTCCAAAATATAAAAATCTTTTGTGTCTTCCTACTGCCTCCACTTTCAGGTCAAATAAAATTTAATAACCTTCCCTTGTTTACTTTTGTAAAAGTCCCTTAAACTCCCTTGAAATTTAACAGCTGAAAAGTCAAGTTCCTACTTATAATGCAAATTTCAAATCCAACCTATTTACTCGTACATTCAACACCACCATAGCGTCTCATTACAAATGCATGTGTTTAGCTCCTTTTACCTTTTATCTCTCTGCTCCCACAGACAAGCTGTCTTAACTAACCTTCCCCCAGTTTAATTACACAAACACACACACACACACCCTTCTTTACAGAGTACCACCATATTCCCAAAAAATATTTTAAAAATCCATCTTCACACGTGGAGCAGGTGAGTGCAAACATCTTACCAATTTATCAAATGTTTTCCATTAAAGTAATTCAACAAATAACAGAGATTCAAGATCTGAATCACAAAGCCTTAGTATATCTCTCAAAACTCATGTAGTTCATTTAAATATTAACTAAATTGTCAGCAGAAGCTCAACAACCAACAGCTGCAGAAAATTGCATTTTTCAAGACTGCAAAAGATCTAAATGTGAATCTGTGTGCTGCAAAATTCATTCCAACATTGGATGAAATGTTATGTTTTTATTAAGACTGAATTCAATTCAAATCTACATACAAATCGGGAATGTAATCCTGTAGTGTTTACATGGTCTATCATGCATTTATTTTATACAATGTAAAACATTAAATGACAAGTCCATGAAGTAAATCTCCTATTGCACGGCAGATCATATAGTTATCTTCCTACGCAGGAGATCTTGAAACAAAATAAATTAGAAACACACGTATACTGCTGGTTTAAGGCTATTTCCTGGTTAAACTAATTTTAAGCAGTTAGTTGCTGAATGTAGGGTCAGCTAAATCATGCTCTATGCTGAAGGAAAGTGGAGCTGAACAGTGTCTAAAAATATATGTCATATTTAAAGACAGGGAAGTATCTACAGTACAACAGATTCTTGACGAACATTAAAAGGTGAAAACCTAAGTTTAAGACACGCTGACAGTCAAAAACCTTTTGAACTTTTACTTCACATCAGTTGCAATTATACTGCAAACTAGTGTCCAGCCTACTGGTAAACATAAAGGCCAGAGTTCTTCTGTCGGCGAGTTAGGGGTGCGTCTCGCTCGCCGACGTGAAAATGACGCGGGATGACGTTGGGAGGAACCCCCGACGTCATCCCACCCCATTTAAATATTCAGAAAGGCGGGCGGACAGCGAAATCAGCTGTCCGCCCGCCGACCTGTCAGTGGCTAATTGAGGCCATTGACAGGATAATTAACCCAATTAAAGGCCCTGCCCGTCCAACCTTAAGGCTGGTGGGCAGGCCAGGAGCCCCAGCGAGCTTCTGAAAAAACATGAAACCTCATCCACTGGTGGGATGAGGTTTCATGTCCGTTTTAAAAATCTTTAATAAACTTTATGTCATATTTATTAACATGTTCCATCTCGTGTGACATTGTCACATGAGGGGTCATGTTAATTTTTTTATTTTTCTATTTTTGAGGTTTTTTAAACTGTCGCCAATCTCCCTGAGAAAGCACTTAGTCTCAGGGAGCAGTGCGCTCTATTGCGCGCATGTGTGAAAGAGTGCACTTTGACAGTTGTGCCCCCCCACCGCACAGGAAGCGCATAGCACTTCCCGTCGGTTGGCCCACCCACTCAAAATGGCGGCGGGGCCCATTTCTGGGGCAGAGTTCGGCTGCCTGCCCGCCCGCCCACTAAATTCTGCCCAAAATCTAAAATGAAATGCTTGACTTTGTAAACTCAAGTTTCTTTGGTGCAGATCACATTGCTTATTTAAGAAGCAAAATGATCGGCTTCTGTGCATGTTATTGTGCCAATAGTAGTAATGGTTACATGGTTCTGTCAGCTAGTGACAATGGAGGAAAAACATCAAAAGCTTAGTTAACTGAACAGTGAGGACAACGTGGAACAGTGAAAGAAAAGCTAACGATAAGGCTTGTAATCTGATTGCTTTAAGATGTCACATGAACTGAAACATCTTGTTGAAGTAATCCATGTAGAACATCTTGAATTAAACCTTGAATGTTTCACTGGTTAAAATTGCATCAGTCATATCTCAACGTTTGCAAAGCATTTTTGGTTACTGTGCTGGCAACTGTAGTTACTGCAGTTATCACAAGAATACTTTGAAAAACTAAAACCTATTCTAAGGTCTACAGTGAACCAGCAAAAGGCTAGCTCTGGTTTCCTTTGAACGTGAACTAGGCTAGACAGTGAGCTTCAGCACACCAGAATCACTGGAAAACGCACCAAGAAAAGTTCAGAGCCATCGCTGAATTACTGATGAAACTGAAATGAAGTTAATACATTTTAGACATAGTATTGTTTATGGTTTGTGCTGGGTGCAGTATAAAACCCAAGTAATGGAGTGGAGGGTGGGGAAGGGAGCCTAAAATCTTACAGTTGGCTCTATGACTACTACCTCTGCTCACTGAAGTATAAAGCAATGTCAGTTCAAGAACTTCACTTCGAATCATATGCAATTTTGCTGCCATGCAAAACTAAAACCATAGATAAGTTATGGTGCAGAAAGAGGCCATTCAGCCCATCATGTCTGTGCTGGTCAGAAAAAGGTGAAACAGAATCTAGCCACTCATTTTAATTCCACTTTTCAGCACCTGGTCTGTAGCCTTGCAAGTTACAGCGCTTCAGATGCAGATCCAAGTACCTTGTAAATGATTTGAGCGTTTCAGCCTCAAACACCAATTCGGGCAGTGAATTCCACATGCCCATCACCCTCTTGGTGAAAAGGTTTTTCCTCATGTCCCCTCTAAGCCTGCTAACAATCATCTTAAATCTATGTCCTCTAGAAATTGACCCCTCAGCTAGGGGAACCAAGTTTTTACTGTCGACCCTATCTAGGCCCCTCATAGTTTTGTACACCTCAATTAGGTCACCCCTCACCCTCCTCTGTTCTAAGGAAAACAACCCTAGCCTATCTAATTTTTCCTCATGGCTGCAATTTTCAAGCCCTGGCAAGATTCTTGCAAATCTTCTCTGTATTCTCTCCAGAGCAATTATGTCCTTCCTGTAACATGGTGACCAGAACTGTACACAAAATTCCAGCTGTGGCCTAACCAGTGTTTCATACAATTCCATTATTACATCCCTGCTTTTGTATTCAATACGTCGCCTAGTAAAGGAAAGCATTCCATATGCTTTCTTTACCACCTTATTCACCTGCCCTGCCCACCTTCAGGGACCTGTGGACATGCACTGCAAGGTCTCACTTCCTCAACCCCTCTCAGTATCCTCCCATTTATTGAGTATTTCCTTGCTTTGTTTGCCCTCCCCAAGTGAATTACCTCACACTTCTCTGGATTGAATTCCATTTGCCACTTTTCTGCCCACTCAAGCAAACCATTGATATCATTCTGGAGACAACAGCTATCCTTTTCACCATCAACTACATGGCCAATTATTGTGTCATCTGCAAATTTCCCAATCATACCTCCCACATTTATATCCAAATCATTAATATATACAAGAAACAGCAAAGGCCCAACACTGAGCCCTGTGGAATACCACTGGAAATCGTTTTCTACTCGCAAAAGCGTCCATCGACCGTTACCCTTTGTTTCTTGTTGCTGAGCCAATTTTGGATCCAACTTGCCACTTTCCCCTGTATCCCATGGGATCTTCCTGACCAGTCTGCCATGTGGGATCTTGTCAAATGTCTTACTAAAATCCATGTAGACAACATCTACTACATGACCCTCATCAATCCTCCTTATTACTTCCCCCCAAAATTCTATTAAGTTAGCAAGTTACGATCTCCTAACAAAACCATGCTGACTATCCCTGATCAATCCGTGCCTTTCTAAGTGGCAGATTATCGTATGTCTCAGAATTGATTCCACTCATTTGCCCACCACTGAAGTCAGACTGACCAGTCTATAATTTTCTGACCTATGCCTTGCACACTTTTCAAATAAGGGTACAATATTTGCAGACCTCCAATCCTCTGGTACCTCGCCTGTATCTAGTGAGGATTTGAAAATGATCCTCAGAGCATCCATTATTTCTTCCATGGCTTCCTTTAACAGTCTGGGATACAATCCATCCGGCCCTGGTGACTTATCCACCTTCAAGGATGCCAATTCCCCCCAGTACTTCCTCTTTCACTATGCTTATTGTATCTAATGTTTCACACTCCTCCTTAACTAGAATGTCTGCATCATCCCTCTCCTTAGTGAAGACGGAGACAAAGTACTCATTGAGAATCCTGCCCACATCTTCAGCGTCAACGCACAAGTTACCATGTACATCCCTGATATGCCCTACATTTTCCTTAGTTCTTTTCTTGCTCTTAATTTACTGGTAAAACATCTTTGGGTTTTCTTTGATTTTATCTGCCAATAGATTTTTGTATCCTCTCTTTGCTTTCTTAATTTCCATTTTTACTTCACTCCTGTACTTTCTATACTCCTCTAGGCTTTCTACAGTATTAAGTCTTTTATGATTGTCATAAGCTTTCTTTTTCTGCTTCATTTTGGCTTGTATACTTTTTATCTACGCAAGATGTGTAGTATAACTAACTTTACATCAGTTACTTAATTTTGGTTCTGCTGTAAATTCACAAGACTAAAACAGGGATTGAGCGTTTAAATATAACAACCTAAACAAATAGTGAATGCATTAGTCACCTGGCATCATCTGTCCATTTTCCTCAAGCAAGCCCCATTGAAATACTAAGTAGAACAGGTAAGCACTGTATAGCCAGCTGAAGGCCCAGTAATCGGCAATTTCATAGATGCCAATGTTTAGTCACTCAAAATAAGGTATAGCAAACAAATGGTCAAAAATCTTGATATTTTTTCCTCTGGCAAATTGCTATTGACTTGATCAATCAATGATTATGTTTTCTGGAGTTGTTTACAACTTAAAACTTTATGGTTTGATTGTCTCAATTTCTAATGGAAAAGTGTTTTATTAAAAAAGCTTAGGTTCATTTATTTTATTCTTTGCTTGACTCAAATTAGGGAGACAATAAATGTTTTTAATATGCAAGATAGTTCAGGGAATCCTGTGAATTGAACACAGCCTTGTTTAGTTGAACCTCTGTCCAAGGTCACAAGTTAATGGTTTCTCACATTTATTCTTTACTACATGCTTATGATCTGTTTTAGGTCATTCTCACACTGAGAAACCACATATTACAAGAGCAATTTGTCATTAGCTAAGATGCCCCAGGCAGATGCAGACATTTACAAAAGCATGAGCTATAGATGTACCAAGTGGGCCATTGGGACTTTAACATTGACCAGTCAGCGCACATATCCTGTATCTTACAGCATCTTACTTGCTGTTTCTTTTAATTGACTCATACCTCAGTGGTCATTCAAAATCACTTTAGCCCAAATGTGCCCTTTGCATTAAAGCTACAATGGCCACTAATGACCTTCTCTCCATCTCAAACACACAAGTAAAACAATACAAACTACATTTAGAAGATGAGAAATTCAATAATTCAATTACACCACATCAAAGAAAGATTTATCATACTCTCAGCAATGTAGTGTATCGCTTCTCTTAACATATTTAAGTACCAAGGCTTTTAGGTGAGTACATAATTAAATTAATAATGATTTAAAAATAATCACTAACACTTGGTATTATTGGGTACTCAATCTTTATTCAGCAATTCCTGACTTATTCTGTCATTTAAATGAATTGTCCAAATTTATTGAAGAGAAATTGAGGACACCATGTAAAAATACATTGGAAACATGTTTTTTTAAATATTGTTGTTTCTCCCTTATTGACTCAGAAATATTTTGTTCAAACTATGAAGCTTTTAATGTTTTCTATTCCTTACTGCCATATGTAAATAAAATTTAAATCTTTTCCTTTCTGTAAATAAAAACAGGGCTAGTTTAAAATCTAGAATATTCGTGAATATGAATTTACAAATTGGGAATTAGCAAGAAATGGAAAATCATGTCATAATATTTCTAGAATTTGTGCTTGCTTGAAAATGCAGACACATCTTTTTAATTGTTATAAAAATGTAATGAAATGTTTTGACTCAACCAAAACAGGCACTCATAATCACAGAATTTGTTTGATGTTGACAGGCCCAACCATTTCCATCGTCATTTTAAAACAGAACCTTGCAAAATGTACACTTTGCAACATAAAAACCTAGGCATATAATTTTCTTCCTCTCCAAACTTCATTTATTGCAAGCATATTCAGAAAATACTGTTATTATGGTGACATAATGCTCTTCCAAGAAGAGAAGACCAGCGATGGAACAAAAGAAAATAGCATGTGGCCCATTTATCGCAGCCGTCTTAAAAAAATGGAAGCATCTTTTGCCAGCTGACAAAATAGATGTAACTTCAGGTGCAATAAGGAACCACACTGTGAAATGAATCCTGCATTAGGCCAACACAGTCCACCATCTGTACATGTAGAATGTTGCATCCCGCTAATTAAAATAAAGTATCTACAGGTCTGAATGGATCACAAAATCAGTCTTAGAAGCTTAGACTATGTAAGGCCTTTGTGTTTGTATCAGTATAATTTATGCAAAGCCATACTCAAGAAGAATTTAATACGCCCTAAGAGAGATAAGAATTTTTGATTTAACATTGAGCAATCAAAAAAGAATGATACTGGAATTGCATTCAAAGACTGAGATTTCATTTTCTCCCTCGCCATGTGAAGTTTTTTTTTGTCTTTATTATGTCAATTAACATACATGCAATCTTCAACTTACTCTATAGTGCCAACTTCAAGATGTAAAATGATCATTTATTTTTATCTACAATGGTCAATACAAACACAGCAATAGGAAGAAAAAGGCTGCAATTTTAAATTCACAAGACCTCCATTTAGCAATTTTCTTCATCTATCAAATATCAGTAAGTGACTCTTTCAGAAGATTTCATAATATGCACTATACTTAGTGCATTTGATCAGTAAAAGACACTAAACTAGATATCCGTAGTAAGATTTAATGCATGCGTAAAAGGATATATAGGACAAAAGATTGCCATTAATATGATGTACATCAGTCAAGTGGACAGTGCTAGAATAATTAGCCCTGGGTGTAGGGTAGTAATGAACCAATCAGATGTTTATAATGAGACCTTTGTATCATCTGTGCAAAATGAGATCCAAGAAGACAAGTCACACAAGAAAAGCAATTTTGCAATTAAAGAATATAGCCTATTCCCACAGGATTGTATTTTGGTTAAACCTTTAACCACTGCTGTGAGTTCTTCTAAATTAGGATAATCATGCAAGCTGTAGAAAATCTGGTCGGATTTTCTTTGCTTCTCAACACTTTAAACTGATGGTAATAAAATTAATCTTTACAAAAGCAATTTGTCAATTATAGGCAGATACTGAACAGTTCCAGATGCTGAAAAATGATTGCGGTCTTTGACTAACATTATCAGAACAATGTTAGGGTAGGTGCTAGCACTCAGAGTCAGAAAGCTGTGAGTTGCAAGTTTCACTCCAGGACTTCAGCAAATAATCTTGGCTGACACTCCAAGTGCAGGACTGAGGGAATGCCACACTGTCGGAAGTGATACCTTTCGAATGAGATGTTAAACCAGGATTCCATGGCACTATCTAAAGAACAGCAGGGAAGTTTTCACATGTCTTGGCCAACATTTATCCCTCAACTAACACTACAAACTGTTTAATTGGTCATTTATTTCATTGTTGTTTGTGTGCCTTGCAGTATGTAAATTTGCTGCTAGGCTTCTCTACACTACAACACTAACTACACTTCACTACTTAATTATTGGCTGTGAAGTGTCACATGCTAATCTTGTGAAACTTATTCTACACCTCAGAATCAAAGCAAAAGTCCAATAGATCAGTATTTTCATGTCTGTTCATTTTGAGTAATAACCAAGGAAAAGAAAGACATGAAGACAAGAGTACGATATCACAATTTCCACATGATAAAGCAATTCTAGAGGCAACATCTACCTCCCCTAACTCCCTCCCATGTAAGTTGGGTTGTCCAGATTTCAAACCATACAATACTAATATACCAACAGATGTGAAGTTCCAAAATGAATATTATAATATGATACAAGAGTTTTCTGGCACCGGTTTTAAACAGTATAACCAGCTATCACAATTGACAGGAAGTGATAGTCTTTTTTTTATTGTTCATAAGATGTATGTCATTGGCAAGGCCAAAATTTGTTGCCCATCCCTAATTGCCCTTGAGGTGGTGATGGTGAGTGGCTTTCTTGACCTGCTACAGTCCATGTGGCCTAGGTAGACTCTCAGTGCTGTTAAGGGAGTTTCAGAATTTGGACCCAGTGACAGTGAAGGAATGGCGCTGCAGTTCCAAATCAAGACGGTGTGTGATTTAGAGGAGAACCTGTAGGGGGTGGCATTCTCATGTAAATGTTGCCCTATCCTTCTAGGTGATAGAGGTTGTTGGTTTGGAAGGAAATGTGGCGAGTTGCTGCAGTGCATCTTATAGATGGTACACACTGCCGCCTCTGCTTTGGTGGCTGAGCTGGATGGGGTGCTAATCAAGTGGATGACTTTGTCCTGGATGATGTTGAGCTTCTTGAGTGTTGTTGGAGCTGCACTCATCCAGGCAAGTGGAGATTATTCCATTACACTCCTGACTTGTGCATTTCAGATGGATCAAAGAGAAATGGTTAAATACTCCCTTGTTGGAAATGGTCATTTCCTGGCACTTAAGTGGCAAATAACATTCAGGCCAAATCTGACTTGTCCAGTCTTGCTGCATGCGTACATGGACTACTTCAGTATCTGAGTAGCAGCAAATCGTACTGAACACTGTGTAATCATCATGCCAAATAACTTTGTACTTACTGACTGTACTGGTATTAAGTGACTCAAAAAGCAGCAGTGCACTGTACCAAGACTGTGCTGAGGAAGCTTTCAGGAAGTTGCTAAGTCAGCATGAACCACTTCATCATCACTGATGAAAAACTGATGGAGCTCTCTGGTTAATATCATACAAGCACAGCATCCTGTTAAGCTACACTTAAAATCAGCACCGATTGTACTGACTGAATTTTAAAAAGTGTGCCATTCAACATTTCAAGAACATTATATTCTGGGAGATTGAACTGAATTATCTACCCGGCAGAAATTCTAGTCCTAAACAGTATTGAGCCACTTGGAGATCGGATTGAGTTTGGATGCCATGATACCATTTTAGATCCAAGGGATTTTATTATTCCAAGACCAACTCAAACAAAGCAGTGTCCATTATTTATTGGTCAAGAGATGCATTCCACATAATTGTGCAATACAAGTAAATGGAAATTCTATGTGGAGTGTTTGTGATAGTAAAGATACAATTCAGAGAATAGATGCTATATGGAAATATTATCAAGGAGCCCAGATCATTTCATTAGTCATGAGAATGAATATTTTGTAGTTTGCAATCAAAATGAAACTACAGCCTTAATTTTTCACAAATCATTTTTTTCGACCCAGATTATGAAAAACTTCTCCATTCCTCTTTTTCCTTTATCCAGGTTTCATCAGTACATGTGCCTTCCACAGTCACCATAGCAAGTAGCCAACCTATATCCACACCTCTGCTAATTCCCCTCCTCAGACAAGAGACATGCAACAGGCATCAACTCTCCCTCTTGATTGTCCCACCCCCTACCACATCACAGTTGGCAGTTAGTAGGGGCAGGGGAGTTGCCACATTATTGGGTCCACCCATTTTCCTTTCCAATGGGGAAGCACCTAATGGCATGGCTGTAATTAGAGAGTCACAATGTAGAAAATCAAAGAATTTAAGCTACAATATACCACACTGGCAGCTTTATCGGAGAAGCAATGTGCTGCAGTATATTGTCTTGATGACATTTGAGGTGCAACAATAAATTATCAATTGATTACAAGGTAACTACATCAAGTATTGATGATTGTTTCAAAATGGTTAAGAATAAATATTCCACACTCCACAAAGGCTCAAATTAATTTATTTCTTCAAAATTGTCCTGCTGTATTTTTAAAAAAGTATATGGGTGCAGAAGTTAAAACATGGTTCAGCAGATGTTTAAAGGTTCACTTTGGTTACTGGTTGCTCAGGTGGCTGAAATGGAGCTTCATTAGCAATTTTGTGTACAAATGTTATCATCTTAATATAGGGTCAGCCACTAGAGAAACATTCATTCTCTCATCGATGTACATTCCACTTTGATTAAGAATATATTTATCCTCAGTTCTAAATACAGAATGTTTGAGAAAAGTTCAAATCATATATGAGGGCAAACAAAATTTTAGCTTTCTGAATGGACAATGCTTCTTTTAAAAATAGTAGATCTATATGTAAAAATCTTCTCTGGCTGTCCCAATAGTATTAGGGCAATAAACAATTGGCAGGTTTTATAGAGCTAAAAACAGTGGCTACTTTGTTGAAAAAATTCTACTTTGGCACACTGAAAGCACGCTCTTTCTAACATCCATGGGAGAATTTTTGGCTCGGCAAGCGGGGGCGTAAAATGACACGGAGTGACATCGGGCGTGCATCCCGATGTCACTGCGCGTCATTTAGATTTTCAGTTTGGCAGGCACGCAGCCGACTCGGGTGTGTGCCCCCCGAACTGTCAAAGGCATGTTAAGGCCATTTAATAACTAATTAACCCTATTGAGAAAGCTGCCTGTCCAACCTTAAAGTTGGAGGGCAGGTGAAGAGCCCAGGCGGCCTTCGCATTTTTCATGGAACCTCATCCACTGGCGGGATGAGGTTTCAAGAATGTTTTTGAAATCTTGGAAAATTTTTTAATAAAATTAATACACATGTCCCAACTCATGTGACAGTTTCACATGAGGGGACATGGTCCAAAGATTTTTTTCTCCTTTATTAAACTTTAGAAACTTTAAACTAATCTACCTGAGGCATCTCTGTGCCTCAGGGAGATTTCTGTGCTCTTTTGCGCGCGTAAAAGGGCGCACTCCCGACTCAGGGAAACCCCGCATCTGCCCGCACAGGGAGTACTCAGCGCTTCTCACAGAATCACACAGTGCAGAAGAGGTCCTTCGGCCCATCGTTCTGCAGCGACACGTGAGAAACACCTGACCTACTTACCTAATCCCATTTACCAGCCCTTGGCCCATAACCTTGAATGTTATGACGTGTCAAGTGCTCATCTAAAGGATGTGAGGCAACCGGCCTCCACCACCCTCCCAGGCAGCGCATTCCAGACCGTCACCACCCTCTGGGTAAAAAAGTTTTCCCTCACATCCCCCCTAAACCTCCTGCCCCTCACCTTGAACTTGTGCCCCCTTGTGACTGACCCTTCAACTAAGGGGAACAGCTGCTCCCTATCCACCCTGTCCATGCCCCTCATAATCTTGTACACCTCGATCAGGTCGCCCCTCAGTCTTCTTTGCTCCAACAAAAACAACCCAAGTCTATCCAACCTCTCTTCATAACTTAAATGTTTCATCCCAGGCAACATCCTGGTGAATCTCCTCTGCACCCCCTCCAGTGCAATCACATCCTTCCTATAATGTGGCAACCAGGACTGCACACAGTACTCCAAGTGTGGCCTCACCGAGGTTCTATACAACTCCAACATGACCTCCCTACTTTTGTAATCTACGCCTCGATTGATAAAGGCAAGTGTCCCATATGCCTTTTTCACCATCCCACTAACATGCCCATCTGCCTTCAGAGATCTATTGACACACACGCCAAGGTCCCTTTGTTCCTCATAACTTCCTAGTGTCATGCTGTTCAGTGAACCTTGTCAAATTACCCCTTCCAAAGTGTATCACCTCACACTTTTCAGGGTTAAATTCCATCTGCCACTTATCTGCCCATTTGACCATCCCATCTACATCTTCCTGTAGCCCAAGACACTCAACCTCACTGTTAACCACCCAGCCAATCTTTGTGTCATCCGCAAACTTACTAATCCTATCCCCCACATAGTCATCTATGTCGTTTATATAAATGACGAATAATAGGGGACCCAGCACAGATGCCTGTGGTACGCCACTGGACACCGGCTTCCAGTCACTAAAGCATCCTTCTGTCATCACCCTCTGTCTCCTACAACTAAGCCAATTTTGAATCCACCTTATCAAATTACCCTGTATCCCTTGTGCATTTATAAATCTCCCATGTGGGACCTTGTCAAAGGCTTTGCTGAAATCCATATAAACTACATCAACTGCACTACCCTCATCCACACACCTGGTCACCTCCTCAAAAAATTCAATCAAATTTGTTAGGCATGACCTCCCTCTGACAAAGCCATGCTGACTATCCCTGATCAAACCTTGCCTCTCCAAATGGAGATAGATTCTCTCCTTCAGAATTTTTTCCAATAGTTTCCCTACCACTGACGTGAGACTCACTGGCCTGTAATTCCCTGGCTTATCTCTACAACCCTTCTTAAATAGCGGAACCACATTAGCTGTTCTCCAGTCCTCTGGCACCTCCCCCATGGCCAGAGAGGAATTAAAAATTTGGGTCAGAGCCCCGGTGATCTCCTCCCTTGCTTTCCTCAACAAATCATCCGGACCTGGAGATTTGTCCACTTTTAAGCCTGCCAACACCTCCAATACCTTGTCACTCCCTATATCAATTTGCTCAAGAATCTCACAGTCTCTCTCCCCAAGTTCCATACCTTCATCCTCATTCTCTTGGGTGAAGACAGATGTGAAGTATCCGTTCAACACTCTACTGATGTCCTCTGGCTCCACCCATAGATTTCCCCCTTGGTCCCTAATGGGCCCTACTCTTTCCCTGGTTATCCTCTTCTCATTGATATACTTATAGAATATCTTGGGATTTTCCCTACTCTTACCAGCCAGAGCTTTCTCATATCCCCTCTTTGCTCTCCTAATTGCTTTCTTAAGATCCACCCTGCACTTTCTGTACTCCACTAATGCCTCCGCTGATTTGTTTCCCTTGTACCTGCTAAAAGCCTCTCTTTTCCTTCTCATCGTATCCTGTATATCTCTGATGCAGACTTGATCGGGGGTGCCAATCGAGTCCACACCCCGCCCGCGCCCGCCCAACCCCCCCAATGGGGAGAAAATTCTCCCCCATGTTTTATTTCTGATCATTTGTTTGCACATTATTGAAGTAAATGTCAAAGCACTTGCACGCCAATTAATTCTTTTGTAAGACTGCCGTTAACAATGAATGTACAAACGTAGGAAATGTGTTCGAGGAGAGCATCAGGAATTTCCTCATGGTATTTTGTCATGGTCTGCCATAACTCCTGCAGAAGAGTGGCAGGTTCCCTGGATATGTCACTTAAATAGTGTTTCCATCTTCCTTCCGTCAAAGTTACAGTTAACAGACCCTGTGAAGAAATTCCTGATACAAGCGTTTTCCCTTAGGCATGAAGATACGAAAAGAAACAAAAGATTCCCAATAAACTTGTAATTAATATTGCAACAAAGAATGGCTTTTGAGCAGTAAAAATATCGAAATACAGATGAACACTATAAAAGTGACCTTGAGGATTGGGCATGGCTCATATGCTTCTGCAGTTGTACAGATTTCTCATAATCACTACCTAACGTGCAACCCCAAATGACAATTTACTGGAGGTGGTTTAGATCCTGTACTATAGGTCCTACACTATAAATAGGAATAACTGCCAAGAAAAGCTGCCCAAAATTTGAAGGTCATGCTGGAGATCAAACATAACCATTCATTTCTTTTTCTCCATCACATGCTGGAGATCAAAGATAACCATTCATTTCTTTTCTCCATCACTTTCTACTTCAACTCTTTTCCCCTGCCTCTTCTACCCTGACCTACATCAAATGTGAGAAGCTCATAGTCTTCTATGTCACTACAAAATCATCCTTTCAGCTGTATCTGCCATTTACCCCCTGCACCTTACCATCATGCTCCTCTTCCCCTGCCATGCACCCACACCTCACTTACCCACATCTCCCCTCTCCAATCGTAACATGCCCACAAGATCAGCTTTTGGCTCCCTTAATCCCATTCGCACTAAACTACTGATCACCCAACTTCCTTTCTGACATCCATAGTGCTAAAATTAAACACAGTTGGCTCTCCCAAAGTAGTACCACCTCCCTCCCTTCCTTTCAAAAGGCTTTCAGCACATCCTTCCTCAAAACAAAACAGCTCCTCTGCCTTACAAACCACTGAACATCTCCGACCTGCCTTTACTTTCCAAGATTCTTGAATATGTTGTCTTCCAAACTCATTTTGGTTCTGATCTGTAAAGCCCATTGGGACATTTTTCTAATTCAAAGGTGCTCCATAAATGTAAGTTGTTGTATTACTAGAAGGTAGATAATAAACTTAAAGGCCAGAATTTTATGTCCCGTGGGCAGGCGAACGCCCAATCCACCCGACCACACAATAGCGCAAGATGACATTGGGTGAGCATTCTGACGTTGTTGTGCACTCGCACAATATCTTGCTCGGAGGGTGCACACAGCAGTTGGAAGCACGCCTGCTAACAATTAGAGGGCAATTAAGCCCATTAAGGAGACAATTGAAAGCGATTTTCATGGTCCGTCCATTTTTATGGTTGGCGGACGGACCAATCAACCAGGTGGCTTTTACATTTTTGCTCAAACCTCGATCCAGGGCGGGATGAAATCTCCATGGGGAAATAAAAAGAGATATCTGGGGACTCTTTTTTTAATGAGGTATGCTTTCAGGTGCTTGATTGTGCTGCATGGACATATTTTGCAGCATTTTTGTTGTTTTGTTTATTCTGTGGAGGTCTGCAGCTGTCTGAGGCAGCTGTCCGCCTTCAGGGAGCTCACTGGAAGTGCTCACCAGCACCCGCAGTGATGTTGGCCCTCGCCCTCTTCCCGCCCCCACCGGCAGGGCTGAGCCTTTCTCAGCACGCATTTCACGCTGGCTGGTTGTTAATTGGCCAGTCAGCATGAAATCGCGCTCAGGGTCCGTTTCCCGTCCCCTCCCAGGCCCGCAATTCGCACACTCCCGACGAATGAAAAATTCAGGCCAAAGAAAACTTATTGAAAGACATCATTACTGCAGTCATGTTGTAAAATGTCCACCTAAATTTAACAATTAGTTATTAAACAAATTAAAAATGTAAAACTCAAATAGAAGTCACCAAGGATTAGAAATATAGCAGTAATTTTATTTGATTTGGAAGCGTACAGATCTCATATGACTCAACATCTATGGCTTTCGTATTCATCAATGACCTACTTTATTCAGCAATCATTGGTGAAATATTCTTTAAAAATTTGATGCATGAGGTAATTAAAAAATTAAATTATAAAATAGGATTCAATGAAATAGCAATACAGTACAATGTGCCTGTAAACTTGAGGAAGAAAACAAGATTGACTTGTTCACAAAAATGCCACTTATATATGCTGGTGATTTTCCAATGGAACAATACTGAGAAAAGAAAGATATGTAATGAATAAATGAAGGTACTCAAGCTGAAGCCTAGCATGTTATGAGACATCTGTGCTCCCTTCACAGTGAAAGAACAAGAGACCTGTCAAAGTGACTTGTGATCTCCTAGAGGAAAGTTAAACATGGATAGGTATGACTGGTGCATCACTACAGGGCACTATTAAGAGCCCCATCTGCAGCTGTCTTTGAGTTTGCCATAATTGTGAGAAGCATAAATGATTGCTGCTCATTACTACAGCCACATGGCTGGAAGGCTGCAATCGCTGTGGTGGAGGTACTGAGCGAACATCTCTTTAATGAGGTGTGCAATAGAAAACAGGTAGCTTCAATTCCTCAGAATATGGCCAGTTGTTGTTGCCATAGAAACAGTAGATTTGTTATTGTCTGTTACTATGGCATTCATTTTGAACATGTTTAGGGTTGTTTCGGAGCAAAACATTTTTGATATCAGTATCCATTATTCGCAAAGGTTTCATTCTGTCTATTCACACTGTGATACCAAAAAGAAAATGATATCCGATAATGAAAAATCTTTCCAGATAAATTTTGGAAGATATATTTCTAGCAAATAGGTGTTCTTATTAAAAACGTTTGCACAAATTGCTTATCCCATTCTTTACCGACAGAAAAACAGCTAACCAGTTAGAATGACAGCAAGTGATTAAGAAGGCAAATGGAATATAAATGTAGTTAAGTTTTAGTGTAGCTGCACAGGGCTTTGGTGAAACCACATCTGGAATACTGTGTACAGTTTTGGTCTCCTTATTGGAAAAAAATATATAATTGCTTTAGAAGCAGTTCAGAGAAGGTTCACTCGACTCATTCCTGGGATGAGGGGTTTATCTTATGAAGAAGGGATGATGAGGTTGGGCCTATACCCATTGGGGTTTAGAAGAATGAGAGGTGATCTTATTGAAACATATACGATCCTGAGGGAATTTGATACGGGAGATACCGGGAGGATGTTTCCACTTGTGGGAGAGATTAGAACCAGGCACACAGTTTAAGAGTAAGATACTTACCATTTAAACCGGCGATGAGGAGAAATTTTTTCTCTCAGTGTCTTTAGTATATATCATTCTCTTCCCCAGAAAGCAGTGGAGGCCGGATCATTGAATTTATTCAAGGCAGAGTTAGACAGGTTTTTGATAGACAAGGGAGTCAAGGGTTATGGGGGACAAATGGCAAGTTGGAATTGAGACCACAACCAGGATCTTATTGAATGGTGGGGCAGGCTCGAAGAGCTGGATAGCCCACTCCTGCTCCTAAGTCTTATGTTTCTATGTTGTTTTCAACATTAATACAAAACAAGATACATCTCCTTTTAAGATTGAATGTTACCTGCAATGAACAATGATCATTTGATATTACCACAGTTCAGGTGATCCATGCGGCCACCTATAGAAAGTACGAGGTGTGCCACGCGGCCACCTATTGGGCAGAATTTTCTGCCTGTTGGGCGGGCGGGCCCGACACAATTGCTGGCGGGTGCGGAGCCGATCGCCGCCAGTGAAGCAGACCGCACCACCATTTTACGTGGGCGGGCCAATTAAGGCCTGCCCAGCATGACGTCCACCGGGAAGCACTATAAGCTCCCTGTGCGGGTGGGTGGGGGGGAATCCCTAAAATCGAGAGTGTGCTCTTTCGCGCATGCGCACGAAAGAGCGCGCATCTCCCTGAGGCTAAGTGCAGCCTCAGGGAGATCACCTGGACTTTGAAAAATATTAAAAAGAGAAAAAAAAAAATTCCGTACATGTCCTCTCATGTGACAATGTCACATGAGTTGGGACATGTGCTTAATTTACAGAACAACTTTATTACAATTTTTAAAACCCTGCATGAAACCTCATCCGGCCGCTGGATGAGGTTTCATGTTTTCTCTATTTGCCGCTGGGGCTTCTGGCCTGCCTGCCAACCTTACCGTTGGATGGGCAGGTCCTTTAATTGGTTAAATGATCCTGTCAATGGCCTCAATTGGCGGGCCCACAGCTGATTTTGCTGCGCCCCCGCCTTCCTGAAAATTTAAATGGCCGGGATGACGTCGGGGGTTCCGCCCGACGTCTTCCTGCGTCATTTTACGCATCGGCGAGTGGGCCCGCCCCCGCTCGCTGACAGCAATATTCTGCCCATGGAGTGTGAGTGCTATACAAATCAGTTTCCTGTGCTCACTATAAAAATTTACCATAAAGCTGCAATTTAGACACAAGACTTGGTGGCACTAAAGGCATTTGCAAATATTTCATTACTCTGCCCATATCCTCATATTAGTGAAGACTATAATAAGTGAAAAAGAAAAAAAGCTTTTAAAAATGAAAATCCACAAATTTCGAAGACATTTGCAACATTCCTCCCCTCCCTCCCTCCCAAATAAAACAAAAGCATCATTCAGAAATAACGGGGTTAACTTTCTCTCCCCTGAGTTGAACAGAAACCAGACAAATGAACAGTTAAAATGGAGCAAGGGATTTACCCAGTTCTTTCCTGCCCTCATCTTGCAAATGCAATTTTAAATTACAGATGGCTAGGACACCCAGCTGAAATCAGCAGGGTCCCAAATATGCAGATCAGTCTCTTATGACATCATAGAGCAGCCACCTATAGAGTGTGAGGTGCGCTCTATTTTAACCTGAGTGGGGGAACAGGGGTGGTTTCCCAGCCAGCCATAGCCAGTACCAGGGCTGGAAGAGGCCCAGAAAGTGAATTATAATACAGGTTTCATTATGGGCCAGGCAAAGCAAAGTGCTCCTCCAGATTCCACAAGGAAAACCTGCCCTCCATCTCACTGGTGGAATTTTCCTCCTGCAGCATTTACTTTTTGCTGGGGACCGTTCTAATGGTGAATAACATGGTAACAAGGCCTGGCCATTAAAAATCAACCAAGCCTGGTCTCCATCAGTCATGCCATGCCACTCACTTTACTGCAATCCTGCCCAAGAGTTTAAAGTGAATACAACATTCTCTACAACAATAACTTGAAACCACTTGAAAGCTTCAAATGAAGTATAATTTTGACCAAATTTATCGTAACATTTAACATCTCCCTTCAATTCCAATGCATTCAGTTTTAAGAAATATGCCCAATGATCACTGTCACATCTTTGCAAAACGTTTTGATGGAGTGACTATGGACAGGTTTCAAGGAAGGAGATTTCATGGGGCCTCTAAGAACAGGAAACATGGTGGGCAGGGTGACTTAATTAGGTGGGAGATGAAATTTTGCTTTCCCGACAGCGAATTCAAATTTAGAAATTAACTCTCAGTTGCGTGTTTGTGGTGGGTCAGGCCCTATGCCATCCTGTGACGGGTTCCTACTTGTAATACATTTGCATGCCGTGAACATTCATCTCATTTGTTTGTGAGATGTGGGCATCGCTGGCCAGGCCAGCATTTATTGCCCATCCCTAATTGCCCTTTAGAAGGTGGCAGTGAGCTGCCTCCTTGAACCATTACAGTCCATGTGGTGTAGGGACACCCACAGTGCTGTTAGGAATGGAATTCCAGGATTTTGATCCAGTGACAGTGAATGAAAACATTTTTAAAACCTTCTGTAATTACGTCTTACCTTCATGATAAAGTCAGCAGCGCACGAAAATCTTGTGGTACCCAGTTCACATTTGTTTCGAGGTTGGTGTGCAACAGTCAGCTTTGTGCAGTTGCATCTGAGGTCAGTAGTTTTCCTTGCTAAACTCTGTAGCACGAGGGAGGGGAGCAGGAGAATGGCTACCTAAAGGATGCTTGGGACCTGCAAGGATGAGTCAGTGGTGAGGAGATGGGGGTGTGGAATGGGGTTGGGGCATGGAGCAGTGAAGTGGGAAGGGCCTGGTGTCCTGGGGAGGGGCAGGGGGAACAGGTCAATCAAGGTCAGAAACCGAGGGGCCTGAAGGCCAGAGTCAGTACAATCTACATGTGCGTCCATCTCAGGGTGTTGGCTGGCGGAGTCCTTACAGAGCTTTGAGTTCACCTTGAAACTGAAGATGGTTGAGAAGAAACCAGCTCCCAAGAAGGGAGCCAAGAAAGCCTTAAAGAAACTGGCAGCAAAGGACGGCAAGAAACAGCGAAGGTCGAGGAAGGAGAGTTACTCCATCTACATCTACAAAGTGATGAAGCAGGTTCACCCCGACACCGGCATCTCCTCCAAGGCCATGAGCATCATGAACACGTTCGTGAATGACATTTTTGAGCGCATCGCGGGTGAGGCTTCCCGCCTTGCCCATTACAACAAGCGCAGCACCATCAACTCCCAGGAGATCCAGACCACTGTGCGCCTGCTACTGCTCGGGGAACCGGCCAAGCACGCCGTGTCGGAAGGGACAAAGGCGGTGACCAAGTACACCAGCTCCAAGTAAAACTCTGCAATGGACTGAGAAAAAAACATACAACCTTTCAATTATCCCCAGAGAGTCATCTGGGACAATATCCTTTACCATGCATAGAAAGGAGGGCCAGCTGAGTCTGCAAGTTCAGTCATGTCCCACAGAGTGGCGAGTACAATACTGGACACTGTCATGAGCATTCAATAGAAAGCAAAAACTTAACATTGTTTCTTCCACAATAAAGAAATATGCGTAACTCCCCTGTAGCCATCAATGCATGCCAACCATGAGGAATTCCAGTACACTTAGCTCTCAGAGTAAGCTAGTCTCAACAAATAATGATGATGCACACATGAATAAAGTGAAACCTATGTAATATGAAATATTTACAAGTGAATTTAAAATTTGAAAAACACCCATACCACCCTTGTGTTCTCAGTAAATCTCATGTTAATGGCAATGGAGTTGAGCAGGAAAGTTGTGGTCACGAAGAAGCTCTTTTACAGCCTGCCCATGCCTGCTGCATTGTCAGCTGACAGTGGGTTTCACCACTGAAAAGCTTCCCCAGGCCATGTAATCGCACCTGTCTCCCATGCACTTCCAGCACTTTAAAGTTTAATTAGAATTGCGTGGGAACCGGCAAAAAGCGAGAGCGCACACAACTGGTGCACACTTCTGGTTCTACTGTCAGGGACTGTGCACTGCAGTTAAAATTCAGCCCAAAGAGTCAAAGTCTCATGAGTAGCAGGCCTTATGCAGCTAAATTAAAATGTTTGTGTTTTAAATCACCGAACAAATAAAATGCCTGGAAGTTACTCGTTATTTTTGAAAACATTCATATAATTTTCCAGTGATGATAAACGTGGTCCATTTTGGAATGTAAATGTTAGCAGCTTAAAAGAAATAAAAATCTCATCATGCTCCTTTTTAAATTAACAAGTCTGGGAAGAGAGGAAATCTACTTCCAAAAGTTTCAAACGTTCAAGTATTTGCATAATAATTTAATCCATATTTCATTTTCTTGTAGTTAATGAGGCAAACAGACTATTCAAGGCCTAACACGGAATGCAGAGTTTATCTGATCACTAATTAAATCAACTCATGTATACCATCTCCATGATTTATAGATTATATTTTGCAAAACATGGGACGCCCATTGCAAAGGCTATTCCAGCAGCGTACTTCTCCTGAATGCTAATAAATATGTAGCAACAAGGGCAGGTTAGAGCCTGGGTATTCTGTGGTTAGAAACACATCTCTTGACTGACCAAGGCCTTTTCAGCATCTACAAGGCACAAGTTAAGAGCCCGATGGAATACTCTCCATTGCCTGGATGAGTGCGACTCCAACAACATTCAAGAAGCTTGACAGTCCAAAACAAAGCAGCCCGCTTGATCAGCATCCCATCTGCCACCTTAAACATTCACTCCCTCCACCACCAACGCACAATGTCAGCCATGTGTACCATCTACAGGATGCACTACAATAACTCAGCAATGCTTCTTCAATAGCACCTCCCAAACCTGTGATCTCTATGGTTTGGAAGAACAAAAGCAGCAGAAACATGGGAACACCACCACCTGCAAATTCCCCTCCAAGCCACACGCCATCCTGACTTGGAAATATATCACAGTTCCTTCGTCATCATTGGATCAAAATCCTGAAACTCCCTTTCTAACAACACTAGAGGTATTCTACAGTAGACAAACTTCAGTGGTTCAAGTAGGCGGCTCACCACTACCTTATCAAAAACAATTAGAGATGGGCAATAAATGCTGACCTTGCCAGCGATGCCCACATCCCATGAACAAATTTTAAAAATGTGCAGGTGTGGAAAACTTTGGATGCACTGAGATGGACAACACTTTGGGTTTTTTTTTTAATTTGCAGATTATCAGAATCAAACTCCAAGCCTGGATTTTTGAGGCCCAACGGGGACATAACTGGAGGCACAGTTCCAACCTGGAGCTATTTTGAAAACAGGATCGGGGGCAGAAAGCTAGGCCCCACTCCCACGTCAATTAGAATTTTAGTGGCCAAATCACACTCCAGTGGCCTTTTAAACCCCCCCACCACCACAACTACCATACCACACTGGCCACAGCTGAGGTCGCTGGCAGCTCTGTGGCGGGATTCTACCATGAAGTGCAGCTATGGCCTCTTTATAATTTTATATTTTTTACAAGTGTTCAGAGGGCACCTCAAGATGGAGGCTTCCTCTCTCTCCCCATACCAACATTCAGCTCGCACCTCAAGACGGTGGTGCTGTCAGTCTGTCCTCGCAGGAGGATCCCCTATTGACCCTGGTTCGGGAGCCCACCCTTCATCCTTAATTGGACAGTGACCATGACCTCAGGTCACCAATTGGCCTGGTGCTGAAAAAAAAAATTGTATCGGGGGCGGGGTCTACATTCAACAAGTTGCGGGGTTGGGACCCAGAAGTTCCCCTGACATCAGGTTCCTGAACCCAGTAGGAAAATCCAATCCCTTAAATCTCAGTTATGTTGATCTCTGGTGGCGATGTGTAAATCTACCCCAGTTCATTATTCATATAAATCCAGGGAACTCATACGAGGTCTTTTGCATGGGAATGGTACTATATAAACGTGTGGCAGGAGGGTTTGGTGGTTGGACCTTGTAAGTGGTGCAAATATTTGGGGGAATTCACCTGTAATGCTGTTTCAGCATAAAATCGGTTTTGAGCAACTTTTCTCGGGGTAGTGAAGTAGCACAATAATGTTCTTGTGCCGTAGTTACATCAATCTTTCCAGCATTTCCAACATAACTTACCGTGAAAAGGAACACTATCATGCTGTGGGCAGCTGAAGGCACAACTCTGGTTCCCTCTGCTGGTTCAGTTACAATCCAACAGGCATGACAGGGAAAAAAAAATCAGTGCTGTCCCTTTTTTGTTCCCTTAACGTCAAGTTTAAGTCCTTCTACTACTGCCTTTAACTGTCCAGTAAGTGAAAACAGCTCCAGTTCCAACAACGTTTCTTTAATATTCAAAATTTTCTGCATTGAGAGTTCCAGACTAATGCAATTGCTTAAATACATAACGGTACAGTTTATTTTTAAGTCAAAGTCACTTAATGTGAATTACATGATCACATTTATTGTTGAGCATTAATAATTCACTTATATTTGCATTGTTTAATTTGAATTACTGGGTTACGAACAGCTTTGCTTAGTACAGATAAACTATTTAAAATTATTGGGAGCAGACTAATAAGAAAACCCCTGGCAATTAAATTGCTGGAGTTCACATTGCTCGAGGAGGTTAGTTGCACTAGGATCCTGTATCAATTTCATAGCCCTTTAAAATCCAGTGGGGGTGGATAGATTTTCCACCTTTCCTGTGCCAAGGGAGCATATCTGGGCGAGTTCCCAGACCTTACCTATGATATTTGCCCAAAGAATGTGACAGAAGCCCACAAGAGAAAGGTGACCCAAAAGCAACTGATGACTTGTTATGAAGTTGTGCATCATTCACTTCAAATCATCTTATCTTTTTCTCTTTGGGCCCAGGAAAGGTTGAGTCCCTTCATGGAACAGATTTGGACCAATCCATCATATAATGGATTGAACAAGGCTGAAGCACCCTTGCATGTCCAATGTACGTGCCCTGGTCATGTAAATGAATCTGGGGTTTGAGACAGGGTCTCTGCAAGGGGATTTAGCTCCATCTCATTTGTGCTGGTGGGAACTAACCCCAGGAACTTCAAATCCTGCATTTTACACCTCTCTTCACACACAGAAAGATATCAAAGTATTTCACATTGAAAACTAAGAACTGGGAAGGACAGAAATGAAAAAGGATTGGGGGAGTAGGGGAGGGCGTGGGGAAGTTGAAGGGATCTTAGAAGCAGTGAAAGTGACGGCAAGATGTAAGGAACCAGACAGTTCCACTGCTGAGTGAATGGCCACCAATAGTAGAGTGGGGGACAAAGAAAAGTCCAATGCTAGAGTAGTGGGAATGTAATCATAGGAGATCACAAAGGTACAGTAGGATAAAGGCTGTGGAGGGATTTGACACCAAGAACATGAATTTTGAAATCAGTTCACTATTTTTGAAGTATCATCAGGTTTGTTATGTAGGCAAATGTGGCAACATATTTTGACACATTCAGGTCACACAAACAGCAATGATGCAAATGACTAATAATTTATGACAGTATTGGTTACTAGGACATACGTTGGTCATGACATACTGATGGTACTGGACTGCTGTTGTTAGAAATGGCAACAGCAGCCCCTTTGCTTTACTTCACAAGCATTGATGTAGCCTACTTCCTACAAATTCCCACTATTTTGCCTAAGTACAGTGTACTGTGTACCTATCCATTCTCTGGATCTCTCCTTCATGTTTGTACGTAGCCACTTTCTAAACAAGATGAAGGTGCACATGACCATTTCTGAGTTTGCACCCAAACCATCACAGGCAGTAGCGAGAGCATTCTCAAGAGATTCTCTTACTACTGTGTCCTTAATCTATTAGCTTCCTTCTCATTGGCAGACTATACTACAGACAACCATTTGTCCAAAAAAGCCATACTACCTTCTACTGCCAAATGCATAAAAGCAAGGAATTTCTCAAGAAGGACCTTAAGTATGATGTGCCTCCATTATTGGAAAACTCAGGATTGGAAGCAGCTCACTGATTCTCCCCTGTATCAGCTAGCTGCATGTCTTCTACATCTTAATTTTGATTTCCTGTGTTTCACCCATGCCCAGATTATTACAAAATCCCAGTATCCACACTCCTGCTTACTATCATTCTCAATATTTCCCTGTGAGAGTACACCATTTTATACATACAACAACTAGGAGTTTTCTACATCCCTATATCTATTCTGCACAGTTACTTCAGGGTTATATTGTTGATTTACGCTAGTGCCCTTTCTTAGGGCAGAATTTTTCGCTTAGCATGCGGACACGCACCCGACACACTTGAGCATAAAATAGTGCGTGATGTCGTCGGGCGAGCGTCCTGATGTCATCGCGCACTTGCGAGATGTTTCAGTTGGTGGGTGTGCACTAAACTCAGAAGTGCGCCCGCTGACAATTGAGAGGGCTATTAAGCCCATTAATGGCACAATTAACCAGGATTTTTCACTGCCCGTCCAACTTTACAGTTGGCGGGTTGGCGAGTTGGCCAGGCGACCTTTGCATTTTTCAGGAAACCTCATCCAAGGGCAGGATGAGGCTTCCGTCATTAAATTAGAAGAAATAAGAATGATTGGACAGAATTTTCATGTTGTATACACTCAGGTGACTATTCCTGATGCGTGGGCATTTTTTCCTGGTTTTAAAATTCTTTATTTTTTGTACTTAAATTCTTCAGCTCCCTGAAGCAGCTCTCTACCTTCAGACGCTTTCATTCCACCCTCCCTGCGCCCGCGCTGACTTCAGCGCTCGCCCTCCTTCCGCCACCAACCCAGGCAGCGCTGATCGTATCAGAGAGCCCTTCACCCTGGCTGGCCGTTAGTTGGCCAGCCAGCGTGAGATCACGGTCGGGGCTGATCACAATTGGGGGTCTGTTTCCCGACCACTCTCAGGCCCGCCAATCGCACCCGCCCTCCGAGCTGAAAAGTCAGGCCTTAAATTCTCAACTTGGTTCAAATCGCTTCTAGATGTTCCAGGACCACATTTGAATTGCCATAAAGGTCACATTGTAATACTTGTTATCATGTTAAATTGTAAAGTACTAGACAAGTTTTCAAAGCTTCTAAATGCATGCTGTGCATTATATTTTTAGGCCATAGGAAGAAATTGGGGAACTTTCTATACACCACAACAGATTCTGATGTTCGTACTAAAATTAAAAATGTAAAGTAAGTGAAGAAATAGCCTGTCTTCAATATCCATACATGTTAAAAATCATCACAGCACTAGCTTAAAGTACGAATCTTCTTCGTACTCTTGCTCCATGTCCCGCAGCATGTTGGAGGCTTAATTTCTCAACCCGGTTTGGGGATTTGTCGGTAGAGCTGTTAAATCAAGCCTGCACCCAAACAATTCCTTTTGAAACTGTTTCAGGCAAAGGTCAACAGAAAGGGACATTCAGCCCCTCTTCAGGTGTGTGTTTCCTAGGAGCACTCGAGATAAGATGATGACTGTTCCTGTTTGGCAGAAGTAACAGTTTCAGTAGCTGCTCATTGATTCTTGAATCAGCTCAATAACCACACTCTATCCCAGCATGGGGCTTGTAAGGTGGGTTTAAAACTTCTGCAACTTTGATATAATTTAAAAGCAACACTTCTAACAAGAAGCACATCCAAATTGTTTCAACGGATAAATGGCCAAAATGCCTGAATTGCGACAGCGACATTACCTATGTCCCAAGACAAATTTTTCTTCTACTTGTTAGTTAAAACATGTTCATGGTAGTTAAAACGTGTTCCTAGTAGTGTGGTATTTAGATTGACAATCAGTTCTAGTATATCAAGTCTTAATTAGATGGATCACAAATGAAAATACAGAGAGTTTAAAGCAGGTTCTGAGAACTGGTGGAGGGGAGAATTAGAAAAATAGCCCTGATTTTCACAACTGGCAAATGAAAGATCAAGGAAGAAATGCCTGCTCAAAAACATCTGTAGTCTCAAGGCACAGGGAGAAGAACAATCTGATAACATATGGAACTATTGCACTGTATTACAAAATTCAGCAAAAAATGTAACGAAAACAAAAGAAAGCATTTTCATTTCCCAATAACATTGTAAGCCCATTTGAAGACCAGCTTTGACTGTTGTCTGTGATACATTATTGCCACCTGCTGGTTTTAAGTAAACAGTGAAAATCAATACTACCAATTGCTAATTCTCAGAGTAACTTCAAGTTATTAGCAGCATAAGGTAAGGCACCCTCAAAATTTCAGCGGTTGCACTGTGCATATCTTACATATAAAATTTGCTTCTGTTCATTAATCTTTCTCATATAAATAACCACTGTGTTCAAAAATGCATTGCAGTTCCCATAGAATTATAGGCCACAAAAGTCATGGGCCAGGAGAGGGCATCAATCCTGCTTTCACCTGGGAAGCCTGGAACATCAGATAGGATTCAGCTCTGTTGGGGCATTATCCATAAGTGAGCCTGCTGTCTGCCCACCACCACCATTCTGCCAAGTCAAATTCCTCCCTTCGTGCATTTGAATTACCTTAGAGGAACTCAAGCCAGTTGGGATCTGACAGGAGTCCCTATTAAAGTTTCTGAAGGCCGCAAACCTTTACGATATATCTGTTCATGGTTGCAGAATGTACTGCAACAACTCACCTAGGATTCTTCAGCAGCATCTCCCAAACTTGTGACTTGCACCATTTCCAACAAGAACAGTAGTTGCATCAGAACACCATCAACTTCAAGCTCCCCTTCAAGTCACATACCACAGCAACTTGAACATGCATCGCTGTTCCTTCATTGTCACTGGGTCAAAATCCTGGAATACCCAGACAACATTGTGGAAGCAGCATCACTACACTCTAGCAGTAATGCATAACAGGTGACCAATCCAGTATCAATCAGCCTTAGTGTACCACCACACAAAACAAAATTCTATCCTACAAAGGCTGAAGCAGAAAGTAAAGATTGGATTTAAATCATGCTCAGAAAGCAAAATAAAGAATGGGAAAGACATGGAAGACATAAAAGAGACAGAGAAACAAAGTTAAAAAAAATTTAAAATCACCAACAGTAATTAATTAAGTAAGAATGATACACTCGTGAAATTCAATTTTCAGGGACAGATGGGTTGTTTGGCAAGAGCTCTGATCACTCTGTTAAAAATTCACTTATTCCTGAGTGCACCAGCCCGAACTTTTTCTCATGTCTTAGTGGGGAACTAGTGGGCAAGTATCCCAATTTCATACCATTGCAGTGATTTCAATGCTGAGTTTATGTGCAAGGTTCTGTTGGATAGTTGTGGAGGAGCAGGGTATCTCTGACAGCAACTTCCAGATCCCTATGTTTAACTATGCATGACTGGTGCTGCCCAATTTACTGCAAAATAACAGTGAGCTCCAACAGCCTCAACATTATTCCTATTGCAAAATTTGGGCTATTAAATTTATTACTTGTAAATAGTGCTTGGAAATGTATTTCTGTTATCTCCCGGACTGTGTGCCTCCCTGTGTCTCTCATAATCAACAATTATTATGTTTACATCATTTAATATCAACAAAACACAGATTATCAGGTGAATAATGTGAGATCAAATTATTGAAGAATGTGATGAAGATATAACCTTATTGCTTTGGATCACTTTGTGTGAAATTCAGTGAATTGTGGCAGGAATTTGATTTCGAGGGACAGATATTTCAGGAGCATCTCATTGCGAAGTTAATGTTGAATGCAAGGCTACTGATAAGTTCCTAGAAACAAGTGTGCATGATGAAAAATTCCAGCTTGTTTTGGTCTCTACAGGAACATTTTGTTTACAGTTATAATACATGCAACATTAAATGCGTTTTTAAACAATTTCAGGTGGTACCTCACAATCCAAGTTCTGTTTGGTGATTACCTTTTGTTGCAAAGCCATGTATTGCAATTCTATGCATGTTTTCACATTTTCCTACTATCATACCAGACATTTAGCACCACCAATGCTAATTACAGCACAACCTCTAGAACTAACAGATATTGTAGGTAACCGTTGACACTTTTAAAATAGGTTTCCCATTGACAAATCTGAGACAGAATTTTGTAATCCATGCATCATTTTTAATATTTAATAGCTAACCATTATAAACCTATGGCATGGGAAGCAAGACTAGTGTGTACAGAATGCCATGTGAAAAACTTAATACATAGATGCATAATTTTATATATAAAAGGAGGGATACATACCCATAACATAAGAAGTTAGGAAGTTATGGGACAAACCCTTGTATTCGGACTACTGCCATTATGGGCAGGATTGTTTCCTTGGCTTGTGTCCAACCGCCACCCGCGATCGGCTCCACATCACAATTTCACACTGGCGGGCCAATTAAGTCCCCAGAGGAGGGAGAGCCGGGCCTAGCGCACAGTTCGCACATGCATGAGAAAGAGCGCTTCAATCTCCGAGGGATGGAGCTGCCTCAGGGAGATTCAAGCGCTGTGTAAAAATAAATAATGAAGAGAATAAAAATTTAATAAAACATGTCCCCTCACGTGACTCTGTCACATGAGCTGGGATATGTTTTTAATTAATGTTTATTTGCTTTAGGAAACCTCATCATGTTCATGGGTGAGGTTTCCTAAAAAATGTAAAGGCCGCTTGGTCTTTTCGCCTGCCCACCAACTGTTAGGTTGGACAGACAGTTTAAATTTGAATTTCATTAGCTTGTTAATGGACTTAACGAGCCTTTTAATTATCGGCGGACACGCAGCTAACTCCGGCGCGTGCCCACCGAACAAAATATCGTGCGAGTACGCGATGATGTCGGGACACACGCCCAATGTCATTGCACGTCATTTTACGGTCGGGCGTGTCGGCCGATCGCCCGCATGCTGAGCGTAATATTCTGCCCCATGGTTTTCCAGATCACATTGTGGTTAGTGATGGAATGCATTTTGCTTAGGATTATAGAATCATACAGAATATTCCACAATTGTAATGACTTTGCTCAAGTTAAAGGACAAAGTGGAAGTATTCTTGTGGACATTTTTCCATCTTTAATTCAGCAGATGGGTGGAGAAAATGGCAGACATATAGGAATACTTCGGCTGGGATTTTCGCGGGGAATGTGGCGGGCCAGCCAAAAATCCATTGACTTTCGGCAAGACCAGACAATCCTAGTGGCGGGTGGGTCTGCAAAATCCCGCCCTTTGTCCTAAAACGACTTGCACTCGAATAAGTTCCTCAGTGGATCTAGCCAAACAATGATTTCTGTCAGTGCCTTCCTATATATTAAAGTTTTAATGTGCTGAGCCTTCTGAGCCAGCACATCAATAAAGCTGCTGGCTGAAATAACCTAACATTGCTTGGTTAGGAGAAGAGGTTGTGTGGCTCAAAGTTATTTCTGATCAAAACGGTCTTAAGTGGAAATCCATATATTAAGGTAATCAAAAAAAGATTTTAAAAAGTGAATAGGGGCGTGCAAAAATAATATCCATTTGCTAAAAATAAATAATTTGTTATAAAATAAACTTGGGTTGCAGTGTACCTTGTTTAGGACCATTTTGTTCTTAAACCAGTACTTTCATTGGACACATCCCTTCTGGCAATGCACATGATGAGTCAAGACTAAAGGCAGAATCAGCTGCAATGGTGGTTTCTCGTCCCATCCCTGATGCGTCCCGCCTCATTAATAATGTATTTCAGGGAAACACGCCGATCGCTGGTGGGGCGGCCTCTAATTCACCCATCCCCATCACCTCAGGCTTTCAGTAATCTGGGTGCCATTTTTAAAGGCTGCCCCTGCACAGAAGGGATCAGAAGCTGCTGCAAAGTCATGGCTGCCAAAGGGAGGAAACATGCTGCCCCCAAATTTAGCGACGCCTCCCTCGGGTACCTACTGGACACAGTGGAGGCCCGCCATGAAGTCCTCTACCCCTGCTCTGGGCAAAGACCAGTAAGCAAGATCATCAATCCAGCGTGGAAGGGGTGGCAGCAGTGGTCAGAGCTTATGCCCTGCAAAAGAGGACAGCACCCAGTGCCGAAAAGAGGATGAATGATCTCCTCCGTTCTGCCAAAGTCACTCTTCTCATTATTCTCAACTCTCACACTCACAAACCCATCACACATCCACAGGGATCTCACTTACTGCCAGCTCAAGGGACATCACCATTCACTCTCTCACGCACACACTTTCATCTGCCCTGTGGAATCGTGTCCTTATCCCATTCATGGCACCACTCAGCACCCACACATGCCAGGCATCCTTCTCATCTGGCCAGGCAGGCATCCTGCTTACACTTTCTCTATCTGCCTTCATGCAGGACAAGCTGGCAGACAACAAAGGAGAGAGGTCACAGACTGGTGGAGGAATGTCTGACATCAAGGTCCTCACAGACTTTGGAAATAGAGTCATCCAGCTGACCAGCGGCGATCTGGACCGTTCCTGTGCTGATGGTGAGGTCTGCAGTGCTCAACCTAGTGGGGATCCAGCAGTGCAACATCCATCAGACAATCATGCTGTGAGTCAGTTCCCCTGGTCTGCAGTCCCCTGCCATGCACTAATTATCTCTCCTTGCTTTCGCAGGCATGTCTGGGAAGCAGCCAAGAGGGTCCACAACCCAGGTCCTTGACTCAAGCCCTGAAGAGACCTTGGAAGAAGAATCGGATTACATCTTAATTGAAGACCCATCACAGAGTTCACCCACACCCTCCACCAGCACACAACACACACCTCTGTGGTACCTAGTTCTAGAGTAGTCTCGGGGTCACAATCTGGTGAGCACAACGCATTGTCTGATCCACAGCAGGCGGTGGCAGGGACTTCCCAGGTGTCCAGCACTCAGAGGACTGCTGGAGGCCAGAAATCTGCTGAGTACGAGTCAGATGAGGAGCCTCTGGACTCAGTCATGCCTCAGTTGCTGGAGCTGCAAAGGCAAGCTCGGGAACATAAGGAAGTGATGTCTGCTGCGCTCCTCAGATTGCAAGGCACAATGGAAGAGTCCATCTGCCTTCAGTCTGAGGTGATAGCACCGGCATGCCAGCACGCCGAGGTCAACAGTAGTAAGAGGGAGGCTGCCTTAGAGACCTTGGTCCAGGACGTCGGTCCTGCATGGTTGCATGGGCTGAACTCCATCGCTGTTGGCCTCCAACAGTGACAATGTGAGAGGGGTGCGTGCAGCTCGATCTCACTCCAGCTTCTGCTTCTCCTCAAGGAGTCAGCCAGCGACCCTTGCGTACCTATAGGGAGGAGGATCAGCAGGTGCACACCCCAGGGCCATCCACCCAGGTGACTCCGGGAGTGTTCAGCCCATCCGAATCCCCTCTTCCTATGACCTCAGCAGCTCCAGCTCCACAGGCCGAGGAGGGTGCCACTGCCACACAGCAGGACCTCAAAAGCAGGCTGGGGCCCTCCAGGTTTTGGCCCTCCAGAGGACACCTACCAAGGTCATCACAGACAGGGTGTGCAGTCAGCAGGCTGTCTTCACCTCTGCTGTGGATATCGGGGGAGCACCAAGGCGTAATGGCAGGATTAGGAAGGTTAAGAATATGTAGTTGCACAGCCTGGGCAGGGGTGGTAATCACTTGTACGTAATGCTCACTACTGTAAATAAAATCTCAAAAATGTCTCCCTGCCCATGTTCTGCTGAGTGTTTGTGTCACTCAACTGTGAAATCTTGGTTCCTACACAAGATAAAGGCAAGTGTCTCAGTCCAGGGCCTCTTCTCTGTACAGTGTGTAACCTTCAGATGAAACTGATAGTCCGGTCTCACACTCACTGGACAGATTAGTGATGCCTGCACCTCAAAGATGCTTTTCATTACTGCTAGAATGTCGTGGGCAGGAGTCACAGCATTCTGTCATGCTCGCTGTGTGCTCTCAGCACCTTTTGAGGTTGGGCTGACCCCTCCCAGCTCTTTGGCATCTGTGACCAGTGACGCTGTGCTCTTGAAGAGATCAGGTGCTGAAGACGGACAAAGGGTCAGATGCTTTTAATGCTTCACGGCTGCTTCTCCATGATATGACCCTAATCAGAGCGCAAGCGAGCTGCCTTCAGCCAACACGAGTCAAACCTTCACAGATGCAAGGTGAGGATGTCAGGATTGTCCTCATTGAATCTTGTCACCATGTGCATGTACCTCATCTGGCTAGTGGAATGGCATCCTTGCCTTTGAGGACCTCATCACCATCATCCTCTTCAATGTCATCCTCATCAGAGGATACTTGCAGCTCCTCCTCAGACAGGTCCTCCCTGCTTTGCAGCGCCAGGATGTGTAGCATGCAGCAAGCGACAATTATGCACGACCCCCTCTGGGGACTGTATTGCAGTGCTCCACCGGACCTGTCGAAGCACCAGGACCTCATTTTCAAAGTGTCTATAGTTTGCCCCACCAAAGTTCAGTTTGTTTTTTTCATTCATTCACGGGATGTGGGCTTCGCTGGCTGGGCCAGCATTTATTGCGCATCCCTAGTTGCCTTTGAGAAAGTGGTGGTGAGCTGTCTTGTTGAACCACTGCAGTCCATGTAGCGTGGGTACACCCACTGTGCTGTTAGGAAGAAAGTTCCAGGATTTTGACCCAGCGGCAGTGAAGGAACGGCGACATATTTCCAAGTCAGGATGGTGAGAGACTTGGAGGGGAACTTCCAGGTGGTAGTGTCCCCATCTATCTGCTGCCCTTGTCCTTCTAAATGGTAGTGGTCGTGCGTTTGGAAGGTGCTGTCTAAGGAGCCTTGGTGAATTCCTGCAGTGCATCTTGTAGATGGTACACACTGCTGCCACTGTGCGTTGGTGGTGGAGAGAGTGAATGTTTGTGGATGTGGTGCCAATCAAGCGGGCTGCTGTGTCTTGGACAGTGTCAAGCTTCTTGCAAGTGGAGAGTATTCCATCATGCTCCTGACTTGTGCCTTGAAGATGGTGGACATGCTTTGGGGAGTCAGGAGGTAAGTTACTCGTCATAGGGTTCCTAGCCTCTGACCTGCTCTTATAGCCACAGTATTTATAAGGCTAGTCTAGTTCAGATTCTGGTCAATGGTAACCCCCCCCCGATGTTGATAGTGGGGGATTCAATGATGGTAATACCATTGAACATCAAGGGGCGATGGTTAGATTCTCTCTTGCTGGAGATTTGGAGATGAACATTGCCTGGCACTTGTGTGTTCGGAATGTTACTTGTCACTTGTCAGCCCAAGTCTGGATATTGTCCAGGTCTTGCTGCATTTGGACATGGACTGTGGCATGAGCTTCGTTGTACCGTCACTCTGCTGCAGTCTGAGGCCACTGCATGGGCATCATCAGACATGTCATCTGTGGGTAGCTCTTGTCCCTGAGGAGCCAACCCTGTAGCGTCTTTTGCCCTGGAAAATGTCAGGGATCTGAGACTTGCTAAGCATGTTGGAGTCAGGGATATTCCTGGGAATCGTGTGTAGGCCTGCAGGATGTCTTTGTGGTGGTTGCACACCAGCTGAACATTCAGCGAGTGGAAGCCCTTGTGGTTGATGTAGTTGACTGCTTGTTGCTATGGAGATCTGAGTGCCACGTGAGTGCAGTCAATGGCACCCTGCACATGTAGAAAACCTGAGATCTGCACAAATCCCAGAGGTCTTGCTGCCTGGCTTTCCTGATCCTGGACAAAAAAGTTGTGTGCCTTTGAGAAGATGGTAAGCATGAGCTCCTAGATACACTTGTGGGTGGAGGCTTGCGAGATCCCACACAGATCACCTGTGGAGCCCTGGAAGGAGCCACTGGCATAAAAATTAAGCACCGTGGTCACTTTCACAGCCACTGGCGGTGGATGCCTCCATTTCCTGTGGCACCAAATCCTACAGCAAGTGGCATATGTGATTAACCAGTTCCTTAGACATGCGCAGTCTTTGGCGACACTGATTCTCAGTCAACTGCAGGAATGACAACGCCACCTATAGACCCTGTGTCTAGTAAGGTGCCTCCAAGTGACAGTTCACTCTGGATCTTAGGCTGCGTGTGCAGCAGGCCCTGCCGCCCCTTCATCTTGAGGGAGAAGCTCCTCCCTTTGCCGAGACAGGCACCCCCGCTGCACTCTTCTTCTTCTCTGCTCTCTGTAAGCCATGAAGCATATGGCTGCATGTCAATGGAGCTGCAGCTGAACAGTCTCAGCTGCGGAAGAATGTTCACCTTTGACAAACTTTTCCAAGTGCATGGCCGCTTCCCTTACCCCTCTCCCCCCAACCCCCCGGTATGTGTTTGAGTATTTCCTTCAGTCTGTGCTGCCTTGTCTCCCACCCACCCCAGACTGCCCCGCACTGGAGTCTTTGCCCCGGCACTGCACTGAAAACCAACCAGGAAAAAGCGGCTTGCCTGTGTCCCCCCCATGAATGTGCAGCGCCTCTTCCCTGATGTCCTACGGGCGATGCTCGTGAGCGCTGCACAAGATTGTGTGCACTCATCTCCGAGTTCACCCTGCAGTTCAGGTTGCATGGGTGCAGACCTTTTAAAGGCAGTTCTGAAGCACCGCCAATGTGGGCGGTAAATTTGACAAGGGAGGATGATTCTGCTAAACAGGGCTTATAATGAGATGCTAAAATATTGAAATTAGGTTCCAGACATGTGGCAGCAGGAAACGTGGCCCGCCATTGTCAGGTGAAGCGGACAATTGCAAACTGGTTTCACGACGGCGGGAAACTGTTTTTTGCCCTTCTCATCATGTGTTTCCCCCCCCCACCACCCGCCATGATGCCCAACACCAATGGGGCCGGAAAATTCCAGCCTAAGTCTAATTTTCAAGTGAAGCAGAGTTGAAGGAATAATTGGACCAGGGCGTGCAAATGTAATCAGTTCCTGTTCTAATCTTAATTTTATTCAATACTTCAATTTATTGCTTATACTGTGATTAAATAACAAAACTGATGGTGATTTAGGAAGCAGAAGTTGAATGGGTTAGAGGTTAGGAATTTATCTGTAGCTTTGCCCACAAGATGCAATCTGATGCACTACATGACAACGTGACAAGTTCAAATAGGTTGTTTCTATTATAAATTTGGACATGGGAATTTATAATTAAAGAATTTGTCACCATATCCTGATAGTCAATTTTAGTGCCTGAAGGACAAGATTTACTGTGCTGAGAATTACATTTTACAATCCATTTACAGAGTCATTGTTTATGATAGGCCAACTTAGCTTCTAAATTTGTTAAATGCTAAGATTATTTTGCTTCATATTTATTGCTGCAGAATTCTGCCTTTGTATTATTGATCTCAATTATTGTGACTGTACCTCAAAAGCACGGTTTTAAGATAATGAGCATCTTATGAAACTGCAAAAAGTAGAGTGTTACCTTTCTTTCTTCCCCCTGCCCCAATTCTCAACCAACTCTTGATCTCAGGTGCATTTCTTTATCTCATTCATGTTATTTTGTTTCTTTGGAACTGATTTGCTCCTACAAATCTAAAGCTAGAATTTTCTCCAATTCATAGATAATACAGGAAAATTACATTTGATTAGCCAGAATCCTCCCTTTGTTCAGATGTCAATATGAACACCAACATGACATCGGAAATTGATGTCTGAAATTGCCATCTTGAATTACAGAAGTTATGGTTATTTACAGACAAACACGTGGAGAAAGGGTGTGCTTGGAACTGTGGCACCTTCTGAAAAGAATTGTGCTAGTAATGATGACCTGATAGCCTTCTGGAGGTAGTGGGGCAATTATCAGATTCACAAAGACATAGGGCTGGATTTTATGCTCCCCCACCTGGCAGGTTTGGTGGCAGGAAAGGCAGTTAATCGAGCGGGATGGTAGTGGATGGGGACCCTGTCACCTTCCCACCTTCACCCCAATTATGCTCATGGCAGCATGGCCTGTGGATGGCCTTCCCACCCCACTGCCAATTGAGGCTTTCAAGGGGAACTTAGTGCCCAATTAACAACCTCTTCCCACTGTCATGGTATTAACCGAGCGGCGGCAGGCTTGTTGTGATGCAGGGAGCACAACAGGCAAAGCTGTGTGGGTTGCTTGTTGTCTTGAGAGGGGGTGGAGGTGGGCCCTTATTCAAAGGCACTCAGTGCCTGACCTCAGGAAGCGGGGCCTGCTGAGAGCCACCCCACTTCAATTGCTGCTGGCACCCATACAGCCCTTTCACCCACAACACCCACCCTGTGAAATCCCTCCTGCCATCACTTACTCCTGTATGAGTCACTCCACGAGTCAACTCAGCAGCAGCCACTGCCTCCACATTAGCGCTGCTGAGCAAAAGAGCTGCTGACCACTGATTGGCCAACAGCTCTCGGCTGACAGGGCGGGGTCCTGACCACCTGGAAGGCCTGCCGGTGGCCTGTTAATTGCTTGACTGGCACATAATTGCGCGGGGCTTCGCCAGAGGAGGCAATGCATGTCTTACCCCAGCTCTCCAGTTGGCAGCCGAGACCCCTGTAGCTGCCATAAAACTCCCCCCAGGATCTCTAGGAGATGAATGATATTTGAGTAAGTCAGCATTATTTTCTATCAGAGTCTCAAAGTCTTTTCCACAGGCAGATTTAGTCAGCCTGGAAATCTGCTATCAGGTGACATAGATGTGAACAGGTGGCAAAACTGACAGGCTTCATTTAAAAAGGTTTCAAATGCCATTTTGAGTCTGAAAGGGAAATAGTGACGGGGTTCGTAGTTCATTATTATCTTTCTGCATTTCATCGTTCGCCGATAGAAAAACAAACTTGCATTCGTCTAGTGTAGGCTTATCCAACCTGCAGCCTGCATTGCAGCCTGTGAAGCCCCTCTATGCGGCCCCTGGATCAATTGTGAAAATTTCGTTAAGACGAGTCAGTGAGCTTGATGATATCTGCAGGGGACTGATCCTCCAATCACAGCCCATTTCTCTCCTGAGCTTGCTGTTGATAGGCTCACCGGTGAGCCTATCAGCAGCAAACATGGGAGATAAACAGGTTGTGATTGGAAGAGCAGCAAACACTCTGAACTGTGAGTATGTGATGATAGCGACACACTGGAGCACACGGGGCATCCGCTGACCACACTTTCCCTTGGCTCCGTCCCCTTTCCCGCAGTCCCCGGTGCTCTGGACCAGCTCCGCTCCCTTTCCCGCAGTCCCCGGTGCTCTGGACCAGCTCCGCCCCCTTTCCCGCAGTCCCCGGTGCTCTGGACCGGCTCCGGCCCCTTTCCCACAGTCCCCGGTGCTCTGGACCAGCTCCGCTCCCTTTCCCGCAGTCCCCGGTGCTCTGGACCGGCTCCGGCCCCTTTCCCGCAGTCCCCGGTGCTCTGGACTGGCTCCGGCCCCTTTCCTGCAGTCCCCGGTGCTCTGGACCGGCTCCGGCCCCTTTCCCGCAGTCCCCGGTGCTCTGGACCGGCTCCGTCCCCTTTCCCGCAGTCCCCGGTGCTCTGGACCGGCTCCGTCCCCTTTCCCGCAGTCCCCGGTGCTCTGGACCAGCTCCGTCCCCTTTCCCGCAGTCCCCGGTGCTCTGGACCGGCTCCAGCCCCTTTCCCACAGTTCCCAAAGCTCTGGACTGGCTCCATCCCCTTTCGTCACTCCCCAGTGCTCTGGGGTGGCTCCAGCCCCTTTCCCACAGTTCCCAATGCTCTGGAATGGCTCCGTCCCCTTTCGCGCACTCCCCGGTGCTCTGGGCTGGCTCCAGCCCCTTTCCCACAGTTCCCAATGCTCTGGACTGGCTCTGCCCACTTTCCTGCAGCTCCTGGTGTTCAGGCCCGGCTCTGGCCACGTTCCTCCTGGCTCTCCCCATGCCCCTCCCGGTGGCACCCGAACCTCATTCCAGGTCTCTCCTCCGCTCTCATCGTACCTACCACCTCATCCCCCCAGCCGATTTAGTGAGTGAGTGATTAACTGAGTTCGAGAGTGAGAATGGGTGAGCGTGTGTGTGTGTGTGTGTGAGAGAGAGAGAGGGGGGGGGTGAGTGCGTGTGTGTGCGCGCGCGTGCGCGAGTATGTGTCAGAGAGAGAGAGAGGGGGGTGAGTGTGTGTGTGTGAGTGTGCGCGCTCGTGCCCGAGTGAGTGTGTGTGAGAGAGAGAGAGAGAGAGAGAGAGACAGAGGAGGGGAAAGTGTCACTCTCAATCTCAGGGGTCTCATTTACCTACAACCCCACTCTCAGGGGGGTGATGGTAAGTGAGTGAGCACCCCGAGTCTGGGAGTGAGCTGAACACACACACTCTCATGCTTTCACACTTTAATGGTTACCTTTATTTATTATTCTTTGTTTTAAATCAATTTATTGTTCTGAATTTTTTTTGCTCAGCAAGTTGTTTATTTTCATATGCCAGCTTTTTAAAAAAAATTTGTGTTTAATGTTGTGCCAAACCTTATCTTTCAGAAATTTGGTCATTGCCACCCCCCACCCATTGTGAGAGAAAAATTGAAATGTGCCCCACCCCCTGAGGCAAAAAGGTTGAACAAGCCTGATCTTGTGCCTTTCAGCCCCATGACATTCCAAAGTGCTTTACCATCAATGCAGTACTTTTGAAGCGTAGTCAATGTCATAGTGTAGGAGACGCAGCGGCCAAAATGGATAGAAGGTTCCACAAACGGCGATGTGATAATGACCAGGTAATCTGTTTTAGTGACATTGGTTGAAGGGTGAATATTTTGCCAGGACACTGATAGAAATAGAGGCCATTAGCATAAAGGGGTATGGATTCCAACCTATTTCTATCACTCTACTAATACAAGGATGCTCAATCTGCTGCCTTTGGACCACATGCAGCCCCCGGACCCCAGGAGAATTCTAGTAATCATCATTTCAGTCGAAATTTACTCACTTTCAATTTCATGTTACCATTCATTTCAATGGATCAAATTACAGCTGAACAAACGCATTAAAATAAAGACTTCAGAGCTCAGTTCATTGCATTTCTGGGAACACTCAAAAGTTTTAGTGCTCAAATCTTGGTCACAGTTTAAACCCATCTGTTAACTTTTGGATTCTGAGTGGAAATATGAAGACCTGAATTTCAATTTATTGAGCAGTCTTTTTCCTTGTTGACCTCGTAAATCCAGTTTGGGTTCAACACTTTTTTTAAAAAAGAATCTAAATTGGCAAAGATTGTCAAGTGGGCTTAAATAGGCTTCCGTTGGTCAATTGTATGCTTTCTCTGTGCCCTTTTATTTTCAGTAATGCATCCCAGGTTGTCACATAGGATTTTAAACAGCGTAGTTTATTAATTTAAGTAATTTTCTAAATTCACATGTGAATTTGCCAACACATTATTATTTGGGTTGAACACAATCTTATGTAAAGCAATTGTTACTTAGCACAATTTACCAGTTAAATTGTAATGGGTAGACAGAAGTGAGGATGGAAGTAATTCCTGAATTCATCAGCACAAATAATATCCAACACTAAGCACAGCTTTGGAATATTTTGTCCTAAATCTTACTTGCCCTCAAGAGCAACTGAAGGCATTAGATAAGCAGTGAAAGGTGTATTTGAATGGCCCTTCAATGGTTTTAACATGAGAACACAACTTAATTGACACTCATATAACGACTGCATCTTGAATCACAGCTTTTCTAAATACAGGTCAACTTCACATTTTTAAATCTTTCTGGAGCATGTAATAAATCAAAAGATAAACATGCCAACTGACAGGCAGCACATAGACCAGTCAAAATGTGAAGTTCCATGTGGTTCCATTTTATAGTGAAGTGAACTAATTATCAGAAAATGGCAGTAAGTACCAACCTAATCCCTTGTGTGTTATGCTATCTAAATTAACCAATTCAGGGCTACAACTGAAGAGCAACTGAAGTCAAAGTAGCATATATTCTATCATTTTAAAATTTTCAATTACCATGGGTAAAATTGAAAGGGTAATTTTGAAATTGTTTTCTGTCATTAAATAGATTGAACAGTCTGTTCTCCTTTGCGCAAGGAGATTGAGAGGAGATTTGATGGAGGCATACATGATTATGATAGATTTAGATTAGGCAAAGTAAAGCTGTTCCCTTTAACTGATGGTTCAAGAAATTGGGGACACAGACTAAGGCTTTGGAGAAGAGATGCGTGGGGGGTGCAAGGAAGGACTTTTTTCTTACACAGTAGCTGGTAAAGACCTGGAGCTCCCTGCCTATGAGGGTGGTTGAAGCGGAGACGATCAATAACTTCCAAAAGAAATTGGATGGGCATTTGAGGGGAATAAACTTGCAGGTACAACAGGGAAATCAGACTAATTGGATTGCTCTTCAGAGAGCCTGCATGGACTCGATGCACCAAATGGCCTCCTTCTATGCTGTACCAATTCAATGATGTAATATGATTATCAGAAACAAATGTCTCTATTAAGACTTCAACCATTTCAAGAAAACACAATTAAAATTTAAAGCATATAAAAATAGGGTTATTTATACCAGACATTTTCCTTCTAGTGTAATCGCGTGAAACCTGACAAAACCAAATACTGCAACTTGAAGGAATAAGAAATTGAGTTCCACAAAATTTAAAACCTAAAAACCTATCATTATGTTAAGTGAGCCATAAATAAATTACACCTATTCAAAAAAAAATTACCAAACATATGGCGGATTTAAATAAATTTTTATGTTGTTGTACTTATTGGAAATATCCCATGTTCGAACCCCTTTCTGTTTTCTCATTTTTCCATACTATTCCCTGCAGTCAAACACAGGACAGAGTGCGACACATTTTCTCTATGCTGCCCATTGATTCCACTCCTTGACAGGCAATATGCATTGCATGGTACAACTAAAATATAAGAAAATGTCAAATTCATATAATTATTTGGTCCGTACAAACCCAAGTAAAATGCCGTTGCATTTTTCGGCTTTTGTGCTACATACTTGCCCAGGTTCAGAATCTTTGGCTGCTCCCTTCAGCACATTTTTAGCCCAATAGAGACCACCAGGATTCACATGGAATGCATCACGCGCTTTCACGTGACTTTCTTTGAAAGTGGACTGAATATACCACTAAATAGACTGAGACTCAGACTCTGAGCCAACTATTGGTTTTATTGACAGAAGACAGATGAAAGAGTGAGCAGTATTAACCAATAAATTAATGATTTTTCTACTTTCCTCAAAGCATATAAGCACTGGAACATATACTTTAAACAGTGGTTTACAATGCCACAGCTTCAATCTGGGTTAGCCTTCCTTCTATGGGCTGATGCAAAGTGTAAAACACACAGCCATTTTGCTGCTGGTTGAAAAACTGATATGGTGGATTACTTTCTCAGACGCTTTACCCAATAAAATCTGATGCAAATTCCTTTCAAGTTATACAGAAAACAAAAGGCAACAGATTAGCACACCTCCCATAGCTGTATTAGGTGAAGAGCTACCCCTCAACATTGAATGCATAGCAAATTTTTAACAATTAACAAATAATTGTGATGGAACATGCTGGCTCTAGTTAATTAAAATCAGTATACACCTTAGACATCCCACTGCTTCTGCTTCATCTAGTGACTTTCCCACTCTGCCCCTTTCCTTTTACAGTCATCCTGTCAGGGCTTTGAGCTGATAGCTTTCCTGTTGATAAGTAATTTGCATTCATGTGGGACTTTACCTGTAACATGTTGATTCTAGCTTTAAAGAATCCAAATCATAAGTGTAATATAGATACAAAGAAGATTTTTGTCACATGCAAATTATACCCCATTAATTCAATCTCTGAGGGAAAACACAGCATAAATACTTTTTGAACCCCAAACGATCTTGCAAAACTCCAGACTGAATGTCCATCCTGAATTTTCACATTTTAACTCTGACTGGTCATTATAAAACAATACACCCTTCCTGATTAGAACAGGCATGTCCCATGGGCATTTCATAATCTCAGTCTATACTTAAATCCAAGTAAAGTTTACTCCTATTTTGAACCATATATTTATTTTGCTCTTGTTAAAAGGAGCTGAGAAGCCACCAATTGCTTTTACTGAATTTATTTCACATATCCATGACGCTTTGGGGAAAAAATTCTGAGGTCCAGCTTTCCTTGAGCCTTTTAATTCTGAACTATGTGCTCTAATTTCACAACCATGTTAAATACCCTCCTTAACTCTCCATTAGCTATGCCTCTCAGAATTTTAATGAGTTGGATCATAATGGTTTCAGCTCTATAAATATTTCTTTTGACTGGAAGTTATAAGTCCAGGAATGCATTAACCTCTTTTTGGAGATTGGGTATACACTGAAATAAATGGGTTTAGAATTTAAAAAGAAGTCTAACACCTCTAAGTTGCAGGAATAGGAATTCAATGGAAGTTGCAATAAGCAACCATAAAATAACACCACTGGCAGTTCTAGCCTAATTTTCTCATTGAAGATCTATACAAGGTTAGAATAACTTGTTTCATCTTCAGTTAAATTCCCTCAAGTTTCATCCGAACACTTATTTAGTTTAAAATCCTTACATTTCTTCCATTTGAAATAAATTATGCATTAAAACATGGAATAGGATCAGGATCCTCTTCGTTTTTTGTAATCTTAAGTACGAAAGTATTGAGTTTAGGGGAGAAAGCTTCTGCTTTTTAAACCAAAAGCATAAGCTGCATTTTCAATGGAGCACTTCCACTATAACTGTGTAAATTTCAACTGTAAACATTCTTCAACAAACAGCATGTATAATGCAGAGATTCTCTTTCACATATTGTACTTGGTTGCAGAGTTTTAGCTAAGCTGAGACTATCACAAATCAGTTGAAACAAGAGATGTGTTTCGGTTGCCACATCTTTAAACAAATGCGTGAGTCTGCTATTTGCTTGTCAGATTCTCTAATACTCACAAATCTGACAAGACCTTTCATGATTACAAATAGCAAGACCAGCTGCAACAGCAAATGTTAGGTTGGCAGTTCCTTGAGTCACTAGATTTTGAGCCTCAGTGGAACTGATTTTTTTTTAGATAATGTATATTGCCAGCCTGCAGCTTAAAATCTGTAAAACACAGTAGGTAGAAATAATGCAAAAAAAAATACTTCTGTAAAGTCATTTCCAATTTCTTCTTCTGGACAATTTTCTGAAGTCAACTATGCAACTTATCCACGCATTGAAGCTGACTGCAATCTGATGTTTGAAGGGATAAAGGTAAGTGACGACTTCTTTTATACGCATTAAAAATTCTCCCAGAAGTTTCTCCACTCAAGAGTCAAACAGAATTTATTTATATTAGGTTAGTCTGTATGGGCAGAAAAACCTCTCCAACTGACTGTGCCATAGTGGTTGGACATAGCTTCTCTCAAGGTTGTGCAGGGCAAAGCGTTAATGCAGGTATTTGAGAAGATTCCCTAGAAGGAAAGAATGAACACTTGAAGATCTTGAAAACATCTTCAGGAGATCAGCTAGGGCTATATTTAACATTTTTTTTGAAGAATGGGTGCAATATCTCTATTTAAAATCACATATGAGCAAAGTGACAGATGTAGTCAATAAGGACACACTTAAGGTTGAACCTTTCATATTCTCAGGCAATTAATGGGCTATTTGACAGGTATAACTGGCAAATATTTTATTCAACTAGCTGTGAAATATTATCATGAGGCAGAGATACACCTGTGTGAAATGTTAAAAAGAAGTCCAACCCATTGATCAGGTGTTGACCTGATCAATGAATTGTCACTATTTTAGATTGTTAGGAGATCACAGAGTTTCATAGGACACAGAGTATGGCATTGCACAGCAGAATTTCAGATTAAGGTGAATTACAAGTTCTGGGAGGATGTAAGGAAGAAACATCATAACTTGTAAAAGCAAACCAAGAAAAGGCAAGAATATCACCTTCAGTTAATCTAGTGTTGAAGAAGCCAAAAGTGGGAATTCTCAAATGTATGGAAGAAACACTACTGACATAGTAAAGTGTTAATAAATATGTAGCAAGAAATTAGCACAGCTTAAAATGGGAAACTGATGCAAATTACATTACACATACAATGATGGTTAAAAATGCTGGAAGGAATTTATGTGGTTTGTGCAGCAATAGGCATGAAGTCAATGGGACTTCTTGTAACTTTACCGAATCAGCAGAACCCCTAGTTTTTAGCCATTACTGTAATTTCCTCAAGAATTCTGCCAATCCTTCGATGGAGAAACCTCAGACAATTTCCAAATATTACGTTACATTAACATGTCCACACACACAAGTGCACACAATGAAACTACAATGCCCAAGTGAATAAGTCTGTTCAGGGACAGATATTATCCATCTGCTCTCATCCAGAGCATGGAGTATTAAGAGCACTGCTTCAGAGTCACCACAACACCAAGTGCCACCACTCATACCTGCATCAACTAGTAACCCAGATACAAGAATTTCATCGCAGCCAAATTGGAAGCTTGCACAGATTTGCAGGATTCAGCAAGATAGATACCTGTCTGATTTATATTCATACACAGCTAATTAAGTAAAATAATTTCCTTTTATAATATATTCTGCAGTCTCTCATTGTTTTATTCTTCACAACAATTGAACAAGTGATTATTGGCAAACCTGAAACAGGGAAAGCAATCTGTCCAAAGCAAAGCACTGGACAAATACACAGCGGACTAAAATTATAGGGTATACCCAACTCCATGAGCAATAGCTCATCTAGCATTGTTGGTTGGCGTATTTCATTATTCTCATGGCACCATGCCTCGTTGATTTCATTCAAATGAATCCATGGCAATATTGTTGCTATAATTTTTCTGACCCGCACTATGGGATAACTTACAGATCACTGATCACTCAAAACATTGCACTATCTGCTTAGTGAGGACCCTGGTTCATCCATGTACATTGTGGTATTTATTCTGTCCTGGGGTATAGGGGTTATGCAAAGGCTCCCACAGCCATAGTTGCACACAGTATTGCTTACATCCAAGAGACCAGACTTTCAGGGCCAAATTTGCGCTCCCAAGTTGGGAGAAATTCTGTAAATTCCTGATTCACCAAACCCAATTCAGGAGAAAATTCCCTGAATGGTCAGAGATGGCCCATCTTGTATTTTCCATAGGAAAATATAGATATTACTGCTGACTATTCAATGAAGGAGCACACTGTACCAAGTAGAGGCTGGGAAATCTTCACAAGACACAGTTGTGGAGATGGCAGCATTTTGGCACCATCAGCTGCTCACAATATTCTCTACTGGCTCAGGTTACTATAATGCTTCAAGGGATGACTGACAGACACCACGTTTGCCATGACCTTTTGCCCTTCAAGCTACCCTCTTGCTACCCATCTGCCAGGGTGCAGCTATGCAATTGAGCCTTGTCTGGACCATCACGGGTGTGCATGGTCATGGCACAACAGTGTGACCCAGAGGGAAAAGGCCAGCAGGGTAGATAGCAGTTACAAATACAACATGCTCTCTGGGAGTCACAGGAACAAAAACAGAGCTTCCCTGCATTCATCCAGACACATTTCCTGTCACACCCCTGATCCCAACATTAGGCATTAATGAGATAGGGAACATGGTTTGTGTATGTAAACAGACAAATGAGTGTAAGACCATTTGAAGCTGGAAGCCTTATGCACCTTTTCTTTTCCATTTCTCATGCCAGTGTCTCACAGAAGGGAACAAGAGGAAGGAGCGGGAGGGGGCACGCTCCGCTTCAGCAACGAGGACCTCCAGATCATGGTGGAGGAGGTCCAGGTTGCAGGAGGAGGTGTCTGAGTCAGAGACATCTGTACACAGTCCCCCTCGGAGGATGGAGGAGAGTCATGAGAATGCTCCATCCAGGAGATGTAGGGCCTCAGGAGTCTCCTTATGGGGCACAGTATTTGGCATTAGCATTCCTCCTCCTTTAAATAATGAATTATGTTTGGTGGTATGCGAATAAAAATGTCATTCGTAGCCCTCAGGAAGTGTATATTGCTGTACATTATTTTCCAATATGCACTGTAGAACATTTGCACATTATGGTACGCCAAAGGATTGTGGTAGGAATGTAGGCCATTGATGCTGTTAAGGATACAATTAACAGTGCACCTTATCATGAAGGAATATTGATGCAAAACTGTAGCCACCTTTACCAATGGATATTTAGGCTGGTAGGTTCAAAAGAGCCCTCAGTTACCTTCTTATTGAAACAGTAGATATCACAGCTGAGAGATAACTAATGGTCACTGATCTGCGGTGTTGGAATGAAATTTTTATTGTACTAACTAGCTCTGGGTGTGCTGCAGTGAAATTTGGAAACCTTGTCCTCTGTTAATCAGGTTAATTCCAGGATTTGACCTGAAGATCAAGGCTTTTTGTTTTTATTTCTCAATCTTCCCACTTCTCTTTGGAGAACCTGCCTAAGTTTTTATCTCGATTGGCCTTAGGCAGATCTTAGCAAGCAACACTTTTCCACTATTCCTTTCACACATTTTATCATGGGGGAAGGCGGAGCAGTGGCAGAAACAAACAGGCTTGACCATTTGTTTACTCGTATTTACAATTTTTGCAAAAGGAAAGAAAATAATACCTATAGAGCAGATCACATGACCACCAGTTAAGTGTTGGAACTGAAGAGCAGTCACGCATGGGAAAACACTCAATGCTTTTATGCACTAAAACTAGCAGAAAGCAGCCTCTAGCAATGGCGAGCTGAGCACAAGAACATTGTTGGCCTACAAAGAAAGTATAACTTAAGTCATAACATCAGAAGTTAAGGATATTGCTATTTGAGCATTCAAACACAGACCTTTTTTTTATATAACCCTCAGGATCTTTGGCTCTGACAGAAAACTGAGACTCTGGATCAACAACGTAATTAATTTTGACTGTAAGTAACAACACTGCATTTGTTCATCTTGTTTCATTAATAAACATTTACATAAACATGAAAAGGTGCCTTGCCAGCAGAACTTGTGATTCGGTGAGATAACCAATGCCTTCAAAACTGGAGAGAAAAAAGCATTTAAAAACTAAGCTGCACTCTTTTAAAAAAAACAAAGCAAGGGTTAGTAGGTGCTAGTTCTGTGTTAAGTAGAACAGGATATTAATAATCCAATAATAGGAGGTAAGTTGAAAATCAAGTGAAACATACTGTCATGCTAACAGGCAATAAACTTTCTTTCCCCTAATACAAATGCTTTTGCTATATTGGGCAGTCATCTGTTACATGCAACACCTGTGCAAATAAACACTTCAAGCCACACTGAGTGTATATCTTCCTGTCCCTAATTGGCATTTCCATGGCAACTTCCCAGATTTGGAGTTTTACTTCCTTCCTATGTTGGATTACCAGAATGAAAAGCCAATCTTTATTTTCAGTCTACCCTATCCATCAAAATACAAAAATGTGCCAGCACTATTTATTCTTTTGTTTTTTAAAGAAAAGTTTTTGTTTTTGTGCTTTGAAAAACTGGTTGGGCTTTTTATAGGTATTGGTCTTTCCACTTATCATTAGCAATAAGTAATGTAATCCTTTCAATCATTCCAGAACTCAGTCAGGAAATCCAAAAGAGGAATGATGTTTCAATTACTATTAATTTTTGCTAGGATGCATTGCTATTTGTTTCTTTGCTGTTTGTTTCTTTGGTGGTTATTAAGCTGAATTAAACAAACTAACTTGCATTATGTTTACATCTGTAGGGGGATAAGGTAGAGGTCTATAGTTACAATTGCATTAATAAGCTCAATTTACTCCCCAACTTATCAATTAACCCATTGCTATCCTTTCCTCCCTACACCCATTCGTAGGTATCTCATCATACTGCAAAGATCATGGGACCAAAATCATGGATAGATGACCTATTTCTTATTTTCTGCTTAGTTATTTGAAACAAGTTACCAGAAGTTGTGTGGCTACATTAATTCCTCTGGAACTTTTCAACTTGCAATGGAGATGCTTCACGTCCACCCAACAGCTTAGGTTAAGAATTTGTCATTGCAAAGAATCGTAGAGACCCATCAATGCTACGAATGTCCATGATACAAGATATTGGTATAGTAATATACTACTTACAATACTTATATCTATCAGAATTTTATTTTCCATTGCAATATACTGGTTTGTTCAAAATAAAACAGCAAATCAGAAAGAGAAATGAGGAGTCTACATAGCAAAAGAAAGGTAAGCATTTGCAAAATTGCATTGAAGTGCTCTAAGGGATTATAAAAGCAAGAGATCAGAAGAACATACCAATAAAAAGGTAAAGGTAAATCAATTCACTAAATATATTTGCTGAACTTTTCAGTAATTGAAATTTCTAATGCCCACAATAAGGTGTGTTCATTTGGGTTTGATATTTTTGCCCCAAGCCATGATTCTGTCAGCTGAAGGCAAATCAAATCACAATTCAACAGTGCACACAATTTTCCAGGATACATATTGCCAGTTCAAATAGAAAATGTTTTCTTTAGCCTCCAATATATTAGTTGTTTTTTGAAATATATAAATGATAGGCTCCAGGACAAATTTTGAGACCTTGATTTTGGGAAAGTCTGCTAACACTACTTACATATGTTATAATAAACACGCCATCATTTATTTAATCCCATAAATCAGTGGCCCTGATATATTATGCACTACATAAACATTTGTCCACCTCTGATTCATCCTGATCAACACTAAAAATTGCATTACATATGAAGCAGCCAATAGATTTACTTTAACATTTACCGAAGATGTTGGCATATAAGTTGACCTTTGGAGGGATTTTTCAAGCCTTCAAAAACTGAGGTCAGATTATACACCAAGTATAAAAGTGAAACGCTGGCATGGGTGATCACCATTTTTAAATTTCATCTGCTTCCAACGCAAAGAGTTGGCATGTCTTAAATTCCTGTGCACCTTCACAACACAGCCTGCATTGCCTGCGTGTTCCTTCACACTCATTTATAAGGTACCAGTAAATAAAATATGCATATACAGAGAGAAAAGTTGAGGGTGACTACTAACACGAATATAGCATGTCTTGGCACAGAGTATATGCAAAAACATGATTTTTGGGGCAGGAAAACTGGGGTCATCTTAAACACCAGGTTCACTTATATGCCGTGATGTATGGTAAATCAGGGTTCTACATCAATTGTTGGACAAAGTTTTGTGCTGGAGCATTCCTAGCCCTAGCACTCCTAGAACACGGCTGTCCCTGATATGCAGGGTGCAGCATCCCTCAGAGGACTCCATCAGATGATAGTAGACTCAGGGGAAGACAAGACACACCCCCTTATTACAGTACTAACTGCCGTATGGCAAGCTTAAATGTCCAGTTTGAACTTGAGCGAATGACTGGATGACTGACTGGGTGAGGTGGGCATTTTGGTAAGTGGGTTAGGAGTAGGTGCATTAGGGTACTCAGATGGTTGGGTTGGGAGGGTTGTTGAGGGTGTAGTCAGAGGAGATAGTCAGAGATGGGATAGTCAGGTGGATAGTCAGAGGAGGGATAGTTGGGGGGGGATAGTCAGGGAGGTCAGTGAGGGTAGTGGGAGGGGTAGTCGGGCGGGGATATCTGGGGGGTAATCGTGGGTTAGTTGGGGGGTTAGTCAGTGAGGGGGGTAGTCGGGGGGGTGTTAGTCAAGGGGGTCAGGGAGGGTAGTTCACTAGTCAGGAGGGGTAGTCAGGGGTTCAAGGGGGTAGTGGGGTTGTCAGGGGGGTGGTTAGTGAGTCGGGATGGTTGTCAGGTCTGGTGGGGTGGTCGTTTGGTGGGAGGGGTCAGTGTGAATGATTGGGGAATCAGTTCTGGAGTCACTCAAGTGTTGGGTGAGGTTTTAATCTGTCTAACATTTCCTGGGTAACTATTCAGGTAAGTACACCGGAACTGTTCCAAGTTGGAGACATTCACGGAGGGTCCCTGGGAGCACGGGAATTGCCCATCAGAAGTTGAAACTTCCTGGAGAATTCCCACCAAGGCCTGCACTTCGGCATGGTCCCGACATGCATCTCAGTCATATGACTGATCTCTGACAATCCGGAAACTAGAAGATTTGGCCTATTCTTTTGCTTTTTTTCAACCATGATTGCAATTGTGTGGCTGAGACAAATAGGGACCAGATAACTTTCACTGGAACCTAGAAGTTATTTTTTCTACAATATTAGTGTATACAACCACTGCATATAGCATTCCTGTTGCTATTTTAATGGAGGTTGTTCACTTACTTATTTTAACAAAATTTGTAAGGACTAACATGTTTATAGAATTGTAAAGCAGATTTGTTTCCATTTCAAGTGAAAGGTAGTTTCTTGTGTGACATTTGCTGCATTAAAAATAGATCACATAATCAACAGAAATCTATTATTTAGTTATTTGAACAAAAGATCACCAGTTAAAACCTGGAAGTCAAACAATGTTAAATTATGTTCAGCGACACTAACAGACAATTACTATGTAAAGATAGAAATGGAGCAATTTAACAGGCTTAAGTAACAAATGTTATCCTGAGCAGAATGGAACCAGAAAGAATTAGGGCTACAATTTGCTCAACTCAAAAATGTAACAAGAGTGAAGTCTTATTAGTTGAAATGGCGTTCAACTTTTAAGGTTGAATATTTCTGGGGAAGCAGAGCTCCCTCAGCACCACGGCCAGTGCCAAGGCTGCAGCTCCATCCAGAATAAGGGCGCCCTTAAAATCAAGAAAGTGTCTTATGGGAAGTCAGGACAATGTAGAGCACCAGCAATCTGGGTTGGGGTTTGGGGGGGAGGGGGGAGTAGTTACGATGGTGCTACCTTGGGTGTGGGCACTGCCGCCAGGGGTTTCCTTCGTGGGTCAGGAACTACTCATTAGGGAGGGCAGCACACACACCACGCCCGCCCACAGCCCCCCTCCCCTCCCCCGCCAGGAAGCTCCTGGGAGGCTGCCAGCGTTTACCTGGCCATCTCCTCATGCAGTAGTAGGCCTTCCCAATGTAATAAACTTACCTACGGGGTGGATGGGGGGGCTTGGTGAGGGGGGAAGGGGAGTTGGCAGGGGGACAGAGTTGTTATTAAGTGGCTCAACTGCCATGCTGCTACAAGTTCCCACCACTAGCAACATACCTCAACAGCGAGAAGAATCCCCTCCCAACACCTCCACTCACCATATTGACAGCCTTCTTGCCTCCCAGCCTGTTTATAATGGGCTGATAAAATTCAACACTTACTCTGGAATACAAGGCACTCAAACATGCTTGCCTCACTAAGGTGAATTTACTCCTTCATCATCCAGACCAATTTATAGAACATTTCCAGGCTGAGTTATCTTTTATTTTTGGGGAGTGCAAGTAATCCATTCAATTTAAATAGACCTGTAGAGTGACACTTAAGTGCCATGTGACATGCAACACATCTATATTTCAGAATGGCCCACATTTTTAGCTAAATATGACTGCTTAGGAACAAAAGCTTTTTTCATGGAGGCAGAAAGCAGAGAATATGATTTTTTAAACATTGGAATTTAGAAAAATGTGCGTGTGAAAATATTTACGATGCTCCTGATGTTTCTCAGATTAAATCATTTAATCCAAATTTGGATGGCAATAACAATATATTTTCAAAGTAAAATGAAATTCAAGGTCTGGTTGGTTAAAGAGTAATCAGAAATGCAGAATACAAATTTTGAGATAGACTATCCCAGACTATCCCAAACAGGAAGAACAATTGATTTATAACAATTTTCCAGAGTAATTTGAAAACAAATCATTCTCTTAACACAGCTCTTAAGCACATAAAGGCTCAGATTGTTTCCTGTTCATATCAAGAGCGAGACAGAACAGATGCCACTTCCTTTCTTGCAGGTGCTCCTGATTATTGTAGTTTAGACTGTGATTCTGGTACCAATTTATGCAACATTATTGTGAAAATACTCAGGATAATGGTCAAAGTTAGGAATGTCACCTATTTCTATTTCATTATTGCACAAAAAAACATATGGTCAGATTTTTGCTACCGAGTCAGGTAGCTCAAGAAATTTTGTGACTTGGCAGACCTGCCTTGATTTAAGGACCTCATTAGACCCAATTTTCACTCTGGGGCAGCGGGGGTGAGATCCACTTGGGCCCGCCAACCCCGGAAGCAGATCCTAGGTGACCTCGGGGCAGACGAATGCAGAGGTGGGCTGGTTAGAAGGTAAGCCTTGGTTCTCTGGGATTGCATCCAAGTTGTTTTTAGAAGTTGTTCAGCACTCACTCCCTACATCCCCCCTTACCTTACCCAACTCGTCCACCTTTCATGACCCCATGCTGCCTCCATGTCAACTCATGACCCCCACCCACCGCCATTCCACCTCCAGAGCCACTCACCTCAGGAGCCATGTGGAAATGAATACTAAACATCTAATAATCTAATACTGCTCTCATGCCTTACACCTTAAGGTGAAAGCAACTCCCATTCAAGAAACCCATTCAAAGCTTTTAAGTCTCAAGTGGCTAATCTTTCATAATAATGAACAAACTTTTATTCAGACCTCACATCACAGACAGCTAATACTCTAATAGCCTCGACAAAGTGTTAATCAAACTGTGAACTCAGAACACCCAATGAGATACTTATAATTTTGAAATTCAGTCAAGCATTCATAATGACATAATAATGGCCCTTGGACAAAGACTTTTATTGAAACTTGAACTACCAGGTGCTAATGTTCTTTCTAACCCACATCAGATGACGTGTCATTCAAAGCAGTCCAGTAGAGGTGTTTTTCGTAAAAACTCTCATGTTTGAGGAGGGATGGTGGGTGGTGATGGGGAGGGGATTTTAAAAAAACTTCAGATTGTGACAGTTACACAAACCCTATCTGTCTTCAAGAATGTTTACACCTACTCCATCAATTTGTGACTCTCACACTGTGATTTAAGGCCCTTGAAACAGCAAAAATGAGGTCTGCTGGAATTCAGCACTAAGTTCAAATGGCTCTGCAAAGTTCGGGTTTCCCACCTGTGTGAATCGTGCCCTGCCCCTGCCCCCACCAGCAAAATTTGGATTTGGAAATGGGGGCCATTTTTAAAATGTCCCCAGACTCTTCCCTACTCCATAAAAATCCAGCCCCTAACTTAGATGACCTTAAGATACAAATTTAAAAGCTGTCATTCGGCGGCTTCATCTTCATTTTCTCTTCACAGCAATTCACTGCTGAACTAGTGCTTAATTTTAAATACTATAATTGCACTATGTTGTACTGCAATGCAAGATGTAAACATTTAAAGGCAAAATTTTAGGTAACTAACAAGATGAAATATGTACATTGTTGAAAGCAATAAATTGTAAAACTGCGCAGTTTTATGTGTATTTTCACTTATGGAAATGTTCAAAATAATTAATTAAAATTCTCTCAGTTATATTGAAATATTCTTAGATTTTAAATAAGTAATACTACATTAATTTTATCCTGCAGATAGAATGCAAGAACAGGTGCTCACATTAAGCTATACCATAATAATAATCAGTAGTACAACTTACATTAATATAGCACCTTTAATGCGCTGAATTTCCTTAAGGCACTTCACAAAAGTGTTATCAGAATCTGATACCGAGCTGTAAAAGGAGATTTTAGGACAGGTGACCACAAGCTTGGTCAAAGGATTTTAAGAAAGATTTGGAGAAAGAGGTGGAAAGATTTAGGGAGGGAATTCCAGAGCTCAGGAATCCCTAGGTGCTGGAAGCCAATGTGGCGTTATGAAAATCATGAATAGGCAAGAGGCTGGATTTAGAGGTGTACAGAGATCTAACAGGACTGAAGGAGTACAGAGGTTGGAAGAGCCATGGTCGTGGAGGGATTTGAAAACAACGATCAAAGCATTTATGGATCAGGAGCCAATGTTGGTCAGTGAACACAGGAGTGATGGGTGAAAGGGACTTGGTGGGAGTTTGGCTGAAGGAAACAGGGTATAAACTGCTTGATTTCTCTTGGCAGCCCCAACTTCAACTCTGAAAAATGTTTACACAGATTCTTTGGTGCCTTTTTTGATGACAGTAAATGTTTTTCTTCTGTAAGCACATTATATGCTAACTCTGCAATTCCCAGCTTTTAGACAGGAAACACCTGGGGCACCGGAGATGTAAATGGAGTGCTACCAATGCTTACAGCAGAACATATCATTTTTACAGCTAATAAATATTTGACTAGCTGCAGTAAATCATTAATTGTCTAGTTCTTAAAACATGACAAAGATGAAGCAGGGGGCTTGGAATCTATGGTAAATATCTAATGAAAGAATATCTATTGTACATAAGAACACAATATAATTTATGCTACATAAACAAGAAAACACAGTGTGAAAATGATAAAAATACTAATTATCAAAAACAGAAAAGCCTTACTCAGAATATTAACTATCTATTATAATCACTGGGGCACCGATCAAATCCTTCAGGTGAGAATAGGTACTCTTCATACACCAACTGGATATGTTCAGGCAGAAATTATCTATGTTTCTAAGAATATTAAGAATCAGAAGCTGTGCAACAAGCTCAAGTCTCATGATGAAAATCAAAATTTTCTTTGTACTGTTAAAAAAAGGATAGTGCCAAGTACACAGTTTTTTTTTTAATTTAGTAATTTTAGCACAACTTGCCTTGTCATGAATACAAAAGCAACTGTTACTTTCAAATGGATAGCTCACATAATTTTTTGTATATACTACTAAACATTCAATTACCTGCGCTGAAACATACTACCCCAAAGCAGTTATTGGGATGTTTGTCATAGCCCAAGTTTCTGGACTAATCTTTTACAAATGACTAATCAGTTACTTTGTTTAATACAAAATATTACTGTACTTGATCTCAAATTCATTAAGGAAAAGTTAAGTTTAAAGGTGCTTCTGAGGCGTGAATATCATTGGTGAAAGCGGTATAGAATTACTCAGTATATTAAAAAAAAATCAAGGATGCTACTGCAATGCAGTACTGAGGGAGATTTGCATTGTCAGAGGTGCTGTCTGTCAGATGAGATGTTAAAGTGAGACTCTGCCTACCTGGTGGACATAAAAAGCCTTCGTGTTTGTTATGTCCAGTGAAGGTATGTCCTATTCATAACGTTAAACGTTGACTGCACTCAGTATATAATTTTCTGGAACTGTCTTTCATTCGAAAATGGACTCTAACAAGACTGTTAAGATGGCTGCTGAGGGGCAGGTGACTTCTGCAATTTCTACACAGATTACTTCAGTTTACAGAAAGTTCCCACTTGCATGATTATGGGAGGAGTGCTCCCCCTTAAATGGAAATACCAAGACAAATACTATCTGTGGAATTTACACTTGCTATTGCTTGTGGATTTAACAAAAAACACAAGTCCAGACTCCATGTCTCCAAGTTGGAACACTAACAAGGAGAGGTGGGCAGAAACCAATTCATCCAAAATAAGTGTGAAGAACTCATCCATTATCCCATTGTATAGCCATGGCTTTGGACTTGCATACGATTCTTGGTGGATAATAGAAGTTGATCATGTGGGCAAAACTGACTTTAGATAATGAAATGTACTTATCTTGTGACCCAATGAGGAACCCAAGCAGACTGCATCAACCGCCAGCTGCAGGACATCAGCAGAAGAAAAGGCAGCAGACCCACACCTTTTTTAAATCCAGAGGCTGTTAAATCTAAAAGATGTCCTAGTGCTATCCCTATTCCTAGTCCACCTGTAAAAAAATCTGACCTTCTGGTAAGAAGAAACCACAGTGACCAACTTCGTAACATGCTAAACATCCATCTCTTCAAGGGAATCCTACAATAATCCATGATATATGACTACAATAATTGAAACCGCCTAAACTACCCTTTCGGAGATAAAATGCTGCCTTTGCTGGGCCTGCAACAGCCATTTTTCCTACAACAAGCTAAAAAGGTGAACTATGAACTATTCTTTTGTTTACAAATTGTAAAAGTGCACTATTCTCTTGAATCATATCTTTCACATGTCTCGTGTGACATAGAATTTAGACTTTTGGGGTGAATGCTTAAATAACCCTTTTTAGTTAAACCCATGAAAGCTTGCTGCTGTTATCCAAACTGACCACACAGGGGGCTATAAAACAAACATCTTCCTCTCCAAAACCACACTGCACAGTAAGGGAAAGGGTACAAGGGTTTCAGTTCTGCCCCAACCCTGTCTGGAACATGTTACTATTTCAAAGAAGAGCAGGGGAGTTATCCCCAGTGTCATGGCCAATATTTATCCCCCAGTCAAAATCAGAAAAACAGATTATTTGGTCAACATCACATAGCCTTGTCATGCTAAGTAAAGTCATGGCATATTTATAACTTTGAACATACACTGTATTCAGTTTGGAACTTGGTCTCTTTTAAAAATGGCCATTAAAAGGGTGCTATGATGGCTGCCGAGGGTCAGGTGGCTTTTGAAATTTCTGTACAGACTTTCTCAAGGCTTCAGAAAGTTCCTAACTGACTGACCTCGGGTGGGGTGCCCAAGACAAAAACCATCTGAGGAATTCACACCTTCTACTGTTCGTGGGCTGACCAAAATGTCAAAATCTATGCATTCCTACTTTTACTGTCTCCAAGTTCAAAACTTAACCATAAGAACTGTAGAGAAGCCATTCAAATCATAAGTAGGTGTGAATTGCCACCATCTATTTTCCATTGTATAGCAATGGCTTCTAACTTTAAATCATACTGGGTGGGCAATAGAAATATTGATCATATGACCAAAGCTGACTGTAGATAATGAATCTTATTACCCTAAGAACTGGAGATAGGGGGCAGAGGGGAACCAATCCCAGTCAGTCAATGAACAACAATTGCAAAGACAGCAACAGAAAGGGCAGCAACACCCACACCTTTAAAACTGGGGACTGCAATATCTTAGAAGTCTACAAGCCTGTTCCTTTTCAAGTCCACCAGTACAGAAAACTGACCTACTGGTAAGAAGACTAAATGTAACTAACTTTGTGACCTGCTGAAAATCCATCTCCTCAAGGGAATTCTGCAACAATTCTGATATATGACTCCAGCTATTGAATCAGCCTGGACTACCCTTTAGCAGCGAAGACTTTTTCTTCACTGGGCCGGGAACATATGCTTTTTCCTAAGATGAGCCAACCACATGAATTACAAACTATCCTTTTTTTTATGACTTCTAAAAATGCACTCTTCTCTTTAACTGTGTGTGCATGTGTGCGCACGCACGCGCCAAGTGAGTGACTCAGCATTAGATTATCAGGGTCAATAAATGAATAAATAACCCTCTCTATTTAAATCCACAAAAGCTTGCTGCTGGTCAACCAAATTGACCATGCACACAAGTACCAAGAAACACACACATCTTCCATTTCTAAAACGCACTGATTACAGACAGTGAGGGAAGGGAATTGAGGTTTCAGCTCTCTCTCTTTCCTTGTCCGTAACAGCTGTTTAAGGGAGCTTGCTGTGTGCAAAGTGGCTCCTGCATTTTCTACACTGTAACACTGAACTACACTTCAAAAAGTCCTTAATTCACTATAAAATGTTTTGGGACCATCTGTGGTCAGAAAAGGCACCATATAAATACATGTTATTTCCCTTAATATCACTAACATGTGATTATGATATTACAGATTTTAAGGACAACTGTTTCAAAGGTACATTTCTGTTTTCAAACCTTGACAGAGTTTAAAAGCCTTTTTTAAAATGGAAGTATGGACAGACAACTTGGCACCTTTCTGCAGTTTCTCTAGCCCCACTACTCCACAGGTTGCACCATAAGTGTAAATGTTATATTCACTCACCAAAATGGCCAATTGTTCACCTTCGCTATGGCTTGAACCAGAATAAAAGAAATTTTAACTCAGCCTCTTTCAATAAAGTCAGAATGATTGATTTATTGTGAAACAAAACTTATTTTTAAAAACAAGTTGGAAAAAGTGGTTAACATACAATTTGTAATCTGGAAGTGTAGCTATATACCCCTTTAAATCCCAACACACACACACACATACACAGAGCAAACAAATAGGGTTTCTGCAGAGGTTTGTGTTTATGGAAAAAAACACCTTTTGGCCAATGGGAAAACATTATGAAAAAGGATAAAATACAAGGTCTTTGATGCTCTCGATCTGGATTTCCTGGGTGCGAAGACAGATTGCTGGTCACAGTAATTGTATGGGAGTTCTTTCCAAAGGAGCTTCGGTGTGGAGGAGAACCGTGTAGGATCAACGTCCTTGCAATCTCTCTCTCGTCTCAGCTTCTCAGGTTTCCAAATATAGACGAGTTATACTGAGATGAGGATTTCTAGCTGGATGCTGATAAAAACACTGAATTTCAGACAAGAGAGCGAGTTGGACAAGCTTGTCCTTTTTGGTTTATTCCCAAACTGAGTCCAAAAACAAGTTCCAAACAGAAACTCATTTCAGTCAGGTGATTTTCAGAAAAATCACCATGGCCTTCCAGCCTTTGAAAGCAGTAGTTTCTTTTCTCCAGCAATTAAATTCAAATTAACAAATAGTTCTTATCTCCTCAGGTGCCTTGCTGGTTATTCAGCTGAAGTCATGTGACTTCTTGGAACAGGCAGTTTAGTCACAGTCCAAAGTGAATTTGTAATCTGAGAAAAAATGCTCAGTTCCCAAGAAAGTGTCCAAATAATTCAATGTTGTTCCAATTTAAAAAAACATAACTCTTGGAGGTATGTATTCATAACACTGCGTTTATTCAAACCTTGTTAGACTCATATCTCTAGAACTGGCTAGAAAGAGTCATTAACATGCAAAGACTCCAGGAATGCTCACTGAATCTTCTAAAAGGTGTGAAAAACCCGTTTGCTTCTGAGAAATTAGGAAGCAGGAGGAGATTTCAAAGGACCATAACGTAATTAACTTCTTTGCCTGGTGAAACAATGACTCCTTGAAAATTAACACAGCAGCATTTTTGCATTTTTTGAACTGTATAAAGGAAGCAATAGGAAGCCATCTTGTGAGGCAGGGGTAAGAACCCTCAGGAAAAATGTAAGAGACAACATCACAGAAGATTCTTGGCCAAAGGAGGACAAAGGGGAATGTATTAAGAAATCAACTGCTATTCTGCTGAAAGAGTCCAGCCAATCTACAAGTCATTTACTCTTTAGGGCCCTTTTTTGATTTACATCGTCTGCACTCTGGTCCTGCCCCTGCTGTGCTACGTTTTGGTCCAGCCACTGTCATGTTCTGATGCTGGAGCAACCACCGCAGTCATCAGAGGCCCAGGCTGCAGGGAGAGAGTGTGGCCCAAGATCCCAGGAGCAGGAGTGCAGGGCAGGGCACAGGGAGAAGCTGCCAGCCACCGATCAGGTGATTAAATGTGACTAATCGGGGGCTGGGACATAGGCTCCTTCTGCAGCCGCCACCACAACCCCCCCCCTCCCCCCCCACCTACCCCCGGCTCCTTTTGTGCCAGCCCCCACCCCCGCCTGGCTTCCTCTGGAAAGAGGGGAGAGAGGGAGAGCAAGAGAAAGGGAGACAGACAGGCAGAGAGTGGGAAACGAGAGAGAGAGAGTGAGACAGACAGACAGTGGAAAAGAAAAACAAGCAAAAAGTTAAGCTGTGTTTCAGGAGTGCTGAGGGTGAGACACAGAAGCTATGCTATTCAGGGTTTGCTTGGATGATTTAGTGTTACCTCATGTCAATGTTTCTGTTATATTCAGTGGTTTATTTTATTTTGCAAGTTATTCTAGCTAGGAATGCACAGTGCTGCACATGCACAATACAGTATTTCAACTTGTACAATGGTTTTTCCAGCAAGAAATGGCCGAAGGAACCTAACTCCGACTTTAACATTGATTACCATGGACACCCATGATTCACAAAGTTGTTTTGCTTAAAGTTTAAATTTTCAGGAATGCAACCACAACTTTTAATTGAGGACTTACAGCACAAAAGCAAGGAAATTATAGTGAACCTTTATAAAACGCTGGTTCGGCCTCATCTGGAGGATTGTGTCCAATTTTGGGCATCAAACTTTAGGAAGAATGTGAATGCATTTGAGAGTGTGCAGAAAAGATTTACAAGATGGTTCCAGGGATGGGGGACTACAGTTATGTGGATAGATTGGAGGTAGTGGATGCAATCGTTGTAATCTTCCAAAATTCCCTCGATTCTGGAAAAGATCCCAGCAGATTGGAAAACCACAAATGAAACACCTCTATTCAAGAAAGAAGGGAAACAAAAAGCAGGAGCCAGTTAATCTAACATCTGTCATTGGGAAAATGCTAGAACCCATTATTAAGGAGGTAGTAGCAGACATTTAGAGAATCATAATATAGTCAACAAGGTTTTATGAAAGGGAAATCGTGTTTGACAATTTTCTTCGGGCTCTTTGGATGCACAAGTAGGACTGAAAAAGGGCCAGTAGATGTAATGTATTTGGACTTCCAAAAAGGCATGCAAAAAAGATTCCACATCAAAGGTTACTACATAGCATAAGAGCTCATGGTGGTAGGGGCAACATATTAGCATGGGTGGAGGATTTGTTAACTGAAAGGAAACAGAGGGGCAGGATAAATGGGTAATTTTCAGGTTGACGAACTGGAACTAGTGCAGGAATGCAACAGGCCTCAACTATTTAATGTCTTGGATGAAGGGACCTACAATATTATAGCCAAATTTGTAGATGATGCAACTTGCTTTCCTTCCTACCTACCTTTGTGAGGATATAGAGTCTGCAAAGGGATACAGACAGGTTAAATGAGTGGGCAAAAATTTGGCAGATGGACTATAATGTCAAAAAATGTGAGGTTGTCCAGTTTGGCAGGAAGAATAAAAAAGAATATTATTTAAGTGGACAGAGACTGCAGAATTCTGCAGTACAGAGAGACCTGCGTGTCCCTGTACATGAATCACAAAACGCTAGCATGCAAGTATTAAGGAAGCAAAATGGAATGCTGGCTTTTATTGCAAGGGGGATGGAGTATAAATATAGGTAAGTCTTGCTACAACTGTACAGAGCATTGATGACACTGCACCCAGAGCAGTGTGTACAGTTTCGGTCTCCTTACTTAAAGAGGGATATACTTGCATTGGAAGCAGTTCAAAGAAGGTTCACTAGGCTGATTCCTGAGATGAAGGGGTTATCTTATTAGGAAAGGTTGAGCAGATTGGGCCAATGCTTATGGGAACTTGGAAGAATGAGAGATGATCATATTAAAACATAAAATTCTGTGAGGGCTTGACAAGGTAGCTACTGAGAGGAGGTTTCCCTTTGTGGGGGAATCTAGAACTAGAGGGCACAGTTTAAAAATAAACGTTCTCCCATTTAGGAGGGATAGGTATGAGGATAAATTTATTATCCCAGAAGGTCGTTAATCTTTGGAATTCTCTTCAACAGAGAGCAGTGGAGACTAGGTCATTAAATATACTCATGGCTGAGTTAGACAGATTTTTGATCAACAAGGGAGACAATGGTTATGAGGGACAGGCAAGAATGTAGATTTAAGGCCTCAATCAAATGAGCCATGATCTTACTGAATGGGCTAAATGGCCTACTCCTGCTCTTTATTTCTTAAGATCCTATGATTAAGCTGGGGCTGTTCGCTTTAGAGAAGGTTGAATTGAGATTGGACAGGGATGTTCAAAATCATGATGGGTCTGGACAGAATAGATAGGGATAAACTGTTTCCATTGGTGAAAGGGTCAGGAACCATATGACGCCAATTTAAGGTGACTGGCCAAAGAGCTAAAGGTAACATGAGAACAAATGTATTTGCACAGCAAATGGTTAGGAATCTGGAATGTACTGCTGGAGTGCATGAGATTCAATCATAGCTTTCAAAATACCGTAGAATTGGATAATTATCTGAATGGAAATAATTTAAAGGGCTACGGGGAGAAAGACAGAGAAGTAGAGTTGCTCTTGCTGAGAGCTGTCATGGACTTGATGCGTCAAATGACCTCCATATCTGTGCTGTAATCATTCTATGATTCTAGATGCTGAGGTCAAATGTAGCATTCTACACCACCTGAGCTGAGGTCAGCAAGGATTGAGAACCAAGCATGGGGCCTTATCTGCTTACACCAATCAGCTGATTTCAAAAATAATTGGTAGGTTTTTATAGAAGGCAGGGTTTGCCACCCAATGAATCCCCCCACTACTCACAGCAGCCCCTCATCCATTTAAACTCCATGGATTGTTAACTGGCTGGAGACGGGACTTCTACCCCTCACTCAGGTGGAAGTCCTGCCTCAGAGATTTGCCATCTGAAGTTCCAGCAGCATCAGTGGTAGCAGTGGCCAGGGCTGGGACTACAAACAGTCCCCAAATTCTCAGTCCCAAAGTCCAGAACAAGGTAATTGCAGGGGGATCTCACAGAAGGAGGGGAGACCCGGGTTTGGGGAAGAGGGGGTAGGCTCTTGATGGAAAGGCCAGGAAGGAAGGGCAGCCCTGGGAGGGGGTAGACCTTGGTAGTGGGTGGCACCTGATGTGAAAAAAGGAGGCCCCTGAGGGAGGCGCCGACCTCTTCCCACCTAAGGCCCAAGCAGATGACTTGCCAGGAATCTCCCCTGCCCCTGAGCTCCTCCTGGGTGTGAAGCAGCCCTTAAGCAGCTAATAATTGGCCACCTAAGGGCTCAATTGGGATGAGGGCAGGCTGCCCTCGAACTCACCTGCCTCATGTAAAATTGCAGACAGGTCAGAGGCAGGCAGGAGTTTGGCAAAAAGGCCACCTGGGGAAATTTACATCCCCCACTCTACCACCTATAAGCACAGTAAAATTCTGCCCAATGCCTTTAAAGCATAAAAACCTATTCTGAAATCTTGCTTCCAATTGTACCAATGAGAGAGAGTACAAGTAAATTTTCCTTGCAGGCACTGGTAATAACATAAATATATGGAATGGATACATTTATAGGAAATGCACTGGGGATTTACTTTCTTTTAAGCTTGCAAAGATATTTTCAGCTTTGAAATGCAAAATCCATTTTTCATCCACCTATCATTTTGGAGCATTTCTATTGATAATAAACGCAGAATCAGATAAGCAGACAGAACCAAAGAATATTGCTTAATTCATGTATTTAAATAAACAAAATCCAAATCTTGGTTTCAGTGCTCAGTTGTCAAAACACTAAATCAATCAGAGATGCAGCCAAGAGCCACAGGAAAGGAACAGTACCATTCCACTACTTTCTGGGCATGAAAATATCCCCATTTGCTGATCGAGCAAATAACCGGGCAGCTTCATAAACTGGATTAAAATTGAAGAAAATATTATTTTACACAAATCTAAAGGGTTAGTAAAGAGGAATTGCAATTGCAGTGCAGCACAGGCCAAAATGGAGCCATTAATTGCATTTTGGAATATTTAAATACTAATAGGGTGAAATTGGTCAAATGGCTTGTGTCTGGAATGGGGGCAGCCCCAAGACAATGCGAATGCTCTCAAATGATTATGAGCATAATTCGAAAAACTTTATCAATTTGTTTTTACAGCAGCGATATAAGCTTGGTCCACATTGGACCAGGTTAAGGTGGTGAAATAGGCAAAGTAGCTCAAGTTCCAAATAATGATTCAGAATTCAGCATTCGCTGTTAATGTGTGAATCATTCATCAGACTTGCAGCAAGAGATACCTATGAATTATGAATTATCACAAGTTGCTGGCCTATTTGCACCGCCTCATGAAATTTACATCTCGCCCGCAGTGTCCCTCTGTGGTTCATGAAGTTGCTGTATTTGTACATTAATTGCCCATTGTACTCAGGCTGAGTGTCTAAATCCAATTCACCCTCCTTCCCTTTCTTTCCTCAATCCTTCTCAATTATTTAACTTCATTGATGTAAATCAATAAATTGTTGGTCCTGCCATTTACCAAGGTCCAAGGTGCCCCCTTGTCCTCAGCATAGTTATCAGTGTGCTCTGCAACAACTTACTAGGTGAAAAATTTTCAAGCTGATGATTAAGGGAAAAAATTCTAACTAATGGGGCATGCCACAAGATGCCCTGCTCCAGCAAAGATGGACCACTAATTGAATTTTAAAATGACAGGTCCAGATTCTAATTCATGGAAGTATTCAAAGAAAGCTGCACATAGAACTGGTGAAACTTATCTTCTATTGTGTCATATTTTCTTGGAAGGAAGGATGATTTTAAATAAGTGCTTAATAATCCATTACAATATGGTGAAAATTAGTTAATAGATAGTACCTTCAATGTTAGTAAAGAAACATAGGTACATAGCTAGAATTACATAATGGGTTATGTACATACAAAACTCATTCAAGGCTTGCTGGAAAGTACACAAAGTAGTCCCAGGGCTGCCATTACCATAATGAAGACATTTCTCTGATGAACAAATTCACTAATACTAAGCAGATCAAATACCAGTCAGCAGCCAATGATCCCTGAAAGGATGGAAGCTCCATCCATCACAATTTCAGAGCACTTGCTCTGGATTGAAATAACATCAGGTGCTCCATTAAATTAGAAAACCTACTTATAAAACTGAAGGACTTCATTTCATTGGGCTCTTTGATGTAGGATCAGTCACTCAGACTGAGAAAAGGGACTTTCAAGGATGAACCCAAAAGCATGGGGAGGAGGCATGGGTGGGCAAGGAATACTATTCGCTTTTCAGTCCTGACCAGTTTACGTAGTTTTCCTGAGGTAATATTCTAACAAATTCTGGCCCAGTGAGTGTCACAGTCTGAGAATACAGATGCTGAGGATGTGCTTCATTCATTTCTTTGGATAAATTCAAGTAGATTTGACAAAACGTGTATTTCCCCAATTCTGAATAACAATGCAGCCTGCAAGGAAATACAATTTGCCCTCAAATGCTGTGCATTTTCATGCAATGTCAGTTACACTGTGCTTTACAGATGATTTGTAATTTATAATGAGGTCAGTAACAAGCAACAGCCATTAAATTTATACTCTTGTTCAGTCAAAATTAATGAGGTTGAAAGCAAAGTCCAAATTTGATGCCCTGGCCATTTTAAAATAAAAGCAATCAACCCACTGGGGCAATTATGCCCAGAATGCCACAAGGTCCTTCCATATGCAGTGAATGGCATTGTAGTAGGGGCATGCACACCAACCATCACCGCTTAATATTCAGGTTCTGCATGTAGGAGGATGACACCCAATTCTATGGGCAGGATTTTTCACTGAGCAGGTGGGCGTGTGCCCGACAAGGTAAAAATCCTGCCCTAGCTGATTGCCACCTTTCAAGACCTCCACTGTCTCTGAATTGTCAAAATGCTCATTTGTCATCCAGTGCTGGACAAGCAGACACTTCCATCAGTTGGGAAGACCAAGACCATTGGCCCAGATTTTGCGGTTGGCGGCTGACCTTGAATAAAGCTATCACATAGTTTCAGCAGGTTCTAAAGTGCAAACATCCTCATCCCCAACATCAATGAATTTGGAGCCTTCTGCAAGGGATCTACAGTGCCTAGGAACAGGGCAGGCAGCAGTGAGGCTGGTCACCTAATCATAATGAGGAATCCACATAGACAGCAAAGCAGAGAATAAACATTACATTTAAAATCACTGTAGAGAAAGAAAAATAAAGACTGGGACATATACATGGGACTAAGGGAGAAATGTTAATGGAAAAATATAAAGTTTAAGAAAATACATTTTTATATTTTTCTAAAATCTGTGATATTTTGATGGAAGTGACTCGACAATTGTAAAATTAAATTTTCAGGGCCAGAAGAGGTTCTTCAGCAGCAATTATGACTTACTATGCTCAGTCATTCCTGATTGAACAAAGCGTAACTTATTCTGTCTTTTGTGTAACAATAATGGGATGTTAGTTTAAGTTCACACCTTAAAAGTGATTTTTATACAGGTTTCTTCAGCAAAGGCTGCAGTGGCAAATTTTCTGGCAAAGCAGGATATCTCTGACAGTAATTTATGGATTTCCAAACTTAACTGCATGTGAGGATGCCAGATGTTTCTGTCAGTTTTACCCAGTAATAACGGCGAGCGTCGACAGCCTCGCCATTATTACTAAAACCAAATTCTGGACCATTGCCTTTCGGTCTCCATCACTGACTCCATTCCCCAGCCACCCACTCCATCCGTCTCCCTGGAAACTATTGGAGGAGGCTGAACTAGACTCTTCACAACCTAGGTGTCACATTTGAGCCTGAGATAAGCTTTTGACCATATATTCACACCATCACAAAGACTGCCTCTTTCCACTTCCGTAACATTACCTGACTCCACTCTACTTCAGCTCATCTGCCCCTGAAACCCTCATCCACGGTTTTATTACCTCTAGATTTGACTATTCAAACATACTACTCCTCATCAGCCTCCCATCTTCCCCCTTCCATTAATTCAATTTCATCCAAAACTATCTTGCCCATGGAGTGAATTTTTCCTATGTCTGAGCAGGCTGTTCAGGAGCAGGCAGGGGTGGGCGCGGAGCCGATCGCTGCCCGTGATTGGCTGCTTGCCGCCATTTTACGTGGGTGGGCCTTAATTGGCGCGGTCAGTAGTGCTACCTGTGCCGGTGGGGGAGGGGGGAAAGTTGGGGCATGCAAACAAAAGAGCTCAGCAATCTCCAAGGCACAGAGCTGCCTCAGGGAAATTAAATAAATAATAAAGCTTTTTAAAAAAGCAAGGAAAAAATTATTTAAATATGTCCCCTCATGTGACAATGTCACATGAGCTGGGAAATGTTTGTGAACTTTACAAAATTTGTTTATTAATTTTATAAAACCTTCAGGAAACCTCTTCCCGCCCGTGGATGAGGTTTCCTGGAAGACGAGAAGGTTGCTCGGGCTCTTCATCTGCCCACCAACCTTGAAGTTGGATGGGCAGCATTGTTAATAAGGTACATTACTTTTTTTAATGGCCTTATTATGCCTTTCACAGTTCGGCGGGCACGCAGCTGCCTCCGGCGCGCACCCACTGAACGAAATATCGAAATGATACGCGATGACGTCGGGACGCACGCCCGACGTCATCTCGTGTCATTTCACGCGTCGGTGTGTCGGGCCCGCCCCCGCATGCTGACAGCAATATTCTGCCCCATATCCCAATTCACACCAAGCCCCCTTTACCATCACCCAATGTGCTTGCTGACTAAAATTAGCTCCTGGTTGAGCACAGCCTTGATTTTAAAATTCTGATCCTTGTTTTCAAATCCCTCCAAAGCCTCACTGCTCCCTATCTCTGTGGGCTCCTCAAGCCTTACAACCCTCTGAGCTATCTGCACTCTTCCAATTTTGACCACTTCTGCTGCCTAGGCCCCAAGTTCTGGAATTCCCTTCCTAAACCTCACTGCCTTTCTTAACTTCTTTTCTTCCTTTAAGACTCTCCTTAAAACCTATGCCTTTAAAATATGCTTACGTGGTTTGGGGCTGCATCTTCCGGTCAGCGAGTGGGGGGTGGGGCCCTCTCACCGACGCGTAAAATGACGCGCGGTGACGTCGGGCAGACGTCCCGACATCACCCCGCGTCATTTACATTCTCAGGTTGGCGGGCGCGCAGCTAACTCGGCTGCATGCTGGCCGACCTGTCAACGGCCTATTAAGGCCATTAAAAAAGTAATTGAAATCATAAGTGAGCCTGGCCATCCAAGCTTAAGGTTGGCAGGCAGGCCGTGAGCCCTGGCGGGCTTCTGAGAAAACATGAAACCTCATCCACGGGCGGGATGGGGTTTTATGAGGGATTTAAAAATTTCAGAATATTTTAAAATAAAACTTATGGACAGCGTCACATGAGGGGACATGGCAGCAAAATTTTTTTCTCTTTATTTAATGTTTCAAACCTGAGCCGATCTCCCTGAGGCAGCACTTCGCCTCAGGGAGATCTGTGTGCTCTTTCGCGCGCATGCGTGAAAGAGCGCAGTCCCAGCTCAGGGAATCCGCCCCCCGCCCGTACCGGGAGCGCATAGCGCTCCCTGGCGGACGTCACACTGGGCGGGCCTTAATTGGCCCGCCCACATAAAATGGCGGTGCGCCCCCAAACAGCGGCGCCGATTGGAAACCCACCCGCCCGAGCCCGCTCCCGCACATCCCCCCCAACGGGGGGGAAAATGATGCCCTTGGTGTCAAACATTTCATTAAGGCTCAGTTACTACATTAAAAAGGTGCTATTTAAATACAAATTATTTTCATTAATGCTCACAGTAATTGGGGCCTGGTTCACACGTCACTGCTTGCTAACAATTTCCCTGCACGGCTACGCCTCTCAGCTCCGCCTCTCAACTCCTGTTACTACTGCAGGGCATTCTTGCTGCTGCTTACTGTAAGCAAGAGTTTTCCCCAAGAACAATAATTTTCATTTACAGGATGCAGCAGCTGAAATGCCTTGTATTCGCAACAGTACTCAGATACAGGTGATCTTGAAGGAAGAGGGAAAATAAACGGGACAGAGCCGTGTTTCTGAGGGGAAGATTGGGAAGGTTAGGAGCAGCGCTATGTGATGTGGGAAGCAGAGTGCTAGAATTTTCTGAGTGATACAGCACTGCAGAGAGAGAGCACCAACAAACAAAAGTTAAAGGTGTGAGGGTGGGGTGGGGCGGGGCGGGGTGGGGGGTGGGAAGGAGTATTAGTTTGAATCAGGGAGAGTGCAGGGGGTTATTGTTGGAGATTAATGTGGACTTGAATGGAAGTGAAAGCACAAAGTGTGAAATGACTCCATATGGGTGAAATTAGTATTCAGAGAGAGCACAAAATGGGCAGGGTGTAAAACTGGCTGGAAATTCATCATTGTCCACTTTTGCTGCCATTAAATTAAATTTTACTCCTTGTGATTGATAAATTAGGGTAAAACATGACTTTCCTACAATGCACCACGTTCCAATGACAGGCGCTGTTAAATTGCACATGTACGAATTTAATTTGAATTCCAGGATTCCTCATGTAGACAGCCTATATCAATTGCCGCAAATATGCCAAATTTATGCTGACAAGACAAGTACTGGGATTGTTTGTGAAATCTGCATAAATCAAGGTTCTGAGCAGTTCTATAGATTAAGATCATATATTTGATTCAATTCTACATTCCAAGCACTCAGTTAAACAAAAGTGGCAAGTGAAAGTACAGACTAAACTACAGTGTACATTGAGATCTGCCAGAGTAGGGACATGCACATTCCAGAGCTTTAGAACAAAAATTCAGAAGAAATTAAAAACAGGCTCACATACAAAGGTAGTGTTCATGATCAGGCATTGTACCCAATTATACAGAATGGTCAAAAAAATTGCAATCATTCTTTTTTTTTAAAGCACTTCAGTGTCTGTGCAGCCTTAATAAATCCCATAGGACATCTAGGTTTCAAACACTAATGCATTGTATAAGATTTCAAAGACTGAACAGGCTCTGGCACCGTAAAACAGTTACATAGACCTGTTAAAAACTTTCTTGAAGGAGAACTTTATTTTTTGTGATTCATAAACATGAAGGCGTTCATGAGCTCTCCCTGTTTGTTATTTAAGGTGGAAGTACAAAGTGCATTGGGAAATAATTAATACTAAAAAGAAATATGAAGACTTGAATAAAAGGATTGGATTTCTTTGCTCTAATGTTACTTAACAGAGTGAAACAGTCCCAAAATCAAGTGTTTTTTCTTGGTTGGACAAAAAGCGACTGCTGCGTCGACCCTCTTGCTAGTCTATAAGTACCACCATAAACTATGATAAAACTTTGCGAGGGACGGCTCAAGTGTTTACTTTGTGAGATGGAGAACGTATCAAAGAAAGGTACAGGTTTTTAATATTAAAAATGCAAACAATTTTCAGTTCAATTCCAGCTGATTATTTCACTAAAAACAATATCTGATTTGTATAAAACTGTAAGAATGATAGACATATTCCTACATTAAATACAATTCAGCAGCAGTGACAGCAAATTCAACTACAGATTAATATTTAACATTGAACAATCCTTGGAGCTGCATGCAAAATAATTATGTATAAGAAACCTCGAGTTGATTCACAGATGTCAGTTGTAAGTTATTCTAATCCTGACAAACTGTTTTATGAAGTCGATATCTTAACCTTAGCTCTTCGATATTTTTAATTTATATCCCTTTTCATGGAAGGGGTCCTTCTGAAACAACCTTAGTCTGTGTTTGAATAAAACTTCACACAGGAATCCATCTCATGTTATTAATTCATTTTACTTCCCGTCAATCTTCTCGTCAGTTTACTTTTTGACCATTTCAATTACTGCTTTCACCCAAAACACAAGGAAAATCAACTGATTCAATGTGACGTTCTCTTTCATCTCTTGAACAAACCTGCACCAGAGATAAAGCTCTCTAAAGCTTCCACAAGATTAAAATTTGTGCTAAAAGTATTTCATATTTCATATGCTGGTTACATTGTTTTAAGAAAAGCTCCAAATTATTAAACAGGATTACACCAAAAATTAGGTCAATTTTCATTGAAACTCCATTTCAAATGGATTAACACCAGAACAGTTGAAATAACTTAGCTCTCTATGGCTTCAACTCACGTAAATGAGCAGAATCTACTAATCAAAATCTGGCAGATTAATAACCAGGAATTAATATTATACTCTTTCATACATGAAATTGCAGTGGAAATCCGAACCTTTATGAATCTCATTAGTGCAATAGCATATCCAGCCACTGTTTTCTTGTCTATAATGTGGAATATGAGACAAAGAATACTTACAAAGGCTGATCGACCAAAGGAAAGGTTTAGACTCTCACCTGCAAAACAGTAGATAACAGTCAAGAGGATTAAAAAGTTATTTCTGCTCATAGTAAGAACAGACTTTATAACAATCTCAAACATAGATTGTTATTTCCAATTAATTTGTGATCGTGCAACAAGTTACCTTGTGTTAATCACAGAGGATTACTCTAGCCAAAGTTAGACTTCTGAAACCATTTGAAAGAAATGCTCACTTCAATACTTGCCCATCTCACTCTAAAACAAAGCCTTCTGATTTTTGGACTTTACAATCAAAAGCAGATGAAACTAGCTACAAGCAATTATTTTCTAACACTTGCTACTTGGGATCAAAAATGAATTTTAAAAAGCCTGAAATCAAGGGCAGAATTTTCTCCCCATCTCGGGGGGGGGGGCGGTGTTTGGGTGCGCAGCCATTTTACGTGGGCGGGCCTTCACTATGACGCGCACCCGGAAGCGCTGAACACTCCTTGTGTGGGCATGGGGGTAGGCTGAGTCAGGGCGTGCAGAAATCTCCCTGAGGCACAGAGCTGCCTCAGGGAGATTACTTTGATTTTTAAAAATTTCAATAATGGAAGAAAAAAATTTCAAGACATGTCCCCTCATGTGACAGTGTCACATGAGCTGGGACATGTCTATGAATTTTATTAAAAATTTCTATTAATGTTTCAAACCTTCATGAAACCTCATCCCGCCCATGGATGAGGTTTCATGATAAATGCGAACGCCACCTGGGCTCTTCGCCTGCCCGTCGACCTTAAGGTTGGACGAGCAGCTCAGTTAATTATTTAAATTGGAATTTAAATAGCCTTAAAGAGCCTTTGACATTTCGGCGGGCGCGCAGCAGACTCTGGTGCGCGCCCGCCAAACTGAATATCTGAATGACGGGCGGTGATGTCGGGACGCACGCCCGTTGTCACCGAACATCATTTTATGCGTCGGGCGAGCGGGGCCCGCCCCCCTCTCACTGACCTGAAGATTCTGCCCCAAGGAAATTAAGATGTGGAAGGCACCAATAAAATATTTTTCAACAAGTCCATATTTGAAGCACAAGTCAAATTCTAAGGAGACAATAAAGCCCCAAATGTGTGATTTCTACAAAATTAAGTTTGCACCTACACCAATAACAAACAGGACTAGTCTCACTGAATTTTGCGAAACATGCCCCTTCCCATTTGAAAAAGCTCTTTGAATGTGGAAACAGTGCTGAGGGTATTAGGCTGCTAATGGGGAGTTGTCAGCAACTGGTGTGCTGATGTCTTAAGGTAGCAACAAAACTGGCAACACTGCAAAGACGATTTTAATCCTTGGTAGAAGTGGATGACAAACTATACATTTTTCACTTCAGGAATTGAATAATCTTAAAGCTCTCTTGGCCAGCCTCCCGTTCTCCTACCTGGGTAAACTACAGCTCATTCAACGCTCTGCTGCCTGTACCTGATTCTGCACCAATTCCTGCTGATCCATCACTCAAGTCCATGCAGATCTGCATTCTCTCTCTCCAGCTCCATTTTTTAAAAAAGACTTACATTTATATAGCATCTTTCACAACCACCTGGCATCCCAAAACACTTTAGAGATTTAAGTCTCTTCATGGCCTTGTCCCTCTCCATCTCTGAAACATCCATCAGTCTGACAACAACCCCCTCCAAATCAACCCAACACCACCAAATTCTGCATTCCTATCACTCTGGCTGTTTTTGCACGACTACCAAGCTGCCACCCACCCTCCACCTTCCTTATTATTTGCATCTAAACCTTCAAACATTTAGGCCTCATATCTTGGAATTCCCTCCCTAAATCCCACTGCCTTTCACTTTCCAAAGCATTTACAGCCAATGGAATACTATTAAAATGTAGACATTAATGTAATATAAAGAAGTGGCCCCAATTAAATGCTTGTTCTTGTTACAATGCAGGAGCAGATAGAACCATATAGCAAAGAAGGAGGGGGTCATTAAGTCAGCAATGGAAATTGTGAAGTTCTTGGGACATAAAACAGTCTGAGACATCCAGAATTAAAACTGCACAAGCATAATGGCTTCCTTTATTAAAACTTCTGCAGGCTCTAGCAGTATGGTAGCTTCAAGTGAGCAAAACATTCATATTGCAATTTTCAAACCACTATACATGACAGAAATAGTTCCAGTGTCTTTTCCTAACTATAGTTCTTCTACTGTGGTATAATTCTGGTGAATCTATCACATTTGTTCTCTGTGGCTTTAAGTTCTGTCAATAAGGGGCACCTAATACTGGTCACACAATTCTAAATGCAGCCTCATAAATGCCTTGTATATATTTATCATAACCTCTTTTCAGCACGCCCGCTGAACTGAAAATCTAAATGACGCGCGGCGATGTCGAGATGCACGCCCACCGTCACCGCGCATCATTTTACGCCTCGGCGAGCAGGCCCCTCCCCCGCTCACCGAGCCGAAGATTCAGCACCTTGTGTTGTCGATTAAAACCTTGAAATTCACCCAGTCTAGTTTGTTTCAGGGACCATCATAATACAATGGAAAGTTAGTAGGATCCATTCACATTCGTCTAATACACATTTAGTTTCAATGTTTCTTTTGTCCATGGTGGAACAGAATAACGGGCCTGCTGGAATGCTGAAGTTCTTTTGTTGACGGTCCATCCTTAAACAAAGAGAGGTGTGAATTCCTCAGATGTCTGTGAATGGCCATAATTAATCAGGTATTTGCTTCAGATTCAGAGCTGCCTGGAGCTCAAAATGCCAAAAGTCACATGATTTACAACAGTCATATTAATAGTCTGTTTGTGTTCCAAAATTTTAAGTATTGACTGAATGTTCATAATGTACTAGAATATGACGTAGGGAATGCAGCAGCCAATTTTGGATCAGTAAGGCTCCACAATGTGAAAATGACCACAAAATGTTTTTCAGTGATGTTGGACAGAACCTGGGGAGAAATTTGACGATCACCTTCAAAACATGGGATCATTTAAATCCACTTGAGGCAGCATTTAGGGCCTTGGTTTAACATCTGATCCAAAAGATGGCATTCCAACATACTACACTGAAGTGTCAACCTAGATTATGTGCTCGAATTTCCAGAGTGGATTTTGAACCCACTTCATTTTGATGAGGTGAGAGTGCCACCAGTGAATTATGACCTACACCTTTATCCCTCCATGATAAGTATAAATTCTAACTTCTAACTCATCAATTTTGTTTTCATATATCATTCAATGCTAACTCCAATTTTTTTTTAACCGATCTTGAGTTTTTAAATGCGTCTCCCTTCTGAAATGTCCCATTTCTTTTTTATGTTGCTTTTTCCCCCTTTCCGCTTCTTCATTTTTTTTTAGGCATTCGAGGATGGAATACCTATTATTACTTTACTCTGTGCTTCACTTCCCCTGCCTTTGGCAATCACTTCTCCATGGTGCCATAGTTTTGTTCATGGTTGTCTAGCTTATTGTCAGATATTCAATACTAACTACCAATATGTCAATTGAAACTTTTTCAGGGGATTCCTGCAACATCCACTATTTTTCTACCTACCCCAATAGATGGTCACTTCCTTCCTTCCCTTGTTCTGCCTGCAGGGTGACTACATATAGGATTGTCCACAATTGCTCTTCAAGCTCAAAAATCTTGAACTTGAGTTACAAATCAGTTAGCATCACTTCCTAAGTTTGATCATCCTGGACATAAAATGCATCTGTCAACTCACAAGTTACTCAGGTACTGCGTATCAAAGACCTCTGCTGTCCCACATCATTCTAAGTCAAATTGTTCCTCTTAAATGATTCAGAAATTCAAACAAAACTACAGAATGCTTTTACCCCTCAATATAAATTTTAGGCCAAATATGTCTCAAGTTTAGACTCCACACTACCTTTGCCTATTGCACTTCGACGGTGTCTCGCTACTCAATTTGTCACTCAAAATTAAATTTATTCTGTCTTACTTTATACAATAGTTCAAATGCTGCAGAGGAAACAAAAAACAGAAAACAATCCTACCTACCACTAACGCAATTAACTTATTAGCAGCTCAAAACGGGGCAAGGAGGCACCAAATAAACAAGTTCCTAGTATTTAACATCAAATACAATAAAGAAAGAAGTACAGAGCTACTGCCACAATCATTCTGGCCAAAACTACACTGCAATTGCTCCTCGTTGTTCAGGACCCACAGAATTACAGAATTGTTACAATGCAGAAGGAGGCCATTTGGCCCATTGTGTCTGCACCGGCTCTCCAAATGAGCTACTCCCCTAGTGCCATTCCTCCGCCTTCTCCCTGTTACCTTATACATTCTTCCTTTTCAGAAAGCAGTCTAATTCCCTTTGAATGCTTCAATTGAACCTGCCTCCACCACACTCAGGCAGTGCACTCCAGACCCTAAATACTCATTGCATTAAAAATTTTCTCCTCATATCACTTTTGCTTCTTTTACTTATTTTAAATCTGTGCCCTCTCGTTCTTGATCCTTTCATAAGTGGGAACAGTTTCTCCCTATCTACTCTGTCCCAAAACACAACTCCAGGCCTCTGCTCAAACTCAAAGGGACACCATTTACAAAAGTCATTCTCTAACTAAATAAAATGATGTGCAGCAACAGGTGGGCTCATCCCCAAAAAGCATTTCTTCTGAGTTACCAGTGGCAATGGTCAATATCTGAACACTCCCATCAAAATCGGAAGAGTTGGGAACACAATACACAGGTATTTTTAAACCTTTTGTGCCGCTTGCTGTTCTCACGTTGGAGAAACAACACTTTGAGCATGCTATTAAATCTGTGCTTAGATGCACACAAGCAACTCTGGTCACTGGCTTCTTAACCATGGGCTGAATTTTTACAGGGGTGGAAGGGGGCGTACCGCTCACCCACAGCACTGAGGTGCTGCTGGCGGCACGATGGAGGTGAGAGTGGGACTTCTGCCCCTCAGTGGGAAGAAGTCCCGCCCTTGAGAGCCACTCCAGCGAAGCCATAACTCAGTAGTGGGCACTGCTGGCACAGCAAGTAAGCACCAGGATGAAGAGGATATGGATCCTGGAGAAAACTAAGTCGGGGGTATTGGATGGGGAGGGCTCAGGGAGCCTAGAGGAGAGGGGTGAGGCGGGAGGGTTTTGGACACCAGCTGGGGAGGAACAAAGGTGTGGTTACATCTTGGGTAGGGGGTGTCCCAATGGGCACAGGGCACACCTCCAAGGACGTACTCCTCCCCATTCCTTCCTTCTCTCCTCTTAGGCAGTTTGCTTTAAAAAATGGCCTACCCACATCAACCATTTTATGGTGTGCGGGGGATTAATATTCAGGTCAATTGGCTTGGTAACAAGCTCAATTGCCCATTGATTATTTAAAAATGGCAGGTGGGTTGCCGATTTTGGTGCCATCCACCTACTGTATTATGGGGACCATGTTGCGGGTGGGGGGCAAGTGTGGTGGGCTAGCCACCCGTCATATTTTATGTGCCCCCCCCCACCCCCCTCCCTCCCATGATGGGGAAGGCATAAAATCCAGCCCATAGTCAATTTTTAATTTCAGACCTGCTCCCAGGCCTGAACTTATAGGAACAAGAAAAGATTTTTTTTCCCTAAAAGCCCAGTACTTTTTGACAGATGAAGCACAGCTACTCAATCCTTTCCAGCTCCAGAAATGGATCCTATTTCCTCAAAAGCATTTATCTTGTCTGCTTCAATGACTTTCCCTCAGAACATATTTCCTTTTGGCTGAAATAATTCAGTCTGACTTCTCATACTCCAAGCTGCTAATTTTCCATATGTTTCCCTCTATGTATTCCCTTCACTACAGTGAAGAATTTTCCTGGCTCAGTTTTGTTACTTCAGTTAGGTCACTTTGACTCCTCTTTTCCAAAGCTGAAGAAAAACTGAGGTTGCTTGCCAGAGAGGTCACACCAGAGTTTTACACATTACCGTCATTTCAAGTGCTGATGAAAGGTCATCGGTCCGAAACGTCAACTCTCCACAATTACTGCCAGACCTGCTGAGCATTTGCAGCATTTTCTCTTCCTAAGCCATTTCAAATCCTGCTGTCTAAATCTGCCTTCAAAGTGATAGATGATTGAAATTTGAAACTTCATTCCAATATCTAAGATACAACACAATAAAGAATCCATGCAATCTGCAAATTTTAAATAAGAATTAAATGAAAAACATAACTTTATATATTACCCAACAGATGTTAGTTACAAGATTCTAAATTGATTGAGGAGTTAAGATAGTCAAAAGACTATGCCAGTAAAGCTTAAATAATTCAGATGCCACTTGGAACACCAATACTGGGTTAGTCTGAATCCACTTTCTAATTTTGGTGATGGTATATGAAACTGCAGTTGCTCTTTATTGATTTGTAAAATGTGCAATGGCTTTCTGCTATTTTGGGGAGTTAGTGTCATCCTAATTTTAACACCAAATGGTGGTAAGTGAAGGCCAATTAAACTTGCATCACCGTTTTGCTTTTTTAAAGTGACACTAGGAAGTCAGACGACTCAAAATTGACTTTAATATGCCATTCCATTGAGATTCTAAAGTACTTCACAGATCACATGCAGGGTTGACTGACTATTTGCTATTATCACACAGTACATTGTCTGCGCATCAGACATTAGCAGCCCCAGCAACAGGGATTACATCTGCTACATAATGCAGCTACTATAGAGCTTCTAACATGATTATTGAGAGAGATGTGGTCTCACGCCTGCTCCTTAACTACTTTTTACAGATCCTCTTGGAAGCTAAATGGAACTCCATCCTCAATTACTATGCTAGATAAATGCCATGTTGCAATGCCATGCCAGCACAGAAGTGCACCTCAAATAGGTAACCTGGACCTGGTGATGTCCTGTTATATTGCTGATCGTTTTTAGTCATGCATGATAGTTCCATCTTTGACATGTAACATCGGGAGAGAGGAATGAATGGAACAGTCGGAATGCATGTGCAGAGTGTAATGACTTAGTAAACTGATGAAAATATCTAACATACATATTCAAAAGCAAAGAGATACAAAAAAAGGCAAATGTATAGAAAAAAAGTAGAGCAATGTAAAAGGATGACTATGTGAGAACACAAAGCAAAAAACAAGGAATATAGGAAACACAGGAATGGGAAATAAAGAGACCAAAGAAAATTAAGGAATAAAATAAGATTATCATTGGTTAGAACTCATGGGTGGAGGTCAGCTTGCTGCATACTATTTTCTGCCCATTGAAACTTCTGCAGCTGAATTCCCAATCTATATTTCCACTCAATTAAGTGTGTGGCCAAAGTACTAATTCAAAATGTGATCCTGAATTTTAAAATATTTAAAATTTATTTTGAAGTTCCAGCTCTAAATTATGCCAGTATCCTAACCTCTCTCAAAAGATTTGACAGTCCTTTTATTGCTTGATGCTAATATCACTGCATCAGTTGGTCAGTAGGATTCAAAATTTATCAATATTCCCATTCTCACATCAATATTCATCTCAAATAAAACAGCAAAAAAAATCTACTTAATACCACAAATTATTTTTAGTTTAATATTCCACATGAAACCTGAAGCACGGCATTAAAGGAGAGAAGAAGTATACGATCCTTATACATAGGGCAGAATTTTGCCTTTGGCGAGCAGGGGGCGGGGCCCGCTCACCAACACGCAAAATGACGCGGGATGACATCAGGCGGAACCCCCGACGTCATCCCGCCCCATTTAAATTTTCAGGAAGGTGGGGGCACAGCAAAATCAGCTGTGGGCTCGCCGACCTGTCAATGGACAATTGAGGCCATTGACAGGATCATTTATACAAATAAAGGACCTGCCTGCCCAACCTTAAGGTTGGCAGGCAGGCCAGGAGCCCTGGCGGCAAATAGAAAAAACATGAAACCTCATCCAGCGGCGGGATGAGGTTTCATGCAGTGTTTTAAAATTTTTAATAAAGTTGTTATGTTAATTATGAACATGTCCCATCTCATGTGACATTGTCACATCAGGGGGACATGTTAGGGAATTTTTTAGTTTCTATTTTTAATATTTTTAGAAGTGTAAGCGATCTCCCTGATGCAGCACTTAGCCTCAGGGAGATGTGAGCTCTTTCGTGCGCATGTGCGAAAGAGCGCACTCTCACTTTTGGGGAATCCCCCCTGCCCACACAGGAAGTGCATAGCGTTTCCCGCCGGGCGTCCCACTGGGCGGGCCTTAATTGGCCTGCACACATAAAATGGCGGCGGGGTCTGCTTCTCCAGCGGGGGTCGGCTCCCCGCCCGCCGGAGATTGCGTCAGGCCCACCTGTCCGACAGGCAGAAAATTCTGCCCATATATTTCAGAGTCTCATATCATTAGGATGCAAAGCATTATTACAAAATTAATTTTGAAGTGAAATGGGCCAATTCGGTGCCCTGAATGCCCAATGGGGAACAAGAAAGTTGTCTTATTAAACCTGGTTGTTACATCCGGGCATCATAACTAAATTCAGCAAATGAAATTTTTTGCACTTGTGTCTGAGTGTTCTTATTTATTTTGGTTTGAAATTACGTTACAAGACATCATAATCTCACTAATCGTGGTGACCATGAAACTACCGTTGTTTGTTGTAAAAACCCATTTGGTTCACTAATGTCCTTTAGGGAAGGAAATCTTCCATCCATACCTGACCTGGCCTAAATGTGACTTCAGATCCACAGCAATGTGGCTGACTCTTAACCGCCCTCAGAAAAGGCCTAACAAGACCTCAGTTCATGGGCAATTAGTGTGGGCAACAAATGCTGGCTTTGCCAGCGATGCCCACACCCCAAAGAATATATATTAAAAAAATGCTTATGGGCTGAATTTTTCCATTGGCGAGCAGGGGGCGGAGCCCGCTCGCCGAAGCGAAAATGACGCGGGATGACGCCGGGAGGAACCCCCGACGTCATCCCACCCCATTTAAATCTTCAGGAAGGCGGGGACACAGCGAGATCAGCTGTCTGCCCGCCGACCTGTCAAAGGCCAATTGAGGCCATTGACAGGATAATTAAAACAATTAAAAGGACTTGCCCGTCCAACCTTAAGGTTGGTGGGCAGGCCAGGAGCCCCGGCGGGGAATAGGAAAAACATGAAACCTCATCCATCGGCGGGATGAGGTTTCATGTAGGGTTTAAAATTGTTTATCAAAGTTTCAGTGAAATTTATTAACATGTCCCATCTCGTGCAACATTGTCACATGAGGGGGACATGTTAAGGATTTTTTTATTTTTCTATTTTTAAAGTTTATAAAGCTGTCAGCGATCTCCCTGAGGCAGCACTTAGCCTCAGAGTGATGTGCGCTCTTTCGTCTGCATGCGCGAAAGAGTGCACTCTCGCTTTTGGGGAATCCCCTCCCGCCCGCACAGGAAGCGCATAGCGCTTCCTGCCGGACGCCACGCTGGGCAGGCCTTAATTGGCCCGCACACGTAAAATGGCGGCGAGGCTCGCTTCTCCGGCGGGGATCGACTCCCCGCCAGCCGGAGATTGGGTCGGGCCTGCCCGCCCGACAGGCAGAAAATTCTGCCCTATGTGTCTGTCTAAAGTTTCTATTTATGCTATTTTAGAAGTGCTCACCCATTTATTTTTAATGCTGTGTTATGATAGTTGAAATAGATATTTCTAAGAGAGAAGAGAGAAATATATAAACTTCAGTACAATTTTGACTATTTCCACCACACACAATGGAAGAAAATGTTACCTGACCAAAACAACAAATGCTTGCATTTATATGGGGCATTTAATGTATTAAAACGTCCCAAGGCACTTCACAGGATCATTAACAAAATTTGACACAGCCACACATGAAGTTATTAAGGTAGGCTTGGTGAAAGAGGTAGGTTTTAAGGAGTGCCTTAAAGAGGAAAGAGAGATAGAGGGGCAGAGCGATGTAGGGGGAATATCCCTAAGGAAAGGTCTATGAAGCTGAAGGCATGAACAATGAAAATAGGGAAAATTGGAGGAGTAGAGATCTCAGTAGGGTTAGAGGTGGTTACAGAAATATGAGGCAGAATTTTGCCGGTGGCGGGCGGGCAGCCGATTGCCACTGCCGAAACAGGCCGCGCCGCCATTTTGCGTAGGCGGGCCAATTAAGGCCCACCCAGCGGGTTAACGACTTCCGTGTAGAACGGGAAAGTAGTCGCGGGAGCGGGCGGCTTCAAACCACCGGTTCCAATGGGGAACCAGCAGCCTGTATAAAGAGTGGCCAGGCAGCCTCGTTGAGGCAGTGCACCATGGCCACTGACAGAGAGTGAAATGCTGCTTTCAGGGCACAGGAGGAAGAGGAGGAGGAGGGGGAGGGGGGGTGCAGGCTGCAGGATAGGCCAGCCGGGGGGGGGGGTGGGCACTGTGCCCCTCGGTTCTCAGATGCCTGTCTTGCTGCCCTCCTCCAAGAGGTGTCCAACCGTTGGGATATTTTGTATCCAGAGGATGGGAGGAGGAGGGCCCCCCCACGTCACCAGGCAGGCGTGGCAGGAGGTGGGGGAGGCAGTAAGCGCCCATGACGATGTGCGGTGCACCGGAACGCAGTGCCGCAAGCGCTTCAATGATTTGCTGTGCTCTGGAAGGGTGAGTACCACGTCAGCCGTGGACATTTGACCCAGCAGGTAGCCTTAGCCTTTGAGCCCTCCCTCCCCGACCTCTTAGTGTCATTGCTGCATTGGGCATTTGGCGCACGCTGGGTGGGCAAACAGATAGTGACCATGCTTACATCAGCCTTAGTGGTTGAGGAGAAGATGGGTCCTCCCCGCAGCATATGTTGGTGTTTGTCGCATTTGAGTAGTCTGGGGGAAACCTGCAGGGGAGGCAGCTAGACACATACTCAGAACTCCAACACATGTCTTATTGATGGTGATGAGATGGTGGAAGGGGAGCCTCAAGGTGTCGTGGCCAAGAGCCATCTGCTGGCCTTGGCGCCGCACCTAGTTGTACCTCCTTGCCATGGGCGCTAAGACCCATGTGTTATTCAAAGTGATGGATGCTGAATGTGTCCAAGGTGGCCGCTGGGGGAGGGGGTTGGGACCGTACTACCTTCTGGTGACTGATCACCAGTAGTGTGGACAAGAGCCGCTGGAGGCCTCAGATGGGCCACTGTGGTTGGGGTGCGGCGTGCGCGTGGCGAGTACATGAGCGATCAGCCCCAATAAATGCTCTTCTATGTTCTGCAGGCAAAAACCAAACACAATCTCAGGGAGCGCCAGAGGACTGGTGGTGGGCACACCATGCTGCAGCGCCTCACCACCTACGAGGAGCAGGCCATGGAGCTGGGGAGGAGACAGGCGGCCAGGGCGGCAGGTGGCGGTGAGGCTGGGGTGCAGCGGCCAAGTATTTGAGGTCCACAGTCCCGTCCACTCTGTCTCCCCACCATCCAAAGCACTGATGGTTGCTGCAATCATTAATGCTGCAACACTGCTCATTCACAGACTGATACATTCAGACATGTGGGTCATACACAAAGGTCCCTCGTCCCCTTGTGGATGCGCGTCTCTAGTGCCTTCCAAAGTCACTTTATCCCATTTGCGACCACTATCCCCATGGCCTAACATGCCATGGCATCGCTGCTGCACAGTCAAAGACGTTTTGCACCTTAGGAGGGTTGGTACCCCCACCACCCTTTTGGCCAGTGCGTCCCACATTACTTTGTCCAACAAGGTCCTCTGCACAAGCTCATGGCACTCAACTTAAATAAATGCCACCACGTTAGTCATCCCTGCGCCAAGGGGAAACGTTGCCTTCTGTCCACCCGTTCTATGCCCCTCATAACAGTATGAAGGCCAATAATGTGACCTGTCAATCTCCTGTGCTCCATGGCAAATGTCGCAAGCGTTTGCAATTTTTCCTCATCACTGCAACTCTCCAGGCCAGCATGCATCCAGGTCAGGTACCTCTGCACTCTCCCCACTCCAATGGCACTTAACATTCCATGTGGCATTCCTCAGGCCATCTGAGCAGCCTGTCTGTATGCGCGTCTAATGTTTGGGCCTCCTCTTGACTATTTACCACCCCACCAATGTTCGTCTCCTTAGGGTCTTGAAGGGTGAGCGACTTGAGGCTCTGGGGAGGGAAAGGGATGAAAGGTGTTTCTGACTGAACACTAACTGATGCACTGTCCTTGTTGTTAATTTCAGCATCACCACCACATGGCTGCCCCCAACACGTCCGGAGCACCCCCTTTCACACCTGAGGGCCAAGACGTGCAACTTGTGGCACATCATTTCAGCCAGCCAGGAACCAGTGCAGCAACAAATACTTCGGTGGGGAACGTAACATCGGCTAGTATCCTGGGTCACAGTGGAGAGGGCACTTCACAATCGCTGGAGGAGATGACATGGACAGAGAATGCTGATGGCGCCAGCAGCCGGAGGATTGCAGGGGACCAGGCACATGCTGAGTCTGGCACTGATGATGTGCCTCTGGAGATATCACCAATGCAGCAGCTGCAGGACAAGCGTCAGGATTCACGGGAGCATCTGGCAGGGTTGCATGAGGGTGTGCTTCAGTTGGTCTCTGCGATGGAGGAGTTCAGGCAGAGTGTAAGCGAAGGCATGAACCTCAGAACAGAGCTTCAGGCTTCCTCCTTTGAGAGATCGGCGACTCTCATGGAAAGGGGCTTCAAATGGATTGAGAGTCTTCTGATTGGGTTACACTCGGACCTGCAAGCCTTCACAGCGGTAATGGTCACGGCTGGTCATTCCCAATGTGGGAGATGTTCTGGGCACCAAGTGTCGGCGCTCGGTGTCTATGCATCTGCGTTGAGCAGGGAGGTCCAATGTGACCTCACGTCGTTGCTGCGAGCTCCTCTCAGGGCGCTCCGGATGAGGGCAGCAGCTCCTCCGCCCCTCTGCCAGTGACCGTTGCATCCGTTGAGGCTGCGACAACTGGGGAGGTGCCAGTTCTGGAACTGGCCACTCCCTCCCAGGCGGGGCCATCACAGGCTCCACGGGCCAGAGGACGCCCGCCAAGGTCATCAACGCCAACAGGACAGCAGAGTCAGCAGGCTGTCTCACAAGCCACTCCGAGCAATGGGGCGGCACCTAGACCTAGCACCCGCAAACGAAAGCATAAGGCATGTTAGGCACTTCATGGGTATGTCACTGGTGATTTTGTGTTGGCCTTAGATTTGGGAACAAATAGTTATGTTTGTAGGAGAGACGTTTGTGTTTGATGTTGGACTGAATAAAGTCCAGTTTTTGGACCATGGCTGAGGGTGTTTCCTTTGTGCTGCATTTGTATGTTTCACAGACACCTCATGAGTGTTTGAGTGGACATTGATGTTTCTGCACTAAGCCCTTAGTTGCAGCTGAGGTGGAAGATGTAGCACCTAAGTGCCACTTGGGGAAGGACCAGGCAATGCTGCTCCTGCTGATCGATGTGTGTGGAGCTGAAGGTTCACTGGATTAAATTGTCCCAGGTGTGCCTGCCTCCTTGGTTTAGTAGCAGGTCAGCGTGCTGCCCCTCATCATCACCCTGTGCTTCCTCATCCTCTGAGCCACTGCTGGATTCATCATGTGCAGCCTCATCCACTGCGTTAAGGTCTTCATCGTTAACTGCATCCCCCCTTTCCAGCGCAAGATTGTGGAGAGCGCAGCATGCTACCACTATCAGAGAGACGTGATCTGGGGGATACTGGAGTGCACCCACTGAGCGGTCCAGGCAACGGAAGCGCATCTTGAGAAGACCACTGGCTCTCTCCACCACAGCCTTTGTGGTGCCGTGGCTCCTATTGTAGCGCTCCTCAGCTTCTGTTCTTGGATGGCGGAGTGGCGTCATGAGCCACCTTCTGAGGGGATAGCCCTTGTCACCCACCAGCCAACCATCCAGCCGAGCTGGAGCACTGAAGAGCCCCGGCACCTGGGAGTATCTGAGGATGTAGGCGTTGTGGGAGCTGCCTGGGTACCTTGCACAAACTTGCAGAATCTGCATCCTGTGATCACACACTATCTGCACGTTCATGGAGTGGAAGCCCTTCCTGTTGACGAAGGCACCGGGCTCACCTGCTGGCGCTTTGATGGCCACATGTGTGCAGCCTATTGCACCCTGGACACAGGGGAAGCCAGCAATGGCCACGAAGCCTCTGGCTCACTGTGCCTGACTTGCCTGGTCGCAGAAGTGGATGAAGGTCAATGCCCGTCTGAACAGAGCGTCTGTAACCTGCTTGACACAAGTGTGGACAGCTGATTGGGAGAAACAGCAAAGATCACCCACCGAGCCCTGGAAAGAGCCAGATGCATAGAAGTGGAGGGTAACTGTGACCTTCCAAGCCGTTGGCATGGGGTGTCTTCGTGAATACTTCATTAAAAACATGAACAACCCCTCTGAGGCCACATATCCCGCCAGTGCATGAGTTTTGATTAAAAAAATCACCTACCCGCCTTGTCCATTGGGCCTGTGCGCCAAGCCGAAGCTCGCACCCTCAAAATCCTCGTTGATTGGCAATTTAAGGGCCTTAACAAGGCCTTTAATTAATGGCGGGCGCGCGTCACGCTGCATAGCACGCCCGCCGACCTAAATATCATGATGCCGCGCGCTGACGTCAGAACGCTCACGCGACATTTTAAGCACTGACGTGTGGGCTCCGTCACCTGCGCGTCAGCCAGAAAAATCTGCCCATGGAGGGGAGAGGCAATGATGGGAGACCACAAAATAACGTTTTACTTTTTAAATTGCAAAGTGCTGGTGTTTTTTTAAATGAAGAATTTTAAGTATAATTGCATTTAGCATAATACACCTCTAAGCTCATGAATATTGATGAATTTTTGTTCCAGTTTTGAAGCACTCCGTAATCAGATGCTCCTAATTTCCTTTACTAAAACAGGAAGAGAGCACAATTGGATCACAGAACCAAGTATTCCTTGTCACTCCCCCTTCTGGTGAATTCACAATGTCAAAAATGTGTCACGACACAGAGGCACAAATCAGAGGCTATGGTATCTTCAGACTGGAAAGAAAGGGGGACAGGAAATCAGATTAATAGTCAGCCACATGCCACCTGGTGACTGGATAATAGGCATACCTCCAATTCTCCCCCAGGAAGGATTGATGTGTGGAAGAAAAATAACCATTTTATTTTTAAGAACTGCATAATTAACTGCCCTTTAAGTTCAGCGGACACAGACCAGGAGGGATGTAAATTCAATCCCCAGACCAATCTCTGTCTGTGCCCAGTTAGCTGATTTTAAATGGCATGACATTAAAAGGTAATAGTTGGTCAATGCATCCTAGATATGGAAAAGGGAAATCAGCCAGGGTTCTCTCTGCAAGAGGAGTCACTATAGATGTTGAAGTGCATTATAGAGATAGACAGTATTGGTTCCAGCTGCAGATAGCTTGAATATTGTTGAAAAAATAGAGATACTGTCAAAGCTTTTTGTCATGCACTCATCAGGGCAGATACAAGACAAAAAGCTTTGCATGTCTCTTTTTTTCAGCAACAGTCAAGTTCTGTTCTACCAAGCGACTATTTACAGATGGCTTTTGATAATCACTATCCAAGCTTACAACAGGAAGAAAGGACATTTGGAGGAGATGTGGAATCTTGGCTGCTGTGGAATTATACCCCAGCAATAGCTTCAAGAGGGGGAAGGAGGAAATGAAATGGAAAAAGTAAGGAACTCTTATTCTTGCAACCTAAACTTGAGACTTGGTAAAGTAACAATTTTTTCTCTAAGGTTTGCTTTGAAAAGAGGAACTGAAAATGAGAAATAATCCTGGATCTTGTTTAAAACATTCACTTTTAGAATTTGTAAAAGAACAAAAGGATCAGTGAAGTTAGCTTTGTTATGATGAAATGTGGTTTTAAAAGATTGCAAGAGAGAAAGACAACAGCAACAAATGCTCTTTATATTGCTATGATCCCACCACTAATATTTATAATTAAATTTCATTTACCAAGTTTTTAATCCACCCAGGGCTTTGGCAGCACACTGTTAGTTTTAATTGCATCTGGGAATGTTTAAATGTTATTAAAATATGCTTTTATTATCTGCTAGATCTCATGTTTTTGCCAAAATTAGTCATTGCAGCAGATGCCATAGTGCTGGCTGGGAATTTTTATTTTAACGAGGGGAGACATTGACCTGAGTGAGACAGAGACACAGTGAGTATATTTGGGAATGTGGTCCAAAGTGGGAATTCGGTGCATAGGGGGAAAGAGGTGCTTCAGGTAAGGTTTACTGCAAGAAATAAAGTGTACTGAGTGGGGAGTTCGGTGAAGAGCGGGGAGGAGGTGCTTTTTTTCTTCTACTCTTTTTCAACCTCCAGTATTTGATTTCCACTTTGGTGCAGCAGAAGGAACAGGTAAACCAGTAACTATTATTATTAGTTTTATCAATATTGTAAGCACTGTACTGTTTTCCCAGTATTGTAAAGTTTACTGGCAGTGGCAAAACATATTGGAAGGTGTAAACTTTATTAATTATAATTAATTAGCAATTATTAATTAACACATATTGGAGATGGCAGGGCAGGTGATATGCTACAATTACAGGATGTAGGAGCTTCTGGATACCAGTGTGATCCAAGGCAAACACATCTACAGTAAGTCTTTGCAGCTGCAGGAACTTTGGCTCTGAGTTACTGGACTGGAGGCTGAACTGCAGACACTGCGGCATATCAGGGAGGGGGAAAGTTACCTGGACATTTTATTCCAGGAGGCAGTCACACCCCTTAGGATAGATTAATCTGATTTGGTCAGTGGTCAGGGACAGGAGGGTGTGACTGCAAGTGAGGCAGGTAACGGGACCCAGAGGGCAGGAGTGCAGGAGGCTCAGTCCTTGCAATTGTCCAACAGGTTTGAGGTTTTTTCAGCTTGTTTGGATGAAAGTGGGGGCTGCAGGGTGAATGAGCTGACTGGCCATGGCACCATAGGACAGGAAGCCATTCAAGCAGGAGGAGTAACAAGGAATGTAGTGGTAGTAGGGGATAGTGTAGTCAGAGGGATTGACACCATTCTCTGCAGCAAAAAGCGTCAGTCCAGATGGCTGTGTTGCCTGCCCGGTGCCAGAGTTCAGGATATCTGCTTGGAGCTGGAGAGGAATTTGCATTGGGAGGGGGAGGACCCAGTCATCGTGGTCCATGTTGGTATCAACGACATAGGCAGGACAAAGGAGGGGGTTCTGCATAGTCAGTATGAGGGCTTTGACACTAAATTAAGAAGTAGAACCTCAAAAGGTCATAATCTCTGGATTATTCCCCAAGGCACATGCAAATTGGGATATGACAAATCAGATTAGGGAGATGAATATGTAGCTTGAAGCCTGGTGGGAGGAGTGGGTGCCGGTTTGTGGGGCACTGGCACTAATGTTAGGGAATGTTAGGATCTGTACCATTGGGGCAGTCTACACCTGAACCATGCTGGGAACTGTGTTCTTGCAAGCTGCATAACTAAGGAAGTAGAGAGGGTTTTAAACTAGGTAGTGGGGACAAGGGTACAAATTTTTAGAATATGTGGTAAATCAAAGAGCAGAGACAAGGAAGAAGAGAAAGGTATTATTTTGGGAATTGAAAAACAGACCATGACAGAAAGGGATAGAGAGTACAAATCTAACAGTAAATCAATGGTTGAGACTAGAGGTTATAAAAAGAATAAAAGGATAAAACTAAAGGCTCTGTGTCTGAATGCACAAAGCTTTTGAAACAAAACAGATGAACTGAGAGCACACATAGAAATAAATAAGTACAATTTGATAGCCATTACAGAGACATGGCTGCAGGGGGGCATGGATTGGGACCTGAATATCGAATGATATAGGACATTCAGGAAGGACAGAAAGTGAGGAAAAGGTGGAGTGGCTCTGTTTGTTAATGATGGTATTAGCACAATAGGGAGGGGTGGCCTAAGGATGTGGAAATGGTTTGGGTAGAGATGAGAAATGGTAAAGGCAAGAAGTCACTTGTGGGGGACGTGTATAACCACATAGTAGGATGGAGCATAAATGGAGAAATAATGGGAACTTGTCAGAAAGGCATGGCAATAATCATGAGAGATTTTAACCTACATATAGGCTGAAAAGTCAAATGGGCAAAAGGTAGCCTAGTTGAAGGGTTCAGGGGTAGTTTCATAGGGAAGTGTTGTTGCAACTGTACAAGGCATTGGTGAGACCGCACCTGGAGTACTGCGCACAGTTTTGGTCCCTTTACTTGGAGGAAGGATGTAGTTGCATTGGAGGCGGTTCAGAAGAGGTTCACTAGATTGATTCCAGAGACGCGGGGCTTGTCTTATGAGGAGAGATTGAGCAGTTTCAGCCTATACACGCTAGAGTTTAGAAGTACGAGAGGAGATCTAATTGAGAAGTATAAGATGCAAAAGGGGATAGACAAAGTAGACATGGAGCGGATGTTTCCCCTTGTGGGGCATTATAGAACGAGGGGCCATAGTTTTAGGCTAAGGGGTGATAGATTTAAATCAGAGACGAGGAGGAATTACTTTTCTCAAAGGGTCGAGAATCTGTGGAATTCACTACCTCAGAGTGCAGTGGATGCTGGGACGCTGAATAAATTTAAGGAGGAGATAGACAGATTTTTAATAAGTAACGAGTTGAAAGGTTATGGGGAGAGGGTGGGAAATTGGAGTTGAGGCCGAAATTAGATCAGCCACGATCGTATTGAATGGCGGGGCAGGCTTGAGGGGGTGAATTGCCTACTCTTGCTCCTAGTTCTTATGTTCTTAGAGAGCAGGACCTCATATGGTGTAATGAGATGGGATTAATTAATGACCTCATAGTGAAGGTGCCCTTAGGTAGCAGCGAACATAATACGGTTGAATTTTACATTCAGTTTGAGGGAGGGTAGAGTGGGTCCAAGACAATGTTTTTAAACTTAAATAAGGACAATTATGAAGGCAAGAAAGCAGGGCTGACTAAAGTGAATTGGCAAATTATGTTAAGGGATAGGTCAATAGAGATACGAACATACAAAGTAGGAGTAGAAGTAGGCCATTTGGCCCCGTCGAGTCTGCTCTGCCACTCAGTAAGATCATGGCTGATCTATTTGTATTACTAATTTTGCATTCCTATCTACCCCCGATAACCTTTGATTCCCTTGCCTCCCTCCCTTCTTGAATAGAGGGGTTAAATTTGCTACTTTCCAGTCTGATGGAACCTTTTCAGAATCTAGTGATTTTTGGAAAATTATCAACGCATCTAGGACCTCATTAGCCACCTCTTTTAAGACCCTAGGATGAAGTCCATCAGGACCTGAAGACTTATCAGCCCGCAGTTCCATCAGTTTGCTCAGTGCCACATCCCTAGAAATTGTAATTACACCAAGTTCCCCTCTCCCTTCCACCTCTTGATTTACGGCTATTACTGGAATATTTTTTGTATCCTCTGTCGTGAAGACAGAAGCAAAATATTTGCTCATTTTATCTGTCATTTCCTTATTATCTACTACTAACTTCCTATTCTCACTGTCCAGAGGACCAGCACTCGCTTTCCTTTCTCTTTTCCTTTTCAAATACCTCTTTTCCTTTTCAAACTCTTGCTATCTGTTTTTACATTTCTAGCTAGCTTCCTCTCATATTCTAATTTCTTTCTCCTTTCTTTTAGTCATTCTCTGCCGTTCTTTATAATCTGACCAATCGTCTGACCTGCCACTCATCTTTGCCCAGTTATACGCTTTTTCCTTAAGTTTGATGCTTTCCTTAACTTCCTTAGTTAAGGAAGGATGGTGGCTCCTCCCCTTAGAATATTTCTTTATAGAGGAATATACTTATTCTGAACATTGAAATATCTCCTTAAATGTCTCCCAATGCTCCTCTATTGATCTATCCTCTAGCGTAGTATCCCAGTTCACTTCAGCTAGCTCTCATGCCCATATAGGGCATTTAAGGGGATATTTCAGAGTACACAGAATAGATACATTCCAATGAGTAAGAAAACATCCAAGGGACGGACACGCCATCCATGGTTAACTAGAAAGGTTAAATATAGTATCAAACTTAAAGAAAAAGTATATAATTGTGCAAAGATAGGTAGAAGGCCAGGAGATTGGACAGAATATTAGGAACAGCAAAGGATGACTAAAAGATTAATAAGGAGGGAAAAATTAGAGTATGAGAGAAAGCTAGCCAGAAATATAAAAACAGGTAGTAAGAATTTCTGTAAATATTTAAAGAAACTTGTTAACAAACTGAGCGTTGGTCGTATAGAAATTGAGTCTGGAGAATTGATAATGGAAAACAAAGAAATGGCAGATGAATTGAACAGGTATTTTGCATCAGTCTTCACTTTAGAGGGTACAAGTAACATCCCAGAAGCAACTAAAAATTAGGAAATGGAAAAGAGGGAGGAACTCAGGAAAATTAAAATCACTAGAAAAGTGGAACTGAGTAAATTGTTGGAGCTGCAAGCTGACCAGAGCCTAGGTCCTGATGGACTTCATTCTGGGGTCTTAGAAGAAGTGGCTAGTGAGATAGTTGATGCATTGATTTTAATTTTCCAAAACTCCCTAGGTTCGGGGAAGGTCCCATTAGATTGGAAGATAGAAAATGTAACTCCTTTATTCAAAAAGGGAGGGAGACAGAAAGCTGGAAACTACAGGCCAGTTAGCTTAACATCTATCATAGGGAAAATGTTAGAAGCTATTGTTAAAGAAGTTATAGCAGGGCACTTGGATAAGCTCAAGGTCATCAGGCAGAGTAAACATGGCTTTATGAAAGGAACTCATGTTTAACCAACTTATTGAAGTTCTTTAAGGAACATAGGAACAGGAAAAGGCCATTCAGCCCGTCAAGCCTGCTCCACCATTCAATACGATCATGGCTGATTGAGCACTTCAATGCTTTTTACCCACACTATCCCCATAACCCTTTACGTTATTGTAATCAGAAATCTATCAATCAATCTCGACCTTAAACATACTCAATGACTGAGCTTCCATGGCCCTCTGGGGTACAGAATTCCAAAGTTTCACCACCCTTTGAGTAAAGAAATTTCTCCTCATCTTGGTCCTAAGTGGCTTCCCCCTTAATTTGAAATTGTGTCCCCTAGTTCTAGGCTCCCCAACCAGGGGAAGCATCTTACCTGCATCTACCCTGCCCATTCCTTTAAGTATTTTGTAGGTTTCAATTAGATCACCTCTCATTCTTCAAAACTCTAGAGAAAACAGGCCCACTTCGCCAAATATCTCTTCATAAGACAGTACCGCCACCCCCGGAACAAGTCTGGTGAACCTTTGTTGCACTCCCTCTATGGCAATAATATCCTTCCTGAGATAAGGGGACCAAAACTGCACATAGTACTCCAGGTGAAGTCTAACCAAGCTTCCACAGAATTGAAGCAATATTTCACTACTCCTGTACTCAAATCCGCTTGCGATAAAGGCTAACATTCCATTAGCCTGCCTAATAGCTTGCTGCACCTGCATGTTAGCCTTCAGTGACTTATGGACAAGGACACCCAGGTCCCTTTGTACATCTACACTTTCTAATCTCTTACCATTTAGGAAATACTCGGCACATCTGTTTCTTCTGCCAAAACAGATAACCTCACATTTTTCCATATTTATATTCCATCTGCCATGTTCTTGCCCACTCACTAAGTCTGTCCAAATCCTCCTGTAGCCACTTTGCATCTTCCTCACAACACACATTCCTGCCTAGTTTCGTATCATCTGCGTGCGGACTTGGATATATTACATTCGGTCCCCACATCCAAATCATTGATTTATATTGTGAACAGCTGGGGCCCAAGAATTAGTCCTTGTGGTACCCCACTAGTCACAGCCTGCCAATGTGAGAATGACCCATTTATTCCTATTCTGTTTTCTGCATGTTAGCCACTCCTTAATCCATGCCAGTATGTTGCCTCCTATCCCATGTGCTTTTATTTTGCTAATCAATCTCCTGTGGGGAACTTTATCAAAAGCCTTCTGAAAATCCAAGTATATCATGTCCATCAACTCTCCTTTATCAACTTTGTTAGTAAAATCCTCAAAACACTCCAACAAATTTGTCAAACATGATTTACTATTTGCAAATCTGTGCTGACAATGGCCAATCGGATCATGATTATCTAAGTATCCATTTAACACATCCTTTATAACAGCTTCCAGCATTTTCCCTACTCGTAATGTGTGCTGTGCATAAAAAGGATCCGATGGATATACTGCACTTAGATTTCCAGAAGGCATTTGATAAAGTGCCACATCAAAAGGTTATTATGGAAAATAAAAGTTGCTGGTGTAGGTGGTAATATATTGGCAGGACTAGAAAATTGACTGGCTAACAGGAAGCAGAGAGTAGGCATAAATTGGTCTTTTTCAGGTTGGCGAGATTTAACAAGCGGTGTGCCACAGGGATCAGTGCTGCGACCTCAACTGTTTACAATTTATATAAATGACTTGGATGAAGGGATGGACGGGATGGTTGCTGAGAGGTAGAAAAGTAAGTTGTGAAAAGGACCTAAGGAGGCTACAAAGGGACATAGATAGGTTAAGTGAGTGGGCAAAGATCTGGCAAATGGAGTATAATGTGGGAAAATGTGAAATTGTACATTTTGGCAGGAAGAATAAAAGAGAAGCATGTTGGCTAAATGGTGAGAGATTGCAGAGCTCTGAGATGCAGAGGGATCTGGGTGTCTTAGTACATGAATCGCAAAAGGCTAGTATGCAGGTACAGCAAGTAATTGGGAAAGCTAATAGAATGTTATCACTTATTGTGAGGGAATTGAATACAAAAGCAGAGAGGTTATGCTTCAGTTATATAGGGCACTAGTGAGACCACATTTAGAGTACTGTGTATAGTATTGGTCACCCTATTTAAGAAAGGATGTAAATGCATTGGAAGCAGTTCAGAGAAGGTTTACCAGACTAATATCTGGAATGGACGGGTTGTCTTATAAGAAAAGGTTGGACAAGCAAGGCTTGTAACCGCTGGAGTTTAGAACAGTAAGAGGCGACTTGATTGAAACATATAAGACCCTGAGGGGTCTTGACAGGGTGGATGTGAAGAGGATGTTTCCTCTTGTGAGGGAATCTAGAACCAGGGGTGGCTGTTTAAAAATAAGGGGTTGACCGTTTAAAGTGGAGATGAGGCAAAATTTTTTCTGAGGGTCATGGCTCTTTGGAACTCTCTTCCTGAAAAGGCGGTGGAAGCAGGGTCTTTGAACATTTTTAAGGCAGAGTTGAGTAGATTCTTGTTAAGCAAGAGGGCAATAAATTATTGGGGGAAGGTGGGATGCAGGTTTGAGGTTGCTATCAAATAAGCCATGATTTTATTAAATGCAGAGTAGGCTTGAGGGGTCTTGAGGGGTCTACTCCTGCTCCTTGTTTGTTTGTTTGTACCTAAGGGAGAATCCACACATCTCACACCAAAAAAAATCAAAATCTACAAATATTCTTTAAAGCAGAGTTTGAATCATTAATTTATCTCTCAAAAAGTAATAACGAAAGTCTCTCAGAATACTTTAATAGATATATGTTAGCTGATTTACACTTTTCTTTGAGATCCTGAACAATTCTGTAGCCAAGATAAACAAAGACCAGAGCAGTCCTGGAATCTTGGGCAGAATATTAAGCTTGGTGGGCGGGTGCGTGCCCGACCTGGCAGAGTGTAAAATGACGCGTGACAACATCGGTGACTGGAACCATGCGTTAGCCTAGGCGTGGATTTCTTCAGTAAGTTCCTATGTCTTGCAAAGCATTGATTTTTTTTTTCTTGCAATCAAACAATAGGTAAATTTGTTTTTGTTTCACTAATGTAAGCCAGGGCTCAGTTGGTCGCACTCTCCCCTCTGAGTCAAGAGGTTCTAGGTTCAAGTCCCACTTCAGGGCTTGAGCATAAAAATCAAGGCTGACACTCGAGTGTAGTACTGAAGGAGTGCCATACACTGTGGGAGATGCAATCTTTCAGATGAGATGTTAAACCAAGACCCCATCTGCCTGCTCAAGTGGGTGTTAAAGATCCCACGTCACTATTTCCAAGGAGAGCAGGGGAGTTATCCCCAGTGCCCCAGCCAATATTTATCCCTCAAACAACATCACAAAAAACAGATCATCTGGTCATGACCAAATTGCTGCTTGTGCGAGCTTGCTGTGTGCAAATTGACTGCCGTGTTTCCTATATTACAACAATAAATACACTTAAAAGTGATTCATCAGCTGTGAAATGCTTAGAAATGTCCAACAGTCATGAAAGGTACTAACTACATAAATGCAAGTCTTTCTTTCTTTTTCACTTCTAATGGTCTTGTACCATAATTCTATGCTACAATCTGCTACAGATATGAAGTCAGTACAGCTCAGCCAGAGATTACAAGGGCTGGAATTTCACAACAGCGGGATTTTACAGTCCTGTCAAAGTCAATGGAGTTTAGAATGGTTCGCCACATTTTACGGGGGTGTAAAATTCTGGCCAATGTATTTCCCCTATTTTCATCATTAACTCTATTGAAAGTTAGTTACTTCTATATTTATAAAACACACTGAATTTATAGAACAGCTCATGCTACCATTGAATAAATGAATTCTGGGCTCTTGAGCATCCTCAATTTTAATTGCTCCGCTATTGATGATTGTGCCTTCAGCTGTCAAGGCCTCAAGATTTGGAATTGACTCCCTAAACCTCTCTTTCCTCATTTAAGATACTTCTTAAAATTTACCCCTTTGATCAAGCTTTTTGTTGGGCAGAATCTTGCTCTTGTTGGGCAGGCTCAGCAGGGCCGGAAGGCAATTTCATGCCAGCGTGAAACACGGGCCAGGATGTTGAGGTCGGCAAGCGGGGGACGGGGCCTGCACGCCGATGCGTAAAATGACGTGGGATGATGTCATTTCAATTTTCAGGTTGGCGGGGGCGCAGTTGAATCAACTGTGCGCCTGCCGACCTGTCAACGGCCAATTGAGGCCACTTAAAAACTAATTCAACTAGTTAATGGACTCGAAACGTCAACTCTTTTCTTCTCCGCCGATGCTGCCAGACCTGCTGAGTTTTTCCAGGTAATTCTGTTTTTGTTTTGGATTTCCAGCATCCGCTGTTTTTTGTTTTTATCTATTAGTTAATGGACCTGCCCGTCCAACCTTAGGGTTGGCAGACAGGCCGGGAGCCTTGGTGGGCTTCTAAAAAAGCATGAAACCTCATCCACGAGCGGGATGAGGTTTCATGTAGGTTTTTAAAAATTTTACAAAAGTTTGAATAAAAGTGATGGACATGTCCCAACTCATGTGACAGCGTCACATGAGGGGACATGTCAGGGAAATTTTATTTTTGTGCATTGACCATTTTTGAATTTAGCGTCAATATCTCTGAGGCAGCACTTAGCCTCAGGGAGATGAGTCCGCTCTTTTGCACGCATGAGTGAAAGAGCGCACTCCCGGCTTAGGGAATTCCCCACCCCCCGCCTGCACAGGGAGCGCATAGTGCTTCCTGATGGACATCACGCTGGGCGGGCCTTAATTGGCCCGCCCACGTAAAATGGCAGCACGCCCCCGATCAGAGGCACCAATCAGTGACGCACCTGCACTTCTCCCCCCGATGGTGGGGAGAATTCTTCCCATGAGCAGCAGCGCTCAGTGCTGCCTGTGCGAGCGGGGTGGGAGGTGCGAGCAGGGCAGGCGCATTCACGCACAGGGAGATGAAACATTTTCCAAATAAATAAATAATGTAATAAAGCATGTCCCCTCAAGACTCTGTCATGTGAGCAGGGACATGTTATTAAGTAAATTTTAAATATTTTATTCGCTTTAGGAAACCTCATGCCGCCCGTGTTTGAGGTTTCCTAAAAAATGCAAAGGCCGCGTGGCAAAATATTTCTTTTGTGTTGGCGGGCGCGCCGCCAACTCCGGCACACGCCCGCCAACCAAAATATTCGCGTTGTTTTACGCTCGGTCGGGTCGGACCCATGCCCACCCACCGAGCTAAAAATTCTCTAATTTCTTTTTAGGTGGTTTGGTGTCAAATTTTGTTTAATGCTTCTGTGAAGCAGCTTGGATCGGTTTATTACAATACAGGTGCTATGTAAAACAAATTCTTATGTTGTGAGGATAATATTCCCCTATATGGAAAATATTGCAAATACAAATATTCAATTATTACTTTGAAAACTAATGATTTACAAAAAATGTTGAGCTTTTCCTTTCAGTACCAGTCTTTAAGTGCCCTAGTAGCAAAATTACAATACAAAACTCAAGACAATGCCAAGTAGCATGGCATCGGGTGCCACACTGCATCCCAACCAGAGCTGTTTCATTATAAAAACAAAAAACTACTGCGGATGCTGGTAGTTCTTTTTCTGTTTCATTATATACTATCAAAAGGCTTAAACTTAATGTACAAAACAAACATTTAACCCAATGCACTATACAAACTGAATAATCTTGGAGCTATTACATAAATAAAAACAAAATCGTGGGATATCACTACCTCGGTGACCTGCTCACTGTAACCACTAGTTGTTAGACTCTTCTGTCTACTTTAAAAGATTGTTAAGCGCAATGTACGGTACAGAAGAATTAAACATGCACAGATCATTCGACAATTTTAAATATAAACCTTTCAGCCATTCTCATTGTGAATTTCACTGCAATTTGAAACAGAAAATCACTTCAAAGGGAAAGGTCGGGGGTGCGGTGGGGAGGAAAGGTGATTATCTAAGATGAAAAATAGAACTATCAATTCAGTTTTGCAATATTGTGTCAAGTCAAATGAAATCTGACCTATACTTCCTGCATCGTTTTGGTTTATTCTTTGGTCAAGAGCTGAGAGCATCTAAACTTCAAGTCAGGTGCTTAATTATCTTTAAAAAGTAACTTGTCAAGGTTTATATTGTCATTTTATCATTCAAGGGGAGCAACTGATGGCCGGATTTTCGCTACCAAGTTTGAGTTGGGACATCTCCCAATTCGGCAGATGCACCTCGGCTTAAAGGCAACTCTTAGACCCAATCTTTGCTCCAAGGGAGGCAGGGGCAGAATGGAGTCGGGCTCACCGACCCTGCAAGCAGATCCCAGGCAATCTCAGGGGCAGGCAAATGTTGAGATGGGCTGGTTAGAAGGCCTGCGGTTCTCTGTGACTTTGTCCCAGTTGTTTTAGAAGTTGTTGCATCCTCTTGCCCTCACCCCCTCCCCCAATGGCACCTCCATGCCAAATCATGCCCTTCATCCAACCCCTATGCCCCTTCATACCCCATGCCACCTCCATTGTCACTCATCCAGTATCCACCACGGGCAGATCTCAGAAGCCACTTGGAAACGAAGAAACAACTAACATTTTAATACAGCTTTCTCTCATTCACACTTGATAGTGAAAAAAATCCTATTCAAGAAACCCATTGCAAAGCTTTTAGATCACAAGTGGTTAATCTCATTAAAAACAAACTTCTATTCAGGCCCCACAAAGACAGCTGATCCTTTAATAGCCTCTTTAAACTGCCAATCAAACTGTGAACTCCAAACCCCCTGCTGAGATGACTGTAGCATTTGAAACTCAGCCAAGCAGTCATAATGACATAATAATTGCCCTTGGGCAATGTCAACAAAGATCTCTACTGAAACTGCACAAATAGATGGTAATGTTCTTATCTAATTTATACCAGGTGCCCTTTAAATCAAAGCAGCCTAGCAGATGGTCGGGTCAGGCGCGCACACGCCCACTGAGCCAAAAATACTCTAATTTCTTTTTAGGTGGCTTGGTGTCAAATTTTGTTAATGTGCGAAAAACTGGAAAAACGACATTTTACCCGTCAGCCGCAATGATGGCTTCTCACACCGTATCATCCCAAAACTACTGCATTAATTATGCATTCCCAGGAAACACGCTGTTTCAATGGCGAGCGGGCTCTCATTCGCCTGCCACGCTATCACCTCGCTGCTTCATCATGCCGGTTGCCACGTTTAAAGTGCAGCCACCCACGCACCTCTCTGTGCTTCCAGCCCAGGATTACTGCACAGAAGACAGGATGGCCCTGAAGGCAAAAAGACTGCAGCTCTCCCCCCAGTTTAGTAATGTGTCACTTTTGGATGCTGTGATGTCCTCTACCACACCCTCCCCGCTCTGGCTGCAGGATATGAAACAGCATCACCCATCCAGCATGGGAGGCAGTGGTAACGGTGGTCAGCGCCCCATGCCCTGCACAGAGGATAGCCACAGGCACCCAGTGCCACAACAGGATGAATGGTCTCATCCGTTCCACCAAGGTAAGTCACTCTTTCTCATCACTCTCTACTCACACACTCACAAACCCATCACACATCCACAGGGATCTCACACCTCAAGGGACAACACCAATAACATGTAGCCTCACATTTCTATCAGGCTCATATCGTCTGGAGCTCGCGTCCTCATCCCATCCATGGTTCCGCTAACTACACAAACATTCCACACAGTGCCATGTGTTCTGTTCATACTCTCTCCATCTACAGGAGAAGCTGGTTCACAACAGCAGGGAGAGGCCCCAGATGGGGGGGGGAACGGAGTGGCCCACATTATGCCTCTCACTCACCTTGAGGAATGTGCCATCGCGTTGACTGGTGAAAGACATAATCCATACCTGTGGTGATTAAATTGGCAGTGAACATCCTCGTAAGGATCCTGCACCACATCATCCCTCTCTCAACGCAACTGTGAGTGCTCTCTCCTGCTTTTGTCTCTGTTGCCATGCACTAATTATCTCTACTTAGATTCACAGGGAGCTTTGCCAAGCGACTGACGCCCTCAGCCAGCCAGTTCCCCAGCTTCATCCACTTCCTCACCTCCAGCCAAGAGGACATCTCCTCCATTGAAGAGCTGGAAATAAACAGCCTGGAAGACCCATCACAGTGCTTACCCACACCCTCCACCAGCGCAGAGACACACACCTCAGTGGGACCTAGGTCTAGAGCAGGCTCATGTTCACAATCTGGTGGTCACGGCATGGACACGTGTCCGCAGCAGGAGGCAAGTGCAGCCAAGCTCCCTGGCACTCAGGGGACTGCGAGGTCCAAGTCAGGTGTCAAACCTCTTGATTTGGCCTTCCAACTCATCCTGGAGAGTCAGCAGAAGGTGGGGGAACATCACGCAGAGCTGTTGGAAGCCCTCAGCAGAATGGCACGCAAGTTGTAGGAGTGAGTCCGCCTGCTCTCTGATGAAGTGGTGCCCACATGTGCACATATGGAGGTCTCCATGGGGAGGATGGCAGACGCCATGGAGACCCTGGTTCAGCAGAATGCAGAGATGTGTGCAGACCTGCACTCCATCGCGGGAGCCACGGGTGAGTTCCTGCAGTGGCAATGTGAGAGGGAAACGGGGTACCTCGACGTCCCTACAGGTGCTCCTTCCCCTTAAGGAGTCAGGCCGGGGCCTCCGGGCACTCAAAGGGAGGAGGAGCAACAGCTGGACATCCCTGGGTCACCCACTCAGTTATCTCAGAGGCTGTCCTATTCCTCCAAGTCCCCATTTGCCTATGAGTCCCTCCACTTTGTCCTTTGTCACCACAGAGGGAGCAGCTGGCCAATGGGTGATTCTGGAGGGAGACGTGTGTGGGGCAGGGCCTTATGGAGCCTCGTGTAAGCACGCAGATCCTTCACGTATCACACTTACCTCAAAGTCCTGAGCATTTTGAATGCTGCCTGCTGGGGTTTGCTTTCAGTTGTCCATCTGAGATGACCTGCATCTCCGCCCACCCATTGATCTCACTCCCATGCAGCACCTGATCTCGCCCACCACGACTCTCGTTTCTTTTTTGATGTAGACAACATGGTGGTGATACGGCATTTCATTCACTCGCCCGTCCTTTTTCCTCCCCCAGTCACCCATTTCCTTTCCTCCATCACTGTTGACCCCCCGGGGTAGCACGTTCTACTTCCCTCCGTAACCTACCAGCCACAACCCTTTTCTTTCGGGGGTGGCCAGGTGAACATCCCAAAAATCCCAGCCACATCCACATCTTGACCTCCTCTTTCCCACCCCCAGGATCCGTGTCTGCCACTGAGTCCCCACCAACCACCCTTGCTGTCCCTTGTACCGATACCGTCGAACCCTCCCACCCTACTGCCTCACTCTGCTCTCGGTCATTCTCGCCATTCCCTCTTACCACGTCCACTGTCTGCCTCTTGGGGAGCCAACTGTCATCGACTCATCAGAGCCCTCAACTTCACCTGAACCCCCCCTTGGAACTCCTGCCACCGCGCCCCCACCCCTGTTTAATCGTTCTCCCCACTCCTGGACTCCCACCCCCGCTTAGTCCTTCCCCCCTCCTTCAGACACTCTTACTCCTTCTTCCAGCCTTACTCCCTCCCCTCTCCGCACTCCTTCCTCCCCCCTAGACTCCCCTTCTGCATTCCTTCCTCCCACTGAACTCCTTCCCTTACACCTTTCACCCATCTCTTACATTTACCCCTCCCCCCATACTCCCCCAATACCTTCATTCCACCTTTCCCAACCTCACCCCGCCCCCAACACCCCTTCCTTTCTCACCCTCCGGTACATCTTCCTCTCCCAAACACAGCTGGACCTTGCTCTCCACCCCTTGCGCCATCATTCGTTGTGGGGACCTCAACGGTGACTTTCTAGCTTCCATGAGCTGCTTTGCAGCAGAGCTATGTCCATGGGAATCCACCCAACATGCCATGGACATTCCTCCAGGGTCCCGTTGCTGTCGGGCTCCAGCATCTTCTGCTCCCTGGATGTCCACGATGTGAGCAAGGCCCTGGCAGTAAGTCCCGACTTCTGCATATCACAGTTGTCAAGACGTGTTCTGCACCGGCGCGCAATCACGCCGATGTGGGTGGACAATCCAGCGTGGGGTGGGGTGGGCCAGCCTTATAATGATATGCTGATGTATTACAATGAGGCTCTCAACGTCTGATGGCGGGGAATGTGGCCCGCCCTTGACGAGCTAAGTGGGCGATCGCAAACTGGTTTCACGACGCCATGAAACCCATTTCTGGCCTCCTCGCCATGTTGACAACTCACGCGGCCGAACACGCCCGATGCCAGCTGGCACGGAAAATTGACCTTTTTTTTTAAACTCTCACTGACAGCTTCAGCCGTTCTTGTTCATGTTTAATGAGCAGGGATTTAAAAACCTTCACATCATGACAGTTATATCGACATTATCCACCCTTCAATAGTGTTTACATCTACTCCATTAATTAATGACTCCCGTCAGTGTGGGCCGAGGCCCTTGAAAGCCAAAATGGGGCCTGTTTGACCTTAGCACTAAGTTCAAATGGCCCTGAGTGTGGGTTTGCCGCTTAATATTCACGGCCCACCCCTTTCCCCAGGACAAAAATTGGGTCAATCGTAAATGGGGGCGGGACTTCCACATTGAGCTCCCGCCCACCATTTTTGAAGGCCCGCAGTGTCTTCCTGACTCCGCAGAAATCCAGTCCGGATTGTTTGCAAAAGGTAAAGTTGCCACCCTTTGGTAAAATTCAGTTCCCTCTCAAAGACTTTATATACATTTGTGACTATAAAATACCTTATTTAACAGCAGGTAACAACTGCTTTATAATCACATACTCCTGATATAATTATCAATTGCTTTAAAAGTAGGTAGATAAATTTTTCCAGCACTTTTATTTACAAAGATTTCTCTCAAGCGTTGTTGCAAGGAGGACAACTTTTGAAACATACAATTTGTATTGACCTGTCCTCTGCAATTTTACTTTATTAAATCAAAAAAAATCAAAATCTCAATGAGGAAGACATCAGAGGTGGTATGTTTTCCTCAAATTCTCAAATACCTTGATAACTGTATTTATACTGCCAATAAATATTCTGTTAAGTACACCTCATTCCAAAAGTGGAAGACTCACTATTGGATGTCATTTCACCCTTGTATAAGTTTCCAAATAGCACAGGATGAATTCAGCCTTTAAACAGATTCTTCAGCACTTACCTATAAACTGGAAAAGAATCAAAAACTCTGGAGGAATGCGACTTTTAATTCAAATTAGAGAAAAAAAATTGTTGAAAATAAAAAATATATCATCTGCAGAACAGATTTGTCTGGTTTGTGATTGTAACAATATGGACTTTTTAAAAAACAGCTTCTTAGAAAAACATTGTGGAGTTAGCAAAAATTGACCTGTATGAGATAGTGACAAAGGAACAAGACAGACTCTTTCTTGAAGTAGAACATCACAACCTTGCAAATATTGGAACTTTGTTCTCACCAGCCCAAGTAGTAATTAAGATTCCTTTAAATAAAACTGCTATCTTTGTGGCAACAATAGAATACATGCATGATCTGGCATCAATTTTATGAGCAGAAAACATTTCTCCTGAAGCAAGTTCCTTATGTCTAACTCTTCTATCAACAGCAGGCTTGTGGTGACAATTTGCAAGTAACAGCCAATGTTTCTTTTAGTCAGACCATAAATAGCAGAGGATGGTTTCGATCCATCGACCTCTGGGTTATGGGTCCAGCACGCTTCCGCTGCGCCACAATTTGCAAGTACTTGAGGTTGATTGGACTATACACATCTTGGGACTCAAATGTCTCAAAACTGCCACTGAAGCCATCAGTAATTATACTCCTTTTGGTATGGATTATCATTACTCTTGCTATGGATTTAGAACACATTTTAAAAACAATTCAAATTTATTACCTATTGTACACAATTAATGGGGTAAGATACTAGAGGTTATACTCCTGCTACAAGACAACATCTAAAATGGAAAATAATTTGCACTAGAATTTCTCATCGCTAGCAGTAAGGGAAGTTACAGTAACCACAATAGGTATTTTTGAATACTAGTCATTTCTCATTTTACTTTTAAATATTTTACTTTATAAATTGTGTGTGAAATAATATATTGGTATAAAGGTATATGGCGTGAGACATATGGTATGGCAGCCAAATGCAGGCCAGATAAGAAGTGTTAATTTAACCTAACTTCCCTGATTCTGACTCATTTTATTCTTCCACTCTCACTTTAATGGTGTGCCCCATTCTTCATCCAAGAGGACAAGCAAATGACTCAGCTTCTAACAAAGCCACTTTCGAAGCTGTTCCAAAGACACAGACAGGAACAAAGATAATTGACTACTTTCTCTGATTTGCTTTTCTTCTCTTTCCAGAAAAATAACTTCCCAAATGGCGCAGCTAGGATCAAAGCTTATCATGTCACAGACTGCAGTAAAATATCTGATCTCTTAGCATTCCACAGAGTATCAATGCAGTAAAACACAAATTTTCAAAGTCAGTCAACTGTAGAACTAAATAATCAAAGGGCAGGATCATCCCAGGTTTGCACTAAGTGCGGTAGCGGGTGGGAAAAGGAACGTTTAACCCGCCAGCTGCAATGGCAGCTTTTCACGCCGTATCATCCCAATTCCACTTCATGCATTTGGGTTTGTTTGAGTCTGGGTGCTCCGATTGTACATTGTGCAGCACGGCTGGAACTTTCCTCCAACATGGCTGCTTTCACACTCTGAACCTGCACTTCTCTGCTCTGCTCTTCATTTGTCTTAAATTAGAAATACCCTATAATATTTGACAGGAATGGAAAGACTGTGGATATTAGCACCTGAAGTTAGGTGGCGTACTGCTAGATAGACTGAAGTTTGAAGGATGCCAATTTGGTTGTTTGGAAGCATTCCAGGAGGTTTGATCACATGATGATTTGAGAATATGACACCTGGCCACATGACTATTACAAATGGTGTTGCATTTACCTGATAAAGATTGAGCCCCCTGTAGTTGACTATTTTTGCTCATAGTTTCACATTAGTAGTTATTATATAAGACATTCCAGTAACCGGGTGGTCTCCTGTGAGTAGGCGTAGAGAGCAATGTGAGAAATTACAGCACAGGGGGCCTTCAGCCCCTGATGCTGGACTCATACCTGTAAATCTCAGGTCCTTCTATATTCCTCCTTTCCAAATATTTATCCCCATCCCTTCGTAATGAATTTTACTCTCTACCTCAATAGGCACACGCAATGCAGAATATCATGATCAAGTATCTCTCACTCCTTCCAGCTTGATTGTTTAACTTTACTGGCTACTCCTCTCAATGCTGCTCCCAATGAAAGTTATTGCTGCTGCCCTGGCTCTGCACAGAATGATGGTTTCACTTTTCACAGCCACCAACCCCTCCCCCCACCATTTGAACTCCAATTTCCCAACTCCTAGTCCCCTTCTCTTGTCCAAATCCACTCATTTGTCCTTTCTCCTTTAGTCCAAAATAGATTTTTCTCCCACCCAATTTCAGAAACCCACCCACTTCCACACCACAGAAACGTTAACCCTTCATGTTTCCTGGCTTGGAGGCAGGTGGTGTGACTGAAGTATGAAATGAATATTTTGCATCTGACTTGACGAAGGAAGATAATGCTGCCCGGTTCATGGTGAAAGAGGAGGTAATTCAGACTTTTGAATTTTTGACATTAAAATTCATAAGGAGGTGGTGTTGGATAAACTGCGCTTAAAAGGTGATAAGGCACTAGGACCAGATAGGATGCATTCAAGGATAATGAAGGAAGTGAGTGTGGAAATTGTGGGGGCACCAGAGGAAACACTATGGCAAGAAATTTGATGCAATGGTTGCCATGTAAATAGTTTCTGTATTTAAAAAAAATCGAATGATCTCCCGAGCTGCTTGAGGCAGCACCCTGGAGACCCATACTCCATTTCAGAGTTCTATGATTTGGGTGCAGTTCCCAGCTTTTGTGGAATGGGAAGTTATTCACCCAGTATCCGTGGCAAAGCAACGGAGATAGAACCATGGGAGCATTCAATCCCTTAGCTGGAGCACTTCCTTTACCTCTCGAGGTGCTGGTTAAAGAGCTCCCCAGTCCACAAAAAACATTTTTTTCCACCCGCGGCTGCCTCATATTTACCGATGTGTCTGGTGATTTACACTTCAAAATGGACTTAGTGCATTGGCAGTTATCCATATTTTATAACTGGCATGTGTTTGAGGTTTCTCAGTGCAGTTTGTATCTATTAATGTTAATTAAGATTCAATAATTGCCCATTTGCTGCAGGCGTCCGTTTGTACAGGTTTTACTGTACCTGCCATAAGCTGTGTCAACAAAAATACATAGAAATTATGTGGATCAGAGTGTCATTTTTCTAGTGCCCTTCTTATTTTAAGGAGCTTCCAAAGTAACCAATGAAGTGCTTTAAAGTGTAATCCATGTAGTTATGTAAGAAAAGTGGCAACTAATTTGCTCCCACAAACAGCAATGAAATAAATTACCTTATTACCTGTTTTAGATGTTGATCGAGGAATGAACATTGGCCAGAACACCAGGGAGATATTCCCTGCCGGTGCTACACCTTTTACATCCACCTTGGGGGGCAGACAGGGTTTCAGTTTAAAAGTCTCATCTGAAAGACTGCACCTTTGGCAGTGTACCAACCTCCCACTTACAGAGGATGGGCTCAAGTTTCTGAAGTGGTGCTTGAACCCACAACCTTGTAACTCAGAGACAAGAATGCCAACAGTGAGCTAAGGCTGACACTGCATGTGTGTAACAAAAAAAGTGAGCCATCTCAGCTAGGGGCCCTGCCACACTGCACATCACCAAGTTGGGCCCAAAGTATAAATGACAGTAGTGGGGAGATGGGACAGGGGAGTAGCACTCCCTCTCTGGCCAGGGGACAAAAGAATATTCAGAGGCGACCAAGTACAAGTGCCATCAGTAAAGTACAGTGTGGGTAGAAGTTGGCTGGCTGCTAAAAGGACTTAGTGGATTTAGGCATAAATTTACAATCTGTTCAGAACTAATATAAGTTTTAAAAAATCACACAAGTTGAAAGAGTGTGAGGTGGACACTGAACTATGTTAATGAAGGACAGTGAGGATCAATGGGGGTTTTGCAGAACAAACATAAAAGATTAAGGAAATTCAGGTGTGTAAAAATGGGTGCAAGTCACTTACACCCTAATTTCCTTGAACTTCTGTGCTGGAAATTTTTTAAAACCATTTTTTGGTGCAAATTTACAGGAAATTCCAGGCAATTTAGACAATGCTGTTTTCAACATGAAAAGTCATGAAGAGACAATGTTTTGGGAATTAACGTTATGGAACTATTAAGATTCAACCAACACAGTGCTGCTTGCCTACAGTTGTAACAGAGACTGCAGGTTATATAGTCACTTTTATAATGCATTTTCCCAAAGGTGGCATAGGAATTTTCAATGTAATTAATATTTGAGCCCAACTGACTTTTAACTGGATTTTCAATTAAATTTAGCAAAGGGTTTTATTTTCAATTCTCATCATCCTTTTGGCAAACTGATTCATTTCCCTCACACAGACACTGACATAGGTACTTTCACAAATGCAAATTGTCAGTCTGTATGGAAAAGAACTTCTCACCAACAAATCAAGTTGGAGCAACTTCATCAACAATTCTCAGAGTATTGTACAAATCAATGGTCTTAGTGCTTGCTTTGTATCATGTGTCAACAGGTTTGGGAAACCAACAGGGGTTTACTAATCTTACCCAACCAGCTGCCTCTTCTGCAAATTATGTTTTGTATTTCTGACACTTTTGACAATTTGCATTTGTTCCAGACTGTCACAATTAGATGCCAGAAATAATTTTTAAAAAGCATTCAAATCTATTTCTGTTGGAACATTTTCATCATTATACAAGAAAGGGTACATTTATCACCTTCCCACAAATTTTGCCATTTCTCATGGATGTAATACATTCCTTATAAATCTACAAAAGCTGTATTCTGGAAAAAACGTAGTCAGAATTAGCAACAGCAACTTATGCATACCTGCCAGGTTTTTCTTTGTTATGGACATGATGAACATACTCTAAAGGCTGTGTTGTACAAAAGTGGTACACTTTAATCAGTTACCATCAGTTACAACTGACCATTTCACAAAACCGGAAATTATTAAAGCACGGAGAGACGGGAGGAAACTTTTGTTTTAAGTAAACGTGTGAACACTAACTTGATTTTTTGGCCTTGCTTGTGGACAGGTTTCACGGTCATGGCTGGAGAAGAATGGGGAGCTTTAAGATATTAACCATCAAATCATTTTTATTTTCTTCCTAATGAGCCAACTGCAGATGAGGTGGCAAGTGACCCACTCCCTGGATTATCTCCTAATGACCCTGAACAAACTAAGCATTCAATTTTCTCCTGCTCTCTGGGGAAATCAGCACAGTGTTCCTTCACTACAATGTGTTTTCTTTCAAGAACTCAGTCATGTGCAGGGAATTCAATCTACGTCATAGAGAAATTTTACAGATAAAAGCTGTGGATTTCCAGCTTCATAGAAAGATGCACCATTGGCTAATACACTTTGTGTGTTGCTCAGGCAACTGAATTGCTTGTTGCTCCCAATACTTCAAGTGGCATAAAAGCAAAGACTTACACTTGGATAAAGTGGAGAAGAGATTGATTTGCTAACTTTTAGTACAGATAAACAGTCAACACAAAGGACTTTTTCTGTGTTATTTCATGGGATGTGGCCATCACTGGCATGGCCAGCATTTGTTACCCAACCCTAATTACCTTTTCAAAGATGGTAAGCAACAGTCCCTCTCAGACAGGACACTCATTTTTAACGAAGATGGAGTAGTCAAAAACTCCAAGAATCCATTTTGTGCCAAGCTTTTATATATTAATTGTCTCACTTAAAAAACTTAAGACATGACCAAGTAAGCCAAGTGGGTGTATTTTTTTATTTGTTCATGTGATAGGGGTGTTGCTGGCAAAACCAGCATTTGTTGCCTACCTGTAACTGACCTTGAGAAAGTGATGGGAGCTGCCTTCTTAAACCACTGTAGTCACACCCACAGTGCCATTAGAAAGGGAGTTTCAGGATTTTAAACCAACCTTGAAGAAATGGCGATATAGTTCCAAGTCAAGATGGCGTGTGACTTGGAGATGGTGGTGTTCCCATGCATCCATTGCCTTTGTCTTGATAGATGGTAGAGGTCATAGGTTTGGAAGGTGCTGTCGAAGGAGTCTTGATGAGTTGCTGCAGTGCATCTTGTAGATGATACACACTGCTGCCACTGCGCACTGATGGTGGATGGAATGAATATTTAAGGTGGTGAATGGGTGCCAATTGAGCAGGCTGTTTTGTCCTGGAATGGTGTCAAGCTTCTTGAGTGTTGTTGGAGCTGGGCCCATCCAGGCAAGTGGAGAGTATTCCATCACGCTCCTAACTTGTGCCTTGGAGATGTTGGCTAAGCTTTTGGGAGTCTATATTCCAATAATGATCTTGAAAAACAGGATCACTACTATCAGTGTAACAAGTACAAGAGTCACAAATAAATTCACCTTTACAAACTCCAATCAAGAAATAACTTTGCAGCCCCCAAGCCCAATGTTAACCTTGATCATGTCTGGGGAGAGTCATTGAGTGGACAATGGAGACTTATCAACAGAAAGAGGAGGAAAATAACAAAGAATGATTTGTTGCATCATTTTGTTCTCATGGATCTTCCAGCAGGCAGCACTGGCAAAGGAGCAGAAACAGATCTGCACAGGTGTGTGGTGAAGATATCCTGAGAGAGGGGAAACATCCATTTAAGTTTCACCTTAAAGTCATAAAACAAAAACACTCGAGTTGCACGGTTTCAAATCCACAATCTCACAAATGTAACTCATTTAACAGAATACCAGCTTCATAACATCAAAGCTAATTTTTTCAATCCCAAAAAACTCACAGCTGGCAACAACTGTTTAAAATGAGAGAGAGAAGAACTTCAGCCTCAAAATAATGTTTATTCTTAGACTATTTACAGGGTTACATAAACAATTTATGACAGAACAGTGGAATAAAACTTCATCTAGAGGCTGTTCTTTATGCACGAAGTGCTGCAAGAATTGAATAGCAAGCTCCAAAGCACAAAAGCAGTAAGATAGTAAAGGGTTAACACTGCTCTCTTACGTTGACCCACTTTGCACAAACATGCCAAACCTCTAGCTTAGACGCTTTCAAGTTTTACAAATTGACTTTCAAGCTATTTCAAACTATGTAATAAGATTTTGTGATCATAAACCACTTTATTTCAAGCATTCACATTTAATTAAAATGAAAATAAAAATATCAATGGGGTAAATTTTGTTAAGATGAAATAATTGAGAACATATTGGTTCTTAAACCATATCACTGTTTCACACTGTCAATAGGGCATGCCTATTCCATCTGGAAATTATATCCTAAAATTCCATTTTATAATGCTTTACATCAAGAGTGGCTTCTTTTCAAAACAAGTATTTTTAAGTAATGTAAATTACATTAGTTCTGTACACTACAAAATCCCCCTTCCATACATTAATCTCACGTTCTTTCGTATAAAGAGTTATTTCATGTTGCCAATCTCACAACTCTCCACCCACCCCTTCTAGTCTATACGTAAAAAATACACACGACACAGAACTGGTAACTTATTACATATGTTTGCAGCAGATATTCACACCATTCTGCTCAGTAAACCTAAGCTAACATCAGGGACTAATTACAGTTACATTCCTTAGTAAAACAGCTCTGAAAGAAATTGGCACAGTTTCAAACTACAAATGCTAATAAGATGCTGGCATATTTGTATTTTACAGTCTTAATTATGTGCCAAAATGTTACAAAAATAATAAATCAAACATTTTTTGCACTGTGGGCTGAAAATACTTTGCCACTCTTAATCTAAGTTGCACATATGGTTTAATACAATGCTGCTTATATAACACATATATGAATCTAAAGTCTGTTTTTCAACCAATACTGCACGAAGTGGCAAAGGTCATTTCAAGACATTGATGTTTGACATTGATGCTCAGTTACCAAAGCACACACAATCTGTGTAAATAAGATGGTCAAACTGCCTTGTTAGAGTTGTCTGGCACTGTGATAACCCATAAAGTTAGCAAATTATAGTACAAATTAAAACATAAGATTTAATGATAACATTGTTTCACAGGTTAGCCACTTAAAGATTCAGAATGAGGTAACAGCTGACGTTCATTACAATACCATCCCCCCATAAAACCCCAAGGCTTAAAACCCAGATGTTACAAGATAACTGAATTCTACAGCAACATTAATCCAAATGTCTTATATACAAACACACAGACACACACGTGTGAAATGTCAATTAGCACATGTATGCTGATGTCACCCAGTTCTTTCCACCTCATCGCCACCTCACTAGACCCATCCACTTAAATTGTCCAACATTCCTAATTTGAGCAGAAATATCAGGAAATCCGGAACCATTGTCTTTGGTCCCGCCACAATCTTTGTTCCTTACCTACCAACTCCATCCCTCTCTCTGGCAATAGTATGTGGCTGAACCAGATGTTCCTCTTTGCAATATCGGTGTCGTATTTTGCCCTGAGATGAGCCTCCAACCATATATCCTTGCTATCACATAAACCACCGAGTTCAACTTCTGTAACATCTCCCAACCTCAGCTCATCTGCTGCTGAAAAACAAAACCTCATCCACGCCTTTGTTACCCCATGAATCCACTATTCTAGCATAATCCTGGCCAGCCTCCCGCATTCTATCCTCCATATACTGGAGGCCATCCAAAACTCAGTTGCCCATGTCCTAACTCGTAGCAAATCTGCTTCACCCATCATCTTTTTACTCGCTAACCGATAATGGCTCTCAGATAAGCAATTCCTCCATTTTAAAATTCTAAACCATGTTCAAATCCCTCAATGGCCTCACCCCTCCCTATCTTTGGAATCTCCTCCAGCCCCACTGGGCGGACTTGTCTCAGATTTGTACTGAGTGCAGTAGTTGGCGGGAAAAGGAACGTTTTTCCAACCAGCCGCAACTGCAGGTTTTCACACCGTCTCAGCATTAATCATGCATTCCTGGGAAATACGCCATTTCAATAGAGCCCGCCATGCCATCACCTTGCTGCTTCATCACGCCAGGCACCATATTTAACGTGCAGCCCTGCACACACCTCTCAAGTGCTTCCAGCCTAGTACTGTTGCACAGAAGACATGGCCCCAAAAGGCAAGAAGACTGCAACCCCGCAATTCAGTGACACATCCCTCGGGTACTTTGTTGATGCTGTGGAGGCCCGCCATGATGTCCTCTACCACCGCTCTAGCCGCAGGAGGGACAGCAACACTGCCAATCCAGCTTGGGAGGCAGTGGCAGCGGTGGTCAGTTGCAACACCCTGCAAAAGAGGACAGCTACCCTGTGCCGCAAGAAGATGAATGATCTCCTCCATTCTACCAGGGTAAGTCACTCTTCGTATCACTTCCATTGCGCAATCTCAAACCCACCACACATCCACAGGGCCCTCATTCACTGCCAATTCAAGGGACAACATTATTCATTCTCTCTCACACACACCTTCATTGGCCTCATTCCAACCATGGGACAACACACCACCAACACATGCCAGGCATACTTATCATCTGGCCTGGTAGGCATCCTGCTTACACTCTCCCAATCTGTATTCATGCAGGGCAAGCTAGCACACAACAAAAGGGAGAGGTTGCACACTGGTGGAGGAATGCCTGAAATTGTGGACTTTGAAAATAGAGTCAGTCAGCTGGCCAGCAGAAATCTGGCCCGTTTCTATGTTGATGGTGAAGTCGGCAGTGCCCTACCAAGTGAGGATCCAGCAGTACAACATCCATCAGACAGCCATGCTGTGAGTCACTTCCCCTGTTCCACAGTTCGCCTGCCATGAACTAATTATCCCTCCTTGCCTTTGCAGGCACAGCTGGGAGACAGCCGATGGAGTCCATGACCCAGGACCTCCAATCAAGCCACAAAGAAACCTCTGAAGAGGAATCTGAAGGCACCTTCACTGAAGTCCCATCACAGCGCTCACCCACACCCTCCATCAGCCCCGAGACACGCACCTCGGTGGGACCTAGCTTTTGAACAGCCTCGGAATCACAATCTGGTGAGCACATCACACTATCTGATCCACAGCTGGCAGCAGCAGGGACTTCCCAGGTCTCCAGCACTCGACAGACTGCTGGAAGCCAGAAATTTGTAGAGTCCGAGTCAGATGGTGAGCCTCTGGAATCAGTCATACCTCAGTTGCTGGAGCTGCAAATGCAAGCCTGGGAACATCAGGAAGGGATGTCCACTGCACTCCTCAGATTGCAAGGTACGACGGAGGAGTCCATCCACATTCAGGCTGCGGTGATAGCGTCAGCATGCCAAGGCACTGGAGGTCAACAACTGGTAAGATGGCGGCTGTCGTGGCAACCTTGGTCCAGAACATCGCTCCTGCACTGCTGTGCGGGTTTGACTCCATCGCTGATGCCATAGTTGGCCACCAACAGTGTGTACGTGAGAGGGGTGCAGGGCAGCTCAATCTAACTCCAGCTTCCCCTTCTCCTCAAGGGGTCAGTCTGGCCGTCGGGCACCCATAGTGAGGAGGGCTAGCAGCTCAACACCCCAGGACCATCCATCCAGGTGATTCCGGGAGTGTCCAGCCCATTCAAATCCCCTCTTCCTTTGACCCCAGCAGCTCCAGCTCCACAAGCTGAGGCCGGTGCCACTGCCACACAGCAGGACCCCAAAAGCAGGCCAGGGCCCTCCAGGTCTTGGATCTCCAGAGGGCGTCCACCAAGGTCATCACAGACAGGGCGTAGCAGTCAGCAGGCTGCCCCCACCTCCGCTGCCACCTCCGGGCAGCACCAAGACGTAGCGGCAGGGTTAGGAAGGTAGTGAAGATGGTAGTTGAACAGCTTGGGCACGGGTGTTAATCACTTGTACATAATGTTCACTATTGTAAATAAACTCCCAAGAATGTCTCCTTGCCTATGGTTCCGTGTTCTGATGAGCAGTATTCACATCACTCAGATGTGAAACCTTGGTTCCTGCACAAGATAAAGGCAGGTGTCTCAGTCAGGGCCTCTTCCGTGTGCAGCCCTCAGACCAAAGTGATGGTCCGGCCTCACACTCCCTGGACACATTACTGATGCCTGCACCTCGGTGCTTGTCATTGCTGCCAGAATGTAGTGGGCAGGCGTCACAGAGTTCTCTCATTCTCTCTATGTGCTCTCATCACCTTTAAAAGATGGGGCTGGCCCCATCTCACCAGCATCTATGGCCAGTGACATGGTGCTCCTGAAGAGGTCAGGTGCTGAAGGCCGACAAGAATCAGGTGCATTTAAAATTTCGCTGCATCTCTATGATATGACCCTGATCATAGAGCACAAGCAAGCTGCCCTCGGCCAGACAGGAGTCAGACATTTTCAGAGGCTATGTGAAGATGAATGGAGTGTCCACACTGCATGTCGTCATCATCCTCCTGGAAGCAAGCGACGATTAGGGCCTCTGCTGTGCCTGAATGACAGGAGCATTATCACAGAGGGTATGTGCGCTGCCACCAGCCAGACAGGAGTCAAACGTTCATAGATGCAATGTGAGGATCTATGGTGTCTCCTCACTGCATGTCGTCATCATCCTCTACAAATCTGGCAGCTATGAGGGCCTCCCGTGTGCGCCTGCTGCATCTGACCAGTGCAAGGGCCTCATCCCAGTCATTGTTGCCTTCGGGGACCTCCTCACCCTCATCTCCATTGACATCCTCCTCATCGGAGGAGACATGCAGCTCCTCCACCTCCTCCTCAGCTAGCTCCTCTCCCCGTTGCAGCGCCAGATTGTGAAGGGCACAGCAGGCGACGACAATGCGTGACACCCTTGGGGACTATATTGCAGGGTTCCACCAGACCTGTCCAGGCACCACCAAGTTGCAAGTTGCAGCATGAGCCTCGTTATACTTTCACTTTGCTGCAGTCTGAGGCCGCTGCACAGGTGCCATCAGCCACATCCTCTGCAGGTAGCCCTTGTCCCCAAGAAGCCAAACCCGCAGCCTCTGCGGATCTTTGAAGATGCCAGGGAGATCTGAGACCTGCTAAAGGATGTAGGAGTTGTGGACAATCCCCGGGAATCATGCACAGGCCTATAGGATGCGTGATGTAGGATGTGTTTGTGGTGATCACACACCAGCTGAACATTCAGTGAGTGGAAGCCCTTGCGATTGACGTAGTTGACCACTTGCTGCCACGGAGATCTGAGCACCACATGGGTGCAGTCGATCGCACCCTGCACCTGTGGGAAACCTAAGATCTGCACAAATCCAATCACTCTGGCATCCTGGTTTTCCTGGTCCTGGGCGAAATGCACAAACTTGTGTGCTTTCGTGAAGTTGGCATCCGTGACCTCATGGATGCATTTATGGCTGGAGGCTGGCGATATCCCAGAGGTCACCTGTGGAGCCCTGAAAGGGGCCACTGGCGTAAAAAATTGAGCACCGCGGCCAGTTTCATGGTCATTGGCAGTGGATGCCCTCCATGTCCTCATGGCGCCAAATCCTGCAGCAGCTGGCAGATGTGACCAACCAGTTCCCTAGACATGCACAGTCTTCGGTCATCTGCAGGAATGAAAGGCTGCGTCAATAGATCCTGGGTCTAGCTAGGCACTGACCAGCAATGGTTCACTGTGGCTCTTCAGCATCGTGTGTGGAAGCCCCAGCTGCCCCTTCTTCCTGAGGGTGCTGCTCCTCCCCCTGCCCAGCCAGGTATGCTGTGCTCTGAGCTCAAGCATTCTCCTAACCCGCGCTGTAAGGCTGCACTGTAAGCTTGAACCATGGGGGAGACTAGTCCAAACCTGAATGATGACATTGCGAGGGGCTGTGAGCACCACCACCAGTGACTGCTCCATGGCTAGCTTTAGCAATGAGATTGTACAACGTGCCCAGTTGTCCAACTGTTCTGTAGTCCACTGAAATGCTCATTAGTTTGCAGTCTGTGCCCGAGGGGTGAGAAGTTCAGGAGCATTTGGTGGCACTTTTATGCCTCTGCGTTGCTTGAGTGGGCAGATAAGCTAGAGCCCCGACTGTGCATCTGAACTGTCTCAGCTGCGGAGGAATCGTCACTTTTTACAAGGTTTCCCTAATGCATGGTTGCATCCCTCCCCACAGACCCCACACATGCTTGTGCACTACCAAACACAGTGCAGCCCTTGCCCCCCCAATTCGCCTCAACTGCAGTGCAGCACTTGCACCCCCGCCCAACTTGTCTCAATCTTGAAGTCCAACAGTCCACGCTGATGAGTGCTGCACAACGTTACTGTGCACTCAGCTCAGAGTTCCCCTCAAAGTGCAGCCCGCCAAGTGCACACCTTATATATGCTGTTGTACTCGGATGATTCTGGTGAGCTGGGCTTATAACGATATGCAGATGTATTACAATGAGGTTCCTGATGGCAGGAAACGCAGCCCTCCATTAACAGACGGAACGGATGATTGCAAACTGGTTTCACAACATCATGAAAATGATTTTTGGGATTCTCGCCATATTGTCCGCTCATGCCGCCGAACACGTCCAATGCCAGCGGGCACGGAAAATTCCACCCATAATCTTCCGAGATATCTGCGCTCATCTAACTCCGGCCTCTTGAGCACCCCCTATTTCAAATAATCCCCTCAGGAATCTATCACCACCATCCACCTACTCCATGATGACATGCAACTGTGATCCTCACCAACAGAACCATCACAAACCCCACCTCAGTGAAAACTGGGGTCAAACAAGGCTGTGTCATTGCACCAAATCTCTTCTCCATTTTCCTTCCTGCAATACTGCACCTCACCTCGAGCAAATTACCCACAGGTGTGGAGATAATTTACAGAACAGATGGGAAACTGTTCAACCTACACCGCCTCAATCCAAATCCAAAACCACTCCAACCTCAGTCATAGAGCTTCAGTATGCAGATGACACTTGCATGTACGCTCACCCAGAAACTGAGCTCCAGGTCTTTTTGTAAATTCCTTTTCCAAAGCATATGAGAAAATGGGCCTATCACTAAATGAATGGAAAACTAAGGTCCTCTTCCAATCAACTCCCCTAGCAAAACCCCTCACTCCGTCGATTAAGATCAATGGTGGGATCATGGAAAATGTGGGATTATTTTCTGTGTCTTGGGAGCCTCCTCTTGATGAAGGCAGACATAAAGAATGAAATTCGTCTCCAATGTGCAAGCTCAGCCATTAGCAGACTGAGGAAGAGAGTATTTGAGGACCAGGATCTCAAACCCAAGACAATGATCATGGTTTACTGGGCAGCAGTGTCCCCAACACTCTAAATGCTTTCTAGGCTTGGACAACCTACAGCAGGCACCTCAAAGTACCACCAGCGCTGCCTTCACAGGATCCTCCAAATTCAGTGGCAAGAAACTCAGTCCAACAGCACCATCCTCTCCCAGGCCATCTTGTCCAGCATCTAGGCGGTAATCACTCAAAGCTAGCTCTACTGGGCAGACATGTCGTTCAAATGCCAGACACAAGACCCCCAAAGCAATTGATTCACTCTGAGCTTGGTTGTGGCAGAAGACTCCCAGGAGGACAGCAGAAATACTTTTGGAATGTCCTCAAAGCATCGCTGAAGAAGTCAAACATACGCGGCAACTCATGGGGGACCCTGGTTTGTGACCGACCAAAACGGAGAAGGCTCATTTGGGAAGGCACCAAACACAGAGACACTTGGTGGGGAACAGGCAGAGGCGAAGGTGAGGCATCGGATGGAGCGCACAAACTTCCAAACCTCATTCTACCCAACCCTCCAAGCACCACTTGCCCCACATGTGGCAGAGTCTGCAGATCAGGCATTGGACTTATAAGCCATCTCAGAGAGGCCAAAGAACCCAAGTAGAAGCAAGTCATCCTTGAGCCCGAGAGACTGCCTAAGATGATGATTGATAGCCATGCCTTCAGCTGCCAGGGCCCTAAGCTCTGGAATTTCCTTCCTAAACTTCTCCAGTCTCCATCCTCCTTTAAGACACTCCTTAAAACCCCTCTCTTTGACCAAGCTTTTGGTCATCTGCCCTAATATTGCCTTATAGGGCTTGGTGCCATATTTTGTTCTATAATACTTATGAAGTGTCTGGGAGGTTTTATTATGTTGTAGGTGTTTTATACACAAGTTGTTGTTCTAACCACAACTCCTGGGTTTTTATTCTAACTATAACTCCTGGGTTTTTATATGATTAAAAGGGTATTGCTCAGATTTACTGAGCCTGATCTGTCTCCAGTACAAGGTCCTTTCATAATTGAACATACTGTACTTAATTTGAAGAGAAGTAATGTGATTTTGGCTCTGGCAAATTACATCTCCAATTATTAGCATGTTGAATGAACTTCATTTATTCACATTCAAGTGCCACATAAATTCAAATTAGTTCACTCCATGAAGATTCCAGCAAAGTAGTTGATACGCAGGATGTAGAATGGGTCGCTCTCAGTGATAGTAACTTAATCACAGAGTAACTAGTCTGGAAGTCATAAGATTTTTTCAGATGACAGTGTTTACAGATTGGAGACTGAAGTCTGGCCTCCTATAGCTACTGTACTATACACAGTTACTTATGACTGAAACTTCTTTGTTTCAAGTCACTGAAACAGCTTGATCCATGTTCATGAGATTTCTACAAAATTCATGTTTAAAACTGAATTACGGTTCATTGGCCTGTCTTAAATGTTAATTAATTAATTAAAATGAAAACTGCAACAACCTGATACACAATTATAAACATCAATAGTTAGACTGCCCAGGTTAGTTCTGTCATACATTATCATATAATTAACTTCAGCCAGGCACAGCCTGGTCATTATTGTTTATCTAATCCTCCAACCAAGCAGAGGGGAAAAAGGTGTTTAAAGTTCACCAGTTTAATTCGTAAATCTTCAACATGCATACTTTTTCAAGTTTAGCTTTTCATCAAAACCACAAGCTTGGTGGTAGAGCTGGAGACTTATGCATCAGGGAAAGTTACTAACTTTGCTGAACCACTTCAGTACAGGTACAACACCATCAACAATACTCAGGTATCTCTTATCCACAAACACCCAACCCCACCATTTACTATCCCATCAACATACCCCCCCAACTATCAGTAGTTATACAAGTGATCATCAATAGGATGAACAAACTGCACCTGCACACCAAGAACCTATTCACTAATTTGGGTTCTGCTGGCATCAATTAGTTCCAGACCTCATTAGAACTTGACGTGAATGCAAAAGCTAAATGCCAGAGAGAGGTGAGAATAGCTTCCCTTGACATTTAGGCAGCATTCAACAGAGAACGGCACTGAACTGAAGTCAGGATAAAAGAGAAAACCCTCCAAAGTCTGGAGTCATAACTGATAGCCACTGTTGTTAGAAACCAGTAACCTCAGCCCAAGAACATCATTGCCAGAATTCATCAGGAAGTGTCATTTTAACAAGGGCTGAGGGGAACACTCAGTTCTATAGACACATTTAAACACACACACACATATACAATGGGCCAGAACTTCTGTGTAGTTGTAATCATAGTTGGATTGCCGCTCCGTTCCTTTTTACTTACCTTCATCAGGAGCTGCAAATTTCTCACCTGACATTTCGACTCAGGCCTGCTAAGACATGTGCAGCGTACAGGCTCCTGGGACTCTTAAGTACAGTGCAGCAGCGTTGAGGGAAGTGAAGCCATGCTCCCTTTTTACAGCACTAGTCAAGAGTGAGAGGGATGGTCGGGAGGGTTGTGGTTGGTCAGGGGTTAGTTGGGGCGTCAGGGAGGGGTAGTCAGGAGGGTAGCCAGGAAGGAGTTCAGGAGGCTATTCGAGTGGATGGAGTGGTTGGGAGGCTAGTCGGAGGGTGGGTCGTGAGGGTAGCGAGAGCGGAGTCGAGAGGGTGGTCGGAAAGGGGTCGGGTCAGTAGGGCAGTTGGGGCAGGGGTCAGGATGGTAGTTGGGGCGGGGGTTCAGGAGGGTAGTTGGAGGGGATTTGGAGAGTAGTCAGAGGAGGTGGGGAGGGTAGCCTAGGGTATGGGGAATGGTCGGGAGGGTAGTGGTTGGTCTGGGGGTTAGTTGAGGGAGTGGTTGGGGGGTTCAAGAGGCTATTCGGGGATGGTCAGGGGGGTAGTCGAGGAGACAGGTAGGTAGTCAGAGAGTGGTTGGGCGGATAGCCAGAGGGGGGTCAGGAGGGTAATCAGAGGGGGTCATGAGAGCAGTGAAGGGTGTGGGGGATTGTTGGGAGGGTAGTATGGTCGGGGATTAGTTGGGGGGGTCAGGAGTGGATGGTCCAGGGGGGAATTCGAGAGGCTATTCAAGGGTGGTCGGGAGTATAGTCGGGGTGATACGGGTGGGTAGTTGGGAGTGGTTAGGAGGGTAGTCGGGTGAGTCAGTAGGGTAGTTGGGTGGGTCAGGAGGGTAGTCGGGTGGGTCAGGAGGGTAGTCGGGAGTTGAGGAAGTGGTCAGGATGTGGTGGGGGGGGCAGGTCAGTACCATAGTTATCAAGGAGATAAATGGTTTTAATCCTTCTAACTTTTCCTGGATAGCTATTCTGCTAAGAGAGCTGGAACCATCCAAAGCCTCCGATTTCGCGGGTGGTTCCCAATGCAGGATATTTGCCCATCGGAAGTTTAAACTTCCCGGGCAAATCCCTTGCAGTCCTTGCATGGGAACATCCGGGGTGGGGGGGGGTCTCCCAGCACATCTTCCGGGTACCCCCCAGGTACAATGCCGCTGCTCGCCTCCCCCCCCCCCCCCCCCCCCCCCGGGAGAACGGAGGTCCTGGGCCGTAATGTGTCACCTCATTTGATAGAGATTTACGGCAAGGAAAGACTATCCAACATTGTGTCTATTGGTTCATCATTAAGAGCAATCCAAAATTATCCTACTGCTCTGCTTTCTCCCCATAACTCTATCTTCCTCTGCTTCTAATGCTTTATCTACTCTTCCCTTAAAAGACACAGGACGGGATTTTCCATGCCCATTGGTAGCGGGCGTGTTTGGCGGTGTGAGCGGACAATATAGCGAAAAGGCCAAAAATCAGTTTCATGATGTCTTGATACGAGTTTGCAATCGTCTGCTCTCCTGTCAATGGCGGGCCACCTTTCCCGTCGGATATCAGGAACTTCATGTTAATACATCTAAAAATCCAGCTCACCAGAATCATCCCCCCTACGCTGGATCATTCTGTACATAAGTGACGTGCACCTGGAGAGTTGCACGTCGCTCGGGTCTTTGAGGTTTGCTTGCCGACCTTGCTTCGGGCAGCACTCGCAGTCATCAGCGCCAGGCTTCGCAGGCAGCACCACATCACTTTTAGTGGGGCTCATGGGCAGGTCTCTACCTACCAGACCAGTCATGAGGCGGGGGTGGCTTTGCAATGGCTGCAGGGCCAGGGCTTGTTTGGGGAAGGGGGAGAAATAGCCTCAAGCAAAGAAAGAGACTGCAGGGTGAGGGCTGTACTGAGGAAGGAGGTTATCCCAGGGCATGTGTGGGGACACAAGTTGATCTGTGCAAGTGACCTCAAGATGGCGAGGGCTGAGGAGGCAGTTCCAGAGGAGATGAGGCCAAATGGAGATGTGAGGGTGTGTGTGTGAGAGAGAGTGTGAATGGTGATGTCCCTTGAGCTGGCAGTGAATGAGATGCAGTGAATGTGTGATGGGCCTAAGTGTGTGAGTTTAGAGTGACGAGATGGTTGCCTTACCCTGATGGCATGGATGAATTAAACCTCTTTTTGCAACGAATGGCCAACCTCTTGTGTGGAGCATTGGCACTGAACACCACTGCCATCGTCTACAAAGCCGGAGTGGTGAGATTGCTGGACCTCCTGTGGCTAGAGCGGGGATAGAGGACATCATGGCGGGCCTCCACAATGTCCAAAATGCATTCCAGGGATATGTCACTGAATCTGGGGGCTGTAGTCTTCTTGCCTTTCAGGGCCATGTCTTCTGTGCAGCAGTTCTGGGCTGGAAGCACTGAGAGGTGTGTGCGCAGCTGCACCTTAAATATGGCACTGGGCGTGAGAAAGCGACAAGGTGACAGCGTGATGAGCAAATGAAAGCCCACCCACCATCAAAATGACGTGTTTCCCGGGAATGCATTATTCATGAGGCAGGATTGGGACGATATGGCATGAAAAGCCGCCATTGCGGACGACAGGTAAAATGTTCTTTTTCCCGCCCAGTACTGTAATTAGTGCAAATCTGGGACGATTCTGCCCACAGTATTCTCTGTCTCAAACAAGCACCAATAAGACTTATCATTTCTTAAAAACTTTCTACATTTAAAATAAATTCTCCTAACCTCTCTGCTCATTCTGTGTCAATTTTAAATTGATGGTTCCTTCTCACCAAAGGTTTTCCCTATTTACCCAAACAAAATCCTTCACAGTTTGAAACTTTTATTACATTTCCACTCAGCCTACACTACTACAGTTCAAATAGTACCAAGGTATCAAGCATCTCCTCATAATGCCAATTTCTCTTGTCTGGTATAACAGTGGTGAATGTATTATGTGTGTTCTCTATGACTTTCATGTCAGTGCATGATGCTTGATACCACCTTTACAATCCATCTACATCCACATTTTTATGGAAGTGTGCATTTGCACCTATAGATGTTTTCAGTCCTCCATAGATTTTGCATCTGTCTATGGAAAATATGCTTACAAAACTGTTTTCCCTGCTAAAAATACTTCTCAAATATCTTTGCATTAAATTGCATCTGCACCCTTTTACTGATTTCATGAACTTGTCTGTGGCCCAGATTTTCAGGCTCAAGCTGGGAATTGAGAATCGGACCATTTACTGATCTCGCGATCCCGCCTCCTGCTCAACAGTGCCTGCCCACTTTGATTTTCATGGTGGAGCGATGGGGATGGGCTCGAGTTGGGGTCACTGCCTCCAGATGCAGGCCCGAAACAAGGTTAGAAGGCACATCTCCATTCACTGGGATATATGCCCAGCTCTGTATATGAGTGTTAGGCACTCTCGTCCTCATCCGCAATTACCCCCATACTCTCTCCATACCCCCATGCCCTCTCGCCCAGTATCTACTATGGACAGAACTCATGAGCCCTTTAATTATATTTAGTAGACTTTGAGATGCTCATGTGACTCAAAGCAAACAAATAACCATTCATAACCTTCTTCAAAAAATCTTAATCCTTTTAGGATCCCATAAAACTGTTAAACATGCGGCCATTCAAACTCCACTTGAAAAAAAAACCCTAACTGCTCATAAACCTGTCAAAAACACCCATTCAAAACCTCTTAAAAAAACATAATCCTATTAACTGCTCATAAAATTATCAAAACAAAGCTCACAGTCCTCTTGACTGCTGTATCAACAACCCCAGCTGAGCCGAATCCATCCGTGGGGTTTGGAGCTCAGCCAGGCATTCATAGTGGGATTTCATTGCACACCTATGTCAATAAATCCTCCAGAGCTTTATACATTAAAATCTTTGAAGTGGTGGCTTCAAAGGCTCAAATGAAAGCTGGGCTTTCATTCAAAGAAGTCAGCCATCGATTGCACTGCCTCAAAGGTTCAACAGATGTCTGGACTGTGAATCCAAGATTACATTACAGGGGAAAACTACATTCAAGTCTGAATCTCAAAACTGTTGAATGCAGAAGAGCACTTTATCTTCTGGATAAAGCACTCTAATGCTTTTGAACACTTTCACAATGCTGGTCAATTTAATGATCATTTGCATTTTCTAAACAAAGTCCCATCATTAATCACTGTACTAAACACATTCACTTATCATATTGCACTACATGGTGACATGTGAAGTTGTCAACATCTTTTGAACGTACCTGCCAATAGGTTCCTGCCTCCCAACTAGGGAGGCCATCATTCACAATGCACTGGGTTGCCGAAAATGGGCCTGATTCCATGGACATAGTGGGAGGTTTAAAATGGTAACCCCTCAATTGGTGAGATTTCTGAATGTGGACTCGCTATCCGTACACTTAACACGCACCCTTAAAAATTCCACGAGGGGAATGGGACAGGGAATCCAAGAATCGGGTCCCGCCTGCCATTTTTAAATTGCATCTGCCCATTCCAACATGGATGGAGGCCTGAAAATCTGGCCTTATGCCTTCCTGAAGTTTTATACCATTCTCTTTGCTGTACGCTACCTTCTGAGTGCAGCTAAACAGTTTAACTTCTAGATAGAAGAGATACTGAGTGATTTAAAGACAGTAAATTTACAGATATTCTTTACATAATTCGAGAAAGTCTCCAGTCACAGGAGCATTTAGTTGGTCACTTCCCTTTCTCAGCTGTGCTGCTACAGAACAAAGTGTTTAACTCACCTCAAAGAGAAGTGGGGAAAAGGGAAGGTAAAGTCACTGAGTTGGCCAATTCAACAGTGGTACAGGCCAGTTAGCAGGTTGCAAGCCTATCCCTCCTGCTTAGCAAGTGCTACACCACACAAGGAAAGCAAAAGAGAAAGAACATTAAGGCCAGAATTTTACGTCCTGTGGGTGGGCGTGCGGCCGACTTGAATGAGTGTAAAATTGTGCGAGAGGAAGTTGGGCGAACGTCCCGATGTAATTGCACACTTACGTGATATTTCGTTCGGCAGGGGCACACAAAAGTCTGAAGAGCGCCCGCCGGCAATTAAGTGGGCAATTAAGCTCATTACTGACCCACTTGTAAGCGATTTTTCACGGTCCGTCCAACCTTATAGTTTGTGGACAGGCCAATCGGCCAGGTGGGCTTTACATTTTTAATGAAACATCATCCAAGGGCAGGATGAAGTCTCCATTAGGATATAAAATTAAAAAAGTATCTGGGGACTGTTTTTTTATGAGGTTTGATTTCAGGTGCTTGATTGTGCTGTATGGACATTTTTTGCAACATTATTGTGCTTTCTTTTATTATTTGGAGGTTTGCAGCTCCCTGAGGCAGCTGTCCGCTTTCAGCCAGCTCACTGGAAGCGCTCACCAGCGCCCATGGTACCCGCCCTCTTCCCACCCCCAAAGGCAGTGCAGAAGCTTTCTCAGGGCATGTTTCACGCTGGCTGGCAGTTAATTAGCCAACCAGCGTGAAATCGCAGTCAGGGGCCGATCGCAGTCGGGGGACCGTTTCCCATCCGTTCCTGGGGCTGTCAATCGCGCATGCCTGACGAACACAAAGTTCAGGCCTAAGGAGCCTATGTGTTGCCTTATTTTTCAAACCATCTTTATGATTCTTGCAATAATATTTTTTTCAAAAGTTGCAATGTCCTTTACTAATAAACTGAAAAAAATCTCTTGGCCACATTAAGTTAAAGGGCTGCCCTTTCAACTGGCATTTATGATTCACTATACGTTATAATTCTCAGACTGTTAGCACGTGCTATAATCCAAATATATCAGACTCTCACTTTAAACACAACATTCTTTTCCTTTTATGCCCTTAAATCTACATTTTCCAGGCATAAAACATAATCCCCAGGACACTTCAGGGATATTAATTAATTCCTATGCATGTGTTAGAGGAAAAGCCCCTGAAAGTTAAGTTTAAAATCAATGCAACATATAAAAAGATTCACTAGCAAAATGTTTTGAAGACTAAAGCATATTTCACACATCTTTCAATAATGTTCAAGACTACTTCATACAACAAAAAAATCCTTAAAATATGTTTATTGCATCCTCCAAACGTATTTTTCTCTTACTGCCACGGAAATCAGTTTAGATTACAGCATGTATAGCTCAAACCTACAGTGGTTACTCCTATCACATAAGTTTTTCTGATATTGACCAAATCACAATCTTTGTCTATGAATGAGCTGGAAAACCAATCACTCAATGAGGTGTACCTAATAGCATTAATCTTTTAGCCTTTATACACATTCCATATTTTAAAAAAATATTTTTAAATGTTACGGAATGTAGGAGATGATGGCAAAGGCCACATTTTTTGCCTATCTTTAGCTGTCCTGAGATTATGGTGGTATCGTCATTCTTGAACCATTGCAATCTTCATAGTGAAGGTGCTCCCATGATGGTGCTTGGCAGCAATTCGTAATCCAGAAATGAAGAATGACAATATAGCCCAAGTCAAAATAGTGTGTGCCTTGGAGGATGAGAACTTGGGGGCAATAGTGTTCCCAGGAGTTTGCTGCTCATCCTTCTTGGTGGCAGGGGTCACGGGGCTGGCAGGTTCTATCAATAAGCCTGATAAAGTACTTTTGCTGACATTAAAAGTTAGTACACACATTTAGCCATTTATTAATTCATGAAGAGTAGTTAACTGGGTGAAGTGTTTAAGAGTTGCTGGCACCAATGGAAACTTATCCAAACAGCAGCACCTTCATAAAAGGTTCGGTAATTTGGGGGGACAAAACTCACCTTTGTTTCTTGTTATAATACCTTTACCAATTTAGCTGTTACTGGTCTGGAACATGTATGTACAGTTCAATGACCTTGGCTCATAAATCATTCTAATACTTTTCGGGTCAGAGATGTTGAGCAAAAGGTGGAGCTTCCATCAGAGATATTTACATTGGACATGGGTGTCCATTGCAGAGATCAGAGGGACTTCGCAGAATCAAACAGCACAAAAAAGAGGCCATATGGCCCATTGTTCCTGTGCTATTTCTTGGAAAGAGCAATCTAATTAATCCCACTTAGCTGCTTTTTGCCATAACCCGACAGATCTCTCCTTTTCAAGCATATAATTGAAATTCCATTTTAAGGTTACTATTGAATCTGCTTCCCTTGCCTTTTTGAGCAGTGCATTCCAGATCTGGAAATATTCATTACTATTGATTAAGAAAACAAACTAACACTTTTCCAAAATATAGAAATACACATTGTGCTGAGTCATTTGTTCACTGGAGACTCTAAGAGACCAACCACAGCAAAAGTTTAATATTGGTCTGCCTATGGCTACAGACTAGACATTCTGCATAAAATTATTCTTTATGGTCAGCAGCTGGTTTAAATAAACTGAGGTGATGGAAGATCTAAGTGGGTGGCATAAGTACAAAGTCATCTGACTTTGCTTTCCTCTCTACTTTTTCACCCTCCCTCATGTCATGTTTTCTTTTTATGAACATCTGTCAAAATCTCGTTCACACAGCTAATTGGTAAGAAGTTCACACACTATCCCATTATAACTAATGAATGAAAAACGCAAATTGGAGATGATTGGATACAATATTTATCCAACAGCAGGCCTCAGTACATGATGTGTGCACATTACAGTTACAAGTGTGTTTTGCAATTTGATCTAGCCATTGAATAAATGTAACATCCTTTACAAAGCTCAAAAACAGACCTGTGCCGATGACTCCACACAAGCCTCCTCCAACTTTTCTTCCTCTCACCTTATCAACACATCCTTCTCTTCCTTTCTCCCTCTTGAGATTCTCCATAAATACATCTACGCAATTGGCCTCAATTACTCCTTGTGGTAGTAAGTTCCAAATTCTAACCACTCTTTTGGCAAAAAAAGATTTTCTAGTAAATTCCTACTAGGCTTATTAGTGAAAATTTTATATTTATGGCCCCTCATTCTGGTCTTGTCACAAATCAAAGTATAGGATAAGAAATAGGAGCAGAAGCAAACCATTTGGCCCCTCAACCTCCCTCTCCCATTACTTCCAGCCACTTTTCTCAAATATCTAACCTTCAGCAACAATCTCTTAACTCCTCACTCTCCACTCTGCCTTTTCTCATTGCAGAAGACAGCCCACAACTCGAGACACGCAGGCTGGAGGGTGGCGGGAGGAACGGGGAAGGGGGTGCTAGAGTTTCAGCCATGGGAACCCTGACCTTGAAAGAGGGAGAAGCCCTCGAGATCAACTGGGTTGCATTAATACAGGCCGTTTTCAATGGAAAGGTGGGGCTGGCCAGAGACCTGGCGACAGCATTAGATAACACACTGTCTCTTGGCACGTAATTGTCACTCATGTTGATCCAATATCGCCAATACATTAAATGTTATGATCTGCACTATTTCACCAAGGTTCAACGTGTAGATGCATAACTGGTGCAGAGACAGCAAGGAGGGAGGAACCTGAGGAATCCTCAGAGAAGGATCAGCACGCAGAGGGTGCATCAACACACGACTCATGGGCACCCTTCACAAGCACAGATACACACACTAGGTGGGTCCAGCTTATCAGCTAGATAGAGTAGTAAGGAGCACACACACACATGAGGAAAATCCCATCAGAGTACAGCAAATTTTCAAGTTTTTCTGAGCTATAAAGCTGCTGAACCTTGTGGGTCGTACATTAAACTGTAGTAGCAATGGGAAATGTGTGTGCATCTGCCAGAATTTCCAGAGGTAGTGCTGCACCCTTGCACAGAAAATGGCACAGTCCATCTCGAGCATGAGTGCTATGATGTCCAGCGCATTTGCTCTCATGATCACCTCTATTGAAAGAATGGCTAACTTCACGGAAAGGCAGACATGGCATGCCGCTGAGTGTATGCTGGTCCACTCCAATATCTTGACACTGTTCCCTGCCAGTTTATGTCGATCAAAGCTTTGTGTTGGAAGCAGATATGTGCAGTCCAGTTCTCTCCTGCTTTTGGTTAGCAAGGAAGTGCAGGTGGGCCCCAAGATAGAGAATGGTGTCAATGGCAGTGTGGGCTCTTCTCAAAGTGCCCCATTTCATGGCCCTTGCGTTCCCCAATCTTACAGAGCCGTACACGCTAAATCCTGCCCCAATGACCGAGTCTGCCCCTGCATAGGTGTAAGTGGGGCAGTCTTTGGCAGGGTCCTCACAGGTTCTAGAACCCAGAGGACATCTGCCATGGGCATTTCATGTGTCAGTGCAGGGGAACAAGCAGCCAGTTTCCAGCTTTACTGAAGCCACAGGGTAGCGCCACATAGAAGTAATGAAATTGTACATGGAAAAGGTCTTAGTTGCACAAAGAGAATCAATTGGATGCTTATTACATTGTTAACACTCCACTGAAGCTCTTTACTTAAATGAAAGAATGAGTATGTGAGAATGAGTATGTGAGAATGAGTATGAAAGAATGAGTATTTTCAATGGCCTCTACTTTGTTGGACCCTCCACTCACACTGGTCAGTTTAATTCTGGAGAATGGCATGAGCTGTTTTGAAGAGGGGGTAAGGCTGTGAATGTAATGGGTGGCTGGGTGACTAGGAAGGTGGTTTGCTGTTGTTACAGGGCGGCAAGGGGGCGGAGTGGGGGAGATGGGGGTTGGGCAGTGGTTGTGATGGGAAGCTTTCAATGCTGCAAGCACATTTCTCAAGTGAAACAGTGCCTGGATGGGGGTGCCACAGGCTTCTCGAGCCTACACCAACAGTGCTTCAGGATGCTCCTCCTCTTCCTCTGAGGATGCTCAGGTGCTCTGCACCTTTCTGTGGTACCAGCTCCATTCCCCTCTGCTGTATCATTTTGTGCAGGGAACAGCAAGCTGCTACAATTCTGGAGACTTCTGCAGGCGCATATTGAAGGGAGCTTTTAGATCTGTCAAGGCAGCAGAATCTCATTTTGAGCCAGCCAATCACTACACACTTCTCTGCCATGTGTCCACCCATTTCAACCCCTGTCTATATCCTCTTGAAGTCTGTTACTATCTGCCTTACAGTTCGCAATAGCACCAAATTTTGTGTCATCTGCAAATTTTGAAATTGTGCCCTGTACACTAAAGTCTAGACCATTAATGTAGATCTGAAAAACAGTAGCCCTAATGCTGAGCCCTGGGAAACCCCACTGTATACTTTCTTCCAGTCTCAAAAACAACTGTTCACCACTACTCTCTGTTTCCTGTTACTCAGTGGATTTCATTTCCTTGCTTCCACTGTCCCTTTTATTCTATGGGCTTCAACTTTGCTGACAAACATATTGCGTGGCACTTCATCAAATGCTTTTTGGAATTCCACATACACCACATCAACCACGTTACACTTATCAACTCTGTTACCTTATCAAAAAACTCATCAAGTCATTTAAACACAATTTGCCTGTAATAAATCTGTGCTGACTTTTCTTAATTTAACCACATATGTAGAAATGACTGTTATTTTTGTCTCAAATTACAATTTCTAAATGTTTTCTCAGACCAAGGTTAAACTGACTGGCCTATAGTTGTTGGGTTTATCCTTGTATCCTTTTTTAAACAAGAGTCTACCATTTGCAATTCTCCAGCCCATGGGAACCAGGAGGGGAAGTTGATAGGTCAGCAGTTTAGTGGGAATAGGACTGAAGTAGCAAAAGATGGGTCTCATGGACAAGGTGAGCTCAGGGCGGACATGAGGGGAGAAAGAAACTAGAGGGAAATGCGAGTTCAGGACAAGGGGAGGAGGAAGTTTTAGAGGAAATTTAGCCGGGGAGGTGGGGGGTGAGGGGTGGTGCAAGTAAAAGGGAGGGAAGCAACACAGCCAGCTCACTGGATGGTCTCCAGCTTAGTGAGAAAGAAGTCATTAAGCTCCCCAAATTTATTGTTGGGGGTGAAGGTGGAGGAGACAGGTTCAAGGGAATGTTTGCAATACAGTAGAGAAGCTGAGGGTCAGCTTTGCCTTCTAGGATGATCCATGAATAGTGAGCAAAGAGTGCTTTGTGTGATCCAGACAGATGTAGCAGTGAATGACTAAACTAACTGTTCACCATATCCTTTCAAGTCTGAGTCCCTTAGAATAAAAGGAGGGAAGACAAGGGTTGCACTGGGGAAACTGCCAGGGTAAAAGAAAGTAATAGTTTTATTGAGGTCTAGGACATGAAAGGTGGATGTGAGGCTGAGGATGTCAGCCAATCAGTAGCTTCAAAGATGTTGTAGTGAACAGAGGGCCAAAGACTAGGTCGTTGGGATTTTGAAAATGCAGTAGTAAGTGAAATGGGGTAAAGGTTTTTTCCAGGAGCAGATACAGAAGCAGTTAGGTTTGCGGCGTGGAAGGGGGAGTGGGTGAACATTGATGCAAGGAAGTAATCAGAGATGGCCTCATCCACGATTGATATGAGGGGAGTAGTGAGATCATATGACTTGGTAAGGTCAAGGAGATGGCCCATATAGGGGTTGGGGCGTTTACAATGAGGGAGAGATTTAGGAACATAGAAGTATTTTATTTTTCAATATGGTCAAGATTTTTGCCTCTACAACCCTTTTAGGCAATAGATCCAGATGTCCATCAATCACAGAATGAAAAAATTGTCAACTCCCTTCTAATCTTTCTGCCAATTACTTTAAATTTATGCCCCCAGTTATTGACCTCCCTGCTAAAGGACACATGTCTTTCCTATGCACTCTATCTAGGCACTTGATAATTTTACATACCTCAAGCCTCCCCTGTTCCAACAACAATAACTCCAACCAATCTAACCTTTCTTCATAGCTAAAAGTCTCCATTCCCAGCAACATCTTTGTAAATCTCCTCTCTACCCTCTCTAGTGCAATCACTACTATCCTGTAATGCGGTGACCGGAACTGCATGAAGCATTCCAAGGCCTGAACTTTTCAGTTGGCAGGCAGGCTCAGCAGGAGCGGTCGCAGAGCCGATCGCTGCCCTCAATCGACTCCACACCGTCATTTTACATGGGTGGGCCTTAATTGGCCCACCCAGCATAAGACACAAGCTGTAGCACACAGCGCTACCTGTGCAGGCGGGAGAAGGAGAGTGTGTCGGGGCCAGCCCTCTTTCACACATATGCACGAAAGAGCATTTCAATCTCCCTGAGGCACGGAGCTTCCTCAGGAAGATAGAAGCGCTTCTGAAATAAATAAATAAATGGATCGAAAATTTAAACATTTATTTTCATAATTTTTAAAATTTATTTAATAAAAGCTTTAGGAAGCCTCATCCCGTTTGTGGATGAGGTTTCCTAAAAAGCGTGAAGACCGCTTGGCCTTTTTGCCTGCCCGCCAACCTTAAGGTTAGACAGGCAGCATTAACAATTACATTAATTACTTCCTTAATGGCCTTAATAGGCCGCTTAAATATCGGCAGGCACGCAGCTGAACGAAACTTCGTGAGACAGCGCGATGACGTCGGGACACACACCCAACATCATCGCACGCCATTTTACGCTTCGGCGTGCCGGGCCCACCCCTGCACACCGACTGAAAAATTCTGCCCCAAGTCTAACTAGTACTGTATTTTATACAGTCGTAGTATAACCTCCCAGTTCTTATATTTTATACCTCTTGTAAAAACTTGAAAAACTGAGCGAGTCATTCCTGAAAATATACATATTTTTAAAATCAGTGTTTACAAAAATATCTAGAATTGGCTAAACCATTGTTGGAGGGGTGTATTCATCATAAGGACTTGGAAGTAAGGTAAGTGTCACAGAGAATAGTGCCAACATGTTGATAGTTGTGCATGAAATGCAGTGATACCAAATCACATAATGCACAGTCATCAGAATAAGCAAAAATTCAGTAGAGATCACTGCTGCTGTCTGCAACATTTTTAATGATACCATTAACTTTGAAAGATATGGAATAGTTCAGACATCGTGGAATTACTTGATACAACCACACTGAACCCTGCTAGTTGCATTCCACATGGCAACAATGGAGTGTCTAACTGATCCAGCATGTTACAACAGACACTGTAATTAGGAGGATAAATAGAAAATTAACACAGAAGTTCAATTAAGGGCCAGGATCAGCCAGAGTGCCAGCTGAAGCCTCAGTGTGCCAAGCAACAACCCTAACTGATCCCAGTATTTAAGATTCTAAACTTTAGTCAGACATATGACAGGCTTTTGAGCAGTCTGTTAACACAGCTTACATTCCAGTTGCACAAGTATCCTACTGCAAGTACCGTATGTAACAGTACTTAATTACATGAGCTGAATCAGAGATAATTAACCACTCTGGTCAGGTTCCAAACTGGCACTATGAAAACAGCAACTTTGCATTCAGTCATTTTGATGCTGGATTTCACCATGTCTTATAATTTCCTAAAACTCCATTTGCTTCTATAAAGAAATGATCAGTCAATTCGGAACCTTTTCTTATCATTATTTCCGCCTGGATCTTTGGCCCAGATTTTATTTCCGAGCAAGTGCTTCCATCGAAGGTAAATAGCTTACTTACTTTGTTTCTCCCTCTTGTTCTCTCCCCATAACCTGTAAATCATGTATTCAAAATCTGCAACACATTACCAAATTAAATTTTGAATAGAATTGAAGGCACACCGTTAGAGATGTAAAGTACAAATTTCTAACTATTAAAAACAAGTAATCCCTCCAGCAGTTCTGCTGTCTGGACATCTTACAAAATATACATTCTAAGAGAAACTGAAGCAAAGCCAACAATCCTGGATATTTTCAGACATGCACATTAGTGAAAGCTCACAAAACTATATACATTATGGTGAAATATAATTTGCCGCAGTTACACAAGATTTATGTTGTAATTAGACAGACTGCAATAACAGACTGGAAGTTCTTTCTGCTTATATAGAATATGACTAATTTAATAGCTCAGCTGAGAGAAAGCTGACAAATCAGAATTGTGATAAGATCACTCTTGTGCTTAAAGCATCAGGCTGATCCATTTTATTTTCTGTTTCAATCCTTTTTTGTTGATGGAACCAGTGTGTGGTATTAATTGCTCTGCCAAAACTATAACAAAAGAGTTCAGACTTCCCTGGCCAGTGCTTAGATAGGTGCAGTGCATCACAAGGGTCCCGTTCCTGTCTTGGCCTAGAAGTGCCAAGATCACCTCTCCCAGACCAGTTAAATGGTCTAGGGACATCCCTGGCACAATTCCACCCTCTCAGGAGTGTCGCCATGTTATGGATCTTGGAGACTGGGACCTTCAGGCTGCTGATGAAGATCCCGTGACATCTGGGGAGTGTTTCATTTAAAGAAAAACTGACCTACCTTTAAATCATTGGTCTGTCACTTCAAACCCCAGACATTCTCTCATTTGTGAGCGATCTGGAGGATAGTGATGAGGTGGTGGTGAAGGGGGTGGGGGACGGGTGCAGGCTACAGCCCCTTTTCCTAAACTCACTTTGTTGGAGATCCCAGCAGGCAGCATGAATATCAGGGAAAACAGAACTCTCCCACTATCATTACTTTAAATTGTATTCTAGGCTAATGCACAATCACCATCGGAGCTAAAAACTCGGTGTATAAAATATTAGTATTTTTCAGAACTTCAAAGGTCTTCAAAGTGGAAATGTTTTTGTTCTTAACATCCAGGAGCTGAAGTTATCTTTCAATGAGATGCCGTTAATTATTAATGAGCTAAGAAAGCTTGCAACCCTTTCAAGTCTGGATCAGTTTATGGAAAACAAATAACTGGTTCATATTCAGTTCAGAATTTTATTCCTACAAAACCTTCACATGGCACTAGACAAATATTAATCAAATCATAATTAGAAGACAGTGGACAAATCTATCAGCAAAATTTTTCGGAACTCATTCTAAAAGCAATTCAAAACTTAATCATAATGGAAAGAGAGATGTACAACTCACATCCCACTGACCATTTTTTGCTTATCTCAAGATGCATTACAATTGACTCAGACATAATGAAGCACAATGGATTTCACCAGTCTTTCTTTTTCAATGTCAACAGGTCTCATTTTATCTCCTGCCCCCAACAAACCCAACAACTTCGAGACTTAAGATTGTGGATTGAACACCACTACTATAAACACTCCATGAGCTTGAGCTTGTCTAAAACTCTTCTGCCCAGATCCTAACTCTCATTAAGTCCCAATCATTCATTACCCCATATGCTAGCTGACCCATATTCACTCCCAAAACACCAATTTTAAAATTTGCACCCTAGTGTTTAAATCCCTCCATGGTCCATTTCATCCCTACCTCTGAAACAACCTCCAAATCCACAACCCTTCAAGCACTTTGCATTCCTCCAACTCTAGCCTGTTGTGCATCCTCCAATTTCTTTACCCCATCATTGATAGCCATGCCTTCAGCTAAACTCTGAACTTCCCTCCAAAATCTCTCAGTTTCTTCATCTCTCTGCTTTAAACCCACCGTTAATGTATTTTTTTTTTGTCTTGGTGTCAGTTTATTGTCTCATTACACTTCTGTGAATATGCTTGGGACATTTGCTATATAAATGCAAGTTTTTGTATTAATCAGTCTGACTTTTGCAAACTATTTTGTTTTACAGATCTGAAAACAGCCTACATGCATACCACAGGGATATTAATGTTTTAATTTATTACAGATCCAATACTAGTCCTCTTCATGTTAAGTGTGTCCACCTAGCTCCAACTTCAGCCAATCCTCATGTGCTAAACATATCCCCATTACAGAAAAGCACTGTTCAAAGATTTAGCCTCCAAGGTACTCAAAAATCTCAAGTTCAATTAAGATCCTCTTCGGAATGTGGATTTGTTGTAGACCGATTTCCACTAAAAAATATACAATATTCTTAATTGAATTGGATTACAATTACTATTTAGAATATCTTACTTTAATGAAAAACATACTAAGCTGTGAGGCAATGTGGCGTCAAAAGCTCTTGAATCAAAGCCAACTAAGATTTAGTAAAAATTACAGTAGTGCAACAAAAGCCCATTGTTAATTTACTTTGCATGTTAAAATGGTTTGTTAAAACCTAATGAGAATTCCTATGACACTTTGAGAACTACTACTAGGTATCAAATGTTTACAAAGATTTTACTAAGATTTTTGCTAAATCAAAATTATAGTAATCATCATTGTTTCTTAAAGAAAGTGTAGGAAATATGCATTTTGTGTTCCTTTCTTTAAAGAGGTTCATCAAAAAAAAACACAGTAAATATATAGCAGAGTGTGACCTGGTTTTCCTTTTAAACATCAGAGCTTTGTCCAACCACATGAATGGGTATCAAATACAACAATCTTTTAGAAAGTTTAACCAATGATTAAATGCAAAAAACATTCTCACTGAATTCTAATGACTAGGTTTGATTATTGGCCTAAATATACAAACCAGCCAAGACCTTTCCCAAGACCTTCACTACAGATTTAATTTCCATGAAGTCCTTTGCATATTGCCCAGATGGCAGCTTAAACAAATTCTACAATGCTTTATCGCTTCACTGAGAGCTTAGCTTAATCAAGCAAACATAGGCAGGTTATGACTTCCTGTTGCCAGTGCAGTGTTGAGTATTTTATTACTAAACAGCCCAGAAATTATGACTTCCAGTCCTTGCAAATTCAGACCAATTTAAGTTTAATTTTCCACTTCTAAAGAATCATACTTCTGGAACCATCAGTCTTGAATTTGTGTAAGAGGTTATGAGGGTAAATCTGACTATTTCAATGGGAACTCTGAAGAACGAAATGGTGTGCCTTCTATTTTGCTACAGGGAAAAGTTTCTTACTGTAACCATCATTTACTAGTTTCAAAACAAAACCCTTATTATTTCAGCTAATGTGTAATGATGTGTAAAACGTTGCAAAGCTTCAAATACATTAACCCAAGTTTGAACATGTGAAGGCATGAGTTTCAGAATATACAATGCAGAGTCAAAATGTGGAAATATGTTTCCTGCCTCACATTTGTTGGAAGTGCTTTCTGCAGCACCGTCTCACAGTTTCATAAATAACATTGGGCCTGAACTTCCGCAGAATGGCAATCAGCATCGGATTACCATTCCGTGCCCAATTTCTTATCTTAATTTTTCTTCGATCCTATCTCGCCCGACCTTCCGACTCAGGCTGGGCGAGATCCAGACGGTATCGGATGTCCAGGGGCCCAGTGTCGAAGTGCACGAGAGTTGAAGTGAAGGAGGCCACACCTTTTTTTTAAATGGCACCAACTGCCGTTAACCAGGTAAATTTAAAGGACTTTGACAGGGCAGGGAGAAGGTAAATGTCTAAGGTAAGTGGATGGGATTTGGGGGGTAGGGGGAGAATCAGAGGTTGATGGAAAGGGAAATCGGAGGTTGGTGGGGGAGTGTCGGGCATCAGGCTTCAGCTCGGGTCAGACCTCAGGGAGAGGGGTAGGGTCTTGATTTTTAGGGAAGCCTGTCGCCTGATCTCGAAAATGACTTTCTCTGCCCTCTTCTCCATGGCAATGTGGAACGCATTAAACTTGCATGCAGGTAGCAATGCTAATTAGCTATTCTTGACTCAAACTCCCTTTCATCTTAGAAAGAAGTGGACAGTTTACAGCACATCTGTTTACAACCCAACACCTGTAACGTTTTTCTGGACGTTGGGAGACTTAGAGCCTACTCATTGCAAACTCAAAGACAGCTGCCATTGTCTCCAAGCATAAGTACCATGCACCTTCTTCTCATTAAAACAATCAAAGCCTTCCTTTGATATCTAACAAATTAACCATCTAGGCTTATGGTCAGACTGATGCAGAACAGGTCACATGATCTGCATCATTCCACCCTAAATTTAAAGCTACAATCCCAAGATATAATCATCTATTTAACCTCATAATTGTAACAATGTGTAAAACTATTAATTAAATGAATAAAATATTTTTCTTAATGTTTATTTAAAATTAATACTTTTAGCACAGAAACTAAGTTTTCTAAAAATTAAGTGCTCGTGATCTTTGAAATTCTGTGGTTTCCTCTAATGGTAGAAATGTTTTTGATATTGAATATTAAAAAAATCTTGTTATTAATTTCCATATCTAGCTAGATAGAAAAGGTTTTGTGTAATGATTGAAGTGCAATTTTAAAATGAAAATTAAAACACTTGAACAGTCAACAACTGCATTAGCCTAACATATATAATGGTATTTATTGTTGTCTCATTGCATAAGCTTGATTGAATTCTGGAGAAGTGAGAAACAGCATGCAAGTTAAGTATGAATATTTCTTCTTAGCCATTCACTGAACTACCTTTACCACATTCAGCTTTGTGATCCTTTAATCAATCTTTCTTATGCTTTGATACATTTTTATTACATAATTTTGTTGCAGCAGATGAGTTGCTGAGAGAAGATTTTGTTCATCTTTGGATTGATCTGTGTTATCATCCTAATTCATACTGAAGGATATTTTAACCTGATTATTATGCTCCATAAGAAATAATGGAATGGAGATATCGTATTCATTAGGCTATAGCTATACCAATGGCCCGTAACTTCCAAGCTCCCCAGCGTTGTATTGGGGAGGGTACCCCAAAGATGTACGGGGGAATCCCTTTTGGAAGTTCCCAAGTAAGGCTTGCACCCAAAAGTGCCAACTTCCCCTGGGGAATTGCCCTGCACTGGAACCATCCGAAAAATACAATTTAAATCGCAAACTTTGGATGGTTCTGACTGGGTTACACCAATAGTTACCCAGAAAAAGTTAGAAGGATTTAAAACCACTGGGTATCTATTGTACAGACCCAGACCAAACGCCCACAGGACTCCCCAACACCCCACTGGACTGTCCGACGCCCCCCGGGGACTCTTCGACACCCCCCTGGGGTCTCCCCCATCCCATCCACAGGCTCCCCCCATCCCTGCACTGGATTTCCCCCACCCACACGTTTCTATACTAAAACTATTAATTTTAAATAAACATTAAGAAAACATTTTATTATTTAATTACTAGCTCTACATATTGTTACAATCATGAGGTTAAATAGACGATTATATCTTGGGACTGTAGCTTTAAATTTAGGGTGGAATGATGCAGATCATGTGACCTGTTCTGCATCAGTCTGACCATAAGCCTAGATGGTTAATTTGTTAGATATCAAAGGAAGGCTTTGGTTGTTTTAATGAGAAGAAGGTGCATGGTACTTATGCTTGGAGGCAATGTCAGCTGTCTTTGAGTTTGCAATGAGTAGGCTCTAAGTCTCCCAACGTCCAGAAAAACGTTACAGGTGTTGGGTTGTAAACAGTTGTGCTGTAAACTGTCCACTTCTTTCTAAGATGAAAGGGAGTTCGGGTCAAGAATAGTTAATTAGCATTGCTACCTGCGTGCAAGTTTAATGCGTTCCACATTGCCATGGAGAAGAGGGCAGAGAAAGTAATTTTCAAGATCAGGTTACAGGCTTCCCTAAAAATCAATGTCTATCATGGACAGACAGAGGTTTTCTGCCTGGTCAGCAGTGAGAAAGGTTGCTTGGCTTTGAGAATTACCACAGCCAGATGTAGAAGGGAAACAGTCTCTAGTCGAAGTGACGCATCATGCAGCCTTCTAAGGATTCCAGGAGATTTGTTCCAGCCTGGCCAGGGGAAAGAATTATTGTTGGAACAGGCTTTACTGCTTGTGGCAGACTGAAGAAACTCTCCAAATACTAAGAAAAGCATCTGGAGATGGTCAGTTGAAACGACTACTTGGTGAAATGGGGACACGAGAACCCACTGGAGGCTGCAGCAACCATGGACTATTTGCTAAAAGGACTGTAATTGATCGGAAAGTGAGTCACTTTCTGTGGTTTGAAGTACAAGTTGCCTACTAAAAGAAAATAGTGTTTAATCAATAGTTTTTTTCTGTCTTTTATTACAGTAAAAGTTTTAAAACGTGAAAATTTGTCACATAATTCTTTCAGTTAGCAAGTGGAAGTTCCAATCTCCTTTTAAAAGTTATAGGTCTCTATGGGGATCATAGCAACATTTGTAGTTTGAGTATAACATGTATAATTTTAAAACTGAGAAAACATCTTTTCTAGAAGAAAACAGGCACATTTTGAGGCAGCAAAAGGAGGTACTCAAAATATTACAATGATGTGGCCACTTTTTTCACGTGTGTATGGTTTGCTAATTAACCTTTGTTGCATTAAATTGAAGGAACTACATGTTATAGCATGGGTATATTATTCTATATTGTTTTAAGAGTTTTCCTGAAGTCAACTGTATACTGTTTCACACTATTGTTTTAATAATGAAGTCAAAGGAGATTAGTAATAGCATACAGTAAAGAAAGGGTTGTTTGTGCCCTCTATGTTCCATAAAATGAACTGATAATTAGGGGAAATGAGAAAAATAAGTAGCCTATCGAGTCTTCCTTTGTCACTCTTTAGAAAATGGAACATGCCACTCTCAGCAGAGACTTGGCAATAAATTGACAGTTTATCCTTGTTGAAAAAAAGCATCAGAGATCTGACAATCAGGCATTTTGCAAATAGTAGGCATATTGAATCAATACTTAGGTAGATATACACTTAACTTTGAGATAAATTGGAGAATGTCATAGTGAACAAAAATAGTTCAAGATAAATTTAAAATTAACTGCTAACATGCAATCAGCAATGACATGAGCACACACGCATGCTTTAGAAACATTGCTTAAAATTTTGTTCTGGAACCTTCCAGCATTGCACCTGTCAACGAAATTCTTCAGGGTCAATAAGGGCCTGGCTCACACATGCTGCTGATGCTTTTTAAAGTTCTTCAGAACAGTAACCGCAGTTAGCAAACAGATAATGCCATCAGCTGCTTTTATTCATTCTCTGGCGGAATAGGAGCTTTACCCTAAATGGGAGAAATCCAAGATCTTATTTGTTCTTAGAATTCAGGTGAAGATGCTGTTGGCTAGGTAAACGAGATTTCCTTTATTGTGGAAAGGACATTAGGGTAGAAATTGTTGCTGCAATCTTATCTTACATGTGTCTAACTCAATCATATCAAATTCCTCCTTTATATTTTAACTGAGGTGCTAAATACACATACAATAAAACAGCCACTGTGACAGATTCTACTAAATGATTTTTCTGACAGTCTGACTTTGATGGAGGCAATTGAAACCTGCAAGAACTTGGCCTCCAGACAAATCTATTAGATCTATAACAGGGCTCTTACTGGTAGAGTGTTTTCATGATTAACTCAACAGGAGTCATTTTGAGTATTGTATTCATCAACAGAAATATGTGCTGAGTTAACAGCAAAGGAATGCTTTGTGGCATTTGCCTGAGGAAATAGTTAAGATGGTAACCTTTCTTCCATCATCCTGCAGCTTCTGCTTTTCTTCTGGGAAGCCCTCTTGGAGATCAGGACAGTGGCTGCTAATTTTGAGCAAATCAATTGGAGTTTAAAGGAAAAAATATCTTGGTTAATGACAAAAACGTTCTGAACAGTTGGCAAAGCTGGGAACCGAATTTTTGAGTTGATACCATCCTAGCTCAAAACATCTCAGTAGTCACCTTAACAACTACATGATGAGATGGACTCTCAATAAACCAAATGCAGATATGAAGGTGTTCTTAAGGATATCTGGGTCAAAAAAATCTGATGAGCATTGGTTTTAACTGAACGAATTACAGTATTATTTCCTCCAGTGTTCTTTCTATCCACACTGATTTGAATTGATACCACAAATAAATTTGAACCCGTTGCTTCAGGTGACACACAATACTGCACAAATAAAAGCAGCTGAGGATCCATCAGAAAATCTGGTCAATCATCAGATCGGGCATGAGGTAGAACTAAAACCATTGACAAACATGAATTCGAAAACAGCTGACTGGTTTGAGATCCAATACCTTCTGACCAGGCTTACGAGCTGCCACAGAACCCAACACAATCCTTCTTGGAATGCTTAATTCCACAATGGGCTTGAAATTGGAGAACATGGGAAATAAGAGACTTAACTATTTGTATAAACAGTCATACATTTGCGACTGTACTACCAACTGACTTAAAGGCCAGAATTTTACTTCCCACGGGTGGGTGCGGGCCCAATTCGAACGTCGTGAAATAGCGCAAGATGATGTCCAGCGAGTGTCCTGACGTCATTGCGCACTCACGTGATATTTCGCTAGGCGGGCATGTGTGGCAGTCGGAAGCGCGTCCGTCGACAATTAAGCGGGCAATTAAGTCCATTAATGATGCAATTATCAGCGATTTTACGTGGCCCGTCCACATTTACAATTGGCAGATGGGCCATTCGCCCAGGCAACATTCACATTTTTGCTCAAGCCTCGATCCAGGGCGGGATGAAATATCCGTGGGGAAACAAAATAAAGAGAGATATCTGGGGACTTTTTCTTAAATGAGTTATGCTTTCAGGTGCTTGATTGTGCTGCATGGACATATTTTTCAGCATTTTTGTCGTGTCTTTTAGTCTGTGGGGGTCTGCAGCTCCTTGGGACAGCTGTCTGCCTTCAGGGAGCTCACTGGAAGCGCTCACCCGCACCCTCGGATACGTCAGCGCCCGACCTCTTCTTGCCCCCACCCCGGCAGCGCTGAGCATTTCAGTGCGCGTTTCACGCTGACTGGCCGTTAATTGGCCATGTGTGTAATCTATGGCTCCCATAGATTACACTCCCCCTTCAGTGAGTTGTTTAATTGTCCACCACCATTCACAACTGGATGTGGCAGGAGTGCAGAGCTAAGATATGATCCATTGGTTGAGGGATCCCTTATCTCTGTCTATCACTTGCTGCTTATGCTGTTTGGCACACAAGTAGTCCTGTGTTATAGCCTCACTGGATTGACACCTCATTTGTTTTTTAGGTATGCCTGGTGCTGCTCCTGGCATGCCCTCCTGCACTTTTCATTGAACCAGGGTTGATTCCCTGGCTTGATAGTAATCGCAGAGTGGTGTATATGCCAGGTCATGATTGTGTTTGAGTACAATTCTGCTGCTGCTGATGGCCCGTTCGAAATTTATCCCATTTAGCATGGTGGTAGTGCCATACAACACAGAGGATATCTTCAATGTGAAGGCGGGACTTCGTCTCCACAATGACTTTGCGGTGGTCACTCCTACCAATACTGTCATGGACAGATGCATCTCTGGCAGGCAGGCTGGTGAGGATGAGGTCAAGTATGTTTTTCCCTCTTGTTGGTTCCCTCACCACCTGCCACAGGCCCAGCGTAGCAGCTATATCCTTTAGGACTCGACCAGCTTGATCAGTAGTGGTGCTACTGAGCCATTCTTAGTGACGTACATTGAATTCCCCTACCCAGAGTTAATCTTGGGCCCTTGCCACCCTCAATGCTTCCTCCAAGTGGTGTTCAACATGGAGGAGTACTGATTCATCAGCTGAATAAGGCAGTTATGTGGTAATCCAGCAGGAGGTTTACTTGCCCATATTTGACCTGATACCATGAGACTTCAGACTGTGCCACAGGGGTGGTGATGGTGGCGTCTGGAACATTATCCATGAGAATGGCTATGTCAGCTTGACTAGTTGTGAGACAGCTCTCCCAACTTCAGCACTCAGTAAGCTTAGTAAGTTAGTAAGCAGGGCTTTGCAGGGTCGACAGGGCTGAGTTTGCCGTTGTTGTTTCAGGTGCCTTGGTTGATGCCGGGTGGTCCATCCGGTTTCATTCTTTTTTGAGACTTTGCAGCGGTTTGGTACAACTGAGTGGCTTGTTGGGCCATTTCAGAGAGCATTTAAGAGTCAACCACATTGCTGAGAGTCTGGAGTCACATGTAGGCCAGACCAGGTAAGAACGACAGATTTCCTTCCCTAAAGGGTATTAGTGAACCAAATGGGATCTTACAACAATCGACAATGGTTCCATGGTCACCATCAGACTTTTATTAAGTGCATCTGCCCGGACGGGTTTCAAACCTGGGTCCCCAGAACATTGTGCTGGTCTCTGGATTACTAGTCCAGTGACAATACCACTGCACCAGCCTCCCCTGCTGAGTTCACTGCCAGTGTGTGGGCTTGCAGATCTGAACGCAACCCCAGAAACCCGTGATTAAATTCCTGGAGCTGCCTCTCCATGAGAATCGCCACTCTCTCTATGGAGGAAGCTGTGTGTTCAGAGCCCCAGGTCAGCACAGTGTTCACACTCCACATGGACTCATCCAAGACATAGACCATAGCACGCAGGCCCTCAGGGATCTCTGCCAGATCTTCACGGGCATCCCGCTGGACATCCAGCATCTGCCGCCTGATGGATAATTCCAGAGGTTCATTATCTGCCTCGGACTCAGCATCATCCCGGTCTCCAGTAATCCTCTGACTGCCAGTGCCCTGTGGATTCTCTGCCTCCACCAGCTCCTCAGGTGAATGTGATGTGCCCTCCCCACTGTGCAGTACCATCTGATCCAACATGCTAATGCCCACCAATGTCCCTCTGTCTGTGCTGGTGCTTGGTGCACAGGGAGGATGTGACTCGGGTGCATCTGTGAGCAGCTCCTCCTCGAGGGTAGGGAGGGTCCTCGGGGTCTGCTTAGCATCGTGAGGATGGCGCATTTGAGGGAGGAAGATAAAATGTCAATAGCTAACATCATTACAAAATCAAGGTGCATGCACTCTGTTTGCTTCTCAATGGACAACTGCCTCACAGAGGCAATGTGAATGGACAAGCAACAGGGGATATTAGTTTAAACATCTCATTCCAAATGCCACTGCCCTACATCTCTTATACCCTCCCACTGTCTCTTCCCTGTCCACTGGACTCTATGTTCCTCCAAGACCCCTGCCTCTCTGCGACCTGCGGACCTGGCTTCACACTCACAGGCCAGCTCCAGAGCTTCCTCCTCCGCCTAAATCAAAATCAGGAGGTTGGGCACACTTCCATCCGTTCGTCCTTACTCCTGAGCATTATGACTCCCCTTCTCTGTAAGGACGGAAGGGCTTTCATGAGTCCCCCCACTACATACCGTACCAGCCTCCCCACACCATCCCCCCAACCCCAAGAGACACAGGTGTAGGTGCCCATTACATTGGCACATCACATCCTTGCATACATCCAAGCCAACCGGACACATTTTTCACACACAAAAACAGATAATGCTGGAGAAACTCAGCAGGTCTAACAGCATCTGTGAAGAGAAACACTGAGTTAATGTTTCGAGTCCATATGACTCTTCTTCAGAGCTAAAGAGAAGTAAAAATGTGATGAAATTTACATTTTTCACTCTGTCAAGGCACAGGGATATGTGCCATTTGGCGCTCTGCATTTCACACCCGTGAGCGCCAGCAAGTCCTGCTAACCACTAAGACATCTGTACACAGTTCCAAATGGACTCAGTACTCTAGCCAAGCACAGAAGCTCACTGAACCTTTTCCTGCACTGAAGCCAAGTGTGGTGCACCACATCATTGCCGCTCGCCTGGGCAGCCACCTCCATCCACGCCTTCTTGGTTTGGTGAGGTGGACCCTCTTACCGTCCTGCAAGATCAATGTATCCTGCCAGGCACTCACTGCCTCCAGAAGAACACTTAGGCATTCATCAGTAAAACAGGGAGCAGAGTGCCCACAGGCATTACCTTCCCACCTGGTGTGGGATGCAGGTCCTAAGACCATAATTACTACTCCGACAGAAAATATCCTTCCAGGCACGGACATACTCACAAAAAGCTCCCCACTGCCTCTGCCCACCTTCTGGCTGCCTTCAGAGGGCCTCTGTCCACTTATAAATTGCCCTCCCCATTGGACTCAGCGCCCGACCTGCTCCCACCCCCACAGGCAACTCTGAGCCAGTCTCAGCACGATTCACGCTGGCCAGCCGTTAATTGGCCAGCCAGGTTCTATTGTCTCAACTCTCAAATAGCCAATGTTCCAGGGCAGGGCAAAGAAACCACTTCAAAGATAGCCTGAAGCTCTCCTTGAACCTCACTGGGAGCTGGTGTGCATTTTTCACACAAGGCATTCTCGACCCATGAAAAGGCCAGAGGAAAATAGCACAGGGTCAGGAATGTGGCAGAAAATTGGATTCCCTGCAAAATGCTCCTCCACATCCAGACAAAAATTCGACCCAATTCATCTATATAGTGCATTTTAGAACTCCAGGATATCCCAAAATACCTCACAGCCAATTAAGTACTTTATCCATTTATGTTCATCATTAGCTATAACAAATCCCTATTTATTAAAGAAAGCATAGTTGTATATAGACGCATAGTGCTGTGTAAGTGTTGAACTAAGCTGCACAAACATAGTATTAATCATGTAGGTACAAGAAACACACAGGATATTACTGCTTTAGATGTACCTTTTTTATTATTTCTGCTTGCCGACACCTTGTATTAGAACAAAATTCAAATGCTCAAATACGCTGCCATTGACTCCAGGTTGAGTACTTCTCTTGAGACTGGGAGATGCGCTGCATTTGGTTGTTGGTCATTGCATGCAAGTGGAGGCGGATTAATGAATGTATCAACTGCACTTGCAGTACAAATGTTAGGATTTGATCTATGTTTGGCTCCATTAATTTGGGATCATGATTGTGACTTCATGTTTAAAAATCCAAAGCATTCAGTTGAAATTTAAATAGCCCAGAGTGCATGAGTAAATGACACCCACATGGCATTGTTAACTTCTATTTATGCAAATTGAATAACCAAACATTTACACACAATGGAGATGGTTAAATCTGTCTGTTCCAACTAGTCATTTGCTACAAAAATATATTTAGCAGATGAGAATAACCATATAACATATGATATTGACTAAACTACACGTGGTCTGTGTAAACCAAGTTTTATTCAATCTGCTTCCCTTGGATAACAAACCTGCTAAATCATTCTCAATATGAAACAAGCAAAATAGTACAAAAATAAATTCACTTTGCATTACATTAAAACCACAGGCAGATCTTTCAACAGATTTATTCCTCAACTTTGGGAGGAACCATCTCTTGTTGAATTCTCATCAAAGCCAGCACACTGGATCCAAGACAATAGCTCCAAGAATCAGACACTGAAAGTCACTACTCCCAAATGAACTCAAAATATGTCTTACAGGGAACATACAACATAAGAACATAAGAAATAGGAACAGGAGTAGACCATTCGGCCCCTCGAGCCTGCTCTGCCATTCAATAAGATCATGGCTGATCATCTTGTGTTTCAATTTCCACATTCCCATCTAACCCCGATAACCTTTGATTCCCTTGCCTAACAAGAATCTACCTACTTCTGCTTAAAAATATTCAATGACCCCACCTCCACCACCTCCTGAGGCAGAGAATTCCAAAGTCACACAACCCTCAGGAAAATATTTTCCTCATCTCTAAAAGGGCGACCCCTAATTTTAAAACAGTGCCCCCTACTTCTGGACTCACCCACAAGAGGAAACATCCTTTCGACGTCCACTTTGTCAAGGCCATTCAGGATCTTGTATACTTCAATCAAATCACCCCTCACTCTTCTAAACTCCAGTGGTAACCAGTCTGTCCAACCTTTCCTCATAAGATAACCCACTCATTCCAGGTATCAATCTAATAAACCTCCTTAATAAACCGCTTCCAATGCATTTACATCCTTCCTTAAATAAGGAGACCAAAACTGCACACAGTATTTGAGGTGCAGTCTCACCAATGCCCTGTATGACTGAAGCATAATATCCTTACTTTTTTGTTAAATCCCTCTCATAACAAAGGATAGCATTCCATTAGCTTTCTTAATTACTTGCTGTACCTGCATACTAACTTTGTGACTCATGCACAAGAACACCTAGATCCCCCAGCATCTCAGAATTATGCAACCATTCTCTATTTAAATAGTACTCTGTTTTTTTATTCTTCCTGCCAAAGTGAACAACTTCACATTTTTCCACATTGTTGCCTACTCACTCAACCTATCCATATCCATCTGCAACCTCCTCATGTCCTCTTCATAACATACTTTCCTATCTATCTGTACCATCTGCAAATTTAGCTACCCTCATCTAAGTCATTGATGTAAATTGTATAAAGTTGAGGCCCTTGTATAGACCCTGTGGGACTCCACTCGTCACATCCTGCCAATCAGAAAAAGACCCATTTGTGCATACTCTCTGCTTTCTGCCAGCTGGCCAGCCAATCTTCTATCCATGCTAATATGTTATCCATTATACCATATGCTTTTATTTTCCGTAATAATCTTTGATGTGGCAGCTTATCAAATGTCTTCTGGAAACCCAAGTACAGTATGTCTACAGGCTCCCCCTTATCCACTTTGCATATTACTCCTTCAAAAAAATCCAATAAATTGGTTAAACATGATTTTCCTTTCACAAAACCAGGCTGACCCTTCCCAATTGCCTTGAGCTCTTCTAAGTGTCCAGCTATAACCTCCTTAATGATTGATTCTAATACATTCCCCTTAACAGGCATCAAGCTAACTGGCCTATAGTTTCCTGTTTCCTGCCTCCCTCTCTTCTTGAATAGAGGGGTTATGTTTGCTACTTTTCAGTCTGATGGAACCTTTTCAGAATCTAGGGAACTTTGGAAAATTAACACCAACACATCGACTACCTCATTAGTAACGTCTTTTAAGAGCCTAGGATGAAGTCCATCTGAAACTGGAGACTTGTTAGCCGGCAGTTCCATCAGTTTGCTCAGTACTGCTTCCCTAGTGATTGTAATTGTAATTGCAAGAGTTTTTTTTAGATATATAAAGGGTAAGAGAGAGGCAAAAGTGGACATTGGGCTGCTGGAAAATGACGCTGGAGAAGTAGTAGTGGGGAACAAAGAAATGGCGGAGGAACTGAATAGGTACTTTGCGTCAGTCTTCACAGTGGAAGACACAAGTGACATCCCCAAAGTTCAAGAGAGTCGGGGGGCAGAGATGAGTATGGTGGCCATTACCAAGGAGAAGGTGCTAGGAAAACTGAAAGGTCTGAAGGTGAATAAATCACCTGGGCCAGATGGATTACACCCCAGAGTTCTGAAGGAGATAGCTGAAGAGATAGTGGAGGCGTTAGTGGTGATCTTTCAGGAATCACTGGAGTCAAGGAGGGTCCCAGAGGACTGGAAAATCGCTAATGTAACCCCTCTGTTTAAGAAGGGAGTGAGGCAAAAGATGGGAAATTACAGGCCGATTAGCCTGACCTCGGTCGTTGGTAAGATTTTAGAGTCCATTATTAAGGATGAGATTTCAGAATACTTGGAAGTTCATGGTAAAATCGGGCAAAGTCAGCATGGTTTCATCAAGGGGAGGTCATGCCTAACAAATCTGTTAGAATTCTCTGAGGAGGTAACGAGTAGGTTAGACAAAGGAGAGCCAATGGGTGTTATCTACTTGGACTTCCAGAAGGCCTTTGACAAGGTGCCGCACAGGAGGCTGCTCAGTAAGATAAGAGCCCATGGTGTTAGAGGCAAGGTACTAGCATGGATAGAAGATTGGCTGTCTGGCAGGAGGCAGAGAGTGGGGATAAGGGGGTCCTTCTCAGGATGGCGGCCGGTGACTAGTGGAGCTCCGCAGGGGTCAGTGTTGGGACCACAACATTTCACTTTATACATTAATGATCTAGATGAAGGAACTGAGGGCATCCTGGTTAAGTTTGCAGATGATACAAAGATAGGTGGAGGGACAGGTAGTATTGAGGAGGCGGGGAGGCTGCAGAAGGATTTGGACAGGTTAGGAGAATGGGCAAAGAAGTGGCAGATGGAATATAACGTGGGGAAGTGTGAAGTCATGCACTTTGGTAGGAAGAATAGAGGCATAGACTATTTTCTAAATGGGGACAGAATTCAGAAGTCTGGAGTGCAAAGGGACTTGGGAGTCCTAGTCCAGGATTCTCTTAAGGTTAACTTGCAGGTTGAGTCGGTAGTTAGGAAGGCAAATGCAATGTTGGCATTTATTTCAAGAGGACTAGAATATAAAAGGAGGGATGTGCTTCTGAGGCTTTATAAGGCTCTGGTCAGACTACATTTAGAATATTGTGAGCAATTTTGGGCCCTGTATCTCAGGAAGGATGTGCTGGCCCTGGAGAGGGTCCAGAGGAGATTCACGAGAATGATCCCAGGAATGAAAGGCTTAACATATGAGGAACGTTTGAGGACTCTGGGTCTATACTAGATGGAGTTTAGAAGGATATGGGGGGATCTGATTGAAACTTACAGAATACTGAAAGGCCTGGATAGAGTGGACGTGGGAAAGATGTTTCCATTAGTCGGAGAGACTAGGTCCCGAGGGCACAGCCTCAGAGTAAAGGGAAGACCTTTTAGAACAGAGATGAGGAGAAACTTCTTTAGCCAGAGAGTGGTGAATCTATGGAATTCATTGCCACCGAAGGCTGTGGAGGCCAGGTCATTGAGTGTATTTAAGACCGAAATAGATAGGTTCTTGATTGGTAAGGGGATCAAAGGTTACGGGGAGAAGGCGGGAGAATGGGGTTGAGAAACTTATCAGCCATGATTGAATGGCGGAGCAGACTCAATGGGCCGAATGGCCTAATTTCTGCTTCTATGTCTTATGGTCTTATGGTAATTTCACCAAGTTCCTCTCTACCCCCCACCTCCCAATTTACAACAATTACTGGAATGTTTTTTGTATCCTCTATAGTGAACACAGAAGCAAAATATTTGTTCATTTCTTCCGCCATTTCATTATTATCTACTATTAACTCCCCACTGTCACTCTCTAGAGGACCAACACTCGCTTTCCTTACTCTTATCCTTTTTAAATACATATAGAAACTATTGCTATCCATTTTTACATTTCTAGCTAGCTTCCTCTCTTCTCCCTTTCAAACTGGATGTAAAATTCAATCACATTGTGATCGCTGCTACCTAGGGGTGCCTTTACTCTGAGGTCATTAATTAATCATGTCACATTGCACAATACCAAGTCTAATATAACCTGCTTTCTGGTTGGTTCCAGAATATGCTGCTCCAAGAAACTGTCTTGAAAGCATTCTAAGAACTCCTTATCCTGGCTACTACTGCCAACCAAGAGCTCCATCAAGGTCTTTTTAATTCCAATCAGTGCAACAGGGGCATTAAGAACAACACCGGTAGAGCTGGGTTAACTGTAGAATGCATGCATGTTGCATAATAGCATCACCTAAACAAACTGACTGGTCATTCTGTCATTTATTGGACTTTGTGTGCATGATTGCTGTTGTACTAAACAGAACAGAGAATGCGTTTCAAAAGCAATTAATTGGCATGAAAAAGGTTTGCAATATCCGGAGTATGTGAAAGTGTTTTTTAATGCAACTTCCTTCTTTAGTTCATCAAAATACTTCTTTATAGAGCTTATAGTATTTGTTTCCTCCTGGTATTTTTAGAAACACATATGACAAAAAAGCACATCTGTGGCAGTCTCAACTCCTTCTGGGCCTGATGGTCAGTCAACACAAATATTTTAAATAAGCATAAACATTTACAATAGCTCCTAAACTAAAAGTATCTATGCTCTATCTTTTAAAAAAATATAGCCCCTAACCCTGAAATATTCCTACTATTGTTTTTTGTGGTAAAATATCACAAACAACTCTCCCACTTGTTTATCAAATGTGACATTGTCAAGTTCAAGATCAAATGAAGAATTGATCATTGGACCAAAGTTGTACAAAAAGAAACTGAATTATAGTGAAAATGTACATATTTCTAAATGACCATTAAGTTAAACTCAAAGGTAGAAATATATGTAAAATAAGTTTAAATCAGAGTTCGTATTTACTCTTGGTATGCTCACCTAGTAAACATGAGCAAGACAAAATGATTCAATGCATCATATTTGCATTGCCCATGTTGTACTGGACACACACACGAATGCTCAGAGTTCTTTTGAAACTGGTAGTTTTAGATCATGAACTCTCTCCTCCATCCCCGCCCCCTTTCCGAACCCCTTTTTTCCAATAATTTATATAGATTTTCCTTTTCCCACCTATTTCCATTATTTTTAAATGTATTTCCATCCATTGTTTTATCTCTACCTTTTAGCCTATTTCGATCCCTTCCCCCCGCTCCACCCCCACTAGAGCTATCTGTACCTTGCTCATCCTGCTTTCTACCCTTAATGCCACCTATTAGCACATTCCTTAGATAATATCACCACCGTCAACACCTCTATGTCCTTTTGTCTATGACATCTTTTGGCTATCTCCACCTATCACTGGCCCTCTATCCAGCTCTACCTGTCCCCCCCAATCTTAAACCAGCTTATATTTCACCTCGTTTCTACTTTTCCTTAGTTCTGTTGAAGAGTCATACGGACTCGAAACGTTAACTGTGTTCCTCTCCGCAGATGCTGTCAGACCTGCTGAGTTTTTCCAGGTATTGTTATTTTTGTGTTAGAGGTTATTCATCACTAGGTTCAGCTTACAAAAGCAGCCAGGGAGGGGATTGAGTTGGAATACGAGGTGTGGAACTTTTGGCGAAAATCAATGATATGGCTTTGATTTTATCAAAAGAGAGGCTGGAGTTGAAGAAGATTTTTGCTCATTCTGGAATCAATGTAGCTCAACAATCCAACATCACTGTAGTGGTCAAGCAGCTGACAATGGCAATAAAGAGGTAGAACTAGGCACACACTTATGAACGAGGTCACTGAGTGGCAACATGCAGGCAAGGAAGAGAGCCAAGAATGGTTGAAGCCTTGTAACACAGTGAACATGCAGGGGTGGAAATAGAAGTCATTACAGGAACTGTACTGTGATGGGTAGGAATGGAAACAAGTTCGGGCAGTGTCTTTGAAGTGGGCCATGGAGGAAAGATTTTTTTTTAAAAAGGTATATATTAAGGGTGATGAAAACAAAAATCTAAAAGCTACTGCGGATGCTGGAAATCCAAAACAAAAACAGAATTACCTGGAAAAACTCAGCAGGTCTGGCAGCATCAGTGGAGAAGAAAACAGTTGACGTTTCGAGTCCTCATGACCCTTCGGCAGAACTGAAGTATAGTTAGGAGAGAGGTGAAATATAAGCTGGTCTAAGGTGGGAGGCGGGGGGAGAGAGAAGTTGAGGGTGGGGTGGTTGTAGGGATAAGCAAGCAGTGATAGGAGCAGATAATCAAAAGATGTCACAGACAAAAAGATCAAAGAGGTGTTGAAGGTGGTGATATTATCTAAGAAAAGTGCTAATTAAGAATGGATGGCAGGACACTCAAGGTACAGCTCTAGTGGGGGTGGGGTGGAAAGACTAACAAAGTGTTAGTTGTAGATTTAAAAATAATGGAAATGGGTGGGAAAAGAAAAATCTATATAAATTATTGAAAAAAACAAAAGGGAGGGGGAAGAAACGGGGTGGGGATGGGGGGAGGGAGTTTAAGATCTAAAGTTGTTGAATTCAATATTCAGCCCAGAAGGCTGTAAAGTGCCTAGTCGGCAGATGAGGTGCTGTTCCTCCAGTTTGCGTTGGGCTTCACTGGAACAATGCAGCAAGCCAAGGACAGACATGTGGGCAAGAGAGCAGGGTGGAGTGTTAAAATGGCAAGCGACAGGGAGGTTTGGGTCTTTCTTACGGACAGACCGCAGGTGTTCTGCAAAGCGGTCGCCCAGTTTGCGTTTGGTCTCTCCAATGTAGAGGAGACCGCATTGGGAGCAACAAATGCAGTAGACTAAGTTAGGGGAAATGCAAGTGAAATGCTGCTTCACTTGAAAGGAGTGTTTGGGCCCTTGGACGGTGAGGAGAGAGGAAGTGAAGGGGCAGGTGTTGCATCTTCTGCGTGGGCATGGGGAGGTGCCATAGGTGGGGGTTGAGGAGTAGGGGGTGATGGAGGAGTGGACCAGGGTGTCCCGGAGGGAACGATCCCTACGGAATGCCGCCGGGGGGGTGAAGGGAAGATGTACTAGATGTACTAGAGCTGTACCTTGAGTGTCCTGCCATCCATTCTTAATTAGCACTTTTCTTAGATAATATCACCACCTTCAACACCTCTTTGATCCTTTTGTCTGTGACATCTTTTGATTATCTGCTCCTATCACTGCTTGCTTATCCCTACAACCACCCCACCCTCAACTTCTCTCTCCCCCCGCCCCCCACCTTAGACCAGCTTATATTTCACCTCTCTCCTAACTATACTTCAGTTCTGCCGAAGGGTCATGAGGAATCGAAATGTCAACTGTTTTCTTCTCCACCGATGCTGCCAGACCTGCTGAGTTTTTCCAGGTAATTCTGTTTTTGTATATATTAAGGGTGCACTGCTATGAAGCATTCCTTTAAAGAAAAAAGCACATAATCAAGATAAACAAATTTAAAGCTGATGAAGAATTGTATTTACAGCTGAATTCATGGATTATTCATTAGTTTAAAATGCTACTGGGAATAAAAAGTTGAAGATCCTAAAGTCACACTTAAGATATCAGTAGGTATCTGTACAGAAATACAAAGCAGATAAGAAAGTGACATTTGAGTCAAATGAATGTAAAGACCAAGGCTGTTGCCTAAACTTGTAGCCTAGGTGTGAATTAAGTAAAATAATACAGGAAAACATTTGGAGTTATCTTCTGTTGACCAACTTGCTGTTGCAACATGCTGATAAGCTGCTAAGTAATGGCATAAATAGGCTGAGTGTGTCCAGGAAAAATCTCTTCTTAATTGGCTTCAAAATATGAAAATGAAAAAAATACTTACTGGCATACAATTGCTGGAGTAATGGAATGAAAAGCTTTCAAATGTTTTTATTTTTCCCCTGGCCTCAACTCAAAGTTTCTCAGTAATATTAGGGATCACTCATTACAATATTAAAATACAAGTTCTTACAGCCTATTGGTACTCATTTTTTGATCATTTCCTACGTAGATGGTGACAGTTTAACATACAAGTAGCAATATTTTCTAGCCGGCTGGCTAATTGAATAAATCCCGAGTTACACATCCATAACTACATGTGGCCTGTAATCCAATGGCTTACACTCAATGTTGTACATATCATATGAACTGCTGAACTTCCTCACACTACATTGGTCAAAGCAGCAACGGGCCATTATAAAAATCCTCAGGTACAGAAAGGAAACATGGCAGGGTTCCTGCTCCAAATTGCTCATGACTGGGCAATACATCAATTATTGAAACTCAGCTGGGAAGGCCCCCTATTGGTGAATTTTGTCATCCTCAAGGAGATAGCGCACATGGAACCAGACCCGAGGGAACTGATAATGGCATGGGAATTAACTGGAAAGAGAAAAGCACCTTGACTCCAGTGTCAAATCACACATCTATTACTTCACATGCCAACAGTGAATATGCTCTAAACATGGCCAGAAATGGAAAATAAGTTGAAAGCATGACCGTACTGCATAAACACAGGCTTCACATCAGAGATCAATAGTTTAGGAAATGTGAACCAAACTGAGCTGCAGCTGACTCCCACTCATATTACATGGCTACTAACACTGGTTTACTTTCTGTAAACCACTAGCATGTATCTTCTACACACACAATAAACAATACAATGAAAAGGAAACTTCACTAGATCAGCTGAGCAGCTTGAAGTGTCGCCCTTTACAAAACAAACTGACATAATTTAGTACACTTATCACTTTTGTCCATGACTACGTTCCATTTTCACATTTTAAGCATTAATCAAGTTACTAAAGTCCTGCATAAACAATTGCAAATGGTTCAAATCTGATAATTGCAACTTATGACACAAAACGTAATGAATTATAATTTCTCATACAGACAAATATACATTAACTGAGAAAATATCGTGGGACCTTGCTATTTAATAATGAAAAAATGATCAAAATCAATCTGAAGACACTCTCATTCCAGAAATAATCATAAAAGCAATATTCAGAGATAAGTGTTTTTGGGCCAGGGAAGGGAAATGCATGAGATAAAACATTGCATTCACAATTTTTGAAGTTGAGCTAGTTGCTTCATAAAAAGCTTAAAATCTGAAATCAGTGACACACAAAGTCTGCTGCAAAACACCCACAATTACTCCATTTAAAAAGTCAGCAGGGATTCAATTAAATCCCACTGTGATGAACTGAAGCTGTGTTAGACAGAGCAACACTGCAACTGTAATTCACAGCAGCATACATTAATGAGTAAACTTCTACAAGCATGAAGTCAAGTCTACCAAGTCTAGTGGCATGTGTTACATAATGATTTCAAGCAGTGCCTTTTCACCTCTCAGCTCTGCTATGAAATCCTGTTGCTTTTCCTGATCTACCTCTCTGCAAGTGCTCCAAGTGAAATTTAATTCTGCAGCTTCAACCCAGTCACCGGTGGTCACAAGACCACAGCACACCAAAACGACTGATAGTGTTGGAAGACAGTTGCATGTGGAATGACCACAACAACGACTCTACTAGGAAATGCAAATGTTGTAAAGGATATTGAACTGGGGTAAAAGCAAAATACTGCGGATGCTGGAAATCTGAAACAAAAATAAAAATAACTGGAAAAACTCAGCAGGTCTGACAGCATCTGCAGAGAGGAATACAGTCAACATTTCGAGTCCGTATGACTCTTCATCAGAACTGAGGAAAAATAGAAATGAGGTGAAATATAAGCTGGCTGAGGGGGGTGGGACAGGTTGAGCTGGATAGAGGGCCAATGATAGGTGGAGGCAAAGAAGAGATTGCCAAAGATTTCTAGGCAAAAGGACAAAGGGGTGTTGACGGTGGTGATATTAGCTAAGGAATGTGCTAATGGTGACATTAAGGGTAGAAAGCAGGATGAGCAAGTGACAGATAGCCCTAGTAGGGGTGGGGTGGGGGAAGGGATCGAAGTAGGCTAAAAGGTGGAGATGAAACAATGGATGGGAATACATTTAAAAGTAATGGAAATAGGTGGGAAAAGAAAAATATATTTTAAAAATATATAAATAATTAGAAAATGGGGGATCAGAAAGGGGGTGGGGATGGAGGAGAGAGTTCATGATCTGAAGTTGTTGAACTCAATATTAAGTCTGGCAGGCTGTAAAGTACCTAATCGGAAGACGAGGTGCTGATCCTCCAGTTTACAATGAGCTTCACTGGAACACTGCAGCAGGCCAACGGCGGACAGGTGGGCATGAGAGCAGGGTGGTGTGTTGAAATGGTAAGCGACAGGTAGGTCTGGGTCATGCTTCCGGACAGACCGAAGGTGTTCCGCAAAGCAGTCACCCAGTCTGCGTTTGGTCTCTCCAATGTAGAGGAGACTGCATTGGGAGCAGCGAATGCAGTAGACTAAATTGAGGGAAGTGCAAGTGAAGTGCTGCTTCACTTGAAAGAGCGTTTAGGCCCTTGGACAGTGAGGAAGGGTGAAGTATAGGGGCAGGTGTTGCACCTTCTGCGGTTGCATGGGAAGGAGCCGTGGCAGGGGGTTGAGGTGTAGGGCATGATGGAGGAGTGGACCAGGGTGTCCCGGAGGGAACGATCCTTGCGGAATGCTGCCAGAGGGGTGAAAGGAAGATGTGGTTGGTAGTGGCATCATGCTGGAGTTGGCGGAAATGGCGGAGGGTGATCCTTTGAATGCGGAGGCTGGTAGGGTGATAAGTGAGGACAAGGGGGACCCTATCATGGTTCTGGGAGGGAGAGGAAGGTGTGAGGGCATATGCGTGGGAGATGGGCCAGACACGGCTGAGGGCCCTGTCAAACACCGTGGGTGGAAAACCTCGGTTAAGGAAGAAGGAAGACATGTCAAAGGAACTGTTTTGGAAAGTGGCATCATTAGAACAGATGCGACGGAGGCGAAGGAACTGAGAGAATGGGATGAAGCCCTTACAGGAATCAGGGTGTGAGGAGCTGTAGTCAAGGTAGCTGTGGCTGAGTTACTCAATAGCAAACTAGAGGAACAGCACCTCATCTTCTAACTAGGCACTTTACAGCCTGCCAGACGTAATATTGAGTTCAACAACTTCAGATCATGAACTCTCCTCCATCCCCACCCTCTTTCTGATCCCCCTTTTTCTAATTATTTATATATTTTTAAAATATATTTTTCTTTTCCCACCTATTTCCATTACTTTTAAATATATTCCCATCCATTGTTTCATCTCCACCTTTTAGCCTATTTCGATCCCTTCCCCCCACCCCACCCCCACTCGGGCTGTCACTTGCTCGTCCTGCTTTCTACCCTTAATGTCACCATTAGCACATTTCTTAGCTAATATCACTGCCGTCAACACCCCTTTGTCCTTATTCATCTGGGGCTTGGGTTAAAGCATGTGGCTAGAGGAACGTTGTTCCGTATCCTGCACACCCCTTAACCCAATATCCTGCTACATCGCTTCTGGAGAGAGAAATAAACAGTACTATCACCTGCCCCCTAACAAGCACTGAACTAAGGTGCATGTTATGTTGAACCTTCTCCAAGCTACTTTACTGTACAAATTAAATCAACCCTTGGGCAACACTCGAGAGAGTAACTGTTTCACATACCTCTAGAATCCTGTCTTGGATCTGTAATCCCCCTTCTTTGTCTGCTGGCCCATTCTCCACTATTTTTGACACAAAGATCCCCTCACATGTTGTGCTCTCTTGATTTTCCTTTAAAAAGGTGCCAAAAGCATAAGAAGTTAATTTAGTATTTGAAGTGCCCAACAGAAAACAGAATGAAATAAATGTGAACGCACTAACAAGACGGGGAGGTACCATCTTCAAATGTGGCATGCAATGACCTGAAGGCATTTTTGTGGTGGGAATAGGTAATAGCTGAACTACAGAAATAGTGACAACAGCTGACAGTCGCCTTGCTATTGGGAGACAACAAAATGAAAAAGACAGACTTGTATTTATAGCGCTTTTCACGACCACCAAATGTCTCAAAAGTGCTTTACAGCCAATGGAGTACTTTTGAAGTGCAGAGACTGTTGCAATGTAGAAAATGTGGCAGCCAATTTGTACACAGCAAGCTCCCATAAGCACCAATGTGATAATAACCAGATAATCTGTTCTTTTGATGCTGATTGAGGGATAAACACTTTCTAGGGCAGCAGGGATTACTGCTCTTCTTTGAAATAGTCCCATGGGGTATTTTACATCCACCCAAGCAAGCTGAAGGGGAATCAGTTTGAATTCTGATTGGAAAGACAACACCTCTGATAGAGCTGCACTGTAAGTGTCAGCCTTGATTTTTGTGCCAAAATCCTGAAGTGGTACTTAAACCCAGAAGCTTATGACTCAGGGCCCAGAGTGCTACCAAGTGAGCCATGGCTGACAAAGGCATATTTTAAATATTCTAATCTAATGCCTCCATGTGAAAGGAGCAGGAGCTGCCAGAGGTATTTCCATTTGCAGCATGAATGCAATCACTTTGGGCATGTGTATATCAATGGAACTCTGCTGCGGAAACTACTTTGGCGTTGCTGGAAGAACATGTTCAGTTCTTCTGCATAAAACATTAACGAGATCAGATGCTGTAAATCTTGTCACAGGTCCCGAGCAATGTTAAATATCCCCATAGGGGAATAGGTTTTGAAAATGCTGGTTATAATGGGGTTGTAGCAATAAACATACCGCACAAGGTCTGCCGCCGATAATATTAAATCCCAGGGAACCCAAGTCCCGCTGCATAACAATGGTCAGTGTCTCTCCGCCCTAGAAATGGATAAGATGACACATATTGGTTGGCAAAGTCATGAATAACTACTTTAATGACCAGCTGGTAATTGCCCATGATGGGAAGAAATGGAAAATATTGTTTGAATTAAACAGATATATAAACCAGTTTAACAGCAAAAGAACTAGGGCAGGATTTTTCGCTCGGTGTGCAGGCACTCATCCGACCTACTCCAGTGTGAAATAGCGCAAGATGACATTGGGTGACTGTTCCGACATCATCGCGCACTCGCGTGCTATTTTGGTCGGCAGGCGTGCGCGAGAGTCGGCAACGCGCCCGCCGCCGTCATTACGAGGTCTATTAAGGTCATAAACGTAGTAATCAACGGTGATTTTTTGTTTTCCGTCCAACATTACGATTGACGGGCGGACGAATCGGCCACTGCCTTTTTGAGGAAGCCTCATCCAAGGGCGGGATGAGGCTTCCGATAATTTTTTTAAAAATTAAAATGTTTGGACAGAATTTTCATCAGCCAGATGTTCAGGTGACTGATTCTGATGCGTGGACATTTTTCTTGGCATTTCAAAATCTTTATTCATAGCTTTTAAATTCTCCAGCTCCCTGAGGCAGCCCTTGCAGGCGGCAGCCTGTTTCCTGGCTGCTCCTGGGCCCGTCGACTGTGCCTGCACGCCAAACTCAAAATCCTGCCCCTGGACTTGTGCACAAAATATGTCAACAACCTACTCCATCTGTTGAGGGTCAAAAACACTTGGAAGTGGAGGAGTTGGACTGATCTCGCAGTTCTGGTGGCATGGTTAGTGACACCACTTTAACATGCAATCCTGCTCCAATCTTACCCTTCATATAGGGGTGGGGGTGGCAACTATCCTGGGTAATTTATTTCTAATATTTAGTTCCAACACAGTGTTTTGTTAAATGAAACCTCCAGCGCACCTTAATTCTGTGTTTATAAATTGGTTGGAAGTTCAGCCACAATTTTATTTGTACTACAAGCAGAATGGGTGGGTGGATGCAAGGGGGTGCGGTTGTTGGGGGCTATCACAGGTCTCATTAAGTATCATTCAAAAAGACAAAGGTTCAACATGGCTGCAAATTGTCCTCTACCTCCAGGAAAGGATGAGCTGACCAATGAGTGTGGGGACAAAGAACCTCCCCTCACCCCCAACATCGCACCCACAATACACAAAACTGCAGTGGGGGTCTGGGAATGCCAGAGTAGAAGTTCTGTCATTGATGGTTTGGCAGAACAAGATTTAAGTGTCCCTCTTCGGACAGATGTTTATGCAAATATATATATAAATATCTAATACATACACCTGTGCGGCTGTGTGTGTTAATTGACTCTCCATGTTCAGCTTCCATTTGCCTACACATATCTGTTTGTGTCTGTCTGTGTGGTGACTGACCCTTCCTGTTGTCCATCACTAGCTGACTCTGTCAGTCTCTATGTGTCGCTCTGTGCTGAATGACACACACTGTTGCTCATCACCAGCTTCATTTGTGTCTATGTTAGACTCTCTGTGCTGCCTGACCCTTACTCTGTCCCTCTCCCCTTTCCTCAGCCTCTGTATCCTTCTCCCCTTCACCCTCACCTGCCTCCGTGTCCCAAACTCCACCCTCTGCCTCTCTGACCCCTCCTCTCTCCCCACCTCTGCTCCTCCCCTCTCCCCACCTGTGTTCCCACCTCACTCTCTCGCCCCTTTCTGACCTCCATTTCCCCATTCCGTTCCCCCTCTCTCCCCACATTGTCCCCTCCTGTCCCCCTCTCTCTACCCTTTAGCCCCCCCTCCCCCTAAGCCCCTCTCTCCCTCCTCTTTTCCCTCTTTCCCTCGCTTACTCCCTCTCCCTCTCCTCTCTCTCACCTATTCCCTTTCTCTCGCTCCTCACTCCCCCTCCGTTCCCCCTCTCTCCCTCCGGTCTCCCCCACCCCCCAGCCGTGTTCAACCACTCTCCTTCCGCCTTCTCCCCTGTTCCCCCTCTCTTCCTCCTCTCTCCCCTAGGTCCCCCTCTCTCCCCCTTCTTTCTCCATTCCCCCGCCCTCCCCAATTCGCCTGCTCTTCCTCTCTCCACACCATTCCCCTGCTATCACCTATCTCTCCCCCCATTCCACCTCTCAGCCCACACCAGCCCATCTCCCTGCTCTCACACGGCACCCCCCACCGTCTCCCCGCTCACACACCAACCCTCCAGTCTCCCCGCTCTCACACCACCCCCGTCTCCCGCTCTCACACCAACCCCGTCTCCCCGCTCTCACTCCCAATCTCCCCCTTCCCTCTCTCACCCCGTCCCACCGTACCCCCCCCACCCCCTTCCACACCTCACCTCTTTCCACACCTCACCCCCTTCCCCCTCTCATCCCCTCCCCCCCATCTCTCCCTCTCACCCCCTCCCGCCCATCTCATCCCCTTCCCCCTCTGCCCAATCTGACCCCCCGTCTCCCCTCAACCATCCCCATCTCCCCTTCTCAACCCGTCTCCCCCTTCTCACTGTTGCATCTCCCCCCTCTCAACCCCTTCCCCCCCTACTCGCCCCATTCCTCATCACTCCCCACTCTCGCACCCCCCATCTCCTCCACCCACCTTCTCCCCCCTCCCATTCTCACCCCCCAGGTCTCCTCCCTCACCCCCTCCACGCCGGCCCCCCATTTCCCCCACCCTCCTCCACCCCCGTCTCCCCACTCTCACCCCCCCAGCCCCCTCCCCGCTCTCAACCCTCAGCCACCTCTCCCAGCTCTCACCCCCTCCACGCCGGCCCCCCATTTCCCCCACCCTCCTCCCACCCCCGTCTCCCCACTCTCACCCCCCCAGCCCCCTCCCCGCTCTCAACCCCCAGCCACCTCTCCCAGCTCTCACCCCCATCTCACCCCTCACCCCCTTCCCGCCGTCTCCCCTCACCCCCTTTCCCCATTCTCCCTTGCCCACACCCTTCCCCCCTCACATCCACCCCTACCCTCTCACCCCCTTCCCCCCACCCCCCCCGACCCCCTCTCCGTCCCCTTCCCCCCCAACCCCCCGACCCCCTTTCCGCCTCTCACCCCACCCCTCCCCCCTCTCACCCCACCCCTCCCCCTCACCCCCCAAACCCCATTCCCCATCCCCAACCCCCTCCACCTTCACACCCACCCCTATCCCTCTCACCTCCCCTTCCCCTTCCCCTATACCCCCCGCCCCAACCCCTCACCTCCTCACCCCCTTCCCCCAACCTCCCCGCCCCTACCCCTCTCACCTCCCCACCCCCTTCCCCATCCCCCCACTCCTACCCCTCTCACCTCCCCACCCCCTTCCCCCATCCCCGCTGCCCCTAACCCTCTCACTTCCCCACCCGCTTCCCCCATCCCCCCACCCCCTCCCCATCTCACCACACAACCCCCTTTCCCCATCCCCCAACCCCCCCCACCCAATTCCTCCCCCTCATCACCCCCCCACCCAATTACACACCCATCACCCACCCCACCCAATTACACCCCTCATCACCCCCCCACCCAATTCCCCCCTCATCACCCCCCCACCCATTCCCCCCTCATCCCCCCCAACCAATTCCTCCCCTCACCCCCACCCACTTCACCCCCTCCCATCCACTTCCCACCCTCACCCCCCACCCACTTCCCTCTACCCCCCTCACCCCTCAACGCACAACCACTTCCCCCCCACCTCCCACCCACTTCCCCCCCATCCTCCACCCACTTCCCCCCCATCCCCCACCCACTTCCCCCATTCATCCCCCACCCACTTCCCCCCCCTCAACCTCCACCCACTTCCCCCCCTCATCCCCCACCCACTTCCCCCCATCATCCCACCCCCTTCCCCCCCTCATCCCCCACCCACTTCCCATCACCCCACCCCCTTCCCCCCTTCACCCCCTTCCTCCCATCGCCCCCACCCCCTTCCCTCCTCAACTCCACCCTCTTCCCCCCACATCCCCCCTCAATCCCACCCCTTTCCCCCGCTTCCCACCCTCACTCCCTACGCCCCACCCACTTCCCCACTCACCCCCATCCATTTCCCCCCTCACCCACTTCTCCCCCTCACCACCCTTCACCCCCTCTCACTCCCCAAACCCCTTCCCCCTCTCACCCCCTCACTACCCCACCTCCTTCTTCCCTCCCCACTGTCACCCCCCATCTCTCACTTTGACCCCCTTCCCCGCTTTAACAACCCCATCTCACCGCTCTCATCCCCATCCCCCCCCTTCCCACCCCTTTCCCCACTCCCTCTCATTCCTTTCCCGTAACACCCCCTTCCTTCCCTCACACGCCCTACCCCCTCCCCTCTCACCCCTTCCCTGCTCCCCCCTCTCTCTCCCCCATCCCCTACTCGCTCTCACCCCCATCGCCTCCCCCTCTCATCTCTCCAACCCCTTCCTCTCTCAAACCCTTCATCCCTCTCAAACCCTTCCCCCTCCCCACTCTCACCACTCCCCCTCTCTCACCCCATCCTCTCTTCCACCTCTCACCTCCTGCCCCCGTCAACCCCCTCTCGCCACCCCCAGTCTCCCCCCTCTCAACGCGCCCCCCCCGTCTCCCCCCTCTCAATGCCCCCCCCCCCCGTCTCCCTCTCAACGCCCCCCCGTCTCCCCCCTCTCAACGCCCCCCCCGTCTCCCCCCTCTCAACGCCCCCCCCCGTCTCCCCCCTCTCAACGCCCCCACCGTCTCCCCCCTCTCAACGCCCCCCCCCGTCTCCCCCCTCTCAACGCCCCCACCGTCTCCCCCCTCTCAACGCCCCCACCGTCTCCCCCCTCTCAACGCCCCCACCGTCTCCCCCCTCTCAACGCCCCCACCGTCTCCCCCCTCTCAACGCCCCCACCGTCTCCCCCCTCTCAACCCCCCCACCGTCTCCCCCCTCTCAACCCCCCCACCGTCTCCCCCCTCTCAACCCCCCCACCGTCTCCCCTCTCTCAACCCCCCCACCGTCTCCCCCCTCTCAACCCCCCCCACCGTCTCCCCCCTCTCAACCCCCCCACCGTCTCCCCCCTCTCAACCCCCCCACCGTCTCCCCCCTCTCAACCCCCCCACCGTCTCCCCCCTCTCAACCCCCCCACCGTCTCCCCCCTCTCAACCCCTCCACCGTCTCCCCAGTCTCAACCCCACCCCAACCGTCTCCCCCCTCTCAACCCCCTCCCCCACCAACTCCCCGTCTCAACCCCGCCCCCGTCTCCCCACTCTCAACCAACCCCATCTCCCACCTCTCAACAACCCCCCCGTCTCCCCCCTCTCAAACCCCCCCCGAGTCTCCCCCCTATCAAATCCCCCCAGTCTCCCCCCTCTCAAACCCCCCCAGTCTCCCCCCTCTCAAACCCCCCCAGTCTCCCCCCTCTCAAACCCCCCCAGTCTCCCCCCTCTCCCCCTCATCTCCCCCCTCTCACCCCTGCCCCCTCTAACTCCACACCCCATCCCCTGCTCTCATGCACGCCACACCCGTCCGTTCACTGACCACCCCGCCCCCTTCCCCCATAGCCCCTACCCACCCAGCCTCTTCCCGCCCACTCCAACGCCCCACTCCCCCCGACTCCCCCCTCACCCACGCACCCCCTCAAACCCCCTCATCACCCACCTCCCTCATCACCCCCCACCCACTCTCCCCTTCACACCCCCCCCACCCACTACCCCTCCTCACCGACCCACCCACTCCCCCTCCCCACCCACTCCCCCTCCCCACCCACTCCCACCTCACCCCCTAGCCCCCACCCACCCACTCCCCCCTCACCCCCCACCCGCCCGCTCCCCCCCTCACCCACCCACTCCGCCCCCCACCCAACCACTCCGCCCCTCACCCTCCACCCCACCCCTCACCCCCCACCCACCCACTCACCCCTCACCCCCCACCCACCCACTCCCCCCTCACCCCCCACCCACCCACTCCCCCCTCACCCCCCACCCACCCACTCCCCCATCACCCCCCACCCACCCACTCCCCCATCACCCCCCACCCACCCACTCCTTCCTCACTCCCCACCCACCCACTCCTCCCTGCCCCCCCACCCACCCACTACCCCCTCACCCACAACCCCCTCACCCCCCACCCACTCCCCCCTCACCCCCACCCACTTGCACACCCCCCCACCCACTTGCCCACACCCCCCACCCACTTGGCCACACCCCCCAGTCCCCGCCCACCACTCCCCCCTACCCACCCACCCACTCCCCCCTCACCCCCCCACCCCCTCAACCCTCACCCCCCCACCCCCCCACACATCCACTCAGCCCCTCACCCACCCACTCCCCCCTCACCCCACCCACCCACTCCCCCCCCACCCACACACCCACTCCCCCTCACCCTCTACCCCCTCACTCCCCACCCACTCCCCCCTCACACCCTACCCACGCCCCCCTCACCCCCACCCACCACTCCCCTCTTCCCCCCTACCCACCCACCCACTCCCCCCTCACCCCTCAAACCTCACCCCCCCAACACACCCACTGCCCCCTCACCCACCCACTCTCCCCTCACCCTCCACCCACTCCCCCCTCACACCCCATCCACCTACCCCCTCAACCACCACCCACTTACCACCCCCACCACCCCCTCACCACCCCTCTCTCTCCCTGACCCCCTTTCCCCCTCTCACCACCCCACCTCCTTCCCCCCTCTGACCCCCCCACCACTCCCCACACCCCCCACCCTCTTTCCCCCCGTCTCCCCCCTCATCCCTCATCTCCCCCCATCACCCAGTCTCCCACATCATGCCCAGCCTCGCCCCTCACTCCTCCTCTCCCTCCTTCAACACCCCTCACCCACACCTCCCACTCGTATGCTCGTCTCCCCCCCTCGCATCCCCACCGCCTCCAACTCCCTCCCCGTATCCAACCTCTCAATCCCGTCTAACATTCTCACCTCCATCTCCTCCCTCTCACACCCCACCTCCCCCTCTCAACCACCGTCTGCCCCCATCGCATCCCTCTCCCCATCAACCCCTCTCTCCCCAAACTACCCCATCAACCCCTCTCTCCCCAAACTCCATCTGCCTCATCCCCCCATCTCCCTCGCTCTCTCTGCCCTCATCTTCCCCCCGTCTACCCCTCTCTCCCCTCCCCGGTCTTCCCCCCCTCCCCCCTCGTCTTCCATCCCCTCCCCCCTCGTCTTCCACCCCCTCCCCCCTCGTCTTCCACCCCCGTCTTCCCCTCTCTCCCCCCCTCGTCTTCCCCTCTCTCTTCCCCTCTCTCCCCCCTCATCTTCCTCTCTCTCCCCCCCACTCATCTTCATCTCTCTCCCCCCCACTCATCTTCATCTCTCTCCCCCCCACTCATCTTCATCTCTCTCCCCCCCACTCATCTTCATCTCTCTCCCCCCCACTCATCTTCATCTCTCTCCCCCCCACTCATCTTCATCTCTCTCCCCCCCACTCATCTTCATCTCTCTCCCCCCCACTCATCTTCATCTCTCTCCCCCCACTCATCTTCCCCTCTCTCCCCCCTCATCTCCCCCATCCTCTCCCCTTCGTCACCTACCTCTCCCCCTCCCCCAAAGCCACCCCCAACCCCACCCCATCTCACCCCCTCCACCCCCTTCCCCTTCTCAACTCCCACCCTTTACCCCTCCACACCCCACCCACCCTCTCCTGTTCTCACACGCTCCACCCCCTCCCCCTTACACCCCCACACCCTTCTCCCCTCCCCCTCTAACCTGTCTCCCCCCTCTTCGCCCTCTCCTCCCCCAGTCTTCTCCATCTCTTCTCCAACCCCTCCTCCTTCTCAACCCCCACCCTTAACCCCTCCACACCCCACCCCCCTCCTGTTCTCACACCCTCCACCCCCTCCCCCTTACACCCCCACACCCTTACCCCTTCTCACCCCTCCCCTCCCTCTCATTCCCCCTGTTCCCCCTCACCCCCCCAGTCCCTGATGACCGAATTGCCCTCACCCCCAGTCCTGGGGCACGAGCCGGCTGCGGCCCAGAGCTCGCGCCTCCACGGGAGTCTTGGCCAAAACAGTGGAAGGAAGGAACATGATTTCTTTTTTTTTAAAATAGAAAAAAAAAACCCAAACACTCACACTGCATTGAGCAGGAATGCTTTTAGTCAGAGAGTCGATCCTGGCGCTGTACTCGGTGAATTTTTTCTGGTATTTGAGAGCTGTCATTTGCATCTCACTCTGCAGGGCTGACAGCTGGGAGAGCAGTGACTTCTCGCGCTTGCTGGACCTCACTCCCTGTCTCTTCAGCTCCCGGTCCAGGCTGGCGAGCTGGCTCTGCAGCCCCCTCCCGTGCGCCTTGAGAGCTTGCAGGCAGCAGTGGGAGCCCAGCCTGTGCTCACGGTGGAGCAGCACCAAGCCGCAGCCCTTCTGGCAGATGCCCACCGGCCGGTGCTCGCAACTTTCCCGCATGTGCGCATCCATGTCCCGCAAGTTGAGCGTCTCGCTGCATCCTTTATTCCGGCACTTGGCCGGCGAGAAGTCGCACATCTCCATGTGCTCCGCCAAGTGCTGCAGCCTCACCACTTTCTGGCAGCCCCGCTCGTAGTTGTCGCAGCGGATCTCCAGCTTGAGGATGAGGTTTTTCAGCGGGAGGACGTGGTTGAGCTCCTTGGGGCCGAGCCTGCGGCATTGCACCGGGCAGTTACCCCGCTGCACGATCCAGGGCAAGACACAGCCGGCGCAGAAAACGTGTCCGCAAGGGGTTGTGAGGGGATCTTCCAGCACTTTATTGCACAAGTTGCACTTAAAGTCGGGATCCACGTCTTCGCTAAAACGCTCCAGGTCGAATCCCATTTTTTTTTCTGTCTCTCTCTTTCTCTCTCTCTCTCTCTCAAAACCCCTCCCCACGGACCCCCAACCACGAATGAGTTAAAAGTTTTCCAGAGGTGCAGCACCCCAGTTTGAGCCGCTCGCTATTGTCACTCATTGGCAGCCCGCGGGAAGCTTGGCCGCTGCTCACTCTTCACTGGCGAAGCGAATCCGGCTGATACTTCCTTGAAAAGGGTGTCCAAGCACCGCCTACCGGATTCATTATACAAGCAGGACAAACAGGAGGCAAATATCTCTTTCCCACTATCGAAAAAAAAAAGTGCAACCGCTGCAGAGGTTCAAATGTTTACTCCCAATAGTTACCTCGAGTGGTTTGTGTTTCGTAATCAATAAACCTTCCCAAACCGTAAATGCTTCAATTGGTCTTGGATTCGAAGGGGGACGTTGAATCTCTTTTTTTTTACGATGGAAAGTGGTTCAAAGTGATTCAAAACTGTTACATTCAGATTGTTTGTTTTAAGTCGGACTGGAACTTGGCGTAAAAGTTTCCTGCGACCCTCCCTATGCTTGTCGCCGTGATGCTGGTTTGCATGTTGCAATTATGTAATCACATCTTGATTGTGAGTAGCACGGGGCGAAAAAAACTGCTCCGTCCTGTATATCATTTATACCGCCAACTATACCCGCATGATCACCTCCACAGTTAAAATATAAAGGTCTGCAGTGTTACTGGAGATTAAACGATGCACGAAAACGTGAAGGATTTGCAAACTAATAAGCACCCTCTTTCTGACTGACTGACTGTACCTGTAAACTATCAATCTGTCAGGCTCTCAATCAACATCTTAAAGCCCGGTCATCGTGTGAACAGCACAAAAATTAGTCTGGACCAGTCTCGCTGCAGCTCCTGAGCCGAGTACAGAGGTCAATAGATAAGGATCAGTCCCAGACACCGTAATCTTCAAAGCCACATCTTGCACTGAAATGAAAGAGATTCGAGCGTCTGTATACTGTAAACGTGGTTTCTCGTTACAATTGAGCTTCCCACCTACAATACGCAGAGATTGAAATCACAAACCGCAGTGGCCGCAGGGGCAGCATTGAGCAAAAAGGGGGTCAGGAGGAGGGAGGGTGAGGAAAGGAGAAGGGGAGGGGGAGGAAAGGAGAGGGGGGAGGGGGAGGAAAGGCGAGGGGGAGGGAGGGGAGGGGGTTGCGGGGGAGGGGAGGGGGGATGGGGAGGGTGACCGGAGGAGGAGGAGGACAGGAAGTGGGAGGAGAGGGGGGTGAGGGAGGGGGAGGGGAGAGTGTTGGGGAATGGGAGGGGGACGGTGCAGGAACAGGGGAGACAGATGAGCAGAGGTGGACTGGAAGGGAGCAGGAAGGGAGGGGTCTGGGTAGGGGAGGGAAGGAGTTTGAGGAAGGGGTGGGAAGGACTGCAAGGCAAGGTGAGGAGGGGAGCAGGACTTAGGAACTGGAGGTTGGAGAGAGGAGGGGGAAGGTATGGAGGGTGGAAGGTGTGGAGGGGAGGGCGAGGTGGGAAAGAGAGGGGAAGTGAGTAAGGGACTGGGGAAGAGTGGAAGGGGAGAGCAGGAAGGGGGAGGTGGTAGAGCAGGGCGGATGGGGAGGGGTAAGGTGCTAGGATGCAGTGGAGGGGGGAACAGGAGGAGGCAGGTGAGGGGGAGTGCAGTGGGGAAGGGAGGGGTAGGATGAAGTTGGTATGGGGAGGAAGCAGGAGGGCATGAGAGCGGGATCGAGTGGTGGAAGGGGAGGTGGAGGGGGAGGGAGAGGGGAGAGGAAGGAGGTTGGGGAGGGAGAGAGGGGAGGCAGCAGGGGAGGAGGGAGAAGAGGGGGAGAGAGAAGTCACAGAGGGGGAGGGAGGGGGAGATAGAGAGGGAAAGGAGGGGTTTGTGTGCGGTTTGGGGAAGAGGAGGGCCGAGGAGAGGGTTGGGGAGGAGGAGGGTAGGGGAAGGGAGTGGGAGGTGAGGTGGGGAGGAGATGGAGGGGAGAGGAGAGGAGGGAATAGGGAGGAGGTGAGGGAGAGGATGGAGAGGGAAGTGGTGGGATGGAGGGGAGAGTAGGGGAGGGTAAGAGGAGAGGGGACAAGGGGGAGGGGTAGACTAGGGGAGAGAGGAAGGGAGGGGAGGGCAATGGGGAGATGAGGAGGGGAAAGGGTGAGAGAAAGGGTTAGGGAGGTGGGGAGAGAGAGAGGGAGGATATGTGCGGGAGGGGAGGGAGGACAGAGGTGGGTGTTGAGGAGAGAGGGGGAGGGAGGGAGGAAGGAGGTGTGAGGGGAGGAAGGAGGTGGGAAGAGAAAAGAGATGGGTCAAGGGAGGGAGGAAAGGTTGAGGGAGGATAGAGAGAAATGTTCTTTAATTTGTGGAATTAAGATTTTTTCAATTAACTAGTCACAAATTATTGATTATTCATTGATTAATGTATAAAATTTACATGTAGGAACTAATTTCCGCATGGCTGGCAGGATTGTTTAATAGACTAACCATTTCCCTGGGATCTCTCATGGAATGTATATCGTTCAATCATCACACTCTTCTTTGGTCCAAAGCATTTTTTGAGCGCACTTACTGCCATATCAAACTTAGACCTATCTTCTGTCAGCTGTTTGAATATTCACTGGCCCTCTGCTCCAAGACAATGTATGAGTATCATCATCTTTAAAAAAAATGCTGCTACATCTGGGCTGTCCAGCCCTGTAATGAGCAAGTAGGTCTTGAACTCCAAAATCCATTGCTCCCATGAAGTGGGAGGTTCCCCCGCCAATGAAAGGAATAGTCCTGGAGCTGGTAAAGTTAAACATTCCTCAACCATTCTTGTCACCAATTTGTTACGTATTTGCCGAGTTGCTTTATATCTTATATGTCTGATTTATCTCAGAACATGCAGAGATGATGCTAGTTCTAAATCTACAACAACTTTATTTACAATACTTTAAAACCTCTCAGAACTCATAGGGCAGGATTTTTAGGTCGGTGTACGGGCGCGATCAGCGGGCCCAGCAGCAGCTGGAGAAAGGACCACCGCCACCAATCGGCCCGCGACCGCGATTTCACACTGGCTAGCCAATTAACGGCCAGCCAGCGTGAAGCGCACACTGAAATGCTGCCAGGGTGGGGAGTGGGAGGAGGGTGGGTGCTGACGTAAGCGCGGGTGCGGACGAATGCTGAATGAAAGCTCCCTGAAGGCAGAGAGCTGCCCCAGGGAGCTGAAGACTTTAAAACCAATAAATAAAGTTTTTAAAACCTGAAAAAAAATATTCATGCATCAAAATCAGCCATATACATGATGAAAATTCTGTCCATACATTTTTTAAAAACTTATTAACGGAAACTTCATCCCGCCCTTAGATGAGGTTTCATCAAAAATGCAAAGTCCGCCTGGCAGATTCACCCGTCCGCCAACCGTCTGGGTGGACGGACCACGAAAAATCAGGGACAATTGGAACTTTAGCAACTTTAATTATCTTCTTAATTGTTGGCAGGCGTGCTTCTGACATTCGCGTGCACCTGCTGACCAAAATATTGCGCGAGCGCAGATGACATCAGGACACTCGCCCGACATCATCTCACGCGATTTCGCATCCGATCAGGTTGGGCGCGCGCCCGCAATCTGACCTTAAAATTCTGCCCAAAGGATTGCACACACACATGGTGTCAGCCAGAACCCAGGTCTTTTCTGGAACCTTCTCAGTATGCTTTGCTCTCTAGCTCCATCCACAAGTACAGTTACATAGATCAGAGAACAGGATAATGTAATCAAACTCAGATCAATTAAACCATTCAACACTACAGTGGGGCGGGTGGCAGAGAATAGAGGGTCAAGCAGGGTTGTGATGAGAGCGGGTGGGCAAGAGGAAGGAGGGGGTGAGGGTGTGGGGGAGGAAGTTTGGGAGGAGATGGGAGAGAGTGGGAGGGGGGAGAGGAAGGAACGGGTTAGGGAAAGGCAGGAGGGAGGGGATAGGAGTGGGGAGGAGTAGGAGGGAGGGAGGGTGAGGGGCAGGGAAGGTTAAAGACGGTGGGATGAGAGGGAGAGGAAGGGAATGGCAGGGAGCAGGTAATAGCAATGTAAATAAACACATTTATAAAGATAAATGGTCAGTTACAGTTTTATCATAGCTATATTAACATTCCAATCCCAATGCACACTGATTAATGAATCTCAAACAATTTTTAATGTTATTACACATTACAGTTCTAATGGAATATACCGACAGTTGGCATAAACTGCTTTAAACAAATTAAGTGGTGTCATATATTTAACTAACATGCTGCTCAGAGGCGAGTTCAGAATAGAATAGATACTTTTAACTATACTCACTGTGGGGAAAGAATAACTGGCCAGGACACTAATCCTTTGACATTCCGCATTGTCTTCTTGTTTAACCTGCTCCTCTGATCAGGTGCAAGGAATGCTCACCTCTTCATGATGTATCTGAGTGCCAGTGACCATTCTTTTTGTTCCTCTCACCACTTGATGTTTCACTCCTACCCGCTGGCCAGCTGTTATTTCCCACCCTATTTGGGTGGGTAACTGGCCTGGGTCATGCAGATGGGGCCCAAAAATTTAAATTACTAGGCCCCGTGGTAGTGAAGTCAAGTGCTCATCTCAGGCCCTGCTCACCACACCCCTTATTCATAGCCCCATCCAAAATCAGGACTGTCGAGGCTTCAAATTCAATGGAGTCAGGGAGGCAAAATGAACTGTAGCAACCAGCCTCTGATTCTACAGCCTAGATATTTTTTCTTCCCATTGAAATTGAAACCACCCACCCACCCACCGCCGGCCGCTGCCACCACCCCGGCCCCCAATAACCTCCTTCAGAAAAAGTATAAGGCCATCATTTTAATCCAAGGAAAAGAGAGACATGGAAGAAACATGATGCACATTATAGGATGATGCATGATGAGTGGATTTCCTCCAATCAATAATTTTTTCTAAAAGATTTGCTATGACGACAAAACACTACTTCTTCGGCAGGATTGTCAGAAGGGAACATTTCACCCTTAGCTGTGGCTTGTGTGTTATTGTGTGCGGCTGCTTGAATTTCTCAATTAAATAACAGCCTTCTAAAACTTACTGCAAGGCATCCGTTGATTTTCTGCATCATAATTCTGATAATCATGCTAATTCATTTACTAATGTAGTTTAATAGAATCTTTGATTCTGGAGTTCCATAATGACTTTTCAAAACAACAGTCTCTATCATTCCTATTAAGACATCGTTTTGAGTTCTAGCCTAAATCCAGTATTTCAGTTGCTAGTTTACAGCAACATGCGGTGTTCTCAAACTGAAGTCCAGATTAGTCCAGAGAAGGAGGAATTTTTTAACTGGAGGGTGCATCACCTTGGGTTGGCCTTGACCATTTTACCTTTAGTAGTTCCTAGCAGATGCCTGGCAAGAAGATTCCTAACCTTCAAATGGGGAAATAAAAATAAGCATGAAGTAAAACAAATTAGGATGTTGTACGTGGCCGGTGCAGGAAGTTGCTAGCAGTGGGATTTGGAGTTGTGGGTTATGTTTCAATTTCATACACAGTCTAGTCTTTATCAAACATAGAAACACACCATTGTGTTGAATTTCCACTGTCAAACAAGTGAGCATGTCAACACAATAGAAAATATTTTAGGGCACAGTTTTGTGTTTTTAAAATAGTGAGAGTGAGCTAGAATATATTAAGTACACAGACACAATAAAAACAACATAATAAACAAATCTAGGTTTAACATACTGTGATGGTCCCAAAACATTCAAAGTTTTCTAGCATATTTTACTTCATGTTGGGTTTAATAATAATTGTCCTTTACCTGAGGACACAGTGATGCTGAGTCCCTCATCAAGTGCTAGTGATGGTAACATGTCTGGGGAATTTATTCACTTGTTTAGCATAATGGAAGCAGAAATCTGCATTTAAATTCAAGATGAACAGATTAGTAGCCAAAATAATCGGATGATGGATGTCGGGATTTTCCGTGCCTGCCGGCGCCAAGCGTGTTCTGTGGCATGAGTGGACAATATGGCGCAATCAGTTTCATGACGGTGTGAAACCAGTTCGCGATCATCCACTCAGCCTGCTGATGGCAACCGTGTTCTTCCCCATCGGACGTCGGGAACCTCATTGTAATACACCAGCATATCTTTATTAGGCCTGCCCGCTGGAATAGTCCTTTCTCACTGGATCATCCGTCCATGTTGGTGGGAAAACACGCCGAAGCAGAATACGTCTTGACAACTGACGTGTAGAAGTCAGGACTTACCCGCCACGGCCTTTCTCACGTTGCGGACATCCGAGGAGCAGGAGATGGTGGAGCCCGAAACCAGCGACACACTGGAGGAATGTCCATGGCATGCTGGATGGATTCTCATGGACATGGCTCTGCGGCGAAGCAGGGCACAGAAGTTGGAAAGTCACTGTTGAAGCTCACAATGGATGATGGTCAAGGGACTGGAAGAGGAAGGTCTAGGATCGACTGGGGGAGGACGAGGTGTTGTGGGTGGAGGATGAAGGTGTCAGGATGGGATGAGGTTGGGAAGGGGGGAATGAATTTGTTCGGGGGGAGGCTGGTGGGGGAGAGAGAATGGGGGGGGCGGGGAGGGTAACGGGGGAGAAGACTGCAACTGGCGAGGTACGTGTAAGGGGGGTGGAAGGTGCAAGGGAAGGAGCGTGGAAAGGGGAGGGTGTCCGGGGGAGGAAAGGTTGTGGAGAGGGGAGGGAGTAAGGGTGCAGGAAGAAGTAAGAGTGGAGGAAGTAGTCAGGAAGGGGGTTGGATTAAGGCTGGAGGAAGAAGTGAGACTGGAGGAAGAGGCAAGGCTGGAGGAAGGAGTCAGAAGAGGGAGGGACTAAGGATATTGGAAGAGGTAAGGGTGTTTAAGGGAGTCAGGAAGGGAGAGGGACTAAGGGAGGGGAGTCTGGGAGGGATGAGATGGGAGTTACTGGTGGTGGGGGGGGGGTGGAATCCGGGGGGGGGGGGAAGGGGTGCAAAGCGGGGAACGGGTGAGGAGGAGGGTAGTGGTGTAGAAGGGGGAATGTGCAGGTGAACGTGCACAGGAGGGGTTGGATAGGTCCATGTCTGCCTCCGGGGGGAGCAAACTGAGGGTGGGCCTAGCATCGAGGAAGGGTGAGAATAACCAAAGGCAGAGTGAGGCGGTAGGGTGGGAGGGTGAGGGATCAATGGTAGTGATAGAAGGGATGGCAAGGCTGGTTGGTGGGGACTCGGAGGCAAACACGGATCCTAGGGGTAGGAAGGAGGATGTCATGAATGTGGAGGGGGGTGGAATTTTCGGGAAGGAAGGGAACGTGCACGTTCACCTGGACATCCCTGAAGGAAAAGGGTTGTGGCTGGTAGATAACAGAGGGGAAGTGGAATGTGATGCCGGAGAGGTGGTCAACTGTGATGGGGAAAAAGGAAATGGCTGACTGGGGGAGGGTAAAGGACAGGGGAGAGAAAGTAAAACTGAATTAGCACCATGCTATCCAAATCGAAAGTGAAATGAGAGGCATGGTGGGCGAGATCATGTGCTGCATGGGGATGTGATCAATGCATGGACAGAGATGCAGCTCAGCTCAGATGGACAACTGAAAGTGAACCCCAGCAGGCAGCATTCAATATGCTCAGGACATGGAGATGAGCGTGAAACGTGAAGGATCTGCATGCATGGGAGAGTGCTTGCACGAGCCTTCGAAAGGCCCTGACACACGGACACATTTCCATCCAGAATCACTGGTGGGCTGGCTGCTCCCCCTGCTGTGTTGGGTCTTCTGGGCTGCTTATTTCCAGCTCTTCACTGGAGGAGGAGTCCTCTTGCCTGCAGGTGAGGACGTGAATGGAGCTGAGGGGCTGGCTGGCTGAGGGTGCTGATCCCTTGGCAGAGCTCCCCGTTAACCAAAGTAGAAATAAGTAGTACATGGCAGCAGAGTCAAAAGCAGGAGAGAGAGCACTCACAATTGCATTAAGGGAGTGATGATGTGGGGGCAGGATCCTCAGGTTGGTGTTCGCCACTGACCTCACCGTCGCCGCAGGCAGGGTCCACGTCCTCACCAGTCAGCACGATGGCACACTGCTCAAAGTGAGTGAGGGGCCTAATGTGGGCCTCTCCACCCCCGGTCTGGGATCTCTCTCTGTTGATGTGAGCCAGCTTCTCCTGCATGAAAACAGATGAAGAGAGTGCGAGCAGGACACATAGCACTGCGTTGAATGTTTGTGTGGTGAGCGGAGACATGGATGGGATGAGGACACGAGCTCCAGCGGATATGAGCCTGATGGAGATGTGAGGGCGTGTGTGAGATTTACTGGTATTGTCTTGAGGTGTGAGATCCCTGTGGATGTGTGATGGGTTTGTGAGTGTGTGAGTTGAGAGTGATGAGAAGAGTGAGTTACCCTGGCAGAACGGAGGAGACCATTTATCCTGTAGTGGCACTGGGCGCCTGTCCTCTTTTGCAGGGCATTGGCACTGACCGCCACTGCCACTGCCTCCAAAGCCCGTCTGCCCATCCTGTGGCCAGAGCGGAGGTAGGGGACATCCCGGTGGGCCTTCATGGCATTCAAAAGGCATTCTAGTTGTTAAACCTGGGGACTGCAGTCTTTTTGTCTTTCGTGGACATCTTCCCTGCAGCAGCCGTGGGCTAAATATGGCGCCCGGCATGATGAGGCAGCGAGGTGATGGCAGACAAGCGAATGAGAGTCTACCTGCCATGGATATGGTGTGTTTCCTGGGAATGCATAAATAATGCGGCGGGTTTGTGAAAACCCCACGTTGCGGCTGGTGGGTAAAACGTCATTTTACCTGCCCGCTACTGTATTATATGCAAATCTGGGACGATTCCACCTGAAGGAGGAGGTTAAGAACATTATAAAACCTGAATTCAGGATCATGTTCACTTGTTTTGCCTCGAATCACAAGTAAGTGAATAAATGTTTCATTTGAGTTTCCTTCTGTGTTTTAGCTGGGGAATAAGATGTCCGATGAAAAATGGCCACACGCAATGTTAATCAGTGTCTGTTGTATTTTAAACACTATTGTTATATATTTTAAAAATATTATAATAATATAATAATAAAAAATATTATACTAAATGTGTGAGCAGGCCACTTTGCACTGCATGGAATGTTTGGTGACCAGACCCATGGACGGGACGAGGATGTGAGCTCCAGAGGATATGAGCCTGATGGAGATGTGAGGGTGTGTGTGAGAGTTAGTGGTGTTGTCCCTTGAGGTGTGAGATCCCTGTGGATGTGTGATGGGTTTGTGAGTGTGTGAGTTGAGAGTGATGAGAAGAGTGAGTTACACTGGTAGAGTTATCCTGTTTATGTTGGTTAACAATTTTTTAATGCACACTTGTAATTGTCCGTATTTGCCTTTTGACTTACTGAGCATCTGGACTAGACAATGATATGAAGGTACCATCATGAATAGAGCTGAACTTGAGTAATAAGTTGTTAACATAGATCATGGGCGGAATCGTCCCAGGTTTGCACTAAGTGTGGTAGTGGGTGGGGAAAAGGACATTTTACCTGCCGGCCGCAATGGCAGCTTTTCACGCCTTATTGTCCCAATCCCACCTCATTAATCATGCATTCCCAGGAAACAGGCGGTTTTGGTGGCAGGCGGGTTCTCATTCACCCACCATGCCATCACCTCACCGTTTCATCATGCCGGGTGCATATTTAAAGTGCAGCCGCGCACACACCTCTCAGTGCTTCCAGCCCAGGACTGCTGCACAGAAGATCTGGCACTGAAAGGCAAGACTGCAGTTCCCTGGTTTAATGAAGCATCTCTCAAGCGCCTTTTGGACACAGTGGAAGTCCACCGTGATGTCCTTTATACCCACTCTAGCCGCAGGAGGGGCAGTACCATCACCAATCTGGCTTGGGAGGCTGTGGCATTGGTGGTCAGTGCCAACGCCCTGCAAAAGAGGACAGCCAACCAGTGCCAAAAAAGAATGAATGATCTCCTCCATTCTGCCAGGGTAAGTCACTCTTCTCATCTCACACACTCACAAACCCATCACACATCCACAGGCATCTCACTCACTGGCAGTTCAAGGGACATCACCATTCATTCTCTCACACACACCATCATTGTCCTCATCCCATCCATGGGACCACTCACCACCCACACATGCCAGGCACACCTGTCATCTGGCCTGGCAGGCATCCTGCTTACACTCTCTCCATCTCTATTCATGCAGGACAAGCTGGCATACAACAAGAGGGGGAGGTCACAGACTGGCGGAAGAATACCTGAAATTAAGGTCCTCACAGATTTTGAAAACAAAGCCACCCAGCTGGCCGGCGATGACCGAGACCAGTCCTGTGCTGATGGTGAGGTCGGTGCTGCTCTACCAAGTGAGGATCCAGCAGTGCAACATCATTCAGACAATCATGCTGTGAGTAATGTGTCCTGTTTCACAGGCCACTGCATGTACTAATTATCTCCCCTTGCTTTTGCAAGCGCACCTGGGAAACAGCCGACAGAGTTCACGACCCAGGGCCTCCAATCAAGCCCCGAAAAAAACTCTGAAGACCCGTCACAGCGCTCACCCACACCCTCCACCAGCGCAGAGACACACAAACCTCGGTGGGACCTAGCTTTAGAGTAGCCTTGGGATCACCTGGTGAGCACATCGCACTGACTGATGCACAGCAGGCGGCGACAGGGACTTCCAAATTTCCGGCATTCGAAGGACTCTGGAGGCCAGAAATCTGCTGAGTCTGAGTCAGATGACGAGCATCTGGACTCAGTCATGGCACAGTTGCTGGAGTTGCAAAGGCAAGGTCAGGAACATCAGGAAGGGATGTCCACTGCACTCCTCAGATTGCAAGGCATGATGGAGGAGTCTGTCCATCTTCAGGCTGACGTGATATTGCCATCATGCCAACGCATCAAGGTCAACATTGGCAAGATGATAGCCACCATGGAGTTTGCTGCTGCACTGTTGTGTGGGCTGAGCTCCATCGCTAATGCCATAGTTGGCCTCCAACTGTGTGTACGTGAGAGGGGTGCGGGGCAGCTCAATCTCTCTCCAGCTCCTCCTTCTCCTCAAGGAGTCAGCCAGGGGCCCTTGGGCGCCCATAGGGAGGAGGATCAAATCCAACGCCTCAGGCCGAGGAGGGTGCCACTGCTACACAAAATAAGGCCGGGGCCGTCCAGGACTTGTCCCCCCAAAGGACACCCACCAAGGTCATCACAGACAGGGCATACCAGTCAGCAGGCTGCCTCCACCTCCACTGTGGATGTCAGGTGAGCACCAAGACGTAGTGGCAGGGTTAGAAAGGTATTGAAGATGTAGTTGCAGAACCTGGACATGGGTGTTAGTCACTTGCACATAATGTTCACATTGTAAATAAACTTCCAAGAATGTCTCCTTGCCTATGGCTCCTTGTTCTGATGAGCAGTATTCACATCACTCAGATGTGAAACCTTGTTTCCTGCACAAGATAAAGGCAGGTGTCTCAGTCAGGGCCTCTTCCCTGTGCTTTGTGAGCCTTCAGACCAAAGTGATGATCCGGCCTCACACTCCCTGGACACATTACTGATGCCTGCACCTCGATGGTGCTGGTCATTGTTGCCAGAATGTCATAGGCAGGCATCACATAGTTCCTTCATTCTCTCTGTGTGCTCTCAGCACCTTTAAGGTGGGGCTGGCCTCCATCTCATCAGCATCTGGGACCAGGGACGCTGTGCTCCTGAAGGGGACTCAGGTGCTGAAGGCTGACAAAGAATGAGGGGCATTTAAAGTTTCAAGGCTGTGTCTCCATGATATGACCCTGATCACACAGCGCAAGCAAGCTCCCTTTGGCCAGACTGGAGTCAGACATTCACAGATGCAATGTGAGGATCCATGTCTCCTCACTGCATGTCATCATCAGCCTCCACAAATCTAGCAGCTATGAGGGCCTCCTGAGCACACCTGCCTCTTCTAGCCAGTGTGAGGGCCTTATCGCTGTTATCCTTGCCCTAGAGGACCTCCTCACCTTAATCCACGTCGACGTCCTCCTCATTAGAGGAGATGTCCAGCTCCTCCTCAGCCAGCTTCTCTCCCCATTGCAACGCCAGGTAGTAAAGGGCACAGCCAGTGACGACGATGCGTGACACCCTCTGGATTATATTGCAGGGCTCCACCAGACCGGTCCAGGCACTGGAACCTCATTTTCAGCATCCAGATGGTTTGACCCACCAAGCTGCGAGTTACAGAATGAGCCTTGTTACACCTTCAGTCTGGTATCATCAGTTATGTCCTCTGCTGGTAACCCTTGTCCCCAAGGAGCCATCCCTGCAGCTTCTGTGGATCCTGGAAGACGTCAGGGATTTGTGACCGACTGAGAATGTAGGAGCCATGGACACTCTCTAGAAACTGTGCACAGACCTGCAGGATGTGTTTCTGGTGGTTGCACAGGAAGCCCTTGCAGTTGACATAGTTGACCGCTTGTTGCGACGGAGACCTGAGCATCACATGAGTGTAGTCGATGGCACCCCGCACCTGTGGGAAACCTGAGATCTAGGCAAATGCAATCGCTCTTGCAACCTGGCTGTCCTGGTCCTGGGCGAAATGTACAAAGCTGTGTGCCCTCGTGAAGATGGCATCCGTGGCCTCATGGATGCATTTGTTGGTGGAAGCTTGTGATATCCCACAGAGGTCACCTTTGGAGCCCTGAAAGGAGCCACTAATGTAAAATTGAGCCCCGTGGTCACTTTCACAGCCACGGGATGCTGTCCATGTCCCCATGGCACCAAATGCTGCAGATGTGACCGACCAGTTCCCTAGGCATGCACAGTCTTCAGTGACACTGGTTCTCATTCATCCACAGGAATGAAAGGCAGCATCTATAGACCCTGGGTCTAGCTCAGCACCGACCAGCAACAGCTCACTGTGGATCTTTTTTTGGATGTGGGCATCACTGGCTAGGCCAGCATTTATTGCCCATCCCTAATTGCCCTTGTTCAGAGGGCATTTTTAAGAGCCAGCCATATTGGTGTGGGTTTGGAGTCACATGTAGACCAGACCAGGTGAGGACAGCAGATTTCTTTCCCAAAGGACATCGGTGAACCAGATGGATTTTTACGACAATTGACAATGGTTTCATGGCCATCATTAGACTTTTAATTCCAAATATTTATTGAATTCAAATTCCACCATCTGCCTTAGTGGGATTTGAACCTGGGTCCCCAGAGCATTACCTTGGGTTGTTGGATTACCAGTCCGGTGACAATACCACTACACCACTGCCTCCCAGCTGCCTCCTTCTTCCTGAGGTTGCTTCTCATCCCTCTGCACAGCTGAGCCCCTCCAACGCTCTCTTCTCCATCCTCTCCACTCCCTGTACACCACGAGGCATGCAGCTAGTTCTCCAGGCTCCATGATCCTGATGTACTCCTCCTGCAGGATGAAAGAGAGAGAGAGATACGAGGATTAGCTTGGGTATTCTAAGAACCTCTCGGTTAAGTCAGAAGGCTCCTTAACTCTTCGCGGAGAGTGCTGGCCACTACTTGGATGGTCAAAGATTAGTGCGCTGCGTGGCTGCCCGAAACCCCATCCTCCTCAACCCCCACTCCACCCGACTGATTGGTGGCAGCTTTGACCATTGGACTGCATGCTGTGCTCTCAGCTCAGGTGCAGGCATTCTCCTAACCCACACTGCAAAGCTACACTGTTAGCTTGAACCATGGTGAAGGACTGGTCCAAACCGGGATGATGACGTTGTAAGGGGCGGAGAGCACATCCACCAGTGACTGCTGGATGGCCAGTTTTAGCAAGGAGATTGTACAATGTGCCCAGTCATCCAACTGTTCTGCAGTCCACTAAAACGCTCATTAGTTTGCAGTTTGTGCACGCAGGGTGAAAAACTCTGGAGCACAAGGTGATCATTTCATGCCTCTGCGTTGCTTGAGTGGGGAGAAAAGAGGCCTGACTACAAATATGTCAATGTGGCTGTGTCTGAACTGTCTCAGCATTGGAGGAATGGTCACTTTTTACAAAGCTTCCCTAATGCATGGCCGCTTCCCCCTCCCCCACCCTGCATGTGCTTGTGCACTACTTCAACCGCTTGCCCACCACCTCCCAACTTGCTTCAACCACAGGGCAGCCCTTGCCACCTCCCAGTGAGCCTCAATCTTGAAATCCAACAGGTGACTCTGGTGAGCGCTGCGCAATGTTACTGTGCACTCACCTCTGAGTTCCCCTTGAAGCACAGCTCGCCAAATGCACCTTATAAATGCTGTTGTGAAACACGTAGGCATGATTGGACGAATGATCCAGCATGGGGGGATGACTCCAGTGGGATGGGCTTACAATGATATGCAGATGTATTACAATGAGGTTCCCACGTCCAATGGCAGGAAACGCAGCCTGCCATTGATGGGAAGAGCAGATGATTGCAAACTGGTTTCACGACATCGTAAAGCCAATTTTTGGCCTTCTTGCCATATTGTCCACTTACGCCGCCAAACATGTCCGACGCCAGCAAGCACAGAAAATTCCGCCCCATGGAAAAAACAAATGGTTACAAAGATTTCTAACTATAACATTTTTCAATATTTTTGTTTAACCATTGAAAGAAAGAAAAATCTACATATCACATCTCTCAAAAATGTCCAAAGCACTTCATGTGCAATTAATTAATTTTGAAGTGCTTCACTTTTACTATTGAAACTAAAACAAGAGCCATTTTGTGCACAGCAAGATTTGACAAATAGCAATGAGATGAATTATCAGCTAGCCTGTTTTGGTGATATTGATCAGGACACCAGACAAATAGACACAACATTTGTCTATTTTGTGGACAAATAGAAAGCTATCATTATCAATAATGGTTTCATAAACTCTACATCCGTGTACATTACTCCACAGATTACCTTGTCAATGAATATTCTGATCAGAACCTTGACATATATGTCACTATTAAATGGCTTCCATTTATAATTTAACATTCTTTTGAATTTCCTCAGCATTTCCACTGTACTTCTGGTGAAATAACTGCAAAAATAATCAAAGTTCCAAGGAAATCGAAAACTAGGAGTCATAAATATAACATAGTCACTATCACAATCCAATACTGAATTCAGGAGAGATGTCCAGAAGTGGCTAGCATGTGGAACTCACTACCACAGGGAGTAGTTGAGGCAAATGGAATAGATGCATTTAAGGAAGCTAGATAAGTACACAAAGGAGAAAGGAATAGAAAGTTATACTGATAGGGTTAGATGAAACCCGTATGGGGCATAAACACCGACATATACCAAATGGGCAGAATGGTCTACTTCTGTGCTGTAAATCTATGTAATACACTTCAGTCTTAGCAAGTGAAAAGAATTGAATTGTGCAATGTGTTAGTACTCCAACAAATGTTGCCACTGAATCGTACAGAATGATTTTTGCACATATTTCTTACATTGAAAGTTCTTAATCTCAGCTCTGTCATCAATGTCGGCAAAGATCTTGGAACAAGTCAAGGCATGGTGCCTCTCAAAAAAACTGAAAAGGGAGATAGAAATATATTAAACAAAGCAAAATCAAAACAATCTTAACAGAATCACAGAATTGTTACAGCGCAGAGGAGGCCATTCGGCCTATTGTATCTGCACCAGCTCTCCAAATGAGCAATTTCCTTAGTGCCATTCTCCTGCCTTCTCCCCGTAACCCTGCACATTCTCCCTTTTCAGTATGAATCAAAGGCTCCAGTGATGTCCTCGTAGGAGGCTGACTATTCGTTCACCCCCTGTCTGGCCAGCACGTCATCTGATATGCTCCCAACAGCATATAACAAAGTGCTAACTTGATCCTTGTTCTCTTTACTTGCAAGAACTGAGGCTTTGTGGTACTGGGTAAAACATCTTCGCCAATTTTTCCATTGCTCATCCATTATGGAGCCCTCTATATTTTGAAAGGATTCTGATAGGGGCAATGTAGTAGCCATTTCTCATTTTGGTTCAAGGGTGTCTTTTCCCATGTTGCTTGCCTTGCCAATCGCTGAGCTGCCCTCATTATTTTGTCACCTGGGTTGCTGGGTTGGCCTTGAAGTCTTTCACCTGCTGCTCTGCACCGTTGCTGGGTTTCACTTGAGGCTTTTACTGCCGTTTTCTACTTTTCCTCTGTGGTGCAGTCACTGCTGCCACCATCTGTTATGATGGGTTTATGTTGCGATTCATTCTTAGTCTAAAAGAGATCTTGCTGGGGGCAATTGCCTTTTGTTCAAAAACATTTATTTACATGCTAACTATTTACAAACGTTAAATAAGACCAAGACATAACTGGAGGAACTCTCTTAGATGCTTCACACTCATATCCTCTCAGTGAGTGACATCACTGTGACATAGCTCCTTATGCACATGCTCAGTAGTTATCATTGTTAACCCTTTATACGATGTCCTCTGCCTCCATACGTAAATTCCCTTTTTGGTCCCTAATCGATCCTACTTCTTTTTACTAAAGGCAAAAGTAGCAGCTTGAAAAAGTATCCATTTAATGATGGTAAAACAATGTATAGTTTGACTTTTTCAGCTTATAAGATTTCCATCAGTACATTGCTTTTAATAGTGAATGTCTGAATTATTAACAGCCCAATAAGGTTGCTTTTTTTTTCGTTTCATCTCATTTCAGAAAACATGTAGCTTCGTTTCCATTCTAACATAACTTTATCCATTTGATAGAAAAATGAACAGTTGATTAAGGCACCAAAGGCCTAAATAAAACATGTTTCCTGAAGTCCATGTTTCAGCTGATGCTGAATTAGTTTACTGCCATTCCTTGGGGCAGAGTTAACGTTACGAAGAAATTAGAATTGTAAATGGATTAAAGGGCAACCTCAAGGGCAGAACATTTGCATTTTGCAGAGAATAATATGCAAATATGACATCTGAGTTTAATTTGTTTTTCTCTTTTGTCAACATCACCTCTCAGGCTGTTTGGCTGTGAAATTTGAACCTTTCAGATAATTTGAGGATGTAAAACGGGGAAGAGTGAATACAGTTTGTTTAATTACCGAGGAAGACCACATAGCTCAAAAGTGACAAAACAATAAATGAGTTAAGACAGCTTTCCTCACAAGTAGAATAGAGTGAATGATTCATTACTCCACATTCTATTCATGCAAAGTGTAAGTTTTTTTTTACAAATATAAGTTTATTTTAAAGCAAAATTAAGAAATAATGATGGTATTGAAAAAGAAGAAAGTTCAGTTATTCCAAGTTCCCACAACAACCAAGGAATTATGTTCAAACATCGGTCCATAGCAATTGAGGATGAATTATGCTACAGCAGGTGTGGGTCTGCTAAGCACAGATATATATGATGCAGCTTTCAGATTTTTATAGCTACTAAAGCTGTTAAAAACCAATAGCCTGTATGAAGATATGAAAATAGTAGACAGGAAAGAGCATCTGGTTCATCAAATCTGCCCTATACTGTCACAGTGCAACTTATGCACAGTGTGAGCCCCATTTACCTCAATGCCCTCCTATCAGCCAACCACCCAAAAAATATAGAGAGAACAACCCAATCACAATTTAGAAAAAACACACTCTGGAAAATTTCTCTGATGGTGATCAAGTCGTACGACTCAATAGGCCTACATTGGGTGATGAAAACACATCCTCCAAAGATCAGTGACATGCTGATGTTCTCACATTTTCACCATGTCACTATGCAACATTCTGCAACTAATTTGGCAATGATCCCTAATTCAAATGAACAGATTTGTCACAGTAGCAAAGAGTGTAATCAATGGAATGTTAAAATGCTTTTGCATTGCCTTCAGTACGCTGGCTTCATTTGTACACCACCTTCCTTATCCTTAAGATATCATAAGCCAATATTTTCACAGCCAATACTTCAGTTTTGAAATGTAAGTCTTTTTGGGAGATCTTTTACTTTCACCTGAACACAGGTGATGGAGATTTGTTTTAATGTTTTAGCTGAAAAACCACACCTCCCACAAAACTGCAGTCCTTCAGCACCGAGATGTCAACCTCGATTATTAGTTTATTGTTAGCAGTTCTCTCCCCTTCAAAACTGCCATCATTACCCTTCTCCTCACAAAAAAAAACATGACCCCACCTTCTTTACAAACTGCTGCCCCATCTCCAGCCTCCCTTGCCTCTCTAAAGTCCTTGAACATGTTGTCACCCCCTAAACCCATGCCCATTTTTCCTGGAACTCTATGTTTGAACCCCTCCAATCAGGTTCCCGGCCCTGCCAAAGGACCAAAACAGAATATCATTTGTGACTTTGATAAGAGCTATGTGATGGTCACTTGGAACTTTGGCAACCTCTGTCTCATGCGACAATGGCTTGCGCCTTGGTAACAGTGTGGCAGTGACAAATCTAAACTTTTCCTTCTCGTCCTTCTCAATCTGTCTGCAGCGTTTGTCATGGTTGATCACACCATCCCCCCCACTGTCATCCAGCTGGCTGGGAAAGCTCTCAGCTGGTTTCATTTTTATCTATCTAATTTTATCCAGGGTGTCACTTGCAATTGTTTTTCTTCCCACTCCTGCACTGTTGCATCTGGTGTGCCTCAGGACCTATCCTTGGTCCCCTCCTTATTCTCATCTACATGCTGCCCCTTGGCAACATCATCATTTTACATGTATGCTGATGTCACTCAGCAGTAACTCATTGCTGCTTCCCTCGACATCTCCACCGTTGCCAAATTATCAGACTGCTAATCCTATATCCAGTACCGGATGGGAAGAAATTTTGTTCAAATAAATATTGGGAAGACTGAAGCCAATGTTTTCAGTCCCTTTTCTAAACTCCGTTCCTTGGCTTGTGATTCCACGCCTTTCCCTGGCAAAAGTCTCGAAATTACATCAGTCTATTCGCAACCATGGTGCCACATTAGATCTCGAGATGAGGTTCCAAGCATATACTCATGCCATCACAAAGACTGCTTATTTTGACCTCCGTAACATTACCCAACTTCACCCTGTCTCAGCTCATCTGCTGCTAAAACCCTAACTCATGCCTTTATTACCTCTAGACTATTCCAACTTAATCTTGGCTGATCTCACACATTCTATCCTCTGTAAACTTGAAATCAACCAAAACTCATTGATGCACTGGGGAATCCCTGTGGCAGGTTCCCAGGTAAGAGTTGGCATAGCAATTGCTCAGAAGTGCTAACTTCCTCTGGACAATTGCGCTGTGCTGGGATCCATCCATCAAGACAACCTGTGCCTTAACTTGCATCAAGCCTTGTTCATTTGACTATGCCTGTTGTGTCCCTGTTCTCACTGACCTACATTGGCCATCAAACAACATGTTGATTTTAAAATTCTCATCCTTGTTTTCAAATCCCTCCATGGCCTCACCCCTCCCTAGCTCTGTGATCTCTCCCATCTCCACAGTAGTCTGTGATATCTGCACTTATCTAATTCTGGCCCCTTGAGCATCCCCGATTTTATTATCTCCATTAGTGGCCATGCCTTCAGTTGCCTAGGTGTCAAGCTCTGGAATTCCCTCACTAAATCTCTCCAACTCTCTACCTAGCTTTCCTCCTTTATGACATTCTTCAAAGCATTACCTCTTTGATCAAGATTTTGATCTGACCTAATACCTCCTTATGTGGCTCAGTGTAATATTTTGTTTTAAAATGCTCCCGTGAAGTGCCTTGGGGTGCTTTATTACATTAAATAAATATCGGGAAGACTGAAGCCAATGTTTTCAGTTCCTGTTCCAAACTCGATTCTCTGGCTTGAGATTCCATGCCTCTCCTTGGCATTAAAGGTGTTCTAAAAATATAGGTTGTTTTTGCTTGAACCGACAAGCTTATGACTAAGAGTTGAGGATGCTACTAATGGACCAAGCTGACACAATGCACAATCATAATGAAGTGCCTTAAAAGCCACTCCACATTGACGAGAATATAACTTTGACTTGTACAATATATTTTATGTAACTATCTTCTCAAGGTTATTTACAGGTGATGGAATAACATAAAGCAGGAAATGGGGCAGCATTATTGGTTGAGGGTTGAATGTCCTGAAGATGGGTGTTATATTGTGTTCTTCTTCTTCTTCAATATAAGCATACCAAAGTTGAGGTGGGCAGTCATTGACAGTGGTTCAAGATACATTCCCTTAAAGGTGCATGCACATCATACCACAACATCCCTCTTTTTTCTAAACTAAGAATCAAACTAGCAAGTGAAAATAACATTGGCCTGTAACTCCCGCGCTCCCCAGGATCGGTTCTGCCACATCCCAAAGATGCACTGGGGAATCCCTGTGGCAGGTTCCCAGGTAAGATTTGGCATAGCAATTGCCCAGAAGTGCTAACTTCCTCTGGACAATTGCGCTGTGCTGGGATCCATCCGTAAGTGTGATTTAAATCTTAAACTTCAGATGGTTCCGCCAGGATTGTACCAATAGTTACCCAGAAAAAGTTAGAAGAATTAAAACCTCTTCTAACTTCTGGGTAATTAATGTAAAGACCCAAACCGACCCCACAAGCATTCCCCAAACCCCAGCCACCCCCGCACGGGACTACCCCCAGCCACACCCCCGACCTCTGGACACCCCCACCCCCACCCCACCAACCTCCAGACACCCGCCCCCCAACCACGGACCTCCCTCCCACCAACCTCCGGACACCCGCAACCCCTGACCTCTGGACACCCCACCCCTCCCGACCTCCGGACACTCCACCCTCACCCCCCCGACCTCCAGACACCCCACCCTCACCCCCCCGACCTCTGGACACCCCCACCCCCACCACCCCGACCTCCAGACACCTCACCACCAACCCCGGCCTCTGGACTACCCACCCCCACCCCCCAACCTCTGGAAACCCCACCCCCACCACCCGTTCTCTGGACAACCCACCCCCACCCCCTCCCGACCTCTGGACACCCCCACCCCCTTCCGACCTCTGGACACCCCCACCCCCTCCCAACCTCTGGACACCTCCAACCCCCCCCCCCCACCCCTCACCAACCTCCAGACACCCCACCCACCCCCGCAACCTCAGACTCCCCCCCCCCCCCCCCACCAACCTCTGGACACCCCCAACCTCCTGATACCCCCACCCCCACCCCCCAACCACCGGACACCCCCACCCCCACCCCAACCTCCGGACACCCCTCCACCCCCACCCCTCCGACCTCTGGGCACCCCACCCCCACCACCCGTTCTCTGGACACCCCACTCCCACCCCTCCCGACCTCTGGACACCCCCACCCCCACCCCACTAAACTCCAGACACCCCACCCACCCCCCCCACCCAACCTCGGACTCCCCTCTGACCTCTGGACACCCCCAACCCCCAACCTCCGGACACCCCACCCCTGCCTCCCCGACCTCCGGACACCCCCACCCCCAACTTTCATACACCCTTCCACCCCCACACACCCCCCCGAACTCCGGGCACCCCACCCCCACCCCCCCGACCTCTGGACACCCCACCCTCATCCCCTCGACCTCCAGACACCCCACCTCCACTCACACCCCCCGACCTCCGGACACCCCACCCCCACCCCCCAACCTCCGGACACCCCACCTCCACCCCCACCGACCTCCGGAGACCCCAACCCCCAACCTCCGGCACCCCAACCCCCAAATCCTAACTACTCATCTTAGGCACTTACCTTCTCCTTGGCCTGTCAATCTCCCTGGCCCTTTAAACCTAGCTGCTTTATGGCAGTAAGCACTGTCAAAAAGGGAGTGTGGCGTCCTTGAACAAGCTGGGCCTAGACTTCACTGGAGCCTGCAAAGATTCTTTCGATGCAGGCCTCAAGCAGCTTCAGTGAATGGAAGAGGCAACATAATTTTCAAGGCCAGATAAGTGTACATTTATTTCTTCTAATTTCTGCGGGCCAGCACTTTCTGATGCTAGTCGGAGGTTACGACCCATTGTGTCTGAATGTAATTCTATGCAGAGCAATAAATTTACAAGTTTCTGAAACATATTGGAGGTTTGCTTATCCGTTCTGGTTTGGTTATGATGATCTTTGCTGGCAGCTTTATGTTTTTAGAATGCTGCTAAGGGATGCTTTGTTTGTGCTGCATCTTAGACCATGTTCTTGTCACAATAGGATTATTCAGTGTTTTTGGTTGTGGTATTGTTCTGTTTTGGCAGCTGTTTCATCACACTGTCATGCCATTTGGTATTCGTACTTGATACGATCTTGGTTCTGGGCATATGCTGATGATTTCTGCTGGATTCCAAACACCATCACAATTGGGCGTTGTACTCAAACTCTCTGTCCAATGTTCAGGTTGGGTAATTCATTACCTGCAGGCTGATCGTGGGCATCTCTTATCTTCCCCTGTTTTTTGAGTAGTGCATCACATATTCCTGAGAGTATTGGCAACTGATGACTGGGAAGGTTTGTCCGCACTTGTCTGCCGAATAGTAATTCCGTGTCGGTTCTGCTGTTTGCAAGTTTGGAATGGGTTTAGGCATTCAGTTCAAACAGCGTTATGTAGCCTGTTGGCTGATGATATGCATTGCAGAGTTAGGTGATCTTCTCCCAGTGAAAGTACAAAATTCCTAATGGTGATCCTTGCATCTGTAGTCTTCGCCATTGTCTTGACTATACCATGGATGGTGACCAAGGACAGGTCCTTGCACGCTGGGACACCTGTGATCACTGGACCTGTGGAACCCACAACATAAAACATTTGGGGTGACCAAGGTGAGCTTTTGTAGCGGCACTTGAATCTAATGGATCCACAGGATGGACTATCCGAGTCATTGTATGCGGTGAGTTTGACAGTGGCTGGTTGAGCCATCACTTGCCACTTCTGTGGGTACATATAATTCAGTGCATGGGGTATCAGGGTGTTTGCACATGCACCGGTATCCACTTTCACAAACAGGTTAAAATGACGCTGCATCTGTGGGCATATAATCTGGATGGTGACAAAGGCTTCTGTTGGTGCCATTCTGCTAATATGTTCTTTGATGTTCACTGTGCTGAATGTCAGCTCATTTTGTGTGCCAATGTGCTGGTCATCTTCATTGTCTTACTGTATAGCTGGGCTAGATATTTTGTGGATCTTGTCTTAACATTGTTTATATGCCTTCTTTGTTGTTTAGAGCATTGCACCTGTCTGACCCGTTCCTGGTTTCTCATGATATCAAACCACTTGTTTTGGCCTTTGCTTTCTGCACTGATGCCTCCAGTGTCCTCTGGTGCCACGTGCTTTCCATACAGCATTAGAAGCTGGGCATTTTCTGGGTGCATGTATGAGGCTGCACTGCTTGGATTGCTTACTAGACATGCCTGCATTAGTTATTGTGTCAATGGTGGACCAATTACGCATAGCCTATACTCTGTCAACCCATTAGTATGACTTCGCATTTGCATCTGCTTTGCAGCAGTGCTCCCATGGTGTAATAATTGGGTTGGTCCAAGATGTCTTTTTGAAATGCTTCTATTGGGGTAGATGCTATCGCAAGCTTGATTATTCTGTTCCTATCTCTGCTGCCATGAAGTCGCAATCACATTCCTTGTCTCTGCATCTACTTATGAAAAGGCCAATGGTCTCTGTCAGTTGTTGCCTAAAGGACATAAATTCCAGACTGTATATTCGGAAGTTGAGCTTTGCTTGTAATTGATTTTCAAGCATTAACCATATTCTATTTGAATTTTTAAGAGGGCCATTGGACAGACCTGACACATTCAGTCTGTGGAGGCCTTCAGTCCCTATAGGAATTTTAATTTTAATGGTTTGGACATATTGTGGTCCAGAAAACACAGCTCGACAAGTTGTCGCAACAAAGTAAATTCAGATAGGAGACCTGCTGCCTTCCAACTGAATGTGAATTTTGTGGTCGCCTTTTAGCTTTTTGCAGGATTTTTAATGCTTTTTAACAGCTATTCAAGTTTCCTCCAGCTCTTTTAGAGTTAATTTGGCTCTGAGTTGCAGTACCTTTAGTGGTCACTGCTTTATGTTATTGCTTGATTGCAATGTTGACACTGTTGAGCACTTTCTGCTTATTCCTGATTCAACTCTAAGCTCCGCCTACAAAGCAGTAATTTTGGCAGGAAATGGACCTGCCTGCTTTAAAGGGTAACAGTAAAAAAAACGTTTTTATATAACCTTTTAGCTGTCAAAAGCTGTTTGTGGATGGACATTTCCTTTTCAGCCCAGCCTGCAGTATTTAGCTTCAGCAGTAAAAAATCCAACAGACGCTGCTATTTAATTTCTATTCTTGCTTAAACATTGCAACATGTAGACTTTTATTTTTTCTGCTCTCCCAAATATGAACAATCTTACAGGGACCCGATGCCTGCTGGCTGGAGTGAGGTACAATTCCAGAACAGTGATATAGTGTATGGAATCCCTACAAAGCTGCAGAATCCTGACAAACAGTGAGGTTTGTTAGTTGTTTCACTTACACACCAGCTCTTTTCTTCTGTTATGCATGAAGGGTTGAGGCTTGCATATTTTGAGGTCAAATCTTCAAAAACATGCTGCCATTAACTGCTGCCACATTATGTTCTTCTTATTCAATGTAAATGTACTAATCATGCACAAGGACTGGTCAAACAAAAAATGTGTGTTCTTTATTTGAAGGTAAGACTATATACAGATTGTGTTTATTGGGAACTAAGCTTTCATTGCTGCTTCCAGACTACCTACAAGTCATGGGGTAAATGTATCATACCCTGTCTCAAGGTGATAATCATTGATAGAAGATTAAGATATGCACCCAAAAAGGTGAATGCACATCATATCGTAACAATGGGGTGAATTCTGACAGTGTTTCATAATGTCAAGGTATAGTGGCTGAAGGTTTTGCCACTAATGTGGATTGGATGGAAGGGTAACCACACAATAAACAAGACTTAGCTGAGAAACAATAACAGCAAATTAATTTATATATAGTGCCTTTAATGTAATAAAATGTTCCAAGGTGCTTCACAAGTGCATTATAAAGCAAAAGCTGACAATGAGCCACAGAAGGAGAAATTGGGGCAGATGGCCAAAAGCTTGGTCAAAGAGATGGGTTTGAAAGGAGGAATGTGAGAGGCTGAGGAAGGGGATTCCAAAGCCTAGGACCTTGGCAGCTGAAGGCAGAACAATCAAAATTGGGGATGCCCAAGATGCCAGAATTAAGGGGAGGCAGTGGTATAGTGGTATTATCACTGGGCTCGTATTCCTGAGACCCAGGGTAATTCTCTGGGGACCTGGGTTTGAATCCCACCATGGCAGATGGTGAAATTTGAATCTAATAAAAATCTGAAATTAAGGGCAAGAATATTGCTGTTGTCATACGGGGCAGGCCTGACACAATGATGCGTGATGATGTTGGGCGTGTGCCTCGATGCCATTTCGTTCAGCGGGCGTGCACCTGAGGTGGCTGTGTGCCTGCTGAGCTATCAATGGCCAATTAAAGTTGTTAACAATTCCCAAGCACCTTCATGTTTGCCCGTGGATGAGGTTTCCTGAAACTTGTGTAGAATAAATAAATACATTTTCGTGACTTCATAAACATATCCCAGCTCATGTGACATGGTCACATGAGGGGACATGTTTAAATGATTTTTTACTCGATTATTTAAAAACTTTTATTATCTACTTAATATCCCTGAGGCAGCTCTGTGCCTCAGGGAGATTGCTGTGCTGCATGCGAAAAAGCACATGCTCTGACCCTCCCTCCCCCTCCCCCACCCACAGGTAGCGCTGAGTGCTATGGAAAGTGTATTATGGTGGCGGGTCTTAACTGGCCCGCCCGCGTAAAATGGCGGCGCGCAGCCAATCACGGGCGGCGATCGACTCCGCGCCCAGCCCCACCCGCTCCCGCCCTGCCTGCCCAGCATAGGTAAGATTCATCCCTAAAAGTCTAATGATGACCATGGAACCATTGCCAATTTTTGCAAAGACCCATCTGGTTCACTAATGCCCTTTAGGGAAGGAAATCTGTTACCCTTACCTGGTCTGGCCTACATGTGACTCCAGACCCATAGCAATGTGGTTGTCTATTAAAATGCCCTCTGAACAAGGGCAGTTAGGGATGGGCAATAAATGCTGGCCTAGCCAGTGATGCCCACACATCCCATGAATGAATAAAAAAAAAGATGACTCCAGATATCCCGAGGGATTGTGGGTCTGGAGGGGCGAAGCCATGGAGAGATTTGAGAACAAGGATGAGTATTTTAAAATGGAGGAGTTGCTTAACTGAAAGCTAATGTAGTTCAGAAAGCATAGGAGTGACGGGTGAATTGGACTTGGTGTGAGTAAAAGCACCAGAGCTTTGGAAGACTTCAACTTTGTGGAGAGTAGAATATGGGAGACAGGCCAGGAGTGCATTTAAGATTCAAGTCTAACGGTAAAAAAGGCACGAGGTGAGGGTTCTGGGAGTAGATGAGCTGAGGCAGGGGCCGAGTCAGGCCATCTTTCGGATGTGGAAATAGGCAGTCTTAGTGACGGGCAGGTATGTAGCTGGAAGCTCACCTTGAGTCAAATATGACACCAACATTGCAAAAAGTCAGGTTCAGCTGCAGCCAGAGGGTCTGTGTTGTGCAGGACAGAAGATAATTGCAGAAGTTGGATGGAGCAAGGTAATGGAAGGATTTGGAAATAAATACAGAGTGATAAACAGTCCAGTGAGCAATTTGATGGCAGGCTGGATGTGGATTTTGAAGCGCACTTTACAATCGAATGGACACCAATGTTGTGCATTGTCAGTTTCAGCCTGAGTGGATAGTTGGAATGGGGGACTGTAGTTGAGGCCTGAGCTGGCAGGAATTAAACAGGGTGTCTTGCATCTTGTCATTATTGAACTGGAATAATTTCTGGCTCATTTGGGTAGATTGTCGGGTAGCTCTGGTGGAGTCAAAAGTAGTCAAAAGGTACATCTGGATGTCAACAACTTACATTGGAAACCTGACCCCCTATTTACAGCAAGGGGCATTTGCTTATTATTAATACAAGTCAGGGTGTGTTTAAAACTTTATTGCATTATGTAATATTTTCTTCACCATTCCCCAGGTAAGAGGCTTCCATCTTGAAGGTCCCTATTTCAGCGATTAAATATTAACATTGTACTCCATCTTTACCAGTCAGCTAAGAAGATAGTGTGAATTATTAACTCCTTAACTCAATATCAACACAAAAGATGTAAATGTTACTTTCCCATTCCTCTCACTATCATATGGAGCAAGAAACCAACCATTAAGCACAGCTGGCTACATATAAATATTGCTGCTTCAAAACATTGAGGTATAACACAATAACACTAGTAGTATTTTGAGCAGAGAAGTAATCATGATAACTAAATAAACAATAGCTATGCATATATGACATCATCAAAAACAGATTATCTAGTCATTCATCATTTGTTAGTTGCAGAACCTTACTGTAAGCATTTGCTGAGATAGCAACAGAGACTACAGCTCAAAAGTAATTAATTGGCTGTGAATATAAGAACATTAGGAACAGGAGAGGCCATTCAGCCCCTCAAGGCTACTGTGCCAATCAATAGCTAATTTGGATCATAAATCTCAACTTCCTTGTTCAATATCTCTTGAAACAGTTTGAAAACATGTAAGGTACTTTGGAAATGTAAGTTTGATTTTCATTATGCCTTGTCACGTTGAAAATATTCAAAGGGTTTCACGAAGTGAATTGTGTTTGCAGTGTATTGCCTTTAAATATGTAGTTCTGCTCACATCAGTATAACATTTATTCTTCGTCTGATATCACACTCAAGTGCCCGGGGGTACCAGATTAAAATAATAGTTTCAAATGATCAAATGTTTGATCGGCTATTACAGCCACATGAGGGGGTGGTGGGGTGAAGGTGGGGTGGGGTGTGGGGGGTGGGGGGGTGGGGGCAGAGCAAAAGAATTACCCCCTTTCTTACCATTTCAAGTTTGACTGTAACAGGGTTTTTCTGAGAGTTTGTAAGGATGAAGGAATTTACTCAATGTCTGTGCTTAACCATTTACATGCTGATCACAAAGAAACTAGTCTGGCAGGCTTTATTGAATTAAAATGAAAAAGAGGTTAGTTTTATTGAGTTAAAAACCTACCCAGGTAAAGGTATAAAAAAAATTAAAAGGTAAGCCCGCATCTCGACCTTAGCAACCCATATACATACACACATAAGCATGCAGAATTCACATGTTACATTGTAGGTAGTTACTTTCTTAGCCAAGTTGAAGTTCAATGCTGAAAGGGAAAAAAAGAGAATTCACTGTTTATGAGTCCTTTGCCAGTATTCTTGGCTGAAGCAGAAATTTCTCCATGGTGAGCTTGAAATTCCATGAGTGAAAACCCATGTATAACTGCAATTGCCAGAGACAATTTCATTTGGAAAAATATTGATGATTTTTGCACCTGAGGTTCCTTTTAATGAAAAGTTCTATATCTCTGTGCTGGATTTTAAACTGGAAGAGAGATAGGGTCTTAACTTAGGAGAGAAGAGAAGGGAGCGTGTTACTGTTTCATTGGTAGCTTTTCCAGACTGCTGGTCAGCAGCTTGCATCTTATAATAAAAAAAAATCAAAAATGGTTATTCTAGTCGCATGACCTCTCTCCCCATTATGATTTTGGAAAGTAATTGCTTAGCTGATATCAGGACAGACTGTGGCTTTTGTTTCATGGCCAAGGTGATTAGATTCTGTTATGTCCCAGCCATTAACTCCTAAATATCCATTATCCATCTTGATGAGATTAGAAGAACACCTTTCCATATAGCTATTGTCTTAATTGACTTTCTGTCTCCGCTTGAGAGATAGCCTTATAGAAATGCAACTGTGAGGTTCAGTACAGTTTTCAGTACATTTTTTGAAGTAGTTATTGACATCAGCAGGTGTGAAATTCCATGAGCATGTCTGGGCATGCCTTAATTGTATTCCATATTGGAATCTTCCAGAAAACTGGCCAACCTGCGTCACCTGACATGTGGCAGGTATCTTAAGTCAGTGTCTTTGCTTTTTTTTTAAAGTCCTTTTTAAACAGTTCAATATATGTTTGATCAGCTGACAAGATTAATACCACTCATACACAAATCACATTGTCGTGACACAACTTAAAAAAGAACAGCGAATAAGTGCCTTAGAGGGCATTTCTGATCCCTACTTCATCAAGGTCAGAAGGCTGTGAATTGATTTCTTTTCAAAAAGTAATTGAAATAATTGGCATCACTGCACCACAGGTATGTGTCACACAGTAGAATTAACAATAAGGTGGGTCTGAGGCCCAAGCACTGCTTACATACTCCACCAATGGCAAATGCTTTGTCCTTTGTTTCTCTAAAATATACAGAATTACAGCATAAATGAAGAGGCAGAAATAAAATACAAGGTACTCTGCAATTCACTGAACAACATTATGCTGTTTCATGGATTCTTTTTATTCACTTGTGGGATGTAGGCGTCACTGGCAAGGCCAGCTTTTACTGGCCTTGAGACCGTGGTGATGAGTCACCTTCTTGGATTGTTTCAGCCTGTGTGGCAAGGTGCTGTCAGGTAGTGAGTTCCTGGATTTTTACCAAGTGATGTTGAAGGAACAACAATCTATTCCCAAGTTAGCAGTGTGAAGCTTGGGGAGGTGGTGATGTTCCAGTGCCCTTGCTGTCCTTGTTCTTCTGGGTGGTTGAGGTCACAGGTTTTGAAGGTGGTTTTGAAGAAACTTTAGTGAACTCCAGTAATGCATTTTATAGTTTCTACTGACTGCAACTACTGTATACCAATCAGTGGATTCTTTGTCCTGCATGGGTGTCAGGTTTCTTGAGTGTTGTTGAAGTTACATTCAGCCAGGCAAGTGGAGAGTTTTCCATCATGCTCCTGACTTGTACTGTGTAGATGATGATAAAGGATTTATGGAGTCAGGAGTTGAAGTTTTACTGCAGGATAGCCAAACTCTGTTCTGCCCTTGTAGTCACATATTTATGTGCTGGTCCAGTTAAGTTTCTGGTCAGCAGTGACCGCATGAATTTATGGGGAATTTGACAATGGTAATGCTATTGAATGTCAAAGGGGGTTGGTTGGATTCTCCCTCGTGGGAGACAGTCATTACCTGGCAGTTGTGTGTCATGAATGTTACTTATTAGACAAATTGTATCCAAATCTTGCTTCATTATCTGTGGAGTTGCAAATGGAACTGAACACTGTGCAATTGTCAGTGAACATTCCAATAACCACAACCATGGTCTTTTGTGTAGTGCTGCCAGTGGAGAGTCGCCTCCCCCCCACCTGCCAATTGATTTTTATTGAATTCAAATTTCACCATCTGCTATGGTGGGATTTGAACCAGGTCCCCAGAGCATTACCTTGTGTCTCTGGAATACTGGTCCAGCAACAATACCACTATATCATCACCTCCCCATAGACTGACTTGTGAGTGATGGCGAGTGTTGTATAAGGGTTTGATACATAAACGGGTTAATGTGGAACTAAGTGGAGTACCGCCCACACAGTGATGCAAGCGGGCACTTGACCCACACACCCAGGGTCAGTATCATTTTGGACGATGCCATGTGTACCAGCAAGAATGGGGACAGCCCCTAGTTTGTTCCTTTGATTATATATTTGTAAATAGCTGCTAGAGTCAATAAAGACTTACAGTTAACTTACATATGACTTTGAGGACTTCTTCAGGCCTCCTGAACTGTAACCAACAAAATACAACAGCAGGGACTTCAGGAGGCAGTTGCTATGGATCATCCACTGAGCACTTCTGTTTGAAGATAATTGCAAATGTTTCAGCCTTGTCTTTTGCACTCTAGTGCTAGGCTCTGCCATCATTCAGAATGGGAAGTTCATGGAGTCCCCTTCCCCTGTTAGTGTTTAATTATCTACCATCACTCATGACTAGATTAGGCAAGCAAACACAGCTTTGATCTAATTCATTGTTGTGGAATCATCTGGCTCCGTCTATAGAATACTGCTTTTGCTTTTTAGCATGCATGCAGTCCTGAGGTGTGGCTTCGCCAGTTTGGCATCTTAATTTTAGGTGCCCCAGTGCTGCTCCTAGCATGTTTTTCTACACTGCTCATTGAACAAGGGTTGATCTCCTGGCTTGATGGTAATGGTGGAGTGAGGGTATGTTGGGCCATGAAGTAACAGATTGTGGTGAAATCTAATTCTGCTGCTCACAGTGCCTCTCAGATGCCCACTTTTGAACTGCTTGAGCTGTTCTGAATCTATTCCATTTAGCATGATTGTAGTGTCATACAACATGATGAAGGGTTGCTTCAGTATAAAGAAGGGATTCTGTCCTAACAAAGACTGTGCGGTAGTCACTCCTACCAATATTGTCATGGATATGTGCATCTATTACAAGTAGATTGGTGAGGACGAGGTCAAGTGGGTTTTTCATTTATGTTGGCTAACTCACCACCTGCTGCAGGCCCCGTCTTGCAGCTAAGTCCTTCAGGATTCAGCCAGTTGTTATATTCCTGATAGCTAGTTGGTGAAGAAAGAGACCAGAATGTCTTTATTTGAAATAGATTTATTCACAAAGTGAAACATTATAGGTATATATCTCCTGACTCCACTTCACTCTTGTGTCAGTGTCTCGTTGTATGTGCCCAAGTAACCATCCAATCAATGTCCCCCACTTGTGTGTACTTAACCTCAACTAATACAATTAACACCAGCTCCGAGCTATTCTTTATTATCAACATTGAAGTCTCCCACCCAGAGTACATTCTGTGCCCTTGCAACCCACGGTGCTTCTTCTGAATGCTACTCAACATAGAGGAATATGATTCGTCAACTGAGTGTTGGTGATAGTTGGTAAACAGTAGAAAGTTTTCTTGTCCATGGTTGACCTGATGACATGAGACTTCATTAGATTCAAAGTCAATGGTGAGGGCTCTCATGGCAACTCCCTCCTGACTGTATAGCACTGTGCCACCACCTCTGGTGGGATAGGACAAACTCAGGGATGATAATGAGGGAGACTGGGATGTGGACTGAAAGGTATAACCCTGATAGTATGACAATGTCAGACAGTTGCTTGACCTGTCAATGATACGGCTTTCCCAATTTTGGCACCAGATGTTAGTGAGGAGGACTCTGTGGAATTGATTGGGTTGTGTGTGCCTTTGTTCTGTCCGATGTTGTTAATGGTTGGACCCTCTGCTTTTACTTTTCTTATACTTTGTCATAGTGGTTTGATACATCTGTGTAGTTTTCTGAAGCTCTGACAGCTCTTCTCTGAAGAAGAGCCATACAGACTTGAAATGTTAACTCTGTCTTTGTCTCCACAGATGCTGTCAGACCTGCTGGGTTTTTCCAGCATTTTTTGTTTTTGTTTCAGATTTCCAGCATCCACAGTATTTTGCTTTTATCTATGTGGTTTTCTAGGTTACTTCAGAAGGCAATTATGATGGGGAGTGGTATTGGTGCTGGACTGGTAATCCAGAGACTCAGGGCAATTCTCTGAGAACCTGTGTTCAAATCCTGCAATGGCACATAGTGGAATCTGAATTTAATAGAAATCTGGAATTAAAAGTCTAATGATGACCATGAAACCATTGTTGATTGTTATAAAAACCCATCTGGTTTACTAACGCCCTTTAGGGAGGGACATCTGCTGTCTTTACCTGGTCTGGCCTACATGTGACTCCAGACCCATAGCAATGTGGTTGGCTCTTAAAAATGCCCCCTGAACAAGGGCAATTAGGGATGGACAATAAATGCTGGCCTAGCCAGCGATGCCCACATCCCATGAATGAATAAAATTACATTGTGTGGGCTTAGAGTTACAAATAACCAATAACCAAAAGACCAATAAGGATGGCAGATTTCCTTTCTTAAAAGACATTTTTTTGCAACAATCCAGTAATTTCATGGTCACCATTACTGATTCTACCCTTTTATTCCAGATTTATTTAGTTAACTAAATTTAAATTCCCTCAGTTGCTGTGATGGGATTTGAACTCTGATCTCATTAATTCATCCTGCTAGATGACTATGCCAATAACATACCCACTATGCCACCATACTCCTTGAGCTACAAATTGTTAAAAATTGATTTTTTGTGAAGGGGATTGACATTACCACTGAAGCATTGTTGGCCTTGTTTGTACAACAAACTAAAAAATGTCATCCGAAAAAGGCAAGTAGAATTCTGTGAAGTTTGAATATCTAAAGGTGTTTTATACATGACATATTCCTATATATTCTGATCTGAAAGATATTTTTTATTGGAAAAGCTAAAACAGCAAAACTTGATTTATATAGTGATGTATCTGTTGAATACAATTACTTAGAGGTGGTCTAAATTATTTTTTCTGCAGTGCTGGAAAATGTCAAACATTGTAATCAATTATGCCTATTGAGGGAAACATTTTGATTTTTAAAATCCTGCACATTTAATTGACTTAAAGCAAAGATGTTCGGAGATTTGAATTTGAACACAATTGATGTTCTTGTCCATGAAAGATGCAAAAAAGGTTTCACTCCATTATTATAAATGCAAGACAATGACAATATTCAGTAAGTATGACAATTTCCCACTGAGATAATAGGAATACAGGCATTATTCATAATCAGATTTCCCTTCACATGGAAGAAAAAGGAAACGGCAATTAACAGAATAGAGAAAATCAAAATTTCCTGATTTGAGGCGCCCCACTGACAACAAATTATATTATAACCCTTCAGTAGTACACACCATGATTATAATGTGCAGTGTTTTCACTTCCCTTTAATCTGATTTTTAAAGAAATAATTACCACCCCCCGACTCCAGAAAAAGTATAAACAAAGCCTCTCCCAATACTTCTGTATAATTTTGTTGTAATTATTTGAATTTTTGATTTAAATCTGAAGTCTTTGTGAAGTATCATAATTTCAGGCTGAGTGCATCTTTTAAATTTACTCAGGGACCTTTCCTGATTAAAAACCATACAGAGTATCTGAACAAAAGCATTAGAATGCTGACAGCATTCAGTTGTTCCTCAGCCTGAAAACAAATGTTCTATTTGCTGATTCGTTTTGTGATATAGTTCTGACATTTTAACACTTAACTCTACAGTTCATGGCAGCCTTTGATAATTCCACCCAGTTGTGGAGCTAGCACAGAGGTGGAGTGATTATACAACACATTATGTAAGTTTTGGGCTATTTGTTTTCCTTTATCTCCAATCCAGCAGTATATCCTGGGATAGAATTTCCATGGGTGCCCTTTCGATTTTCTATTCACACAGACCATTTATATAGTTTCTCTGGGCTTTCCAATGGAAGTTTTGGTGGGAGATTGGTAGAACCCCAGTGGAAATTTTACTCTTCATGCTTATGTTTAACATCTATGATTTCCTGCTGCGCTGAGAGCGTAGGGAGACATAAAAAAAAACAATTACACAACTCCTCAGGGCTAGCTTTCAACTTGGAGACACTCTCACCTATGTAATGTGTATGGTATCCAAGAATATAAGAGAAAAAATGAATAATAAATTAAGAAAGACATTAAAAAACAAGCCATGGGGGCATTAGCCATGGTTATCCTGGAATGGAAATACCAAAGAAAAGAAGATTACTAACAAAGATAAAATTTAGAGAATAATTATACTTATACGAACATACAGAATAGTAGCAGAAGTGGGCCATTCGGCCCCTTGAACCTGCTTCGCTATTCAACAAGATCATGGCTGATCTGTTTGTGTTTTGAGCTCCACGTTCTCATCTACCCCCAATAACCTTTGATCCCCTTGCCTAACAAAAATATAACTACCTCTGCCAATACTCAGTGACTCTGCCTCCACCGCCTTCTGAGGCAGAGAGTTCCAAAGTCGCACAACCCTCTGAGAGAAAAAATTTCTCCTCATCTCTGTTTTATATGGGCGGCCCCTAATTTTAAAGCCGTGCCCCCTAGTTCTGGGCTCACCCACAAAAGGAAACATCTTTTCCAATGCATTTACATCCTTCCTTAAATAAGGAGACCAAAACTGTACACAGTATTTGAGATGCGATCACACCAATACCCTGTATAACTGACACCCTGACTGGATGGGTGGCTGTTGGGTGACAAGGGCTATCCCCTCAAAAGGTGGCTCATGACGCCCCTCCGCCACCCAAGAACAGAGGCCGAGCAGTGGCACAGGTCCTGTTGTACCTCCACAAGGGCGGTGGTAGAGGGACCCGCCAGGACCGTTCAGGGGCGCACTACAATACCCCCCAGAGCGTGTGTCAATAATAGTGGTGGCATGCTGCGCTCTGCACAATCTGGCACTGGCAAGGGGGAACCCAGCGGAGGAAGAAGATCTTGACGCAGCTGCATAGGCAACAGATGATGAGTCCAGTTGTGAGTCTGAGGACGAGCATGGTCAGGAGAACGCTGAGGTCATGTACGCTGACCTGGGTAATCTCCAGGGAGGCAAGGACACCCGGGATGCTTTGATCTTACGCTCCTTCAGCTAGCCTACCAAATAAGAACCACCACCACACGCCAGGGCTGCAGGCTCCGTATTCGATCCCTGACAGGACCATTTCCTTGGCCAACAACACGCACCCTGTGCCTTTGCAATAAAGTTTCAGGAGACACAAGTCCATCATTACATAATGGCCTTCCCTGCACCTACAGAACAAATGAAGCATACAGAGGCCAATAGAAAAAAATAACATCTCATTTAATTGTGAATGTGAAACATAGCTGAAATGAACATTAACTGGTGTTTTTAATCACACCATGAAAAAATTTAAAGCAAAATGGGGAAACAAAATATCACCCGTGATAAGTCTGTTTGGTGCTTAAGGTGCGTAAATTTACGTTTGCAGGTGCTACATCAAGCTGCTCCCTCCTCGCTGGCACCAGCTTTGGAGACAGCCTGCTCACTGTGCTGTCCTGTTGGCCTCGATGACCTTGGCGGGCGTCCTCTGGCATGGAGCCGGTGCTGGCCCTGCCTGGGAGGGAGCAGCCAGTGCTAGGACTGGCATCTCCCCAGTCTCCGCAGCCTCATCAGATGCCACGGTCACTGGCAGAGGGGTAGAGGAGCTGCTGGCGTCATCCGGAGCACCCTGAGAGAAGCCTGCAGAGACAACAGGCTCAATGTGCGCCAACGTGAGGTCGTATTGTACCTTCCTGCTCACCATTAATGAACGGGCACCTAGCTGGGATACTGGGTGCCCAATCCATCTCCCACACTGACATTGACCAGTTGAGGTCATTGCCTGTGTATGGACTTGTAGGTCCGAGCACATCCCCAGGAACCCCTGACTGAGTCCCTGGAGCAGCCTCTCAATGAGAGTCACCACTCTCTCCATGGAGGAGACATTGTGCTTGGCCATGAGGGTCATGGTCCGCAGGGACTCCTCCACAACGGGCACCATGCCACACATACCCTCATGTATCTCTGCCAGATTCTCTCGCACATCCCGCTGGACTTCCAGCATCTGCCGCTTAAAGGACGACTCCAGAGGCCTATCGTTAGCCATTGACTGAGCATGGTCCTGGTCCCCAGCAGTCCTCCGACTGCTGGTGTCCTGGGCACTCTCTGCCCCCGCCTGCACCTCACCAATGTGCACTGAGATACTAGATGGAGATCTTATGCCCACTGAGGTGCTGGTAGCTGTGGTGGTGCCTGCTTGACAGAGAGGGTGTGACACATGTAAGTGCTCAGCATGGTGGTCCTCCAGGGCCAGGGGTGGATCTTCCAGGCTCCTTACTGCGGCCCCCTGCTGGTGAGTCTAAAAGGGACAAGAAGGACATGTCATTAGTTTAAGTCATAATACTGTCACTGTGCATGCCAGGCACCCTGGTGGTGCCCTCATCTTTCGATTATCAATGGGGACTCCAGGTTTGAGGCTCACATCAATATGGAGACTATACTTGAATGGTAGCAATAGCTGACATTCTCTCCTCAGTGCACTGCACAACCTCACCACGGCCGCTCGTGGTGCATGGCGCCCCTCAAGCTCCAGGGCCTCCTGCTTGTAACGCATGAAGATTAGGAGGTGTGGGAGCCCCCCGCCAGTCTTCGACCTCTCAATGTTATTATGGGATGTCTTCTCCTGAAAGGGCAGAGAAGCATTGATTGGTCCACTCTCTACCTGCAGCGCCATTGCAGCCTGGCCAACCCCACCTGAGGAACACCTCGCAGGGCTCAGCCGATTCGTGACCCTGGAGCTGCAAAACACTCAGTCCAAGCTGCCAGGGCTCACCCTCTTGGCCAACTCCTGCCTCATTGACATTCACACTCTAACACCTCTGAGGTCCACGGGGAGATGGGTAACTCTTAACTGTTCTGCAAAGTGACCCATGCCAACATGGTACTCACCCTTCCCGATTGCAGCAGATCGTTGAAGCGCTTCCGGCACTGAGCCCATGTGCGCCTCACCACAATGTGGCTGCTGACCCTGGATGCCTCCCAGGCCTTTTTTGGTGAGGTGTGGGGGCCTCCTCCTCCCGTCCCTGGGGACAAGGGTTCCCCTCCTGGCTGCAACCTCCCCCAGGAGGGCTGCAAGGCACTCATCCGAGAAACGCGGGGTCGACTGACCCACTGACCTGCCCTCCCACCATCCGTGTCCAACCGCAATAGGATCCGTCTTCGCTTCAGAGGGCTTCCTTGGCAGCCTTCCAGGGGCTACCTGGGCTGGTTTTGAATCGGCCGCCAGGTTGCCCTTGGACCCTGTGGACATCATGCCCCCGCCCCTGCTGATTCCCCAACCGCCTTTCAATCTGGGCAGGCCTTAATTGGCCCGCCAGTGTGAAATCGCAGTGCGCTGCCGATCGCGGGTAGCGGTCAGCTTCCCAACCGCACCTCCCTGCCCCCGCCGAGCCCGCACGCCAAGGGTAAACTTCTGCCCTAGGTGTGGTCTAACTAGTGCCTTGTATAGTTTTAGCAAGAATTCCCTATTTTTATACTCCATTCCCTTTGGAATAAAAGCCAACATTCTATTTGCCTTCTCTATTACCTGTTTAACTTGTACGTTAGCATTTTGGGATTCATGCATGAGGGCCCCCAAATCCTTCTGTGCTGCAGCTCTCTGCAGTCTTTCTCCATTTAAATAATATTGAGCTCCTCTGTTCTTCCTGGCTAAGTGCACAGCCTCACATTTTCCCACATTATATTCCATCTGCCACTTTTTTGCCCACTCACTTAACCCGTCTATGTCCCTCTGTAGACTCCTTAGGTGGAGTTTTCTGAGCCCGGTGACATGGTGGCATGTGCAGAAAATATGGTGCGACCTGCTTCACAACGGCATGAAGTCAGGTCGCGATCATCTGCTCAGCCCACCAACAGCGGGCCGTGTTTCCTGCCATTGGTTGGTGGGGAGCTAATTGTAATATATTAACATATAATTAACAGGCCATCCCGCCAGGCTCTTGGAGTCCCACCGTATCATCCATCCACACCAGCGGGAAAGCACACCAACGTGTTTCACAACAACACACAGATGACGTGCTCTTGGCGGCCTTCACTTTGGGGGAACTGAGGTGAGTGAGCAGCAGTGTTCACCACAGCTCGCCCGTTGTTTACAGGCCTCAGGGGCACCGGGGATGAGGGTGGGAACTGATGCCTGGCCCTCCAGGCAACTGTTGAGGGGGTGGGGGGGTATTGGGGGGGGGGGTGGTGGTGGTTGGTGTCCGGGGGCAACTGCTGGTCAGCCTCGGAGGTGACCGTTGTCGGAGGGAGGGTGGAGTGGGGGGTGGGGGGTGGGGGGGGTCAAGTGCTGCCCTGGCGCTGCATCTTGTGCACAGGCAATCAAGGTGGGTGTCAGGGTAGTTGAGGGAAGTGGCTACACATTAGGGACACCTGTATAAACTGACCATGTCTCTGCAACTGAGACACATCAGGTGCAGCCACAGTGATATGATTGGGGTTGGGCTCCTAGCCTGCCCGCCCATGCAAGCAATGCAGAGGCACCAAGAGCCACCAAGCGCTCCATACCTTGCCCCTACTTTCCCCCTAACCCCACTGGCACAGGCTTCAAGTCCGCCACCACTTTATTGGACCGTGGAGCAGTTGGACTGCACACATTGTACAATCGCCCCGCCAATGCTGGCCATGTAGCAGTCACTGCTGGAGGCGATCACAGCCCCTTGCAATCTCAGCATCTCGTTTTGGACCAGTGACCCCCCATGTCGCAGGTTGACAGGGCAGCCATGCAGTACACTCATCTGTGGCCATCCAAGGGGTGACCAACACTCTCCGGGAAGCATTAAGTGGCGGTCACACAGAGCCAGGGAAGGTGCTAAGTACAGCCATGATAACCACCTCTCTCTCTCTCTTTCATGCTGCAGGAGGACCACGTTTTTCATCATGGATCCTGGTGACCCACCTGTATGCCTGATGGCCTACAGAGTCCGTAGAAGATGGAGGCGAGAGCGACTGAGGCTCCTGGCTGTGCAAAGGCAGGAACAGCAACCTCATGAAGAAGGGGCAGCAGAGGCTCCGGCACACATTGCCCAGGAGCGACAACGAGCTGTGGCTGGTTGGCACCTAGCAACACCCAGGGTCTATAGACACCGCCTGTCATTCCTGCAGATGACTGAGAACCAGTGTTGCTAACAACTGCACGTGTTTAGGGACCTGGTGGCTCACATCTGCCACTTACTGCAGGACTTGGTGCCAAGGGGACATGGAGGGCATCCACTGCCAGTGGCTGTGAAAGTGACCGTGACGCTCAATTTCTATGCCAGTGGCTCCTTTCAGGGCTCCACAGGTGACCTCGGATGCATTTGTGGGTGGTGGATTTTGAAATCCCACCGAGGTCACAGATGCCATCTTCTCCATGGCGCACAACTGAGTGCATTTCGCCCGGGGCTGCGACAGCCAGGGTGCAAGGGCCATTAGATTCGCCCTGATCTCGGGATTCCCACAGGTGCAGGGTGTGATTGACTGCACTCATGTGGCGCTCAGGTCTCCATCGCTACACTCAGTGGATTTCATCAACCGCAAGGGCTTCCACTCACGGAACGTGCAGCTGGTATGTGACCACCAGAAACGTATCCTGCAGGTGTGCACATGGTTTCCAGGGAGTGTGCACGAAGCCTACATCCTGAGTTGCTCGCAGATCCCTGGAGCATTCCAGGGTCAACAGAGGCCTCAGGGTTGGCTCCTCGGGGACAAGGGCTACCCTCAGAGGCCGTGGCTGATGACACATGTGCAGCAGCCTCAGACTGCAACAGAACGACGCTATAATGAGGCACTTGCAGCAGCTCACAACTTGGTCTAGCAGACCATCGGGATGCTGAAGATGCGGTTCCGGTGCCTGGACCAGTCTAGTGGAGCCCTGCAATACAGTCTGCAGAGGGTGTCACGCATCATCATCATCTGCTGCGCCCTTTACAACCTGGCGCTGCAACGGGGAAATGAGCTGGCTGCGGAGGAGATGGAGGAGTGGAGGTCTCCTTGGATGAGGAGAACGCCGACAGGGATGAGGGTGAGGCGGTCCTTGGAGGCGATGATAATGGGGATGAGGCCTTCACCCTGGCTAGATGAAGCAGGCACACTTGGGAGGCCCTCATAGCTGCCAGATTTGTGCAGGATGATGACGACATGCAGTGAGGTGTCGCCGTAGATCCTTACATCACAGTTGTGAACGTTTGACTCCAGTCTGGCTTATGGCAGTGTGAATACCCTCTGTGAGAATGCTCCTGTCATGGAGATGCAGTGGAGGTCCCAATGGTCACTGGATTACTAGAAGATGATGACAACATGCAGTGAGGACACTCCAACGACCTTCAAATAGCCTCTGAGAATACCTGACTCCTGTCTGGCCGAGGGCAGCTCGCTTGCGCTCTGTGATCAGGTCCATCTCAGAGACGCAGCCATGAAACTTTAGACACATCTGATCCTCTGTCCACCTTCAGCACCTCAGCCCTTCAGGAGCTGGTGCACAGCATCACTGGTCGCAGATGCTGGTGTGATGGGGGCCAGCCCCACCTTAAAGGTGCTGAGAGCACACAGAGAGCATGAGAGAACTCTGTGACACATGCCCATTACATTGTGGCAGCAATGACCAGCACTGCCGTGGTGCAGGCATCAGTGATGTTTCTAGAGGATGTGAGGCTGGACCATCACTGTGGTCTGGCCACACAGAGCACAGGGAAGAGGCCCTGGACTGAGACACCTGCCATTTATCTTGTGCAGAAAGGTTTCACATCTGAGTGACAAGAACACTGCTCATCAGGACAAGGAGCCACAGGCAGGGAGACACTCTTAGGAGTTTATTGACAATAGTGAACAGTATGTACAAGTGATCAACACCCGTGCCCAGGCTGTGCAACTACTTTTACCTGACTTTCCTAACCCTGCCGCTATGTCTTGGTGCTCCCTGGAAATCCGCAGCAGAGGTGGAGGCAGCCAGCTGACTGTGACGCCCTGTCTGTGATGAGTTTGGCAGGCGTCCTCTGGAGGGCCGAGACTTGGAGGGCCCAGGCCTGCTTTTGGGGTCCTGTTGTGTGGCAATGGCACCCTCCTCAGCCTGTGAAGCTGGATCTGCGGAGGTCACAGGAAGATAGGATTCGAATGGGCCGGTCACTCCGAGACACCTGGGTGGATGGCCCTGGAGTGTGCCCCTGCTGATCCTCCTCCCTATGGGTGCCCGAGGGTCCCTGGCTGACTCCGTGAGCGGAAGGGGTAGCTGGAGTGAGATTGAGCTGCCCAACGTCCCTGTTGTGTACACACTGTTGGAGGCCAACTATGGCATCAGCAATGTAGTTGAGCCCACGCAGCTGTGCATGAGTGATGTCCTGGACCAAGGGCTCTATGGTGGCTGCCATCCTGCCAGTGTTGACCTCGGTGCATTGCAATGCTGGCGCTATCACCTCAGCCTGAAGACGAACAGACTCCTCCATTGCATCTTGCAATCTGAGGAGTGCAGTGGACATCCCTTCCTGATGTCCCCGAGCTTGCCTTTCCAGCTCCAGCAACTGTGACATGTCCGAGTCCAGGGGCTCGACATCTGACTTGGTGTTATGACACAGCAGTTGGTAAAAGCTGAGTTATAACAACTGGGGTCTCTTGGCAGGATAATGTTTGAAATTGTTTGATTGGTTTGAGATTGGTGAATCTTAAGGTTATGAGTACAAGAAGCACTTTGAATTCAGGAGTTGGTGAGGTTTTTTTTAGAAGTGGTGAAACTGCAAGATGGCTTTGGCAATTGCTAAGACTACTCTGGGAGTAGAAGATATAACACTAATTAGGTTGCAAAAAATAACCAAGAATAAGTTAACAGAGTTTGCAGATAAGTTAAAATTGGGGATACCTGCGGGGGCTAGGAAATCAGATATAATTAAAAGTATAGCACAGCATCTACAGTGGGGAAGTGATACCTGACAAGAGTGAGTCACAGCTGAAGGTAGTGAGACTTCAGTTTGAAATGAAGAAGTTTGAATCTGAACAAGCAAAGTAACTGAAAAAACTTGAATTAGAGGCAAAGGGAAGAGGAATGACATTTAAAAAGGAGCAAGCAGAAAGGCAGGAGAAAGAAAGGAAGCTGAAACTGGAATTTCAGGAAAGAGAGAAAGAGAGAGAAAGAGAATGCTTGCTTAAAAGGCTGGAAGTTAAAAAAGAGATCTCAGATTCTGAGGAGAGTTCTGACGATGAAAAACCTTTAACCTAAAACCCAGTGGAGAGATGTTTAGATTTGTACAAGATCTTCCAAAGTTCAAGGAAAAAAATGTCGAAGCATTCTTTATTTCATTTGAGAAGACAGATAAACAGATGAAATATCCACAGGAGTATGGGACATTAATATTACAGTCTAAATTGCTGGGTAGAGTGCATGAGGTACATGCTTTGCTGTCTGAAGAGGTATTGGTGAATTATGATGTGGTGAAAAAGGCTATTTTGAGTGTATATGAGTTGGTTCCTGAAGTATACAGGCAGAAATTTAGGGATATGAGAAAACAGCCTGAGAAAACATATATTGAGTTAGAGAAAATAAAACAAAGTAAATTTGATTGGTGGACACGGGCGTTAAAAATAGAGACAACATATACAGCTCTTAGGGAAGTAATTCTTTGGAAGAATTTAAAACCTCAATCCCTTCAGTATTGAGAATTCATGTAGAGGAACAGAGGGCTGATTCTGTAAGACTAGCAGCAGAGGTAGCTGATGATTATGAATTATTTCATAGAGCTAAACCTTTTTTTGTCACCCATTCAAATCGGAAAAGGATAGAAAGTGGGAAGCTGAAAGGAAGGTAGGTAGTTAATGAAGAGGAGATACTGGAAGTTCCCAGGAAGTTTTTTTCTCAGAAAAAAAAGGGTGCTGGGGGTAAGAGTGACATTTAAAAATTGAGGTGTTTTCTTTGTAATAAAGCAGGGCACACAAAGTCAGTGTGCTGGAAATTACTGGAAAAATCTGTTGGAATTATTGGGATGCAGAAAAGTTCTGGAAGTATAAGTATTTGGGTTCCAAGGTTCAGGCACAGGAAAAAACAATGGTTTGTGTACAGGTAAAACAGGGAGAATCAATGATAGGTAAAGAAGTGGGAATGCGTTCACAATTTACCCAAGAGAATCCTGAGGAGCAGGTTGCAGAAATGTTTAAAGACTTTGGGCAGAATTTTGCCCTTGGTGGGCGAGTGTGCCCCACCAGCTCGGTGGCGGGCGGGCAGCCGACCCCCGCCGCCAAAATGGGGCCCGCCGCCATTTTGAGTGGGCGGGCCAATTAAGGCCCGCCCAGTGGCCTGCCCGACAGAAAGCGCTATGCACTTCCTGTGCGGGGGGGAGGGAATCCCCAACTGTCAAAGTGCGCTCTTTCATGCGCATCTCTGAGGCAAAGTGCTGTCTCAGGGAGTTTACTGACAGGCAAGAAAAGTCAAAAAATAGAGAAATATTAAAATTATTAACATGTCCCCCTCATGTGACAATGTCACACGAGACGGGACATGTTAATAAGAAACACATAAAGTTTATTAAATTTTAAAAAAACGGACATGAAACTTCATCCCGCCGGTGGATGTAGTTTCATGAATAATCTGTAGCCCGCTGGGGCTCCTGGCCTGCCCGCCAGCCTTAAGCTTGGACGGGCAGGTCTTTAACAAGGTTAATTAGCCTCTCAATGGCCTTAATTGGCCATTGATAGGTCGGCGGGTGGACAGCTGATTTCGCTGTCCGCCCGCCTTCCTGAAGATTTAAATGGACCGGGATGACGTTGGGGGTTCCTCCCGACGTCATCCCGTGTCATTTTCACCTCGGCAAACGGGCCCCACCCCCAAATCACCGAGGGGAAAATCCTTCTGTTTGTATGTGAAGGGAAAGCCTTTCCATGTGTACAGGGTGGAGTAGGTAAAGATGTTAAAATTTTAAAAGACACAGGGGTTAGTCAATCTTTAATGTTGTGGGATAGTGATATTTGTTGTTCAGAGGGAGTATTGCAGGAGCAGGTGATAATAAGCAGGGTTCGTGGAGATGCTAAATCTATTTTGTTGGGGAAGGTAAATTTAAAGAGAAAATGGAGGACAGATGAAGTTATTGTTATAGTGGAAAAATCGCCCATTGTGGGGGTTCAATTTATTCTGGGTAATGATATAGCTGGATCACAAATGTGGGTGATGCCTAGGGTAGTTGAGCAGCCTGTAGAAGTGTTTTCAACAGAGGTGTTACAGAAGGAGCATCCTGGATTGTTTCCTGACTGTGTGATAACGAGATCAAAAGCTCATCGGGAAGAACAAGATAAACAAGAAGGCAGGCAGCTCAAAGGCTAGAAGAAGGTGTTGAAACCCAATTAGCTGGCACTGTGTTTGATAACATTGTTCAGGAGGAAAGAATACGAGACAAATCAGCTGAAGTGTTTAACTCAAGGAGGGTAGTGGAGTTTCAGAAAAATGATTTGCAATTAAAACAGTTATATCAGAAAGCTTATTCAGAATCAGAAGCAAAATGTATTCCCATATGTTATTACCTTAAGGGAGATATTTTAATGAGAAAATGGAGGCTGGATCATGTCTCAGCAAATGAATGCTGGAGTGCGGTGCATCAGATTGTTATCCCATTAGGTTATAGAAATGAGATTCTGAGGATTGCTCCTGAAATTCCAATGGGGGGGCCTTTAGGAATTAGGAAAACACAGGGAAAGGTAGAGGTATTTTTTTTTGGCCGGGATTGCATAGGAATGTAGTCAAATTTGTAGAACTTGTCATATATGTCAAGAAACAGGGAAGCCACAAGTAGTGATTAAGCCGGCGCCTTTAATCCCATTACTAGCACAAGACTGGTCCCGGTCATCGCCAGCCAGCTGGATGGCTCTGTTTACGAATTCTATCAGAACTTTGATCTCCAGCATCCCACCACCTGTCTGCGACCTTTCCCTCCTGTTGTGTGCCAGTTCGTCCTGCATGGATAAAGATGGGGAGAGTGTATCAGGACGCCTGCTGGGCCAGATGATAAGTATGCCTGGCCTGTGTGGATGGTGAGTGGTTCCCATGGAAGGGATGAGAAGAATGACGGTGTGTGTGAAAGAGTGAATGTTGATGTCCCTTGCACTGGCAGTGAGTGAGGCCCCTGTGGATGTGTGATGGGTTTGTGAGTGTGCGAGTTGGGAGTGATGAGAAGAGTGACTTACCTTGGTGGAACGGAGGAGATCATACATCCCTTTGCGGCACTGTGTGGCTGCCCTCCTCTGCAGGGCGTTCACACTGACCACTATTGCCAACATCTCCCAAGCTTGATTTGTGACATTGCTACCCATCCTGGCCAGGGCGAGGGTAGAGCACATCCTGGCGGGCCTCCACGGCATCCAGCAGTCGCTCGAGGGACCCATCATTGAAGTGGGGGGGTGGCTTCAGTCTTTTTTTGTTTGCTGGCCATGTCTCCTGGACAGCGGTGGTGAGCTGGTGGCGATGAGCGCTTTGCTGGCAGTTTCCATTTAAAGATGACGGCCAGAGTGATGCAACAGTGGGATGATGGCGAGTGGGCGTATGAGAGCCTGCCCGACATGGAAACGGCGTGTTTTGTGAGGGTGAATAAATAATGAGGTGGGCTCAGGAAGATACGGCATGAAAACCTGCCATTTTTATTGGCGGATAGGGCTCCATTTTACACACCTGCTACCACATTTAGTGCAAATCTAGGAAAATTCTGCCCCTTGTGTCATCCTCACCACTTGCATTCCCACCTACTTTTATATCATCTGCAAATTTGGTGAATTTCTTTCTCCTGTTTAACCTTGTAGTCATTCTCTGCTGTTTGATGTTTTCCTGAACTTCTTTAGTTAACCACAGATGGTGGGTCCCTTTAGAATTTTTCTTTATAGCTGGAATATACTTATTCTGAGTATTTTGAAATATTCCCTCAAATGTCTGCCACTGCTTCTCTATTGATCTATCCCCTAGCCTAGTATCCCAGTTCACTTCAGCTAGCTCAGCTTTCATGCCCACATAGTTGCCCTTATTTAAGTTTAAAATACTAGCCTTACACCCACTCTTCTCTCATTCAAACTAGATGTAAAATTCAATCATATTGTGGTCGCTGTTACCTTGGCATGCTTTTACTCTGAGGTCATTAATTAATACTGTCACATTACACAATGCCAAATCTAATATAACCTGTTCTCTGGTTGGTTCCAGGGTGTGCTGCTCTGAGAAACTATCTCGAAAGCATTCTATGAACTCTTCATCCAGGCTACTACTGCCAATTTGGTTTTTCCAGTCTATATGTAGATAAAGTCACCCATAATTATTACTGTCCCTTTATCACAAGCAGCCAATATTTCTTCTTGTATACTTTGTCCTACATTGTGCTTACTGTTAGGAGGCCTATAGACCACTCCAACTAGTGACTTCTTTCCCCTACTCATCTCCTCCCAAACTGATTTTACATCCTGATCCCCTGAACCAAGGTCATCTCTAACTATTGCACAAATGCCATCCTTGATTAACAGTGCTACCCCTCCATCTTTACCTAGCTTCCTATTCTTCTTGAAGGTCATATACCCCTCGGTATTCAGGACCCAGCCCTTGTCATCCTGCAGCCAGGTCTCCGTAATGGCTATCAGATTATATTTATTAATGTCGATGTGCGCTATCAATTGATTTACTTTGTTATGAATGCTACACACATTCATATACAGAGCCTTTAGGTTATTCCTTTTGTTATCTTTGTGACATCTAGGGCTGGAATTTCCCCCTGTCAGAGGGGTTGTGCAGAGGCAGGCGGGAACGAGTGTGAACCCGATTCGTACCCCTGATCGGGTGCATGCCGCCATTTTACATGGGCGGGCCAATTAAGGCCCGCCCAGCATGACGCACACCTGGAAGTGCTGTGCACTCCCTGTGCGGGCGGAAGGGGTATTCCCTGAGTCAGGGCCTGCGCTCTTTCGTGCATATGCATGAAGGAGTGCAGACATCTCCCTGAAGCACGGTTTAAGTTATGAAACATTTAATTAAAGAAAAAAAAAATTAAGGACATGTCCCCTCATGTGAAACTGTCACATGAGCTGGGTCATATCCATCAATTTTTTTCAAAATTTTTTATTTAATTAATAAACACTTCATGAAACCTCATCTCGCCCGTAGATGAGGTTTCATGAAAAATGTGAAGGTGGCCTGGACTCTTCGCCTGCCCACCAACATTAAGGTTGGATGTGCAGCATTCTTAACAACTTTAATTACTTTCTTAATGGCCTTAATAGGCCTCTGACAGTTCGGCGTGGGCGTAGCTGACGCGGCTGTGCGCCCACCGAACTGACAATCTAAATGACGTGCAGTGATATTGGGATGCCTGCCCGATGTCACTGCGCGTCATTTTATGTGTCAGCGAACTGGCCCCGCCCCACTAGCCAACCGGAAAATTCTTCCCCTAGTCTTGATCCTTTGTGCATTCTTAGGTTTTTTCTCTCTGTTCCTTCCTGCCCTCATTCCTTCTCCAACCCTCGTTTTTCATATTACTATTCCTCTCTTACCTTGTCTCTACTCTTACCACATCGTTCCACATTTTATCCCTTGCCCCCACCATTTAGTTTAATACCCTCTCTACTTCCCTAGTTATGCGGTTCGCAAGAACACCAGTCCCAGCCCAGTTCAGGTGTAGGCCATCCCAACGGTGCAGCCTCCACTTTCCCTAGTACTGGTACCAGTGCCCCACAAACTGGAACCCACTTCTCCTGCACCAGTCTTTGAGCCACGTATTCATCGCTCTAATTTTATGTACCCTATGTCAATTTGCACGCGGCTCAGGTAATAAACCAGAGATTATAACCTTTGAGGTTCTGCTTTTCAATTTAGTGTCTAGCTCCTCATACTCTCTGCGCAGAACTTCTTTCCTAGCTCTATCTATGTCATTGGTACCTACATGAACCACAAAAAATGGATCCTCCCCTTCTCACTGCAATTTCCTCTTCAACCCTGAAAAATTCTTCCACAATATTGTCTTTAATGATAATAGAAAAAATAGGGAGCAGATGAAACTGGTACTTTTTCATCATTATTAAACGTCAATTTTGTGGAAGAATTTTTCGAGAACAGTGTGGCTATCACTTTCAAATTTTTTGGAACTATGAGACTGAGTTTGTACCAATTCACTCTTTTTTTTAATGCTTGTGTTGTACAGCTAGCAATAAATGAAAATACACGGCACTTGTAGTAAAAATCATGTGAAGCAAAAATAAAATTCTGAAAATACAACAGTTGTGAAGAGAAATAATAGGTTAAAAATGTAAATGAATTAATTTATCTACATAATTAACTGTCTTGCACCTTGCATGTGTCTGTTGCATCATACCTTTAAGGACATCATTGTTGACTCTATGTCCATGGATGAATCCTACTTCCACAGCATTACAGGTCCATGGAGCACAAAAATCATGATTAGGTCTATTAATGAATCAAAATTCAAAAGTAGCAAATGTACCAATGAGGAGAAGTTAACCAACAAAAAAACAAATAATCAAAACTCTAATTCTTTTTGAAGAACAATTCAAAAGCTATCAAGTGATAGTCATTTTGACCATGAACAGTTGTGAATGATGCCTTTCTGGATAATGTTTAACCATTGGCAGCTTCAGCAAGAACTAGAAGTTCACCATTAGAAGTCAGGAAAGGGGAATTAAACTTTTATGATCATAGGAACGACTGAGAGAAAGAAAACTATGAGTCAGATATAAATGCAATAGCTCCTTCTTCAGGAAATAAATATGAATCTGTCATGGAGGTAAAGCAAAAAAGTATAAGTAACTAGGAATACAGACTTTGAGAAGAGTAAAAAACACTACTTGCATCTTAAGCACTTTTTCTAAACAGGAAGGAAAAATCTATTACAACTGTTACATCCATGTGATTTGTATCTTCTGGTATCAGTGAGGTATGCAATATTTTTATCGAAAACTAGTCAGATATATTGCCTCAGTGATTTAGTGGACCAGATTTTCCTGTCAGAACAAATGTCATTGATTAGATCTTTAATTTTTTTGTGTGGCAAGTTGGTGAAAGTGCAAGCTGATAACTATTCAGCAAAAGAAAATGGGCATATGGGGTCTGAGTGAACAAGACAAGGAACAGGGTAGCTTTTTAAAAAATTAGATTTAAGAATTGTGAAATTAAAAGCGCAAGGACCGAGAATGAACTGTAAATTAGAGTGAGTGAAATCAATGTAAAGTTAGGTATAGAAAGAGAAAGGAAAAGAGGGAAAGAATGATTGGATTGAGAGAGAGAGGAAATTGAGACAAGAAGGAAAAGTGAAAAAAGATTGAAAATTGAAAAACAAACATCAGCAGCAATACTTCCTCTGAGCAATGCCACTGAAGCTCAAAATGTGTACATATTTTAGCCCTGTGTGTGAACAGTGTTCAAACTGAGCCTAGCTAGCATGATGCATTTTTAAAATCCTAATTCTAAACTTGAGTTCATAGTTAAATCACAATTGTGTATATCTCTGACTTGACTCCCAACATATATCTTGACCGCATCTGGTAAAAAGATGGGATCATGAAATGTCAGCTGTTTAATACAAATGGAAAACAGTGACCTATGGGATTATTAAGAGAAGGCTAATAGGGGGAAAACAGTTTCAAGACAGATTTATTTCAAAGGATTCTGTCAAATTACTATTTACAGAATTAAGCAAACAATATTTAAATGTAAATACTGCTGCCTACATTAACAGTGGCCAGTCATAACAGACGAATGAAAAATATAAAACAGATTTGAAGTTTAAAAAACATAGCTGTAAACAATTATTTTTTGGAAAGTAGATCAAACTTTTAAAAGACTATAACAACAATACAGATTCAATCTGGTAAACGAATTGACTTCAGCTCACCTTTACAACTATTCTAGTAACAGAGCTTATTGTAAAGTGATGTTGCTCCTGACATATATTTACAAATATGCACTGAAAGACTGTATGTACATTAATTTAACAGCAATATAAATGCACCTTCACATGCAACATCACAGATTATTTTACCTTTTTGATCTGTTGTCTTGTTTCTTTTTCCCCCACTATGCCATCGACTTTGTAAATATGCTGTATATTACACTTATGCCAATGCATACCTAATAATCAATTTTAGGCTTCTTCATCATCATTAAATTTAATTAAATTCCATTGTTTGTTACTACATTAGAATATACTAGATAATCCAGGTTCTGCTTTGCTTGTTACAGAAAAAAAATATAATATACTTAAAATAATAAAGATATTAATTGTTGTGAAATGTGGAAATTAATACTAACATTTTACTTTTCATTTGTTATGACTGCACCTGGATTTCAGAGAAACCTTTGTTATTTAAGGTATAGCTATTGCACCAATGTTATCTGATTAAATCTCCTATTTTAGTACAAGCATCAGTGATTTCAGGTATAGGTGACAAGTTTGAAAATTGTATTACAATGTTAAAAAGCTACAACACATTCCAAAATACATCAACAAATTGTGTTAAATAATAACTTTCAAAATATTGAACATTTCACATGTATAAATATAACCATCTGTACATTATATGCAAACTGTTAGATTGCACGCTTTGGTAACATCAAGTGTCTGATGTTTTTCAGATGTTGACTTTAGTGCATTTAAAGAACCCAAAGGAAACCTCAGGCAAAGAACGTATCTCTCAATTTAATCTGGTGGATGAATTGTATTGGTAATTATAGGTATGTTCACAGAAATTTGAAATGACAAAGCATACAGTAATAAAGATTTATAGGAAAAGATAACATTGGTGAGTCATTAAATGCACACTAGCAAAATTTGCAGATTTACTCATTATAAGTCTTTAGATTGTTGACTGATTATATGATGTTAGGTAGGTCAGTGTATGTTTTCACCATAATGTGGATCTAGCTGACAGAGACAGCACTATTGTGCTGAAGGCTGACAATGTGCAGGCATTTGATGCAGAAGTTCCAGATTTCCCACCATCTGGATCTGTGAACAGAGACAGAAGGCAGTTATTTAGCATCTCAAACCCAATTTTTAAATGATGCATAGATGTGACTATGTACAAATGATATACAATGTTGGAAAATAAATGCTAAAATAAAACTGGTGAGAGTATTTCATTTTTTACGACAGAAAGTGGATTGTGGATAAATGCCATGCCTGTCTTAGCAGAGCCAGGGAATGGTGAGGCCTGGGTTTTGTGTGTTGTCGTTACTCCTTGGAAACTAACAGCGCCTTCTAGAGTCTGCACATGTGCAATTAAATGCAGAGATCCAGAAAAACCTCTCTGGTCCTGAAAACTAAGGGCAGGATTTTCCGCACCCACCCACTGCCGCGATCTTCCGGTCCTGCCACCAGTCAATGGACTTCTGGCTGGGGCACCGCATCACCTGCGGCGGGTCCTGCCCGCAATGGGGCTGGAAAATCCCAGCCTAAGTTTATGTTTGGGGAATGTCAAATTTATCCATGATGATAAAATTTGATTTTTTTTAAAATTAAAGTTTGTTTATGATTTTTCAGTTTCTATCTTAATCCCACGTGCATGTCCCAATCATTTATTTTGCTCTCTGTGCAAGTTACTTGAAAGTGAAGGATAATCAGCGCTTTTTACTACCTGTTTTTCTGTCATTGGGTACTTATCCTGTTTGCTGGACACCTAGGGATCTCTTTAATTTGGTGCCAGATTCAAACTGATGTCGGGAAAGGGAGAATCCACATGTCAGAGATCTCTAGATCTTTGTTGGCAGCTTTGTTTGATGCCAGCAGCAAGCAATGTTGCTTCGCTGGCGGTGAAATCTAGGCCACATATAATTTCCTTTTCTTCTATTATCACTTTTTCATGCTCAAGTCTACTCTCTCACTAAGAATAGTAAATTGAGGAAATGCTCACTATTCTCCCCCCAGACTGCAATGAACACTAATAATTGAAACCTGAAAAAGCTGACTTGAGTTCAGACACGCAAATGAACTACAAAGATGCTTCAAGGGGATTTAGAGAGGCTAAGTGAGTGGGCAAAAATTTGGGAGATGGAATGCAATGTGGAGAAATGTGAGATTATTCATTCTGGTAGGAAAAACAGAAATACAGAGTATTTCTCAAATGATGAGATGCTGGGGAGTGTTCAACTTCAAAGGGACTTGAGTGTCCTTGTTCATGAGTCACTGAAAGATAACATGCAGGTACAGCAAGCAATTAAGGCGACAAATGGTATGTTGGCCTTTATTACAAGAGGATTTGAGTATAGGAGTGAAGACGTCTTACTGCAATTATATCAAGTCTTGGTGAGATGACGCCTGGAGTATTGTGTGCAGTTTTGGACTCCTTACCTAAGGAAAGATATGCTTGCCATGGAGGGAGTGCAACAACATTTCACCAAACTAATTCCTGGGATGGAGGGATTGTCCTGATGAAATATACTGGGTCTTTATTCTCTGGAGTTTAGAAGAATGAGAGGTGATCTCATTCAAACATACAAAATTCTTATAGGGCTCAACAGGAAGGATGTTTTCCCTGGCTGAGGGTTCTAGAACTAGGAGGCACAATCTAAGAACAAAGGTTCAGGCTTTATAGGACTGAGATGAAGAGGAATTTCTTCACTCAGATGGTGGTGAATCAGATGCCACCACCAAACACATCTTCCCTTCACCCCCCCTGGCGGCATTCCGTAGGGATCGTTCCCTCCGGGACACCCTGGTCCACTCCTCCATCACCCCCTACTCCTCAACCCCCACCTATGGCACCTCCCCATGCCCACGCAGAAGATGCAACACCTGCCCCTTCACTTCCTCTCTCCTCACTGTCCAAGGGCCCAAACACTCCTTTCAAGTGAAGCAACATTTCACTTGCATTTCCCCTAACTTAGTCTACTGCATTCGTTGCTCCCAATGGGCTCTCCATTGGAGAGACCAAACGCAAACTGGGCGACCGCTTTGCAGAACACCTGCGGTCTGTCCGCAAGAAAGAACCAAACCTCCCTGTCGCTGCCATTTTAACACTCCACCCTGCTCTCTTGCCCACATGTCTGTCCTTGGCTTGCTGCATTGTTCCAGTGAAGCCCAACGCAAACTGGAGGAACAGCACCTCATCTTCCGACTAGGCACTTTACAGCCTTCTGGATTCAATATTGAATTCAACAATTTAGATCTTGAACTCCCTCCTCCATCCCCACCCCCTTTCCGTTTCTTCCCCCTCCCTTTTGTTTTTTCCAATAACTTATATAGATTTATCTTTTCCCACCTATTTCCATTATTTTAAAATCTATAACTGTAATGCCCTATCAGTCTTTCCACCCCATCCCCACTAGAGCTGTACCTTGAGTGTCCTGCCATCCATCCTTAATTAGCACATTCTCTTAGATAATATCACTACCTTTTACACTTTGTTTTTGTTCTTTTGTCTGTGACATCTTTTGATTATCTGCTCCTATCACTGCTTGCTTGTCCCTACAACCACCCACCACCCCCCACAACTTCTCTCCCCCCACCACACCTTAAACCAGCTTATATTTCACCCCTCTCCTAACTCTACTCAGTTCTGCTGAAGGGTCATGAGGACTTGAAACATCAACTCTTTTCTTCTCCGCCGATGCTGCCAGACCTGCTGAGTTTTTCCAGGTAATTCTGTTTTTGTTTTGGATTGAAAGCAGTATGGAAAGATGTGGAAACTGGCTAAACCTCACAACACTGTCTCCAAATTAAAATTTTAAAGATTATTACATTATTCCAATGCACAAAAAAGTTCTTAGAACTTAATTCTTGTTAACAGGTTAGTTTATAAATTATCAACCTATTATTTAGTAAACTCCATATAAATGTTGAGCATTGCTGTTGGGGTTGATACATCAGTTATAGTTAAATTGTTCAAAAAGGGCAGTTGTTAATTTTCAATGGTGGCAGAAAACAAATGACAACGGATTGGCCAACTATTGCATATTCCATCCAATTTTCCTTTCCATGCATCTCAGCAGAAAGGAAAACAGGGCAGAGAGTATAACATGCAGCCACCCACCGCTGTCCATTTTCCACCACCACTGAGAGCTAAAATTTACACTATTGTCAGAATTATACTGTGGCACGTAAAATACAGGATTATTTAATGAAGATAAAAACAGATAGTTACGAGTAAATTGGCACCAAAACAACCATACAGCAAGCTCATTTTACTGGAGGGGGATGGTTCCTCAGGAATGTGGTAAGATTACTGGTATTCTTCAAGAATATAATCAAAGCATTAAAGGATGAGCTCTAAATAATCTTTGCAGCAGTACCATAATGACTCACAAGCCTATACACAGTCTAATTATTTAGATTTAGGAGCATAAATACAGTCAAACTGTCGCAAGCTTAATTCTATCTAAATGTAATTTTCTTCTCATCTATGGATTTGACAATTTCCGCCCCACCAGTTAATTGAGTTCAAATGTTCCAGCAGTAAAAAAAATCAGCATCTCAGGAAGAGACTCATTGCTCATTTCAAAAATTACTGTACTCTAAATATATTGTTCATGTGGATTCTGGCCTTTGATTAAAAAAATGGATCCCAATACAGTATGAATTAAGTTTCACAAATAGATATGAAAATCTTTTTAATCTATGAGCATTAGTTAATGAGTTCACACAAAAGAGAATTACACTTGATAATATACATTACACATGATAGTGTGTGACTGGAGTGCTTATCTGCAGAAGTATTCCACTAACAGAACAAAATACTCTTGGGTAGTTCTTAGTATTTCAGTATCAAAAAATTGTCAGTATTATACCTAAAATGGTATTAGCCACTTCTTGTTTTCATAAGATCCCAAGATAAATATGGATGAGAAAGGCTACTCTTCCCATCTGCTTCATCCATCCAGAGCAATCCTAACACTTCATTCCCAATCTAGTTTCAAACTGTTTCTCATATGCTTCCAGTTTTTGCCTTCATTACTCTATCTCCAAATCTATGCCACATGCTGGCCATTTTTAGCATGCAGAAGAATTTGCTGATATTAGTCTGAAAATGATTTTTTACTTGTCTGAACCCATGTTCTACTCCTGCAGTTCAATATAAAGTATTATTCTGGGCTATTTTTTTTCTCTACCTGGAACAATCTTATATACCTCTGGAATATCACCTCTATTTTATCAAGGTAGGGGAAGAATTATTTTATAATTATGGCCTTAAGTAATGAAAGAGGTAATCCTCAGCTGATTGAATACTTATATTATTCAATTTACCACACTCACATTTCCAGTTACAGTCACTGAGGATTGCATGACACTGCAGGTGGAGTAAACCAGCATTCATTTAACATTCCAATAACAGAAAAATCATATGGGGGAATTTTTATTCTTGTATTATGTAATCATAAACCCTGTTAGAAAGATAAGTTTTATTACTTCACAGAAGAGGTCAATGGAAATTTTATCCCATGGTGCTAACAGTAACATTTGTTTTACTTAGAATAAGAGAACTATTGCAAGAATTGTTACAGTATTCAGCAGAAATGATATCATCTTATCTCATCCAATAGCTCTGAACATAAGAATCTATTCTAACTTAATAAATTTAGCCAATGTCAGTTAACAGCATCCATTTAGTGTCACAGCATGCTGAATGCGCAAAGTTAAATGGAACTTCTTTTGAAATGGCTTTCTTTATTCTTTAAATTTAGTTTCCCTCTACATACCAATTCACAAATGAATGGGGAAGAATATATATCCTGAGGTAATCTAATCAAAAGGTTCAGTTGATGGAATGAATTCCAAGAAGAGTTTAAAATCAGCACATGCATCCAGAGATTAGATTACAGTCGTCATATCATCACCCAGCAATATGCTTGATGCCAGGGATGCTCATTAACTGTTCGTTGGATCTGAATGGACAGAATAGGGCAATTCACCTGCCTCTCCTTCTGTGGCTGTGCTATTACTCAGCACCTCAGCCATAAGGATCAGCTAAGACTGGGATCCTGCATGCAATGACTTGTGAGATGAACTCCCTCCATAGAGATATAATAATGTTTAGTTGATGACAAAATCACACAAGTTATTGAAATTAATTAATTGAAAAAAAAACATAACTAAGAACTAAATGTTGTTCTTCTGCAATATGTTAGGTAACCTACTGAGATTTTTAAAGGAGTGACAACTTAGACATTTCAGAAAGATAATTATCTAGTCTGCTTAGCTCAGTAGTTATGAGATAATTTTAAACCAAGAAAGTTTGGTACCCAACATGATTCATGTATGAGGTTTCCGAAAACTGGTATATTTTACATGGAATATATTTACACAACACTGAGCTAGAAATGACTGAAATGAAACTTCAGCAGCTTCACTGGAAATGGAATTCACCCATGAAGACCTTTTGTTTCTGAACAATGGCTACCTCACCAAGGCAACAACCACACAATTTTGCCTGCATGTGTACTCAATCTTTCATTTACTTCTCCCAGTACACAGCTCTAATGGGTGAATTAACTCCCTAATATACGCTGACTGGATTCCAGGCTGACATAAAGATTACTTCTTTAATAGTTGGTGAATTCTGAAACAGTCAAAAAAAACTAGTCTGTCTAATCACTAAAAGTGAAATGCAGGGAACCCCAAGAGCACAAATGAACACAGCTTTCTATACTGGGAAATTTGGGAGCTCAAACAGCTGAGTGCTTAACCCCAACCAAAAGGTCACGGGTTTGTGTCCCAGAGCTGCCTGTCACTCCGCTACTCCAGCCTCACTTGTGTGAATTCTGTCCAACTGGGACAGGCCACGAGTCATAGAAATGAAGCATCCCATCTCAGGAGACGGTAAAAAGAGATGTCATTCAGATGCCTACATCACATGCCCCAGTTGCAATGGGATGCAAAGGGATGACAGAGAGAGAAAAACAAGCAGCATGGACACTAAACAGTAGAGGTTTAATGTACAAGCCATCTGGTTTATAGGCTGATTTTTGATCATTTATGCCAGTAGTCAAAATTAACACAATAATTGGAAGGTTTTCTCTTTATTTAAACTTTCTGGCCATGTAGAATAGAGATCTTCCGTTTGCAGTAAAAACTGTGCAGCAGGGGAAAACTGTGGCAAATCAATTCAACTTTAGCAATGTATACTCTTAAGAAACTGTCAAATATTAACAGAGGAATAAGGTAAGATACAGTTCTTCTGAGGTGGTGACCCTAAACTGGGTAAAGCAGCATAGACACTAATTGCCCTCCACCAGCCCAGTATCTGTACCAAATGAGCATTCTTCACGTGTGTGCTTGCTTGGGCAGTGAGTGTCAACATGTCATTTGACCACAAATGGCATCACTGCTCTCAGTGATAATCACATATGAGCACTTCAGTTGTAAGGGTGGCTGAGTTGCTACTATTGATAGAGTTGATTTGCAGACACTTCTTGGATAGAACATTGGGCTGAATTTTCCACCCCACTGGGGGGGTTGTGCGGGGGCGGGCGGGAGTGAGCGCGAACCCAATCGGCGCTCCCGATCAGGGCAGCACCGCCATTTTACATGGGTGGGACAAGTAAGGCCCGCCCAGTGTGACACTCGCCCAGAAGCACTGAGCGCTTCTTGTGTGGGCGGGGGGGGGAATTCCCTGAGTCAGGGCTTGCGGTCTTTCGCGTGCATGAGCACGAAAGAGCGCAAAAATCTTCCTGAGGCACAGAGGTGCCTCTGGGGATCAGTTTAAGGTTTTAAAATTTAAATAAAGGAAAAAAAGACTTTTAAAACATATCCCCTCATGTTACAGTGTCACCTGAACTGGGACATGTCAATGAATTTTTAAAATAACTTTTATTGAATTTTAAAACACTTCATGAAACCTCATCCTGCCCGTGGATGAGGTTTCATGAAAAATGCAAAGACTGCCTGGGCTCTTTGCCTGCCCACCAACCTTAAGGTTGGACAGGCAGCTCATTTAACTGTTTTAATTAGTTTATAACAGGCCTTAATAGGCCTTCGACAGTTCAGCAGGCACGCAGCCGAACTGAAAATCTAAATGACGCGTGGTGACATTGGGACGCCTGCCTGACGTCACCGTGCATCATTTTACATGTCGGCGAGCGGGCCCCGCCCCCACTGGCTGACCGGAAAATTCTTCCCATTAAGTTTATTTACAATGTACTCAGCAGCAACTACACGTGTGTTTTCAACTCCAACTCTATCTCTACACTGACTCCTGAGGTAGCCTGTGCTACTCTCCTATTGGTTACTACAGGTCATGTGATCTTCCTTAACAAGCATTATTCTTAAAGGCACATTACACTAAATAAAACCATAATTACTACAACTTCCGACAGGGTCACTCAGTAAAAATAAGGACAAGCATCTTGAGCAAATTTTCCTTTTCAACTGGGTCTTTGAGATTAGTTATAGAACCACAAGCTTGGCACAAGCTGGCATCAGCTATCTCAGTACAGAGCAGGGATTGTGCCTGGAAATTTACTGATCCACATGATTTTGCTAATCACTCCATTAACCTATTAAACCACTGGAAGAGCTAGGTACAGAGCTCTTTACTTAAAAGAAACAAAAAGCCGCAATGCATTTCTAAAGTTTATATTTTTCCTCATTTTTGAGTTCTGCTTACCTATTGTCCTTCTCAACAGAACATGTACATGGCCTCCTTAATGTTCAATATCAGTACTGAATGACTGACCATTTCTTCGGGGTAAGTCTGCCTGGAAAATTTCTCCTGTTGGTGTTGCACATGCTAATTGGATGACCCAATCTTTATAGGATTTGGTGAAGCTCAGCCCATAAGGAAAAGTTAGATGACATTTTGACAAGATTTGGAATTGGAAATTATCTGCCCTCAAATTTTAGGTTTTTTTTAAAGAAAGTTTTTATGATTAGAACATTTGACACCATAAACGAGATGTTGCACTAAAACTAAAAGGGCAGCTGGAAAAAGTAGAGACTTCGGTCTGCTGATCAAGAGGTTATTACAATTCAGGTATGAGCTACAATATGAATATGCATTTCTGCCCAAATTTGAATTTTTCAACATGCCAAAATGTTAATTCAATGTATTTTGAAATGGAAATAAAACTCATGAAAGGAGTCAAATGATGAAGGACATAAGCAGATTGTATAAGAAGGTCAGCAAACTGGTGTAGCACTGTTAGATGAAACAAGGAAGATCATAGAAAATTGTTTGCAGCACTTAAAGAAAGGAGCTGCAGTTTTCAACAGGCCTTCCTGGACAAGCCTAAAGCTGACAACCTTCATTAAAGGGTCCAAAGATCAACAAACCTGGGTTTAAAGAGTCACCAATTGCTTAGTTAAATTCTGATTACAATTGTTTGAAATCGATTTACTGAAACATCCATCAACCTGCAATATGAGGAGCTTAATAAATATTAATGATTTCATCCAGAAGAGACTTCCATTATAAACAAGGAACAGGGCATTAATTAAGTAAGGAGGAAAGAAAATTTACGACCCAAGACATGCTACGTCTGACACCCCAGTTTCTGAGTTGAACGGTGATAGGTCTTGTGAATGAGTAATTGTACAGTGCAACTATATTTACTCTGATCAGATGGTTATTTTGATGGATTTAATATTTGCTTTTTTTTAATAACTTTGAGATTTTTATTTGCCTCACTTGGGTTACCCTTGGGCCAGAATCTTCAGCTCGGTGAGTGGGGGTGGGGCCAACTCGCTGACACGTAAAATGACGTGCGGTGTCGTTGGGCGTGCGTGCCCGCTGAACTGACAATCTGAAAGACGCGCGGTGATGATGGGACACCCGCCTGACGTCACCGCGCGTAATTTTACGCGCCCCGCTCCCGCTCACCAAGCAGAAAATTTTTCCCAAAGATTTTCATTAAAATTCATAGACATGTCACAGCTCAAGTGACACTTTCACGTGAGGGGACATGTCCTAAATTTTTTTTTTCTTTATTAAAATTTTTCAAACTGAAACTGATCTCCCTGTGCTTCAGGGAGATTTCTGAGCTCTTTCACGCATGAAGGAGCGCAGGACCCGACTCAGCCTACTCCTCCCGCCCGCACAGGGAGCGCTCAGCGTTTCTGGGTGCATGTCACGCTGGGCGAGCCTTAATTGGCCTGCCCACGTAAAATGGCGGCGTGCAGCCGATCGCGGACGGCAATTGGCTGTGCGCCCACCTGCGCCCGGTCCCACCCACCCCCACCCTCCCCCCACCCCACCCCCCGACGGGGAGAAAATTCTCCCCTTGGTATCAGTCTATATGAGTAAAGATGAAGTGATTACATTTTTATTCCAAAAACACCAATGGCAGATGCATTTCTTTTAGCGGAGTTGCACTTCTAAATACTGTGCATGGTAAATAGTTCGACTGAGCGCTGGGAGCATTAGGTTAATATATTAACCAAAAGGAGACGTACGTGTATTTTTCTTTTTTGGAATGTTGAATTCCATAACAATAACTACATGTATGTGGCCATAACTCTCAAATACAGTGAAAAATAAAAACAAAGGCCGGAATTTTATGGCCCGTCGCAGTGGGGATGGGGTGTAAAATGCGGCGAGCCATTCTACACACCATTGACTTCAGCGGGACCGTAACATCCCTCTGTTGTAAAATTCCACCCAACGAGATTAACATGGCACTGTAGACAGCAGAACAGTGAGGTTTTATAACAAGCTGAAGTACGAGTGCGTAATAGTTAAGCACCAATGGCAGGATGAGGTAAATCAGCAGCAATGTTGAAAGATGATACGAGCTAAGAGTATAGGGCTAAGCCCAGGAGAACCTGAAGAGACCTATTCAGGAATGATGTTTGTAACCAAGACAGCAGGCCATGGAATTTACACAAGGGGATACACGACTCAAGGATCAGTCCAACAAATACAGAGTTGTCCTTGAAGGGAGTGTGGATTAGAAAATGGGCATTATAACATCGATCTCTGATCTGCTTTCACTCACTTCAAGGGTGGCTCCTCACTGGGAGCATAGAATTAATGAACTTTTATGTCAACTCAATTGAGTGAAAAGTCACTAACGTCTTCTGTAAAGGACTTGTTAAAAGTCTTGATGCACTTAATTGGCACCATCTGATGCTGAATTAAAGATGCCCTGACGTCTGCATATCTTTACGAGGTCTTTAAGCCCCAATGTTCTTGACCGTCTTATAATCAGTTCCAGTTTCTGGTCCTGAGTTGTGCCTCTTGCCATTAGTATTATATGAAAAATAGTGTCAACTATTTAAAAAATGGTTTAAATAAGGAAAATTGTTGGACAATATCGAAGATAGCTAATCCAAGGACATCTTGATTACAGTTTAGCCTTCACACACAACATCCTTTATTCAAACTTTGTTTTTCTCGCTCTTTGACTTGGACAGTGTATTTTTGATTCATTTTTTGGGTCTGGTAGTCCCTGGCAAGGCCAGCGTTCCTTACCCATCCCTAGTTGTTCTAAAGGCAGTTATGGGACTGGAGTCAAAAATAGGCCAGACTGGGTAAGGATGACAGAATTCCTTCCAAAAAGGATAATGAACTAGTTGGATTTCACAATAATCCAAAAGATAACAGATTTTTATTTCCAGATTTTTAAAAACTGAATTAACATTTTTAAATTACAAGGATACGATTTGAACTTTCATTTTCTGGAACATTAGTCCGTACCAAAGGGAAGTATGAAGATTTATAATTTTTGTTTGCTTATTTAACCACACCATAAAAGATCCAATATGTGAATATAAGATATGACCTTACTTGAGCTAGGTTATACAATGGCTAATAGGTCAATGGTAAGGACCTTAAAGGGGCAGTGACCTATAATCTTCACTGTTAGATTCATTTGTATATGGAATCACATTAGAAGGAACGCTCCATGCTAAATCAAGCATTTTTTTTTCAAGAGCTTTCTATTCCAGAGAAAATGCAACACTAGAGGTGTGATCAAAATATGGTGGTGTCTCTTCTAATGCTGTAGCAAGTTTGTTCATGCACCTGCTGAGACATACAAGTCCGTGATGCCCCAGGTTTGATTTCTGGTATATGTGGACAAAGATACTTTCAGCTGGAACCGAGTTATGGGCACCAAAATTGACCTAAATGCCACCGAGTTTGGAAGGGAGAAAGAAAAAATAGTCAGGTTTATCACTAACTACCCAGGAGCCCTGCTGGAAGCGCATATGGGTGAATGTTGGTTGAGAATAAGGTCAGGCTTCACTGTATTGCATCATTGAACAGTTTGCCAACTGTCCCCTTCAAAGCCCTCAAATAAATAATCACTTGGGTAAGGTACATATGAGGGCACTGTGCCCTACTCACAGTGGAACCATATCAGCAGGAGTCAGGAGAAAATAGGAAAACATAAATCGGAATAATTATTCCAGTGAATTAATGATACAGGCAGAAGCATGCAGAAAAGACTTTAGAAAAAAAAGATTCTGAAATATCCAGACTTAATATCCTGCTTTAAAAAAAGTATAACAAATTAAAGTTGCTCATAAAACTATTTCTCTTAGGTTGTTGACCTAGATTACGCTTGCTAATATACTGATACTAACATACCTGAATAATTTATTGTTCATCTGTATCTACAAAACAGAAGCAGTGATTTCGGAAAAGTAAACATACATCAGATTCATAAAAGGCTCGAGGGGCCTATTCAGAGTCACAGAGGTCTACAGCACAGAAAAAGGCCCTTCGGCCCATCGAGTCTGCGCCAGTCAAACAAGTGCCTAATTATTCTAATCCCATTTTCCAGCACTAGGTCCATAGCCTTGTATTCCATGGCATCGGAAGTGCACATCCAAATACTTCTTAAATGTTATGAGGGTTTCTGCCTCTACCACCCTTTCAGGCAGTGAGTTCCAGCTTCCCACCATCCTCTGGGTGAAAACATTCTTCTTCACATCCCCTCTAAACCTCCTGCCCCTTACCTTAAATCTATGCCCCCTGGTTATTGATCCCTCCACCAAGGGGAAAAGTTCCTTTCTGTCTCCTGTTCCTTTTTTTTTGGTTTTATGAAAGGAATTTTCTTTGAAAGGAAAGAAGCAAATTTTTAAAAAGTTAATTTCTATGTTGCCCTTGTGTCACATGAGACATTAAGACAATCCTCAAAATACATCAGTATACATGTTCAAAAAAGTTCTACACACACACACACACACACACCATACACACACACTGATCAACTGCAGAGACACAGCTACCTGCCAGCTGATCTAATCTGTCAGTTAAGGATCAAAGCCCTGTCTGACCCCAGTGACTCCTTCTCGCCGACTTTGGTTGCCCTATTTTCTTGTGCACTGCAGGAGTGGGCTCAACAGACAGAGAATGTTGCAAGAGGACACAGCTGATCATGCGTGCTGATTTGCTTGTCCTGAATTAGCAACTGACACATAACTAAGCTCGCTTTAAAATGGCATGCTGGTCTCACAAAGAGGGAAAACTACATTCCTTGTTAGCTCCACAACTTTTCATGAACACCAGCTGTACTTATTTAAAAATTAATACTCTTAGACAAAGAAAGCCAGAAATTTGTTGATAAAACAGACTTGCAAGATTCCTCACAATGTCGTCATATGACTTAACTAATTTTTATATTAAATGTAGGCTTTAAAAAACTTGTAAAATTAAAAATTCTGATACAACACAAGTGTGCCACAGTCATTATTATAGTCTTGGTGAATAGATTTCTAGAGCTGATTTGATCTTGTTGTGCAAGCAACTGAGCTGTCCCAGATTACTCCCTTGAATTCTGATAATGTCCATCAACAATCATTGCCTTGTACAATGACTGGATGAAACAGAATAAATCCAGTTTATTGTTTTGTCCAGCATTATTTTTATTGACTTCCTAGAAGGAAATTCTGATGTGATGCCAATTTGATGGAAAGTTTCAAAGTGGATTGTGAGCAGTGTTGTTGTCAACAAAGCAAGTATAATCTTAATCAGAGTTTGAACCTATGACCCTATGCATAGCTAGTTTACAAAATATGGGGCAGGATATTCCTGTCGACGAGCGTGGGCGAGGGCGGGGGAGGGGGACCACTCGCCAACGCATAAAATGACGCGCGGTGACGTCGGGCGAAACACCCGACATCACCGTGCCCCATTTACATTTTCAGGTAGGCGGGGGCTCAGCAAAATCAACTGTGCGCCACTGACCTGTCAATGGCCAATTGAGGCCATGGACAGAGTCATTGAAGTAATTAATAGATCTGCCCGTCGAACATTAAGGTTGGTGGCAGGCCAGGAGCCCTGGTGGGCATTAGAAAAAGCATGAAACCTCATCCGCGGATGGGTTGAGGTTTCATGTAGGTTTTTAAAAATGTAATTAAAGTTTTTAAACAAGTTATGTGCATGTCCCAACTCATGTGACAGTGTCACATGAGGGGGCATGTCAGGGATTATGTTTTCTATTTTTAATAATTTGTACAGTAGAGACAATCTCCCTGAGGCAGTACTTAGTCTCAGGGAGATGAGTGCACTCTTTCGTGCGCATGTGTGAAAGAGCACACTCTCGGGTTTAGGGATTCCACCCCCCCCCCGCACAGGGAGCGCATAGCGCTTCCGTGCGGGCATCACACTGGGCAGGCCTTAATTGGCCCGGCCATGTAAAATGGCAGTGCGCCCCCCAATCGCGCTCGCATTTCAACTTCCCCCCTAACCGGGGGAAAATACTGCCCATGATTTCTAGCCACCAGGCTGTCTATGTTGCTGTGAGAGAAAGCTTTTTCTTTATGCTTTGTTTTGGGTTGTGCAAACCAACTGGAAACACAAGTTGCTTGTAATTATGGTATGACCGCTATGGTTAGCCAAAATTTATATTAAAAAAAAACTTTTATTGGTAGATTCAGAGCACTGTAGAATAATTCAAACATGCCCACAATGCCGAAATGATAAAAGCAAAAAACTGTGGATGCTGGAAATCCAAAACAAAAATAAAAATGCCTGGAAAAACTCAGCAGGTCTGGCAGCATCTGCGGAGAGGAACACAGTTAATGTTTCGAGTCCGTATGACTCTTCAACAGAACTAAGTAAAAATAGAAAAGAGGTGAAATGTAAGCTGGTTTTTGGGGTGGGGGGGGGGTGGGTGGGTAGAGCTGGACAAAGGGCCAGTAATAGGTGGAGATAGCCAAAAGATGCCATAGACAAAAGGATAAAGAGGTGTTGAAGGTAGTGATATTATCTAAGGAATGTGCTAATTAAGGGTAGAAAGCAGGACAAGCAAAGTACAGATAGCCCTAGTGGGGTGGGGTGGGGTGAAGGGAAGGGAAGGGATCGAAATAGGCCAAAAGGTAGAGATAAAACAGTGGATGGAAATGCATTTTAAAATAATGGAAATAGGTGGGAAAAGAAAAATCTATATATATTATTGGAAAAAAAAGGGTGGGGAATCGGAAAGGGGGTGGGGATGGAGGAGAGAGTTCATGATCTAAAATTGTTAAATTCAATATTCAGTCCGGAAGGCTGTAAAGTGCCTAGTCGGAAGATGAGGTGCTGTTCCTCCAGTTTGCGTTGAGCTTCACTGGAACAATGCAGCAGGCCAAGGACAGACATATGGGCATGAGAGCAGGGTGGAGTGTTAAAATGGCAAGCGACAGGGAGGTCTGGGTCTTGCTTGCGGACAGACCGAAGGTGTTCTGCAAAGCGGTCACCCAGTCTGCGTTTGGTCTCTCCAATGTAGAGGAAACCACATTGGGAACAATGAATGCAGTAGTCTAAATTGAGGGAAGTGCAAGTGAAATGCTGCTTCACTTGAAAGGAGTGTTTGGGCCCTTGGACGGTGAAGAGAGGGGAAGTAAAGGTGTTGCACCTTCTGCGGTTGCATGGGAAGGTGCCATGGGAGGGGGTTGAGGTGTAGGGGGTTATGGAGGAGTGGACCAGGGTGTCCCGGATGGAACGATCCCTGCGGAATGCCGCCGGGGGGTTGAAGGGAAGATGTGTTTGGTGGTGGCATCATGCTGGAGTTGGTGGAAATGGCGGAGGATGATCCTTTGAATGCGGAGGCTGGTGGGGTGATAAGAGAGGACAAGGGGGACCCTATCACGGTTCTGGGAGGGAGAGGAAGGTGTGAGGGCGGATGCGCGGGAGATGGGCCAGACACGGTTGAGGGCCCTGTCAACCACCGTGGGACATGATTATTATGCCGAAATAATTATTGATCAGATACTGCAAACATCTTTGACATTGCTTTAGTGGATTGGATAAAAATAACCATTTCCTTTTAATACAAAGAGAAATCTTGTTAAGGGTCCCTTGCAGGGAAGAGTGAAATGCTGCTTTTATTTTAAATATGAGGAAAGTGACTGACAAAATACAATTCTCTAAATTTGCCCGAAGTTCACAGACCACTAGGAATGACTGTTTTTCTATCATCCCACATTAATGAATTATAAGGTTTCTGCAAAGAAAACACTTGAAGTCACAGGTATTACTTAGTGCACAAATAAAGAATGTTGTGCCATACATTATTAAAATGAATATATAATTAACTCAATATAAAGAACAAGGGTAATTCATCTTATTTGGAATAGAAATAGTCACAATTCAAAAAAAAATCCTTGTTTATCAAATATTTAAAAATGTTGTATTATTTGCGCATCATGTTAATAAGTTGGCATCGTATGTGACTAAATTTGCAGAGAGGGGTGGTTAGCTTCGGATGATTAGGTTTGAGGTTTGGAAAGAGGCAGTGATTTCAGTGTTCTGTGCCCTCGCATACCAATTCCCTCTTCTCAGACCTGACCATGCACTTCTTTTCACCCAACCTATGGCAGCATTATTTTGTGTTCGTCCTAAACACCAACTCTTAAGTGGAATGCAAGAAAACAAACAGATAAGTTATTGCTATTTAAATGGAATGAGGTTCTGTTTCTCTAATTGATCAAATGATATGTGCTTTGGGTGGTTGACGATCTTAAACTGGTCCATAGGTGGGATGTAAGAACATTCTACTGTTCGTCTAGTTACAAATAAAAGCTGATAAAATAAGCGGGGCGGGGTGGTGGGAGTTATAGCAGGATGTATGGAACAAACCTTAAATGGAAAGAATTCTAGCAGAATAACAAAATCACAAATGTTTCAATGTGTGTTTATTAATGTGTCCATGGTTTGTCAACATGCAAGTAAACCAGATCTGGAGGTGCCACAGGTTTGAAATCAGTGCATTGGTGCAAAATCTAATCCTGGGTGACAGGTTTGGGAGCATGTTACAAATCAGCATTTGCCTTGAGGTTACACATTCGCATATCCAGAAAGAAACTAAGATAAAAGAAGAAAGAACAGAGCTCCTCCTTGGAGATTAAAACTAAAGTTGCTAAAAGCAAGATTGCGTTTGCACTTCTCAAGGTGTCCAGTTTACTGCCTATATGTTCAACCAGTAAAGCAGCTATAGTGATAATGATAAATAGTCTACTGTAATTCAAATTGGATTGGTCTAATTAGCATGAATTGAAGGAAGTAGGTTTGGAAGGGGATAGGAGAATGTGATGCTAAGGTATACATGGAAGTGGTCATCAATGGCCTTGTCCTGATTGAGATGATAGGGGTAAAGAGGCTACTTAAATTGAAAAGGTGAAGGGGTAGTTGTGAATGTGGGTACGGGAGTTTTTTATGAAGGGGAGGACAGACCAACAGTGAAATCAGGGAAGAGAGAGGGAATGGACACATTAATAAACACACTTTGAAACATTTGTGATTTTGTATTCTGCTGGAATTCTTTCCATTTAAGGTTTGTCTCCTATATCCTGCCATAACCCTTCCCTTATTTTATCAGCGTTTATTTGTAACTAGAGGAACAGTGGAATGTTCTTGCATCTCACTTATGGACCAGTTTAAAACTAACAGTGAAATCAGGGAAGTGAAATAGGTTTATTTTAATTTGTTGTGCTGTTTTCTCATGGAATTCAACATGTGCAGGTAAGATTTCCAATTTGTGTCATAAAACATAGAAAGTATACGAAAAAAAGTTAGACTGCTGCTTTACATTTATTCAGAAGAAAATCTATTTCACTGCTGTTCTTATTGTATTACACTTGTAACAAGTGAAACTATATTTATATTTGATTTTGACAACTCACAGGTGGTGATACTTTACACTTTACTGAAGTCTCCTCTCCTTGCTGTAATTTCCAACTTCTGCCCCATCCAAACCATTGCAGCCCTTATCATCAAATCCTACCTTCATCCCTTTCTCTATTTCTGTTCTACCTTCTCTTTTGAGTACCTCAGCAGGTTTTACCACCTCACCTGTTTTTTAATATCTTTGTTCTCTACTGTTCTTCCTAGCCACATTCCAAGTTTCTCACCTGAATATCTTCCTTCCTGTCTATCCTTAGATTCTGCACCAAGTGACTCCCTGTGCCCTTGGTGATGTGAATTTCAACTCCTCTTGCTTTCCCTTCCCTGAGGGGGTACAGGCGGTGTTGACAAACAATTCAAACCCAGTGGGACAAAAAAGCACAAAAAGTCTAGAGGATGCAGTAGGTGTGCGGTGTGATATAGTTCAGACATACATCAGTCCCTAGCTGATGAACAAAATCAACGATGATCTCAGCAGTACTGCTAGGGAGAAGAGTGCTGGCAGAGCATCAGAAACATCACATATGAAGCTTATCCATGGCCTCACTCAAAGTGTGCAGCAAATATTTGGGAAAGCTCCGAGACTAAAGGATATTAGGTTTGTCTTGCTAAGACATTTAAAGATATTTCTGATTTGTCAGGGTCATTCCCCCACTGATTTTGTAATCAGAATCCTGTTCCTTGTGCCAGTGGTGAAGCTGGTGTTTGTTCTGCAGAGGCTACTTCCCCTGAGGGAAACAACACAGAGGAAAACTCAATTTGCTCCCTGAAGAAGGCCTCATTGTTCCTGGACTTGGCTCTCAAGGAATCAAGGAATGATAAAGTCAGCCTGTTCCATGTCTATATGGCATGACAGGAGACTCTAATTACAGCACACAAGTTTACACTGGCAGTTTTCATCATAAATAAGGATGTAGGAATTCATTATGTAATATAAAAATAAAGTTTGATTGTAGAATTTTAAAAGAGGGATTGAAAATTACATCTGACCGCCCCAGTACAATTATTGTGCAACCTTTAACTTAGCTTCACTCTAAGAATACACTTCATTTGATCCTAATTCCCAATGTGCAAATGGCACAGAAGATGGACTAGCACATTGAAAACACTCTAGAGGGGTGCAGCAGGTATGCAAAACCACAACTTCCAAATAATCAAAAGGGTTGGTTTCAAAACTAATTAAATAAAATGGGATAGTAAGAAATGAACTTTAAACGCATGTGTGACTTGTTGAGTCACAGGTTTACTGTTGTTGTAACAATAATAATAATAATATTATATGACCTGAATTTATTTTTTTGTCAAACTGTTCAGTTACATGCCAAAGCAGTTAGATACATGAATGGCTTTGCAGTGCAGTCACTGTTCCTGTGTTAGGGAATTTCTACACTGGTGATTTGCTTCATTGCTCTGGATTAGACATTTCTACCTTTTCACTAATGCAGCACATTGCATGGATCCCCTGGCCTTTTTCACATTTCCAGTTCCTTCTATTCTTGTGAATATCCTTGAATTTTGGCATCATGGGGACCTAAAGCATGTTTGGGGCCCTGACTTTGTAAATTGAGCAAATCTGGATGGAATTTGGGGACAGGAAATGCTGATACAATAACCGCCCCTCCCCCACTCTACACCCCTAAGTTCTCCTTTTCTGCCTGCTAGAATTTTTGGTTAAATCGGGCAAAGTGCACCCACTCACAAATGGGTGGGCATTTCCAAATTGTGTTCTCTAAAATAGTCTCCACCTTTTGAATCCTAGTTGCAAGGACATCTGTGCCACTCTGCTGTCAAGCATTGCTGAGGGCCTCAGGGGCAGTAGTTCAGATTTAAAAAGCTACTCTCCCTGATGAGAAGGCATGCAGCTGCACTGAAAATGGCACAGGTGCCTGTCTGATATACAACCCAGCAAAAGTGGATTGTGATGGGATCACGGATGTAACTAATAGATGGCGAGATATCCATTTGCAGCGACTTCTGGATGCTTACTGAATCAATATCACTTATATTTCCCTTACTCCATGTTTACTTGGCTGTGGATCATCATGTGATTTCCCCCTTTTGATTACTTTTTACTGTTGTACTGGTGGCTACATGATATAATAAAAGCCAATGCAATTAGATTAAAATTGTAAATTTACATCCTTGTAGCTTCATCGTTCAGCAGTCAGTAAAATTCTGTTCTTGTTTCATATTAATTTGATGCTTTGCTGTATTAAACTGACATAAGTAATACATTAATATTGTTAGCAGACAATAGAATATGTAAATCAGTAGGGAAGCTCAGGTAGGAATTCTTTCATGCTTTGTTAACGGAGCTTTATTATTGTACTGCAGGCATACAATAGCAGCTTGTATAATGAAAAATTTATGAAGCCCAGTTAGGAAGTGTGACAAGTATCCAACATACACTTCATATTCACAACGGGCTGAATTTTAGGGGGCCATGCCACTAGTTGAAAAGTTGGGGTCAAGCCCACATCCACCTGGCTGGGTTGCCTGAGCCGATTTTATAGCTATTGGGCTGTTAATTGACTCAGGGTGAGACTTCCGCCTCCACCTGGGAGTGCTTAGTTGTTAAAGGTTAAAGCGTCAGGGCCAGGTTTACTTAATGGGAGGAAGCAGCATGATGTTTAGACTGTAGACAATGGTAAGAGAAAACCATGGGTGGACTGTTAATCTCCAAGTCTCACAATGAGGTGTTAAGAATGTCGGATTTTACAAACAGTTATATTTTAAACTGTCTATATAATTCCAAGAAGGAATGCAATTGGGGATCCAGGAGATCTCTAATTAGCATTTCTACTTGGATACAAGGCCCATATAATTCACAATGCCATGGAGATGGGTTTTGGGAGGGGAAAAATCCATTGTAGCATTGGGTTACAGGATTTCCCAAGATAGCACTGAACCCAACAGACCCAAGTTAGCTTGCAAGAACCTGAGAAAGAGAGAAAGCAAGAAAATAGAGGTAGCAAGTCCTGCACTTGAAGCTGAGAAAATGCTAACTTTATTGTTCACCATGTGGACACACAGGTGCTAACTCATACCCAGATTGAAGAGTGAGTTTGTGAAAATCTAAATGAAGCTGGAAGATGTGCCTAGCTTGGGCTAGAGAGGAGTCTCCATCTTGTCGTATGACCCTTTCAGTCAGTCACTGGAAGGTCAAATATCTTTTTTATGGGGATTGTAGCACCATTTAAAAGCCTCAATTGGTCCAAAGACAGGTGGGCCACCTAACCTCTCACCTGCTGCAGGTAAAATACCAGCAGATGCGGATAGACGACATGCACAAGCCACCGCCAAGGCACCCTGATTTTATGGCCGCGCACCTTCCAGACAGCTTCTGGGGCGGGCTACAAAATTCCACCTAATGTTTCAAAACAGCTTCAATATACTGTTACCACAAAAATGCGTTTGAACTCAGGATTGGCCAGCCCAAATCTGACCACATTGGGAAGAACTTTCCCCCCGTCAGGGGGTAGTGCAGGAGCGGGCACAGGCAGGCGCTCCTCCAATTGGTGCCCCCGATTGGGGGGTCGCCGCCATTTACGTGGGCGGGCCAATTAAGGCCCGCCCAGTGTGACGTCTGCCAGGAAGCGCTGTGCGCTCCCTGTGCAGGCAGGGGGAGGATTCCCTCAGCCAAGAGTGCACTCTTTCGCGCATGCGCGCAAAAGAGTGTACTGATCTTCCTGAGACTAGGTGCTGCCTCAGGGAGATCAGTGCCAAATTTAAAAAATGGTAAAGGTGCACAAACAAAATTTCCCTGACACGTCCCCTCATGTGACACTGTCAGATGAGTTGGGACATGTCCATCGCTTTAAATCAAACATTTATTAAATTTTTAAAAACCCTCATAAAACCTCATCCCACCTGTGGATGAGGTTTCATGCTTTTTCTGAAGCCCACCAGGGCTCCTGGCCCGCCTGCCAAGTTGGAGGGGCAGGTCCACTAATTATGTCAATTACCTTTTAATTGGCCTCAATAGGTCGTTGACAGGTCGGCGGGTGCACAGCTGATTCGGCTGCCCCCGCGCTGACCTGAAAATTGAAATGGGGCGCAGTGACGTCAGGAGTTCCGCCCGATGTCATCCTGCATCATTTTACGCATCGACAAGTAGGCCCCGCCCCCCGCTCGCCGACCTAAACATCCTGGTCATGGAATTTGCCTCACAAGACACTTGTAACATGATGCAGCTCCTTAAAATGTAATTACTTTAGCAAGTTAATTGCATTAGACGTACTTCTGCAGTTTTAAAGCCAGAAAATGGAAGTTCTCCTATGATGCTGAATGCAAACGTTATTCAAAAATCTTACCATTAAGCATTAGTGTTTTCTTTAGCAGTGCAGTTTTGAAAAACCTAACACTGAAAAATTGTAGAATGGGATTGTGAAATTACTAAGGGCAATTACTTAAGAGATGCTTCAGCGATAGACCACACTATTGTTTTCTCTTGGCCTTAAAATATAATTTCCACTGGTTTTAATGAATATTTTTCCTCAATTCAATTCAATAATAATTTGTCTTTCAGTTGGAAATGTTTTTGTACTTTCTGTTCGACTGGTTGTATCCAACTAAAGGGTAATCTAAATACCTCCTGCAAAATGCCAGGTCCCACCATTGACCTTAGTAATTTTGCAATCCCATTCTACAATTTGTCAGTGATAGGTTTTTCAAATCTGCAGTGCTAAAGAAAACACTAAAGCTCAATGGTAAAATTTTTGAATAAAATTTGCATTCAGCATCATAGGAGAACTTCCATTTTTCAACCCAACAAAATGCCCTTATGTACACTCATTATAGAAATGAAACAATTCTGCCTCGCTTTACTTTGATAGTTGTCATTTGAATTCAGTCAGAACAGGTGAAGGCCTGTTTGCCTCTCCACTTGACAGGGGGGCGTCACTGTTGGGATAGAAATTCAATACATCCTCAAGGCTTTACCCTGGCCCAAACAATGTTTCCATCTCCAGGATCATTTGTATATGGGAAGAAGGCTCCTTAGTTTGAAACAGGGAATGATGCCAGTCTAAAACAGAGACTTGGGCCAGGATTTTCAGTGCCCACCGGCATCAGGCATGTTCGGTGGCATGAGCGGACAATATGGTGAGAAGTCCAAAAATCCAAAAATCGGTTTCACGACATTGTGACACTAGTTTGCGATTGTCCGCTCCACCCGCTGATGGTGGACCGCATTCCACGCCATTGAACATTGGGAACCTCATTGTAATACATCATTATAAGGCCAGCCCGCCGGACTCAGCCGCCCCTGCTGGATCATCCGCCCACTTCAGCGGGAAAACACACCAACATGTTTCACAACAGCATATATAAGGCATGCACTTGGCAGGCTGCACTTCTCATGGGACTTCAAGCTTTGTTCCCTACCTTGCTTCGGTCAGCGCTCGCTGTCATCAATGCCAGACTTCACAGACAGCACCACATCACTTTTAGGGGGGCTCATGGCAGGTCTCTACCTACCAGGTCAGCCATATGTGGGTGGCTTTTTAATGGCTGCAGGGCAAGGTCTTGCTTGGGCCGGGGGGAGAAGTGGCCTCAGGCAAGGGAAGAGGCTGCAGGGTGAGGACTGTACTGGGGAAGGAGGGTATCCCGGGATGTCTGTGGGGGCGCATGTTGATCTGTCCAAATGGCCTCAAGATGGTGAGGGCTGAGGAGGCAGTCTCCAGAGGAGATGAGACCAGATGGACATGTGAGAGTACGTGGGTGAGAATGAGTGGTGATGTCCCTTGAGCTGGCAGTGAGTGAGATGCCAGTGAATGTGTATTGATTGACTGTATTGAGTTTAGAGTGATGAGGTGGTTGCCATATCCTGGCTGCATGAATGTGATCATTCACCCTTTTTCTGCATTGGATGGCCAACCTCTTCTGTGCAACATTGGCACTGATCACCATTGCCATCGCCTACCAAGCCGGAGTGGTAATGTAGCTACCCCTCCAGCAGCCAGAGCTGGCATAGAGGACATTACAGTGGGTCTCCAAGGTGTACAAAAGGCATTCGAGGGCTGCAGTCTTTTTGGGGCCATGTCTTCTTTGCTGCAGTCCTGGGCTGGAAGCACGGCTGTACTTTAAATGTGGTGCCTGGCGTGATGAAGCGGTGAGGTGACGGCGTGGTCCACCATCGAAACCGATGTGTTTTCTTGGAATGCATAAGTAATGTGGAGGGTTTGGAATGATAGGGTGTGAAAAGCTGCCATTGCGGCCGGCGGATAAAATGTCGTTTTACCTGCCCACTACCTCACTTAGTGCAAATCTGGGATGATTCTACCCTTGGTCTGCTGCAGCTGAAGAAAAAGGTAGCTAGCTGCCTATAGAAAACAAGGACCTGAAGATATTTTTCTCTCTGGATGATAGGTTGTTTGGATATGCTCTGAATGTGTTACTTCAGATCTCATGTTTCTTTTAAACTTTATGCCCCACCATTGAATGCTGTAGGCCATGGACTAATTGTGATTCTTGTGTCCAGCATTCAAAACCATGTTTGCCTCATTTGCATTAGGATTACAATCCTAAATGTATGTCCCTAAATGGGTTGGCAGGAGGTCATGAGGTGCATGGGATAGTGCCCCTGCCTCTGAGCTGCAATTTCCAGGTTTAAGTTCCACTCCAGGACTTGATGGCTGAGGAAGTTGTGTTCATAATGTGGCCGAACAGGTTGGGTATCAACTTGTAAATCATTTCAACATATGTCAGTGGCAAGCGTTGAGAGCGGGAGAAATTCCTGGTTAGCCATGTGACGACTGACATGACTGATTATCCATGTGGTGGAAAGAAAATTGAAGCATCTACCATCACTATTCATAGCTTGGCTACAACATGCGTGTAAAGTGCATGTTGCTATAGCAACTTTGACTCCTTGGGGGGGCTGGTTGGTTCAGTTGGCTGGATCAGATTGGTGTCAACAGCACAGGGTTTGATCCCTGTTCTAGCTGAGGTGGATTCGGGACCTGCCTCCTTGTCCTACCCATGGTGGAGGTCGTGGCGCTGTGGGTTGGACCTGCCTTCGCGCAGACAACTGAAGAAGATGATGATGATACAGATTGGTGTATTGGGCACTCATCCTGCCAGCCACTGGAAAACAATGGGGCAGTCAAGGTGCCAAAGATCACAACCAAGTAGATTTCCGCCTTTGCCTACCTCAGACCTTTGCCAAAAAAAACTGGGGAGGAGGAATGAGGGGAAGAGGAATGAGAGGGAGGGAGAAGAAATCCTAGGCCAAAATGTTTGAAACCAAGCTATACTGCTCAAATCCAAAACTAAACACATGTTATGACGTTTTGTGACTTATTTTCCAGGTTACAATCTTGAGAGAGGTACCAAACCTATTTCAACTCGCTATATACTATGCTCGAGTGTCAGCACTTTATTTTTAAAACCCAACTACTCAAATGCAGTAAGCCTCAGAAACTGGTCAATATCACTAGCTGGAGCTGTTCTTTACAATGATTTAGTTGATGAAAGTTGAACCAGTTAAAAATATATCTAGCTGATTAACATTGATTCCCAAAATATAAGGAGAGTAGTTTGGCCCCATAATTAAAATGAAATGAGCTGCAATGAATGCTTATCTCTCAATGAGTAGCTTAATGCACTGATTACAACCTCTTACTCTTTCTCTTTTCAAGAACTAGATATTAGAATTTTAACTGCAAATATACCATATATTACTGTTACATGATTACTCAATTATTATTTGTTTAATAAATTCAGTTAACAGCTCAAACCTAAAATAAGGTTCAATGTGATATTCTACCGTGTTCCAAGAGAATTCTGAATTCACAAAATAACAGAAATGTTCTATTTGTTAGGTGTGTGAACCTTAGTAAACCTCTCCATCTCTCTCTCCTTTAAGACTCCCCTTCAAACCTACCACTTTGACCAAGCTCTTGAGCACATGTTCCCTCACAACATTTAAGAAGTGTTTAGATGAGCATTCAAAATGCCATAGCATATAGGGCTATGGGCCAAGTGCTTGAAAATGGGATTATAGATAGGTGCTTGATGGCTGGCATGGACACGATGGGCTGAAGGGCCTGTTTCTGTGCTGTATGATTCTATGTTGTAATGTCTCCTTCATTAGTTTCTAATCAACTTTTGTCTGATAATGCTCCTTTGGAGTTCCTTGGAGGGCTGGGGGTTATTATGTTAAAAATGTTATATAAATTAATGCTACTGTTATAATTGAAGATTTACCTATATATGGAAGGACTCCATGCCTTAGACCCATATCCAGCACCCACTATTTTTTTTTGCCGGGAGAAGGCTTGTGGGAAATGAAGATGGGACATATTTCACACATCCACCATTTACAGAGGAAGGGGCACATTTAAAAGTGCAGATGCCTTCCCTCAGAAGCAATTTTTGTCACCCAGGTTTCTGAAACATGGCTTGTGGGATTTACGAATTTGAAGAAAAAGTCTAAACCCACCTGAGTTGCTTGGAGAGGTCAATTATATTTTTGGAAAGGTCAGGTACTCTTTTGGAATTGATAATACTAGACACGAATGTTCATAAAAAGTGGATATGGACTGTGGAATTGTCAAGCTATCAAGTCATTTAAATATCCTACACTTTAATTTTTGAAAAAGAAAACAGCCTGCAATTAAAAAAAGTCAAAGCTTGCAATTTCAATAAATGTTTTCTGACAAAAGCCTGAAGACTATCACTATGGTATTAGTGCTGCTTGAATGCTTCGACAAACCTACCATTATCACAATGTGGGCCTTATAAATTCACAGCTTAATTGACAGCTCAAAATGGTTATAAAGGGATTAACTGTCTTTGATATGAGGCTATGAATACAAATGTTTGTCTTTATAATAGATTAAGTACTTGAAGTGATTTAAATATATTAAATGGGCTTTTAACAATGAGAGTATTTTTTAATATAGAGATGTTTGTAATAGATACTCAGGACTTTATTTTATTTCATCTCAGAATGGCTCTTGAGATCTTTTTATTTATTCATTAATGGAATGTGGGCTTCTCTGGCTGGGCCAGCATTTATTGCCCATCCCTAGTTGCCCTTAAAGAGGTAGCGATGAGCTGCCTTCTTGAACCGCTGCAGTCCATGAGGTGCAGGTACACCCACAGTGCTGTTAGGAAGGGAGTTCTAGGATTTTGACCCAGCGAGAGTGAAGGAATAGCGATATATTTCCAAGTCACGATGGTGAGTGACTTGGAAGGGAACTTCCAGGTGGTGGCGTTCCCATGTATCTACTGCCCTTGTCCTTCCAGATGGTAGTGATTGTGGGTTTGGAGAGTGCTGTCTAAGGAGCCTTGATGAACTCCATGGTGGATACTGGGTGAGTTGACAAGGAAGGTATAGGGCAAAGTGTGGTGGGTGGGGGGAGTGGGATTCATGAATTGACATCAGTTGGCACTAGGTTGATATTGGAGCTATAAAGGGCCATGGGGGTGGGTAGAGTGGCATCGGTTAGCATGGAGAGCATGGGGGACCATGGATAAGGTGGCATGAGTGGGCATGAGGAGTGTGGGAGGTGGGGTGAGGGGGTGTGCAGCATGAGGGCTAGAGGGCCTTACTGCTTTTATTATAACTGGGACAAAGTGCCAGAGCACGGAGAAGGGTATTTTAAACAGCCCGCCTCTGCACTCGGCAACCTGTTTGGCTGCCTCCACACTGTTTCTAGAGGTGGCAGCCCTGACTCCAGTTAGCACCATGCCCCCATTTGGGAAGTTTCTCCAAAGTCAGGCTTGCTGAGTTGGGAATTATCCCAACTTTGCACACCTGACTTGCGGCGAAAATTTGGCTCATAGACAAAAAGATTTGGGATGCAGCTCCAAGAGTGGTCAAATATATGCAAGCCAATAAAACTAGAGTAAGAATAGAAAAGATCAAAGCAAGTTACAAACTTGACCTCTATCACAAGATAGATACAGATGAGGAAGGCCATTAGGTCCATAACTTATCCATCCAAAAGCATCCGATTGTCTCTTTCATAGCATGTACCTCTTTCTTCAGGATTTCCATGGTTTTGTTTGTATTACTGTATATGGAAGTCCATTCCATATGCTGGTTACTCTCTGAGTGAAGAACCTCCTGACATCAGGCCTAAATTTGTCTTTTGTTAGTTTGAACCTTGCTTTCTTTGTCCCATTGTCATTGTTTACTTTGATTTAATGTTCTGGATTTATTTTCTTCTATACTGTTTATTACAAAATTCTGTAAGCCAAGTCTTAGTCACATCTATACAAGGTGGAAAAGTTTCTGTAGTATTCTCTTATGCTTCACTTTTCCGATGCTGGGATCAAATTGATGGATCTTCTCTCCATCACTCCTGAAAATGACTGCATTCATATTACTCTACCATTCATCCTATGGTTGTCCAGTTGATTTTGCTTGATTGGCACACTATCCAACCCCTTCAACATTCACTTCCTCAATCACCAGCCCAATATGGCTGCTGTGTGGGTGTACCTCCACTGCACATGCATCAGTTCAAGAAGGTGGCTAACTATCATCATTTCAAGGGAAATTAGGGACGAACGATAAATTGTTCAACGATGCCCACATTAAAAGAAAGTTAATTCTTGTTTAAGTTATTACAAGACCACAAGTTCAATGTTCGGATGATCTGATAGCTTCAATAAACTGCAAAATATTTTGTTCACTTCTGTCAGCCATGGTTAGTTAGAATACAATTTTCATATTGCATCCATATAAAACAAAGCGCTAACTTCATCCAGTAAAAATGGAATTCTCTGTAAGTAGTTTAAGGATTTTTTAATTTAAATGTTGGCGGGTATCATACTCATGCACAGAAGGAATTTATTAATAGGCACTGTCATCTTACAAACAGCTTGGATGAACTTTCAGGACATGTCCAGTAACCCTGAAAGATTAATGTAAGTTACGTGCCCTGGGCAGCCTTCACAGAGTTGCACTGCATACATCTTTTCAGCCTCTGGTGAATTTAAACCGTCACTTCCCTGCACCAAGAACCGATTTATCTTGTTCCAAGCCCCTGGAGGCTCTTTTCCAGATGTCACCTACGTTTCAGCCGAGTAATATAACAATAATTTGCCTGCAGCAAATGCCTATATTAATCAACATATTGTTGTGTGTGTGGTATATTGGGTTGATCCCATTTTGTAAACCAAATCTAAGGGGCAGGGCTTCTGGATTCTGATACTCGTTTGTCTGGGGCTGACTTTGTTGGCCTCTGTATTTGCAGTACTGTTCGAGCAAGTCTTCGCAGAGCAATTCCTATATGTTTCCTACTTTGTTAATCCTAACTCCAAAACAACAAATAAATCAGCTGGAATCAATACGCCAGAACAGTATTCTGGCTCTTATTCTACATTCTGCCCTTGCTGGGAGTTGAGACATTAATGGCCTGGAACTTGCAGGGTTTTTGACATGGAACTGTCAGTGTTTGCTGTCATTACCCTTCTGAATCTGACCGCAATTTCAGGATTTAGTGCAAGTGCAGATTAATGTGGAAACCCTGAAGTTGTAGTCTGTCATTCATTGCTCCATCACAGGCTGCAGTGTGGATCCCCCCAACCTCAGAGCTAGCAATCAGCAAAATCAGTTGATCAGGCAAGAACCTACCCTAATCCTCTTTCATATTGCTACTGGAAACCCCATAAAAAGTTAAGCCGTGTTCAGTGAGACGTTACCTGGGTCTCTAACAGTGATCTGAGTAAACTATTGCTGAAAAACCAACTTCCCCCTGAAAAACTAATTTTATATTTGTGGAATGTTGTTAAATGTCTCAATTACCACTCATTACTAAATAATTATTATTTTAAAGTTTGTTCATGATATTTTAGCTTCTACCTTAAACCCATGTGCATACCTGAATCCTTTACTTCCCTCGGTAAAATGTTTTAAAAAGCAATTTATTTAGTGCTTCTCATTTGCTGGTTGGCTGTCCCACAGAATTATTTAATATGATTGGCTGCTTGGACAGTTTGACACTGCGAATCCCCATTAAATAATGAGAGAGTTAAAGTTCTAAGCACAGAGATTGCGAGATCTCGCAGTGAGACTACCTTCAAGGTCATTGACAAGCACCCTTGCTTCACTACTGACTGCAAAATCTGGGCCATAAGTTGAGTGAATCCAAAGTCACTATACAAGTCATAGTGCAGCTGTCAAATTCTCTCAAAGTGTGGGAATCATTGCCGTATTAAATAACAATTCAGCAATTACTACAAATTGTTTCAGGTGTAAAATGGAGCTCTTTAAAATAAAGAAAATACTGCAATGTTAATGATCATTAGCATGTAACAGGTGAAACAAAACTACTAGTGCTCTGAAATTACGAACTATTTTTAGTGAAAACATTCCTGGTTAATTATGTCAAGAGCAATGAAATATGGCCAATCATAAAGTTTACATACAGATTCTCTTTATTATACTTTTTAAAAAAGTTACAGGAAACTCTTCTGACATTTTTGTTTTAAATTCTGTTTCTGTAATCCAGCATTACCTTTCAGATGCTCACAGTCAGTTCCAAGGGTGGGCAAAGTAATGGGTATTCATGACAGAAAACTAGAAAAAAGTCTGCACACATTGATGAATGTGTGCCTTGGTACACCACAGACTGTAAATTTTACAACATGTATGCCTCTAATACAAGTAAAATATTGAAACAAGGCTGCACAGAATAGCAGAACAGGGATTCACAATCTCAGCCAGGGTCTGGAAGAGTGTTGAGTGGAAGTCAACTATTTCCTGAGAGAACAAGGTAAAATCATCTGCAGGGTTGCTCTCATGCAACACCTTGGGGCTAATTTCATAGAAGCGCTTTGCAGACTGGAGCAGGTTGCCCTCTGTAATTTCAGCCAGGAACAATATCAGTTAAGGAGATCTAATCCGGCAACACAAGGATACAAACAAGCATATTTTTACGGGCCACAGGCTGAACGAAAACTGATCCTGAGCTGGCTTGTTGACTTCCAGTGTTGCTTTGGAATTTGGTGAGGGAGGTTGTGTGTGTGTGTGTGTCAGGGGTGGGGGCGGAAGCGGGGTGCAGGGTGTGGTGGGGGTGGGGGGTTGGTGGTGGGTGGAGTTGATAATTTTAACCTAAGGGGCAGGATTGGATCAGCAACCCATTTTACACCCTGCTTGATTTTACAATTGCATTTTACAGAATCATAGATTGATGCTGCACAGATGGAGGCCATTCGACCCATTGTGGCTCTTTGGATCCCACACCCCTATTCTTTCCCTATAGCCCTATATTTTTTCCCCTTTAAATATTCAACTCTCTTTTGAATGTTATTATTGAATCTGCTTCCATGTGCCCCTTTCAGGTATTGCATTTCGGATCACAACAACTCACTATATAAGGAAATGTTTCCTCACATTGTCTCTGGTTCCTCTGCAATCTTTTTAGATATGTGTACTTAGGTAGATATTCTGCTGCTGTTACTCGATCAAAATCCTTCAAGATTCTGAACATTTATATCAAATCCCCAGCTCTCAACCTTTTTGCTCTAAGGAGATCAAATCCAGCTTTTCCAGTCTTTCCATAGAACTGAAGTTCCTCATCCTTAGTACCATTCAGATAAATATTTTCTGCACTCTCTCTTAGGTCTAGACATCTTTCCTAAAGTGTGATGCCCAGAACTGAACATAATACTTCAGCTGTGTCCTAAATAATGTTTTGTCACAGTATCGCATACCTCCTTGTTTTTATATTTTATGCCTCCATTAATAAAGCCAAGGGTGCCATATGCTTTTAAACAGTATTCTCAACTTCCTATCTCTTCAAAGATTTGTGTGCTTACATTTGCAAATCCCTCTATTGTAATATGCCTTTAAGGGATATCAGCATGACATCACTAGAAGGGAAATGTGCCAAGTGATCCAGTCTTAGTATCGCTGTTGCTTTGAGCAGAGCACACACACAGCTCAGATGTCTTCAAGATTTATACTTATATATAATTGTTCCCATCTGCCCAGTCTTAATAAATGAACCCACAAGGTGTTTGCCTAATCTCTTAAGAGCAATTGGTGCCTTGTGTCTTGTACAGAAAATAAGCCCAAGGTATTATATCATTATAATAACATGACACCCTCTATTCCTGTATCCCGTTTAAAATCATACCATTTAGTTCATATTGCCTCTCTTCATTTTTCTACAACACTTAAAAGTCTTTCACAGATATTGTTCCAGGCATGCTGATCTAAGTACAGAGATACTTCAGGAGCTGCCTACCTGGTAGAAACCAATTAAAATCACCAAGGTTATTTACACACCTTGGAGCTGATAGCTCCCAATTTCAACCTACACAACTTAGCGGATGGTAAAGACACCCACCCAAAACTACAGTGGGGTCCTTTTCACTCATGTGTTTCAGGTCCTGATGATGTCATTGAATCCCAACTGCAATTCTAATTCAACAGCTTCAGTGGAGGTGATGGTGTGTTTCCTGCCAGGTGAAAGCAGTGAGGAAAAGGGCAAGGATCAGGAAAGGCCCAGAACAGTACCTCCCTTGGGGCAGACCGGAAGCTGGACAGAGGTGCTGCTTTTGACCAAACCTATAAGTGACGGTCTACACTGATGTGAACTCTCCTTCTCTTACATATCATGAGATGTATCATGAGACGTAACCCTCAACCTGTAGGATATAGCAGCTTATTCTGCCACCTACCTGGTCACAATGGGTGGCCTTAAAGCCACGAAATTTCCTGTCGCTTCTTGACAACTTTCTGGGTGGAGCTGGGGGGAACTTGGCCAGTGGAGTTTAAATGATGACCTCATTTCTGGAGCAGTGACTGAGTTTCTAAATTGCACCGTGACTCACCCGCTGAAAATTGGTGCATGTTTAAAATCAAACCTTTGATTTATTTTTAATGTAGGCAAAGTATGGATCAGTGCTGAAGGATCCATCGGTCTGCAGGGGTCACATTATGTGTTGTGAGCCAAAGAGAGGAAAATTTGGCTCAATGTTATTATCAAATTAAATTGAAACATTGCCTATAATCATTATGGAAAACAACTAGTCCTATTTTGAACAAATGGCAGTAGTCTTCTCACGAATGACAGTGCATCTATAATTTATTGTAAAAAAAACAAAAACAGAAATACCTGGAAAAACTCAGCAGGTCTGGCAGCATCAGCAGAGAAGAACAAAGGGTCACGAGGACTCGAAACATCAACTTTGTTCTTCTCCGCCGATGCTGCCAGACCTGCTGAGTTTTTCCAGGTATTTCTGTTTTTGTTTTGGATTTCCAGCATCCGCAGTTTTTTGTTTTTATAATTTATTGTAAATCCAGCCACCAGATTTTCCTATTATAAAAGCAAAACTTTCAAAGTGCTAAGCTTACCAACATAACATACTGCATAAATAAAGGTCCTACAAGTTTCTAATAGATGTTATGAAAATCTTGATCAGTAATGCTACTATAGGGCCTGTGTTTGCTAACTGCCTCCTGGAGCATGCCTGCTAAAAATATTCAACTGTAACTATTGAATTTTGAGACTGGAATGGGAGGGGCACTGTGTGGCTACAGGCATCTCTTCCTGGAAATACCAACAGTAAATCCTGATTAAGTACTGCTCAGCATGAGGAATAAGTTTAATTATCAGCAATGTGTTAGATGTCAGCAGGAGACCAACCTCTAAAAATCTTTTTCCACTTTGAACTTACACAACTGTAAATCCCAAGAAGGAAAATATTTCAGAGGTGGTTTTCCAATAATAGAGCACAGCTAGTTGGATTTGCAATGGGTACTCCCATTTTCACCAGCATATTTTAATTTAGTAACCCAGCCTTCAAGGGCCCAATGACATCAGAGGTATATTTATGTGGGTTCCATGAGTTTCCATCAGTTCTCCATTTGCAGTTTGGCCCAGGCTAGAGCTACAACACTAGTCCATATTTTGAACTGTTCAAGAACACATTTGGTAATAAGACTTCCAATGGGTGGATGGATCCAAATCTTGAAAGTTTCAAGTCCATTTTAGCTGTTGAGCTCACAAGTGACATACGTTGAAAATGCCAGGGATATAGCCATACAATCATTTACATTTATGTTTTGGTCGGTCTGTGTTTGAGATTGGAATAAAGAGAAAGATTGTGTACTAACCACGCTCAAAGTTTGACCCTGAGTATATGAATACCTGTTCCAGGCAAATATCTTTACTCTAGAGTACAAAATAATTCTGCAGAAATTTGGGATTATAGTTCTGCCGTAAGTATAAAGAAGACGGGGTTTAACAGTATAAACATGGGGAGCCAATGCATGGACTTCGCTCAGTCTCCTGTGACCCAAATTACAGAAGCACACAATGCAATAATAATAATAGAGATAAAAACAAAAAACTGCGGATGCTGGAAATCCAAAACAAAAACAGAATTACCTGGAAAAACTCAGCAGGTCTGGCAGCATCGGCAGAGAAGAAAAGAGTTGACGTTTCGAGTCCTCATGACCCTTCAACAGAACTTCTGTTGAAGGGTCATGAGGACTCGAAACGTCAACTCTTTTCTTCTCCACCGATGTTGCCAGACCTGCTGAGTTTTTCCAGGTAATTCTGTTTTTGTTTAGCACACAATGCATATGTGTCTGTACATTAAAGGTTCATTGACAAGACTATGGAAAATATTTTAAATTTAACTTTAAGATATTAGGATAGGTAACTTGACTCAAAAATGCATGAGTATGTTTATTAACTGGAAATGAATGGTGCATTACTGGGGTGTACATTCAGTTCAGGTACTATGGATTTCAGGTGTGAATGACACATGATCTACATTGTCCTTGCAAAGCACCGTGAGAGTCAATCAATCTCTGAACAAGATGAGTTTAACAGAGAAAACACAAGGCTTTAAATAAAGCTGTATATGGAATTCTTAACAAGATACACAGTCATTCTCCTGGGACAAAACAGAAACCGCTTGAATAACCTATTTAAGACTACAGACAAGCACCTTTGTTGTCTTTGTTTCATCCCTGGCTGGAGTTAGTTGTCAAAGCTCATTTATCTCCAGCTGTGCAAAAAATCAACAGCAGGAAACCTCCCAAAAGCTCCCCATAATCTTACTGGTGCTCTAAAAATTGAAGAACAGAAAAGCAATGCTTGAGTTAAAATTATAAAGAGCCACCCTTGTCTAAACAGATATTGCATTCTTTACCAGACTGGCTGGTAGAACTGACAGCAAATAGATTCCTATCTGTGTGCAAACAGTTACTTTGATTGGAATTCCATCAGCTATTTGAAAAAGCTTCTGTGAATGCAAGCTGTGAAGAGACACTTTATGCCTGAGGGGAATCTGAATGTTTAGCAGTCTCAGAGGCACAGATTTTATTCACTCTGTTTGGTAACCTGACAGAATGTTAATAAAGCATCCATGTCAAAGCTCAGACCACAGTTTAGTGGCATGCCATCAGCGTGAGTACCTGATGCTTCAGAATATTGATTTTTCACAGAATTAAAATTAATTCAACACTTAAAATTATTTTTGATTGTCCGTGTCCGGTGTCCATGTCCGGCCCATCTCCCACGCATCCGCCCTCACACCTTCCTCTCCCTCCCAGAAACATGATAGGGTCCCCCTTGTCCTCACTTATCACCCCACCAGCCTCCGCATTCAAAGGATCATCCTCCGCCATTTCTGCCAACTCCAGCATGATACCACCACCAAACACATCTTCCCTTTACCCCCCCTGGCGGCATTCCGCAGGGATCGTTCCATCCGGGACACCCTGGTCCACTCCTCCATCACCCCCTACACCTCAACCCCCTCCCACGGCACCTTCCCATGCAACCGCAGAAGGTGCTACACCTGCCCCCTTCACTTCCCCTCTCCTCACCGTCCAAGGGCCCAAACACTCCTTTCAAGTGAAGCAGCATTTCACTTGCACTTCCCTCAATTTAGTCTACTGCATTCTTTGCTCCCAATGCGGTTTCCTCTACATTGGAGAGACTAAACGCAGACTGGGTGACCCCTTTGCAGAACACCTTCAGTCTGTCCGCAAGCATTACCCAGACCTCCCTGTCGCTTGCCATTTCAACACTCCACCCTGCTCTCATGCCCACATGTCCGTCTTTGGCTTGATGCATTGTTCCAGTGAAGCTCAACGCAAACTGGAGGAACAGCCCCTCATCTTCCCACTAGGCACTTTACAGCCTTCCGGACTGAATATTGAGTTCAACAATTTTAGATCATGAACTCTCTCCTCCATCCTCACCCCCTTTCCGAGTCCCCCCCCTTTTTTTCCAATAATTTATTTAGATTTTTCTTTTTCCACCTACTTCCATTATTTTTAAATGTATTTCCATCCATTGTTTTATCTCTACCTTTTAGTCTTTTTTGATTCCTTCACCCCACCCCACCCCCACTAGGGCTATCTGTACCTTGCTTGTCCTGCTTTCTACCCTTAATTAGCACATTCCTTAGATAATATCACCACCTTCAACACCTCTTTGACCTTTTGTCTATGACATCTTTTGGTAATCTCCACCTATCACTGGCCCTGTATTCAGCTCTACTTGTCCCACCCCTCTTAAACCAGCTTATATTTCACCTCTCTTCTATTTTTACTTAGTTCTGTTGAAGGGTCATTCGGACTCGAAACGTTAACTGTGCTTCTCTCCGCAGATGCTGCCAGACCTGCTGAGTTTTTCCAGGTATTTTTGTTTTGTATAAATATAAGTGCTTTTATTTATTAAAATTGCAAGTGTTCAGATGTTAGCTAACTATAGTACTGAGCTCAAGTGTGAAATGCGCAGTCAAAAAGCTGCCAGTATTCACAACCTACAAGCCCACAATGGCAACTTGGATGAAGCGGCTGAATAATGACCTGTTATCTGCTATTGCTAGCATGTATAGACCTTCCTCTGGCACATTAACAGTTTACTGAAGGGCGGAATATATCTTTGAATTAGCTGTGTATCCGCATACACAGTAGTCTTATTGTTGCTAAATTCATTCTGAAGTAGAATGTATAACAAAAAGAGAACAGGAAATGCTGGAAAAACTCAGCAGGTCTAGCAGCATCTGTGGAAAGAGAAACAGAGTTAACGTTTCGAGTCTGTATGACCCTTCTTCAGAGTGAAATCTGTTTCAGATTTCTAGCATCGGCAGTATTTTGCTTTTATCTTAGTATAACAAGAAGAAATGGTCACTCACAAGGAATTGCTTTACCTGGAAAATATCTTTTAAATTTTAACCATGTGGCTTTTTCTAAGCTGTCTCTTTCTAATTTGTTCATTGAACCCTTATCACTTATCTTGTATATTATCTAAAATGCATAACATTTTACATATATAAGCTTTTCATAACATTTCTTACAGTAAGAAAATAATACAGTGGGGTTTCAAAGTTTTGATTTTTTAAAAGTTGTCTGAAGGAAAGCCAGCAGTTTCAGTACTTGTCAGTGAAGTGTTGTCCTGGTGGGTAGACGTACTGAGCGTAATGGCCCAGGGATCACTACTGGGGGTCCAATGATCCTGAGTTCAACTGGTGCCTTGGATTCAGCAATCCAATGCAAATTGGTCAGATTTTTGGAAGGGACTGAAGTAGGGATAGCTGTCATGTCAGAGAGATTAGCAAAGAACCTATGAACATAATTTAAAATTATGGGTACGCAAATGGCAGATGAAAGTTAATACAGTCAAGTGCAATGCATTGCACGTTGGCAGAAAAAAAATGGGTGTCACAGTATACTATGGATAAAAGCAGTTACAGGTGAAATGGGAGAAGGACTTGGACTGATAGCAGAGCTGGCATGTAAGATCACTGCGTAGCAACAATAAACAAAGCAAACAATGATAAATTACATTGCTAAATCCCCTGTGTCTTAGTTGGAAAACAACATGTTAAAACTAAGTGCTCTGGTTGGAACAAACTTTGGTTAATTGCTAATAGCTGAAAAGCTGTTCTTATAAAATTGATTCTTTAAAAAATTGCCATTAAAACAGCATACAGGAGCTAATCAAATTCCAAATGGTCATTTTGTTGTTGACTATTAAAAACTTCAATAAAATGTTTTGAAGACTGAAGCTACTGTTTTGGTCCCCCCTCCAAGCTTCATTCCCTAGTTACTGACTCTATCCCTCTCCCTGGCAACAATCCAAGATTAAACAAGACTGTTTGCAAATTTGGTGTCATATTTGACCCTGAGAACTAGATATCTGCACCATCACTAAGACCAGCTATTTCCACATCTGTAACATTGTCTGACTTCACCTCCTGCTTCAGCTCATCTGCTGCTGAAACTCTCATTTGTATCCTTGTGACCTCTAGATCTGAATGCTCCAATTGTGAAGATGGATGTTATCTTTTTAAATATTTTTGGGAATATGGTGGTATTCTGTAAAGAAGGCTCTGTGTGTGCATGTGTGTCCAGGGGTAATTAAACTGGGGTAAGGTTAGTAAAAACCGCTTGTCTGTGGGAACTGAGAGATGCAAGGTAAAGGAGCTAGATGCATGCATTTGCAATGAAAAGCTATGGTGAAGTTGAAATTACAAGTAAATAAGTTGGGTTTTAAAATGTGCAGTAGGTGATAGGTAAGGACTTGATTTTTCAGCTGCTAAATTTCAAAGGGAGTTTAAGGGACTTTTACAACTTACAAAGTAAACAAGGGAAGGTTATTAAATTTTATTTGACATGAAAGTGGAGTCAATAGAAAGACACAAAAGGTTTTTATATTTTGCAAAAGTTGTGTTCAAAGCATTGCTTAGGATAATGGAATCTAGGATGAAAGGGAAAAAATATATTTAAGGGAGATGTTTAGTCAAATTTAGGTGGCTGTGTATGGGAGAGAGTCTAGAGATTAGCTCTGTGCTGAGAAGAGTTGTGAATTTGAAACAGCCGTCCAGTTTCAAGCCAGAAAAGTCTTTGGGCAGAATTCTCCCCTCCGTTGAGGGGGAAGCTCAGAAGCGGGCATGTGCAGCTGTGCCTCTGATTGGCGCCCTTGATCAGGGGCGTGCCGCCATTTTACGTGGGTGGGCCAATCAAGGCCCGCCCAGCGTGACGTCCGCCAGGAAGCGCTATGCACTCCCTGTGCGGGCGGGGGAGGATTTCCTAAGCTGAGAGTGTGCTCTAAGCGCTGCCTCAGGGAGATCAGCTCCAAATGTTAAAATGCTAAAAATAGAAAAATAAAATTTCCCTGACGTGTCCCCTCATGTGACACTGTCACATGAGTTGGGACACGTCCATCACTTTCAGTTAAACTTTTATTAAATTTTTAAAAACCTACATGAAACCTCATCCTGCCCATGGATGAGGATTAATGCTTTCTCTGAAGCCCACCAGGGCTCCCGGCCTGCTCGCCAACCTTGTTAATGAGTTTGTCAATGGCCTCAAAAGGCGGTTGACAGGTTGGCAGGTACACAGCTGATTCAGCTGAGCCCCCACCGACCTGAAAATTGAAATGATGCAGGGTGATGTCGGGAGTTCCGCCCGACATCATCCCGCGTCATTTTATACGTCGATGAGTGGGCCCCGCCCCCCTCTTGCCGACCGGGAAATCTTGCCCTTTGTGTTCAGAAAGCGGTCTGTTCCTGAATTTTCTTCGGATTTCCACAGCAGAGTGGAAGAGAGTGAAAAGTTGTGTGGTATACTTTATTAAAGTAGCAGCAGTTTTTGCCTTGGGTAATATTACTGGATTTTTATGCTTAAAAGTCCATAAAGGAGCTGTTGCCAAGTAGTTCAATTGTGCATTCTGACCAAGTGGGTTTGTTGGGGGGAATGTTTTGTAAGACAGTTTGAACAGTGTAGTTTTACTCTTGTGTGTTTCAGTTTTTTTCTGCTTGTTAATAAATCTTTTAATTATAAAATCCTAAAAGTGTTACTGGGATTCCATGTTTCTGGGATCAGCAGTTTTTTCCTCATTTTCAAAATACAAAAAAAAGGTTATGATCAGTAAGACAAGTTTCCTTCTGGGATTTGGCTGGCTCAACGAATAATATCCGCTGCAGTCATAACACAATACATATCCTACCCTCCATAAACTTGAGGTCATCTAAGAATCTGCTGCCTGTGACCTTATTCGCACCAAGCCCCGTTCACCGATCAACCCTGTTCTGCTTCCTGGTCAAGCAACTCCTCCATTTTAAAATTCTCATCCTCGTTTTCAAATCTCTCCATGGCCATGCCCCTCCCTATATCTGTAATTTCCTTCAGCCCCTGCGCTCATCTAATTCTGGTCTTTAGAGCATCCCTGATTTTACTTTTTCTACCAATGGTGGCCTTCGGCTGCCTAGGCCCTGTGCTCTGGATTTCCCTCCCTAAACCTCTCTGACTCTCTACCTCTCTTTCTTCCTTTTAAAATCTACTTCTTTTGCCAAGCTTTTGGCCCTATTGCCCACATGTTTCTTATGTGCTGCGGTGTCTAATTTTGCTTGATAATGCTCTTGAGAAGCATCTTGGGACACTTTATTGCAGTGAAGGCACTATATAAATATAAATTGTTGTTCTGGTCATTGACTAGAAAGCTCAAAGGGATAGGTTTTTAATATTCTGCCTGGTGTGAAACTTGTGAATCAGCTGTCTGTTATGCAAGCATTTGATTTCAATGAAAACCGGGCAGTTTTTATAATGGACATCTGACTGCAATGCTGGTTTTACTTTCCAAAAAGTCCTCCTATTCCAGGCATCTCTAAACTCTACAAAATCATTAACTGAGAAGGCTAGGCGGGCAGTTGCAACTGCTCTTGGCTTCAACGGCACAGCACACAGTACAACAGCAGCTAGTGAGCAATCTATTTTTTAACAGAATTGTGTGATGTAGTTTAATGTTCAGAGGTTCTGCTGAATCACAATTACATTTTAGTGATGAAAAATAGTCAACTATGCTCTTTTGTTCCTGGTGTCCTGACTGGTACTTATCTCCCAATCAACATCACAAATTAAAATATGTGGTCATTGTCACACTGTTGTTTGTGGGAGCTGCAGTGCACAAATAAGCTGCTGCTTTTCCTGCTTTGCAATAGTGACTACACTTCAAAAGTGCAGTACATCACTTTGGGATGTCCTGTGATTGTGAAATGGGCTATATAAATGCAAGGTTTTCCCTTTTTTAAAAGAAGTATTGTGACAGTGAGGGGCTCATGCACCTTGGCTGCCCAATTGCATACTCTCATACATCGTCCCAATACAGTATTGTTTGGTGCAGTTGAGTGTATCACTATTTTCTGGACAGGCAAGAGAAATTGCAGCAAACAGGCTAAAAAGGCAATATAAGCAGTTTTGTAATAAAAATAGAGACTCCAAATGCATTTGTCACACTGTAGTGCCTCTGACGGTTCTAAGGAATCCTTACCATTAATCACATTAGAAGTAGCTCGAGGTACTTTGATCAGTTAATGTTGTGCATCCTTGTGCCCTGGCGTCTGTGGATGCCACTAAACTTCATAAAAATGCATGGGCCCCAGCAGTGGAGATACTTCATCCAGCCGCAGTAATTTAAAACTGAAAATCAATCTAACTGCTGGCTTTAACACTCTGATTCATTTTAAATTTATTAAACAGATGATAGGATTACTGAAAATGGGATATTCAAGCCTTACTAATGAGTTTTTTTTAAAAAACCTGAATCAGTGTATTTTAATCACATGATAAAAGCTTTACTGAGTTACTGAAAGCACAATGTCTGCTTTGAAATTTAATTCCAAGTGTGTAATAATGAGGGTGAAAGAGGTATCTCACACTGTGACTGACAGATATACTGGGGGCCACATTGAGTAGCCCCTAAAATTGGGCATGGGGCCAGATCCCGATGCACCATTACCCTATGCCAAATCAAAGCGTTGCAGGCAGCACACAAATGTTGTGCTGCTTCCAATTATGATGATTGTGGCATGCAGCCTATTTCAGAATGTGCTGCTCAGTGGAGCCTCAGCAAAGGGCTCCAAGTTCATGTGAGGTTGTCAGACTAGATAGCCTACACTGCTTAAGGCCAGACTGTACTTCTTACAGGTGAGGTGCAATCTGGCTGCAGCAGTGTCTGCAACTGGAAGAAGAGTTGAAGGCCTGCAAGAACGTGCAGAAATGGCACAAAAGGCCAGAAAGCATGCACAAAGCTTTTCTGATGCAGTGCTAGGGGCAATGGTTCAGGAAATTTGGGCACTCCAGACAAAGACTGAGAAGGCACACAGGAGCAAATAGCTGTTGTGGTCAATGTCAGCCATCTGGATCCTATCAACTGCATCAATAGCCTCACACAATGCCTCATTCACCACAGCCCCTTCACCAGCAAAACAACAATCACTGTCAAATACGAATCATATCATACATTCACAACCTCACTGGATGCTCATATGCTGAGCACTGCTGGAAGCTGCACACTCAGATCTCACAACTTGTGTACACTTCCAGCTATTCAATTTTGGCAGTTGCATCACCCAAACGCATTGTACCACACTCACTGACACCCTTCACTCTCTCTTGCAGACAAGGTGGCCCAATTGGATTTCCTGCAGCTGAAGCAGTGCGAACGGCATTGCCAAAACCATTGAAGATGATGTAATGTTCCTGCCGAATCAACCTCCTCACATCCCTTCACATCCCTTCACCTTGCAGTCTGTTATGGTGTGCAAGCTGCAGATGGTATAACCATGCACCTTTTGTTATCCCTCCACTTCCCTCACCCTCAAACCTGCCTTTGTGCTTTTATGCATTCAGATACTCAAGAGTTACTGTCTGACCAACCAGTGGTCTGGGACCCTGAAGGAATAGAAGGAGTATGGACTCAGGAGGAAGAAACGTTATCTTATCTGACCTTGATCTGACACTCATGGCCACTAGCTCTGATACAGGCACTACACGAATTTTAGATGGTAGAAGAGAGGAAGTCCTCCTACATCCAATTGTGAATGGTGGTGGACAATTAAACAGCTAACCAGAAGTGCAGGCTCCACAAATATCCCCATCATCAATGATGGGGGAGTCCAGCACATCGTACAAAAGACATGGCTCAAGCATTCACAGCAATCTTCAGCCAGAGGTGCTGAGTGGATGATCCATCTTGGCCTCCTCCTGAGGTCCCCAGAATCATAGATGCTCATCCTCAACCAATATGATTCACTCCGCATGATAACAAGGAACGGATGAAGGCATTGGATACCGCAAAGGCTATGGGTCCTGACAACATTCTGGCAATAGTACTGAAGACCTGTGCTCCAGAACAAGCCCCTAACCAAGCAGTTCCAGTACCACCACGACACTGACATCTACCTGACAATGTGAAAAATTGTCCAGGCATGTCCTATCCACAAAATGCAGGACAAATCCAATTTGACCAATTAGTGCCCCATCAGCCTCCTCTTGATCATCAGCACAGTGATGGAAGGTGTTGATGACAGTGCTATCAAGCGGCACTTACACAGCAATAACCTGCTCACAGATGCTCAGTTTGGGTTCTGCCAGGGCCATTCGGCATCTGACCTCATTAGTTTTGGCCCAAACATGGACAAAAGAGCTAAACTCAAGAGGGCAGGTGAGACTGCCCTTGACACAGGTAGCATTCGATTGAGTGTGGCATCAAGAAACCCTGGCAAAATTGAAGTTAATGGGAATCAGCAGAAAAATTCTCCAATGGTTGGAGTCATACCTAACACAAAGGAAGATGGCTGTGATTGTTGGAGGCCAAACACCTCAGTACAGAGTATCACTGCAGGAATTCCTCAGGGTAATTTCCCTTGGCCCAACCATCTTCATCTGCTTTATTAATGGCCTTCCCTCAATCATAAGGTCAGATGTGGGGATGTTAGCTGATGATTGCACAATGATCAACACCATTTATAACACCTCAAGATCTGGACAATATTCGAGCTTGGGTTGCTAAGTGGCAAATAACATTCATGCCACACATGTGCCAGGCTATGATCATCTCCAAGAGAGAATTAACGATCTCCTCATGACATTCAATGGCATTACCTTCACTGAATCCCCCAGTATCAAAATCCTGTGGTTTTCATTGACCAGATACGGAACTGGACTAGCCATATAAATACTGTGGCTGCAAAAGCAGGTCAGAGATGGGAGCTCTGAGGTGAGTAACTCAACCTCTGACTCCCCAGGTTTTATCCACCATCTACAAGGCACAAGCCATGAGTGCGATGGAATACTTTTCACTTGCCTGGATGAGTGCAGCTCCAAAAACACTCAAGGAGCTCGGCGTCATCCAGGATAAAACAGTCCGCTTGATCGGCACCCCAACCACTGACTTAAATATTCACTCCTTCCATCATTGATGCATGGTGACAGCAGTATGCACCATATACAAGGTGCACTGCAGCAACTCACCAATGCTCATTCGACATCAACTTCTAAATCCGCGACCTCCAGGACAAGGGCAGCAGACACAAGGGAACACCAACATCCATAAATTCCCCTCAAATTTGCTAAATTTTTATTATTTCTTTGCTTACAATTTAATAGAGAAATACAAGATCCATTAAACCATTAATCTTTGCCAATTCTGCAGAAACTGTTGTGCTGGAATGAGCAGATTGTCTACTGTGATGAAGTCAATCTCTTGTGACCAAAGTGACCTTTCTACATGTCAAGCACTTTGCCTTTTAGGTATTATTCTGTATGATGTCTTCAAGCTACTTCAGCTAATTCATTTTTGAATATAACGCTGAGTTTAGGGCAGCTGATGTGTTTAAAGTAGCCTGTGTAAAGTCTGGTCTGTACAATTATCTATCACATTTGGAGTATAGGAATGCTTATCTTACTGTTTCTGCATTGGTTGTCTTCTTCAAACTGTGGCAGAAAATTGAAATGCACATCTTACAAGTCATTTACCAACATCTTTTGTTTCTCATTATCGTTTTTTCCAGTCATTTTTCAAAGATGCACATCTAAAAAGCTAAATGTGGCAGCAGAATAAGCTAGTTGTACAACAGATTGACATAGAACACTCAGCAACTGCTCCTTTAAAGGAATAATGCTTGGATAAGACATTTGATTTGAACAGATGGCTAGAATTCTCATTTAAATTATTCAATGCAAAGTGTGTCACATTCCAGTGCATGTAAAAGGATTGAATAAACACTAGTGGATCTTCTAAAGCATTGCTCTCCGTTTGAGGGTGAGCTAGGAGTCATTGGGCTGGATTTAAAGTTCTCGGCGGTGGGCCCATCCAGTAGCAACATTGCCTGAGCCATCCCCAGGTGCCCCAACAAGATTAAAACCCAATCAGGCACCTACCAGTTTGGTGTTGGGGTTCCCAGGGCCTAAACAATGGATGTCCTGCCTCCCAGAGCTGCCAGCCAATCTGAAGCCGGCAGCTCTTCAGTATGAGCAGTGACCACTGCCAGTACTTCAGCAGTCCCTGGGAGGAGGAAGGGCCATGGAGGCCCTGTAACACACCTGTGTTAATAAATAAAGCATAATGTCAAAGATGTTAGGGAATATGGGGTAAAGATGGGAATATGAAGTTAAGTCACAGATCAGCTGTGATCTCATTAAATGGCCGACCAAATAACCTATAGATTATATAACTCCGTACTTTGCAGTTTGCAGACACGTCAGGCCGCCATTTCTTGGACACAAGCGACTAGAAGCTTGGGGTCATGCTTGCAGACTGAATGGAAGTGTTCTGGAAAGTGGCCACCCAATCTGCATTTGATCTCTACAATGTAGAGTGGACCGCATCATGAGTAACGAATACAGTATGTTAAATTGAAAGAAGTACAAATATACTGTTGTTTCACCTGGAAGGAATGTTTAGGGATTTGGACAGTGGGAGAAAGAAGTTAAAACGGCAGTTGTTGCATCTTCTGTGCTTACATGGGAAGGTGCAGTGAAAGAGAAGGGGTTGTTGGAGGTGATTGAAGATTCAACCAGGGTATTACAGAGGGAACAGGAATGCTGAAAGTGGAGGGAAAGAGAGGATGTATTTGGTGGTTGTGTCAAGCTGGAGGTGGTGGAAATGGCAGAGGATGATCCACTGAAGGTGGGCTGGAAGGTGAGGGTGGGGCGTACCTGGAGAAAGACTGGCAGGGAGAAGAAGGTGTGAAAACAGAAGTGCAGGAAGTGGAATGGGCATGGTTGAAGGGAATCCTTGGTTGAGGGAAATAGAAGACAGTTCAGAAGCACTGGAAGGCTGCATCATCAGAGCAGGTGATACAGACAGAGAAACTGGGAGAATGGAACAGAGTCCTTACAGGAAGCAGGGCACGAGGAAGTTTAGTCAAGATTGCTGTCGGAGCCATTGGGCTTATAATGGATATTGGTTGACGGCTTAGCCCTAGAAATGGAAACAGAGAATTAAAATATCAGGCAACTGGAAGGTCAGGGTTAATTATGTTTGTTGTAGAGCTTGATAGAGACAAATGTCAGCATTGACAACGATCAAATGAAATGTTCCACTGCTCTGAGGAGCTCCATCTAGTGGCCTGACTGAGAACGAATGAAACCATCTGACAAAGATTGGAATAACATTTGGAATGTTTGAGACATGGCTTCACCCTTGACTGCCTGGATGGGTCTTCAGTTTCCTATGCTAAAACAAGTGGACTTTGTCTGTTCTGTGTGGTTACATAGACAAAACAACAAAGTATCAGTAAGTTTAAGATTATTCATTAATTATCTTTAGTTCATTAATAGAGATGGTTTCCATTTATGCACCACCTTGTAACATTTCCTTAGGAAATTTCTAAAGCACATTGAATTACTCTGATATGCAGTGACTCTCACATAGTCAAATAGGTCAGCTATTATGCACACTGTACGATCTTGCAAACAGTAATGAAATTATTGATTAATCTGTCTTAATGATATTTATTGAGAGAGAAATTATTGCGAGGACAATAGGAGAACATCCTTTTGAATAATGGCATGGAGTTTTGAACATTTATTCACCTGAACTACTGGAAGGTACAGAGTGGACTTTGGCTTAATGTCTAATCTGGAGAATGATATCTCTGACAATATGATACTCTCTTAGTATGCTGACTAGGGTGTCAGCCAAACACCATTACTATTAATGACATAATTCATTGCTGTTAAACACATCAATAAATCCTCTGAGAGGTAGTGCCCATTGTCATGAAGACATGCTTTATGCCAGATAATGATTTTAAACCACTGGCTACAAACCCAAATTAAACTTTTAAAAATCAGCTTTTTAAAAACACAGAGACTGAAGTGACTTGAACTCACAGCACAAGATGGCTAACCCCAATTTGCATTACTATATGTTCCACATTCCAATTCATTAGAGTAGAGTCAGTTTGTCTGAAAAACCCATCAAAGACAATGATTTCAGGGGAGTATGAAGGATATCTCCCGTCTCATTAGCAAATCAGTGTGGCAATCAACTGAGGTATTCAACTATTGGATATGGATCTTTAAGACCAATTGCTTGGACAATAATACCCTAAGTTAACTTCCAGGCATAAGCTTATCAAGTTACCCTTGGAATACATGGACAATGTCTTTCTTTGAATCTTGCTGGCAGTTAGAGAAGGATAGTCACATGACAAGTCAAACCTTTGTATGTTTTAAGCACATTTTCTCAGCAGAACTGAGGACAAGCAGCTTAGGATGAAGACCTAAGTGGGGTCCATCTTGCCTCTTTTTATCCAACCCGTCTAGTAAGCTTCAGGCCTTGTTTGCTGACTGTAATCATCCAGGGACATCCTATTGCAGTCAGAGTTCTTAAAAAAATCCAACCCAGCACTATATCTCCAGAAAAACAAACAACTCAGTTGACTACATCTTTAAATTGGAAGCATCAAGAACATTGAATGCAGCTGGAAGACAGCCGAGACATCAAAATACAAACCATATACTCTTTTTTATCGTGATTTAAGAACTCTAATTTGGCCAACAATCCTTCATGACTCTATAATCTGTATTTGTGTGTGAACATTGAATTTGTGTATGTGCAAAAGTTGGAGCATATTTTATTTTGTTTAGATCAGTTTAAGAATAATAAAGCTAATCTCTTTCTTTGATAAATTCAAGAAAACCTGTCCAACTGGCTCTTTTATGATCACAGCATGTAAACAGTTAAGTAATCATTGAATTGACAAGTATATCCTTTAAAGAAAACCTGTTACAGTCAAATGAGGAGAGGGCAAAGAGGGAAGCCATCTAACTCCTGGCTGTAACACCGTGGTTCAACTTTTCAGAAATTTTTCTTCACATTGATTTGTGGTTGGTTTCTAATTCTATTTAGGAAAGTGTGTGTTTATTGACATTTGATTCCATTGTTGATGAACTTGGCCCAGAACTATTTCCCCTCCTGTTGAAAGCTCCTTGTTCCTGGTAGGGTCATCCATGGCAGCAAGGTCGGGAGGAGGTACCAGACAAAGTGCGGTTCAATAAGTCCTCACTGGCAGATCAGGTGACAGAAGACGATGCATCGCACCAGCTGCGAAAGCAGAACAAGGCTGCAGCAGCAAGGTTGTCTGGTTATTGTGATTTGGCAAGTCACCAAAATCTGACCAGCAACACATCAAGGTCATGTGGACAATGATGCCCCATGCCCCACTGCACCCCTCCCCCCGAGCCCAGCCCTGCACCCCCCCCCTCCCCCCCCCCCACCCCTCCACCACCCCTCAGCTAAAGTCTAAAGTTCTCATATTAAGTGAAGTCATGCGTAGGCTTCCACCATGGTCGATTTGCCAAGCGTTGTGGCGATGGAGAATAAATGACAGGGACAAGTTGTGAACCTGGGTTCCCCAGTCAAGAATCTGCACACAGGCAACAGATGCATGAAGGTTGTTGGACACTTGAGTTGGGACAAAGGTATCTTTGGGCAGTCGTATCCGTGACTGAGTAGTCCTCTTCAGGATACTTTCTGCTTACACCAATTGGGGAGGGGCCAAGGAAAGATGCTCAAAAAAATAGGCTCATCAAGTTTCTCACTGCTAGGGAATCACACTCTGCAGGATCATCATCTTTTTGCTCAAAGAAAAAATCTTTAAATTTTGGAACTTGGAATGTTAGAAACTCATGGATAATCTCAAGAGCAACCGTCTGGAAAGATGCGCTGTAATCATATCAGGTGAGTTATCAAGACCAAACTGACATCACCGCCCTCAGTGAGACCCACACTCCTGGGGAGGGGCAGCTGAAGAAACAAACAGGGGGATACACCTTCTACTGGAAAGGAATAGCTAACATTGACCCTCGTATCCACAGAGTTGGTTTGCCCTCCGAAACAGTATCATGGATGTACTGCTAGAACTCTCCAATTATATAAATGAAAGGCTCATGACACTTCACATCCAGCTCAGCCATAATCAATATGCCAATGCCATCAGCAATTATGCTGTGACCCTTGACTCTGAGGAAAATGTTAAAGAAATGTTCTGTTCTGACCTTGATGAAGTCCTTACTGCCACCCAAAAAGATGAACATACGAACATATGAATTAGGAGCAGGAGTAGGCCACTCTGCCCTTCAATAAGATTATGGCTGATCTGACTGTAACCTCCTGTCTATCCCCAATCACCCTTCACCCCCTTGTTCATCAAGAATCTATTTACCTCTGCCTTGAAAACATTCAAAGACTCTGCTTTCACTGCCTTTTGAGGAAGGGAGTTCAAAAGACTCCCTACCCTCTGAGAGAAAAAAAATTCTTCTCATCTCTTAAATGGGTGACCCCTTACTTTTTAAACAATGACTCATAGTTCTAGATTCTCCCACAAGAGGAAACAAACTTTCCACATCAACCCTGTCAAGTCCTCTCAGGATCTTGCATGTTCCAATCAAGTCGCTTCTTATTCTTCTAAAGTCCAGCGAATACAAGCCTAGTCTGTCCAATCTTTCCTCATAAGACAACCTGCCCATTCCTGGTATTAGTTTAGTAAACCTTCTCTGAACTGCTAATGAACTTACATCATTCTTTAAATAAGGAGACCAATACAGTACACAGTACTCCAAATGTGGGTAGTGTCCTGTACAACTGAAGCATAACCTCCCTACCTTTATATTCAATTCCCCTTGCAAAGAACAATAACATTCTATTAGCTTTCCTAATTACTTGCTATACTTGCATATTGGCCTTTTGTGATTCGTGCATTAGGACACCCAGATCTCTTTGCATCTCAGAGCTCTGCAATCTCTCATCATTTAGATAATATACTTTTTTATTCTTCCTGCCAAAATGGACAATTTCACATTTTCCCACATTATACTCCATTTTCCAGATCTTTGCCCATTCACATAGTTATCGATAACCCCTTGTAGCCTCCTTATGTCCTCTTTACAACTTACTTTCCTACATATCTTTGTATCATCAGCAAACTTAGCAACCATACCTTCTGTCCTTTCATCCAAGACATTTATGTAAAATGTAAAAAGTTGAGGCCCCAGCACTGATCCCTGTGGCACACCACACGTTACATCCCGCCAGCCAGAAAAAGACCCATTTATGGCTACCCAATTTTCTATCCATGCCAATATGTTACCCCCTGCACCATGAGCTTTTATTTTCCGTAATAACCTTTGATGTGGCACCTTATCAAATGTCTTCTGGAAATCTAAGTACAGTACATCTATCAGTTCCCCTTCATCCACAGCACATGATTCCTTCAAAGAATTCTAATAAATTGGTAAAACATGATTTCCCTTTCACAAAACTATGTTGAATCTGTCTGATGACCTTGATTTTTTCTAAGTGCCCTGACATAATATTTAAATAATAGCCTTCAACATTTTCCCTATGACAGTTGTTAAGCTAACTGGCCTGTAATTTCCTGCTTTCTGTCTCCCTCCCTTTTTGAATAAAGAAGTTACATTTGCTATTTTCTAATCTAATGATGCCTTCCCCAAATCCAGGGAATTTTGGAAAATTAACACTACCACATCAACTATTTCACTAGCCACTTCTTTTAAGATCCTAGGATGAAGTCCATTAAGACATGAGGATTTGTCAGCCTGCAGCTCCAACAATTTGCAAAGTACCACCTCCCTGGTAATTGTAATTTTCCTGAGTTCTTCCCTCCTTTCCAATTCCTGATTTACATATATTTCTGGGATGCTACTTGTATCCTGCATTGTGAAGACCGATGAAAAATACTTGTTAATTCATCTGCCATGTCTTTATTTTCCATTATTAATTTCCTAGACTCACTTTGTAAAGGACCAACGCTCACTTTGTTAACTTTTTTCTTATTTAAGTATCTGTAGAAACTCTTACTATTCATCTTTATATTTCTAGCTAGCTTTCTCTTGTACTGTAATTTTTCCTTCCTTATTAATCTTTTTGTCATTCATTGCTGTTCTTTATATTCTGTCTAATCTTCTGGTGTGCCACCCCTCTTTGCGCAATTATATGCTTTTTCTTTAAATTTGATACTCTCTTTAACTTTTTTAGTTTACATCAGATGGTCGGTCCTCCCCTTGGAATTTTTCTTTCTCATTGGAATGTATCTATTCTGTGTAATTGGAAATATCCCTTTAAATGTCTGCCACTGCACCCCTATTGAACTATCCTTTGACCTCATTTGCCAGTTCACTTCTGCTTTCATTCCCATATAATTGCCTTTATTTAAGTTTAAAATACTAGTCTTGGACCCACTCTTCTCTCCCTCAAAATGAATGTAAAATTCAATTATATTATGATCGCTGCTACCCAGAGGTGCCTTCACAATGAGATTATCAATTAATCTTATCTCGTTGCACAATAAAGAAAAGTTCATCCTTCTGGGAAACTTTAATACCTGGGTTGACCCTGACTCTGATGTCTGGAGAGGAACCATTGGGAAAAATGGGGTAGGAAAAGCCAATGCAAATGGTGTCCTCCAGCTGACAAAGTGTGCTGCAGCATGGCTCATTATAACAAACACCCTCTTCTGCCAGAAGGACAAATACAAACCAACATGGAGGCATCCCAGATCCAAAGTACAGAGATCTCCTGGATTATCCCATTGTTCAAGCCAAAGATATAAATAACGACTGTATCATTCGATCCATGTGGGGGACTTATGCCTCCCGGACAGATTGTCAATGAACATTCACCTTGTAGCATGATATCTCAAGATCCAAAAGTCCAAGAGAAAGATCAATGTCTCAGCCCGAAATCAGCCCAACCAAAGAGAGAAATTCCATGTGTATCCCAAGGCCAATCTGAAAAATCTTCCAACATCAACTCAGTTCTAGAACAATTAGATCAAATAAAGTCAGCTGTACAAGATTTCTGCGCCCTGACTTGGAGTTTGAGCATCATTGTCACCAAGACTGGTTCAACAAAGACAATGCTGAAATATGTGACCTCCAGGAATAAAATCGAGCAGTCTTCATTGCCCGGCAGAATGACCAAGATTGCAAGTCAAGAAAGCAGCATTCCAACACCTCAAAGCTGATGTCCAAAGACAAATCCAGAAGATAAAGGACTGTGTCATGTATAGACCAAGGTCAAATAGACAAAATCCTCTTCACTCATTGGATGGTGTTTCTCTTCTTAAGGGTGACAATGCCATCTATCATCGCTTTTAAGAATTTTTTTAACAAGTCCTCAACCATGAATCCACAGTGGTAACTGATACTCTCCAGGCTATCCCACAGTACCCTGTGGCAGAATATATGGGTGAACCATCATAGATGGGAGAACTGCCACAAGCAATCAAACAGATGAAAAAAAAACAAAACCTGCATCAGTGATGGTATTCCGGCTGAATTCTTCAAAGCTGGTGGGCATTTGCTCAAATCAAGACTCCATGTACTCATCCTATGGAGTTAGGAGGAAAAAGAACTCCCCTGACTTCGGGAATTCATCAATTGTAACCATCTTCAAGACGGGAGATAAATCGTGCTGTGGAAATTGCCGAGGTAATTGTCCATTTCAGGTTAAAATCCTGGAACTCACTACCTGAGAGCACAGCGGGAGAACCTTCATCACATGGACTGCAGTGGTTCAAGAAGGCAGCTCACCACCACCGTCTCAAGGGCAATTAAGAATGGGCAATAAATGCCACCCTTGCTAGTGATGCCCACATCCTGTAAATAAATAAATAAAGTTCTGCTAAAAATTCAAAAATTCTGCGCAACACTCTCTCAGGCATTTCGGTGAAAAGAGACACATGGGAATTTCCAAAGCCATCCCTTAATTCAGGATAAATGACATGCAGCTTCAGCCTGAGGCATGCTAGCTGAGAGCTGGTGTGATTTTCACCAAGAGTTAAAGATGACATTAAGGACAGAATTTCTGCAATAGCCTGGGAACTACTCCATACAGGCTCCCTTAAGTGAGGCAGGTAGTGGATCTGTCCCTCCTCACTCTGCCTCCTGTCCCAGCCTGACTCCTCCCCTCGATCAATATTTAAAGAACCAGCTTCTGCTCCAAAATCCCTCATTCCCACCCATGTGGAAATCAGGCTCCCTACACGTTCCAGTCCAAGAATTTAAGGGCAGCTGTCTTTTGGAAATATTTTGTTATGTGCACGTGAAAATATTTTAATTTTCTTTGATGCATTTGGAGTTAGTTTTTTAAAGCGTATTGGACTGGATAGAAAGGCCAGTACAAGTTTTTAGGATCTGACCTTGTTGTTCCAAAACTGTTAAAGAAAATACATTATCTTTCATCCTTCAAAAGGAGAAAGCATTTTATATGGAACTGGATTAGACCTTCATCTAAAAAAAATTTATATTTGCTGCAACTCATTAAATACCAGTCTAACACTTATACTTCCCAGTCTTGTTCCAAATGGGTGCAGGTGCATGAAATCTGTTTATTCCTTGAAGTTTGACAGGGAAACGTCGGTGATTTTAAAGGTACATTACAAGAGCAAATACTTTTTATATCATGGCATTATTGAATGAGAAGCTTATGCCCAAATCGGGGATAGATTGTTTTTATCTGCAAACAAAAAATGGATGAGTATTTTTATTTGCTTAATTCTGATGCTAATATCCTGTATAAGAACGGATATAATAAAATTTGTATACTTTCCTCTAAACACTGAAATATCACAAAATGCGAAACACAATTGGGCAGGATATTGAGGTCGGCAAGTGGGGGGGGCGGGGCCCACTTGCCGAGGCATAAAATGATGCAGGATGACGTCGGGCGGAACTCCCAATGTCCCCCCGCGTCATCTCCATTTTCAGGTCGGCAGCCAAATCAGCTATGCGCCCGCCGACCTGTCAACGGCCTATTGAGGCCATTTAAAAAGTCATTAACCTAATTAATGGACCTGCCCGTCCAACCTTAGGGTTGGTGGGCAGGCCAGGAGCCCTGGCGGGCTTCAGAAAAAGCATAAAACCTCATCCACGGGCGGAATGAGGTTTCATGAGGGTTTTTAAATTTTTAATAAAGGTTTGAGTTTAAGTGATGGACATGTCCCAACTCATGTGACAGTGTCACATGAGGGGACATGTCAGGGAAATTTTTTAAACATTTATGTTATAAGTTTTAATTCTAAGCCGATCTCCCTGAGGCAGCACTTAGCCTCAGGGAGATCAGTGCACCCGCCCATGTAAAATGGCAGCACGCCCCGAATCGGGGGCGTCGATTGGATGTGCGCGTGCCCGCATGCGCTCCTGCACTTCCCCCCCGACGGGGGGAAAATTCTCCCCAAAAAATCATTTCAAAGTACAATCTCATTCTGTACCAGCAAGATCCCACAAAAAGCAATGATCAGCAAATTTACCATTTGCTTGTGCAGTTAAGAGGGAAATATTGCACATAGAAGAAGCCTATGTTCTTCCAACAGTCATCTTTAGTCAATAGTCAAATGTCATCTTTAATATTCACCTGAACAGGCAGATGGTTTACCATCTTACCTGAAGAATGTTATCTCTGACAATGCAGAGCTCCCTCAGTACCAGATTGGAACATCAGCCTAAAATGATAAGCTCAAATCCACAATTTTCTGATTCAGACTTGTGCAGATGAAAGCATGTTTTCACATTAAGGATACTTTCCATCGTGTTGCTTGGCACTACCACCGTGCTAAATGCGATAGATTTCAAACAGATTTAGCAACTCAAGGCTGGGCATCCATTAGGCACTGTGGGACATCAGCAGCAGCAGAATTGTACTCAGTCACAACCTGTAAACTCATGGCCCGGCATATCCCCCATTCTAACATACCACCAGGCTAGGGGATCAACTGTGGTTCAATGAAGAGTGCAAGAGGCATGTCAGGAGCGGCACCAGACATACCTAAAAATGAGGTGTTAAATCTGGTGAAGTTACAACACAGGACTACTTGCATGCCAAATTGCATTAGCAGTAAGTGATGGACAGAGCTAAGCGATTCTAGAATCAACGGATCAGATCTAAGCTCTGCAGTCCTGCCACATCCAGTAGTGTAAGGTGGTGGACAATTAAACAACTCATTGGAGGAGGAGGCTCCACAAATATCCCCATCCTCAATGTTGGAGGAGCCCAGCACATCAGTGCAAAAGATAAGGCTGAAGCATTCACAATAATCTTCAGCCAGAAGTGCTGAGTGGGTGATCCGTCTTGGCCTCCTCCGGTGGTCCCCAGCATCACAGATGCCAGTCTTCTGCCAATTTAGTTCACTCCACATGATACCAAGAAACGGCTGAAGGCACTGGATACTGCAAAGTTTATGGGCCCTGACAATATTCTGGCAATAGTACTGAAGACTTGTGCTCCAGAACTTGAAGCGCCCCTAGCCAAGCTGTTCCAGTACAGCTATGACACTGGCATCTATCTGGCTATGTGGAAAATTGCCCAAATATGTCCTGTACAAAAAAAACAAGACAAATCCAACCCAGCCAATTACCACCCCATCAGGCCACTCTTGATCATCTGTAAAGTAATGGAAGGGGTCAACAGTGCTATCAAGCAGCACTTGCTTAGCAATAACCTGTTCACTGACACTAAGTTTGGGTTCCGCCAGGGTCGCTCAGCTTCTGACCTCGTTACAGCCTTGGTTCAAACATGGACAAAAGAGCTGAACGCCAAAGGTGAGGTGAGAGTGACTGCCCTTGACATCAAGGCAGCATTTGACCGAGCGTGGCATCAAGGAGCCCTAGCAAAACTGGAGTCAATGGGAATCAGGGGGAAAACTCTCCACTAGTTGGAGACATACCTAGCACAAAGGTAAATGGTTGTGGTTGTTGGGGGTCAATCATCTCAGTTCCAGGACATCACTGCAGGAGTTCCTCAGGGTAGTGTCCTCGGCCAAACCATCTTCAGATTCTTTATCAATGACCGTCCTTCCATCATTAGGTCAGAAGTGGGTATGTTCACTGATGATTGCACAATGTTTAGCACCATTCGCAACTCCTCAGATACTGAAGCAGTCCATGTCCAAATGCAGCAAGACCTGGACAATATCCAGGCTTGGACTGACAAGTGGCAAGTAACATTCACGCCACACAAGTGCGAGACAATGACCATCTCCAACAAGAGAGATTCTAATCTTCCCCCCCTTGACATTTAATGGCATTACCATCACTGAATCCCCCACTATCAACATTCTGGAGGTTACCATTGAATATTGAATTGGACTAGACATATAAATACTGTGGCTACAAGACCAGATCAGAGGCTAGGAATCCTGCAGTGAGTAACTCACTTCCTGACTCCCCAAAGCCTGTCCACAATCTGCAAGGCACAAGTCAGGAAGGCACAAGTGATGGAATACACTTCATTTGCCTGGATGAGTGCAGCTCCCACAATACTCAAGAAGCTTGACACCATCCAGGACAAAGCAGCCCGCTTGACTGGCAACCCTTCTACAAACATTCACTCCCTCCACCACTGACACACAGTAACAGCAGTGTGTGCCATCTACAAGATGCACTGCAGGAACTCAACAAGGCAAATTAGACAGTACCTTCCAAACTCACAACCGCTATCTAGAAGGACAAGGGCAGCAGATACATGGGAACATCACCACCTAGAAGTTCCCCTCCAAGCCACTCACCGTTCTGACTTGGAAACACATCGTTGTTCCTTCACTGTCGCTGGGTCAAAGCCCTGGAACTCCCCCTAACAACACTGTGGCTGTACCTACATCACATGGACTGCATCAGTTCAAGGAGGCAGCTCACCACCACCTTCTCAAGGGCAATTAGGGATGGGCAATAAATGCTGGCCTAGCCAGCGATGTCCACATCCCATAAAAAAAAACTTATAATGTGACTGATAAAGAACCTTTGAAATGTTTCGCATTTATGTATACACTTCTTGAATAAAGATTATATTCAAATATAAAAGGCAGTTGATTATCTTTATCAATCCTACTTTGAAATGTACAGATGCAAGTGAAGAGGTTAATGTATCCATTCTAATAATAGCATGGTTAGCAGAAACTGTTTGTTGACTGGAAACTGTTAGTCCTAATATCTCTGCTGTAGAGCTGGCTCCATTTCACTTGAATGTGTAATTATTATTTTTCTAGTTACAAACTACAGAAACTGTAGCTGTATTTAGGAAATAGTTGTGTTAGAAAGATAATTATATTTACATATGGATGGCCTTGTGCAATTTTTTTTGCAGCCTCGAATAATTTCAAGAGACACTAACAAAATGTGCTGCTGTGCGTAAATGATTACTTCCCTGAAAACCCATGGCCTCTGTTCACAGGTTCTGAAACCACAATAAAACTGGAAACAATTACACAAGCACAAGTCCCAATTTTCTTTTGCGCATTGATATCAATCCAAGATTTTCATAAATGGCTGAGAATTCCTCAGAGTTCAGATCAAATATTCCATGCCTACCCCTGGGATCACCAACAATCTCCTATCAGGAAGTAAACATATGAAGAAAAGGCTGAAAGGAATCACAGAAACTGCAAATTAACTAGAACATTGCAATTCCACTGCCTATCAGGAATAGCAGAAGCACAGCAAGGCTAACAGCTGCAAATTTAAAAATTCCAAAGTGTCCTTGGAATTTCCAGCTTATCAGCTTTGAGGATAACACAGTGTCGAATAGGTTGTGTGTCATGTACATAGTAATAGCAACACTGCCATAACTGAGTAAACAAATCAATTCCATTAATAACAACTTAAAACAATTTCTCTTTCATACAGTACTTACTTTTTTTTATAGTTTCTTCTCATTGCATAAATCATTCCCCATGTCAAAGGGTCCGGGTCAGGTGCTAATTTTAGACTGCTTCCTGATGATTCTCAAGACCACCCAAGGGAGTCTCTGATAGTCCTTGCACCCACAGAACACCTTTGACATGAAAACGTGTTTCGATGACTTTACAAAAAAGAACATGAAGCTGGAGTTTCGGAGGAAGGTTTGGGACATTAACCAAAGACAGGGTTGAAGAGACAGGTGGGTGAAGGGAGATGACCAAAGATTCAACTTAAAAGATAGGAGAGTTAGGGCAGGTGAGAAACTGATGAGGTGCAGGGTGAGTAGAGGTATCCCAAGGTGTAGTTGAAAAGGTAGAACGATTAAGGAAGATGACCTAAAGCACCCTCAAAGATTTTGAGGAGGCTTTTTGAAATGATAAGCAATAGAGGTGGGACATGCTTGGATAAGACTTAAATTGTCATCAATAAAGTGCCCAGCATTTTCTCCCAGCTTTCCCTTGCAGCCCTTGACATCAAGGCAGCATTTGACCAAGTGTGGCATCAAGGAGCCCTGGCAAAGCTGGAGTCAATGGGAATCAAGGGGAAAACCCTCCACTGGCTGGAGTCATACCTAGCGCAAAGGAAGATGGTTGTGGTTGTTGGAGGTCAACCATCACAATCCCAGGACATCACTGCAGGAATTCATCAGGGTAGTATCCTCAGCCCAACCATCTTCAGCTGCTTCATCAATGACCTTCATTCCATCATAAGGCCAGAAGTGGGAATGATCGCTGATGATTACACAATGTTCAGCACCATTCACAACTCCTCAGATACTGAAGCAGTCCATGTCCAAATGCAGCAAGACCAGGACAATATCCAGGCTTGGGCTGACAAATGGCAAGTAACATTTGTGCCACATAATTGCCAGGCAATGACCATCTCCAACAAGAGATAATCTAATATTGCCACTTGACATTCAATGTCATTACCATTGCTGAATCCCCCACTATCAACATTTTGGGGGTTACCATTGACCAGAAACTGAATTGGACTAGCCATATAAATACTATGGGTACAAGAGCAGGTCAGAGGCTAGGAATCCTGCAGTGAGTAACTAATCTCCTGACTCCACAAAGCCTGTCCACCATCTACAAGGCACAAATTAGCAGTGTGATGGAATACTCTCCACTTGCCTGGATAAGTGCAGCTCCACCAACACTCCAGACGTTTGACACCATCCAGGCCAAAGCACCACTCTCCACCACCATCGAACACTGGCAGCAGTGTGTACCATCTACAAGATGCACCACAGAAACTCCTTAGGAGCAACTTCCAAACTCACGACCACTACCACCTAGAAGGCAGCAGATACATGGGAACACCACCACCTGGAAGTTCCCCTCCAAGTCACTCACCACCCTGACTTGGAAATATATCGCCACTCCTTCACTGTTGCTGGGTCAAAATCCTGGAATGCCCTCCCTAACAGCTCCCCACTACCTTCTCAAGGGCAATCAAGGATTGGCAATAAATGCTGGCCTAGCGAGTGATACCCACATCCCGTAAATGAATAAAAAAAAACAACACACTACTTTTATAAACAGTGATCATTCATTTTAAAATTATAATCTTCATCCCAACAATGTTTACAAAAGATGATCTCCGGAAATGTTAAAAGAAGGTAGAATTAACTATCTGACAAGAGACAAACAAGCGCTAATGTCAAGTTAATCATATGGAGAAGTAACATTTGGACAATGAGGTTACGGGATAGAGTGTGCAGTATTACACCTCTCCAATTACATCTCTCCGGGACATTATGATTGTATCACTTGCTCTTGCACCAAACATGGCTAAGGAAGAAACAAAGGTCAGGAAGGCATTGTGAATCTGATTCTGCCTTGTATTAACTAAAGTCAATAGAGTAAACTGGAGCCTCAGGCTGAAGCTGCATGTCATTTATCCTGAATTAAGGGATGGCTTTGGAAATTCTCATGTGTCTCTTTTCACCGAAATGCCTGAAAGAGTTTTGCGCAGAATTTTTGAATTTTTAGCAGAACTTTATTTATTTAATTACAGGATGTGGGCATCACTAGCAAGGGTGGCTTTTATTGCCCATTCTTAATTGCTCTTGAGAAGGTGGTGGTGAGCTGCCTTCTTGAACCACTGCAGTCCATGTGATGAAGGTTCTCCCACAGTGCTGTCAGGTAGTGAGTTCCAGGATTTTAACCTGTTGATAGTAAAGGAACGGCAACATATTTCCAAGTCAGGATGGCATTGGACTCAGAGGGGATCCAGGAGGTGGTGGTGTTTCCATGTTTTTGTTCTTCTAGGTGGTAGAAGTTATGGGTTTGTGAGATGCTGCCAAAGAAGAAGCCTTGGCAAGTTTCTGCAGTGCATCTTGTAATGATACAACACTGTGCATCAGCAGTGGATGGGGTGCCAATCAAGTGGGTTGCTTGTCCTGGATTGTATTGAGCTTCTCAAGTGTTAGAATATAAGAAATAAGAGCAGGAATGCGCTATATGGCCCCTCAAGCCTGTCCTGCCAATCAGTATGATCATGGTTATTCTACTGCCTCAACCCCACTTTCCTGCCCATTTCCCATGTCGACTGATTCCCTAAGAGACCAAAATCTGTCTATCTTGATAGGGTGGATACCTGGAGGATGTTTCCACTGTGGGGGAGACTAGAACGAGGGGACACAGTTTAAGAATAAGAGGTCCTCCCCTTTTAAGACGGAGATGAGGAGAAATCTTTTCTCTCAAAGGGTTGTTAGTGTGTAGAATTCTCTTCCCCAGAAAGCATTGGAGGCCTGGTCATTGAAATTATTCAAGGCAGAGTTGTTGATAGACAAGGGAGTCAAGGGTTATGTGGGTAGATGGGAGAGTGGAGTTGAGACCGTAAGCCGATCAGCCATGATCTTATTGAATGGCAGAGCAGGCTTGAAAGGCTGAATGGCCCACTTCTTCTCCTAAGCTCTAAGTTTTTATCCATCCAGAACTCTGGGGTAGACAGCTCCAAAGAGACACAGCCCTCTGAATGAAGAAATTTCTTCTCATCTCAGGCTTAAATGATTGACACCTTATCCTAAGACTGTGCCCCCGTGTTCTGGAATCCTTAGCCAGGGAAACAACCTTTCATCATTTACCCTATCAAGTCCCTTCGGAATCTTGTATGTTTCAATGAGATCATCTCTCATTCTTCAGCAAAGGTAATACCATTGAACCTCAAGGAGGAATGGTTAGAGTCTCTCTTGATGGAGATGGTCACTTCCTGGCACTTGTGCGGCATGAATGCTACTTGTCACTTATCATCCCAAGCCTGAAGGTTGTCCAGATCTTACTACAAGCGGACAGGGACTGCTTTATTATCTGGGGAGTCACGAATGATATTGAACACTGTAATAATCAGTGAAAATCCCCACTTCTGACCCAACTCCACGAGCACTTATCATATGTATTAACTTTTTGTATGGTACTTTATTGAATGTATTTTGGGAATCCAAGCATACCACATCCACTGGGTTCCTCTTTATCCACCCTTCAAGTAACACCCTTAAAAACTCAAATTGGTCAAACAAGATTTCCCTTTCATAAAACATTGTTGAACATGTATGATCATACCATGATTTTCTGACTGCATTGTTAAGACTGCCTTAATATTAGGTTCCAACATTTTTCCAACTGCTGGGGCAGAATATTTTGCTCATCAGGCAGGCATGCACCTGACCTGAATGAGCGTAAAATGACGCGCAATGACGTTGGGCGAGCGTCCCAACATCATCGCGCACTTGTGCGATATTTCGGTCAGCGGGCGCGCATGGGAGTTGGCAGCGTACCCGCTGACAATTAAACGGTCTACTAAGGCTATTAAAGTCATAATTAAAATAAATTTTTCACTGACTGGCCAACGTTAAGGTTGGCAGGCAAATCGGCCAGGCAGCCTTTGGATTTTTTGCAAAACCTCATCCATGGGCGGGATGAGCTTTTGATCAATGAATAGAAAAATTAAACATTTTTCAAACTAATTTCTAACATGTCCCTGCTCATAAGACAGAGTCACATGAAGGGACAACCATTTAACATTTTTAAATTCTTCATTTTTTATTTAAAAAATCTTCAGCTCCCTAAGTCAGATCTATGCCTCAGGAAGCTTTTACTGCACGCACCTGCACGCATGCACAATCTTCCGCGCTCGCCTTCCTCCCCCTCCCCCTATCCTGGCAGTGCTGCAGCACGTGATTCACGCTGGCTGACCGTTAATTGGCCAGCCAGCATGAAATGGCAGCCGGGGCCCAATTGCAGGCGGCGGTCCATTTCTCGGCCGCTCCTGCTTGCCTCCGCCAAGCCCGCCCGACGACCGGAAAATCCTGGCCCCAACGTCAGGCGAACTGGCCTACAGTTCCCTGTTTTCTCTCTTCCCCTTTTCTTGAATAGCAATGTTACATTTGCTAACTTCAAATCTATTGGAACCACTCCAGAATCTAGGGCATTTTTGAAACTCATAACCAACAACCTCTTTTAGAATCCTAGGATGTACGCTATCAGGTTTTGGGGGTTGTTGACTTTTATTCCCTTAAATTTCTCCATAACTTGTTCTCTGCTGGTATTAAGCACCCATTTGTTCCTCACTCTTATTATCCCCTTGGTTACCCACTTGGAGGGTTATAGAGTCATTGCGGCCAGAAGGAGGCCATTCAGCCCATCAAGTCCATGCTTGCCCTCTGTAGAGCAACCTTATCAGTCCCATTCCCCCCTCTCTATCACTAGCTTTGCAAGCTTATTGCCCTCAAGTGCCCATCTAACTTCCTTTTGAAATCATTGATTATCTCTGCTTCCATCATCCTCTTATGCAGTGAATTCCAGGTCATTACCACTTGCTGCGTGAAAAACTCTTCCTCACATTTCCAAATATCTTGCCCAAAATCTTAAATCTGGATTCCCTTCTTGTACCTTCAACTAATGAGAACATATTTTCTTTGTCTACCTTATCTAAACCTGCCATGATTTTGTACACCTTTATCAAATCTCCCCTTAATCTCCTCTGTTCCAAGAAGAACCCCAACTTCTCCCACTAGCTTTCTTGCTAAAATTCCTCATCCCAGGAACCATTGTGATAAATCCTTCCTAAGTGTGGTAAAAAAACTGAATGCAATACTCTAGTTGTGGTCTAACCAGAGCTTTATACAGCTTCAGCATTACTTCCCTGCTTTTGTATTCAATACCTCTATTTATAAAGCCCCAGATCCCATATGTTTACTTAATTATTCTTTCAAAATGTCCTGCCGCCTTCAAGGATCTTTGCACATGAACCTCCACCTATTTGTCCGTATATACTTTATAGAACTGTGCCATTTATCTATAATGCTGTTCTCTATCCTTTCCATCAAAATGCATCCTTTCACACTTCTCTGTATTAAATTTCTTCTGCCACTTGTTTGCCCTTTCTGTTAGCCTATATCTTGTTTAGTCAATTGGTATCATGCTCAGTCATGCTCAGTTTGGTATCGTTGGCAAATTTTGAAATTTTAATCTGTAGTCCAAAATCCAAATCACTTAGATAACAAAAGCAGTGGATCTAGCACCACATTTTGGCCAACACCCCTGTCTATAATCCTCCAGTCTGAAAAAGAACCATTTAACTACTTGCTGCTTTCTGTCCTTAAGCTATTTTTTAAACCAAGCTTACAATGACCCTCTTATTCCACGTGCCTCAATTCGGTTAACCAGTCTTTTGTGGTATTTTATCAGGTGTCAGAAACGACAATGGCACACCCAGCCCTGTTGAACCTGCAAAGTCCTCCTTACTTATATCTGGGGGCTAGTGCCAAAATTGGGAGAGCTGTCAAACAGACTAGTCAAGCAACAGCCTGACATAGATGTACTCACTGAATCATACCTTCCAGATAATGGCCCAGACACCATCACCATCCCTGAGTGTCACCAGCAACACCAGCCCAGCAGAGGTGGTGGCACAGTGGTATACAGTTGGGAGGGAGTTGCACTGGGAGTCCTAAATATTGACTCCAGACCCCATGAAGTTTCATGGAATCAAGTCAAACATAGGCAAGGAAAGCTTCTACTGATTACCGCCTACTCCCTGCACCCCACCACCCTTAGCTGATGAATCAGTACTCCTCCATGTTGAACACCAATTGGAAGAAGCACTGAGGATGGCAAAGGCTTCACTGTCTGTCATCAAGAGTGGCCTGGTAGCACCAGTACCGACCAAACTGGCCAAGTCCTAAGGACATAGCTGCTAGACTGGTTCTTTGGCAGGTGGCAAGGGAATCAAGAGGGAAAAACCTACTTGACCTCTTCATCATCAACCAACCTATCATGGATGCATCTATCCATGACAGTATTGGTAGGAGTGCCCACTGCACAGTCCTGTGGAGACAATGTCCGATCTTCACATTGAGGATACCCTCCATCACGTTGTGTGGCACTAGCACCGTGCTAGATGGGATAGATACAGTATCAGCTAGATACCAGTACAACTACAACACTGGCATCTACCCAGAAATGTGGAAAATTGCCCAATATGTCCTCTACACAAAAAGCAGGACAAATGCAACCCGGCCAATTACTGCTCCATCAGGCCACTCTCGATCATCTGTAAAGTGATGGAAGGGTCTTCGACAGTGCTATCAAATGGCTCTTGCTCAGCAACAACCTACTCACTGACACCAATCTGTTTGGGTTTCGTGAGGACCGCTCAGTTCCTGACCTCATGACAGCCTTGGTCCAAACATGGACAAAAGAGCTGAACTCCAGAGGTGAGGTGAGAGTGACTGCCCTTGACATCAAGGCAGCATTTGACCAAATGTGGCATCAAGGAGCCCTTGGAAAACTGAAGTCAGTGAAAATTATACCCAACACACAGAAAGATGATTGTGATTATTGGAAATCAATCATTTCAGTCCCAGGACATTGCTGCAGGAGTTCATCAGGGTAGTGCCTAGTCCAAACCATCTTCAGTTGCTTCATCAATGACTTTCCTTCCATCATAAGGTCATAAGTGGGGATGTTCACTGATGATTGCACAATGTTCAACACCATTCATAACATATCAGATACTGAAGCAGTCCATGTCCATATGCAGCAAGACCTGAACTATATTCGGGCTTGGGCTGCTAAGTGACAAGTAACATTTACACTGCACAATTGCAAGGCAATAACCATCTCCAACAAGTGAGAATCTGACCATCTCCCCATGACATTCAATGGCATTACTATCTCTGAATCCCCCACTATCAGCAGCCTGGGAGTTACTATTGTCCAGAGACTGAACTGGACCAGCCACATAAATGCTGTGGCTACAAGAGCGAGCATAAGACTGGGAATTCTGAGGCAAGTTACAAAGCACAAGTCAGGAGTGTGATGGAATACTCGCCACTCACCTGGATGACTTGCTTTCAAACTTAATGTGGAATTCAACTGTATACGATCATTTTTCCAAGAGAATCTTTTACTATGAGATTGATATTAAACCTGTTTCATAGCACAATACTAGATCAAAAATAGCTTTAAATGCAGCTCCAATGACACTCAAGAAGCTTGACACTATCCAGGACAAAGCAGTCTGCTTGACTGGCACCCAATCTACCACGTAAACATTCACTCCTTCCGCCACCTACAGTAGCAGCAGAGTTTACCATCCACAAGATACACAGCAGCAACTCACCAAGGCTCCATCGACAGCACCTTCCAAACCAGTGACCTCCACTACTTAGAAGAACAAGGACAGTAGATGCATGGGAACACTATCACCTGTAAGATCGCCTCCAAGTCACTTGCCATCCTGAACTGGAAGTATATCGCCATTTCTTCACTGTCGCTGGGTCAAAATCCTGGAACTCCCTTCCTACCAGCACTGTGGGTATACCTACACCACATGGACTGCAGCGGTTCAAGGCAACTCACCACCCACTTCTCAAGGGCAATTAGAGATGGGCAATAAATGCTGGTCCAGCCAGAATGCCCACATCCCATCACGAACAAAAAAAACTTTCCATTATAATTTCTCCTGTCTCTGCTTCTAAACAACCAATGTTTACTTTAGCTACTCTCCTCCATTTTATATACCTACAAAAGCTTTTAAAATCTGTTGTTATCCTGGTGAGTATGCTCTCATATTCAGTCTTTTTCCCCTTTTTAATCAACTCTTTGGTGGTCTGTTGTTCAATTCTAAGACATTCCCAATCCTCAGGCTTACCAGTATATTTTGCAACATTATAAGCAACCTCTTTAAAACTAATACCAACCATAATTTCCCTAATAAGTCATGGGTGGATATTCCTCATTGAGTTTTTATTTTTTTAATGTAATGTAATTTTTAAAATTTTGAATTGTTTACTTAACCACCATACCTTTTGGTCTGTTTGCCGTATCATCCTTTGTCAGTTCTCCCCTCATACCTTTGTATTTGGCTATGCTTAAGTTTAAGATTCCTGTCCAGGACTGGAGTACGATGCTCTCAAACATAAAATGGAATTCAAGTGTATTATGATCACTTTTCCCCAAGGAATTTTTCACTCCGAGATTGTTAATTAAATCTGTTTCATTGCACAATACTAGTTCAAAAATAGCTGTATCTCTTTCATAAAAGCAAAATGCTGCAGATGCTGGAAATCTGAAATAAGAACAGAAAATGCTGGAAAAACTCAGCAGGTCTGGCAGCTCTGAAGAAGAGTCATACAGACTCAAAACGTTAACTCTGTTTCTCCCTCCACAGATGCTGCAAGACCTGTTGAGCTTTTCCAGCATTTTCTGTTTTTATTATAGTTGTACCCCTAGTTGCTTTCACAACATAATGTTGCAGGAAACTGTTGCAAATGCGTCCTACAATCTTCCAGACCATCTTTGCCAATTTGATTTGTCTCGTCTATATGAAGATTAAAGTCCCCCACAATTATTACATTGCATTTGTGACAAGCTCCAATTATTTCTTGCTTATTGCTCTGTCCAATGGTGTAACTACAGTTAGGGGGCCTATAAACTATTCTCACCAGGGTTTTCTATCCCTTGTTATTCCTAATCTCTGCTCTTACTGATTCCACCTACTGATCTTCTGAAACAAGATCCTTTCTCGCTACTATCCATTTGTCTTTCTTTATTATCAGGGCTACTTCTCCTCCTTTTCCATTATTTCCCATTTCATGGAGCTGAACTCATCCAGGAAAGCCCTGACTTGTCTCTTGTAGAGGTGGAATGGCACTGGGGAGTCAGGTACAATATTCCCTCTAAGCTGTTCAGGTGCATGGCCATGCTACAATCCAGAATGTATTGCACAGGGAATGAGTAGGCTGCACACAGACAAAGATCCCTTACAAATGCACTCATGTGCAGCCGTGTGGCAATCTTAAGGGGAATGTGCAGCCAACAAACCAAGCAGAAATTGAAAGGAAGGTTGGTCAGGAGTTGAGTCATTTACCACCAATTCGCAGCCTCTGGCCTGCTGTTGTAGCCATAGAATTTACATGGATGGTCCAGTTAAGTTTCTGGTCAATTGTGATCCCAGGGATGTTAAGGTGAGTGATGATGGTAATGCTGTTGAACATCAAGGGAAGTTAGTTAGACTCTCATTTGTTGGAAATGGTCATTTCCTCGCACTTGTGTCCTACAAATGCTACTAGCTCAAGCTTGAATGTTACCCAAGACTTGTCGCAACCTGTCCTCACCACTATTTTCCCTTTCATACCTTCTCAATGTTGAAAATATATAACAAGGTTGCAGCATTACTATATAAATATAAAGGGGGGAATTTTACCAGCATGTATGAGACTGGAACAAGGTGGGATGGCTGGTAAAATCGCAGGGAGCGTGGCCAATCAGGTCCCCAGCCATGACCCACCATCAGGGAATTTTACTGATGGTGGGAACATGTTCAGGCAGGCTTCCCGCTACAGGGACTTTGATGGGCCATTATAACAGGCCTTGAGCATTTTGCTGACAGCAGATTGACACCTGCCTCCCCCCACCCCACCCCCACCACCACCCCAACCACATGGGGAGGCCACCACCTGAATAGAGGTGACCTCCCAGTGGCAGCCCTTGGGGAATTGTTACTTTAATCAAAGAGGCAGCCTTGGGAAGGGAAGGCAGCCCTCCGATGCTCCCAGCAATTTCCTCGGTGAGGTTTTCCTTCCATCAATTGCACTTTTATGTTTTTTTTTTAGGATTTGCTTCAGCCTGCCTCCTGTAGGCTGCAGGGCCTCTGTCTTCCTCAGCCTTGGCCACTGTTCCTAGTTGTGTCACTGACTGCTGAGACTCCAGAGATGTTGATCTGATCCCTGATTGGGCTCACAACTCTCAGGGGAGTTGCAGGGTGGGGGTTGAGTAGGACAGCCATTCTAAACAGGATGGCAACCCTGGCAGCAGCTTCTCAATTAGTAGCTGCTCATAAAATTGCAGGGACAGTTTTGCCAGCTGGCTGTATGCGTTACTGACACGCACATTTCCGGCCGATGCTGGGACCTAGATGGCCTTTACAAAATATGGCCCAAAGTATGGCTATGGGGCATGTAATCCCTCTATTTGTTTGGCCTTGATTAGTATCCAAAGCAGTCTTCCTTTCTCTTGTCACTTCTGATAAGATTCTTAAATATTAAAAGAAGAGTTGTCAGAGTCAACCTGTATGCTATGTTAAAAAGACAGCTTGGGTCTGTCAGCTAGAAAAGATTTGCTTTGGTGATAGATGCACGGAGCCTGTCCTTGGACAGGTTTTATTATGTTGAACAGAGACTAACTGCATCTCATTCCTGGATGATGATCCGGGCGCTCTGAGGCAATTCAGCAACTCAGAGCTGATTGACCAGATCTTGACACAACACAATGAGAGCCCTGCAGAAACAGATCTGTAGGTATGCCACCTGAGCAAGCTTTTCCCAGCAAAAAGATGGAGCACAACAACAGTTTTCTTTCTCACTCTTTGCTGGAAAATTGTGAAAAGAATTGTGAAAAGAATTGAAAATACTTCTTTCTGTCCTTCACAGTGCTCATCTGCCTGTTCATCTGTTCATCACTTACATTGAGAGGTATATTTATCCTGTGTCCATGAAACAGATCATTCTCAATGAGCTGATGTAAACTTTTCCAAAACACTTTTGAAACTGCTGGCATTAATTAACATACCAGGGCCAGTCTGGAAGAATGTGCATTTCAGTTAGTTCAATCATAAGAGAGCAATTATTGAAAGCAATGCATAATACGAAACAGAGCTGAGGAAAACAGATTGTGGTGCTCACACCTTTCTATCCTCCCCATGCAGCAGAAAGAATCTTCACTATAACAAGAACAATTTGAAATTACATAATGCCTTTAACATAGGAAAATGTTGCATGGTGATGGTAAGGAAAATGGACACTAAGCCAAATAAATTAGGAGGGGGTGAGCAAAGGATTATCAAAGAGGTGGGTTTTAAGAAGGATCTCAAATGAGGAGGGAGGGTGGAGACGCTGATGTGTTTATGGAGGCAATTCCAGAGTGCGGGGTCCAGGTGGCTGAAAACATACCCACCAATGGTGAGACAAGGGAAGGCAAAATGGCGAAGGCACGAGAATTTGGAAAGTGGAGAGCTCAGTGGGCAGAGAGGGGGCGGGGGGTGGGACGGTCAGTGGTGTGGTGGTGGGAAGGGAGAGAAGGTTCACTGAATGAGGTTACAGAGGTCAATTCTTCTAACATTTTCTGGGTAACTATTGGTATAACCCTGGTGGAACCATCCGAAGTTTGCAATTTAAATCACATTTTCGGATGGTTCCCAGCGCAGCACAATTGTCCAGAGGAAGTTAATACTTCTGGGCAATTGCCGTGCAAACTCTTACCTGGGAACTTGCCAGAAGGATTCCCCAGTGCATCTTTGGGGTACCCCCCAAATCTGGCACTGGGGAGTGTGGAAGTTAGGGGCCAATGGCTTTCGTCTTCCTAATGTTCGGTTGGAGGAAGTTATAGCTCATCCAAGACTGGATATTGGACAAGCAATTTGTCAGCACAGAGCAAGTAGTGAGTTCTTCAAAGGTGCTGAAGAAGTGAGGGATGAAAGAAAGGTTTTATGCATCATGGTCAATTTTACAGGCAATGTCATTCACGGTTATGTCAAGTTGATGCTACGAAAGGGGTGAAAAACTGACTGGAGAGATTTGAGCAGAGTGTTATGGGAGAAGTGAACACGGATCTGGGAGAAAACAAAACATTCATGGACCCTGAAGAGGAATGGGTAGATTGGAGATAGGGAAGTGGTAGGTCAGAGAGGTTAAAGGTAGTTTTCTGAGGAATGAGATAAGATTGAAAGATTTTTGTTGGGTAAGAGTATCAGGAGCTAAGGTGGGTAAATGGAGTTGGGGTACAGATCAAACATGATCTAACAGAATGGCGAATTGGCTCTGGTGACTGAATGCTTGTTCCTGGTTTCCAGTAGCAACCATTTTAAGGTGTAAAACCACATCCACATATTTTTTAGCTTTATTTTTAAAATATTTACAAAGTGAGATGTGTCTTGTAACAATCCAGGTATCACAGATGTCAATTTTACAACTGTGATATAGCGGTCACACAGGTATTGACAGAGACATCTGTGTTTCACCGGCTTTGGCTTTTTTGTGAAACAGTTAGCTTAAAGTTCTGAGAAAATTTAATAAGTTCCTGTTGCAGTGCTGGCAAATTAAGTTGCAGCTATATGACGGTCCACAACCATGGCAATATAGTTTACTTTCCTCTTCTCATAAAGCGTTAGTGCAGGATTTTTGGAGTACATCAAATACCATTGACCATTACCAGTACCATTGACCAGAAACTGAACTGGACAAGCCATATAAATACTGTGGCTACAAGAGCAGGTCAGAGGATAGGAATTCGGTGGTGAGTAACTCAGCTCCTGGGCAGGATTTTCCCCTCGGTGATTTGGGGGCGGGGCCCGCTCGCCGAGGGGAAAATGACGCGAGATGACGTCGGGAGGAATCCCCGACGTCATCCCAGTCCCTTTAAATTTTTAGAAAGGCCAGCAGACAGCGAAATCATCTGTCTGCTTGCCGACCTATCAATGGCCAATTGAGGCCATTGACAGGCTCATTAAGATAATTAAAGACCTGCCCGTCCAAGCTTAAGGCTGGTGGGCAGGCCAGGAGCCCCAGAGGGCTTCAGATTATTCATGAAACTTCATCCACTGGCGGGATGAAGTTTCATGTCCGTTTTTTAAACAGTTAATAAATTTTATGTGTTTATTATTAACATGTCCCATCTTGTGTGACAGTGTCACATGAGGGGGGCATATTAATAATTTCAATATTTATCTATTTTTAGACTTTACTTACCTGTCACGAATCTCCCTGAGACAGAACTTTGCTTCAGGAAGCAGTGCACTCTTGACAGATGGGGAATCCCTCCCCTCCCCGCAGAGGAAGCATATTGCGCTTCCTGTCGGCAGGCCGCTGGGCGGGCCTTAATTGGCCCGCCAACTCAAAATGGCGGTGAGCCCCGTTTCGGTGGCAGGGGTTGGCTGTCCGCCCGCCGCCGAGCCAGTGGGGCCCGCACGCCATCCGAGGGCAAAATTCTGCCCCCTGACTCCCCAAAGTCTGTTCAAAATCTACAAGGCACAAGTCAGGAGTGTGATCATATACTCTCCACTTGTCTGGATGAGTGCAGCTCCAACACTCAAGAAGCTTCACACCATCCAGGACAAAACAGCCCAATGGATTCGCACTCTCTCCACAAACATTCACTCACTCCACCACCGACACCTAGTGACAGCAGTATGTACCATCTATAAGATGCACCTCAGAAATTCACCAAGGGTCCTTAGACAGCAGCTTCCAAACCCACTTCCACTACCATCTAGAAGGACAAGGGCAGCAGATACATGGGAACACCACCACCTGGAAGCTCCCCTCCAAGTCACACGCCATCCTGACTTGGAAATATATTGCCATCCCTTCACTGTCGCTGGGTCCTGGTTCCTGGAACAACCTTCCTAACAGCACTGTAGGTGTACCTACACCACATGGGCTGCAGTGGTTCAAGAAGGCAGCTCACCACCACCTTCTCAAGGGCAATTAGCGATGAGCAATAAATGTTGGCATAACTAACAACACCCACATTTTTTGAATGATTACAAAAAAAGGTCAATTGTTTTTTAAAAAACAACCTGCAGTGCTGATGACATTCTAATCGGAAAGGATGTATGAGATATAAAATGGCAAATCCCTGCTATTTTCTGCCCAGAAGACTGAAAGTTGAATATTATCCAGCTCAGAATAGATTTCCAAAAACTTAATACAAAACATTTATCTTTTCTATAAACCTTAGGTCTTCAGATATGTGGCACTTATGGGAACATATGGAAGTTGGTTTCATGTAACTTCAGTCACCTTGTCCATGTTGTTTTTTCTGATATGTGATGTATGTACTTAATCTTTATTAAAACTGCAGCAGTTTTAGGAAAAGAATGCATACTCAGCTCAGAAATAATGACAGAGGAGGGAGGCCATTCGGTCCATCTTATGACATCCATCAGGCAATATCCTAAAATCCCCCTTTCATCTAGGAATTCATTCCAAGAGTTGATCATTCTTTATATCGAGAAGAACTAAACCAAGGATGACACCAGTCTTAAATTTGTCTTTTACTAGTACGAACCTGTGTCACCTTGTCCCACTCATGTAATTCTCCGGATTTAGTTTTTCTGTACTGCTAACTATCGTAGACTTTTATAGGGTCACATCTTTCACTTTTTCTTTTAAGCCTGAAGAGTCTTGAGTTTCTTCACTTTTTCTCATAAATCAGATCTGACACCCTTCCTTGTGCTTCAATGGCCATAGCTAAAACCTTACCGGTTATGATTTGTTTCTTTACAGACAGAGCCTCTGTCAAGGTAGCATGTACTTCTACTTAGAGCAAACTCAACTTTTCTTGTCAGTTATCTTCTTTATGCTGTTTTGTAACAGGGCAGGGGGGCTGTAGTGGGCATACAAAAGATGTGTTAGAGTAAAAGGATATTGCAGAACTGTGAAACAATGGGACATGACACAACTGTGCACTGAAAGTGTGTTGAACTTTACATGCCTATTCAACTATGTATCTCATGTAAATAGAAACTATTTAATTGGGTTCCTGAAACTAAATGGCTTACTCCATTGCAGGCATATGATTAAACAAAAATGAGTGAACTTTTCAATTTCTCTGATGCAGGGAATATTTGAACACTGAGCCATTGATTAAGCCATAAACTACTCACTTGACCTAATTTTTATGCAGTCAAATAGACTGGTCAACAGTTTCCAATAGCAGAATTGATCGTAAAGTTCAGGGAACAGGATAGATAAGTTGTGAGGACATTTTAATTGTAATTGTAATTTTAACATTCATCTAAATAAATCTATATTTGTCTTAGCACATAAAAGCTTAGTATTGGTTATGCTGTTCAAAGAAATCAATTATGAATCTTACTTAAAAATCTAGAAGACCACATAAACATTGTTAGAAAGGATATATAGGATTCTGAAACAGTTATAAAGTAAAAGAGACAATACTAAATGACATCTTCACATACATGAGTTATTTAATGCAAATAGAGTTTTGTTTAATAATACATAAATAGTAAAATGTATAGATTAGTCTAATTGCTGGAAAAGTATAAAAGGGTACCAACAATATATGATGGAAAGGTAGGATGAATGTTCGAACTAAATTCTGCAAGTGTGAGTTCGCAGTTCAAGTTGGGTTGTCAGGGATATAAAAATTGGAAGCAAAGCACTTCCATTAGGGAGGAGGAGGACTATTAGATGCCAGTCACCTTCGCCCAGTTTTATACCCCTACAAAGAAATACTTTGACAGTTATTGATGGACGTTTGGGAGAAGGTTAACGGTCCATGCTTTTGATCAGAAAATAACATGTGGCACAGAGAGGCTAAAAGTCAGAGAATGAAGTCATTTAAATAGTAAAAGCAAGAGACTAAATAAAAATCTGTCACTGCAGTCCTTTCAGGTTAATGCAGTAGATAATGCAGCAAGTTAGAATAGTAATATTCAAAAGCTTCTGCGTGGGAGACCCTCTGAAAATATTAACAAACTCCAGGGACTTAATTCAAATATTTACATACTACAGAGGTTCCTTGTAAACAGTGACATACTTCTGGGGAAGCATGCAAATATTCTTGCATGCCTGGGGATCCCTTCAAATAGTTAACACTTGATAGGGTCTCTCACATTTCTGGAGATCTCTTGTGAATACGAATACACCACTAGGATCCCTGCAAATAATGATATACTCTCAGTTGTAGGGATATCACTCTGCTTTCCTTTGGGATTAGCTTGGATTTTAATACCCAATTGAAACCACACAAAAATGAAAATGCTTTGCACTGGCATTAAACTTCAATATAAATTCCTGAAAAAATATGTCCATGAAGGTTCAAAAAAGTTAAATATCTAGGCAACAAAGAATTCTGAAAAACTCCCTTTTTAAAACAAAATCACATATTATAAACATTTTAGGTGACTGGCATCTGATTTCTATCTTTCTATGTCACTTTAATATGTTCACAAGATAATTATGGATGAGGATGGCCATTCAGCCCATCGTATCACATCTATCCAGAGAGAGCTGCTCATTATCATCCAAGTGTTTTTAAGTGACACCAGGAATTTTGTCTCCATCGGTCTCTCTAGACGTCCAGTTCATGGGTTGATGAGGAATCATTATTCTATGTGTTGGGTATGATGAAACTCTAACTATGCTTAAAAGTACAGGTTTATAATTTTACTAAACATATTCATAGACAAAATGATTTTCTATTGTTAAATATATCACAGCAGATAGCAACTCAGAGAATTCGCTCATGGAAAGGGCTGCATATTCAAGAGCAAATATAAGTTGCATGTAGAATGCTTTTCAAGGCATTTATATTTTATTTAGAGTGATTTCAAAATTATGTTTATTTTCTTATTGACATTATATTCTCTGAGCTCCCCCATGTCTCATTGAACTGCTGGGGCCAAAACTTTTTATTTAATGCTCAACAGGGATTGTTGAGGCATCATCTTCCAGTCTTTCTAATGTTTCAGCATTCAGCTGTGCTAACAGGACGCTTATTGTCAACAGTTCTCATCAACACAGAATTTATAACAGTGCTCAGTGATATTGCTGCAGTGTACCAGTGTACTGATTAAATCAGTAACAGCCATTACCTATTGAAGGTACAAAGTAATCATTTGTAAGTGACTTCATTTAAAGTCAAATCTTTTGATTAAAACTAAAATATGAATTAATATAAGCTATGGTGTGTACACATGGACAACCTAACTACTGAATGTGCTATTTGTTCCCCATTTTGGTATCATTTATTCAAATCATGTAAGCTTTCTGAAAATAGACAGACCCCTGACCATTTCTTCATACAGTAATAACTATTTGCCAAACGTATGTGCACTGTCTAATGTGTCAATTAAAACACACTGCTGTTACAATCCCACTAACTTTTAAAAAGAAATCTGAACTTCAGTTGATAGCTGGAAAGATGACGTGACAAGATTTCACCTTTTAAAGTCTTTGCTGTAACAAACAGACTAAAACACTCTTGACTGAACACTCTATTTGTATGCAACTTATACCTTAAACAGAACTTTCCTTTTTTACTATTAACACAACCAAAAAACCCACTTCACAACAATACTTCACACTGTCTATTAAGTCGTCACTCGATTTCTCCAGACCCAGTTTGAAGTGATTCATAGCTCCTGAGGGTTCCTTTCCTTTCCCAGCCTGGTAACTCCCAACCCCAGAACTGTCTTTCATGGTGTGAGTTTTTACTGGAGATTCACCCTCTAGCACAAGCTAAGCAAATCTTCAGATTTGTTTCAAATCCTCATAAATTTTGTCTTTTCAAAATCCGAGCACAAGCTCCCACCCGCAACACTATTGCTGAACCATAGAGACTTTTGGCCTCTAGCTGCTCTCTCTTTCTTTGGGTCCTGGCAGACTGACTATGACTGTGAATTTTCAGGGATATCTTCCCTTCCCAAATCGCATTTACATGGCAATGTGAATCACAAGAGCTGTGTCTCCAGGTAGAAATACCGATGAGCTATCCTTGAGGCCCCAACCCTATTCTATCTTGGAATTAAATGGACAGTTCAAGGTATAGCTGTTTGCAACCTAACATTCTCAACACTTACCTGGGACTTTGGAGACTAGCAGTTTAGCCACTGTAAACACAAATGTTGCTACCATTGTTTCTAAGTGTGAACGCCTTACACCTTTGCAGTAAAGAACCCAGGCCTCTCTTTATTCTTTAACAGACACAACATCCAAGGCTGTTGTTAGGCAGACTTCAGAACAGGTCACATTACCCCCTTCATTTTACTCTAAGTTAAAGACACGGTCCCAATTTATGAAACTTCACATTTATGACATTATGAGATGGAAAGCACAAAGCAACATTCTGCATATAAATCAGAAGTTCACAGCCAGTGAACTACAGTTGAAGTGGCAGAACCGGTATCTTTCTCTCTATGAATCCTGATAGAAAGAATGTACCAGACACACTGACAAGGACATTATGGATTTTTTCCACCTGCTCTCCTTAATTTATTTCCCATCTACTCTTTAGGCCCTGTACAATCGCTTGACAGATAGTGGGGTTCATAATTTTGGGCGGAATTTTATGGCCCCTTGCTGGGCATGTTTTTGGCAGGGAGGCACATAAAATATGAGGGGCAGCGAGTCCCCAACTTTCCTGCCCACCCCCAAGCTGCCCTCCATAATACGGTAGATGAGTGGAAACTTAAATTAGTAGCCAGACTGCTATTTTTAATTAAATTATTATTGATCAATTGAGCGTGTTACCAAGCCAACTAACACAAATAATATACTACCTATGCCACAATATGGTTGGTGTGGGCAGGTGGGGAGGCGTGGGCAGGCCGTTTTTCCAGCAAACTGCTTAAAAGGCAGGAAGGAAGGGGGTACGTCTTTTGGGGGGCAGGGTGGGGGGAGGAGGGGTTGGCCCTGTGTGCATCTGGGGCAGGTCCTTGCAAGATGGTACTCTTCCTTTGTTCCTCCCCACCTGGCCTCCAAAACCTGCCCCCATCCCCTTCGTCCCCCTCATTAGGCTCCTGATCCTTCACTGTCCAAAACCTGGGATTTACCTTGGTCCAGAGGCCATGGCTGTCTTCAGCCGTGAGCCACTTACAGTCTCGGCAGCACCCACTACTGAGTGCTGGCACTTCTAGGATTGCTAGAGCTGCTGGCCAATCAGATTGGTAAAATTCAGCCCTTAGTTTCAAATCTGTGTACAGCCGCTAGTAATTCTGTTAAAGTCGTCAGTAGTAAGGGCTTTGATCAGGAGAGGGAAGAGAAGTGACTTTGCCCATTTACTTTTTCTTCTCTTCCTTTGTGAATGTGCCTAATCTTTACTCAGTGGTTCCCCAACATCATCTCAGAGATCTGGGGCTCTGCAGATGTGCAGTAGATCCCATCAATTTGTAACACAACATATTGGGATTATAACAAGTTGTGCCAACACAAACCCTATATCACTGATTATCTAAAGTCACCAACAGTTTAACTGATATACGCACATCAGAGATTTTATGAGCCTTGGCAGTAGCCTTGCTGAATTACTGCCCATTCAATGGCTGCCTTACATTTTTCTAATTTATTTGCATGAATTCTTATAATTCATGGACCATTAGGAAAAAACATTTTCTTTCCAGGCCAATCTCCACTAGTCTGGCCTTCAAACCTCTATTAGAACAAACCTTAGAAGAGATTCATTGACTAAACAAAATTGCTGTAATTCATCCTAGTGACAAACTTACATCTATACACAAGAATCTGTGAAGGCAGCACTTGACCTTCAGGACAATCAACAGGACAAAGTGCTTACCATCTAACAGGGTTTTGATAAATCTGTAGGAGAAGCAATAAGTAAGTGACATCCTTGGGGAATGTGAAACTTAATACAATTCATATTGAACTGAATCTGTGTCCTATATATAAATATCTATTGAAAGGAAAATCAAATTTATAAGCAGATTCTCCTTGGTGTGGCTGCGTGAAGGCACCTTATAGTTTGACCTCAATATGTAGTATGATTAGATTGCTCATTGCCTACACAAGACATAATTCTACAATAATACTCCACTTAATGAGTTGAATTGATTGTTAAAATTCCCTTGGGGGTATTTTTTCAACACCTATTTTGTACAGAATGGTCTCATTTGCTTTTTCTACCATTTGGCAGAAGATATTAGAATCATATCCTTTCTATGCATCTTTGTTCTTGCACTGCTGCAAATATATGTTCTATAATCTGTATTGATCCACATTGTTTTCCTTCTCGATCGGTTGGCTTTGTATCAATCTAATAATTTAATAATTAGCTATCTCTTTATTCGTTTAGCTATCTGAAGTTTACCACAATTTATTTTCCTTCTGTTTTCTTTACTTTGACTAAATTTCTATTTCTTCTCGACTTCTGATTTCACAGTAGTATTTGTCAGTCTAGTGTATTTGCAAATGGAATCATTGTCATCTACAGCGGCAGGGTGCTCTGTTTCAGTGACCAAAATTACAGGGTGTATTCCCTTCTGTTAGACTATTTGTATGATATTGAATCAGACGTTATTGTATGTACGTATTGAACAAAATGTTTTAAGTACTGCGTTTCATTTTTTTTACAGCATCATGTAATAAGGAGGGCCAAGGAAATAAATGAAGGGATAATAACACAACCTATGGCAATCATTGTGGGTGCATTCATCTTGGCATAATGATTTCCTGTAAATCCTCACCATGGCAATGACATTTGCTTCAATGACGATGGAATTGGTTCTAATGATATTGTAAAATTTTCAACATTGCCACTCGGTCAGTAACCTGGCAGAATGGATAGCCAGCTCATTTCAAAAACCAGGTGATGTTCACCCCACTGATTTTGGTGGGATGAAAATCAAATGGTTTTACAATGAGTGGGTTATCTGCTCAGTGACCAGGCTGCAAAGGTAAAAATGACCCCCAAGTCAATATGCAAAGGTATTACAAAGCACTGGTCAGATTACACTAATGGCACTGTGCTCAGTTTTGCTGGCAATGCCACAAAAAAGTTGCACATGCAATGGAAAGGCAGCGGAGGCTGAGCTCATGTTTCTACATTTGAGGTATATGAAGAATACCAAAGAAACTTCCTTTGTAGTCCAGAGAGAATCATTAAACTCTACAAAGAATTTAAATGACATTGAAAAAGAAACACAGACTTCAAAGCAAACCATGGGTGTAGAAACTGGTGAACTGTGATTTTAAAGCAGACATATCAAGAAGAGTTGTTTTAATTCAGTGGGGATTTGTTGTCAGTCAAAGTGGTTGAGCACAAAGTTTGGGCTGAAGATACAGCTGGATGCTCTGATGGGAGAATTGGGGTACTAAGAAATTAGTTTCACGGCCTTTATTTTATCCTTTAATTTTTCTTACATTCAAGAAAAGCAATTTGGTCATCATGATTTTGCTGCATGCTGCAGATAAGCTGGCTGCAGGCACAAAGGGAAAGCGCTCAGAAAACTGCAGTCTGTGGTGCTGACAGATATTTGAAAAACAATGATCCAGTTTGCTGATTAAACTCATTTGTTAGCAGATCAATCCGCTCACCCTCAGAATTTTTTGCTTACTTGTAATACAAAGTATGAAGCTTCTGTCAGTTCAGCTGGTTGTGTTCCAGATTTCACATCCATAATTAATGGTCAAGTTAAGAACTTTAATGCAAACCTGCCAATTATGCCTAATACTGTCTCACACTGACCAATGCAGAAAATCTCCAGGCTTCCCAGTGCATTTTTGAAATAGTTCAGTCTAACCATCCATTCCTGTCATTAATATTCCAGATCCTATGTCAAATCAGCTGTGCTCTTTTTTTACTCTTTCCAGGGCGTGGGCATCACTGGTTGAGCCAGCATTTGTTGCCCATCTCTAATTGCCCTTGAGAAGGTGGTGGTGAGCCATCTTCTTGAACCGCTACAGTCCATGTGTTGTAGGAACACCCACAGTGCTGTTAGGGAAGGAGTTCCAGGATTTTGACCCAGCGACAGTGAAGGAACGGCGATATCTTTCCAAGTCAGGATGGTGAGAGGCTTGGAAGGGAACTTGCAGGTGCTGGTGTTCCCATGCATCTGCTGCCCTTCTTCTTTTAGGTGGTAGAGGATGTGGGTTTGGAAGGTGCTGTCGAAGGAGCCTTGGTGAATCCCTGCAGCGCATCTTGCAGATGGTACACACTACTGCCACTGTGCATCAGTGGTGCAGGGAGTGGATGTTGGAAGTGATGGATGTTGTCCCAATCAAGCAGGTTGTTTTGTCTTGAATGGTGTCGAGCTTCTTGAGTGTTGACGGAGCTGCACCCGTCCAGGCAAATGGAGAGTATTCCATCACACTCCTGACTTGTGCCTTGTAGGTGGTGGAAAGGCTCTGGGAGGCAGGAGGTGAGTTAGTCTCCACAGAATTCCCAGCCTCTGATCTATTTTTGTAGCCACAATAAGTTTTTAGTCAATGGTAACCCCCATGATGTTGATAGTGGGCATCCAGTGATGGTAATGCCATTAAATTTCAAGGGGAGATGGTTGGATTCTCTCTTGTTGGAGATGGTTGTTGTCTGGCACTTATGTGGCGCAAATGTTACTTGCCACTTACCAGCCCATGCCTGGATATTGTCCAGGTCTTGCTCCATTTGGAAATGGACTGCTTCGGTATCTGAGGAGTTGCGAATGGTGCTGAACATTGTGCAATCATCAACGAACTTATGTCTTCTGTCCTTATGATGGAACGAAGGTCATTGATGAAGCAGCTGAAGATGGTTGGATCTAGGAGAGTACACTGAGGAACCCCTGCAGTGATGTCCTAGGACTGAGATGATTGCCCCCCAACAACCACAGCCATCTTCCTTTGTGCTAGGTATGACTACAACCACTGGAGAGTTTTCCTCCGATTCCTATTGACTCCAGTTTTGCCAGGGCTACTTGATATCAGACTTGGTCAAATGCTGCCTTGATGTCAAGGGTAGACACTTTCATCTCATCTCTTGAGTTAAGCCCTTTTATCCATGTTTGTACTAGGTCTGTCATGTGGTCAGGAGCTGAGTGGCCCTGGCAGAGCCCAAACTGAGCGATAGTGAGCAGGTTGTTTCTGAGTAAGTGCCACTTGATAGCACTGTTGACGACACCTTCCATCACTTTGCTGGTGATCGTGAGTGGACTGCTGGGGGATAATTGGTGGGTTGGATTTGTCCTGTTTTTTATGGACAGGACATACCTGGGCAATTTTCCACATTGCCAGTGTTGTAGCTCATGTTGCGCTCATCATATTGCTTGCTTCGTTCACTGTTATGCCAATTCATTTAGGCCTCTGATAGAATAAGGCATGTCCCTGTAATACTTGAGCACAAGGTGCCATTTTATCTAACCATAAAGCCCATAAACACCAGTCACAGTAGGAATTAAATGGAAATATATTTTTAAAGGAGAATATGTATAAATACTTAATGCTCTATTTTATTGTATTGATTTATAAAGAACATAATAAAAAAAGGAACCCTGTTCCATTCACTTTATCATTTAAACCTTGTCCAGTACCCCCAAATAATTTCTTGCAGCTTCTGTCTTGGGATCACACCTTTGTTCCCCTAAGAGAAGTGTAAGTTTATCTTGTCCAGGTACAAAATAACATGACAATCTAATGGTTTATTTTATTGCTTTTCTCTATTCAAGAAGCTCAATCAATGAGTTGAGTCCCAAGGACACACAATCCGAATGAGTAAACCCCAGTGAATCATGATTCTGTATTCATGAGCTCCACAAATATTTTTTCCTTCCAGCTATTCATCTAATCTGTTCATACCACCTTGTATGTTATATATGCTCAATGTGTGCATTTAACAAGCATGTTATAGAAACATTTATTTGACTAATCTCTTTTGGAGAAGAAGATCCAATGTCCATGTGTCATTTGTGTCACAAGCTTGGGACCTGCCTTGGCTCTGAGAGTGGAAGGCAATTTCAAACCATCACTGAAAAAAACCGGTGAGGAAACAACTCAGGATGATGCTGCCTGAAGGAAAAACCAGTTCAAAAATGTCAAATCCCAGTAAAATTCAGTACTACTGGCACCAGTAATACTGGAGTTCCATTTTAAGGTATACGAGACCAGTTCAGACAAGTTTTACTGGTACCCTTCATTTTAAAGTTTTATTGGATTTTCCTTCTGGCTATGAGCCAAGACATTTTGAAGTTATTTTGACAGCATGTACAATGGTGAAAACGTTGTGATTCTTTTGCAGCTATAACTATTTGGAAACAGTTCCAGACATTAGATGAGTTTTTAGATTGGTGCAGAGGAAGAAAGGTTAATGAGGAAGTGGTTGTGTTTGGAGAGAGGGGAACAGTATTATCACTGAGGCTCTTATGAAGCAAATTAAAGTAACTGTGGATGGAGAATGGGAAAATGTCCCCTCAACAGCAGCATTTGAGAAAGAGAGAGATTGTTGGAAGGGAGCAGATGCAAAAGCAAGTTCTCCTGGATTTTTGATGCACTTCATCTTTTTGTGACTTTGTTTAAAAACAAATACATAGATCCCTCAATTTGCTTACTGTTTGCTAAGCTCTTGTCAACACATAGGTGACTTTTCAGGAAATTAGCTGATAAAGAAATATTATGTTTGGGGAAACAAATGGTCCATGGCTTGAAAATTAGAATTTTGTCTGTAAGGAATGGTTGAAAATTATATCTGTGTTGAATCATGTAGTACCTCACGTTATAAAAGTATAGCAGCAAGAAATAAATTGTTTGCAGCAGATCTTGGAAGCTCAGTCAGGGTATAAAAATGCATTTTTCATAAGAAAATTGATTAGTTTTCTTTCTGCAGTAGAACTGGTCTCAGTTTACCGTAACTTAATGACCTGTGTGGTTTTCTAATGCCAATTTGTAATATATATAGTGTGGCTCAAACTGACAACAAACCCTAAGGCATACTTCTGAATGTAGGTTTTGTGCACTGTTGGACAGTCTGGCACAGCCTGGAGCAGACTCTGATGGTCTGTAAATCAGAGGAATGTACTCAAGGACAGGCCTATGCTGTTTGGTGCCCATGAGTGGAGCAGACGCAAAATGACTTGGCAGACTATAATTGTACTTTGAATGGTTGTCTGTCTGCAGCACACCAAGGTGGAAAAGACTGCACTGATTGTCAGTTCATGTTCACTTCACATGCATTTTCTTTAAATTTTCTCCGTGACATAAGGAGAAAACAGTGCTTTATGACACTGGCAAATTGCTGAGCTAACAAACATGGGGGTTATACAAATATTAACCAGTTATTTAAGTATTCTGTTCAGTGCTCATCTGAGTCAACAAAAGGAAGCTGAAACATGGTTTGATATCTCTTGGAATAGTTATGGTACAAAGTGAATCATTTGGTGGCAAGGTGAATTAGTTACTGTGAAAATTAATAGATTATCCATATTTTGAGTAATAATTATTTTAAATAGCCTGTAAAGCTATGAAACACTGAAATTGTATGTGCAATATCATCTGGAAGTAATTTAAGGTTTGGGACACATTACTGTTTCAGACAATATCAACAAAATACCAGACAACCATTTGATATAACTAACTACAAGCAACTTTGAAAATAATTATACTTAACCTTGAAAAACTCTATTTTCCCATCAATGTTAAAACAAGGAATTAAATATTATCAGCATCTGCGTAATTGCTTTTTTCAAGTATAAAATGTAACAGGTATATTGAGCTGACTATATTTAACGCCTGGAGAAAACAACCACTTTGCTAGAAAATGTTAAATGTTTACATCAAGGAATGTAGTTTCTGCTAATGGAAAGGAAACTGTTAATATCCCATTTAAAAAAAAAATTACTTCACATTAACATGGTATCTCTCTCATCTCTGTTATCAGTTCATGTTTCCCCAAGTGAATAGTTTGAGTGAGTAATTTAGATGGGGTAAATGAGATAAAGTAAATGGAGTGGCTAAAATGGATCAAAAAATTCAAATTCTTAGAATGGACAATTTGTGATTCAATGATGAAGATTTTGCTGTGGTAATGATGGTGAAACTGTCAGCGTTGATCATCATTATGCCACTAAAACTGACAGAGACTTTGAGAGTATGGATGTGTGCAGAATAACACGGAAATCCAGAAGTTGCTGTCAGTGAGACTATGTTTCCCCCATAGGGAGCGTTGTTGAGGTTCTCACAGACTAACACTTAGTCTCACCGTAAACATCCTGGAAAATATTAAAGTTTGTTACATGGGGTGTAACTGGGTTTTTCTGGTCTAGTAGATTCATAATTACAGTTAAACCATCTCACCGGCCCTGAAAAGCTAATTTTACATTTGTAGAATGTCAAATTTCTCGGCAATGTTTAAAAATTCCAACTTTTTAGAACTTTTTCATGTTTGTATTTCTTTATTACTGCTTCTATCTTAAAACAGTCCTTCATTAATTTCACTATCTGAACATTTAAAAAAGTGAAGGATTCTAATTGCTTTTAACTTCCTGATTTGCTGCATGTGAATATTTCAATTCGATTGGTTGCCTACATAATTGCTGACATCACTGCTGCAGCACACAAAGTCATCCCCTTGACTTGGGGCCAGATTTAAACTGCTGTCGTAAAAGGGGAAATTTAAAGATCACTGGATCTTTGTGGGCTGCTTTCTTCGAAGTCAGCAGTGAGTGCCTTTGCGTCATCATTGACCACAAAATTCAGGGATTAATAAAATAAAATATTTAACTAAAATATACACAAAAGGGGGAGAAAAATGTGACACAAGATCTCAGCATATCAGTAAAAGTGGTGCTCAATATGGCAAATTACTGTGGAGTGCCAATCATAAAAGCAACAGGTTGCTGAACTATACAATCAAAACAGTAAAATACAAGTCAATTCTTGCTCAAACTGTAGAGATCCCTCATTAGATGAGACCTTGAATCATGTCACCAGGTCTGAACTGACACGGAGTGGCAATCACAGTCGGATTGCCACTCTGCTTCAACTTCCTTATCTTAAAATGTTTTCGATTATGTGTCATCCAACTCAGGCCGGCCGAGAACTGTGCAGAGCAATGTGCTCCTGAGGTCTTCAGTTGAGCCTCTGGCTCCTTCCAGGGCTCGGTGGGTGATCTTTGCGGTGTCTCTCAATCAGCTATCCACACTTGTGTCAAGCAGGTTACAGACGCTCTATTCAGCTGTACATTGACCTTCATTCACTTCCGCTGCGACCAGGCAAGCCAGACACAGCGAGCCAGAGGCTTCACGGCCATTGCTGGCTTCCCCTGCGTCCAGGGTACAATAGACTGCACACATGTGGCCATCAAGGCGCCAGCAGGTGAGCCCGGTGCCTTCATCAACAGGAAGGGCTTCCACTCCATGAACGTGCAGATATTGTGTGACCAAAGGATGCTGATTCTACAAGTCTGTGCAAGGTACACAGGCAGCTCCCACGACGCCTACATCCTCCAACACTCCCAGGTGCCGGGGCTCTTCAGTGCTCCAGCCCGGCTTGATGGATGGCTGCTGGGTGACCAGGGCTATCCCCTCAGGAGGTGGCTCATGACACCTCGCCACCATCCAAGAACAGAAGCTGAGCAGTGTTACAATAGGAGCCACGCCTCCACAAGGGCTGTGGTGGAGAGAACCATTGGTCTTCTCAAGATGCGCTTCCAATGCCTGGACCGCTCGGGGGGGCGCACACCAGTACCCCGCCAGATTGTGTCTCTGTGATAGTGGTTGCAAGCTGCGCTCTCCACAATCTTGCGCTGGAAAGGGGGGACGCTGTGGACAATGAAGACGTTGACGCACTGGCTGCGGTTGCACACGATGAGTCCAGCAGTGAGTTCGAGGATGAGCAGGCACAGGGAAATGCTGAGGGGGTAGATGCTGACCCGGGCATACACCCGGGAGGCTTTAATCCAATAATCTTCAGCTAGCACACCACAGATGGACCTCCAGGACAAGCCTGGGCTGTAGGCTCCATACTTGATACCTAAGTGCAAAATCTGCCACGTTAGGAACAGTAACTAAGGGCCTTGTTAATAAAGCTGAATGACCCACAAAGCACTCATTAAATTTTTGGAAACCATCCACATGCAGAAGAAAAGAGGCACCCTCAGCTATGGTGACATATCTGAATTTAATGTGTAAAGCAAACAAATTTATGCAAAATAAAAGACAATAGTGTTACAAATCAGAATAAGTCATAAGGACCTCATCTCGGGCCAACACAAAAGCACCAGTGATAAACCTGTGGTGTGCCTAAGGTACCTTATGTTTTCATTTCCGGGTGCTACGTCTTGGTGCTGCCCCATCGCTCAGAGTGGCAACTGAGACAGCCGACAGCCTGCTGACTCTGCTATCCTGATGGCCTCGATGACCTTGGCAGTCGTCCTCTGGCGCGTGGAGCCTGTGCTGGCCCCGCCTGGGAGGGAGCTGCCAATTCCACAGCTGGCATTTCCCCAGTCGTCGCAGCCTCACTGGATGCTATGGTCATTGGGAGATGGTCGGAGGAGCTGTCGCCCTCATCCGGGGTGCCCTGAGGGGTGTCCACAGAGACACCAGGCAGCTGCTGCGCCAATGTGTGGTCACTTCGAACCTCCCTGCTCACCGTGGATGGATGGGCACCGAGCTGGGAAAGTTGATGCCCAAACCATCTCCCACACTGGCACTGACCAGCTGAGGTCAATGCCGATGTGAGGGCTTGCTGGTCAGAGTGCATCCCCAGGAAGCCCTGACGGGTCTCCTGGAGTAGCCTCTCCACGAGAGCCGCCAATCTCTCCATGGAGGACACATGGCGCTCAGACTTGTGGCTCATTGCTTCGGCGATCGTCCACGTAGACTCCTCCTCCATGGAGACCAAGCCAAGCATAGCCTCATGTACCTCCCCCAGCTGCTCCCGCACACCTGGCCGCATTTCCTGCACCTGCTGTGTCGCAGATGACTCCAGAGGCACATCGTCAGGCACCGACTGGGCATGTGCCTGGTCCCCTGAAGTCCTCCGACTGCTGGCACCATGGGCACTCTGTCCCTGCCAGCTCCTCCAGCAGCTGTGAAGTGCTCTCACCACTGTGCCCCGGGACACTAGCCGTTGTTCGAATTCCCACCGAGCTGCTAGTATTTGCACTGGTGCCTGCCTCGCAGAAATGGTGTGACGTTGGTGAGACTTCACGCCCCTCAGGTTTGGGAGGGAGCCTCTCCTGCTCCTCCTCCCGGCCCTGCTCCGCTGATGCTGAAAGGAAGAACAAGGACAGTGGATCAGTTAACGTGGAGACAATGTCAAGATCTGGTCCCCTGGATCATTATGCGCTCATCCTTCCATAACCAATAGTCAAGTCATGTTGCAAAATTAAATCAATTAACATTCAGCACTGCTATGGCTGTTGGGAGAACAATGCTGACCTCACTGTTGGACATAAATACCTGGCCGTGGCACCCCAGCCTCACTGACACCAGTGGACCTTGGCGCATGGCGCCTCTCCAGATCCAGGGCCTCCTGCTAAGAATGGCTAACTGTGCCTGGCCACCACCAGTCCTTGCACGCTCTGCTGCATTATGAGCATTCTTCTCCTGAAAATGAGAGATGAGCATTGATTAGTGAAAATTGCACATGGACTTGCTTCGCACACGGCCCACCCCAACCAGAGTGGGAGATATCAGGCCTCCAGTGTCTTCTCACCCTGCTGCTGCCGAACACTCACACAAAGGTGCTAGGCCCCCACCCACGCCCCCACCCATTAGACACATGCTGCCTACATCACATTCGGCACAACACAGTATACCCTTCCATAGCAAGGAGGTGCAAGCACGTGGAGCACAGAGCATAGCAGATGGTTCGTTGCCACGCCACCTTGAAGCTCCCATCCGAGCATCTCATCACCCTGACTAGGACATGTCCTGGAGTTCAAACACAGCGCCTAGTTGCAGCTCCTCCAGGTTGCCCCCAAGCCAGTCATGTGGGTCTCTGTGTAACACATGCTGCGGGAGCAAAACACATCTCTTCACCACTCTATCAGGGTGATCTCAGCATGGGCAATATCTGCTGGCCCACCAGCAAAGGGCACATGCTGTCAATGATTCAATGCAGTCACTACACTCAGACTTGGAGGGGGGTTGGAGGTGGTGCAGCAGGGGGTAAGTCGACCTGCTGGGTTAAGTGACCAATGCCAACATGGTACTCACCCTGTCAGAGTGCAACAAGTCATTGAAGCGCTTGTGACCCAGGTGTGCCGCACCACATCGCAGGAACTCACCATCTCCGCCACCTCCTCCCAGGCACATTTCACCATGTGTGCGGGCCTCCTCCTCTCATCCTGGGGAACCAGCACCTCCTGCCATGCTGCCACCTCCTCGAGGGGAGGGCAGCAAGGCAATCATCCAAAAAATGAGGGGCACACTGGCTCCCCGCCCTACCCTCTGGCCTGGTCTGCCCCGATGGCCTACCCTGCGGACTTGCATAACTTCATTGCCCCTCTGCACAGCCCTTTGCCCAGCCATTACGAGCAGCCTTTCCGAGACTGCCAGGCCTTCCTTTATACAGGCCGCCGGGTCGCCATTGGACCCAGCAGCCTGAGCGCGCCCGCCGCTCGCCCACTCCCGCTATGCATGGGAATTGTGAAGTACGCTGGGCGGGCCTTAATTGGCATAAAATGGCGGCGAGGACCCGATCACTAGCGGCGATCGGATCCGGGTCCGCGCCCACTCTGCCCCCCCCCACCAACCAGAAAATTCAGCCCCTGAAATTATAGCCCACCTTCTGGTCACCATGATAAAAGGGAGACACTTGGGTTTTGGCAACAGTGGAAAGGGAATGATTCCTAGACACAAGGAACTAAACTGTGAGGAAAAATAGGATTAAGTTTAAGCCTTAAGAAGAGATGACTGAAAATTGACATTGCAGAGGTACACTCAAAATTGCAAGTGGTGAAAAAACAGAAATATTTAATCACAACTGCAAATTAGTCCTGAACACAAATTTGCAGATCCAGCCCCAAATACAGATTTCAGGAGCTACATCACAATAGAGCTTTCACAGTGAGAGTGTGGTAAGTGGGTGTTTTTAAGACTGTAGGAAGGTATATGGTGGGCTTCCCCGGAGGTTGATGTTAGGGCCACTGCTTTTCTTGATTTATATTAATGACCTAGGGCAGGGCACAATTTTAAAATTTGTATATGACACAAAACTACACACAACATTTCTATACATACATGGCACAGCAGCAGAGACCTGATATGCTGAGACAAAAGGGAACACCACATTGCTTATTCAACAAATATTTGAAAAATCACCTGATGTTTACTTGTGTTAATGTGAACTATGAGGAGGGTCGTGATAGACTCCAAGAGGGAGTAGAAAGGCTGGTGGAATGGCTGGACACGTGGCAGATGTAATCTAATATAGAAAGGTGTGAAGTGATACATTTTTGTAGGAAGAATGAGGAAACGTAATATAAACTAAAGGGTACAATTCTATAAGGGGTGCACTTAATTGCTCACACACCTCGTTAAACATTCAGTCCCTCCACCACCGATGCACAGTGGGCAGCAATGTGTACCATATACAAGATGCATTCACCAAGGCTCCTTTTCGACAGCACCCTCTGCGACCTCTACCACCCAGAAGGACAAGAGCAGCAGGCAAATGGGAACACCGCCACCTGCAAGTGCCCCTCCAAGCCACAAACCATCCTGACTTGGAACTACATCGCTGTTCCTTTACTGTTGCTGGATCAAAATCCTGGAACTCTCTTCTTGACAGCACTGTGGGTGTTCCTACAACATATGGACTGCAGCAGTTCAAGAAGGCTTCTTGCCATCACCTTCTCGAGGACAATTATAGATGGACAACAAATGCTGGACTGGCTAGTGTTACCCACATCATGTGGAAGCATAAAAAAATGAATGCCAGAGTGAGTAAAATACCATTCAAGCTATTAGATTATAATTCATTCAGGTTCTGCGTCAGAAACCAGCCAATCATTTCCTATATTTTTACTATCCAAAATGTCCTTTTACGAGTCAAGAATTAATCCAAAATCCTTTTGAATACTTATGCTGAGCTAGCAGCTCCTGAATTAGTTGACATCACCTGTTCTCAAGTTTCGATATACCTATGATGCTCAAAAAGAATTAACAACCTGAAAAGGGTTCCCTAAAATATCTGTCTCAAAATTCCTGATGGTGCATTCCGCTAATGTAAGTGCAGACGAACAGATTAGTCCCAGGGCAGAGACCAGAGACTTCAACTCAAATCACTGATATGGAATCATCTGCCCCGCCAGGGCAGGCAGCTTACACTTAAATCAGCAAACCCACTTCTAATTATTAGCCGAATCTCAGGGTGGAATTTGCCGTGCCCACTGGCAGCGGGCATAATAGGTGGCGTGCGTGGACAATATGGCATGATCGGTTTCACGATGGCGGGAAGGCAGGTCTTGATTTTTTGCTCAGCCGACCAACGGCGGGCTGTGTTTCCTGCCATTGGCTGTCGGGGAGCTCATTGTAATACATCTGCATATCACTAAAAGGCCATCCCACCGGGCTCTTGGAACCCCGATGGAACGTCCGTCCACGTTGGCGGGAAAGCACGCCAACGTGTTTCACAACAGCACACAGGTGACGTGCACTTGGCGGCCTTCACTTTAGGGGAAGTGAGGTGAGTGAGCAGCACAGTTTTCCACAGCTCACCAAGGTCGTGAAGAAGTCGAGGTGGGGTAAGCAAGGGAAGTGGCCACGGAATAGGGACACCTGTATAAATTGACCATTCCTCTATAACTGAGACAGTTCAGACGCAGCCACAGTGATATGACTGGGGTCGGGCTCCTATCCTGCCCGCCCATGCAAGCAATGCGGAGGCACCAAAGGGCCACCAAGCACTCCAGACCTTACCCCCACTGCCTCCCTACACCCCCGCCCCCCAGGACACACTGCAAGTCCGCGACCACTTTACTGGACTGGACATGTTGTACAATCTCCTCACCAACGCTGGCCATGCAGCAGTCACTGCTGGAGGTGCTCACAGCCCCTTACAATCTCAGCATCCCGTTTTGGACCAGTGACCCCTATGTCACAGGTTGACAGGGCAGACAAGCAGCGTACTCATCTTGGCCATCCAAGGGGTGAACACTCTCCGGGAAGCAGTAAGGGGCAGTCACACAGGGCCAGGAAAGGTGCTAAGTACAGCCATGATAACCATGTCTCTCTCTCTTTCATGCTGCAGGAGGACCACGTCAGGATCATGGATCCTGGTGACCTAGCTGTATGCCTGATGGCCTACAGAGACCATAGAAGACAGAGGAGAGAGCAACTATGGCACCTGGCCGCACAAAGGCAGGAGCAGCAACCTCAGGACAAAGGAGCTGCTGGGGCTCCGGCACACGTTGCCCAGGAGCGACAGCGAGCTGTCGCTGGTCAAAACCTAGTGACACCCAGAGCCTACAGACACCGCCTGCTATTCCTACAGATGACCGAGAACCAGTGTTGCCAACGACGGCCCATGTCTAGGGACTTGATGGCTCACATCTGCCACTTACTGCAGGACTTGGCACCAAGGGGGCATGGGGTATCCACTGCCAATGGCTGTAAAAGTGACTGCGGCACTCAATTTCTATGCCAGTGGCTCCTTTCAGGGCTCCACAGGTGACCTCTGTGGGATATCACAAGCCACCATCCTCAAATGCATTCATTAGGTAACGGAAGCCATCTTCTCGAGGGCACACAACTTGGTGCATTTTGCCCAGGGCCGGGATTGCCAGGGTGCAAGGGCCATTAGATTCGCCCAGATCTCGGGATTCCCACAGGTGCAGGGTGCGATCGACTGCTCCCATGTGGTGCTCAGGTCTCCATCGCTGCACACGATGGACCACATCAACTGCAAGGGCTTCCACGCACTGAACATGCAGCTGGTATGTGACCACTAAAACACATCCTGCAGGCGTGCACATGGTTTCCAGGGAGTGTACACGACACCTACATTCTGAGTCAGCCACAGTTCCCTGGAATCTTCCAGGGTCCACAAAAGCTGCAGAGTTGGTTTCTCGGGGACAAGGGCTACCCGCAAAGGCCATGGCTGATGACAACTGTGCAACGGCCTCAGACTGCAGCAGAGCGACGCTATAATGAGACTCATGCAGCAGCTCGCAACTTAGTGGAGCAGACCATCAGGATGCTGAAGATGCGGTTCCAGTGCCTGGACCAGTCTGGTGGAGCCCTGCAATACAGTCCGCAGAGGGTGTCACGCATCGGCGTCGTCTGCTGCACCCTTTACAACCTCGCGATCTAACGGGGAGACGGGCTGGCTGAGGAGGAGATGGAGGAGCTGCACATCTCCTCCAATGAGGAGGACATTGACGGGGATGAGGGTGAGGGGGTCCTCGGAAGCGATGATGATGGGGATGAGGCTCTCATACTGGCTAGACAAGGCAGGTGCACTCGGGAGGCACTCATAGCTGCCAGATTTGTGGAGGATGATGACGACATGCAGTGAGGTGACCCCATAGATCCTCACATCGCAGTTGTGAACGTTTGACTTCAGTCTGGCTTATGGCAGCGCCAATACCCTCTGTGAGAATGCTCCAGTCGTGGAGATGCAGTGGAAACCCTAATAGTCACTTGATCACAGGGGGATGATGACAATATGCAGTGAGGACACCCTATAGATCTTCACAAAGCCTCTGAGAATGTCTGCCTCCTGTCTGGCTGAGGGCAGCTCGCTTGTGCTTCGTGATCAAGGTCATACCATAATGACGGAGCCATGAAACGTTAGAAGCATCTGATGCTGTGTCCAGCTTCAGCACCTGAGTCCTTCAGGAGCTGGAACACAGCATCAGTGGTCACAGATGCTGGTGTGCTGAGAGCACACAGAGAGTATGAGAGAATTCTGTGGCACCTGCCTACTACATTCTGGCAACAATGACAAGCACCGTCGAGGTGCAGGTATCAGTAATGTGTCCAGGGATTGTGAGGCCGGACCATCACTTTGGTCTGAAGGCTGCACAGAGCACAGGGAAGAGGCCCTGGACTGAGACACCTGCCCTAATCTTGTGCAGAAAGGTTTCATATCTCAGTGACACAAACACTGCTCATCAGGACAAGGAGCCATAGGCAGGGTGACATTCTTGAGAGTTTATTGACAATAGTGGACAGTGTGTACAAGTGATTAACACCCGTGCACAGGCTGAGCAACTAATACTCCTTAACTTTCCTAACCCTGCCACTACATCTTGGTGCTCCCCAGACATCCACAGCGGAGGTGGAGGCAGCCTGCTGACTGTGACGCCCTGTATGCAATGACTTTGGCGGGCATCCTCTGGAGGGCCAAGACTTGGAGGGCCCCGGCCTGCTTTTGGGGTCCTGCTGTGTGACAGTGACACCCTCCTCAGTCTGTGAAGCTGGATCTGCAGAGGTGACAGGAAGATAGGATTTGAATGGGTCGGTCACTCCTGGAGTCACCCAGGTGGATAGGCCCGGATTGTGCATCTGCTGATTCACCTCCCTATGGGTGCCCAAGGGCCCCTGGCTGACTCCTTAAGGGGAAGGGGAAGCTGGAGTGAAATTGAGCTGCCTTGCACCACTCTCACATACACACTGTTGTAGGTCAACTATGGCAGCAGCGATGGAGTTAAGTCCGCGCTGCAATTCAGGAGTAATGTCCTGGAGCAAGGTCCCATGGTGGCTGCCATCCCACCAGTGTTGACCTCAGTGCATTGGCATGCTGGCGCTATTACCTCAGCCCGAAGGTGGACAGAGTCCTCCATCGTGCCTTGCAATCTGAGGAGTGCAGCGGACATCTCTTCCTGATGTTCCCGAGCTTGCCTTTGCAGCTTCAGCAACTGTGACATGACCGAGTCCAGAGGCTCATCACCTGACTCGGACTCAGCAAATTTCTGGCCTCCAGCAGTCCTCTGAGTGCCAGGGACCTGGGAAGTCCCTGCTGCCACCTACTATGGATCAGACTTTGCGATCTGCTCACTAGATTGTGATCCCATGTCTATTCTAAAGCTAGGTCCCACCAAGGTGTGTGTCTCTGCACTGGTGGAGGGGGTGAGTGAGTGCTGTGATGGAACTTTGAGGAGGGTGCCTTCAGATTCCTCTTCAGAGGTTTCTTTGGAGCTTGATTGGAGGCCTTGGGTCATGGACTTTGTCGGTTGTTTGGCAGATGTGCCTGCGAAATCAGGGGGAGATAATTAGTGCATGGCAGTAGCCTATGAAACAGGTCACATCACTCACAGCATTGTTGTCTGATGGATGTTGCACTGCTGGATCCTCACTTGGTAGAGCAGCACCGACCTCACCGTCAGGACAGGACCGGTCCCGGTCATCGCTGGCCAGCTGGATGGCTCTGTTTTCGAAGTCCGTGAGGACCTTGATTTCAGGAATTATGCAACCAGTCTGCGACCTCTCTCTCTTGTTGTGTGCCAGCTTGTCCTGCATGGTTAGAGATGGAGAAAGTGTAAACAGGACTCCTGCCGGACGAGATGATAAGTATGCCTGGCCTGTGCGGGTGCTGAGTGGTCCCATGGATGGGCTGAGGACAATGAAAGTGTGTGAGTGAATGGTAATGTCCCTTGCACTGGCAGTGAGTGAGGGCCCTGTGGATATGTGATGGGTTTGTGAGTGTGTGAGTTGAAAGTGATGAAAAGAGTGACTTACCCTGGCAGAACAGGGAGATCATTCATCCTCTTGCGGCACTGGGTGGCTGTCCTCTTCTGAAGGGCGTTGGCGCTGACCACTGCTGCCACCGCCTCCCAAGCTGGATTGGTCACGATGCTGGTCCTCCTGTGGCTAGAGCGAGAGTACAGGACATCCCAGCGGGCCTCCACGGCATCCAGCAGTCACTCGAGGGACCCCTCGTTGAAATGGGGGCTGCGGTCTTTTTTCCTTTGCTGGCAAAGTCTCCCGGGCTGTGGTGGTGAGCTGGTAGCGATGAGTGGTGTGCTGGCGGCTGCCTTTTAAACATGGCGGCTGGTGTGATGCAACAGTGGGGTGATGATGGGAGGGCGAATGAGAGCCCGTCCGCCAGGGGAACAGCGTGTTTACCGGGAATGCATAAATAATGAGGCGGGCTTGGGACGATACAGCATGAATACCTGCCATCGCGGCCGGCAGGTTTTACCTGCCCGCTACCGGACTTAGTGCAAATCTGGGAAAATTCCACCCTCAATACAGTTCATGAGTTCATGTTGATCTTCCAGTGGAGAGTAGACTCTAAAGAAACATGTATTCTTTGGTTCTACTGCTCCAGATCAAGCATCCAGGTCTCTTTAGGAAGGTAATTCATCCCTTTTTTATGGACTTCAGCAAGACATGCACCAGCTCCCAGCTGGCCTGGATTCCAGTGAAGCCTATGAGGTTGTGGAGGGTAAAATTCTTGGGTGAGTTGGGATCTTGCCCAGATCTATCCCTGAATGGAAGGGTTGGGGGGCCAGCGGGGGGTGGGGAGGTGCCGGGGCTGGTGGGTGGAAAACCGCCCCTGAGCAGAACTACAACAATGACCAGAGTTTCAGCAACAAGTGCAAATTTCATTATGGAGGCAAAAAGCAGAAAGGAAAGAAAAGCAACAGTTTGCTATATAACTTGGAAAAGGTGGTTTTTGGGAGGGAAGAGCAAAGCTATATATATCGTAAGGAAGCTTTATAAAGTGGTAGGTAAATGATATTACGGATAATATGGTCCAGAGTTTGCAGTCAGCAGTGAATAAAGGGAGTTAGTTATTGATCGCACTTAGACTTGCCCACAGGCTTTCTGTGGATTTTTAACACAGGAACTTGCAGTGATTAGAGAGCCAAAATCATGCTGTTCCTCTAGAGGGAATCTATGAATCTATTTGTCATGACTAATCAGAGACCCAGCCAACTATCAGCTAACTTTTCATTGTTTTTCCTGGATGTCTACGCCAAAATTAATTGGGCTGCTTTGTCCTGGATGATGTCGAGCTTCTTGAATGTTGCTGGAGCCGCAACTCAACCAGGCAAAAAGTGAAGGCTATTCCTTCACACTCCTGACGTATGTCTTGTAGATGGTGGACAGGCTTTGGGGAATCAGGAGGTGGGTTACTTGATGCAGAACTCCCAGCCTCTGACCTGCTTTTATAGCCACAGTATTTCTCAAAATGTTCTTTTAAAAAAAAGAATAAGATTATATTAGGTGATCCCAAAATATCTGTTTTCAACAAATCTGTTAATTTAGCATACCTTGTAAATAACTATTAACAAGTTCATTGTTAAGCATTAGTTTATAAAAGCTCATCTATTTTGGAGGTGCTTGGTTCTTATCAAGTGAGTGTGCTTTAGGGTTTGTACCGAAGTTTTTAAGTCTGACTGAGGAAGTTATATTGCTATCAATCACCAGATCCTTTGTTTGACTCAGAAAGGATGGTCAAAATGTAATGGTCTTGAAATCATCATAGTCATTTCCCTTTTAGCAGGACTGACTTCTACATGACAGGTCAGTGTCCATACCCTCTGACATTAACCAGAGCCAGAGCTCTCTCCAACTACACATCTTTGATGTTGTCTTTACTATTTCTTCCACATCTTCCTCTAAGGATACCAACATTGCAAACAATGCAGTAACCTGCATGTTTTTAAAACCCACAATGTTTTTCTGCAAATCATGTTAGCTGAATGTAGATTGAAGAATCTGAAGAAAGTTGCATGGCATTGTTGGGGTGCTGCATTAAAGCTTTTTGGAATTTAGTCCAAGTAGTTTGTCAATCTATCACGCTGTCAGTAGCCAATCAAACCAATCAACACCAAGAAAGGGAGTACTTAGTAAATTTGAAGTTAAATAGTATTGATGTTGATGAAAAGTAGCAGAAAAATCAAACACAAAGGGGGAGGAAACAAACTGAGCAGAAGGATCAGAAGAACAAAGTTGAAAAAAGTAACTGAAAGTTGAGGGGAACAAGACGATCAGTGAAAGTAAAAAAGACACAATAAAGGGGAAGGACAATATAAATTGGGAGAATAGGTTTTAGAAAGGAATTGTTAAATTCCCAACCCATTAGATGTAAGACAGAAGTTTTTATATGAAACAGTAGCTTCTAAGCTTACTATACACATTGTTTCATTCTATTTGAATATTTAGATGCTTTTACAGTCAGTCAGTACACTAACATTGATTTGTAAGTTTTGTTCAGTAAATTTGGTAAGCACTTGTATTGTCAAACTAGTACAAGCTTATCTTTTCCGTAACATTTCTCCAGCAAACCGATCTGGGTCTCCTGCTTGACGTCCTTTACACTGATCCTACGACTTCTGGTTACCACATTTTAAAAAATACATCTAAATCTAAAAATTCCTCATAGCAGCTGCCAAATTAACCACTGTATACCTAAAAGCTGTACAGTAAGAAAATGACAGCATAGTCACCAGCTAAGTCTAGCCTACACTTATTGAAAGATTAAAATTTGAGAGGTGACACATAGTGATGACCAACTAGAGAGCTACATTTCTTTTGGAAAAATCCTGCATTTGTAAAATTGTCATCGACTGTAACAAAGCGATCTGATTACTGTTGCTGAGGTATTCATGCAAGATAACATCATGAGCAAATTCCTTCTGTCAGAGATAGAGATGTTCGCAAAGGTGATTTCTATATCAGCTAAAGATTCCTGAGAATCTCGAGGAGGAAAAAAAGTTTTTTTTTAAATCCCCAGCTGGCCTAAAGTGTTTGTTCTGCATGGGACCAGTTTTTCAAAACAGGAATGTATTAATTGAGGTAATGTAGTGGTTTGATTTGCTTTCATTTCATTCTGAATGCTTGTCCAAAGAGATTACTTGGCTCATAAGAGATCACACACTTTGGGCGGTATTTAATGGAGCCCAATGATGCACAGTAGCAGCAGTGTGTACCATAAGATGCATTGCAGAAACTCACCAAAGCTCCTTAGACAGTACCTTCCAAACGCATGACCACTACCATCTAGAAGAACAAGGGCAGCAGATAGATGGGAACACCACCACCTGGAAGTTCCCCTCCAAGTCACTCACCATCCTGACTTGGAAATATATCGCTGTTCCTGCACTGTCGCTGGGTCAAAATTCTGGAACTCCCTTCCTAACAGTACTGTGGGTGTACCTACACCAGATGGACTGCAACGGTTCAAGGAGGCAGCTCACCACCACCTTCTCAAGGGCAACTAGGGACAGGCAATAAATGCTGGCCCAGCCAGTGACACCCACATCTTGTGAATGAATAAACAAAAAGCCGGCAGGTGGAGAGCTGGCAGGAGACCCACATCGCCATATTTTGGAAGGTCTGCTGAATTAAGTGCCAATCAGGCACTTATTGGGTAGCGGTGGGCCTACCCCAGGATCAAGGACCCTGGGCACAGAAGTCCAATCAGAGGCCAACAGCTTTTCATTGTTTGACAGCGTCACAGGGTGGCAGTGGCTGCTGCTGGCACAACACCTACCCGAGGCCTAGGCTCACTGAGAGTCCCAGGTACAAGCGAGTGATGATGGGAGGGGGGTTGTGGGGTGGGGGTTGCCAGCAAGGGCAGCAGGGTGGCTCTGAGCATACCTCTCTTCCTGATGCTGGGTCCCTTGATTAGGACCCTGCCCCCACCCATGGGAGACTGCAAGCAACCCCAATAGGGATAGGGTTTGCTTTACCAGCTCCCCGCATGGCACGTCCCTTGCCTGCCTTGCTGGGTGAGTACCAGCAGTGGCAGGATGACCACCTACTTAGGGACCTCAATTGCAGCGGGGCAGGAAGGTCGTCCACGGGCCTTCCTGCCGCAGGCTTAATTGGGACAGAGGTGGGAATGGGGTGGGGTCTCCACCATCCAACCTCCCATCTGATTAAATACCCCACCTCGAATTTCACTACAGTGGAGGGAAATCAATTCTGCCTTTGTTTAGATTCTGCACTCTTCCTCTGCAGAACAAGTTCCTTTGGGATTTCTCAATTAAAGCTAACCGAGTGAAATAATGATCACATCATAAGACAACGTTGCTTAAGCTCCTTTGACAAAATTAACTGCAATTACTTTTGGACAATTGACAATATGTAATGAATTCAGGTATTAAAGGAAGATATGAGTAACATCAGTTACTAACATACAGTATGAGTAACATCAAGTTTCTCTGATGGCAAATTACATTCCAATTGGAAATTCCTGACTTTATATTGTTTTCAATGCCTAAGAACAATAGGAATGTAGGAATTTCCAAGATGAAACCAACCTCCTTTACTCTATATTTTGGGCCGATCTGGTCAGCAGTGAGGTCCTGGAAGGGATGGCCGTGGAGTGGGAAGGGAGAACGCAGAACAACAGTGGCCCAGATTATACTGGTGCTGTCTGAAGAAGAACTCCTGCTGCCCCAAAAGATCATTTTGAAATGAACTTTCTGGGGCTACATCAACTCCATTGCCAGTGAAAGTGCACAGAGAGTTAATGTTGTGCATTCCGATCAATCTTAGCCAAAATTAGCAATTGGGTCTTATGTCCATTAAAAGATCTTGATTTATATATTACGGACAGCACTGCCTGAAACAGGTGGGTATTTCAGCTGCCTTGTGTTACACCACTGTACAGAATGTTAGTAGGGTGCCAAGTCTACTGATCCCATTTTGGGGTTGAAGCTACTCCTTAACGGTATTTTTGGAAAGCTAAAATTCCACCTCCATTTCACGTGGCACAAGCTGAGCTATAACATACTTCATACAATTTCACAATACAGTGGATAAGATCCATTCTACAAGGACCAGAAATACAATAGCTTAAGGATACATAGATTCACATTGACAGCATTATAAGTGGACCTCGCAAAGTAAAGTTTGGCCACCAGATTTAAATTAATGTTGACTCAATTTCACTGGGCAGAATTTCGCTGCCAGCGAGCAGGGGGCAGGGACTGCTTGCCGACGCGTGAAATGACACGGGATGACGTCGGGTGGAACCCCAGACGTCATCCCGCCCCATTTAAATTTTCAGGAAGGCGGGGACGCAGCAAAATCAGCTGCGCGCCCGCCGACCTGTCAATGGCCAATTGAGGCCATTGACAGGATCATTTAAACAATTAAAGGACCTGCCCGTCCAGCCTTAAGGTTGGTGGGCAGGCCAGGAGCCCTGGCGGCAAATAGAGAAAACATGAAAACTCATCCACCGGCGGGATGAGGTTTCATGCAGGGTTATAAAAATTTTAATAAAGTTATTGTGTAAATTATGGACATGTCCCATCTCATGTGACATTGTCACATGAGGGGGACATGTAAGGTTTTTATTTTCCATTTTTAATAGTTCTCAAACTCCAGGCGATCTCCCTGAGACTGCACTTTGCCTCAGGGAGATGTGTGCTTTTTCGTGTGCATGTGTGAAAGAGCACACTTTCGCTTTTGGGGAAATCCACCCCCCCCCCTCCGCCCGCACAGGAAGTGCATAGCGCTTCCTGCTGGACGTCAAGCTGGGCGGGCCTTAATTGGCCCGCCCACGTAAAATGGCGGTGCGGCCCGCTTCTTCGGCGGGGGTCAGCTCCCCGCCAGCCAGAGATTGGGTTGGGCCTGCCCACCCGACAGGCAGAAAATTCTGCCCACAGTTTTTTTTTAATTGTCCATCGAGAAACATTGCACAATATGACTGGAAACGGAGTTTTGCTTGCCTTGAAGTAACTCGCCCTTGCCTGTCATCTGTCAACCTCTGATCTGTGCACAGCTGCCTCAGATCAAGCATTAATCAACCAAGAATATAAGCTCACCTATGGTGGAGTGCATTAAGAACACATTGATCAGCCTGGATTTTTAATTTTCATCTCAGGGTCAGTCGAGCATATTTACTATTGTGGTAAAGTGAAGGCAGGATGAATGGCTAAAGGATGAGATCAAACCTGTTAGCAGTCTGGCTCAGCCTGAGTTTGGCAAGATAATACAGACAGTGCATTTTTGTTATTCCATCACACCGTGAAGATTTTTGACTCAACTCCAAGAGCATTTTTTCTTTGAAAAAATAAACATGTCCATCATATACTGGACTGTTCACCCAGCCCTTCCTTTGCTGTCTGAATCTCTCATGATATTAATGCATGCTGAGGAAGTACATGCAGTGTTCAAATATGTACAAACATGATGTTACAGGAAAATAGAGAATATTTTGGATTATTTTGATTGCATTTAAAACAAACTTTTGTGAAAAATTATACCGACCTTTCATATATTAATTGGCAATAAATAGTTCTATGTTAAAATTGGCTGATAATCAGACATGGGCCTGAAATTTTTGCTTGTCGAGCACGCGCAATCGGCGGGCCTGGGATTGGCTGGGAAACAGGTCCCAGACCGTGATTTCACGCTGGCTCGCCAATTAATGGCCAGCCAGAGTGAAATGCGCGTTGAGAAATGCTCAGCACTGCCAGTGGGGGTGGAAAGAGGGTGGGCGGCGATGTCACCATGGGTGCTGGTGAGCACTTCCAGTGAGCTCCCGGAAAGCAGGGAGCTGCCCCAGGGAGCTGCAGACCTCAACAGAGTAAACAAAACAACAAAAATGCTGCAAAATATGTCCATGCAGCACAATCAAGCATCTGAAAGCATACCTCATAAAAAAACAGTCCCCAGATATCTCTTTTCATTTTTGTTTCTTCACGGAGATTTCATCCTACCCTGGATCGAAGTTTGAGCAAAAATATAAAGGCCGCTTGGTCGATTGGCCCATCCATCAACCATAAAAGTGGACAGGTCACGAAAAATCACTTTCAATTGCCTCCTTAATGTGCTTAATTGCCTGCTTAATTGTCGGCGGGCGTGGTTCCAGCTGCTGCATGCACCCGCCGAGTGAGGTATCACATGTGTGCGCGATGATGTCAGGACACTCTCCTGTCGTCATCTCGCACTATTTCACAGCCTGACCCTGCCCACCCACCCCTGGGACGTTAAATCCTGACATGGAAATATAATTCCAGCATTTCTTTCTAATTCAGAATTTCCTGTTAAATTGTTGATAACTCCAGTTTCTTTATTTGCACACGGCTCCAATACCACAATGATAATGGCACATGGGCAGCAATATTCGACTTCCAAGTTTGGATGGTACTGACTGCCTGGTACCTGCCTAATTTTCACTCAACTGATTGAAAATTTACCCCATGATGCGATGTGCAAGACATGGCATCACAAGTGACACAACAGCATTTCAGGCCGAGTGTACTGCAAAATGAACACTGCCATACGATCAAGAAAACCTTGAGCAAAACTTATTGTATCCCTGATCACACAATCAGAAAATCAATTCAACTGGACATCACTAACATCCTGAGCTAACCATGGCAGTTTAGTGTGGATGCATGTGTAAATGGGTCACAAGACAACTGGTCAGCTGCATTAGAGAAACGTTTATTTCAATCACCTCAGAAATTCCATTGCTGTGAGGCTAAAAATTGAACTGAACATTCCATTAAAGCTAAGCTTACATTTAGCCAAGCTGTTGCTACTATTACACAAGTGTTGTGTTTGTTCTGTTCAGCAATTCTCTAGCTGCATGTTTAAACTCAATAAAAAAAATGAACTTTAAAATATTTATATTTTATTTTGTATAATTCCTCTTCAAAGAAACAATGGCCCAGGCCTTCTGGTCAGCAGCGAAGCAGAGGTGTATGCCACTGACTGGTGTTTGAAAGTGGCTGTTACCTTTTTGGGCTGTGTTTGCTGCTGATGCTATGCATGCACAATTGTATGCGCAGTTGCCATCTTTATAGGGGGCAATGTGTGACATGAACCCAGCTTATTTACTTTCAAGAACTATGTACCATGCATCAAAATAAAGTGGCTGTCAGAACTATGCAAAATCATATTAATTTCTGCAATGTCATTAATTAATTGATCGTACTTGAACTGAAGAGATTTGAGAACGTGACAAAATATACAGACGTTTTAAGGCAGGATTCTGCCCCTTTGCTAAACTGCTATAATTAGTGAGCTCAGTACAACATTGCAACAGTTTTCTTTCCTGTCTTGACTAAATCTTTCGGATCACTGAATATTTAGCATCATACATTCACAGTGCTTAGTAATTGCGAGATGAAAGGAATTATTAAAGTGAGATGAAGATTCTTGATTGTCCCAGAATACTGTAACACTTTCCCCAAGTGTCAATAAATGCTTGAGCGCTAGATATTCCGAGCAACCAGCCGACTAAATGATGTGTGGGATCTATGGAGTCCACAAACTAAGACCGTGTTGCAATAACTGAGCTAGAAAGCAAAATGAGTTGGCGATGTGCTGGGTAAACTGTTGTGTGCACATCATCGAATTTCTGCGCATGTGTGGACCAGTGCGTGCACACAGACGGGTATCAGTGGCCATCTTGCATGGCCATATCGCGTTGGTAGGATATGCAGTGTGCCTTTTTAGGTTGGAGCAGCCGGAACTTCCTCTCCTGGCTGCAGCACGAGGTAATCGTTGAAAATGCTCCAGAGGGCTAGTGGCGTGTGCAGTTGCAGCAAAGCCACATCTCCTTTGAGGTCACTGGAGGAAAGTATGCCCCTTGGGGCCCAGCAGTTGTGGTAGGTGCTGTGTTTATAAGTTTACAGGTGCTTTGAGCATTTTAAGTGTTTACAAGCATTTCTTCTTTCAACTTTTAATTCTAGACCAACTCCCCACCTCTACCCCCTACCACCTGGCTCTGCTTACCACCACCTCTCTTGTCCTGGCTCCTCGGTCCCACGATTTTGGAGAAGTGCTCGGGGTGCAGAGGGCAGGGGAAGGGTTAAGCAGTGCCGGGGTGAGGGGCGGGAGGTGTGAGTGGTGTCCGGGATGCGGAAGTGCTTTGACACGCCTCATTTAAAAGGCTGCATTCCTGCTAGGAGCAGCCCTAAATTTAAGTACTGGGCAAACAGCCCAAGTTTGTATGCTGATAGGTCCCAGTGAAATCACCAATGTGGGCTCCCATAGAGCCATTTCTCAATAACAGCAAGTTCCAGCTTCAAGCGTAAGTCGGTTCCCGGAGCTTGTGGTCCCCTTGTGGCCCACAATACATTTGCTGATATTGGGAGCAGAAGATCTGGCCTAATAATTCCTTTCAAGTAGATAAGGTAGAGTGGGCATAAAAGCAATGAGGTACTGAAAATTCAATTATATAGTTTTCTTAGTTTTGTTAAATGAAGCTGCAACTTAATTTGCTTTTTGACATTGGTCATTTTAACGGAATATTTATGTACAGTTTATTTTTAAGATAAGTAGAAGAGTTATGATTATATTTTTGATTATACCTGATTATATTTTTGTACTGCATAAATATTAGACATGCAAATTACTTTAGGTTTAGCTTTTACATCTGGTCTGGATCTGAGTTTGATCAGCCAAATCTACTGAACATTAATTAATTAATGTAATTAATTAAATATCGCAAACCATTTCAAAATAATATTAGTTACCATTTGGCCTCTTGTCCCTCTGTCTTGGAGCTAGTTGAAGGACATGACTAAAAATTTTGCTCAGCTATTCAATGGGGTGCAGTAGTGCAATGGTTATGTTACTTGACCTGCTGTTAATGTTTTTTGTCTTGCACTCATCAGGACAGACACAAGAATTCCAAATTTCAAAGCGAGCAACAATTTTACTGCATGAGAAAAGGGTGATAACTGGTTGGTGTATACTCTGATTGGTTGAGGCATTGCCATGGAGAATGCACCAGGGAACTATTGACCCCCATGCTTTTGTTTAATCCAAAAAAGGCACAATGCCTAGACACTTTCCATTTGCCTGCAGAGGACAAGTCCTTGTATCAGAATATATGTAGCTTCTTGAAAGCATAGGTGAGCCACATTACAAGCCAGGCTGATAATCTTAAATTGTTTGTTAGTGTAATTCTTAGCACACTTGGCATTGCCTGTGGGTAATTTGCTGGAGTGAGGTGCAGTATTGCAGCAAGGAAGATGAAGAGAGTTGGTGCAATGACACAGCCTTGTTTGACCCCAATCTTCACTGAGATAGGCAGACATAGATGACAAAATTTATCATCACCTCCAATGGGCCAGCTCAACCTTTGGCCAACTGAAGAAAAGAGTAGTTGAGGATCAGTATCTCAAACCTGAGACTAAGGTCATGGTTTATGGCTCAGCAGTAATCTCCATGCTCCTGTATGCTTCAGTGACTTGGACAACATACAGAAGGCACCTCAAAGCATTGGAGAAACACCACCAGCCGTGCTTTCACAGGATCCTCCAAATCTGGTGGCAAGAAAGATAGTCTAATAGCAGCATCTTCTCCCAAGTCAACTTGCTTGCCATCGAGGCACTAATCACTCAAAACCAGCTCCATTGGACAAGACATGTCATTCGTACACTTAACACCAGACTCCGAAATAACTGCAGAACTCGGTTGTGGCAGGCGACTCCCAGGAGGACAAGGAAAATGCTTTCAGGATGTCCTCAAAGCATCCCTGAAGAGGTCAAACATCCCCACCAACTCACGGGAGTCCCTTGCTTGTTACTGACTAAAATGAAGAAGGTTCATTCAGGAAGGCAGTGAACACATTGAATGATAAAAGCAAAAAACTGCGGATGCTGGAAATCCAAAACAAAAACAAAAATACCTGGAAAAACTCAGCAGGTCTGACAGCATCTGCGGAGAGGAACACAGTTAATGTTTCGAGTCTGTACATTGAATGGTTTTGTTGGAAACATGCAAAGGCAAAGTTGAGGCATCAGAGAGAGCGCACAAACCTCCCAACAACTCATCTACCTGACCCTCAAAGCACCACCTGCCCTGCATGTGGCAGAATCTGCAGATTGGGCACTGGTCTTATTAGTTATCTCAGAACCCATCAAGCCGTAAGGGAAGTAAGTGAGATCCTTGATCTCGGGGGACTGCCTAAGAAAGAGGTGAGCTGAATTGTTATAAATGCCATTTACTAATGTTCCTTCGGAAAAGATGCCTGCCATCCTTACCCAGCCAGGCCTATTGTGGGACTCTGACCCACCTATCACCTGAAGATGTTAGGCGCTCAGCTACTACCAAACTGACAGTGCTTCCAGAAGATGAGTCACCAACACCTTCGCAGGGCAACTTAGGGTGAGCAACAATGTTGGCTTTGCTAGTAATGTCTACATCTTGAGAAAGAATATAAAGTATTCAAGAAGAATTAACTTCTGGCATGACAGTCTACCAGCTTGTGTGCAACAAAAAAATCTCTTGGTTTATCTTATTTGGGGATGTCAATTTCATATGGTCTGTAGTTGTGCAACAATTGTTTAAGTTATATAATCTGCTTAGCCTTGTTATCAATTCCTTTGAAGAGTAGAATAGCATTGCCCAAATGAATTCAACCGTACACAGATGTTAAGTCATTAATATAGATAAGAAAAAATGAGATAATTTAGTATGGAGCCCCAGGGACATACACAGTTACACTCGACCTGACCTCATTCTGTCAGACAAAATGACACCATTAAGAAAGACTTAGAAAGTATTTAATAATGACAGTTTAGATTTAGTTTAGCTGATATACTTAATTATTTGATTAATTACATCTAATTCCTTCTTATACCCTATTTACATTTAGTCCCATAATAAGCCACATTGGCCCATTTATGTGTCAGGTTGAGTGTAACTGTGGCAAGACTGGAACAACTGTGTATTCAGAAGGTATGGTGAATCAGAAACCTCAAACTCAATATAAAACCAATTGTATTTAGAATCATAGAGTGGTTACAGTAATGAAGCTGGCTACTTGGCCCATCGAGTGCAGCTCTCTACAAGAGCTATTCAGTTTGGTTCACTCCCCCGCCTTTTTCCATACCCTTGCAAATTTTTGATCTTCAGGTGTTTATTCAATTTCCTTTTAATCGGCCTCCCCACAGACTCTAGGGCAGCACACCTAACCACTCGTGTGATAGAAAAATGTTTTCTCATGTCACCCCTGGTTCTTTAGCGAATTACTATATTTTGAATCAGTGTCCTTTTGTTCTCAACCCTTCCACCAAACAGGATAGCTTCTCTCCATTTATTCTAGGCTTGTCCAACCTTTTTGCGTGGGGTGGGAGGGGGATGCAGGGGCCACATTTCCATTTTTTTCTCACTCAAGGGGCCGATCAACAGATTTTGGAAATATACACAAATTTTTTTAAAAAGAGTTCAGTATGAAGAAAGGAAACATCTTGCTGAGCAAAAATAAAGCAGTGTCAAAGCAATAAATTGCTATTTTTTTGAAAGAGCAATTAAGTGTAAGAGGGTGAGAGTGTGTATGCCTGGCTAATCCCTGGCTAATTGCTCACTCTCACCGGGTTGGTGTGTGGGGAGGAAGGTGACTGAAAATCCTGAGACTGGGGCCAGAATTTTGACCTTGATGGGCGGGCGGGCCCCACCGGCTCAGCGGCGGGCAGGCAGCCGAATTCCGCTGCCGAAACGGGGCCAGCCGCCATTTTAAGTGGGCGGGCCAATTAAGGCCCACCCTGCGGCCTGCCCGACAGGAAGCACAATGCGCTTCCTGTACGGGGGGGAGGGATTCCCCATCTGTCAAAGTGTGCTCTTACGCACATGCGCACGAAAGAGCGCACAGCTCCCTGAGACTAAGTGCTGTCTCAGGGAGAGCGCTGAATGTTTAAAAAACTTTAAAAATAGAGAAAGAAAAACATTATTAACATGTCCCCCTCATGTGACACCATCACACGAGACGGGACATGTTAATAAATATGAGTGAAACTTTAATGAACTTTTTAAAAACTGAGATGAAACCTCATCCCGCCAGTGGATGAGGTTTTATCTTTTTTCAAAAGCCCACTGGGGCTCCTGGCCTGCCCGCCAGCCTTAAGGTTGGACGGGCAGGTCTTTCAATGAGCTTAATGATCCTATCAATGTCCAATTGAGCTGATTTCACTGTCCGCTTGCCTTCCTAAAAATTTAAATGGACCGGGATGACGTTGGGGGTTCCTCCCGACATCATCCCGCATCATTTTCCCGTCGGCGAGCGGGCCCCGCCCCCAAATCGCCGACAGGAAAATTCTGGGAGTGAGCCAGACACACACACAGACACACACTCTCCCTCTATCATACATAGACTCACTCTCTCCCTCTCTCTCGCACACACATTCGCTCTCATACACATAGACACACACACACACTCACACACTCTCACTCTCTCCCCCTCACACACACACACTCTAACACTTTCTCACACACACGCGGTCTTTCCCCCTCTCTCATACACACACGCACTCTCTCCCTCACAGATACATCCACTAATATTCTCTCACACACAAACAAATAAACACACACACACTTTCTCTCCCTCACTCTCACACACACCCCTCGTAGCAAGCCTCTTCGCTCCAACCCAGGCCCCGCAGCCTTTTTCTCTCTCCCAGGCTCTGCATTCTCTCTCTCTCTCTCCTACGCCCCACAGCACCTTCTCTCTCCCCAGGCCCTGCAGCACCTTCTTTCGCCTTGGGCCCCGCAGCATCTTCTCTCTCCCAGGCTCTACAGTCTCTCTCGCTCTCCTGGGCCCGGCAGCACCTTCTCTCTCTTCTCCACTGCCCTCCTCTCCCCAATCCTCTTTCTCTCTGCAGCACATTAACAGCCTCTGGTGTTCGCTGCTCATCCAGTCAGAGGCAGTTTCTCTCCCAAATTTGCTGAGCATATGGGGTAAAGAGGAGTGCTATTCACCTTTAAGAGAATGTCGTTAATTGACCATGTGACTGTATTTACCAATCGCTACACAGCGTGGGCTACTTGGGTAACTGTATGTCTAGAGCTGGAGGTGATTGAAGAAGCACACGTGGTGTTCGTGCTCTGCTCTTAGTTCCAATAAACTACCAGTGTTTGTTCAGTTAATCGGTCTCTCTGCCTCTTGGTCTCAAGCACCAACTAATGTGTTAGTATCAAGGATGCAGCTAGCATTCACTGACAAAGCGAACCTGATAACCAAAAACATAAAACCGGCGACGAGGGTAAACTGGATCAATTCACGGTAATCAAGAAAGCCCCGGTAAGCCAGCTACGTTACTTCGCCACTACATTGAAAGCTGTTTGAAAGCGCAGTCTCCTTAGTCATCGAGTATGCCGCTGTTTGGGCATCTTGAACCATTCAACCCCGTTTCTGATGACTGGTCTCATTACGTCGAACACCTAGCGTTCTCCTTTACCGCTAATGAGGGGAAGGACAAGAAGAGGGCGATTCTTCTGTCCACATGGTAGCAAAGCGTATGGGCTGATCTGCAGCCTCACGTCACCTAACACCCCCGATAAGAAGACTTTCGATGAGTTAGTAACTATTGTGAAAAAACACCTGAAGCCAAAGCCCTCAGTCACTATGCAGTGTTTTAAATTCAATTTGAGGAATAGACTTCCAGGAGAGACAATTGCTGGCTATGTTGCTGCGTTAAAGGAATTAACGGAATATTGTGAGTTCGGAATTTCAATTAATGACATGTTGAGAGACCGATTGATATGCAGAATTGGGGACGATGCTATTCAAAAGCGATTGCTATCTGAAACCAATCTAGACTTCAGTAAGGCATTAGAGTTGGCAACAGCCATGGAAGGCGCTGTTAGAGACTCAGAGGCAATAACAGATACACAAAATGATGCCGACCATCTTGTAGGGCGGGCAGGGCCGGTAACAAAACGTGTGAAAACGTCGGACTCAGCAGAAAGGCGGGGAACACCCACTATGTACAGACCATTGAAGAACAGCAGTACTACAGTGAAAACCCACAACATTAAAGAAAGAAATACATCCAGGCAGCCTGCAGGCAATTGACAGTTCAGAAATATCGAATGCTTTTTCTGCCACCGCAATGGTCACATAATGTCAAGATAGGCTGAGACAAAGGTAGAAATCGCGAAATGTGTCTCGTTGAAGAACCAGAGGAAGCAGAATCTGACATCTATTCATTATACAACCTGAAAGTGGGTAGAACTGAACTAATCCAGGTAGTCATTAGAGTCAACGAACAACCCATCAAGATTGAAGTTGATACTGGGGCATCAATATCTGTCATAGGAGAACATACGTTACGACACGTGAATAAAGGAGTCCATCCTTTAAGTTTGGAAGAATCAGACGCTAAATTAAAAGCATTGATGGGCAAAGTAATAAGAGTGAAAGGGATATGTCAAGTCCTGGTGCAGTATAGGGATCAGTCTGAAAATTTACCCCTTATAGTAGTAGCTGGGGGGTGGGCCCCAGTTTAATTGGTCGCAACTGGCTCAAAAAGTTTAAATTGCAATGGGCCAATATTTTTCAAATCAGACCGAGAAACCTACAGGAATTATTACAAAAGTATGCTTCCATTTTCAGTGACGAGCTAGGAAGGATTCGTGGGCTACAAGTCAAAATCCACGTAGACCCTAATGCAACCCCCAGATTTATCAGAGCCAGGCCAGTCCCTTATGCACTACGGGACAAGGTTGAGATTAAGATAAACAGGCTGGAAAAGTTGAGTATCCGCTATTTAAGAAGGGTTGTAGAGGTAAGCCAGGGAACTACAGGCCAGTGAGTCTCACGTCAGTGGTAGGGAAACTATTGGAGAAAGTTCTGAAGGAGAGTATCTATCTCCACTTGGAGAGGCAAGGTTTGATTAGAGATAGTCAGCATGGCTTTGTCAGAGGGAGGTCATACCTAACTAGTTTGACTGAATTTTTTGAGGAGGTGACCAGGTGTGTAGATGAGGGTAGTGCAGTTGATGTAGTATATATATATTTCAGCAAAGCCTTTAACAAGGTCCCACATGGGAGACTTATAAAGAAGGCAAATGCACATGGCATACAGGGTAATTTGATAAGGTGGATTCAAAATTGGCTTAGGTGTAGAAGGCAGAGGGTGATGACAGAAGGATGCTTTAGTGACTGGAAGCCAGTGTCCAGTAGGGTACCACAGGGATCTGTGCTCGGTCCCCTATTATTTGTCATTTATATAAATGACATAGATGACAATGTGGGGGGTAGGATTACTAAGTTTGCGGATGACACAAAGATTGGCCGGCTGGTTAACAGTGAGGTTGAGTGTCTTGGGCTACAGGAAGATATAAATGGGATGGTCAAATGGGCAGATAAGTGGCAGATGGAATTTAACCCTGAAAAGTGTGAGGTGATACACTTTGGAAGGAGTAATTTGACAAGGAAGTATTCAATGAATGGTATGGCACTAGGAAGTTCTGAGGAACAAAGGGACCTTGGCGTGTGTATCCATAGATCTCTGAAGGCAGAGGGGCATGTTAGTGGGGTGGTGAAAAAGGCATATGGGATACTTGCCTTTATCAATCAAGGCATAGATTACAAATGTAGGGAGGCCATGTTGGAGTTTTATAGAACCTTGGTGAGGCCACAGCTGGAGTACTGTGTGCAGTTCTGGTCGCCACATTATAGGAAGGATGTGATTGCACTGGAGGGGGTGCAGAGGAGATTCACCAGGATGTTGCCTGGGATGAAACATTTAAGTTATGAAGAGAGGTTGGATAGACTTGGGTTGTTTTCGTTGGAGCAGAGAAGACTGAGGGGCGACCTGATCGAGGTGTACAAGATTATGAGGGGCATGGACAGGGTGGATAGGGAGCAGCTGTTCCTCTTGGTTGAAGGGTCAGTCATGAGGGGACATAAGTTCAAGGTGAGGGGCAGGAGGTGTAGGGGGGATGTGAGGAAAAACTTTTTTACCCAGAGAGTGGTGACGGTCTGGAATGCACTGCTGGGGAGAGTGGTGGAGGCGGGTTGCCTCACATCCTTTAAAAAGTACCTGGGTGAGTACTTGACACGTCATAACATTCAAGGCAATGGGCCAAGTGCTGGTAAATGGGATTATGCAGGTAGGTCAGGTGTTTCTCACGTGTCGATGCAGACTCAATGGGCCGAAGGGCCTCTTCTGCACTGTGATTCTGTGATTCTGTGATCTTACAACCAGTGCAATTTTCTGAGTGGGCGACACCCATAGTACCTGTACTGAAGCCAGGCCAAAGTGTTCGCTTATGCAGTGACTATAAGTTAACTGTAAACAGAGTGGCCAAACTGGATAGACACTTGATTCTGAAGATTGACGAATTATATCGAAAATTGGATGGGGGGATCACATATTCAAAACAGCCTACCAGCAGGTAGAGTTAGAAGAAGGTCTAGGGAATTTATGACTATCAGTACACATCGAGGATGTATCAATATACTCGACTACCCTTTGGGGTCTCATCGGCATGTGCTATTTTCCAGCGTACCATGGAAAATCTGCTTCAGGGGCTGCCCCATGTCATTGTTTATCTGGGTGATGTCTTAGTTACTGGACGAACTGACGACAAACACTTAGCTAATTTGGAAGAGGTGCTGAAACGTTTCTCACACTTAAAACGAAAGAAATGTATTTTCCAAGCCAAAGACGTAATTTACTTGGGCCATAAGGTCGACATGCAGGGCCTACATCCTGTAGAAAAAAAGGTCAAGGCTATTCGCGAGGCACCTGCACCGAGAGAAACTATAGAACTAAAGGCCTTCTTAGGCATGATAAACTACTATGGGTGATTTCTCCCAAATCTATTAATCGTACAGGCTCCGTTATACGCATTGCTTAAGAAAAACCATAAATGGATTTGGCAGGCTCCGCACCAGGATGTGTTTCTGAAGGTAAAGCAATTTTTAAGATCATCAGCCCTATTGGTCCACTTTGACCCAAAGAAAGGATTGATTTTGACTTGCAACGTGTCCCCTTATGGAGTAGGGGCTGTACATTCACAGCCAATGGCGGATGGCTCCGAATGAGCCGTTGGTTATACATCTCGCACGCTCAGTGCCGCAGAGTGGTGATATTCTCATATTGAGAAGGACGGCTTGTCTGTTGTGTTTGGTGTTCGGAAATTCCATCAATATCTCCACTGTCACCATTTTCACATTATATCCACACACAGGCCTCTGCTGGGATTATTTGGAGGGGATAAGACGATACCCCCCATCACACCTGCTCGCATCCAGGGATGGGCACTGATATTGGCTGCTTACGAATACACTTTTATTCACCGATCAGGAAGCCAGATCGCACATGATGATGCATTGAGCCGCCTCCCCCTGCCAGATAATAACATGAAGGTTCCAATTCTGCAGGAACTTGCCTTAGTGCTAATTTTTTGGATTCTTCCTCTGTCAAGGCCAAAGAAATCCGTGAGTAGGCAAGCCGAGATCGACTTTTATCTCACGTCTGGGAACAGGTCTTGAATGGATGGTCAGGAGAGCCAAAGCCTGATGACATGAAGCCCTATTTCAATTGCAGATATGAGATCACCTGCCAGGATGGCATATTGCTCTGGGGAGCAAGGGCAATCATGTCCCTAAGAGGGCAAAGGCCATTACTGGCCGAACTACATAGCGCTCACCCTGGCATTAGTAGGATGAAGATGCTCACGCGCAGTTACTTGTGGTGGCCAGGGATGGACTCGGACATCGAAGCCCTGGTTAAAAGTTGTCCCCAATGCCAGCAGGTACAAAAGCTACCCCCCCTTAACTCCATTGCACCCCTGGGAATGGCTGGGGCGGCCATGGGTGCGCCTCCACATCAACTACGTGGGGGCCATCTTGGGCACGATATTCCTTTTACTAATAGACGCCCACTCCATGTGGATGGATGTCTACAAAGTCTGGTCACCCACATCTGCTGCCAGCACAGACCGTTTGCAACAGAGTTTTGCAGTGCACGGGTTGTCAGACATGCTTGTGTCAGGCAACGGGACTGCAATTTACCAAGGGGAGTTCCACAGGTTTACAACCCTCAACCGAATAACTCATATCAAAAACTTCTAATGGTTTGGCTGAGCAGGCGGTCCAAAACTTTTAAGTCTGGGATGAAAAAGCTGGATGGGGATTCCATCAGCACCAGATTGTCACAGTTCCTGTTCACATACCAGACCACCGGTATTCCCCTGCTGAATTACTAATGAAGAGCCCTCTCCACACCCATCTAACTCTTATCAGGCTGAACTTAGGGGCGGAGGGTGGAGAGAAGCCAAGAGACCCAGGAGACTAGGCATGATGGTCATAATCATGAAAGAACTTTCACGATGGGAGACTCAGTTCTCGTGAAGAACTTTGGAGATGGGCCCAATTGGCAATTAGGCGAAGTGGGTACCGTGCCAGGACCTCTCTCCTATAACGTACCAGTAAACTGCCAAATAATTGTGTGGATCATCTCCGGAAAAGAGAGACAGTCCCACAAGAAGGAATGCCATCATCGTTCGCGTTTGAGTCTGCACCGCATGTGGAAGAAATGTCACACAATTTGGAAGTACCAATGGGGCCTGTTGGACCTGAGAGGGTCGAAGACACAAACTTGACCACTTCCACCAAAGAGCCTGGTGGACAGTTGACACCTGAGAAGGGGGTCTTGGAAAAAACAGCTGAAGCTGTTGAGTTATGACGCTCGACACGTCCGAGGAAGCCTCCTGAGAGGCTTGGCTTGTAGATAGTTATTCATGTAAACAATTGGTACGTTGTGAAGCTTGTCAATTGTAGTTTCACTTAAAGGGGGAGGGATGTGGTAAAGTGGAGTGTTATGCACCTTTAAGGGAATGTAGTTAATTGACCATGTGACTGAATTTACCAATCGCTACACAGCATGGGTCTGTTGGGTAATTGTAAGACTAGAGCTGGAGGTGATTGAAGAAGCACACATGGTGTTAATGTTCTGTTCTTAGTTCCAATAAACCACCAGTGTTTGTTCAGTTAATCGGTCTCTCTCTATTGTTTCAAGAACCAACTAATGTGTTAATATCAAGGGCGCAGCTAACGTTCACCAGACAAAGCAAACTGGATAACCAAAAACATAAAAGCCTATCTGAGAGAGGAACAGCTTGTGATTGGAGGCGCAGTCCCTTGCAGAAATCTTCAATTTCACTTACCTGTTTGAGGTAAGTGAATTTTGAACGGTAGCTCACATAGAACGGCTTCGGAGTCCACAATCTGGCCCATGGGCCACGGGTTGGACAAGCCTGATATACTGTGTCCAGAACCCTCATGATTTTGAACACCTAAAATCTCCTCTCAACCTCTCTTCGCTAAGGAGAACAGCCCCAGCTTCTCCAATCTATCCTCATGATTGAAATCCCCCATTCCTGGAAATATTCTCATAAATCCTTTCTTCATCTTCTCTGAAGCTTTCTTATCTTATCCTTTCTAAATCGTGTTGCGGAGAATTGGGCACAATGTGCCAGCTGAGGATGCAAATTTTGAAATTATGCCCTGTACACCCAAATCTAGATCATTAATACATGACAAGAAAAGCAGTGGTCCTAGTACTGATCCCTGGGAAACCCCACTGTATACCATCCTGCATTCCGAAAAATAACTGTTCACCACTACTCTCTGTTTCCTGTCATTCAGCCAATTTTGTATCCCTATTGCCATTGTCCCTTTTATTCCATGGGCCTCAAATTTGCTGGCAAGCCTATTATGTGGCACTTTATCAAACATCTTTTGAAAATCTATGTATACCATATTGACTGCATTATCCTGACAACCCTCCCTGTTATCTCATCAAAACATGTAATCAAGTGAGTTAAATTTGATTTGCCCTCCTTGCCTTCCTTAATTAATCCACCCTTACTCAAGTGACGGTTAATTTTGTCCTGGATTATTATTTCTAAAAACTTTCCAACGAGGTTAAACTGACTGACCTGTAGTTACTGAATTTGCCCTTACACTCTGTTTTGAACAAGGGTGTAACATTTGTAATTCTCCAGTCCGCTGGTACCACCCCCATATCTAAAGAGGATTGAAAGATTGTGGCTAGTAACTCTGCAATTTCTGCCCTGACTTCCCTCAGCATCTCAGATGGATCCCATCCAGTTCTGGTGATTTATCAACTTTAAGTACAGCCAGCCATTCTAACACTTCCTCTTTATAAATATTTAGCCCGTACAGCACCTCAATTACCTTCTCCTTCACTTTGACTTTAGCAGCATCTTTTTCCTCATAAAGACAGGTGCAAAATACTCATTTAGTACCTCAGCCATACACCCTGTTTCCAAGCATAGATCCACTTTTTGATCTTTAATGTATCCTTCGAAAAAAATCTTTCACCTGCTATTTTAACAGAGGGTTTAATCCATTTAAACTAAACATCAGTAAGTTCCACAGTTGTTCACTTGTGTACGTTGGGTGAGATTTTATGGCCAATGTGTCTTAGTTGTAACATATGTAACACCTCCATTTTCAACACCAACCAAGATCTCTCTGATTGAGCTAAAAACAGAAAGACTCTTCATATTTAACTTGATGTTACCAGACTGGCTGAGTTTTTCCAGCACTTTCTGCCTTTATTTCAGATCTCCAGCATCTGCAGTACTTTGCTTTTATCTCTCTGATCGAGGCTCAGTACTGAACATCAATTGGTGTCACATTACAAACTGGGGTCAGAATGACCAAACTTACTTCAATTAGGGAGTGACAGCATATATTCATCTCTTCATTTTTCAAGTGACAGTTTTATAACACAATTCCAAATCCAACTTCTTAAATAACATAATTGTTACATAATGATCACCACTGCAACACAGATCGATTTGCACCAGAACAAAATGCATCTTTGAATAGAACAGAATCTGTTCTCTAAACCAAAAGATTGGTTTCTGTATCAAATGTAAAAACAAACTTACATGACATTCTTGGGATTCTGATTTGAGCACTACTGATTCCGTCACCACCATCGCTGAATGTCTTTACTTCAATGATATAGTCAGCGTCATCGGGAAGTAGAAGCTCCACTGACGTGTTATTGGTTTCTATCACCTTTGTGCTGCTCTGTCTGTTATTTCTGTATAAAACCTGTAAAGGTATGGAACAGACACAACAGTTATTCATAAAGCTAAACTAAAGAACAATCAGGCAACTGAAAGTGATTGAGATACACGCAGCATTCAGGTTTTCTGTTTCTCCTGCAACAAGGTGGATAATGAATGTTATATGAATATTACATATGGATCTATGAGATTTCATCGGGTACTTCAAGAATTCTCATTGGGTAAATTTGATGGACTTCTTTTTACCTTTGTAGGCTAACATTGTTAGTTCCCTAACTGTGAATTGTTATATTAACTGAATGGTCCATTTTTTTTAAAATTTAATCCTGTGCTTTGTAGGTTCCGGGCTTCAGTGATCTTAGATATTACCAAGTTTTCTTGTTCTGGTCTGGGGCAACCAAGCTCTGTGCATCATTCTCCCCTTTTTATATACATTTAATACTGGCTACCAGTCTCCGTTGTGTGCTGGGCATTGCTGTATAATATCGAGATCTGAGGTACAAACCAGGGCATGGAACTGACTCCCCCACAGTCTTAATCCAATTGGAGATTTGTGGTCATCTAATATGGATGTGTGTTATGATCAGTTCACCGCAGATTTTATACTCAGGATCACAGATAGGTGACAGAACAATCACGGCTCCTAGGTTGGTTGCACAGCTGTTGAGTAAACCTCTAATGAGTTCACAGAAACAACAACCTGGATTTTAAGTAGGTAATAACAGCAAGGCTAACATTGCTCACTTTTACGTGAAAATCCAGAGGGTGCTGTCCAAGATACACACTCCTCCAAAGGGTGCACTGTTACAGTCCTCACCGATAGACTGGACAATGAAATCAATGCAATGAAGTGAATTTGCTGTACCTACTAGTTTCCCACTAAAGACGTTGGAAAAAGTTAGTCCTGGTGCATTCAGGAACAAATTAATTTTTAACAACTTGGTAAATAATAACTACTGTCCAACAATCTTTCTAGCACGAAAATTTAATTTTACAGATGTGGAGTTTCATTCCTTCAGAAGTTCATTGGTGCTGGAGATTTAAAAAAAATCTTTATTTACATTTTTGGCCATTTTAACTCTCTTTCTTAATCCCATCTATCTTTCCCAATGTTTACTTTGTTTTCTGCATATAAATTGAGTATAATTTAAATTTTTTAGTTTAGTCTCTGCAGGCAAGATTTTAATTCACTCAAAACCCATTCACTTACAGAGTTAAAATTGGGCCTTGCGTGTCTGACTGCTTCATGAGCCTCGCTGTTTCTTGTTCTGCTCACAGATGCCACAGAAACCTTGTAGAGGGCACCACACTGGATCAGGCACTGGACTGGAGCAAGTGACCACTCAAAAGTCCACAAAAACATCGTGGACAGCTGTCATTGAGGTGAACAGCCAGCACCATTCCTTTGCTGTTGGCCACAAAATCTGGGCCATCATCAGTGCTTTATTTTTCAGGGTTACCATAGCCCTTCATCGAAGTAACAGCAATTGCTTGGGAGAATTCCTGAAGAATTTTGCACCAACACTCTTAACCTAGGCTTAGGGTGTGGGCTCCAAATTAATGTACTGATGTGAAAAGTAAAAGCCCACTGAGATGGGAACTCTAAAGCTGCATAGCAGGAAAAGAAACAAGTGTCCAAATTTTCTTGAAGAGGCAGCATAATGAATAACACTCCTTTTAAAAACCTTACCATTAAAAACAATAAAGGTAATACCCTTCTGATTGTTATTTTTTGAAATCTGTGAGGTTGGGTATTATTCAGATGGTGGTTGGAAGGTAGCACAGTCCAGCACTGATAAAGGTTGATGAACTATCATCAGTGTACGCGTGCTCAACCTGGGGGATGTCCCAATGAAGACCACTCCTGCAGTGTGCACATTTGTTTTAAATGTCTTGGTGAATTTTGTGTTTGCTAAGATGAAGGATGTTTACACTGAGGAATGAAATATTTTATCAAATTTTGCACTCAATGCCAGCTTGGAGCACTTCCAGGTATTGTACAAATTCGCTTCTGGGTAAAGCCATTCCCTGATGCACTTAAATCTCAATGTAATAGCAGAACAACTTTTAAAGGCCATTTCTAATTTTTCTGTTCACCAACTTCAGAGATCATTATGACAAAGAAGTGAAGGTACCCCATTCCCGATCTCTAATATCATCATCTTGTGTTCTCAGGTACGTACATTAAAGTTAAGTCCAAGGTCGAGCTCCCTTTACTTTGTCCCATAATGTGCCTCAGCTTGAGCTGCAGTAATCCCTAATGGCACCAGTATCATATTTTCCCATATGCTTTTAGTCTTTTTGGCTTCTCTAGTTAGATTCACAATTAGCAAAAAGGCAAAATTAGGAGCTGGTGAATGGAGAACATTTTAGCTGATGTTTAGGATATTCAGAAGGAGCCATGCATTTTTGTTACAATGGTGCTCTGTCCTGAGGTTTACATCAAAATGAATATCAAACGTTTACTAATGCATTTGAAGGGGATAGTTTTTTGTACGAACAGTCTGCTATTTACCAATTGAATGTCCTTATCTTAAAAAAAATCAGGTTGCATGGGTCTATTTTTCAAGTGTTTGGCATTATTTTTGACAAGATTTCTGAGCCACACAAGATTTTAGAAACATCATCGCAACCATAGTGTAGAGGCTCAGACTTTCTGAAGGTTGCGAATTGGAAATCCTGTGTAAGCATCAGAATTGATTTAAATTGCACCATTTTAGCGTTCAGTCAGTCCCGACTGCTATCAAATCCTATGTTCGGTGGGGGAGTGTGTGTTTGTGTGTGTGTGTACGATGTTGCTCAGGTGTCAGAAGTTTGTGGTGGTTTTTGTTTGAACATGTCACCTGTGGTAAGTTGCTGTCACAAAGATTTGTTGTCAGGAGCAAGCACTGTGAAAGCAAAACCAACAGCAGCTTGCACATTATACCTGGGGAGAGAGTCAAAGCATCAGAGAAATGACTTAAACAGTTGTGATGTACACCAATGCCACAAGTCATTGACCATCAATGTAGCTTACTTTTAAAATATTCGTTCATGGGATGTGGGCGTCGCTGGCTAGGCCAGCATTTATAGCCCATCCCTAATTGCCTTAGAGAATGTGTTGGTGAGCTTCTTGAACCGCTGCAGTCCATGTGGTGTAGGTAGGCCCACAGTGTCGTTAGGGAGGGAATTCCAGGATTTTGACCCAGGGACAGTAAAGGAACAGCGATATATTTCCAAATCAGGATAGTGAGTGACTTGGAGGGGAACTTCCAGGTGGTGGTATTCCCATGTGTCTGCTGCCCTTGTCCTTCTAGATGGTGGTGATTATGGGTTTGGAGGGTGCTGCCTATGGAGGCTTGGTGAGTTCCTGCAGTGAATCTTGTAGATGGTACACACTGCTGCCACTATGCGTCAGTGGTGGAGGGAATGAACCATCACATTCCTGACTTGTACCTTGTAGGTGGTGGACATGCTTTGGGGAGTCAGGAGATAAGTTACTCACTGCAGGATTCCTAGCCTCTGACCTGCTCTTGTACCCATAGTATTTATATGGCTAGTCCAGTTCAGTTTCTGGTCAATGGTAAGCCCCCAGTATGTTGATAGTGGGGGATTCAGCGATGGTAATGATATTGAATGTCAAGGGGCGATGGTTAAATTCTCTCTTGTTGGAGATGGCCATTGCCTGGCACTTGTGTGGTGTGAATGTTACGTGCCACTTGTCAGTCCAAGCCTGGATATTTTCCAGGCCTTGCTGCATTTGGACATGGACTGCTTCAGTATATGAGGAGTCGTGAATGGTGCTGAACATTGTGCAATCATCAGCGAACATCCCCATTTCTGACCTTATGATGGAGGGGAGTTCAATGATGAAGCAGCTTAAGATGGTTGGGCCTAGACACTACCCTGACAAACACCTGCAGTGATGTCCTGGAGTTGAGATGACTGACCTCCAACAACCACAACCATCTTCCTTTGTGCTAGGTATGACTCCAACCGGTGGAGAGTTTTCCCCCTAATTCTCATTGACTCCAGTTTTGCTAGGGCTCCTTGATGCCACACTCGGTCAAATGCTGCCTTGATGTCAAGAGCAGTCAATCTCACCTCACCTTTGGCGTTCAGCTCTTTTGTCCATGTTTGAATCAAGGCTGTAATGAGGTCAGGAGCTGACTGGCCCTGGTGGAACCCAAACTGGGTGTCAGTGAGCAGGTTATTGCTAAGCAAGTGCCGCTTGATAGTATTGTTGATGATGCCTTTAATCATTTCATTTAATTTATTTAAAGTGTTGACATGTATAGCCATTTGATAAAATGCCATAATTCAGACTTCTTTGGAAAATAGAAGCACATGGCATGAAAAGGACTATGGTAACTTGATAGACGCTGCTTGACCTGCTGAATATTTCTAGAATTTTCTTTCTTTAGCTCTGATTTCCAGCATCTGCAGTATTTTGCTTTTGAATTATAAAATCTGACTAAAAGTTCTCTGAAAAACTTTTGTTGGTAAACTGTCACAGAGGTTAGTAGAGTTATACTGAAATTAATAAACTTATCACTTTTCTTTTATTCATTCTTGGGTTGCAGGCATTGCTGGCAAGTCCAGGGTTTATTGCCTATCCCTAATTATCCTTGAGAAGGTGATGGTGAGTTGTCTTCTAGAACCGCTGCAGTGTTGGTACACCCACAGTGCTATTAGGGAGGTAGTTACGCTGACCCAGGGACAGTGAAGTAACACAATATATTTCCAAGGCAGGATGGTGTGTGACTTGGAAGGGAACTTGCAGGTTGTGGTATTGTCATGCACCTATTATCCTTGTCTTTCTGGGTTACTACTGAAGTTAGTAAACTGTCACTGGGGTTGGTATAGTTATACTAAAGTAGGCTAAGGTTGGCAAAATGATAAGACCGTGGCTGAGATCAATGGTTTTGATGGCCGTACCAACTCTTGCTTCACCTCCTGTCCATGACTAATGAGCCGAGTATGCTCACTGAGTTTGGACAACCTTGTCAACATGATGGACCGATAACCATGAACCTCTGGGGTAAAGCAGCAATTGGTGATTTCTCATGCCCTGTGCAAGGCTGGGGACTCAAGTGATGCTGTACTGATGTCAATTAGTGGGAGGTGAAACTTTGTGTCTGGGTTATTATAACCTTCAGGGATCGGCATTAAGTCAACTTCAGATTTCCTACGCAATGAATACAGGGAGCTACTGAAGACCCCATGAGACCTTCTCATGAGCCTCCAGTTGCAAACCCCTGCCTTAGCCAATTATGTAGTCTACAATAGCGTAGTGGTATTGTCACCAGACTGATAATCTGGAAACCCAGGGTAATGCTCTGTGGAGCTGGGTTCCACCATGGCAGATGGTGGAATTTGAATCCAATAAAAATCTGGAATTGAAAGTCTAATAAAGACCATGAAACCATTGCCAATTACCATAAAAAACCATCTGGTTCACTAATGTCCATTAGGGAAGCAAATCTGCCGTCCTTACCCGGTTTGGCCTACATGTGACTCCAGACCCACAGCAATGTGGTTGACCCTTAAAAAAAAGCCCTCTGAGGGCATTTGGGGATCAGCAATAAATGCTGGCCAATCCAGCGACACCCACATCCCATGAATGAATTAAAAAAGTAAATAACCTGTTGTTCTTCAGTTTCAATAATGTAGTTATGTTTGTATTAACATTCATACCCTGAACTACAGCTGAACTTAGTCATGAAAAGGGGAAAAAAGTCTTCACAGTAACATGAAAGTAGCCTGAGTTACTAAGGACTGAATTAGATCAAAGAAGCATGTTGTACACAAAAATTGATGCATTGCAATAAGCAAGATTGGAGTTTTGAGTCTTCACAGCTTTTTCAAATATAGTAATTATGGTCTTACTTGGGTGTAATGTACCTTTAAGAATAATGCTTGTTAAGGAAGATCGCATGATCCATAGTAACAAATAGAGAGTAGTGCGGGCTACTTCAGTAGTTAGTGGTAAAGGGATAGAGTTGGAGTTGAAAGTACACATGTAGTACCTTGTAAATAAACTTAAACTTTCCAACCAAGAAGTGTCTGCTGATCAACTCTATCAACTCAGCCACCACTCACAACAAACTGGCGACGAGGATAAAACAAGATTAAACAGAAGAAATCAAGTTGAAAAGAAATCAGCACTGTACCTCACCCAGTGACTGTAGGTAGACAGCTCCGTTAAAATTGAAGAAGATATTCCCTCTCAAAATGCCGCAATTTTGGAGAATTGATCGTTTTGATCCAGCCACAGTTGATTGGTCTCATTACATAGAACACCACACGTTCTTTTATCAAGCGAACGAGATTACAGGGGAAGAGAAGAGGTGAGCGATCCACTTAAGCACATGTGGGAATAAAACCTACAGTTTGATTCAAAGTTTGAAAGCTCCCAGTTCCCCAGATTCAAAAAATTTTGATGAATTGGTGGACCTCATGAAGGGTCATTTTCAACCAAAGCCCTCTGCATCTGAGGTTCAAGTTTAATTCAAGAAATAGTGCCCCGAGTGAGACAGTTGCACGCTATGTGGCAAATTTGAAGCAGCTAATAGAACATTGTGAGTTTGGTATGTCTCTAAACGACATATTTAGTGACCTTTTAGTGTATGGTGTGAATGAGGACACTATTCAGAAAAAAATATTGCCCAAAGTGAATCTGGATTTCAAGAATGTGCTGGAGAAAGCACTGGCCATGGAAAGCGCAAAAAGAGATTAAAAAGTAATACAGGGCGTGCAAAATGGCGCCGTCCTCCACATCGCATGGGAAACTCCAACCAAAAAGGGCACAAAAATGCAAGACTCTGCTGAGAAGTGGGAAACAGCCCCCACTAACCGAAGAATAAGGAAAAATAACTTAGCAGCAAAATCAAAGGATAATTTCAATTGAGGTGGATACTAGCAGTCTTTTGACGATTGGCAGTTTTAAAAAATCGATGCTATTATTGTCACAGAAATGGACATATAATGAGACAGTGTAAGGAAAGATTCAAGCAGGCTTGTGAACAAAAGAAGAAACCTAATGAAATCTACAATGTAGAAGAGCCTGAAATAACAAATTCCGATATTTACTTGTTGTTTAATCTGAAAGTTGGAAAGACAGAACCAATATTTGTCACACTGAAAGTAAATGGCAGACCTGTTAGAATGGCAGTGGTCACAGGAGCTTCCACTACAGTAATTGGGGAACATACCTTCAGATATCTGAATAATGGTGAACATCAATTAAGTACAGAAGAAACAGCTGCCAAGCTAAAAACATACACAGGTGAAGGAATCCAAGTAAAGGGTATAAGCAGAGTAACTGTCCATTATGGAAGCCAATCGGCAAAGCTACCAGTGTTGGTATTGAGAGGCAGAGGACGAAGCCTTTTAGGGTGAAATTGGCTAAGGGAAATCAACCTTGAGTGGCCCCTGAGATTCCAAAGGGAAGCTGGAAGCGTTCCTGTTTTAAAAAAGGAGTGTGTAAGGACTCAATAATCTGAAGAAATGCAGACTGTCTTAAGCCAAAACTTGGAAGAACAGCAGAGGGAACTCAAAGAGACCCTGCTTGATGATAGAGTTCGAGATGAGGTGAGCAACCTCCGGGAGGAAAAAGAAAACCTGAAAGACCTTCAAACACTACAGGATTCCCTCAGGTGAAAGTTTGTACCTCTGGAAAAGTTTGAAGAGAAACAGAAAGAATTCAGCACTTCTCTTAATAAACTGAAGAATGAGTTGGCAGAGAAGACATAACAATGCTCAATTTTCTAGGAGGCAGCAAACAAATACAAAAAAGAGATGGAAGAGCTGAAGAATCAGCTAAGTGAAGCCAAAGAGGCTTTGGAAGCACAAGTCGCAGAATTTTCTAAGAAGTAGACAGATGCCGAAATTTTGGGAGACTCAACCACTGAGCTCAGACAAATTGAGCTTGCACCTGAGAGAAGTCTGGCCAATAGTGAAGTCAAAAAGAAAGCCAAGATTAAAGTCTGCACTAGAAAGAAGAAGGCACGTAGAAAGTAGATACAGAAATACTAATAGGGCTTTAATTCTGGCAGCATACTAATACATTTTCATATATAGGCCTGGCAATCAAATTGCAAACGCCAATGCCCTTAGTCGTTTGCCTTTACAAGAAAATGATGAGCACATCCCAATTCCACAGGAACTTGTTTTACTGTTAAATTTCTTAGATTCCTCGTTGGGATGCGCTCGAGAAATTAGAAACTGGACAAGTCGGGACCCAGTTCTATCCCAAGTACGAGAACAAGTGCTTCATGGTTGGCCACAAGAGCCCATGTCTGATGAAATGAAACCGTACTTCAACAGAAGACATGAAATAACCAGCCAGGATGGTATCTCATTGTGGGGAGCACAAGTGATGGTACATCCAAAGGGAAGGGAGTCACTTTTAATTGAATTACACAGCGCACATCCAGGAAATTCCCAAATGAAGACCATAGCATGCAGCTATCTATGGTGGCCTGGGATGGATGGTGAAATAAAGAGTTTAGTAAAGCACTGTGCAATGTCAGCAACTGCAAAAGTTACCTTCAACATGTTACCTTCTGTAACATCTTTGGAAGTGGCCAGGTAGACCCTGGGTGTGGTTACACATTGACTATGTGGGGCCTTCCTTGGGAACAATGTTTCTGCTCATTTTTGAAGCCCATTCAAAATGGTTGGACATATATGAGGTGAAGTCACCAATATCGACTGCTACAATTGAGAAAATACATCAAATTTTTGCCATTTGCAGACTACCAGAAGTAGTCGTTTCTGATGACGGCACGGCATTTATGAGTGCTGAGTTTCAACGGTTTATCAGCCTCAACAGTGTCACTCATGTAAAAACTGCACTGTACCAGCCTTCCTCAAATAGATATGCTGAAAGGGCAGTTCAAACGTTCAAGGCTGGCATGAAGAAGCTAACTGGCAATTCCTTAGCAACCAAGCTAGCACACTTTCTTTTTCATTAGAGAACCGCCCCTCACACAGCAACAGGTGTCACACCTGTGTAGTTATTGTTGAAACACCATCTAAGTTTGAGATTGAGTTTAATAATGCCGAATTTAGAGGGGAAGGTGGAAAGGAGTCAGGGAAGCCAGAAAACTAAACATGACTGGCATAGTCGTGAGAGGAAATTTACCGTGGGAGAGATGGTATACGTGAAGGACCAAAGTGGTTACCAGGTGAAATATATGCGGTGACTGGACCACTATCTTACCACGTGGAGGTGAAAGGCCGGGTTTACAGAAACATGTGGACCATTTAAGGAAGAGAGAGGAGAATTTCCCAAATTTGGTTCAACCAGTGATCATGACCGGGTCTGCATTCCTGTAGAGGATACTCAACCCAGGACAGACATGTCTGACGCTCCTGTAAGAGTTGAGGATACAGAACTGCAGGTGCCCACTGAGGTACCTGATGTTCAGGCAACTCCAGAAAAGGAGGTTCCTGACAAAGAATCTGAACTTGTGGAGCTGCGACATTCCACACATACCAGGAAACAACCTGAAAGACTGAACTTGTAAATTCCTTACCCAGTGTAAATATTATGTTGTCTTGAAAAATTTGTACTTTTAAATATAATATGTATATCCAAGTTAAAGGGGGAGGAATGTAATAATTATGGTTTTATTTAGGAATTTTAAGAATAATGCTTGTTAAGGAAGATCACATGATCTATAGTAACGAATAGGAGAGTAGCGTGGACTACCTATATAGAGTAGTATAGAGATAGAGTTGGAGTTGAAAGCACACATGTAGTAGCTGCTGAATGCCTTGTAAGTAAACTTAAAGTTTCCACCTAAGAAGTGTCTGCTGATCAACTCTATCAATAGTGCCAAATCGGCCACCACTCACAACAGCAAGTATATATGAATGTCTATCTGCATGTGGGTATAGTGCAGGTGTCAACCAGTTAAATCATTGATAACACATCCACTCAGATGGATAATACAGTCTCATTTCTCTCCAAATTATCTTAGTCACAAGCCTACATAGCAAACACATTCTCACTGTACTGTAACAGACTCCTACATCAACACTGGGTGCAGATGTAGATTTCTCAGAGACTCTCAATCTGCCATATCTGGGTACTCATCACCCATTGGAGATTAGACTGTACCCCTTCCCTCCACCTCTCACAGGCATACATGATCAGGTAGATATTCACATTTATATTAATTAAAAACCAATTAAGCACCTGCCTTAGCCTATGTCTCTCTAGTATAAATGGCAGTTTCTCACCTATTGTCCATTCTAACAGAAGGAAAATGTCAGGATATGACTGCACATATGCAGAGGGGCATTACGTACTTCCCCATCTAAGACTCTTTATAAAGGAACAGGCTAATCTAAATGCAAACTTGTACAATATCCAGAACTTTTCAAGTAATTTTAAAATACCCACTTTGGGCAACTATGTGTTTTCATTTAATCTCATTTCAGTTCAGGTAGCTAATTCTAACCATTCGGTGCTCATTGAGGTTCCTTTACAGAATGCTGCCAGAAGAATAAAATCCTAAATCAAATTAATTCATGGATATTATTGTCCATAAGGTGCCACTTTGGAATAACCTATTCCCTCGTTAATGTTTTGGAGAAATTAGAGCTGAATTCTAGTTTGGCCCTGTGTCCAAGACAAGACAAGTTACATGCAACAAACATCGTGGAGTGCTGGTCCCCAAATTGTTCCAAATATGACAAGTGGAAGAAAACAGTGAAATGAATAAAGAGCAATTCTGGTGGCAATTTACAAAGGATTTACATTTCATCAGGGATTTCTCAAAGCTGATGATTTTATTGCACACAGCTTGTGATAGATGTATGATTTTTTTTCAGCACCACCCAAGGGATCTTTAGAACAGCAAACACTTTCTAATACAATAGAAATAATTTGCTTTACAAACTCTCAGATAGCACTCTGAAAGAACATTAGAATTACCTACTTTATATCCTGTCACTTCTGATTCATTTTCCATTGCTTTGACATGATCCCAGTTTAAAACAACTCTGGAGCTAGCTGATTCCCACCATATTTTTCCAGGTGCTTGACTTGGTGCTGCAAGACAATGAAATAGTGAGTCAACATAACATATCAGTGAAAGATGTGCCAGGAGTTTTGAGTTTTACATACGAATATATGAACATACAAAATAGGAGCAGAAGTAGGCCATTCAGCCCCTCGAGCCTGCTCCGCCATTCATTAAGATATAGCTGATCTGTTTGTCTTTCGAATTCCACATTCTCATCGACCCCCAATAACCTTTGTTTCCCTTGCCTAAGAATTTATCTACCTCTGCCTTAAAAATATTCAACAACCTCTACCATCTTCTGAGGCTGAGAGCTGCAAAGTCTCACAACCCTCAGAGAAAAAAATTCTCCTCATCTCTGTCCTAAAAGGGCAACCTCTGGTTTTAAAGCAGTACCCCCTAGTTCTGGACTCACCCGCAGGAGGAGACATCCTTTCCACATCCACCTTGTCAAGACCATTCATGATTTTATATACTTCAATCAAATCACCCCTCCCTCTTCTGAACTCCAGTGGAAACAAGCCCAGTCTGTCTAACCTTTCCTCATAGGACAACCTGGGTATCATTCCAGGTATCAACCTGGTAAACTTTCTCTGAACCGCCTCCAAGGCATTTACATCCTACTTTAAATAGGGAGACCAAAACTGCACATAATATTCGAGATGTGGTCTCACCAATGCCCTTTACAACTGAAGCATAACATCCTTATTTTTATAAAAACAAAAAACTACTGTGGATGCTGGAAATCCAAAACAAAAACAGAATTACCTGGAAAAACTCAGCAGGTCAGCAAGGATCCTTATTTTTATGTTCAATTCCTCTCGTCATAAAGGATAGCATTCTATGAGCCTTCTTAATTACTTGCTGTACCTGCATACTAACTTTTTGTGACTGCACTAGAACACCTAGATCCCTCCGCAGCTCAGAATTCAGCAGTTGTTCTCCATTTAAATAATACCCTGCTTTTTTATTCTTCCTGCCAAAGTGAACAACTTCACATTTTCCTACATTATACTCCATTTGCCAGATTTTTACCCACTCACCCAACCTATTTATATCCATCTGCAACCTCCTCATGTCCTCTTCACAACGTACTTTCCTACCTATCTTTATGTCATCTGCAAATTTAGCTACCGTGTCTTCACTCCCCTCATCTAAGTCATTGGTATAAATTGTAAAAATTTATATAGTGTATATGAATGTCTATCTGCATGCGGGTACAGTGCGGGTGTCAACCAGTTAAATCATTGATAATACATCCACTCAGATGGATAATACAGTCTCATTTCTCTCCAAATTATCTTACTCACAAGCCTACACAGCAAACACAGCCCCCTGCGAGACTCCACTCATCACATCCTGCCAATCAGCAAAAGACCTATTAATGCATACTCTGTTTTCTTCCAGCCAGCCAATCTTCTATCCATGTTAACACGTTACCCCCTACACCATGAGCTTTTATTTTCCACAATAACCTTTGGTGTGGCGCCTAATCAAATGCCTTCTGTAATCCAAGTACAGCACGTCTACAGGCTCCTCTTTATTCACAGCGCACGTTACTCCTTCAAAGAACTCCAATAAATTGGTTAAACATGATTTCCCTTTCAGAAAACCATGCTGTCTCTTCCAGATTATCTTGAATTTCTCTAAGTGCCCAACTATAACCTCCTTAATGATTGATTCTAATACCTTCCTCATGATAGGCATCAAGCTAGCTGGCCTATAGTTTCCTGTTTTCTGCCTCCCTCCCTTCTTGAATAGAGGGGTTATATTTGCTACTTTTAAGTCTGATGGAACCTTTCCAGAATCTAGTGAATTTTGGGAAATTAACACGAACTCATCTACTACCCCATTAGCCGCCTCTTTTAAGACCCTAGGATGAAGTTCATCAGGACCCGGAGACTTGTCAGCCCGCAGCTCCATCAGTTTGCTCAGTACTGCTTATCCCTAGTGATTGTAATTTCACCAAGTTCCTCTCTCCCCTCCACCTCCTGATTTACAGCTATTACTGGAATCTTTTTGTATCCTCTATAGTGAAGGCAGTAGCAAAATATTTGTTCACTTCATCTGCTATTTCCTTATTATCTATTATTAACTCCCTATTGTCACTCTCTAGAGGACCAACGCTCACTTTACTTACTCTTTTCTTTTTAAATGTCTGTAGAAACTCTTGCTATCCGTTTTCACATTTTCTCATATTTTAACTTCTTATTCCTGATTAACCTTTTAGTCATTATGGGTGCTGGAATTCAAAAGCACAGTGAAACCAAACTAATCCAGTTTAATGTACAAAATCCTATTATGCTATTTGAAATGGAACAAGGAGTTCTGGCTAACAATTATCCTTGGCCAACACCACCAACACAGATTTATTGGTCATTCATCCATTTGCTGTTTGTGGGACTTTGCCTACATACAGGAGTAACCACACTTCAAAATGTAAATACTTTGGCAGTGAAAGGCGCTATATAGTTGCAAGTTCTTGATTTCTTTCTTTAGTGCAGAAAATCAAGATTATTTTTTGAAGAGAAAAATTGTAAATGCTGGAAAACTGAAGTAGAAACAGAAAGGGTTGGTGGGCAAGGTTAATGTTTACAGAGGCACCTTCATCAGAATGATTTTTGTGAATTCAGCTGCACGAACAACTTTAAATGAGGAGGTTGCAGGTTTTCACTGTCTTGCAACTCAACATCGTGGGAGACGGAACTTGATAAGAAAATCCATTTACAAAACACTTCATTATTGAAGTAATTTATCATTCTATTCCTAAAATACGCACGTGGTTTCCTAGTAGTGACATTAACTGGAAGGCTGGCAGGTCCTGTTCCAGCACTGCTGTATGCTTTAACCATCAGGTAATACAGTGTGCTGCCCTTCAATCCTGTGACCCTTGCTGAAGTAACGTTTCCGTTTGATCTTAGTTTGTCTGCTGTCTCTTCATTCTCATCATCTGCCCAGTACCATATCTTAAGAACAAAATACAAATAATCAGGGAATCAACAGGAATTAATCTGAAGTAGAATAACACTGTCACAAAACACAGAGTTCAATAGAACACTGTAAAGACTGTGCCAAAAAAATTGGTGCCAGTGCTGCAAACACAGATGGCATTATCATCATCAGACACAACAGCAAAACATTCAAAAGATATAATGACTGATAACCTCCTGCCACTTTTCACAACTAATCTGATAAAATCATGATTGTAAACCAAATTGAAAAAAAACGTACTAAAGCCTGTGAAATGTGTGATCTGTAAATTTTATGGGCAGGATGTTCTGTTCGGCATGCGGGGGTGGGCATGCATCCTGACATCACCGTGCATCATTCTGAGCTTCAGTTCGGCGGGCCCACACTGGAGTCGGCTGGGCGCCCGCCGAGCTGTCAAAGGCCTGTTAAGGCCATTAATGAACAAATTGAAGTAATTGTCAGGGCTGCCCGTCTAACCTTAAGGTTGGCGGGCAGGCGAAGAGCCCAGACGGCCTTTGCATTTTTCATGAAGCCTCATCCACGGGCAGGATGAAGTTTCATGAAGGATTTATTAATGAAATAAATTTTTTAATCAAAATTCATAAACATGCCCCAGCTCATGTGACACTGTCACATGAGGGGCCATGTCTGAATAATTTATTTTATTCTTTTTTTCAATTTTTCATGATGAAATTAATCTCCCTGAGGCAGCTCTGTGCCTCAGGGAGATTTCTTGCTCTTTCGCGCGCATAAGAGCTCAGGCCCCGACTCTACCTCCTCCCCCCGCCCGCACAGGTAGCGCTCAGTTTAATTGGCCCGCCCACATGAAATGGCGGCGCATAGCCGATCGCGAGCAGCGATCAGCTCCGCGTCCGTATCGACTGGCCCGCCCGACGGGGAGAAAATTTTCCCCTACGTGATAGTAAAAGTTATGAAAGAAGGCTGAGTTCTGGGTGCTCTTCCTAATGTATTTATTAGTATTTAATTATTCTCCAATAGTCAAAAATGGTTAAGCTGGTTAGTTCACATGGTAGTATACTGATCAGAATACTGTCAGCAGTAATTTACATTGAAAAAGTCTAACAGAAACCTAAGCAAAAATATAATGACATGAAATGAAATGAATAAATGTGTTTGCAATATTAGACCATTAATTCTGTATGTTTTAATGTGACAACCTTTTGGAAATGAAATCCTTCCTTTTTTAAAGACACAGGGCCCAAATGGAATTCAGCTCTAATTTCTCCAAAACATTAACTGGGGGAATAGGTTATTCCAAAGTGGCACCCTTTAGACAATAATATTCATGAATTAATTGGATTTAGGATTTTATTTTTCTGACAGCATTCTGTAAAGGGACCTCAATGAGCACCTAATGGTTAGACATAAATTACCCGAACTGAAATGAGATCAAATGAAAACACATGGTTGCCCAAAGTGGGCATTTTAAAATTTACTTGAAAAGTTCTGGATATTGTACAAATTTGCATTTAGGTTAGCCTGTTCCTTTATAAAGAGTCTTACATGGGGAAGTACAACATGCCCCTCTGCACACATGCAGTCATATCACAGAATCACACAGTGCAGAAGAGGCCCTTCGGCCCATCGAGTCTGCCTGACATTTTCCTCCTGTGAGAATGGACAATAGGTGAGATACTGCCAGTCATACTGGAGAGACATAGGCGAAGGCAGATGCTTATTTACTTTTTAATTAATACAAATGTGAATATCTACCTGATCATGTATGCCTGTGAGAGGTGGAGGGAAGGGATACAGTCTAATCTCCAATGGCTGATGAGTACCCAGATATGCCAGGTTGAGAGTCTCTGAGAAATCTATATCTGAACCCAGTGTTGATGTAGGAGTCTGTTACAGTACAGTGAGAATGTGTTTGCTGTGTAGACTTGTGAACTGCTTGGCTGGTGCTATTTAAAAAAATTCATTTATGGGATGTGGGTGTCGCTGGCATTGCCCATCCCTAATTGTCCTTGAGAAGGGCAATTAGTTATGGCTCATGGAAAGGTCTTTCTGATTACCCAGGTTTTGAACTTTTAAACTTCAGTTCTGAAGAAAATGTAATTCTCATCATCAATTCCAAAAGATTTTTAGATATTCAGAAATAATTATGCAGTAATTGGGTCCATTAAGTATCACATGCTATTTGGGCAAAGTTTTATTGTATTGCAGTAACTATATGACAGAACTGGCTTAAAAAAAAACTGATTTTGTAATGATTTGAGGCCCAAGAAATCATCTTTGTTATGGAGAGTGTGAGAGGAGGACCCTGAGACAGCCAGTCAGCAGCACCTAGAGGAGAATGCGAGAGGAAGATCCTGGGACAGGCAGTCAGCAGCACCTAGAGAAGAGTGTGAGAAGAGGACCCTGGGATAGCCAGTCAGCAACCCCTAGCACCTAACTTGACAGGAGAAACATTGATTGGTGAGAAACTGCTATTAGGGAGTGGCATCAAGTAACTGAGAATTAGAAAAACACACTCTTTTTAAAAGAAGGGGCTACTTACATTTAAGTAAGAACCACAAGCAATAGGGAAATAAAGTTAAGTCAGGTCCAGGTAAAATAAAGTTACATAAGTAAACCAAAGTAAAATAAAGTAAACACAAGGGAAGTAAAATGAGGCCATGGCAGGACAGCTCGGTCATGTGAAACATGTGTCTCGTAATATGTGGGAAGTTGTGGATGCTACCAGTGTCCCTAGTGACCAAGTGCTCAGGAAGTGTCACCAGCTGCAGAACTTTGAGCTCCAGGTTTCAGAGCTCGAGTGTGGCTGGAGTCAGTGTGGTGCATCCGCAAGGCTGAGAGCTATATGGATGGCACGTTCAGGGAGATGGGAGAGGTGGTCACACCGCAACTTAGGAACCTGGAAGCAGAAAGGGAATGGGTGACCGCCAGGCAGTCCAAGAAAATTAGGTAGGTAGTGCAGAAGTCTTCTGTGATCCCGGTCACCAAGCGGTTTTCTGTTTTGGATACCGGTGAGGGCGTTCGTTCTTCAAACGATTGCAGTGAGGGCCACGTTTGTGGCACCACAGGCAGCTCTGTTGTACAGGAGGGGAGAAAAAAAGTGGGGAAAAGCAGTAGTAATAATGGTTTCATTAGTTAGCGGAACAGACGGGTGTTTCTGTGGCCGTAGACGTGACTCCAGGATGGTATGTTGCCTCCCTGGTACCAGGGTCAAGGATGTCATAGAGCGGCTGCAGGACATTCTTCTGGGGGAGGATGATCAGCCAGAGGTCGTGGTCCACGTTGGTACCAATGACTTAGGTAGGAAAGGGGATGAGGTCCTGAAAGCAGATTTAGTGAGCTAGGCAGGAAATTGAAAAGCAGGACCTCTAAAACAGTAATCTCAGGATTACGCCCAGTCTACACGCAAGTGAGTATAGAAATAGGGGAATTGAGCGAGTAAACACATGACTGGAAAGCTGGTGGAGAAGGAAGGGCATCGAATTTCTGAGGCATTACTACTGCTGTTGCAGGGGTGTTTAAACTAGATTGGCAGGGGGATGGGAACCTGAGGGCAAATTCAGAGCAGGGAATGGGAGATGGAGAATTAGTGAATGACTCTGAAAGGCAGAAGCAGCACAGGTTCAAAAGTGTGCAGCACAGGAATTTAGCAGTGTTAAAAGGCATATATGTAAATGCAAGGAGCATAGTAAATAAAGCTGATAAGCTGAGGACACAGATAGACAGATGGCAGCATAATATCATTGCTATAATGGAAACTTGGCTTAAGGAGGGGCAAAAATGGTAGCTCAATATCCCTGGATACAGAATTTTCAGGCAGGATAGAGAGGGGGATAAAAAAGGTGGGGGTGCAGCATTATTGGTTAAAGAATTAATTACAGCTGTGAGGAGGGATAATATACTAAATGAAGCATCAAATGAGGCCATGTGGGATGAGCTCAGAAATAAAAAAGGGCACTGCTAGGAGTCTACTATAGATCCCCAAACAGTGGAAAGGAGTTAGAAGAGCAAATATGTAGACGAATTTCTGAGTGCAAAAACAATAGGCCAGTAATCATTGGGGACTCTAATGTCAATTGGGATACGAACAGTGTGAAGGGTACAGAGGGTGCAAAATTCTTGAACTGTATTCAAGAGAACTTTTTTAGCCAGTACATGACAAGCCCAATGAGAGGGGGCACAATTCTAGATCTAGTCTTAGGAAATGAAGCTGGGCAAGTGGATGAAGTAGCAGTGGGGGACTATTTTGGAGATAGTGACCATAATATAGTTAAATTTAGCATCATTATGGAAAAGGACAAAGGTAGAACAGGAGTAAAAGTTCTAAATTGGGAGAAGACAAATTTTACAAAGCTGAGAGATGAGCTGGCGAGAGTGGACTGGATACAGCTATTAGAAGGAAAAACTATGTCAAATCAGTGGGAGGCATTCAAAGGCGAGATTCTGCAGGCACAGTGTAGACATGCCCCCACAAAGAAAAAGTATGGTATTGCCAAATCTAGAGCCCCCTTGTTATCCAGAAACAGAGAGAGTAAGATAAAACAGAAAAAGAAAGCTTATGACAGTCACAAAAAACTTAATACTGTAGAAAGCCTAGAGGAGTATGGAAAGTACAGGGGTGAAGTAAAAATGGAAATTAGGAAAGCAAAGAGAGGATATGAAAAAATATTGGTAGGTAAAATCAAAGAAAATCCTAAGATGTATTACCAGTACATTAAGAGCAAGAGAATATTTATGGAGAAGGTAGGGCCTATCAGAGATGTACATGGTAACCTGTGGGTTGATGCAGAAGATGTGGGCAGGATTCTCAATGAGTACTTTGTCTCTGTCTTCACAAAGGAGAGGGATGATGCTGACATTCTAGTTAAGGAGAAAGAGTGTGAAATATTAGGTACAATAAGCATAGTGAGAGAGGAAGTACTGGAAGGACTGGCATCCTTGAAGGTGGATAAATCACCAGGGCTGGATGGACTGTATCCCAGGCTGTTAAAGGAAGCCAGGGAGGAAATAGTGGACACTCTGAGGATCATTTTCCAATCCTCAGCAGATACAGGCCGGATCCCAGAGGATTGGAGGTCTGCAAACATTGTACTATTATTTAAAAAGGGTGCGAGGGATAGGCCAGAGAATTATAGGTTAGTCAGTCTGACTTTGGTGGTGGGCAAATTACTGGAAACAATTCTGAGAGACAGGATAAACTGTCACTTAGAAAGGCATGGCTTAATCAGGGATAGTCAGCATGGTTTTGTTAGGGGAAGATCATGTCTTACTAACTTAATAGAATTTTTTGAGGAAGTAACAAGGAGGATTGATGAGGGTAGTGTAGTGGATGTTGTCTACATGGATTTCAGTAAGGCATTTGGCAAAGTCCCACACGGCAAACTGGTCAGGAAAGTGAGATCTCATGGAATACAGGGGAAGGTGGCAGGTTGGATCCAGAATTGGCTCAGTGACAGAAAACAAAGAGTAATGGTTGATGGATGTTTTTGCGAATGGAAAACGGTTTCCTGTGCTCAGGGCTTAGTGTTGGGGCCCTTGCTGTTTGTTGTATATATTTATGATTTAGACTTAAACATGGGAGGCATGATTGGGAAATTTGCGGATGACACAAAAATTGGCTGTGTAATTGATAGTGAAGAGGATAGCTGTTGACTCCAGAATGATATCAATAGTTTGGTTGAGTGGGCAGAGAAGTAGCAAAAGGAATTCAATCCGGAAAAAGTGTGAGGTAATGCATTTGGGGAGGGCAAACAAAGCAAGGGGATACTCAATAAATGGGAAGTTATTGAGAGAGGTTGAGGAAGTGAGAGACCTTGGAGTGTATGTCCACAGGTCCTTGAAGGTGGCAGGACAGGTGGACAAGGCGGTCAAGAAAGTATATGGAATGCTTTCCTTTATTGGGTGAGGGATTGACTACAAAAGCAGGGATGTAATGATGGAACTGTATAAAATGCTGGTTAGGCCACAGCTGGAATTTTGTGTACAGCTCTGGTCACCACATTACAGGAAGGATATAATTGCTCTGGGGAGAGTGCAGAGGAGATTCACAAATATGTTTCCAGGGCTTGAAAATTGCAGCTATGAGGAGAGATCAGATAGGCTAGGGTTATTTTCTTTAGAACAGAGGAGGCTAAGGGGTGACCTAATTGAGGTGTGCAAAATTATGAGGGGCCTATATAGGGTAGATGGGAAAGACTTGTTTTCCCTAACTGAGGTGTCAATTACCAGGGGGCATAGATTTATGGTGATTGGTAGAAGGATTAGAAAGGTCATGAGGAAAAACGTTTTCATTCAGAGGTTGGTGGGCATCTGGAATGCACTGCCTAAGTTGATGGTTGAGGCTGAAACGCTCAACTCATTTAAAAGGTACTTGGATCTGCATCTGAAGTGCTGTAACCTGCAAGACTACGGACCAGGTGCTGGAAAGCGGGATTAAAATGAACAACTAATTTATTTTTTCTCTTTTTGCTGGTGCAGACATGATGAGCTGAATGGCCTCTTTCTGCACTGTAACTTTTCTATGGTTCTATGGTAGGTAGAAGTCAAAGGCCGTAATTCTTTAATTAGACATGGTCCACGATGGACCATGGGCAGAGTAACCTTTCTTTTAGAAGAAAAACAGAAAATACTGGAAAAACTCAGCATCTGTGGAAAGAAAAACAGAGTTAACATAATGAGTCCGTGTGACTCTTCTTCAGTCCACAGATGCTGTCAGACCTGCTGAGTTTTTCCACATTTTCTGTTTTTCTTTCAGATTTCCAGCATCTGCAGTATTTTGTTTTTACCTTTAACCTTTCTTTTGACTTATTTAAAACCCTTTGTGCTGGTCAAAGTTATTGTAAATAGAATTTTGCATCAACCACATTGTTTTTATTTGATTTGAAAATTTCTGATATTAAAGTGAAAACTTTTTGGAGTGGGAATTCAAAATATTGAGTATATGGTTCTTTCTATTAAAACATACAGAACTTTACATTAAGTAATATAATAGAGACAAGCCATTCTAAGAGTAATCACTCAAGTAATAGTGGATCCGAAGTTATCTTCTCACTGACTTAACCTTGATATAGACTGAACTTTGGCCAATTATTTAACAGCAAAAAACAATTTGCACTGTGCAATATATCACCATTCTTTCACAGTCATTAGGCAGATAACTTTTTACATCAAAATGAATTGGCTTGTTTACCCACTGACTACAACGACTTGACTCATTATAGATTCATTTTCCAAGATAAATTATTCCCAAAAGACCCTGTTGATTTGCATGAACTTTAGTTGTAATTACATGGATTCTTTCCATCTTTCAGAACTAATGAAAGGATTAATTTTTCTTACCTCATAACCGCGCACTTTTCCTTTGTTTGTCTCCCAAGGAACAGCTTCCCAGAAAACTTGCACTTCTGAAGCTGACAGGCTTCTGGCTGAGACGTTGAATGGTGCTGCAGTGGGTTCTAGGTTACAAGGAGGAGAAGCCCATTAGTACTGCAGGGACAAAGCCAATTCTAAGAGTATTAGCTACATGATGACTTGGATCACCAGTTCTGATGGTAACAGGTAGGTTTCCCAACAAACCTGCGAGAAATAAATATCTGACAGATCAGGCTTAAAAGTTTAATGCTATATAAATGAGTTTCATTGTCATTAATAAAACTACTCGAGAAGGATTAGAAAAATTAGTGACACCAGAAACCTTGGGGCTTCCAACATCAAGCTGCATCTAAATTTTAAATCCATTTCTGAATTTTGCAATCCCACACGCACAATCATTTACTTATTTTCGGTGAGATTCTCATCTTGTTTCACAAAGAAATTATTATTAATTTATGACCATTAAATGAAATCGGAGAAAAGCCAGATTTGGAAATGCGCACTTTCTGAAATTGTAATTTTGTCAGTGGGAATAAAAAATAGCAGCTGTTCATGGTGCAAATTAAAACCTTTCACTCTTTCTCAAGCTTCCGAGCTACAATACTCAACTGGTGTAAACGTCAAAAATTTGGTGAATGTAGCTGTGGAGTCCACAATTCTTGTGGATAATGACTTAATACAAATTCAGGGAAACAAAGACAATTTAGTAACCAGGCTTTGTATATATAGGAAACCTCTGAAAGGGAATACCACAGAAGAAGGTTATTAAATATGCTAAGGAGGTAATAATCACAGCCACTAAAAATGAGAACTCAATGTCAACTATTCAAAGGATCTGGTGAAGAGTTCAGAAGAAGCTGCATGCCTTAAGGAAGAGCTTAAAGGCAAGATATGGATATTACTGTAAAATGGCAGCACAGACACATGGACATGAAAGAAAGTATTAATTGCAAAAAGGTGTTGTACTTACACTTTGCAAGTGCGTGGCAAATAAGTTGGAAGTGAAAATAACAAATGACATCATAAATGTCATGATGGGCAAAATAATATAGTGCAAGAAGAAACGTCCATGGGTCAAATCACACTGTTTCAATCTCCACTGCCCTCAGAAGGGCACAGCCATAGAGATCGTAAGAAGAGATGGAGCTCACTAAGTAGGAGCGAACAATAACTTACTAGCTCCAGAGGAAGTGCCTGGGAAACTTTGGGACTGCAGAAGTTTGAGGGGGATGTGAAAAGCTATTGGTATCTAGCATTGTAATGCATGATTGCATGATTTTTTTATAATGGTCCAGAACTTCTGTTACCCAGGGGTGGGGTGGGTATTCCAGGTATTCCAGAAGATGAGCTGGTGGATAACTCCGGAAGTCCCCAGGTAATGACTTGATGGGAATTGCCTGGGAAGCTTAAACTTCTGTTGGGCAATTACCCTGCACCAGGAACCATCCGAAATTCCAACTTAAATCGGAAACTTCTGATGGTTCTGACTTATTCACCAGAATAGTTCCCCAGGAAAGGTTAGGATTAAAACCACTTCTAACTCATGGGTAACTATGGTACTGACCCCCATCAACCCCACCAACTACCAAACCAACCCCCCTGATCACCCGACCTCCTGACAACCCCACCTCCATTACTACTCGACCCCCCTCTTCCTGACTAAACCCCAACCACCCAACTTCCCCCACTGCTAACCGCCGACTACACCCCCAGCCCACAAACATCCCCCATTCCCCAGGCCCCAAGAACGCCTACACCCCAACTACCCTGCCTACCCCCACCCCCGACACCCCCCCACCACCAATCCACCACGAGTCCCCCTCCATCCGACCCACCCACTCAACCCTATCCACTAACCTTACACGCTTCTATCCTGTTAAAATGGCTGGGACCTTTAAGCTTGCCTGCTTCATGGCAGCTAGCAGCTAGTGCCGTAAAAAGGGGGCGTGACTTCCTTTCCTCCGACAATGCTCCCCTGCACTGAAAGGGCTCGAGAGTTCCTGTGCCACACATTTCTCAGCAGGCCCAGGTTGGAGGCCCGGGCTGGAAATGTGCATCTCCATTCCAGTGTAAGTAAAAAGATGCAGAGTGGCAATCCGACAGTGATTGCCACTCCACAGAGGTTCTCCGTTGATAAATATACATTTATCAACCATCGATTCACAAGAATTGTGCACATATTATGTAATAGTGCATTGTTAAGAAACCTATACTTTCCTTGGGAGGTTGGGAACTGCCATTGCTGACAAACTTCAGGCCTCCTGTAAATGCACTGGCCGGGGAATGGCTGCACATGCAAAGTTCAGGTTTTTTTACTGTCTTCAGACCGGAGATCAGCCCTGAGCGCCTGCACAGAAAGAAGAAAGAGAGAATGGTACGAAAGGCAGGTCAGATGTCCTGGAAGCGAACAGCATTGTCTAGTAGGTGTCCAAGGGAGCAAGACACAGTAGGGGACATGGGGAGGTCTCAAACCAGGGAGGGGGATTGAGAGAGGTCCGAAAAGAGAGCCCCAGGCAAGAGATAAAAGATAGGGAACAGAAAGAGGTCCCATTAAGTTAAGTTACAAGAAAGGACAGAGAGTCAGGCTCTGAATTAAAGAAAGCAGGCGTTAGACTTTAAGTGAAAAGTGGGCACAAGAGAGCCCCTGAAGATCTGAGAAGGCAGCTGAAGGTTGGTAACTCTGTGTTGCAAGCCGTTCGGCAAAGGTACCCCTTTTGAGCAGTGGTGTTCTGCTTGGCACAGCCTAGGATCGGAAATTGTGTTTGGAAGGTGAAGCTTGAGTGTACTCGGAGATCCAGGGGAAATGAATCTTGGAAGGTGAGATTGAAACCCTGCGATGTGGGTCGTTGTTGAAGTGATCCTACTGGGAGTGACTTTTGGAGAGAATTACAAGGTGAGGCCTTCAAATGTGGAGGTTGAAAACCCTTGTGAGAAAGACAAAGTTTCAGTGAGATACATTGGCTCACAAGGTGGCAAACATCTAGGTGGGTTGTTGTGAAATCCGTGGAATCTGGTTTGGTCACACCTGCCATCTATTGTGTAGTGTGGTGTGTCTGACCATAGTTCGCCTGTCAACTCATATACACCTCATACTTACCCTGAATGCCAGAGTATAAGATAGATATTGTAAACTGTTTTATCTTTCTGAACTTGTATAGTGAAGTTTATTTTTGTTTGTTCAAAACCTGTGGAATCTATGGCTTTATCCACTTAGTAAGCATCTCGAATCTCAAACTTTGTTTACTTTAAACAAACTGTTATTGGTCTCTAACTAGATCTTCGCCCACTACCCAGAGGCCGGCCAAGGATCATAACAGTATAGAACAGGAATGCAATTAACATAAGAATGGTGAATGTGGTCTCCTGGACTAGTTCTTATCGCTTAAGGAAGTGGAAGATGAATCTTCCACATCATGTTTTCTGAATTGATCCTGGGCATCTGTTTATTTGTCCCTCTCAAAAGACGGATTGATTGCTGGTGGTTGTGGGGAGGTCTAGTCTTTACATTTCAGGCCTCTGGAGAAGGCTTTGTGGATGTAGCTTCTGTATTTTCATATGTACCTTCAGCTGGCAAATTCAAGAGAGGAATTGGTACAGGCTTGAGCTCACTCTGCCTACCCTTATAGTGCATTAAATAGAAATTTAAGATAAATTCAAAATTGTAACACTTAAATGTTGTGCAAAACTAAATCAAATTACCAGCAAAATAAAGAAAACGTAACTTGAGCTGGCATAATACTGCAGCACTCTGCAGCACCTGTGTATCCCACTATGAAGTGGCAGCATGAAGTCTCATGGCATCAGGTCAAACATGCGCAAGGAAACCTCCTACTGATTACCACGTACCGCCCTCCCTCAGCTGATGAATCAGTATTCGTCCATGTTGAACACCACTTGGAGAAAGCAATGAGGGTGCCAAGGGCGCAGAATGTACTCTGGGTGGGGGACTTCAATGTCCATCACCAAAAGTGGCTCGGTAGCACCACCACAGACTGAGCAGGCCAAGTCCTAAAGGACATAGCTGCTAGACTGGGTCTGTGACAGGTGGTGAGGGAACCAACAAGAGGGAAAAACATACTTGACCTCGTCCTCACCAACCTGCCTGCTGCAGATGCATCTGTCCATGACAGTATTGGCAGGAGTGACCACCGCACAGTCGTTGTGGAGATGAAGGCGCATCTTCACATTGATGATACCCCCAATTGCATTGTGTGGCACTACCACCGTACTAAATGGGATAAATTTTGAACAGGTTTAACAACTTAAGACTGGGCAACCACGAGGCGCTGTAGGCCATCAGCAGTAGCAGAACTGATCTGAACCACAATCTCTAACCTCATGGCCTGGCATATCCCCCACTCTACCGTTACCATCATGCCAGGGGATCAACCCTGGTTCAATGAAGAGTGCAGGAGGTCATGCCAGGAGCAGCACCAGGCATACCTAAAAATGAGGTGTCAACCTGGTGAAGCTTCAACACAAGACTACATGAAAACCAAACAACATAAGCAGCAAATGATAGACAGAGCTAAGCAATTCCACAACCAATGGATCAGATCTAAGCTCTGCAGCCCTGCCACATCCAGTCGTCGATGATGCACACTGTTGCCACTGTGCGTCGGTGGTGGAGGGAATGAATGTTTGTGGATAGAGTACCAATCATGCTCACTGCTTTGTCCTGGATGGTATCAAGCTTCTTGAGTGTTGTTGGAGTTGTACTCATCCAGGCAAGTGGAGAGTATTCCATCACATTCCTGACTTGTGCCTTGTGGATGGTGGGCAGGCTTTGGGGAGATGTGAGGTGAGTTACTCGCTGCAGGATTCCTAGTCTCTGACCTGCTCTTGTAACCACAGTATTTATATGGTTAGTCCAGTTTAGTTTCTGGTCAAAGGTAATCCCCAGGATGTTGATAGTGGTGGATTCAGTGTTGGTAATTAAACAATTCGCTGGAGGAAGCAGCTCTACAAATATCCCCATCCTCAATGATGGGGTAGCCCAGCAGATCAGTGCAAAAGATAATGCTGAAGCATTTGCTACAATCTTCAGCCAGAAGTGCTGAGTGGAAGATCCATCTTGGTCTCCTCTGGAGGTCCCCAGCATCACAGATGCCAGTTTTCAGCCAATTTGATTCATTCCACATGTTATTAAGAAACAACTGAAGACACTGGATATTGCAAAGGCTATGGGCCCTGCCAATATTCTGGCAATAGTACTGAAGACTTGTACTCCAGAACTTGCTGCGCCCCTGGCCAAGCTGTATCAGTACAGCTACAACACTGACATCTATTAGGCATTGTGAAAAATTGCCTAGATATGTCCTACCCTCAAAAAGCAGGACAAATCCAACCGGCCAATTACCGCCCCATCAGTCTACACTTCATCATCAGTAAAGTAATGGAAGGGGTCATCAACAGTGCTATCGAGCGGCACTTGCTTAGCAATCATCTGCTCACTGATGCCCAGTTTGGATTCTGCCAGGGCCACTCAGGTCCTGACCTCATTACAGCCTTGGTTCTAAAATGGACAAAAGAGCTGAACTCCTGAGGTGAGGTGAGAGTGACTGCCCTTGACATCAAAGCAGCATTTGGCTGAGTGTGGCATCAAGGGGCCCTAGCAAAACTGCAGTCAATGGAAATCAGGGGAGAAACTCTCCATTGGTTGGAGTCATACCTTTCACAAAGGAAAATGGTTGTGGTTGTTGGAGGCCAGTCATCTCAACTCCAGGACATCACTGCAGGAGTTCCTCAGGGTAGTGTCCTAGGCCCAAACAACTTCAGTTGCTTCATTAATGACCTTCCTTCCATCATAAGGTCAGAAGTGGAGATGTTTGCTGATGATTGCACCATGTTTAGTGCCATGCATGACTCCTCAGTTACTGAAGTAGTCCATGTCCAAATGTAGCAATAACTGGACAATATCCAGGCTTGGGCTGCAAAGTGGCAAATAATATTTGCGCTACACAAATGCCAGGCAATGACTAGGTCCAAAAATGCACATCTCCAACAATGGACATCCCCAACAACATCTCCAAATGGAGCGCAGCTGACTGAGTGAAGACTTGGAGTTTGGTGAGAGGGGAGCTCGGTGAAAGGGGAAAAGGAGTTGTTTGTTTTCTCTTTCTGTCTTTCTCATGCCATAAAAATTGGTTCTTGCTCTACTACACAGAAAGGAGCTAGCTGTTTGGTGAGTATCTGGTAAGTGGATAAGTTCTATTCTATCCCTAAGGTTTAAAATAGTACACAATTTTGTGGTAAAGTTAATAAAATATATAAGAAAGCAACATAGATAAATGATTAATATAATTAAGTAATTACTTAGAACACATTAAGGATGGCAGGTTAGGTGACGTGTTAAGGCTGCAGCATGTGGGGTTTCCTGGATAACATTGTGATCCAGGGCAAACATGTTTGCAAAGTGTTTGCGGCTTGAGGAACTTTGGCTCAGAGTCATTGAGCTGGAGGCTGAGCTGCAGACTCTGCGACACATCAGGGAAGGGGAAAGTTACCTGGATGCTTTATACCAGGAGGCAGTCACACCACTTGGGATAGAGACTTCTGATTTGGTCTGCGCAAAGGGACAGGAGGTTGTGACTGCGAGTGAGGCAATTAAGGGGAACCAGAGGGCAGGAGCGCAGGAGTGTGAGCCTCTGCAATTGTACAACAGGTTTGAGGTTCTCTCAGCTTGTTTAGATGAGAGCAAGGGCTGCAGGGTGGATGAGCTAACTGACCATGGCACCGGGGTACAGGAAGCCATCCAAATGGAGGAGCAAAAAGGAACGTAGTGGTAGCAGGGTACAGTATAGTAAAGGGGATTGACACTGTTCTCTGTAGAAAAGAGTGAGAGCCCAGATGGCTTTGTTGCCTGCCTAGTGGCAGGGATTGGGACATCTGCTCAGGGCTAGAGAGGAACTTCCAATGGGCGGGAGGACCCAGTAGCCATGGTCCATGTAGGTACCAACGACATAGGCAGGATGAGGGAGGGGGCTCTGCATAGGCAGTATGGCGAGCTAGGCACCAAATTAAGAAGCAGAACCTCAAAGGTAATAATTTCTGGATTATTATCTGAGCCACATGCAAATTGGCATAGCAAAAATAAGATTAGAGAAATGAATGTGTGGCTCAAAGACTGGTGTGGGAGAAGTGGGTTCTGGTTTGTGGGGCACTGGCACCATTATTCGGGAAAGTGGGACCTGTACCATTGGGATGGTCTGCATCTGAACTATGCTGGGGTTAGCTGCCTAATTAGGGAAGTAGAGAGGGTTTAAAACTTAATAGTGGGGGCAAGGGATCAAATTTGAGAAGAGGTGGTAAACCAAAGAGTAGAGACAAGGCAAGAGAGAAAGTATAAATAGACTGTGACAGGAGAGGACAGAGAGTACAAATCTAAGAGTAAATCAGCAGATAAGGCTGGACGCTACAAAAATATCAAAAGGACAAAACTAAAGTCTCTATATCTAAATAGATGTAGCATTCGAAACAAAACAGATGAACTGATAGCACAAATAGAAATAAGTAAGTACGATCTTTTAGCCATTACAAAGACATGGCTACAGGATGACATAGATTGGGACCTGAATATTGAAGGGTATGTGACAATTAGGAAGGATACACAGTTAGGAAAAGGTGGAGGGGTGGGTCTGTTAATTAATGATGGTATTAGCACATTAGAGAGGAATGACCTCAGTTCAGGAAACTAGGATGTAGAAGCGGTTTAGATTGAGATGAGGAATGATAAAGGCAAGAAATCACTTGTGGTGTATGGGCTCTCTAATTGTAACTACTTGGTAGGACATGGTATAAAAGGAAGGATAATGGGAGCTTGACAGAAAGGTACAGCAATAATAATGGGGGATTTTAATCTACATGTAGAGTTGAAAAATCAGATGGACAAAGGTAGCGTAGATGAAGAGTTCATAGAATGTTTTTGAGACAGTTTCTTAGAACAGCACATTCTGGAGCCTACCAGAGAGCAGGCTATACTAGACTTGGTATTAAGCAATGAGATAGGATTAATAGATAACCTTGTATTGAAGGTATTCCTCGGTAGCAGTGATCATAATGTGATTACATTTTACATTCATATTGAGGGAGAAATGAGTGTGTCCAGGACTAGTATTTCACACTTAAAACGGGACAATTATGAGGGCATGAATGCAGAGCTAACTAAAGTGAACTGGCAAATGAGGTTAAGGGATAGAGATTCAGTGGCAGGCATTTAAAGGGATATTTCAGAATACACAGAATAGATACATTCCAATGAGAAAGAAAAATTCCAAGGGGAGGAACCACCATCTGTGGTTAACTAAAAATGTTAAAGGCAGAATCAAACTTAAAGAAAAAGCATATGATTAAGCAAAGACAGGTGGCAGGTCAGAAGATTGGAAAGAATATAAAGAACAGCAAAGAATAACAAAAATATTAATAAGGAGGGAAAAATTAGACTATGAGAGAAAGCTAGCTAGTAATGTAAAAACGGATAGTAAGAGCTTCTATAGATATTTAAATAAGAAGAGTTAACAATGTGAGCTTTGGTCCTTTAGTAAGTGCATCTCGGGATTTGATAATGGAAAATAAAGAGATAGTGGATGCATTAAACAGGTATTTTCTTTCAGTCTTCACTATAGAGGACACAAGTAATATCCTGGAAATAGCTATAAATCAGGAAATGGAAGGGAGGGAGGAACTCAGGAAAATTACAATCACCAGGGAAGTGGTATTGAGCAAATTGTTGGGGCTGCGGGCTAACAAATTCCCAGGTCCAGATGGACTTCACCCTAAGGCCTTAAAATAAATGGCTAGTGAGATAGTTGATGCACTGGTTTTAATTTTCCAAAATTCCCTAGATTTGGGGAAGGTGCCATTAGATTCAAAGATAGTGGCCAGGATTTTCCCCTCGGCGATTTGGGGACGGGGCCCGTTCGCCGAGGGGAAAATGACGTGGGCCAAATGAGGCCATTGACAGGCTAATTAAGATAATTAGCTTAAGGCTGGCGTGCAGGCCAGGAGCCCCAGCAGGCTCCAGATTATTCATGAAACTTCATCCACTGGCGGGATGAAGTTTCATGTCCGTTTTTTTAAAATTTAATAAACATTATGTGTTTCTTATTAACATGTCCCATCTTGTGTGACATTGTCACATGAGGGGGACATGTTAATAATTTTAATATTTCTCTATTTTTTGACTTTTCTTGCCTGTCAGTAAACTCCCTGAGACAGCATTTTGCCTCAGGGAGCAGTGAGCTCTTTCGCGTGCATGCCCGAAAGAGCGCACTTTGACAGATGGGGAACCCCTCCACCCCCCCACAGAGGAAGCGCATAGCGCTTCCTGTCGGGAAGGCCGCTGGGCGGGCCTTAACCTGCCCACTCAAAATGGCGGCAGGCCCCGTTTCAGTGGCGGGGGTCGGCTGTACGCCCGCCAATGAGCCGGTGGGGCCTGCCACCTGAGGGCAAAATTCTGCCCAGTATATATAATTCCTTTATTCAAAAAGGGAGGGAGGCAGAAAGCAGTAAACTACCAGCCAGTTAGTCCAACATCTTTAATATGGAAAATGTTAGAACATATTATTAAAGATGTTATAGCAGGGCACTTAGAAAAATTCAAGGCAATCAGGCAGAGTGAACATAGTTTTTTAAAATAGAAATCATGTTTAACCAATTCATTGGAGTTCTTTGAAGGAGTCACATGCCCTGTGGCTAAGGGGAACCAGTGGATGTACTGTACTTAGATTTCCAGAAGGCATTTGATAAAGTGCCACATCAAAGGTTATTGCAGAAAATAAAAACTCATAGTATAGGGGGTGATGTATTGGCATTGATGGAAGACTGGCTAGCTAACAGGAAGCAGAAAGTTGGCATAAATGGGCCTTTTACTGGCTGGCAGGATGTGACAAGTGGTGTGCCCCAGGGATCAGTGCTGGGGCTTCAACTTTTTACAATTTATATAAATTACTTGGGTGAAGGGACCGAAGGAATGATAGCTAAATTTGCTGATGATACAAAGTTAGTAGGAAAGTAAATTGTGAAGAGGACGTAAGGAGGCTACAAAGTGACATAGATAGGTTAAGTGAGTGGGCAAAGATCTGGTAAATCAAGTATAATGTGGGCAAATGTGAAATAGTTCATTTTGGCAGGAAAAATAAATTATCTAAATGATAAGGGATTGCAGAGCTCTGAGATTCAGAAGGATCTGGGTGTCCTAGTGCATTAATCACAAAAGGTTAGTTTGCAGGTACAACAGGTAACTAGGAAAGCTAATAGAATGTTATCATTTGTTGTGAGGGGAGTTGATGGGTAGGGAGCAGGGAGGTTATGCTTCAGTTGTACAGGGCATTGGTGAGACCACATCTGGAGTATTGTGTACAGTACTGGTCTCATTATTTAAAGAAAGATGTAAATGCGTTAGAAGCAGTTCAGAGAAGGTTTACTAGGCTAATACTAGGAATGGGTGGGTTGTCTCATGAGGAAAGGTTGGACAGGTAATGCTTGTATCCACTTGAATTTAAAAGAGTAAGAGACTTAATTAAAACCTTTAAGATCCTGAGGGTTCTTGATGGAATGGGTGTGGAGAGGATGTTTCCTCTTGTGGGAGGATCAAGAACTAGCAGTCATGGTTTAAAAATAAGGGGTCGTTCATTTGAGACAGAGATGAGGGGAAATTTTTTCTCTCAGAGAGTCGTGAGTCTTTGGAACTCTCATCCTCAAAAGGCGGTGGAAGCAGAGTCTGAATATTTTTAAGGCAGATCTAAATAGATTCTTGATTAACAAGAGGGATGAAAGGTTATCGGGGGTAGGCAGGAATTTGGGGTTGAGGTTACATTCAGATCAGCCAAGATCTTATTGAATGGCGGAGCAGGCTTGAGGGGTCAAGTAGCCTCCTGCTGCTCCTAATTTGTATGTTTGTATGTGTGTAAAAGAGAATTCAATCATTGCCCCTTGACATTCAATGACATTACCATCACTGAGTCCCCCACTATCCACATCCTGGGGGTTACCATTGACCAGAGACTGAACTGGACCAGCTATATAAATGCTGTGGCTACAAGAGTAGGTCAGAGGCTAGGAATCCTGCAGTGAGTAACTCACCTCCTGACTCCCATAACCTGTCCACCATCTACAAAGCACAAGTCAGGAGTGTGATGAACTACTCTCCACTTGCCTGGGTGAGTGTATCTCCAACAGCACTCAAGAAACTCGACACCATCCAGGACAAAACAGCTGGCTTGATTGGCTTGCCATCCACAAACATTCACTTTCACCACCACCGACGCACAGTGGCAGCAGTGTGTACCATCTACAAAATGTACCGCAGGAACTCACCAAGGATCCTTAGACAGCACCTTCCAAACCCACAACCACTACCATCTAGAAGACAAGGACAGCAGGCACATGGGAACACCACCACCTGTAAGTTCCCCTCCAAGCCACTCAACATCTTGACTTGGAAATATATCACCATTCCTTTATTGTCACTGGGTCAAATCCCTGGAACTCCCTCCTTAACAGCACTGTGGGTGTACCTACACCACATGGACTGCAGCAGTTCAAGAAGACAGCTCACGACTACCTTCTCAAGGCAATTAGGGATGGGCAATAAATGCTGGCCTAGCTAGTGACGCCCACATCCCATAAATGAATCAAAAAAAGTCAATTTCCCCATTCAGCAAAATTGTTAAATAAATCCATGAGTTTTTCAAGAAGAGAACAAAAAACAAAGAAGTGGCAGAAATATAGCGGTCTGACCAATCTTGCACATCTTCCATTAGCTGTTTCAAGTGCAGCATTGCTGGGGCTTGGGTGAAGGTGGTTTATCTGGCCTCTGAGTGACAAGATATGCGTAGGCACATTACAACTAAAGGGAAATATTTCAGTCAAGGGTATTTCATGCCATTAAAAATCCAAAAGGGCTGGAATTTGCTGTCAAAACAATGGCAAGGCGAATGGCACTTACTGTTTTTTATGCATGAATGCTAGAGCAACATCAGGTGAGAAGCAAGTCTGCTGTTAAACGCCAATATCCAAAAGTTGCTGCCTGAGTCGTCCTGCTTCACTGCTCACTTCACAAAATGGCACCTCACTGTCTATATCACCATTGACATACATTGAGTGGCACTAAGTTGCTGTTTTTACATGGTAGCAACAAGTAAAACTTCCAGAAAATGTTAAGTCTTGTCATTTCAAGCTTAAGTATCCTCCTAACAATGTGGTAATTGTTAACTATTGCCATCAACCTCTCTGGCACTGAAAATTAACTAATGTGTGGAGTCTCACTCCTTCAGGAATGAATTGTTGTTGAAGATTTTAAATATGTCAATGTTTTAAAATGACCCTCTCTGTCTCTATTAATCCAATCATTTTCCCTCTCTCTTTACATATCTGATTTGGTATTGAATTCATTCACTCTAAATTATGTTTCCTTTTCAGTCCTTGTCTGTTCATTTCTCAATTTTTCAATTTGATTGGTTAATGGGATACACAGATTCTTGCCCTGTTCATTCAGACCCAAGGTGCCTTGTTTCTCCCACTGCCATTATCATTTGGCACCTTCAGCAACACAAAAAACTTAAAAATCTAAGTGTGCAACAAATATAAAGTAACAGCAAGACATTTTATGGGAGCAAAGTGGTTATGTTACTGGACTAGTAATCCAGAGACTTGGATGATGAGTTCAACTCCCACCATGGCAATTAGGGAACTAAATTAAGTTAATTAAATAAATCAGGAACAAAAGCTGGCATCAATAATTGTTATGAGCTCAAAGACTACAGTCTTTCTAGTGTGATGTCTTTATTGAACTGAACGTATCATAGCTACCTACAGAGAGTGCCTCATGGCAGAAGTCACATGACTATGGCAAGCCAGATAGGGCATGTAGTGATGATTGCATTTCAAAACCCAAAAACCCGGCTTTTCCTAACGAACAGAAGACAAATTTGCATGCACTATCATGTGTAACTGTGAGCTACCCAAGTCACCCGCTATACCACAACTATTCTCATGCATTAACACATTGTTCATTGTTCTCCTCAGTCACTGCACATGCATTGCATATAGTTGTCAAATCATGCAGGTCTCCTAATGGTGCACGCACGCTATTGGCTCTTCGTCTGGGTGATGTTCCCATGGCACTTGTTGTTGACGTGGTAACTGTTGCTGTGCTCCATTTCCATTGTTGGGGACCAGTGAACCTCTGGGAATGATGGTTGTTCTGTACTCTGTGCAGCTGGTGGGATCCCACCTTCCTGATAGGCCACTTGGAGTGAAGGAACAGCTTCTCTAGTTGCACATATATATCTGTGGTTGCGCTGGAATATATGGCCATTCACATCCACCCCGTACACCGAGGTGACAACTGCCCTATGCATGTCCCAAGTTGCCACATTGGCTGACTCCTGTTGAGAGTGTTGAAGGTTTGTACCCTGACTGGTTTTCCAATGCTCAACTCATGGCTTGGCAGTCTTATCAAAATGAAATCTGGCTTTCTGCTGTTTCACTTTGTTTTTTTCACTCACACATGTCACCACTTCTTGTTTCAGTAGTTTTTTTTTCTATTGGAAGAGTAGTTGGGTGCCGCATGACATTAGTCTTTGAACTGGACAAATTTCCAAGCCTTCAGCCGATGTGTTTTTCCACTTGAGGATTGCCTTGCATGCATCTGTGCACAATTTGCTTGATTTCTTGATGATTCCTTTGGCAATTTTTGCTACCACCTTAGCCTTTCCATTCAACTGGGGATAGTGCGGAGTTGATATATAATGTTGAATTTCTCAATCCTTTGTGAAGCTGCTGAATTCTTCACTCGTGAACTGAGGGCCATTATCACTCATCATTATGTTTAGAATGCCATAATGACTGAAGTGTGCTTTTAAGCATTCTACTATTTCTCCTGTCATCATTGAAGTCAGCTGGTCTATCTCTCAATCATCAGATCAGTAGTCTACAGTGACAAGATAATCAGTTCCTTCTCTCGTGAAGAAGTCAACTCCCAGGTTCATCAATGGTCTATCTGGAATGTCATGCGTCATCAATGGCTCTCTAGCTTATTTAATTTGGTCCTTGTTACAAGCAGCGCACTGGCTGATGTGGTCTTTAATTTCACTGCTCATGTTTAACCAGTCGAGCACTTCTCTTGCCTTCCTCAGACTTGATTCAATTCCTTGATGGCTTGCATGGATGCACTTCAGCATCTCTCCTCTCATCTCCTTATTGATGATGATTCGATTTCCTTTGTGCAAGATGCCATCTTGGGCTGTCAATTCATCTCGGTATGCCCAGTATTCTCGTGACCATAGGTGTGTCTTTGATGTTCCCAGGCCATCCTTTCATCACTACTTCTTGCAACACTTGGATATTTGCATCTTGCTGGGCATTTCTCTTCACTTGAGCAAGGTGCTTATCATAGGAACATAGGAACAGGGGTAGGTAATTCAGCCTATCGTGTCTGCTCTACCATTCAATTTGATTGTGGCTAATCATCTACCTCAGTGCCAATTTCCTGCACTATTTCCATATCCCTTGATGTCATTAGTCTCCAGAAATCTATCGACTCGTGTCTTGAACATGCTCAGTGATTGAGTTTCCACAGCCCTCTTGAAGAAGAGAATTCCAAAAATACACCACCCTCTGAATGAAGAAATCCTCTAATCTCAGTCTTAAATGGCCTACCCCTTATACTGAGATTATGTGCCCTGGTTTTAGACTCACAAGGCAGGAGAAACATTTATCTACATCCACTCTGTCATGCCCTGTAAGAATTTTGTAAGTTTCAGTGAGGTCACCCCTCGGTCCTTGAAACGCTAGGGAATACAGACTCAGTCTCCTCAATCTCTCCTCGTAAGACAAAACTGCCATCCCAGCGATTGACATGGTGAACCTCTGTTGCACTCCTTCTATGGCAAGCATATCCTTTCTTAGATAAGGGGACAAAAACTGTGCACGATACTCGAGGTGCGGTCTCACCAAGGGCTATACAATTGCAGCCATCTTTACTCCTGTACTCAAATCCCCTTGTGGTGAAGGCTAACATACCGTTTGCCTTCCTAATTGCTTGCTGCAGCTGTATGCTAGCTTTTGCGACTCATGAACAAGGACACCAGGTCCCTTTGGACACCCACACTTCCCAATCTCTCACCATTTAAAAAATACTCTGCCTTCTTGTTTTTTTCTACCCTTATTCACATTATATTCCATCTGCCATGTTCTAGCCCATTCACTTAGCCTGTCCAAGTCCTCTTGAAGCCTCCGTCCATCCTCCTCACAATTTACATTCCCACCCAGTTTGGTGTCATCAACAAATTTGGAAATCTAACAATTGGTCCCTACATCCAGATCATTTATATAGATTGTGAACAGCTGGGGACCTAGCACTGATCCTTGCAGTACCCCACTAGTAACAGCCTGCCATCCTGAGAATGATCTGTTTATTCCTAACTCTCTGCTTTCAGTCTGATAACCAATGCTCATTCCATATTAGTATGTTTCCCCCAATCTCATGTGCTCTAATTTTATTTACTAACCTCAAAAGTCTTCTGAAAATCTAAATACACCACATCCATTGGTTCTCCTTTATCTATGCTGCAAGTAACATGCTCAAAAAACTCCAACAAGTTTGTCAAACATGACTTCCCTTTCATAAATCCATGTTGACACTGCCCAATTTTATCATTCCTTTCTAAATGTCCAGTTATCACATCCTTAATAATAGATTCTAAAACTTTCCCGCTGGTGTGAAATGAACAGGTCTGTAGTTCTCCATTCTCCTTCTTCTTCCCTTGTTAAACCATGGGGTTACAGTTGTTACTTTGCAGTCCACAGAAACCTTTCCAGAATCTAAAGAATTTCGAAAGACAACTACCAATGCATCCACTATCTCTCTAGCCACCTCCTTTAACATTCTGGGATGAAGCTCATCTTCTCCAGGGGATTTATTAACCTTCAATCCAGTTAACTTTTCAAGTACTACCTCTTTACTAATATTAATTTCTTTTAGTGCCTCAGCTTTACAAGTCCCTTGGTTGCCTTGCATTTCTGGGAGATTTTCAGTATCTTCTTCCATGAATACAGACACAACGTAACTGTTTAGTTCTCCACCATTTCCCTGTTCTCTATTATAAATTCTCCTGTCCCCACCTGTAATGGGCCCATGTTTATCTTAGCTAATCTTTTCCTTTTCACATACCTAAGGAAGCTTTTACAGTCTGCCTTTATGTTCCTCGCTAGTTTACGAACATACAAACAAGGAACAGGAGTAGGCCATTCGCCTCTTCAAGCCTGCTCTGTCATTTAATAAGAACATGGCTGATCTGATAGCGACCTCAAATCTGCATCCTGCCTAACCCTGATAATCTATCACCCCCTTGCTTACTAAGAATCTATCCACCTCTGCCTTCAAAATATATAAACGCTCTGCTTCCACCATCTTTTCAGGAAGAGAGTTCCAAGACTCATGACCCTCTGAGAGAAAAAAAAATTGCCTCATCTCTGTTTTAAATGGGTGACCCCTTACTTTTAAACAATGACCCCTAGTTCTAGATTCTCTCACAAGAGGAAACATCCTCTTCACATCCACCCTGTCAAATGTCCTCAGGATCTTACATGTTGCAATCAAGTTGCCTCTTACTCTTTTAAACTCGAGCAGATACAAGCCTAGCCTGTCCAACCTTTCTTCATGAGTCAACCAGCCCATTCCTGATATTGGTTTTGTAAACCTTCTCTGAACTGCTTCTAATGTATTTACATCCTTCTTTAAATAAGGTGAACAATACTGTACACAGTACTTCAAATGTGGTCTCACTAGTGTTCTGTATAACTGAAGCATCACCTCCCTAACTTTTGTATTCAATTACCCTCGCAATAAATTATAACATTCTATTGGCTTTCCTAATTATTTGCTGTACCTGCATATTAGCCTTCTGTGATTCATGCACTAAGATACCTAGATCCCTCTGCATCTCAGAGCTCTGCATTCTCTCACCATTTCGATAATATGCTTCTCTTTTATTCTTCTGCCTAAATGGACGCTTTCACATTTTTCCACATTATACTCCATTTGCCAGGTTTTTGCCCACTCACTTAACTTATCTATATCTTTTTGTAACCTCCTTATGTCCTCTCCATAAATTACTTTCCTACCTATCTTTGTGTCATCAGCAAACTTAGCAACCATCCCTTCAATTCCTTCATCCAAGTCATTTATATAAATTGTAAACAGTTGAGGTCTCAGCACTGATCCCTGTGGCAGACCACTCGTTACATTTTGCCAACATGAAAAAGGCCCATTTATGTCTACTCTCTGGTTCCTGTTAGCCAGCCAATCTTCTATCCATGCCAATATGTTACCCCCTATAACATGGGCTTTTATTTTCCGCAATAACCTTTGATGTGGCACTTAATCAAGTTTGCATTCATATTCTATTTTCCCTTTCTTAATCAGTTTCTTTGTCCTCTTTTGCTGGGTTCTAAGTTGCTCCAAATGCTCAGGCTTATCATTTTTTTTCTGGTATTCTTATAAGCCATTTCTTTAATGTGATGGAATCTGTAACTTCTTCCATTAGCCACCGTTGATTTACCTCTCCCTTTGAGTGTTTGAGCCTTAGTGGAATGTATACCTGTTGCAGATTGTGTCGTATTTCTTTAAATACTAACCATTGCCTGTCTACCATCAAATCTTTTAGTGTATTTTCCCAATCGATTGTAGCCAACTTGCCCCTCATACCTTCATAATTTCATTTTTTCAGATTTAAGAAACCTAGTTTCAGAATGAACTATATCACATTCAAACTGATTGCAAAATTCTGTCATATTATGCTCACTATTTCCCAAAGGCTCCTTTACAGCAAGGTTATTAATTAGCCCTTTTTCAGTACACAACACTAAATCTAAAATAGCCTGATCCCTAGTTGGCTCCTCAATGTACTGCTCCAGAAACCCATCTCGTACACACTGCCTGTCAGATTCAATGCCTCTGCTGGGTTGATGACTTCCAGAGCATGTCGAGCTGCTGCTTCATGTTGAATCTGGAAGATTTCACATTCTGTTGTTGCATCCTTAGCTTTCTTCATGGCGAGTACTGCCCTTGACAGCATGTTTCCCTTGCTCGTACGTCACATCCAGGTGATATCTCTGTAAACAAAGTAACATTCTTTACAGACCCTTTGGAGCAGATAATAGCGATTTGAGAAAAATGCTTGGAAGTGGCTTGTGGTTGAACTCGGCTGTTACTTTGTCTCTCCCAAGCAAATATTGATGAAAATGCTCACAAGCAAAGACAATAGCCAGGCGCTCTTTCTTGATCTGAATGTAGTATTGTTCAGTTTGCATTAATGCCCTGGATGCAAATGTGACTGATTGTTCTTGCTGCATTAGGGTTGCTCCAAGACCTGTCTTGCTGGCATCACACACTGCAAGGTGACTTCATCATTGATGCCATAGTACTTCAACATTGGCATTGCTGTCACTAGTTAGTTGATTTTAGTGAATGCTATTTCTTGTTCTGTGCCCCAATACCACAGCATACCCTTGGCAGTGAGCTTACATAATGGTTCACACTCCGACAAAAAATTAAGCAAAAATTTGCTATATCATTCATAAATCCAACAAATCATTGCACTGCTTTCACATCTGTTTCACATCACTGCTACAGCTCTCACCTTGTCAGGATCCGGGCAAAGACCTTTTACTGTCAGTACATGACATATATACTTGACTTCAGGCATCTTCAATTGAACATTTTTGTTGTTCAGTGTTATCAGGCAAGATCTCTCCATTAAATTCTGATCATGGTCAGCTATGGCTTCTTCCATTGTGTTTCCACATCCATAGACTAGTAGATCATCTACTACCGTTTCCACTCTGGGAAGATCACTGACTATCTCATGCCATCTACATTAATACTCTTCTGGAGCCATGGAAATGCCAAATAGCATGCACAACCATCTGTATCTCCTGAACAACGTCCAGAATGTGGTTAGAAAGCTGCTGCTCATGCAGCTTCACTTGCCAGTAACCATCCTTCGCATCTAGGGCAGTAAAGATATTTGCCTTGGTGAGTTGCGGCAAAATGTCTTCGATGGTTGGCATTGGGTAATGAGGTCTCATCAGCGCTTTATTTAGATCCTTTGGGCCTAAGCATACTCTCAGCTTTCCAGGGTGTTTCACTGCTACCATGCTGCTGATCCAGTCTGTAGGAGTTGTCACTTCCTTCTTTTCCAGCTCTTCTCTCTTGCTTTTTAGAGTTTTTTGACTCGAGGTCAGCTGGAACTCTTCTCCACAAATGCTGAATTGGTTTTACACTCTCATCTACTTTGAGATGATATTCTCCAGTTGACATTCAAACCCTGCAAACACACCTTTGTACTCCTCTAGGATCTGTTCAGCAGTCAAGGGTTTTGTGTGCTGCGACACGTTGTAAATCTTTATTGGCATGTTTAGGGTTACCAGTCCAAGCTTTAGACTTGTTCCACCTGAGATGAGTGGCTGCTGTGCACTGTCTTTGACCTGGAACTCCAGGTTTTCATTTTTGCCATTGCAATCAGCTCTCACATTTATTTGTCATCTCGGTATGAGTATCATGCCATCATATAGCCTCAAGCTTACTTTTGGGGACTTCATTTTTGGATCACCGTGTTGAGCCACTTCACACAGGTCTGTGAAGGTCATGATGTTGCATGACACACCAGTGTCTATCTGACACTTCTTGTTCGCTTGATGCTCTCCTTCTGTGGTCAGTCTTTATCAGTCAGTTTTTATCGCCGATAGATCTGATGGAACTAGCCTGTTGTATGGTGTATAGTGCTTCATCAGACTCTTCAGCTGATATATCTCCAGTGTCATCTGTATAAACTTGTTTTGCTTCTTTTTAGCCAAATACTTGTGTCCAAAATGATTCAGCTTCGAGTAGTTAAAACACTGCTTTCCCCACGCTGGACAATCCTTCTTTCCCTTTATATAATGTCCACCGCGGTATTTGCATTCTGTCCTTTGTCCGCAATTGTTCTGCTCTTTTGGCCTGGAACATAACTCAGCATAACGTATCTCCTGGTTTCTTCTGTCATAATTGTGCTCTAGCTGACATTTTACAATCTCCGCATTTCTGCACACGTCTATCCCTTTCTTGAGAGTAAGTTTCTGCTCTCAACGGACTTACTCTCACTGTCGAACCTTTTATGTCCGTGACAATTCTATCTTTAATGAGATCATCTTTTAGTTGCCTGAAATCACATGATTCTGCAAGCTGTGTTACTGCAGTCACATAGTGATCAATGGACTCTTTTTCACCTTGAGCCCTAATGTTGAACACATACTGTTCATAAGTTACTTTCACTTGAGGTTCAAAGCATGCCTTCAAGGCTTTTTTCTGTTCTTTGGATAGATTTAGGGTGGAATACAATTTGTAGCAGACTCTTCCCAGCAGTGTTAAAAGTGTTGCTACTTGTATTGGCTCCAGATTGTTCATTAAAACTGCTGCAAATTCTTAGTTTTGCCATTGCAAGTGGAAAAATTGGCTGCTCTGCCACACATTTCCCTTCATTTCAACAGGAGCTAGGAGTGGAAAATTTCCAGACATTTTTGTCTCACCCAGTATTTACTTGCAGCCTTCAGCTTGTGTTAGCTTTTCCTTGTCTGTTTGTTTTCAGTAGCTTTCAGCAGATTGGAACATTTCAGTGTTCCTCGTTCAGTGGCTGTGGCTTCTCTTCCAACTTTTCATAACTCACTCTCAGTTCCAATTCCGACATCATGGGCAGGAATTTTTCCACCGTTGGGCGGGCTCGGCGGGAGCAGGCGGGGCGGACGCGGAGCTGACCATCGCCCGCACTGGCATTTTACACAGGCGGGCCAATTAAGGTCCGCCTAGCGTAATATGTGAGCGGTAGCGCACTACCTGTGTGGCCAGGGGGAGGAGGGAGAGTTGAGTCCAGTGCTTTTTCGCGCATGCACGCAAAAGGGCACTTCAATCTCCCTAAGACACGGAGCTGCCTCAGGGAGATTGAAGCAATTGTTAAAAAAATAAATAAAAACAATGAAAAGTTAATGAAACATGTCCCCTCATGTGACTGTGATACATGAGATGGGATATGTTTTTATTTTTTACAGAAACTTTTTATTTAAGTTGTAGAAGTTTTAGGAAACCTCATCCTGCTCGTGGATGAGGTTTCCTAAAAAATGTAAAGGCCGCTTGGCCCTTTCGCCTGCCCGCCAACCATAAGGTTGGACGGGCAGCGTAAAGTTGAACTTAATTACTTCGTTAATGGCCTTAATAGGCCTTTTAAATATCTGCGGGCGTACAGGTAACTCCGGTGCGTGCCTGCCGAACGAAACATCGCGAGACAGTGCGATGATGTCAGGATGCACGCCCGACGTCACTGTGTGTCATTTTACGTGCCAGCGTGTTGGGCCCGCCCCCGCACGTTGACTGAAAAATCCTGGCCCATGTTACAAACTCAACAATTACAGTCTTTCTAGTGTGATGTCTTTGTTGAACTGAATGGATCATGTCTACCTCCAGAGAGTCCCTCATGGCAGAGACCACATGACTATGGCAAGCCAGATAGGACTTGTAGTAATGACTGCATTTCAAAACCCAAACAGCAATGGTGATCATGAAACTGCTGAACTTTTAAAATAGTCCATCTGTCTCACTAATATCTTGTAGGGTAGGAAATCTTACTGATCTTAACTGATCTGGTCTATGTACCACACCAATGTGACTGACTGGCTATTAACCATTATCTGAAATGGTTTAACAAGTTGTACTAAACCATTATGAAAAAATATATTCAGAATAAAACAGGACTTACCACTGACCAAGGCATTGGGTTCAGACACAACAAAGCCACATTCAGCCCAGTTAACCCTGAAAATCCCACCTCACTAACACTGGGAGAACTGTCCCACAGATTAGTTAAGCAATAACCTGACACGGTCATACATTTAGAATCATACCTTTTATCTATTGTTCAGACTCCTCTAGGTGGATGGCACAGCCGTATACATTTGGGAAGGAGTTGCCCTGGGAGACTTCAACATTGCCTTTGGATCTCATGAAGTCTCATGGCATCAGGTCAAATATAGGCAAGGAAACCTCCTGCTAATTACCACCTACCATCCTCCCTCAGCTGTTGAATCAGCACTCCTTCAAATTGAAGACAACTTGGAAGAAACACTGAGGGTAGCAAGGGCACAGAATGTCCTCTGGATGGGAGATTTCAATGTCCATCACAAAGAGTGGCTCGGTAGCACCACTACTGACTGAGCTGGTTGAATCCTGAAAGACATACCGGCCAGATTAAGCCTGCAGCAGGTAGTGAGAGAATCAACATGGGTGCAAGACATACTTGACCTCTTCCTCACTAAACTATCTGTTGCAGATGCATCTGTGCATGACAATATTGTTAGGAGTTACCATGCACAATCCTTGGGGAGACAAATTTCAGACATGAGGAGAATTTCTTTCTCTCAGAGGGTTGTTAGTCTGTGGAATTTTCTTCCCCAAACAGCAGTGGAGGTTGGATCATTAATTTACTCAAGGCTGAGTTAGACAGGTTTTTGATGAATAAAGAAGTCAAGGGTTATGGGGGGAATGGGGTAGGCAGATAGTAAAGTGGAGCTGAGACCGTAAGCAGATCAGCCATGATCTTACTGAATGGCAGAGCAGGCTCAAAGGACTGAATGGCCAATCCTGCTCCTAAGTCTTATGGTTCTATGTTCTACCCTGTGAGCCTATTCACAATCATCAGCAAAGTGATGGAAGCATCCATCAACAGTGCTATCAAGCAGCACTTACTCACCAATAACCTGCCCAACGATACTCAATTTGGGTTCAACCAGGACTACTTGGCTCCAGACCTTGATACAATATTGGTTGAAATATGAATTTAAAAAAAACTGAATTCCAGAAATGAGGTGAGAGTGACTGCCTTTGACATCAAGGCAACATTTGACTGAGTGTGGCATCAAGGAGCCCTAACAAAACTGTGGTTCATGGAAATCAGTGAGGATACTCTCTACTCATTTCTAACACAAAGGAAGATGGTTGTGATTAATGGAGGCCAATCATTTCAGATGCAGGATATCACTGCATGAGTTCTTTGGGTTAGTATGCCAGGCCCAACCATCATTGCTGCTTCATCAATAACCTATCCTCTATCATGAAGTCATTGGGATGTTCACTGATCTTTGCAGTGTTCATTTGCATTCACAACTCCTCGGATAATGAAGCAGTCATGCCCACATTCAGAAAGACCTGCACAGCATTCAGGCTTGGCCTGATAAGTGGCAAGTAACATTCACATCACAAAGTATCAGGCAATGACCATCTCCAACGAGAGAGCATCTAACCCCCTCATTATGACTTTTAACAGCATGATCATGGTGGAATCCGCTATCATAAACATCCTGGGATCATCAATGACCAGACGTTTGACTGGATCAGTGACATAAATACTGTGGATACAAGAAAGTGTCAGAGGCTGGGTATTCTCCAGTGAATGACTCACCTCCTGTCTTCCCAAAGCCTTTCTACCATGTACAAAGCAGGTCAGGAATGTAATGGAATACTCTCCACTTGCCTAGGTGAGTGTTGCTCCAACAACACTCAAAAATATTGACACCATCCAGGATAAAGAACCTTATCCATCATCTTAAACATTCACTCCCTCCACCACCTCTGCACTGTAACTGTAGTGTGTACAATCTGCAGTAACATGCCAAAGCTTTTTCGACAGCACCTCCCAAACCTGCAACCTCTACCACCTAGAAGGACAAGGGCAGCAGGTGCATGGGAACACCACCACCTGCAAATTCCTCCCTAAGCCATACACCATCCCAATTTGGAAATATGTCACTTTTCTTCAGCAGCACTGGGTCACAATCTGGAACTCGCTACTTAACAGCACAGTGGGAGTACCTTCACCACACAAACTGCAGCGGTTCAAGAAGGCAGCTCACAATCACTTTCTCAAGCGCAATTAGGGATGGGCAATAAATGCTGGCCTAGCCAACAATGCCATATTTTGTGAATGAATAATGAAAAAACATATCACACTATCATACGTGCTTTCCAGCAGTTATACTGACAGTTCCATTAATAAAAAGTCTGCTTTCTTAAACTCTCTGCATACAAATGTTTCCGAGATATTACACAAAGTTTTATTTATTTACCAGATGACTATACTTCTACTATTCTGGGTTTTTTTTGTTAGCAGATAGCCTTCAAATTAATTAAAACAAAAGTTTTGATTAGTTAGACAAATTTGTAATTTGTGTGCAGATTCATGCCTCCAATGACTAATCTTCTTCCTTCATCAGGGGTTTAAAACCCAGCCTTGATCTTATTTTTACACATCTATATGCACATGGGAGTCATTGGATTGTTACCAGGAGGAGGAGTCCTGACTGACTTTTCCCTTGGGAAGTCCAGGCAGTATTCTCAGGGTGATACGTTGTTGAAGGTGGTGTCCTTCAAGTGAAATGTCAGACTGCATTCCTGTCTATCCGTTCTAGTGGGTCCTTTTGAAGGACAGCCAAGAGACAAACTGTCTCTTGGGCAATAATCCTCCATCAAACAACGCCATCAAAAACAGACTGACTGGTCATAATCTTATTGATGTGGAAAACTAGCTGCTGTGTTTATATTTACAAAGCAGAAGTGACTTTACCTCAAAAAAGGATTCAATATGAAATATCAGGGATGTAATAGAGCAGTTTGTAATTTTTTTCTAGAAAGAACTTTCTTTTCCAGGTACATTGAGGCCATTTGCTGTGCTGGTTGTGATCAATCAACTGAACCCAATATAAACCAGGAATCAAACATACTGGTCTTTTGGGTTTTGTACTGCACCAAATAATGTCTGAAACACGAGCCTATCAGGGGAGCACTTTTTAATTATTAAGTAACATTGTGCATTTTTAATCAATCACTGGGTGTAGTGTACATTGCCATTATTAAGTGATTGCATTGACTAAAATGAGCTTATTAATAGTTTTTCACTTCATGTATGTAGAATTGAGCCAAACTTTAAGTATTAAGTGCAGTATTTCCCTCTGCAAGAGAAATGCTGCATTATAAAGCTGCCAGATATATTCAGCTGTTTAACTGCTAAAAGTTTGTGATTTATTGAAGTATTGGAATTGTTATATTTAGCTGCTATAAATACAGAGGAGTTCAGGATCTGTAAGCAACATAATTTCATTCAACCTTCCTATGGTGAGTACAATATGCTACAGCCTATACTTTAAGATACAATGACAAATATTATATAAATGCAACAGCATTCCATTTAATTATTTAATTGAATTACTTGGCATAGGCAAGGCACTTGTTTTGAACAGCCATTAAGGAAATGTGAGCCCTGTACTATCCAGGCATGGCAGTGTTGCCAGAATAGTCCACGAGCAGAACAGAAGGACATCACAAAATACAAGCATACAAAAATAAATGGCAGAAAAGGTCCAATTAGTCAATCAAGCCTGCCATCAACTTTCATGATGCCTGGTGCCCCATGACTAAATACTTCTTCCTCTCACAGCAACCATGTTGTCTCCTGGGATAGGCAAACAAAACCCCAGAAAATTACCCAAGACCAAAAAGGGGAAAATAATTTGGAAAATTCAATCAGCTCCTCAAGTAATTGAAACCAGTCCAGGCGATCACATTGACCATGCTAATGTAAACTGATAAATTTCTTAACTTTTACAAAATGTTTCTACATTTACATCAAATTTAAACCAATTATCTGGCATTGAGGGCCATACCTGGATATTGTGTTTTCAAAGAGAACCAGCTTATCCATATCACCAATTAGCAATAACACGGTAAGATGTGATGGCTATATGTTTAATGCACTCATTCTACATTCTTTTAGAAAATTGTTATATACTTAAAATACAAAATTAGCAGAAAAATAGCTACACACAAATGTAAAATGAACATTTTCTGTATTTTAAAAATAAAGTGCTGGGAAAGCTCAGCATCTATGGAGAGAGAAACAGAGTTAACGTTTCGAGTCCATATGACCCTTCTTCAGAACCAAAGAAGTTCTGAGGAAGAGCATTATCAGACTCGAAATGTTAACTCTGTTTCTCTCTCCACAGATGCTGCCAGATCTGCTGAGCTTTTCTAGCATTTTCTGTTTTATTGCAGATCTCCAGCATCCCCACAAAATTTTGTTTTTAAGTGTTATTCTGTGAACTTTGCCAATGAGAATTTCTACTCTCAAACATTTAGGGCCGAATTTTCCCCCCATTGTGGGGGGAATTTGAAGGACGGGCGCACACAGGTGCACTTTTGATCGGCGCCCTCGATCAGAGGCGCAGCGCCATTTTACGTGGGCGGGCCAACTAAGGCCCGCCCAGCGTGACGTCCGCACAGAAGCGCTATGCGCTCCCTGTGCAGGCAGGGGGTGAATCCCAAAATCGAGAGTGCGCTCTTTCGCGCATGCGCACGAAAGAGCGCACTCATCTCCCTGAGGCTAAGTGCTGCCTCAGGAAGATTGGCTCAAAATGTACAAATCCTAAAAATAGAAAAGTAAAATTTCCCTAACATGTCGTCTCATATGACAATGTCACATGAGTTGGGACATGTCCATAATTTCCATAACAACTTTATTAAAAGTTTTAAAACCCTACATGAAACCTCATCCCGCCCGTGGATGAGGTTTCATGATTTTTCTAGTTCACACCGGGGCTCCTGACCTGCCCACCAACCTTAAGGTTGGACGGGCAGGTATTTTAATTACATAATTGAATCTGTCAATGGCCTCAATTGGCCATTGACAGGTTGGCGGGTGCGCAGCTGATTTCGCTGTGCCCCCGCCTTCCTGAAAATTTAAATGGGGCACGGCGACGTCGGGAGTTCTGGCGAGTGGGCCCCACCCTTGCTCGCCAACACGTAAAATCCTACCCTTAGGGTTTTTCTGTTGGTTTCTTATTTATGCTTTTTAAAATTCTAATGTGCCACAAAATGTACATTACCTCATTTTCAAAACTAACAGCATAATTATAATTTGGTGCAGTTTTTGCAACAGTTTGCAGAGTTCAATGGTATACTTGTATTCATTTAGCACCAGTCTGAAATGTAACCTGCTATTTTATATTCAGAAAAATGAGAAGCGACCAACAGCAAGTCAACTGGTGAATTAAGGGCAATGCAGTTGGCTAGGTTACATGTACAAAGTAAAAGATATCAAACCACTGCACCAAACACCAACCCCGAAGGGGGATAGAAAAGGGAAGCTGAAGTATAGCCTGCTAAAGCATAGCACAGCTGGAAATACCTGACATAATCTAGGAATACCTAAAGCAGGTCACCAAAAATAATAGATTAATTATGTCCTTGTGTATTTAGGGTACAATAAGACCAACAGACAGGCTACCATATATAATGCGCCAGGCTGCAGATGCATGTGAGGAACCAACATTCAATCCATCACTGTGACATTAGCAATAATCTAAAGTCATTAAAAACTCATTGCATTGCCCTGCACAACAAACTTGAAGATATGCTCTTGGTACACAAATCTGAAGTGGTGGTGGCATTAGGTTTTTCTTGTTTACAATCAAGAATTTCCTGTTGCAAACAAAACAGGTTTACAGGGTCCTAGAAATACAAGCCTACAGCAACCCTTCAGGATAACATGTCATATGAAAGGCTATACTTTTAAATTCTCTGAAGTAGTTACTCCAAGTATGATGGTACATTGTATGTCAGCTGCTTTTATTTAAAGAAGACATGCTTGTACAGCCTTTATATTGAATCTTTTGGTGCCACTGCTGTGGTTGACAGCATCAAAAATATACTATAATTCTGTCGGTGTGCACCGTGTTGGTGTGAGGTCTTATTCTGACCTTATTTTTGTGTCATCACTAGGACTGCCTATTGCCACCTGCATAACTTTGCCCGACTTTGCCCCATGTCAGTTCGTCTGCTGCTGATACCCTCATTCAATCCTTTGTTACTTCTATACTTGACTATTCCAATGCATTCCTGGCTGGTCTCCCACTTTCTACCCTCCATAAATTTCAGATCATCCTAAACTCTGCTGCCTGTGTCTTAATTCGCAGCAAGTCCATTCCCCTATCACCACCATGCTCACTGACCTACACTGGCTCCCAGTTAAGCAACATTCTGATTCTAAAATTTTCATCCTTGTTTTCAAATCCCTTCTTGGCCTTGCCCATTTCTATCTCTATATTCTCCTGCAGCTCCACAATCCTCTTGAGAAATCTATGTTCCTCTCATTCTAGCCTCCTGTGTATTCCCGCTTACAATTGCTCCACCATTGGTGTCCATGCCTTCAGCTGTTTAGGCTCTTAGCTCTGGGATTCCCCATAAACCTCTACGATTCCCCATAATCCTGTCAGCTGGGTCTGTAAAACTCAGCCCACTGAGTATTGTGTACTAATATAGAAATAGAAACTTCAATACAAGGATCTAAATGCTATAACCTTTTCAACCAGGATCTTATATGTAACTCTGTTTAACCTTCATATCATGAAAGGGAATTAAAAGTAGAAAATTCATCATAAATGAACAATTTTCATTTTTGTGGCTGTCAGAGGAGACTGTTAACTGGATGAAGAATTTTGGGATTTTGGTCAAACTATGAATACCTGCCTAACACTGGTTCAAGATTAAGAAAATAAATCTTTATATTAAAGTCATTTTGATCTCAAACTCAAACAAAGGAAAGAACTTGCACTAAATTTATATATTGAGTCACAATGCTGTCAAGCTGAGATGACGAAACGCAGGACTGTTTTGAACTCAAATTAAGATGAGATGAAGAATAAGATTTTATTTAATTTCGGACCATTAAAAGTCACCAACGATGAAGCTTAGACTGATTCCCGTAGAATTAATTCAAATCTTGGCCCCTAAGGAGGTTAGACAAATAATTATGTGCATTTTCTTGAGAGACTGTATGGGAAATTTTGTCATTTATATATTTAAGTGTAAATATGCATTAACTTTCACTGTGCCTACACATGCTAAATGTTAAGAGCTACTTAGGGTAACACCCTCAGTAATATACAATTCATTGAACTCTATTCATCTGGTTGAAAAGGCAAAAGTGTCTTCAAGAGGTTATTGCAAGTTTGCAAAGTTCTTGACCTTTTAATGTTTTTGAGATTTGCTAGAAAATAAAGTCAGTGGCCATATTGCTTGTTACACATACAAAGTTTATAAGTTTATTTTGTTTTGGTACTGTCTGTTTAATTCAAGGTAAAATGGAGTAGCAAAGGGGGTCATGAGACCTGCTCTGAATCCTGCCTGACAACAAGCTTTATTGCTATGGGGATAGTGAGACCTAGGTTGTTTCACTGGGAATAACATGCAAGATGTTCACATCTGTTGGCAAGAGAATCTGTGATGACTGTGGGTAGACTGTTAGGGCCGGGTTTTTGCAGATTTGTAGAGACTCGGTGGACCTTTAGATCTGGAAATCCTGCTCTCATTTCCAACAGATCACATTTTTGCAGTAGGGGAAAGGGAGTGGGGCATGATTCTCAATTGAGGGAATCCTAAACTCAGTGTTGAGTCCAAATAGACCCCATTTTCATTGTAGCAAGGGTCTTAGTCCACAGCATGGAAGTTATAAATTTATGGAGGAGGTTCGTGGCAGGCGGCAGGGTGGGGAGGGGTGGGGGGCAGATAAGGCCTGTAGAATTGTAAATCTGTGAAGTTATTTAAATCTACTGCCCTTTAAAATTATATAAACAGCTTTCCTGTGTCAGTCAGAGTTTAAAAAAAATCTGTTCTAGCGCTTATGGCAGCTGTTTCTTGATATTTTACAAAGGGCTATCATTATATCATTATTAATGCATGGCTGCATTCCGCAACCTAAAATTATCCCAGCAGGAGTGGTTTTAGGTTCACAGTTTGAAAGTTCAAAGAGATTATTAAAGGTTGGCTGTCTTGGATGTTGGGTTATGAATACAAATCTGTTTGTTTTTATAAGGTATTAAGAACTACAGTGATTTAAATGTTCTGAATGGGCTTCAATGAGTGGGAGTATTTTTAACTAGAGTAAAGGCTGTAATAGATAATTAGACCTTTGTTTGATTTCATCTAAGCATATCTCCTGTGATCTGCCCATGGTGGATACTGGATGAGTTGGCATGGAGGGTGTAAGGGCATGGGCTAGCATTAAATTGGCATATGGACTATAAGGGACCACATGGTGGGTGGGGGCATGGGTTGGCATGGACAGTGCATGGAAGTTGCTGGGGACGTGAGGGGTGAAGGTTAGAGGGCTGAATATTAAACAAAACAACTGGGACAAAGTCCAGAGAAGTGAGGCAGGCTTTTAAGACAATTCGCCTTGGCACTCAGCAGCCCCTGTGTCCGCCTTCAATTTGCCACTTGGGACAGCGGGCTGGACTCCATCTGAAAATCGGGTTTGATGGGGCACTTTTTCCTGAAGTGGATGAAGTGAGTTGGGAAGTTTCCTGACTTGTGCTATCTGCCTTGGGAGCGAAAATTCTGCATTTAGTTTCCAAATCTCATGGGGAGGTGTTAGGAATGTCAGGTTTTATAAATGGCTATATTTTAAACTATCTATTTAATTTGAAGATAAAAGTGAGATGGGGGTTTTAGAAGATTATTAATGAACATTTGTGCCTGGATACAAGGCCCAGCAACTACAGACCAATCATTTTAATCTTGGTGGTGGGGAAGCTTTTACAAACCATAACTTGTGACAATATTAACAGTCACTTGGACAGATGCAGGTTCATTAAGGAAAATCAGCATGGATTTGTTAAGGACAAATCATTTTAACTAACCTGCTTTAGCTTTTTGATGAGGCAACAGAGAGCATTGATAATGGTAATGCTGCTAATGTGATGTACGTGGACTTCCAAAAGGCACTTGATAAAGTTCCTCCCAACAGACTTGTGAGCAAAGTTAGAGCTCATGGATTAAAAGGGGCAGCAGTGACATGAATACAAAATTGTATGAGTGACAGGAAAGAGAGTGGTGGTGATTGGTTGCTTTTCAGACAGGAGTAAGGTTTATAAACGAGTTCCCCAGGGAACAGTGTTAAGACCTGGCTCTTCCTGATATATTAATCACCTAGACCTTGATGTGTGAGAGAGAGGTGAAAGGGCATCGACCTGAAATATATGCTTGTCACTCGTCATGTTCAGTCTGCTCTGAGTGGGTGTCTTAAACTCCCGCGTATCTTCTTGGCAATATGGTCTATGTTGCTGCTTTTTCCCATATTCTGACTTATAAGGCAAGTATAAACATGTATTTCTGAGCTGAAAAATTGAGGCCGATTCCAAATGCAAGTATAGCTCTAAATGTACAGTTATTATCCTGAAAAATGTGGGGCCAACCTAGGCGCCAAATATAGGCCAAACATGCATTTGCCGCCAATAAAATGGGTTTGTTTTACACATCAGGTCAACTCATACGCTGCGACCTACAGTATTTCACATCAATAAGACAATATGTTTTATTTTGCAACATGATTGTGGCGACAGCAAATTGTTCTTCCTCAGTGTCTTTATTAAAGTTGCACACTTAATCAATTGTTCCTGCAAACATTTCATGGTATGCAATATAATTTACATTTACAGTCAATATAGATTGGCAATATTTCTAAAATGGGGAGACATGTAAAACAAGTCCTAGACCTGCTATTCTTCATTTTATAAAATTGCATTATGTCAAGATGTTCCTGAGTGTATGCACAGTACTGTCAGCTTCTTGCACAGAAATTACAACATGAAAAGAGGCAATTAGTCCATATTTGTCTTCATACACATAACGTCATGTACTTGCTCGGTTCCAGTATCCTAGTATCACTTTTCCCATCAACTGCCAACCAAATCGATTTCTAAATATTAACACAATCTCTGCTTCCATAGCAAATTCAAGTCCTAAATATTGTAAATTCAATATTATCTTTATGCTCCTTGTTTTAGACCTCTACTTTATCAAATCACCTCATAAACACTTGTGCAGGAGCTAAACGCTGTGATTGATTGAACATCTTCCTAAAGCCTGATTCTGGCTTTTGGTGCATATATTTATAATGTTTATCTCTGACAGTTTTACCTGGATATGTAATTGGTAACATCAACATGGAGTTAGTGGTGGTGAAACTGATCTTCAGACACAGCACAAAACCGCACCAACAAATCAGCAGCCTGCCTAATTGTACCCTGCCTGATGGGGTTGAGTGAAAAACAGATTGCCAATTCGTTTATTGCCTGTTTTAAACTTTTGCAAAAACAAATTCTCCCTCAAATGTTTTAACATAGAGAAATATTTCAAACTAAGGCAGGCCTCCTACCCACTGCCAGAAAAGTGCCAGTAAGAGATAATGATAAAATATTTGGATCTTATATGGCTGCACTGGGCTATTATTGCAAACTGACCGACAGAATTCCATTCTGAAGTTCCAAGAAAAGCAAGAATGCACTTGGATGTGTGCTGCTCCATGTGATTACTGATAAGCAGTTGCACTGTGGAGCAAATCACAAAATTGAAGATGTCAGCTGCTTCTTGATACAGTGGGCTGAATTTTCCCCCCATTGGAGGGGGGTTGTGCGGGGGTGGGCGGGAGTGAGCACGAACCTGATCGGCGCCCTTGATCGGGTCCGCGCTGTCATTTTATGTAGGCAGGCCAATTAAGGCCCGCCCAGCATGATGCTCCCTTGGAAGTGCTGAGTGGTCCCTGTGCGGGCGTTCTCTGAGTTGGGGCCTGCACTCTTTTGCGCATGTGTGCGAAAGAGCGCAGAAATCTCCCTGAGGCACCTCTGTACCTCAGGGAGATTAGTTTAAGGTTTTAAAATTTAAATAAAGGAAAAAAAACTTTAAAAACATGTCCCCTCATGTGACAGTGCCATATGAACTGGGACATGTCAATGAATTTTTAAACTAATTTTTATTGAATTTTAAAACACTTCATGAAACCTCATCCCGTCCGTGGATGAGGTTTCATGAAAAATGTGAAGGCCGCCTGGGCTCTCCGCCTGCCCATCAACCTTAAGGTTGGACGGGCAGCTCATTTCACTGTTTTAATTAGTTTTTAACAGGCCTTTGACATTTTTTTTCTCTATTTGTAGGTTAAAAGGTGGAATCCGGGATCTAGTTTCATTTTTGAGTAGAGACAGCGGGTCCAAAGCTCTGTTTGTATATCTGCATTTCTAATGAGATTTTTACGATTCTTGAAGGAGAGTTAAAGCCAACAGAGTAGAGAAAAAAACTGTGCTGTTGCCTCACAACAGGGGTCCAGAGAGGGAGGCTCCCCCCTGCCCAAACACACACACACACACACCAAGAAACCAAAAGTTGTTTGACTTCACTTGGCCATTATACTGTAAGTTGAAGGGAACAGCTTAAGTCTCTCTCTAGCTGACATACTAGCAGACTGCTGAGGGAATCTTAGATGAGTTGCTCTAGTGTTAAAGTAACAGTGAATGTCAAGCGAGTTCTGGATCTCAAGGGAGATACCAAGTTGTTAGCAGTCTGTTGGGAGAGGGAACTGCAGAGAGAGTAGGTTTCCCAAAATAACCGAAAGGTCCCAAAGCCAAGGAGTGAGACAGGAAGGAAGGGTCCCAAGGAGACATTCTAGTCAAAGGAGGAACAGGAATCTAGAAAAGGTCCTGTTCTGAGGAAGTGAAAGTATGGAGCAGGGAGGAAGGCTCCAAGCTCAAGCTTACTGGGAGAAAGCTGCAGGATGCAGGTTTAAAGCAATATAGGCTTGGGAGAAGCCGTAAGTTTCAAAGAAACAGCTGAAGGTCTGTAACTCTTTACTATGGGCATGTGAAGAGGTGGTGTTCTGTTGGCATGGCTGAGTCAGAGAGAGAGTGTGTGGAAGAAAGCTTGAATGCACGTGACAATCCAGGGGAGAGGAACACCGGAAGGCAAGTTTGAAGCCCTCGGGGGAACCCTTGTGGAAGGCGTCTGAGAGAAAACGCTAGTTTGGGAGAAGATTCCAAAGTGAATTCTTCAAGAGTGGGGATTGGAAACCTTCGTGTGAAAGGTGGAGTTTAGTGAGACCAGTTGGCTCACAGTGTGACAAGTATCTGGGGGGAGTTGATGAGAGATCCATAGCATCTGGTTGGGATGGCATCTGTCACTTCGTTTCAGAATGTGGTGTGTGTTTTTTATTCATTCATGGGATATGGGCTTTGCTGGCTGGGCCAATATTTATTGCCCATCTCTAGGTGCTCTTGAGAAGGTGGTGGTAAGCTGCCTTCTTGAACCGCTGCAGTCCATGTGGTATAGGTACATGTGCTGTTAGGAAGGGAGTTCCAGGATTTTGATCCAGTGACAGTGAAGGAACGGCAATATATTTCCAAGTCAGGATGGTGAGTGACTTGGAGGGGAATTTCCAGGTGGTGGTGTTTCCATCTATCTGTTGCCCTTGTCCTTCTAGATGGTAATGGTCGTGGGTTTGGAAGGTGCTGTTGAAGGAGCCTTGGTGAATTCCTGCAGTGCATCTTGAAGATGGTACACACTGCTCTTACTGTGCGTCGGTGGTGGAGGGAGTGAATGTTTGTGGATGTGGTGCCAATCAAGCGGGCTGCTTTGTCCTGGACGGTGTCCAGCTTCTTGAATGTTGTGGGAGCTGCACTCATCCAGGCAAGTGGGGAGTATTCCATTACACTCCTGACTTGCGCCTTGCAGATGGTGGACAGGCTTTGGGGAGTCAAGAGGTGGGTTACTTGTCGCACAATTCTTAGCCTCTGACCTGCTCTTGTAGCCATAGTGTTCATACGGCTAGTCCAGTTCAGTTTCTGGTCAATGGTAAACTCCAGCATGTTGATAGTGGGGGATTCAGTGATGGTAATGGCACTGGACATCAAGGGGCGATGGTTGGATTCTCTCTTGTTCGAGATGGTCATTGCCTGACACTTGTGTGGTGCAAATCTTACTTGCCACTTGTCAGCCCAAGCCTGGATATTGTCCAGGTCTTGCTGCATTTGGACATGGACTGATTCAGTATCTGAGGAGTCACAAATGGTACTGAACATTGTGCAATCCTCAGCAAACACCACCACTTCTGACCTTATGATGGAGGGACGGTCATTGATGAAGCAGCTGATGATGGTTGGGCTGAGGACACTACCCTGAGGAACTCCTGGGGTGATGTCCTGGAGCTGAGATGACTGATCTCCAACAACCACAGCCATCTTACTTTGTGCTAGGTTTGACTCCAACCAATGGAGAGTTTTCCCCCTAATTCCCATTGACTCCAGTTTTGCTAGGGCTCCTCGATGCCACACTCTGTCAAATGAGGCCTTGATGTCAAGGGCAGTCACTCTCACCTCACCTTGAGGATTCAGCTCTCTTGTCCATGTTTGAACCAAGGCTGCAATGAGGTCAGGAACTGAGTGGCCCTGGCAGAACACAAACTGGGCGTCAGTGAGCAGGTTATTGCTTAGCAAGTGCCACTTAATAGCATTGTTGATGACCCCTTCCATTAGTTTGCTGATGATGGAGAGTAGACTGATGGGGCAGTAATTGGCCGCCTTGGATTTGCTCTACTTTGTGTGTGCAGGACACACCTGAGCAATTTTCCACATAGCCGGGTAGGTGCCAGTGTTGTAGCTGTACTGGAATAGCTTGGCTAAGGGCACAAGTTCTGGAGCACAAGTCTTCAGTGCTATTGCCAGAATATTGTCAGGGCCCATAGCCTTTGCAGTGCCCAGTGTCTTCAACCATTTCTAGATATCATGTGGAGTGAATCGAATTGACTGAAGACTGGTATCTGTGATGCTGGGGACCTCCGGAGGAGGTTGAGATGGATCATCCACTTGGCACTTCTGGCTGAAGATTGTAGCAAATGCTTCAGCCTTATCTTTTGCACTGATGTGCTGGGCTCCTCTAACAATTAGGATGGGGATATTTGTGGAGCCTCCTCCTCCAGTGAATTGTTTAATTGTCCATCACCATTCACGGCTGGATGTGGCTGGACTGCAGAGCTTAGATCTGATCCATTGGTTGTGGGATCACTTAGCTCTGTCTATCACTTGCTGCTTATGCTGTTTGGCATGCAAGTAATCCTGTGTTATAGCTTCACCAGGTTGACACCTCATTTTTAGGAATGCCTGGTGCTGCTCCTGCCATGCCCTCCTGCACTCTTCATTGAACGGGATTGATCCCCTGGTTTGATGATAATGGTAGAGTGGGGGATATGCCAGGCCATGAGGTTACAGATTGTGTTTGAGTACAATTCTGCTGCTGCTGATGGCCCACAGCGCCTCATGGATGCCCAATTTTGAGTTCCTAGATCTGTTAGAAATCTATCCCATTTAGCACAGTGTTAGTGCCACACAACACGATGGAGGATATCCTCAATGTGAAGGCAGTACTTCGTCTCCACAACGATGGTGTGGTGGTCACTCCTACCGATACTGTCATGGACAGATGCATCTGTGGCAGGCAGTTTGGTGAGGATGAGGTCAAGTATGTTTTTCCCTCTTGTTGGTTCCCTCACCACCTGTAGCAGACCCAGTCTAGCAGCTATGTTATTTAGGACTCGGCCAGCTTGGTCAGTAGTGGTGCTACCTAGCCATTCTTGGTGGTGGACATTGAAGTCCCCCACCCAGAGTACATTCTGTGCCCTTGCCACCTTCAAGTGTTATAATACAGGACTACTTGCGTGCCAAACAGCATAAGCGCTGTTCAACATGGAGGAGCACTGATTCATCAGCTGAGGGAGGGTGGAACATGGTAATCAGCAGGAGGTTTCCTTGCCCATGTTTGATCTGATGCCATGAGACTTCATGGGGTCTGGAGTCAAGTTGAGGACTCCCAGTGCAACTCCCTCCCGGCTGTATACCACTGTGCCGCCACCTCTGCTGGGTCTGTCCTGTTGGTGGGACAGGACATACCCAGGGATGGTGATGGTGGTGTCTGGGACATTATCTGTAAGGTATGATTCCGTGAGGATGACTATGTCAGGCTGTTGCTTGACTAGTCTGTGAGACAGCTCTCTACTAGCCCCCAGACGTTAGTAAGGAGCACTTTGCAGGGTCGACAGGGCTGAGATTGCTGTTGTCGTTTCCAGTGCCTAGGTCAATGCCAGGTGGTCTGTCTGGTTTCATTCCTTTTTTGAGACTTTGTAGTGGTTTGTTAGTGGCGTGCCAGACAATTTCTGAGAGCATTTAAGAGTCAACGACATTGTGGGTCTGGAGTCACATGTAGACCAGACCAGGTAAGGACAGCAGATTTCCTTCCCGAAAGGGCATTAAACCAAATGGGTTTTTACAACAATCGACAATGGTTCCATGGTCATCTTCATTTAATTCCATATTTTTATCTGCTGTGTCGGGATTCGAACCCGGATCCCCAGAGCATTACCCTGGGTCTCTGGATTACTAGTCCAGAGAATACCATTACGACATTGCCTCCCTCACAGGTCACCTACTGGTTTACATGGACTGTGTACTTAGTGTGAACATTGGAGTATAAGAAAGCTTTTGTAACTTGTGTTATCCTTAGAAATCTGTATATATCTGTGAAGGTATAGTTGTGGGTGAAGGAGTATTGTAATATGGTTCATCTTTTCTTGTTTAATAAATGTTTTATTCTTCTGTTAAAAGTTCATCAGCTGACTCCTGTCACTCTGTTCAGTAGCCTCTCTCCACGGATCTAAACAAAAAAATAAAAGTTGGGATCCATCAAGCCAGGTTCCACCCTGGGATTTGGCTTGTTTAGGAGTAACATCAGCTGGGCTCATAACAGAAGTCAGAATTTCTTTAGTTTAACTAACCTGAAGGGATAGGTATTTATTCATTCTGTTGCTGACTTGCTATATATCAAAATGCCTCATCAACTCAAATGCATAGAATTGGCTATGAACACAGCCACAAATCCATCAGCTGGATAGTTGTTGCTTTTCTGGGATTAAGCTAACCACTGATTCTTCTACTTTCTCACTTTTTGCACTGTTTTGTGCAGAATTTGAACTTAGCCTTACTTTAAAAGTTTGACAATATTAAATATTGTCAAAATGAATACTAACTTTGAGATTAACTGCAAATGGCACCTTCATATTTAAGCTTATTTTTAATTTCACATTTCCCTGCTAAACTAGAGAAGTATCATCTAAACTCAAGTTCCATTTGCCTCAGTCTCATATGACTCACTCATAGGGCCCACTCTGCATACAATAAGCATTCATGGATTCAATGACACAATTGCTCAAAGAAGTCTGAGATTTTTCTTACCACTTTACATCAAAGCTACTTTTTGTGGATAGTCTTATTTTGATAGCTTGTCTTGTTTGCTCATCAAATATTGTGACTTGAATTTCAAATATTGTTAAAACCTATTCTTGCTTTGCAAAAATATCATTGAATCCGTCGCACATGGTATTATTCCCACTGAAGTGATGCATAGCTGGTCTGGTTGTTCTTTCTTCCCAGGATGAAGTTCTATTTATTTAAAACATACCTATAAACAAAATATTGCCTATGCTAATATGGGACAGCATATTAGACTACCATTAAATTGGGCAACTGAATTGCTGTGACCAGGTGGAGAATTTTCTCCCATTCTGGGGGGCTGAGTGGGAACGGGAGCGGGAGCAGGCGCAGGTGGGTGCGCAGCCGATCGCCGCCCGCGATTGGCTGCATGCCGCCATTTTACGTGGGCAGGCCAATTAAGGCCCACCCAGCATGACACGCTCCCTGTATGGGTGGGGGCAGTAGGCTGAGCCGGGGCCTGCGCTCACGCAAAAGAGCGCTGAAATCTCCGAGGCACGGATCTGCCTCAGGGAGTTTAATTACATTTTGAAAAATTTAAGTAAAGAGAAAAAAATATCAGACATGTCCCCTCATGTGACAGTGTCACATGAGCTGAGACATGTCAATGAATTTTAATAAAGACATTTATTTGAATTATAAATCTTTCATGAAACCTCATCCTGTCCGTGGATGAGGTTTCATGGTAAATGTGAAGGCCGCCTGGGCTCTTCGCCTGCCCGCCAACCTTAAGGTTGGATGGGCAGCCCCGTTAATTGTTTTAATTAGTTTTTGAAAGGCCTTAATAGGCCTTTGACAGTTCGACGGGCGCGCAGCCAACTCCGGTGTGCGCCTGCCGACCTGAAGATCTGAATGACCCGCGGTGACGTCGGGACGCACGTCTGGTGTCACGGCGCATCATTTTACACGTCGGCGAGCTCACTGACCTGAAGATTCCGGCCCAGGTTTCTGTTTGCGATTTTTCTCACAGTTTTGCAGCTTAAACAAAAACTTAAAAAGTCTGAAACATGGAGTGGATCAGTCAACAACTAATGAGAGAACAACTGACCTCTCAGGCACTTCACTGGAGTTCTGGGTTCTGAACAAGGGTAAACGACTATCAAAATGTCGACTTTTCTCAATGGATGTTGTGCGTTTCCAGATTGTTCTGCTTTTGTTTCAGATTTACTGTATGCTTTTAGTTTCCATAGGTTCTGATCTCATCTGGACGATGAAAGCTAAATACTCACCAGTGACTGAGAATTCCAAGAATTGTGCAACAGGCCACTCTCACATGATGCCCAGTGATATAGTGATACCAGAAGAGCCCTCCCTACCAACAAATTTTGACATCATTTGCATTCAACCATGTTCATTTGCACTTATCTGACATCAATTGTGCTCAAAAGCAGTCATTGAGCTATCATTTGACATTGCAAGTAATGTAACTAACATCAATGTCATCAACTTCCACAAACAGCGGTGTTCAGACATCTGATTAGCAACATCACTTAAGTATTCAGATATGAAAAACGATCAAAGTTTATTTTCCAAATTTCTGAATTTTAAGGACTTCAAAAATCCTAAATCTGAGCTAACTTTAGGAAAAGCTGACTCTGCTTGAACATATGTTTTAATAATCTAGTTTTATGTTTTTCTTCATAACCTGAAACCTGCACAGCCCCCACGCCACTCCCACCCTTCCCAAAATCGCACCAGTTTTCTCCTCCACCACCCCATAGAAGAAATTCTCTTCCATAACAACCCCGCCGGCAGAGAATTTTCTCCCTCACACCCCCCCGCGCCCCCCAACCCCCACCCCGGAGCAATTCTCTTCCGCCCTTGAACAACGCCATCTCCCTCAGATTGCAGATGTTCTCTTCCCCTCTCTCTCCCCCTCCCTGTCTTTCCCCTTCCCCCATTCTTCTCTATTTCTCCCTGCTTTCCTCTCCCCCTTTCCCTCTCACCCTCTCTCCCTCTCCTTCCTCACCCTCTCTCTCACCCCCTTCCCTCATACTCTCTCTCCTCCCCTCACACTCTCTCTCTATCCTTCGCATCTCCTCCCTCTCTCTTTCTCCCCTTCCCCTTTCCTCCCTCTCTCCCCCTCCCCTCTCCCTTTCTCTCTCTCCCCTTCCCCTCTCCTCCCTCTCTCTCTTCTTCTCCCCTCTCTTTCCTCACTCTCTCTCCCCCTCCCCTCTCCTCCCTCACTCTCTCCTCCCTCGCTCTCTCTTCCCCTCCTCTCACTTCCCTCTCTCTATCTCTCCCCCTCTCTTTTCCCCCTCTCTATCTCTCCCTCACCACCCCCCCGCTCTCTCTCTCGCTCCACTCTCTTCCCTCTCTCTCCCCCTCCCCTCTCCTCTCCTCCGTCTCACTCTCTCTTCCTCCCCCTCTCTCTCCCCTCACCCCTCAGACCTATTACCCTCTCTTTTTCCTCATTTCCCCCTCATCCCTCTCTCTCTCCCTCTTTCCTCTCTCTCTCTCCCAGCTCCCCTCTCCTCCCTCTCTCTCTACCCCTCCCTTCTCCTCCCTTTGTCCCACCTCCACCCCTTTCCACCCTCCCATTCTCTACCCCACTCTCTCCCCCTTCCTGTCTTCCCCTCCCCTCCCTCTCTGTCTCCCCACCCTCTCTCTCTCACCTCCCTCTCTCTTTATCCCCTTCCTCTCCCTCTCATTTCCCCTCCCCTCCCTCTCTGTCTCTCTGCCTCCCCTCTCTCCACCCTTCTACCCGCTCTTCCCTCCTATCTCCTCCCTCTCTCTCCCTCTCCCCTCTCTTCCCTCTCTCTCCCCCTCCCCTCTCCTCTCCTCCCTCTCTCTCCACCTCCCCTCTCCCATCACACTCTGTCTCTCCCCCTCCCCTTCCCTCTCTTTCTCTCTCCCCCTCCCTCTTCCCTCTCCCCCTCCTCCACCGTCACCCAGCCACCGTACCGGAGCTCAGTTTGCCACTCCAGCTAGTACTGTAGCTGACAGTGAGGCCGGCCCTGATGCAGTTTTACAGCTGGCGTGGGAGCACCGATGGTGTCGGCAATGAGGTAAGTATGGGGGGTGGGGGGGGGGGGCTGGGGGAGGTGATGTTAGTGGCATTGGAGAGAGTTGTTGGATGGATGGAGTTTCCAAGTCCAGGGCCTGGAGTTCAGCGGCAAGAGTGGGGCCCAAGGCTCGGAGGCTGGAAGGAGAATAGAGGGCATGGGTTTGAAGATTGGTGGGGAGAGAGGTGAGTGGTAAGACCCTGAGACTGAATGGGGTGGGGGTGAGGGGTTGTTAGGAGCATATTGCAAGTATAGGCCCGGAGACCCTGTGTGCTATCAAGCATGTATTGTATAGTGGAGAGACTTTTTTGGACGATGAAAAAACAAATAAATTCTGGTATTATTTACATGTTTAATTTCCTTGTATTTTTCAATGCAGATTGCTGAGTCCATTGGATAGCTTTGAGCACACGGGATAGCTTTGAGTGTCTTAGATAGCTTTGAGTGCACTCGATGCCTTCGGGTGCCATTGGCAGCAAGTCATCTGTCTATGTATTTGGTGTGGGAATGTTGGGTGGCATATTATAGCATGGCAGGGAAACTAAAAGCTAAGAGGCAATAATTAATGATTTTATCAGATAACTGACCAAAAGTTTCTTTACTTACCCTCCTCAGCTGAATATACAATGATTACTGGGCTGTAAGGGCCTTCGCCTTTGTTATTGTACACTCCAACTTTTACTTCGTAGGGAGAGAATGGTGGCACGCTTTCATTTCTAAACACGTATCTTGATGCATCTGCTGAGGTTACTGCTGCCTTCATCCAACTTGTTGTTTCAAGCAGTCGAAAGGCAACAACATATCCAAAGCCTTCACCATTTTGTAACTCTTCAGGCACAGGCTGAAAAGCAAAGACAAAAGAGTTACATAAAAGAAACAGCAACAAACTACATTTGTATTGCACATGTGCAATAATGAAACATCACAAGTTGTTTCATATAGAATCTGAAAGAAACTGGAGGTGACTTTTTTTGTTCATGGGATGTGGGCGTCACTGGCTAGGCCAATCCTTAATTGCCCTCGGGAAAATGATAGTGAGCTGCCTTCTTGATCCGCTGCAGTCCCTGTGGTGTAGGTACACCCACAGTGCTGTTAGGGAGGGAGTTGCAGGATTTTGACCCAGTGACAGTGAAGGAACGGCGATATATTTCCAAGTCAGGATGGTGAGAGGCTCAGGGGGGCATCTGCTGCCCTTGTCCTTCTAGATGGTAGTTGTCGTGGGTTTGGAAGTTGCTGTCCAAGGAGCCTTGGTGGGTTTCTGCAGTGCATCTTGTAGATGGTATACACTGCTGCTACTGTGCGTCGATGGTGGAGGGAGTGAATGTTTGTGTAAGGCGTGCTAATCAAGTAGGCTGCTTTGACCTGGATGTTGTCAAACTTCTTGAGTGTTGTTGGAGCTGCACTCATCCAGGCAAGTAGAGAGTGTTCCATCACACTCCTGACTTGTGCCTTGTAGATGGTGGACAGCGTTTGGCAAGTCAGGTGGTGAGTTACTCAGTGCAGGATTCCTAGCCTTTGACCTGCTCTTGTAGTCACAGTATTTATATGGCTAGACCAGTTCAGTTCCTGGTCAATGGTAACCCCCATGATGTTGATAGTGGAGGATTCAGCGATAGTAATGCTATTGAAAGTCAAGGGGCGATGGTTAGATTAATTCTTGTTGGAGATGATCATTGCCTGGCAATTGTGTGGCACAAATGTTAGTTGCCACTTGTCAGCCCAAGCCTACATATTGTCCAGGTCTTGCTGCATTTGGACGTGGGCTGCTTCAGTACCTGAGGTATTGTGAATGGTGCTGGGCATTGTGCAATCATCAGTGAACGTCCCCACTCCTGACCTTATGATGGAAGGAAGGTCATTGATGAAGGAGCTGAAGATGGTTGGGCTGATGACATTACCCTGACGAACTCCTGCAGTGATGTCCTGGAACTGAGATGATTAACCTTCAGCAACCACAACCATCTTCCTTTGTGCTAAGTATAACTCCAACCAGTGGGGAGTTTTCCCCCTGATTCCCATTGACTCCAGTTTTGCTAGGGTTCCTTGATGCCACACTTGGTCAAATGATGCCTTGAGATCAGGGGCAGTCGCTCTCCCGTCACCTCTGGAGTTTAGCTCTTTTGTCCATGTTTGGACCAAGGTTGTAATGAGACTGAATACATGATCACAACTACGGAATGTTCTGTTGTGACCTGAGACTAATAATTTCCCAGAGGCACAGAATTCCTCATGCCTGCCTTACATTTTTCAAACATTTTGTATGGGGCACCAGAATGATCCTGCACCATTTTGCAACCAGTAGACTGATCAATACAAGAGCAAAGCCTTTACAAAAGATTTGCAGATCTGCAGGCTATTTTTTTTAAAACCAGTTTCAGCCCAAACACCAAGCTGTGGAATAAAAAACAGGTTCAAAAATATTTCTGGTAATCTTCCTGGTGGATTTACTTTATCTAAACTTTGCCGCATTGATTAACTCAGGATCCTGAAATAACACTATCTCAGCTGGCACACTATACAAGCGATCCAACACTCTGAAATGAAATGGAAGAGCGAAAGTCATGGCCACAATACTCTCCAAGTTATCAAACTCATCTGTGCTACAGCCAGAAGCACCAAGTGAGAGAAAGGTTCTTCTCAACAGAGAGTCATGGAGAATCAGGGCTAAGACGCACTATGGGATACTTGTACATCTCAATGTTAGCATGCCCGCTGCTGAGTCAGAGTTTATGGGCTCAAACCTTACCTCAAACCTCGAGCATATAAATCTAGGCTGATACTTGGTGGCTCTCTTTTGGATGAAATGTTATGTTGAAGCCATTTGCTTGTTCAGTTCAGTAAAAAAGATCCCAATGCAAGTCTTAGAAGACAAGCAGTGAGTTATCCTGGTGTTCTTGCCAACATTCCTCTCTCAACCAACATGACTAAATAGTTCAATTAGGCATTCACCTCTTGCTCTTTGAGGGAACATACTGTGCCCTAAGTGACTGCTGCAACTACCTACATAACCACAATGACCACATTTCGACAATATTTCATTGGCTGTGAAGCAGTTTGAAATGTCCTGGTGACATGAAATTCATTTTATAAATGCAAGTTCTTTATGTTTTCTCACTCATTAGTGTCTTGCTTTAATGGCTACATATTCTGGACAACTTGCGAAAAATGAAAAAATGGTTAAGAGTGATAATACTTAATTTTCTTTAAAGTTTTAATTGATTAGAGCAGTAAAAAACACACTGAAACTTCAAAGAGAGCAGAGAAGAATTAAACTGGATAAGGATTTTAAAACAAATTCATTTTTTTTTTGCCTATGCAATTTAATGTCTACCATAATCAATGCACATACATTCAATGCAGATGAAATGATATCACAATCCTGTTATATCATCTGCTTTTGTTGGAGCTGTCAGTGATCTGAGATAAGTTTAGTAATCCCGTATTGAAATAATAATGATTTCAGCCATGCAATAATTTACAGGCCTGCAAAGATGAGAAAATCCACACAGAATATGTAGCCTCAAAATAAGCCTCTTAAATTAATGTTCAAAGGTTGGATCTGCTTTCTGCTCCTTCACATCATTATAAACGCTGAAGCATTATATCGAGGTATGTTGCATTTCAATTTTGAGTGAGAAACATCTTAATATTTAACTGTAATTTGAAACTGTATTCATTATAACTGGATATAATTATGAAAAAGATCATTTGCATTTAGTTTTACATCAATTCATTAAAATTCTATACTTAACCTTTTGCTTTGTAACAGCAGGCACTCAATTTTGGGGCATAAATGTGTGCACAACCCCTGTAATGCATGAATATGAATAAGGGCCATATTTTCTTGCTTTAGACCACTACACACTATAAAATAAGCAAAACCAATATTCTATTTTGTGTTGCAGTTGCCTGACGATAAAACAGAATCTCAGCATGCATGGATTTGACTTCCTTTTGATCGTTACTATGCATACAAAGGGAGGAGCTTCAATCTATGGTGCTCCACCCAAAATGTTTACTTACAGGAGAGGCGACATTTCCCATTTTTCTACTGAAAGAGCAGGTTGTTCAACAGTTCCTACACCAGGTCCTAGAAAACATACATTTAGTTCTGGTTGAACTTGAATTTATAACGCCTGTGAAATTCCAGGATTGGCATCCAGGAGTAGGAGGGTGGCAGCCTGAAGATGGTCCTGCCATCATGTTGAGCCTCGGAGACTCAAAATGGCAGGTGTCCAGTGGGGTTTTTGCATGAGGAAACATGCGAGAGCCATCATCTCAGGTACAAAACTCACCTCCATAAATTTTATTTGAAAAATAGTAGGGGGTGATTTTAAGGATGAGGGGGATTGGTGCAGTCAGGGCCATCCAGCCTACTGCAGTGTGAGGGTTAATAGATTTCAACTCCTGGGCCTCATCTACATGATTGGAATCAGCCTCCTGTTCAAACCCAAGGCGAGCAGACAGGATGGAATTTCAGGCACACTGGGTACACGAGTGAATGATCCCCGGCAATAAGATAAGCATTTGGAAGGGTGGGGCTGTAGGGGAGGCCTGCTCCTCCTGGCCCACAAGATATTTTAAAATAAACTTACTTCTGGGACCCACTCACCTGCTTCAAAGAGGTGAATACTGGGGCTTGCAGGAAGGCAGCAGGACCTAGGGGCATGAGTTTCATGGGGCATTTTAACTGTTGCTCACCCAGATTTTGCCTGGTTAAAATTCCGGAGGGGGTCTGTAACTGACAATAAAATTAACATTTCCTAGTTATTCTTTTCCTTCAATAAATTTCCATTGGGATCAGTGGTTGGTTTTCTGCTTTCAACGTAATTGACCCCCAACTGAATTTGAACTATATCACTGTTCCTTCACTGTTGCTGAGTCAACAGCCTGAATCTCCCTACCTAATGCACGGTGGGTTCATCTATACCTCATGAACTGCAGTAGTCCAAGAAGGTGATTCACCGCCATCTTCTCAATGGCAATTAGGGATGGGCAACAAATGCTGGCCTTGCCAGCGATGCTCATATCCCATGAAACATCTGGAATACGGTGTAGAGTTTTGGTATCCTAATTTGAAAACTGATTTGAAATCAAATCCTAATTTGATAAATTGCATTAGAAACAAAAACATAAAATGCTGGAAAAACTTCAGCAGGTCTGGCAGCATCTGTGGAGAGAAAAACAAAGTTAACGTTTTGAGTCCATATGACTCTTCTTCAGAGCTGAAGAGAAGTGGAAATGTGATGAAATTTATACTGTTTAAGGGGCGTGGGGGGGGGGGGCGGCAGTGTGGGGCAGGCAGAGCTGGACAGAAGGCCAGCGATAGGTGGGGGCAAAGGAGGGATGGACAAAGATGTCATGGACAAAAGGACAAAGGGAGTGTTAATGGTAGTGGTTAGTGCTAAAAAGGTGCTAATAGTAAAGGTAAGAAAGCAGAGTGCGTTAATAGCAGAACAACAGTAGCATTGTGTGAAAGAACATGGAATAAGTAACAGGTGGCCCTGTAGGAGATGAGGCAGGGGGAGGGGGCAGCGGTGGGGGAAAAATAGGATAGAAAATGGGATATAAAGGGGGATAAAACCATGGATAAATGAATAAAAATAAAAATAAAAATAAGTGGATAAAAAGTAAAAATGAATGTAGAGAAAAGGGGATTAGAAAAAGGGGGTGAGGATGGAGACTAGAGTTCATGGTCTGAAGTCGTTGAACTCAAGGTTCAATCCTAAAGGCTGTAAAGTACCCCATCGGAAGAGGTGCTGTTCCTCCAGTTTGCGTTGAGCTTCACTGGAACATTGCAGCAGGCCAAGGACGGACATGTGGACATAAGAGCAGGGGTGGTGTGTCGAAATGGCAAGCGACTGGGTCATGTTTGCGGACAGACCGGAGGTGTCTGCAAAGCGATCACCCAGTCTGCGTTTGGTCCCCCCAACGTAGAGGACCACATATGGAGCAGCGGATGCAGTAGGCAAAATTGAAGGAGGTACAAGTGAAGCGCTGCTTCACTTGAAAGGAGTGTTTGGGCCCTTGGACAGAGAGGGGGGAGGAGGTAAAGGGGCAGGTGTTTCACCTTCTGCAATTGCATGGGAAGGTGCCATGGGAAGGGGATGAGGTGTTGGGGGTGATGGAGGAGTGGACCAGGGTGTCCCGGAAGGGACAATCCCTACAGAATGCTGAAGAGGGAAGGAGGGGGTTGGTGAAGGGAATATGTGTTCGGTGGTGGCATCATGCTGAAGTTGGCAGAAATGGCTGAGGATGATCCTTTGAATGGGGAGGCTGGTTGGGTGAAAAGTAAAGACAAGGGACCCGAACATGGTTCTGGGAGGGAAAGGAAGGTGTGAGGGCAGAGGCACGGGAGATAGGTCGGACGCGGCTGAGGGTCCTGTCAACCACAGTGAGGGGGAAACCTCGGTTAAGGAAGACATGTCAGAAGCACCGTTTTGGAAAGTGGCATCATTGGAACAGATACACGGAGGCGAAGGAACTGAGAGAATGGGATGGAGTTCTTACAGGAAGCAGGGTGTGAGGAGCTGTAGTTGAGGTAGCTGTGGGAGTCAGTGGGCCTGTGATGAATATTGGTGAACAGTCTATCACCAGAAATGGAGACAGAGAGGTCAAGGAAGGGAAGGGAGATGGACCATGTGAAGGTGATAGAGGGGTGGAAATTGGAAGCAAAGTTGATAAATTTTTCCAGGTCCAGACGAGAGGATGAAGCAGCACCAAAACAGTCATCCATGTACCAAAAAACGAGTTGTGGGAGTGGGCCTGAGTAGGACTGGAACATGGAATGTTCCACATACCCCAGAAAGAGATAGGCATAACTGGGACCCATGCAGGTACCCATAGCCACACCTTTTATTTGGAGGAAGTGAGACAAGTTTAAGGTGAAATTGTTCAGTGAGAGAATGGTGGTGGATGGTGATTGTTCAGGCCTCTGTTCAAGGAAGAAGTGGAAAGCCCTCAGACCATCTTGGTGGGGGATGGAGGTGTAGAGGGATTGGATGTCCATGGTGGAGAGGAGGCAGTTAGGGCCAGGGAGCTGGAAATTGTTGATATGATGTAGGGCATCAGCAGAATCGCGGATGTAGGTGGGAAGAGACTGGACAAGGGGAGAGACAGCGGACTCAAGATAGGAAGAAATGAGTTCCGTGGGGCAGGAACAGGCTGACATGATTGGTCTACCGGGACAGTCCTGTTTGTGGATTTTGGGAAGGAGGCAGAAGCGGGCTGCCCGGGGTTGGGAGGCTATGAGATTGGAAGCTGTGGAGGGAAGATCTCCAGAGGAGATAAGATCAGGAGAAAAAGGATAGAAAATGGGATAAAAAAGGGGATAAAACTACAGCTAAATTAATAAAAATAAAAATAAAAGTAAAACAAGTGGATAAAAAATAAAAATGAATGTCGAAAAAAGGCGATAAAAAAGGGGGTGGGGATGGAGGAGAGAGTTCATGGTCTGAAGCTGTTGAACTTAATGTTAAGTCCAGAAGGCTGTAAAGTGTCTAGTCGGAAGATGAGGTGCTGTCCCTCCAGTTTGCGTTGAGCTTCACTGGAACTTTGCAGGAGGCCAAGGACGGACATGTGGGCATGAGTTGTGTAGAAATGGCAAGTGACCGGAAGGTCTGGGTCATGCTTGCAGACAGACCGGAGGTGTTCCTCAAAGCGGTCACCTAGTCTGCGTTTGGTCTCCCCAATGTGGAGGAGATCCCATTGGGAGCAGCGGATGCAGTAGACAAAATTGAAGGAGGTGCAAGTGAAGCATTGCTTCACCTGAAGGGAATGTTTGTGCCCTTGGATGGTGAGGAGGGAGGAGGTAAAGTGTCGCACCTTCTGCGATTGCATGGGAAGGAGCCATGGGAAGTGGATGAGGTGTTGGGGGTGATGGAGGAGTGGACCAGGGTGTCCCAGAGGGAACAGTCCCTACGGAATGCTGACAGGGGCGGGGGTGAGTGGAAGGTGTGTTTGGTGGTGGCATCATGCTGGAGTTGGCGGAAATGACGGAGGATGATCCTTTGGATGTGGAGGCTGGTGGGATGAAAAGGGGGACCCAATCATGGTTCTGGGAGGGAGGGGAAGGTGTGAGGGCAGAGGCATGAGAGATGGGTCAGGCACGGCTGAGGGCCTTATCAATCACAGTTGGGGGGAAACCTTGGTTAAGGAAGAAGGAAGACATGCCAGAAGCGCCATTTTGGAAAGTGGCATCATCGGAACAGATGTGACAGACAAAATCACCACCCTTGTCAACAGGTTTGATAGCAATGTTAAGGCTGGACCTGAGAGAATGGAGTGCAGCAAGTTCAGAGGAAGACAGGTTAGAATGAATGATGGGAGCAGAGAAATTAAGATGGCTGATGTCATTCCCACAGTTCTCAATAAAAAGATCAAAAGCGGGTAAGAGGCCAGAGGGATGGGTCCAGGTAGATGGAGAACACTGGAGGTGGGTGAAAGGGTGTGTGGGGGGGGGAGTGGTAGGAGGCCGGGGGGGCGGTGGGAGAGGATTCTTGCCCAAGGAGGTCAGCACGGAGGCGAGGGTGACAGAAGAAGAGTTCAATGTCATGCAAGCTCGAAATTCATTGAAGTGGGGGTATAAGGGGATACAATGGAGTCCTTTGTTAAGCACAGGTCATTCAGCCTCAGAAAGGGGAAGGTCAGATGATATTGTGAGTACAAGGCAAGAGGTGGGATTAGAGGAAAGGATGTGTCAGAGGGAAGGAAAGGGGATGAAGGATCTGGAGGGGTATCGTTATCCATAAGTTGTAAAAACCTGAGTTTTTATTGTGTTCATTTCTGGTCCCCGCCAACATGACAAAAGATATTGAGATTCTGATGAGGGTGCAGACAAAGGTGCGCAGAATGTTACCACATTATACAACTCCTAGGGCAGAATTTCCCTAGCCCACGGGTGGCGGGCGTGATAGGTGGAAAATAGGGCGGGTCCCAACTCCTGACGGCGTGAAGGCAGATTGCAATTGTCCACTCAGCCTGCCAATGGCAGGCCACGTTTCCCACCATCAGTCGGCCGGGAGCTAATTGTAATACATTAGCTTATAATTAAAAGGCCATCCTGGCAGGCTCTTGGAACCCCGCCGTATCATCCATCCATGTCAGTGGGAAATACACGCCGATGTGTTTCACAACAGCGCACAGACGACTTGCACTTGGCGGCCTTCACTTTGGGGGAACTGAGGTGAGTGAGCAGTAGCGTTCTCCACAGCTCAGCCGTTGTTTACAAGCCTCAGGGGCGCCGGGTGGGCGGGGGAAACTGATGCCTAGCCCCGAAGGCGACTGGTGAGGGGTGGAGGGTGTTTGGGGGCAAGTGCTGGCCAACCTCGGAGGCGATTGCTGAGAGGTGGGCCGTGTCCAAAGGCAAGTGCTGGCCAGCCTCAGAAGCAACTGCTGAGGGGTGGAGGGTGTCTGGGGGCAAGTGCTGGCCAGCCTTGGAGGTGACTGCTGAGGGGTGGGGGGTGTCTGGCGGGTTGTGCTGCCCTGGTGCTGCATCCCGTGCACAGGCAATCGAGGTGGGGGTCAGGGTAGATGAGGGAAGTGGCCATGCATTAGGGGCACCTGTATAAAGGGACCATGACTCTGCAACTAAGACAGATCAGATGCAGCCACAGTGATATGATTGGGGTTGGGCTCCTAGCCTGCCCACCCATGCAAGCAACACGGAGGTAACAAAGGGCCATCAAGTGCTCCAGACCTTACCACCCACCCCCCGCCGCCCCCTGACCCCCCCGGCACCGACTTCAAGTCCGCCCCCACTTTATTGGACCGCGGTGCAGTTGGACTGCACACATTGTACAATTTCTTCGCCAACACTGGCCATGCAGCAGTCACTGCTAGAGGCACTCACAGCCCCTTACAATCTCAGCATCCTGGTTTGGACCAGTGTCCCCCATGTCGCAGGTTGACAGGGCAGCCATGCAGTACACTCATCTCTGGCCATCCGAGGGGTGACCAGCACTCTCTGGGAAGCATTAAGGGGCAGTCACACAGGGCAAGGAAAGGTGTTAAGTACAGCCATGATAACCATGTCTCTCTCTCTTTCATACTGCAGGAGGACCACGTCAGGATCATGGATCCTGGTGACCTAGCTGTATGCCTGATGGCCTACAGTAGCTGTAGAAGACTGAGGAGAGAGCGACTGAGGTGCCTGGCTGTGCAAAGGCAAGAGTAGCAACCTCATGAAAAAGGGGCAGCAGGGGCTCCCGCACACACTGCCTAGGAGCGACAGTGAGCCGTGGCTGGTCGGCACCTAGCAACACCCAGGGTCTATAGACACCGCCTGCCATTCCTGCAGATGACTGAGAACCAGTGTCGCCGACGATTGCGCGTGTTTAGGGACCTGGTGGCTCACATCTGCCACTTACTGCAGGACTTGGCGCCAAGAGGACATGGACGGCATCCACTGCCAGTGGCTGTGAAAATGACCGCGGTGCTCAATTTCTATGCCAGTGGCTCCTTTAAGGGCTCCACAGGTGACCTCTGTGGGGTTTCACAATCCGCCACCCACAAATGCATCCATGAAGTCACAGATGGCATCTTCCCCATGGGACACAACTTTGTGCATTTCGCCCGGGGCTGGGACAGCCAGGATTCAAGGGCCATTGGATTCGCCCTGATATCCGGATTCCCACAGGTGCAGGGTTCGATTGACTGTTAATAAATATGACAAAAATTTTATTAAAGATTTGTTAAACAGACATGAAACCTCATCCCGCTGGGGCTCCTGGCCTGCCCACCAGCCTTAAGGTTGGACGGGCAGGTCTTTTAAGCGGCTTAATTATCCTGTCAATGGCCTCAATTGGCCATTGACAGGTCGGTGGGCGGACATTTAATTTCGCTGTCCACCCACCTTCCTGAATATTTAAATTGGGGCGGGATGACGTCGGGGGGGGGAACCCCCGATGTCATCCCACGTCATTTTCATGTCAGCAAGCGTGCCCCGCCCCCAGCTCACCGATGGAAAAATTCTGGCCTTTGATTCTATAAATCAGATACAGTCCAGTTGCATAGGTTATTTGGGATGGAGAGAGATGTTAGGACAAGGGATTAGGCCTATTAAAGTTGTAGGCAATGAGTTAGGTTGGATGTCAGGAAGTAGCATTTTACGCAGAGCAATTTTCCTTCTAGAACAAACCATCAAGTTTTGTGGTATGTATAAAGTCACTACAGCCCTTAAAAAAGTCCTTGATAAATTCCTGATGAAAGAGAGCATTTCCAGACACTGGAGACAAATTGCTACTTAGTCGAGACTGGAATATCGTGGGCAACTGAAATCTTGAACTTGCTTGATTTGAGTTGGAAATGAATTTTCCAGGGATTTCCCCGAAATTGGCGACAATTTTTGCTCTTTTATTTGCCTTTTCAAGGAGACAACATTTCCAGGGTATGGGTAGATGGTATGACAGATGGAACAAAAACAAAAAATGATGGAAAAACTTAACAGGTCTGACAGCATCTGTGGAGAGAAAGACAGAGTTAACGTTTCGAGTCCGTATGACTTCTTCAGAGCTAAAGGGAAGTAGAAATTTGGTGAAATATATACTGTTTAAGTGGGGTGGAACAGGTGAAGATGGATAGAAGGCCAGCGATAGGTGGCGGCAAAGGAGAGATTGCGAAAGATGTCATAAACAAAAGGTCAAAGGGTTGTTAATAGTGGTGGTTCTGGCTAAAGGAGGTGCTATGGTGACATTCAGAGTGGAAAGTAGAATGTGATAATGGCCGGACAAGGGTAAATACTCTGGAAAGTGACAGATGGCCCTAGTAGGGGTGGGGATGGGGGAGGGTATGGTGGTGGGAAAAAAGATCAAAAATGGGCTAAAAGCTGGGGATTAAACAATGAATAAAAATGGAAATACATTTAAAAATAATAATGATGAAAATAAGTGTAAACAATTTAAATAAAAATTTAAAAATAAAAATGAATATAGAAAAAAGGGGATCAAAAAGGGGTGGGGATGGAGAGAGAGTTCAAGGTCTGAAGTTGACAGATGGCATTGACTGGATGGCATGGGCTCAATGGGGCTGGTGGTTTTTTATTGCTCTTCTTTTTTTTCCTTGTGTGTAAAATATGGAGCTGCATTTAGGATCATTGGGCAAAAATAAATGCTATTATTGTCCAGTATTATTCTTTTGTTTATATATTATTGTGCTCAATTCCATCCAGTAGTTCTGGATCTCTCATTGTTTCATATTTCAATAGTTGTGGACTTTCTTACATAGCTCTATTTCTGAAAATTAATTTTCTGATGGTAAATTGAGCTTACCTCCCAAGTTATCACCAGTTCAGATCGACTGCCACCTCCCCCGCTAACATTAGCTGGACCCATGTCAGGAACTGTAAGGAAACAAAAAGAATGGGTAACTTTGGATCACAGGAAACTTGAACAGGAAGTCTGCAGAAAATAAACAATGTGACCCATTTCTTATTTAACAAAATGTTCTAGCTGTCTTATTTTTCCAGAAGAATGCAAAGGTGCTATCCATACAATATTCATAATCATAGTTTTTTGTCATGAACTTTGTGTTTATTAATATATTGTAGCTTTAAATTCATTCTCATTGTTATATTTCACCATGTGAATACATAGTATAATACATATATACTTATAAAAATATTTTATATTTTTGATATATACATGTATTCAAAAATATAGCCGCTTGTTATTTTTAAATGGCACAAGAGCAATTATAGAAGCATATACTTTTCTGACCAATGTTGTAGATTTTTATTGACCAAACATTAAAAACAAAAAATGATAAAAGATTATAGAGTTGCTTATCAATATGCCATCTATATGTAAGACTGCCAATTATAGAAACCAGCTATCAATAATAGAAATAAAAATAAGGCTGTTTCTATAATACTTGGCCAATCCACAATACTGGTTTTATGCCTAGGCAGCAAGGTGAGGATATATACTGTTATGTATTTTCTGGCTTACTGTATATCTTATGTATCTGAGAGTGAGTCAGAGATGACTCTAGTTATTAGTCCAAATAGTTTCTTTACAGAACTTTAAAACATCTCAGAACTTACAGGAGCATCAACACACATGGTCTTTGCAGGGAGCCCCAGATCCTTTCTGGAACATTCCTAGATTTCTTACCTTTCTGGCTCCAGACACAGGCTTAAGCAATCAAACAAGTGTACAAAGATCAGATACCAGACCGGCCTAATCAAACATAAATGAAACAAATCATTGAACAGTATAAAATACCACCCCGCCCACTTTTTAACCAAAAAACTTGTTTTCAATTAAATTGTTCTAAACAAGAGACATATATGTTGAGTCAATTCTTAGAGTTCAACTTGTCTATTTTCTCCAAGTACAGAAAGTTGTTGAGATGCAAAGGTCCCTTTGACTCTTTAATCTGCGATTAGATCTATGAATTTGATGTTGTGGTTCTGAGTGATCAACTTGATGAGGCATTGATCAAAATCACTCAAAGGAAAAGGAAATGTGTTCTCATAAACACTGACCTTGAAATATCCTGGTCTGCTCACTAACAAACATCTCACATTCCACTTGGTATTGTCATCCAACAGATTAGCATTGGTACTGCGTAACTGCTTGATCTGCTTTGTACCTGATAGAGATTATGCAAGTTTATGGTTGTGATTTGGCCATTTGACCTACATCCAATCTCCAACCTTCAATCATTGTTCCCTTGCACCTGCACATTTGTCAAAGTAGGCTTTTGCTTTACCTTATAGCTTTGTAATGTCATCTGCTTTTGCTCTGACATTGTCATTAACTAGTGTTGATAGTTTGAGAATGGTCAGTGGCAGACCTAAGTTTGGCTGGTGTCTTTCAAGTTAGAAAGTGTGGGATGTTCTAATATGCATCATTAATCCATCATTCTTGCTGAAAGCTTTGCCACAGTAAAGACACTGGTAGGCCGTTCACTAAATGTGCATATATAATGTTCCATTGCTGGCAGATTTCTGGCCACAGTATGGTCAAATCTTCTCCTCTCCAACAAGTGTCTTTTTATGGCTCTTAAGTACAGAGACAGTCACAGAGGCTTTCTCAGATTGGTCACATTTGAAAGCTCATTCACTGCTGTGTATCAGCAGATGTCTCTACAGGTAGAAGGGAGTTTGAAACAAATCCTTACATGCCTCACACTCAAGTAGTCTCTCTTTCTAGTGTGTCTTGTTGTGGTTCTTGCACACATTTCGGTGAGCAAATCCTTTTACTGTAAGGTTTGCATTTGGAGGGTTTATCCTTGCTATGGATAATTTTATGTGCAGTCCCCTGATCAAGCCATTTGAAAGATTTTACTTTTGTGATGATATATACATGCTGTACTTCACTCTCAGGAAGAGATTCTTCCACGTGTTAAAACTGATGAAGTCTTCTTTTTCCATGACTTACACATCTTTGCAAAATGGTCCCACTGAGAACACAAATTGCATTTTTTCCCTCAAGATGGACACAGGTACTGTCTTGAAGGCATCTGACCGTGATGGGCACATGTTGATGAGATTGCTGAGATCTCCTTGTCTGTAACCCTTGCTCTTGAGCTGGTTGGGCAAGATGTATTTGCAACCCTGAGTCTAAGGGTGCATTGCTATGTAACTTCTTTGAATCTAACATGGCAGATTCAATTTGGACTCCCAAGGACATGGCTTTATCCAAGGTTAGATCATCATCCTCCATGAGGAGAAGTTCCCTTCATAGAATTGAAGTCTTTTCAATTAACTGATCATGAAATATTTCATTAGTGTGCCAAATTTACATGTAGAAGCCAATTGCCGCAATGCTGCTACATACTGTTTGATGTATTCAGCAGTTTCCTGGGATCTCTGACTGAATGTACATCATTCGATCATCAACATTTTGTTTGGCCCAAAGTATTTTTCGAGAGTGCTTACTGCTGTACCAAAGGTAGGTGTATCTTCTGTGAGCTGCTCGCATGTTAGCTAACCTTTCGCTCTGAGACAATGTACAAGTATTGCTTCCTTACGGATCGCTGCTACATCCAGACTGTCCATCCCTGTAATGAGCAGATAGGTCTTCAATCCACCGTCTCCCGGCAATTAAAGAATTGGTTCTGGAGCTGGTAAGGTTAAACTTTTCTCAATCATCCTTGTCACCAATTTTCGTTATGCATTTACCAGTTTGCTGTGTATGTTATTTATCTCAGAGTAATGCAAAGATGAGTATAATTCTATGTCCAAACAGTTTACTTACAGAACCTTAAAGCATCTCAGAACTTTAAAAGAACTCAGAACTTACAGGAGTTTTAACTCACATGGTCTTTGCAGAGAACCCTAGATCCTTTCTGGAACATTCCCAGATTTCTTATCCCTCCAGAGCCACCAACAGGCTTAAGCAATCAAGGATGTGTAAAAGGATCAGTTATCACACTGATATAATCAAACCCAGATGAAACAAACCATTGAGCATGACATGCACCTACATGTTTTCTCATGTCTTATTACAGCAGGGTTTTCCTAGCTTGCTATCTTTATGAACCATTCAGGTATTTGCCATGGAAATATAATATATAATATATATATATACAAATTATACATTAGGCCATATTTACATTAGTTCCCATTAATTTACAGATATCTTAAACTAATTTTGGTGACCAGAATTAGGTTATTACAATAATGAGGCAACAGCACTAAAAACAGCCCATTTCAAAGTCTTAGATCCACAAAATTCAAATAGGAGAACCAGGTGGGAAAGAAGTACAAATACAAATAGAATTGCAGTGTTTAGGTTTTGTTGACTGGGCTTGGGGAGCACATTTAGGTGCTGATTGAACATCATTGTGTTACAGCTTGTTTGCTGCGTTACAAACTGTGACAGCAGATACACACAATAAAGGCTGTAAGTAATTCTGTACATTTGACTGATGTTGGCAGGGGCAAGACTATGGGCAGAATTTTACACCCTGCAGGCGGGTGCACGCACGACCCGATCGGGCGCAAAATAGCACACGATGATGTCAGGCGAGTATCCTGACGTCATTGCGCACTCGCGCGATATTTCAGTCAGCAGGCACGTGCGAGAGTCAGCAGCGCGCTAACCGACAACTAAGAGGCCTATTAAGGCCTTTAATCAATTAATTAAAAGCAATTTTTCACTGCTTGGCCAACCTTATGGTTAGTGGGCGGGCGAATAGGCCAGGCGGCCTTTGGATTTTTTAAGAAACGTCATCCACAGGCAGGATGGGGTTTTCAACAGTAATTTTTAAAAATAAAAAGTTTTAGACGTAATTTTTGTTATGGTTCTGCTATTGCTACTGAGTTCTATGTCAGAACATGTTTTTAACATTTTTAAAATCTTTCTTTTTGATTGTAAGATTTTTCAGTTCCCTGAGGCAGCTCTGTGCCTTCAGGGAGCTTTCAGTGCTCGCTCCCCCGCGCATGTGCAGACTTTGCGCTCGCCCTCCTCCCGCCCCCACCCCAGCAGCACTGAGCTCTTCAGCGCGCCTTTCATGCTGGCTGACCATTAATTGGCCAGCCAGCATGAAATTGCAGTCGGGGGCTGATCATGGGCGGCGGACAATTTCCCAGCCGCTCCGGGGCCTGCCTGCTGCACCTGCCCGACAACTGGAAAATCCTGCCCTATGTTTTAGTCAGGGCAGGGAGAGTGGATGACAGGCTCATTAGGCACTGATTTTGGCAAGTACTTGGTTCCAGTAGCTGCTTTGGAGCATTGAAAAGTGGTGTGGCTGCCCTGGTTGCATGTTCAACTTCGATTCCTATTAATAATAACAGTTGCGAGACATTAATAATTAACAGCTGTTTAGATGGGGTAAAACACACTTTCGCAAAAAATCTGATTTGCATTTTTCATCCCAAATGGAGTCAAACTTCATTTGCAATTTTGCTCATCTTCACTAAACCAGTAATACCATTACAGATGAGTTACAAATTGTTCTTAACCATCTTTGTACTTTAGAGGTTTGGATATATAGTTCAGCACTATGCTGACTTGTTAAATTAAGTGATTGGACCTATTAAGCAATTGACGTACTTGGTTCTTGTGTATTCCTTATATCTGTTACATGGCAACAAGATCCTGCCTTAAACAGTTCTAATGAATGGAATCAGATATGTTAGAGGACCAAGATGCATATTATAAAAGTTGAAACTCCTATTCCTGCATTTAGAAACAGTGGTAAAGTAAAAAAAAAAGGTTCTCCAAAGCAAGTATATGTGTGGCATGAAGGCTTAAAAAATGCTGTTTTCCAGTCTAGTCTTGCTCACCAGATTATTAAGGGTAAGGAGGGTCTAGGTGCAGGCAGGATTAGGGTAAAAGATCTGCTAAAGAGTGAGTTGTAAATAAATACTGGGGGGCATCAAGGACAGAAGAAGCCAGTACAAAGCGTCCCTAAAGAAATTCATGTGTGTGGTGCAGCAACAAGTCAGTTGAAAAGAAATTGCCATGAGCTTTCAAAGGAGCTCAGCAGGACACAGCAAGAGGCCACTAACATGAGATGGGGAGAGCACAGGAGAACACCAGGAAATATGTTTAGTGTACTGTACCAGACACCCAACCTCAAGTATTAAGCCATACTTCAATACACTATTACAAAACAAGGTGGTGTAGTGGTATTGTCGCTGGACTAGTAATCCAGAGACCCAGGGTGATACTCTGGGGACCTGGGTTTGAATCCTGCCATGGAAGATCAGCAGCAGATGGTGGAATTTGAATTCAATAAAAATCTGGAATTAAAACCCATCTGGTTCACTAATGCCCTTTTAGTCCTTAACTGGTCTGGCCTACAGGTGACTCCAAATCCACAGCAATGTAGTTGACTCTTAAATACTCAGTCAGAAAGAGACAAAAAAGGAATGAAAGTGGACTGTCGACCCCACAAAGTCCTCCTTACTATCATCTGGGGCTAATGCCAAAAGTGGGAGAGCTGTCTCATAGTCAAGCAGCAGCCTGACATAGTCATCCTCATAGAATCATATCTTGCAGATAATATCCCAGACTCCACCATTACCATCACTGGGTATGTCCTGTCCCACCGGCAGGGCAGAGATGGCAGCACAGTGGTATACAGTCCTCAACGTCGACTCTGCACCCCATGAAGCCTCATGGTATCAGGTCAAACATGGTCAAGGAAACCTCCTGCTGATTATCACGTGCTACCCTCCCTCAGCTAATGAATCAGTGCTCCTCCATGTTGAACATCACTTGGAGGGAGCACTGAAGGCGGCAAGGGTGCAGAATGTTCCCTGGGTGGGGGGCTTCAATGTCCATCAGCAAAAGTGACTCGGTAGCACCACTACTGAACAAGCTGGCCAACATAGCTGCTAGACTGGCCCTGTGGCAGGGGGTGAGGGGACCAACAAGAGGGAAAAGCCTACTTGACCTCATTCTCTCCAACCTGCCTGCCACAGATGCATCTGTCCATTACATTATCAGTAGAAGTGACCACTGCACAGTCATTGTGGAGATGAAGTCCCCCCTTCATATTGAGGATACCCTCCACCGTGTTAAATGGGATAGATTTTGAATAGATGTAGCAACTCAAGACTGGGCATCCATGAGCAGCAGCAGAATTGTACTCAAACACAATCTGTAACCTCATGGCCTGGCATATCCCCTGCTCTAGCATTACCATCAAGCCAGGGGATCAACCCTGGTTCAATGAAGAGTGCAGGAGGGCATGCCAGGAGCAGCACCAGGCATACCTAAAAATGAGGTGTCAACCTGGTGAAGCTACAACACAGGGCTACTTGCATGCCAAACAGCATATACAGCAAGTGATAGACAGAGCTAAGTGATCCCACAACCACGGATCAGATCTAAGCTCTACAGTCCTGCCACATCCAGTCATGAATGGTGGTGGACAATTAAACAACTCACTGAAGGAGTGGCTCCACAAATATCCCCATCCTCATTGATGGAGGAGCCCAGCACAGCAGTGCAAAAGATAAGGCTGAAGCATTTGCAACAATCCTCAGCCAGAAGTGCCAAGTGGATGATCCATCTCGGCCTCCTCCAGGAGGTCCCCAGCATCACAGATGCCAGTCTTCAGCCAATTCGGTTCACTCCACATGATATCAAGAAATGGCTGAAGGCACTGGACACTGCAAAGGCTATGGGCCCTGACAGCATTCCGGTAATAGTACTAAAAAGACTTGTGCTCCAGAACCTGATGCGCCCCTAGCCAAGCTGTTCCAGTACATCTACAGCACTAGCATCTACCGGCTATGTGGAAAATTGCCCAGGTATGTCCTGTACTCAAAAAGCAGGACAAATCCAACCCAGCCAATTGCCGCTCCATCAGTCTACTCTTGATCATCAGTAAAGTAATAGAAGGGGTCATCAACAGTGCTATCAAGTGGCACTTGCTTAGCAAGTTATTACCTGCTCACTGATGCCCAGTTTGGGTTCTGCCAGGGCCACTCAGCTCCTGACCTCGTTATAGCCTTGGTTCAAACATGGACAAAACAGCTGAACTCCTGAGGTGAGGTGAGAGTGACTGCCCTTGACATCAAGGCAGCATTTGACTGAGTGTGGCATCAAAGAGCCATAGCAAAACTGGAGTCAATGGGAATCAGGGGGAAAACTCTCCGCTGGTTGGAATCATACCTAGCACAAAGGAAGATGGTTGTGGTTGTTGGAGGTCAGTCATCTCAGCTCCAGAACATCACTACAGGAGTTCTCAGGGTAGTGTCCTAGGCCTAACCATCTTCAGCTGCTTCATGATCAACCTTCCTTCCATCGTAAGGTCAGAAGTGGATGTTTGCTGATGACTGCACAATGTTCAACACCATTTGTGACTCCTCAGATACTGAAGCAGTCCGTGTACAAATGCAGCAAGACCTAGACAATATCCAGGCTTGGGCTGACAAGTGGCAAGTAACATTTGTGCCGCACAAATGTCAGGTAATGACCATCTCCAACAAGAGAGAACCCAACCATCGCCCCTTGGTGTTCAATGGTATTATCATCACTGAATTCCCCACTATGAATATCCTGGGAGTTACCATTGACCAGAAACTGAATTGGGCTAGCCATTTAAATACTGTGGAGGTCAGAGGCTAGGAATCATGCGGCGAATAACTCACCTCCTGACTCCCCAAAGCCTGTCCACTATGTACAAGGCACAAGTCAGGAGTGTGATGGAATACTCCCCACTTGCCTGGATGATTGCAGCTTCTACAACACTGAAGAAGCTGGACACTGTCCAAGACAAAGCAGTCTGCTTGATTGGCACCACATCTACAAACATCCACTCCCTCCACCACTGATGCACGGTAGCAGCAGTGTGTATCATCTACAAGATGCACTGCAGGGATTCACCAAAGCACCTCAGACAGCACCTTCCAAACCCACGACCACTAGCATCTAGAAGGACAAGGGATGCAGATAGATGAGAACACCCCACCAGCAGGAAGTTCCCCTCCAAGTCACTCACCATCCTGACTTGGAAATATATCGCCATTCCTTCACTGTCACTGGATCAACATCCTGGAACTCCCTTCCTAACAGCACTGTAGGTGTATCTACACCACATGGACTGCAGCGGTTCAAGAAGGCAGCTCACCACCACCTTCTCAAGGGCAACTAGGGATAGGCAGTAAATGCTGGCCTAGCCAGCGACGCCCACATCCCGTGAGTGAAAAAAAAACACTGAACACATGGCATTTATATTTAATCAGCATTTCTGACCACATCTATCAAGTCTAAGGAACTTAGGCTATTCATTATATAGGGTTTAATTTTGAACTTTACAATAACCAAGGCTTTTATGAATTAATTTTAAAACCTACTGTAACATTTCATTGAGTTGGCGAAAATTTCTACATGAAAAACTAGCAAGATCCATCTTAATCCTAATGTTTTGTTAAATAATTAATAGCAGCCATCACAGCATTTCATGTAGTTTTGTCAGAAAGACAAACCAACAATACATCAGAAAAGTATTCTCCAGCAAAACCCTGAAACCCACAAGACAAACTGTGAAAGGGATTCTACAGGACAAAGATAAAGTTAAAATAGATAGAATTACACAGTATTTGCAGTGCAGAAACAAACCATTCAATCAAACTAGTCCACACCATTGTTTATGCTTGCACAAGCTTTCTCCCACATTAATTCATCTAACCTTATTGGCTTGAAATCCCAGACTTGAAAATGAAGTTAGTGCCAAAGAATGTTCACAATTGCACTGCAAAAGGAGGAAAGAAATTGCTGCTTACAGAGCAATTCATATGTGTTATGTTTCTTCTGTCAGGTCGCTTTGTTTGCGAACGCAGTTGCACACCTATCTAACGGTGGGTGAGTTGGCAACAATATACTGCAGATACAGAGACCAATATAAGATGAAGCACATACTGTTTATTTACACAAGTAACAGAGCACTAACACAATGTGTGCTTCTCCAACCAGACCCTACTCTAAACTACTGATTAACATTGTAGCCCGCGCTACACAGCAATTGGGTGATACAGTCACGTAGTCAATCTGCTCACATGCTCTTAAAGGTGTATTGCACCTCAGATTACCACATCCCTTCCCCTTTACACGAAAGTACAATTTACAATATTTATAATATATCAACTATTTACATAAATTAACTATTTACAAATTCAGTCTCTCTGAAGGTTCTTCAAAGATGTTGAATGTCGTAGTTCTACGACTTTGGATGGTTTATCCAAGGCTTCCCTGTCAGGAGTCATCTGTCCACTAAGATCTCCAGTAGGAACCTGTAAGTTTGTCTCTTCCACTTTCTCAGGCTCAACAAATCCTACAGGTGCTTCTAAAGCTTCCTTCTCCTTCCTTCTACCTGTGGTGTAGACTCCAATGGGAATGTTTTCATCTCTTTCAGGCCCAATCGCATACACTCCTGCTGCCCTTCTCCATCAACAATATGAAGAAAGGTCCTCAAAACCAGGATGTGGGCAAGGCTAAATTCAGCACGGTATGATCAGCTTCCCGTTGTGTAAAAATAAAATAAAAATTTTGGGGGGTTGTTCGTAATTCCACTTTTTCTTCCTACGTGTCTTCTTTTGATGGGTTTTCTTCTTGGCAGCGCTGACTTTAATCTCGGTCTTCTTTTCAACTTCCCTATTGGCCAGACTAGGCTCAGGTGTAAGCTCAATTTGAGTGAACTCAGTGGTTGAGTCTTTGACCATTTCCTCATCTCTCAGCCTCTTTGAAAACTCAGGGGTCTCTTTTTTAAAACTTCTTGGCTTTCACATAGCTAATTCTTCAGCTCTTCTATTTTTAAAAATATTTGTTGGTTATTTCCTGGAGAATTAAATATCGCTGTGTTTTCTCAGCTAATTTATTCTTCATCTCAGCCAGAGATATGCTGAATTCTTTCTGTTCTTCCTCATATCTTTTTAGTGGTACAAATTGGATCCAAGGGAATCTTGCAATATGCGAAAGTCCTTCAGCAGGTTTTATTTTCCTTTTTGGAGTTTACTGACTTCAACTCAAACTCTGCCCTGAAGCATCAACTCTACGAATTACTTTTGTTCTGTTTTTACATGCTCCTTTTTCCAAACAGTAACATTTCCTGCTTCTGATTGAGATCTCAGTAGTCTGTCAAGTTTAATCTCTCTTAGCCAGTATCTTCTGAGGAGACTCAGTTTTCTGCCAGCTATCACTATTAGGGTAGATTATCAGACTGATTTTCATACGGTACTGGAACCTTGCATAGACCTCTTTCGCGTATTTCTTCACCAGTATACATTTTTAACTTAGCAACTGAGTTTTCCATATTTATTGAGTGGCCTCCTCCATTCAAATATATGAACATAAGTTCCCCTATAACTGTCGTGGAAGCCCCTGTATCCATCTCCATTCGGATGGGTTTTCCATTGACTTCCACTGTCACGTAGATCAGCTCTGTTTTACCCATTTTTAAGTTGTGTAGTGAATAACTATCTGACTCTGTTTCTTCCGGTTCCTCTATTATGTGGATTTCACAATTTCTGCCTTTTTGTTTAAAACTTTGTCTCAATCTGTCTTTACAACATCGCATAATGTGCCCATTGCGATGGCAGTAGAAACACTTGATCCTTTTAAATTGCCATTCATTTGCAGGCTGTCTGGTTCCGTTATTCTGCCATTATTATTGTGGATTTTTTCTGTTAAACCATTCCTTTTTGCTGGTCTGTTAATGGTGGCTGTTTCACGCCTTTCCGTGGAGCCCTGCGCTTTCGCGCCATTTCTAACCAGTGCTTCCCTCCCAACGTGAAGGATGGTGCCATTTTGTGCTCCCTTAATTACTTCTGAATCCCTGACTGCACTCTCCATTGTGAGCACCAACTCCAGCACCTTACTGAAGTCTAAATTAGTGTCTGACAACACCATTTTTGAATGGCATCTTCGTTAATCCTACATATGAATCGGTCTCTTAACATATCGTTAATCGACGTCCAGAGCTCACAATGCTCTGTCAGTTGTTTTAAGGCTGCTACATAGCAAGTGACTGGCTCTCCAGGGGAGCGACACCTCGAATTGAATTTAAAATGCTACGTTGTTACCGAGGGTTTTGGCTGAAAGTGGCTTTTCACAAGATTTACCAACTCATCAAAGCTCTTGGAATCTGGGGGGGTTGGATGCCGTTGGACTACAAATTAGGCCATATGTTTTACCGCCACATGTCGATAAGAGGACTGCTCGCCTCTTCTCCTCCCCCAATATGTCATTAGCCAAAAAGAAAAACGTGAGGCATTCAATATAATTTGACCAGTCATCGACGGTCTGATCAAACGGTTCAATACGCCAAACTGTGGCATACTGGAGGGAGATAAATTCAACAACAATGGTGAGGGCTGTCCTTACAATCAGCCTGCAAGGCTCAGCTGATTCACTTCAGTAGAATTTTCACAGCTTTCCTTGGTGCTGTCGATTGGTCGTGTTTTGCCTCGTCACCAGTTGTAATGTTCCTCCTGTTGGGTCACTTTGCTCAGCGAACACGGTTGCACGCCTATCTACGGATGAGTGAGTTAGTAAACAAGATACTGCAGACACAGAGATATAAGATATAATATAAGATGAAGCACATGCTGTTTATTAACACAAGTAACAGAGCACGAGCACAATGTGTGCTTCTCCAACCAGACCCTGCTCTAAACTACTGATTAACATTGTAGCCTGCGCTACACAGCAATTGGGTGAGACAGTCATGTGGTCAATCTACTCATATTCTCTTAAAGGTATATTGCATCTCAGATTACAACTGGCTGCGCATACAGAACTTGTGCTTTTTAGAGCCAGTAGATAACCTCTCGTCCAATCAGTTCATACATGGGAAATGAACTAATGGTCACATTATGATCATGTTTCTATGAAATTTTTTTAAAAAATCATTCTTTTGAGTTTATTAAATATTTATGGCAACAAAGTTCTAATTACTGCCTGGGCGAAACTGAAGCAGCTCAACCTATGATGGACTGTTAAATAAGGTGGAACTGATTTTTACCAAGATTCCACTCTGTGCTTTCCATTCTGACAACTTCTAGTGGGTGGGGAGGGGCACAGGAAGATCTTCTGCCCATTTCCCACACAGAAGTTGCATGTCTGGGGTACTTCCCAGGCAGCCCTGTGAATTGCATCCAATATTTCCTTAGATGGCCTCAATGTGACTGCTGCCAGCTGACAGTTGACATGATGCTGAGGTCTCTTAAAGCGACTGAAAATTCTGTTGCGAGAGATTACTTAATCCCAAAGGGGGGATCAATTAACCTCAGTGGCTGCTAGTGGAGTGCAAGTGGAGCTTACTGTGAGTTCCACTGTGGTCTTCCACTTCCTCGCCTCCAACCTCGAAGCCATGTCAAGCTCCTTTGATCTTCCTGGTTAATGCGATTGATGTACTTCTCCTTGTGTGATGTGCCTATCCTACATATGGTAATCACCTTGTTCTCTACACATTGGATCAGGCCAGTCAGAGTTTGGTGTGCTTTATCACTCAGAATGGCCCTATCAGAATGTTGGGTTTCTTTTGTTTCCTAATTCTCTCATTCCTCTTTCTTTTCCATCTTTAATCTCTGTGCTCCAACCTCTGTATGCTGCACCTTCTTTTGTCCCAACTCTCTCCCCCACATTTTTTTTTATCTCCACCTACATTCAAATTGAGTTTGTTGTGCCTTTTCCAGAATAAACACACACAATTCTTTAGGAGTAAAACCCTGAAATATTGGAATAAAACAATTTTATTTTTATACTGTTTAAGATTGTATTCATATCATCATCATTGGTGGTCCCTCGGAGTTGAGGATGATGTCCGTCAGGCTTGGTGAGACTTCAGATGACTGAGGAGCCCAATTCTGGATCCACATGTTCTTCCACAGTGGGGGAACGTTGTTGCGCAGGGGAATGAAAATCTCAGCCCTGGGTTGGCTTCCTTCTCCTTCCTCTTCTATCACCATTCCGCCTCGCTGTCGAGTCGAGCCTCAAAGTGGCTTTCACCTTGATGGGTCAGGCGGTGCCATGCTGAGTGATCAGCAGCATTCTCCTCCCAGTCAGTGGTGTCAATGCCTCCGTGCTTTAGGGCGACCTTAAGCGTAGCCTTATACCTTTATCTTTCGACGATCCTTGAGCATTGGCCAATGGAGAGCTGTGAGAAGAGAATCTGCTGAGGGAGGTGGTTTCCAGGCATCCATTGGAGTTGGTTCCACAGGAGCAGGGCTTCAATGCTGGTAGATGCAGCTTCATGGAGGGCGCTCACGTTAGTCCAGCGGTCCTCCCATTTGATCCTCAGGATTCAATGCAAGCACTGCTGATGGAAGCTCTCAAGGATCTTAATGTGGTGTTGGTGGACAGTCCATGTTTCACTGCAGCAGAGGAGAGTGATCAACACAACGGCCTTGTAAACCAGAACCCTTGTTGACTTGCAAAGGTCCCTGTTGTCAAAGACACATTGGTGCAGCTTGAAGAAGGCAGCACTGGCACAGTTGACTCAGTGTTGGACTTCCTCATCGATGATAGTCCCTTGGGAGAGGTGGCTGCCAAGATAAGGGAAGTGCTGCACATACTCCAGAGCCACCCCATTTATGTGGATGGTGCGGGGGATGATCAACTGGCCCGGGGAAAGTTGGTGAAGGACCTTCAACTTGGCGATGTATAAAGTCAGGCCAAGCCTCTTATAAGAGATGTTAAAGAGGTAAAGCGTCCTTTGCATGTCCTGTACAGAGTGAACGATCAAGCAGCCGTCATCTGCAAACTGAAAGTCGTGGACGTCCATTGTGGTGAGTTTTGTTTTTGCCCGGAAGTGACCAAGGTTGAAGAGCTTCCCGTCCAGACGATACCGAATCCTGACACCAAGTGGTAGGTCATTTCGGATAAGGTGGACAATGACGGTCAGGTAAATGATGAACAAGGTTGGGGAGGCATTCACATAACCTGGTCTGACCCCAGTCCGGATTGTGAAGGGTGTCAGTTTCAGATCCTCCAGTCAGGACCATGGTGGTCATGTTGTCCTGCAGGAGTCTCAGGGTGGTGGCAAACGTCACCAAAGCATTGGAGGACGATCCATAGAGATTTACAATTTAAAGAATCAAGTGCCTTGGTCAGGTTGATGAAGGCAAGGAAAAATTCTTGATTTTGCTCCCTACAATTTTCTTGGATCTGTCTAGCCACAAAGACCACGTCCACAGTACCCCGGGACGGTTGGAAGCCACACTGGGTTTCCGGGAGGATCTCCTCCGCGACCAGACAAAGGCGGTTCAAGAGGATGTGGGCCAGGATCTTACCCACGATGGACATGGGGGAAATTCTCCTGAAGTTTTCACAATCATATTTTGGAGTAAAACTATTTCATTTCTATACTGTTTAAGCTTGTATTCTTATATGACTTGCTTGTATGGTATATCCACTTTTTAAATAAATGACCAAAAACACTGTCCTTGTGTGGTTTGTGCTTGATCTCCCTCTATTTCCTGTGCATATCCTTGCTTCTCTCTTTTTCTTCCATACAGACCCCATCACTTATTAATCTAACACACAGATGAAAGTAAGATGGAAGGTATCAATGTGCTGAGAGGGCACACTTCAATCCACGGTTAACATGAAAGGTACAGGTTGAGTAGGAAGGTAGTGCTATAACTCTAATGAGCCCAATTGGGACCTTCAGTCCAACACTGCCACAAACCGCATTCTGTCAACAGAAATAAAAAGGAGGCTCAGCTGAGCTGTGATGAGATTTGTAGGCAGATATGTGTAGAAACTGGCTTATAATTAAGGACAGTTGCTCTCCTCAAATCAACCTGCACTTCACTTTGTCATTTGATTTGTAACTGCATGGTTCAGCATTAGTCACAAGGATTGGGGGCAAGGCAAACAATGGGGGTCTGGGAAGAGGGTCAAATATCAGGTGGGGGGATGCTGGGGAGAGAAGCAAATATCAGAGGGATAGAGAGGAAATTAAACAATGGGGGGTCTGGGGAGAAACGTAAACGTCAGGGGGATTGGGAGGGAGTCAAACATCGGAGACTGGGAGGGAGTTAAACATCGGGGACATGGGGAGGAAGTCAAACATCAGGGGACTGGGGAGAAAGGTAAACATTGGGGGGCTGGGGAGAGAATCAAACATTGGAAGGCTGGGGATTTCGAGCATCAGAGGGGAGGGCAGGAAGGAGGCAAATATTGCGGGGAGTGGATAGGGAGTCAAACATCCAGGTGGGGGAGTCAAACATTCGGGTGAGGGAGAGGCTGAGGGAAAGTGACATTCGGAGAGGGATGTGGGGAACATCACAAGATGGGGGGAGTTGAACATCAGGGTGGGGGGGGAAGTTAAACATCAGGATGGGGTCAAAGGGGTAAACAGGGAATATTGGTGGGCCTCCTTAAAATATTTAATAGCTGTGCCACTATAGGTAACTGGCCACACACTTCTCTCTACTGTGCCCCACCCTGCCCCCAGTCTGCCTCTGTCTAAACCAGAGGTTGGCGAGTTGGAGGCAGGATAGCCATCAGGTTGCCTATTTTAAAACCTTTGAACCCCTCCTACCTGCATTGGTTGGTGGTTGTGGGGTGGGAGGGGAGGGAGCAGGGGAAGAGTAAAATTCCCCCATTGGGTTCATGAGTAGACAAATTGCATTCAGCCTATGGAGAGAATAAGTTTGGTAAAATGTTTAGCCAATTTAATTTTACACTTTCTTGTCTTTATAATCCCAAAGTCCAACTCTCCAAGTCCATTCTTTTATCCTGAGGTGGAACATGTCACATTTCTTCTGATGTGGGTCCTGTTTGACCTACTGTAGGGTCTTTATGTTGCACTGCATGCATAGTGTGACTGCTGCTCATGACTTGTGTAATAGCTCTTCACATCTTGTTCTGCTGGACATTTCAAATATTCTTGTGCTGATTCTGATCATAAAGGGGCAATGTTTTTAGAAATTGGTTCCATATCACTATATATAGGAAGACCTATGCTTAATTCTGCAATCCCAGTTAATGATTGAAGATGTAAAGTCCCTGTTACATTGTTATATTATTTGTAAAGAGCTAGAAAGTAATCATTACGCAGATATACATCCAGGGTGCCACATTTTCTGCTGCACTGAAGTCATGTGACCAGCAACAATGCATCAGTCCACCGGTCACAGAGAGGGCTGTAAGAAATACATTTGATGAAGCTCCAGCATTTTGAGTCTAAAAGTGTGATTATTTTAAACTTATGGGAACCAGAAGAAAAAACAGTTCCTTTTTTTTTGCTTCTACTGGATGCGTGGTCTCCCACCATTTGTTCATCTGATTAAATATGTCATCTTTTCCCTCACACTCTACTTCAGATCACCACATCTCTGCTTGTTGTCTATGATAGACTTCTAATAAACCGTATCGTGTTTTCGATGTTCCTTACTCTGTGTCATCAAAGTTCCAAAGACAGAATTGTGCAAATGGTGACCTTAGTATATAACTTATTATATTATTTCATTAGATCACTGGGCATCACTGGTAAGGCCAGCATTTGCTGGCCATTCCTAATTGCTCTTGAACTGAGTGGCTTGCTAGGCCATTTCAGAGGGCGGTTAAGAGTCAACCACATTACTACGGATCTGGAGTCCCATGTAGGCTAGACCAGGTAAGGATGGCAGACTTCCCTTCCTAAAGCTCATGGAGGCAATGGTGTAGTGATATTGTTGCTGGACTAGTAATCCAGAAATCCAGGGTAATACTCTGGGGACCTGGGTTTAAATCCCACCATGGCAGATAGTCAAATTTGAATTTAATTAAAATCTGGAACTAAAAGCCTAATGATGACCATGAAACTATTGTTGATTGTTATAAAAATCTAATGCAGTAATGTCATTTAGGGAAGGAAGTTGGCCATCCTTACCTGGTCTGGCAAACAGCAATGTGGTTGACTCTTAAATGCCCTCTGAAATGGCTTAGCAAGCCACTCAGTTGTATTAAAACTGCTACAAAGTCACAAAAGGGAAATGAAACCAGGCAGACCACCTGGCATCGACTGAGGAACCGGAAAAGAAAACGGCCCTGTCAACCCTGCAACGTCCTCCTTACTAATACCTGGGGGCTATTGCCAAATTTGGGAGAGCTGTCTCACAGACTAATCAAGCAACAGCCTGACATAGGCATCCTCACAGAATCAAACCTTACAGATCATGTCCCAGACACAACCATCACTATCACCATCCTGCAGAGGTGGCAGCACAGTGATATACAGTTGGGAGGGAGTTGTCCTGGGAGTCCTCAACATTGACTCCAGACCCCATGAAGTCTCATGGCATCAGGTCAAACATGGGCAAGGAAACCTCCTGCTGATTGCCACGTACCGCCCTCCCTCAGCTGATGAATCAGTGCTCCTCCATGTTGGACACCACCTGGAGGAAGTATTGAGGGTGGCGAGGGTGCAAAATGTACTCCGAGTCCTAAAGGACATCGCCACCAGACTGCATCTGCAGCAGGTGGTGAGGAAACCAGCAAGGGGAAAAACATACTCATCCTCACCAACCTGCCTGCCGCAGATGCATCTGTCCATGAGAGTGCCGTTATGGAGTGACCACTGCACAGTCGTTGTGCATACGAAGTCCCGCCTTCACATTGAGGATACCTCCGTCGTGTTGTGTGGCACTACCACTGTGCTAAATGGCATAGCTTTCAAACAGATCTAGCTACTCAAGACTGGGCATCCATGACGCACTGTAGTCCATCAGCAGCAACAGAATTGCACTTGAACATAATCTGTAATCTCATGGCCCGGCATATCCCCCACTCTACCATCACCATCAAGCCAGAGGATCAATCCTGGTTCAATGAAGAATGCAGGAGGGCATGCCAGCAGCAGCACCAGGCATACCTAAAAATGAGGTGTCAACCTAATAAAGCTACAGCATAGGACTACTTGCGTGCCAAACAACATAAGCAGCAAGTGATAGACAGAGCTAAGTGATCCCACAACCAATGAATCAGATGTTAGCTCTGCAGTCCTGCCACATCCAGTTGTGAATGGTGGTGGACAGTTGAACAACTCACTGGAGAAGGAGGCTCCATAAATATCCCAATCCTCAAAGATGGAGGAGCCCAGCACATCAGTGCAAAAGATAAGGCTGAAGCATTTGCTATAATCTTCAGCCAGAAGTGCCAAGTGGATGATCCATCTCGGCCTCCTCCAGGGAGTCCCCAACATCACAGGTGCCAGTCTTCAGCCAATTCAATTCGCTCCACGTGACATCAAAAAAAGGCTGAAGGCACTAGATAGTGCAAAGGCTATGGGCCCTGACAATATTCTGGCAGTAGTACTGAAAACCTGTGCTCCAGAATATGCCGCACCCCTGGCCAAGCTGTTCCAGTACAGCTACAACATTGGCATCTACCCGGCTATGTGGAAAATTGCCCAGGTATGTCCTGTAGACAAAATGCAGGACGAATCCACCCCGGTCAATTACCGCCCCATCAGTCTACTCTTGATCATCAGTAAAGTAATGGAAGGGATCATCAACAGTGTTATCAAGCGGCACCTGCTTAGCAATAACCTACTCATTGACGCCCAGTTTGGGTTCCACCAGGGCCAGTCAGCTCCTGACTTCATTACAGCCTTGGTTGAAAAATGGACAAAAGAACTGAGCTCCCGAGGTGAGGTGAGAGTGATTGCCCTTTACATTAAGGCTGCATTTGGCTGAGTGTGGCATCGAGGAGCCCTAGCAACACTGGAGCCAATGGGAATCAGGGGGGAAACTCTCCGCTGGTTGGATTCACACCTAGCACAAAGAAAGATGGTTGTGGTTGTTGGAGGTCAGTCATCTCAGCTCCAGGACATCACTGCAGGAGTTCCTCAGGGTAGTGTCCTCATCCCAACCATCTTCAGCTGCTTCATCATCAACCTTCCTTCCATCATAAGGTCAGAAGTAGGGATGTTCACTGATGATTGCACAGTGTTCAGCACCATTCGCGACTCCTCAGATACTGAAGCAGTCCATGTCTAAATGCAGCAAGACCAGGACAATATCCAGGCTTGGGCTGACAAGTGCCAGGAATGACCATCTCCACCAAGGGAGTCTAACCATCGCCCCTTGATGTACAATGGCATTACCATCACTGAATCCCCCACTATCAACATCCTGTGGGTTACCATTGACCAGAAACTGAATTGGACAAATCATATAAATACTGTGGCTACAAGAGCAGGTCAGAGGCTAGGAATCCTGTGATGAGTAGCTCACCTCCTGACTCCCCAAAGGCTGTCCACCATCTACAATGCACAAGTCAGGAGTGTGATGGAATACCCCCCACTTGTTTCTATGAGCACAGTTCCAACAACAGTCAAGAAGCCTGACACCATTCAGGACAAAGCAACCCGCTTGAGTGGCACCACATCCACAAACCTTCACTCCCTCCACACCGATGCACAGTAGCAGAAGTGTGTATCATCTACAAGATGCACTGTAGGAATTCACCAAGGCTCCTTAGACAGCATCTTCCAAACCCACAACCACTACCATCTCGAAGGACAAGGGCAGCAGTTAGATGGGAACATCACCACCTGAAGTTCCCCTCCAAGTCACTCACCATCCTGATTTGGAAATATATCGCTGTTCCTTCAGTGTTGCTGGGTCAAAATCCTAGAACTCCCTTCCTAACAGCACTGTGGGTGTATCTACACCACATGGACTGCAGCAGTTCAACAAGGCAGCTCACCAACACCTTCTCAAGGGCAACCAGGGATAGGCAATAAATGTTGGTCCAGCCAGTGAAGCCCACCTCCCGTGAATGAATAAAAAAAATTAGTGAACCAGATGGGTTTTTGCAACAATCAATGATAGTTTCATGGTCACCATCACCAATGACCAGCATTCAATTCCAGATTGTATTACTTGAATTTAAATTCTACCGACTGCCAATGGTGAATTGAATCCATTTCTCCATCAGCCTGGATCTCTGGATTACTAGTCCAGCGACATGACCACCACACTACTGTCTCCCTGGTTGACCTCAGCAACTAAGTCACCTAGTTCTTCAGTAAAAGATTTACAATTCTCTTATCTAAACTTTTTCTCAATGACTAAAAATTCATCACAACTTGCCGACAGAAATGTGGTTTGTATATCCCCGCAGTGCCTATAATATTTATTTTCTGTTCGTTGTAGGTTTGCAAAAATGTTCTGAAAATTGATTTTGTTGTATTCTACAACTATAATTATGGAAAATAAGGAAGAACAGATGTGACCTGTATGTCTCAAAGCAATTTAATAAATTGCATGCAGATAAAACTGAACTTAGATTGACAGAGGAATTCGTAACAAACACAAATTTGTCTCAATTAAATCAATTAAAATGAAATTTTTGTCCATTCCGATTATAGTTTATTTGTAATACAAATTCACCAATGTTATATTAACTGCATCTTTAGCTCATTTTGCAGCTCTGCAGACTAACAGCAATTAGTTCATTTCAACAGTTAATACTGAGATGGTCATTTATATAGATAACTCCGTTAGTGCTGCTGGGCAAGGTCATAGATTTCAAATGAGTATGATACTAAGACTGGCGCCCAGTAAGACATGGTACTTTTTAACACTTTACTGCCACCCGTTTATCAGACTGCAGAAAGGAGAAATATGTGCCCGGAAATGTACTAGTATACCATGAATCATGAGTGGTTACAGCACAGAAGAAGTCCATTTGGCCCATCATGTCTCTGACAGCTCTCTGCACTCCCCTACCTTTTCACGTAGCCCTAAAAATATTTCCTCTTCAGTTAATGATCCAATTCTCTTTTAAAAGCCACAATTAAATCTGCCTCCACCACACTCTCAGGCAGGGCATTCCAGATTCTAACTACTCACTGCTTAAAGAAGTTTTTCCTCATGTTGCTGTTGCTTATTTTGCCGCTCATCTTAAATCAGTATCCTCTGTTTCTCAATCCTTTCACCAATGGGAACAGTTTCTCTCTATCTATTCTGCCATATCCCTCATGTTTTTGAATACCTCAACAAGTTTTCTCTCAACCTTCTCTTATCCAAGGAGAACAGCCCCAGCTTCTCCAATCTATCCACATAACTGAAGTTCCTCATCCCTGGAATCATCCTCGTGAATCTTTTCTGCACCCTCCCTAATGTCTTCACATCCTTCCTAAAGTATGGTGCTCAGAACTGCACACAATAGTTGAGGCTGAACCAGCATTTTATACAGGCTTATCATAACTTCCTTGCTTTTGTACTCCATACCCGTTATACCAGATGTACAAGTTGGTCGAGATCATCCTCGATAGTTCTCAGTGCCTTTTGTGAAGGAACATCAGGGATTTGTCAATTAACCAAAATAAATCACCAATGGTTATCTTGAGTCATAAAACACAAAGATTACAACAACAAATTGGTACTAGTTGGTGGTCTTACTCGCTGCTAACTGCTTGTCAAGGGCCTATTTCCATCCTGCTCACTTAACAGTTCTGATGGAAAAAAAAACCCTCTTTTCACACTGTTCCAGCTCAATTCCTTTCTTAGTTTTTCTATCGATTTGAGTGAAGTTATTGGTGTAGATGTAATACAGGGTTGCAGGACCACGTGGAAAATATAAAACAATTCCTGCCTCACCCTTTGGAGAAAAGACATTCTGGTGCTAGCCTGATGAAAGCTCAACATCCTTGAGTGTAAAGCACTAATCCACACACCACATGTGTTGAGTCAAAAATTATCTTAATAGTGGAATTGTGCTGATGTCATAAACCACAGCAACAAAATTCAATGGTTTACTTTCATCTGGTCCCCACTCGCCAATAAACTCACCTGGTTTAAACCCAGGAGTGGCAAGGATAATGTTGGGTTCCTGACTAGATGCCACTTAACAGGGCTTTAACAGCCCCGGCCCACACCTAAGCCTGCCTCCCATTTACAGTTAAAATTCTTTCCTGTGTTTATTTATGTGCCAGAGTCCGCTGCGCCCGCCGACAATTATAAGACCTATTAAGGCTATTAAGAAGCTAATTAAAGTCAAATTTACGCTGCCCATCCAACCTAATGGTTGGCGGGCAGGTGAAAAGGCCAAGCAGCCTTTACATTTTTTAGGAAACCTCATCCACAGATAGGGTGAGATTTCTTTTTTTTTTTAACCAGTGCTACATCTCCCTGAGGCATGGAGCTGCTTCAGGGAAATTGAAACGCTCTTTCATGCGCATGTGCGAACTGCGCAACAGGCCTGCTTGCCCTCCTCCCCCTGCCTGCACAAGCAGAGCTGAGCACTGCCACTCACGTTCCAGGCTGGGTGGGTCTTAATTTGCCCCGCCCACCTCCGCTGCACACTTCTGCCAAGGGCAAAATCCTGCCCATGAATAAAAGTATTCAAGGAACATAAAAAGCTCAATTCGTTTAATGCTCCTCTTAGGCCACTTGTACTCATGCCCTGGAGATTAATCTCTAATTCCTGGGGACTTCAGGACAATTCTGGAGGTTAGCAACCCTAATATTGACTGTTACATAACTATTTACATAATGTCAAGCATTTTAAGGCAAGAGTTTCCGTTTCCATTTTCTAGATGCTATCCTGTGGATATGCTTCCCATGTGATTTTTGTTTGTCACAATTGAAAATATTGACAAGGCCAAAGGCTAAAGAGGAGTTTAATCTTGCACTGGGCCTACAATCACTTGTCAAGCCTGGTTCTAACGGGGTGTAAAGGCCTCAAAACTTTGTCTGACAGCACCATTTTGAAAGTGGTTTACAACAGTGTTCCCAAATTGTCCACCCATTTCAGACATTAGACGTCTTTTATTGGGCAACTTGGGGTTCGAGGACCATGTTTACCGTATGAGGTTGGAGCTATAGTTGGAGTGAGCGCTGTGTATGCTCCAATTAGTTTCATGGATAATGGAGCCAAAGAGGCCCAGCAAAGGTAAATTTGGAATTATTTCTGTTCGACCCAGAGGACATTTGGTTTTGCAGCTCTCCCTTCTCTTCCATTCCCCCCCGCACACTTACTCAGCTGTCAGTTTTGGTGGCATGATATTGGGCAGCATTAGTCCTGTAACCTGCATTAGGATGTCCAAATAGTGCCAGGCAACTCACTACCCTGATGTAAATGAGACTGGCGTGGCCAAATTATGTCTACCTCATCACCACAATTATGGGTGACCAGCCAGTGTCAGTCTGTCATCTTAAATATCAACATGTTATTGGGCCAAGTTTTAATTACATTTTGTAATTGATTTCAAACTGATTTAGATTAATTTAAGAGTACATTTGATTCCAATTGGCAACCAAGGATCTTAATTTTCATTATGGGGTCCATTATCCGATGCCCAGATCATTCCTGGGTCTTGACCCCATACCACATCTACATCGTGGGCAGTGACGGTATCTTTAAATGGAGGTCCCTCAACAGGTCCCGGCCGTGGATGAGGTTTCCTAAAAAATGTAAAGGCTGCTTGGCCTTTTCACCTGCCCGCCAACCATTAGGTTGGATGGGCAGCGTAAATTTGACTTTAATTAGCTTCTTAATAGCCTTAAAAGGTATTATAATTGTCGGTGGGCACAGCTGACTCTGGCGCGCACCAGCCAATCGAAATATCGTGAGACTGCTCGATGATGTTGGCACGCTTGCACAACGTCGACACTTTACACCCAGCATTTCGGGCGCTCGCCCGCACGCCGAGCGTAATATTCTGCCCATTAGTTATAAAATTATTGAACATGGGGAAAGGGAAGGCTGTTGACTGACAGTGAGAAATCATCCCATCAGGTAATGAAGTCACTATCTAATTAGTGCAGGAAGGCGGTGCACAGTGAGGATCGACATGTCGGATAAGAGGGAGGGAGGACAAAGTGGCTGGAGGCAGGAGTTCATGCAATGAAATCTCCAGGAATACGCCCAGCCAATGTTGGCAACCCTAGTCATGGGAGCTGGCTTCTATGAAAGCAATAACCTGTATTGAACTGCCTTGGAAAGAAGGTCTACTTCCTAAAATACCACATTTCCTCCTTGCCAAAAGCATTGCTGGCTGAAAGGTATCAGAAGCAGCCATGCTGTCGCCATCCTTCCACAGTTTAAACACAGGCTTGTTCTGGGGCATAATCAGTTTCTACATTTACTGTGATGACAGACAATCCTGTAAAGACTATGGTTAAAACTCTACTAAACTTAAGACTACTAGTATCACTATCAGCAACATCTCCATGACTGAAACAAGCCTGTCGCCTGCAGATGTTGATTTTTACAAAACGTCAATAACATAATATCACCAATTTGAAACAATTGGTGGCAGACTAACCAGTCTTCTTTTAATTATAGTTGGCTAGAAGGAACAATCATTAGCATTTTTTTTGATTGCACTGTGTGCTGTTAGTATTAACTCAGTCGTGAATTATATGAATGCAATTATTTTGTGCTTTCTAACACAATGCTCGATATTTTGCTGAATATTCAACTTTTTAATATTTGCTTCCAACTGCTAAAATTTTAACACCAGAACTTCATATAATTATATATTTCTCTTAACTGTTTAATAGTTTATAATTACATGATTACATATTTTCTCCTAGTATTAAATATTTATACTTAACTGTTAAATTCTTACTAGCCTTTTTTTAAATTCATTCATGGGATGTGGGTGTCGCTGCCTAGGCCAGCATTTATTACCCATCCCTCGTTCATAAGGCATTTAAGAGTCAATCATATTGTTGTGGGTCTGGAGTCACATGTAGGTCAGGCCCAGGTAAAGATGGCAGATTTCCTTCCCTGGTGGACATTAGTGAACCAGATGCATTTTTACAACAATGGTTTCATGGTTATCATGATTTTTAATTCCAGATTTTTATTGGCTTCAAATTGCACCATTTGCCATGGCAGGATTTGAACCCAGGTTCCCCTTCCCCTAGGTCTCTGAATTACTAGTCCAGTGACAATACCACTATGCCACAGAATAATTGAGCAATAGCTCACCCAAACATCAGTTTTAACTGCGCTACATATTTTGTCACTATCCCTGATCTTATATTAATACAATAAATATTTGAGTAAAACATCCGACAGTGCAATAAACCCCATCAACAGATTTGTGATATTAATTCACGCCAATCAAAAATTCTATCAAAATAACTTATCGTAGTGTATTCCAAAATACTCAGTAGTTATTTGTAATCATTATTCTTTATATAGTAACATTTTTTTTCTTTTAAAAGAGTTGTTCAGAAAGAAAACCTGTTCATCCGCTGGATTGGTGTTTGTTGCAATGACAAGCTGTTTAGGGGAGTTCTAATTAAAGATGCTTTGATAACATCACTTTTAGCCACAGCACATTTTAATGAAATGAGAGTAATTACCACATTGCTAATAAAATATCTGATAGTCTGCAGCAAATACATTTCAGGGGACCATTAATAAGCTTGTTTTAGGAAACTGGAAAGTCTGACTTATTCCCACCCATGTGCTGTGTAGTCTGTATCACTTCAATGAGTGCAATGATTTAATGCTACTGTAAATAATTACATTTTCTTGCTTTATATCTTTACTAAGAGCAATGCTATAGTGTAACATTTTATCCCTTTCATAGTCTCACTCATTTAATCTGTTTGATTCAAAGGTTTCTCTACTTGTGGTACAGTTTCTTGGCAATTCCACGATAATCGATTAAGATTGCTGCTCAGCATAAAAATAATTAAATTTTAAGATTGGTCATATTTTTGGTGAGCACTCAGATGCCTGTGTAAACCAGGTATAGAGAGATATATTGTATTGCCATAGTCACAGTGGTCTGACGCTCGTTCCTCTTTTTATGTTTCTCTTTGGCTGGTTCAATCAAATTGCTAACTCCCTGCATGAACAGTGATTGCCGCAGTTTGTGGTCTAAGAGGGTTTCCTCCCATGTATCAAAGTCAAAACTGCGCTTCTACAGATTGGATTTCAAACCAACTTCATGGCCAGCAACACTTCTCTTGTCCTCTACAAACATAAAGGTTTGTGTTTGGATGAAAACCTTTGCACAAGTTGGCATGCCATGTACGCTAAGATATAGCTTTGACCTCTGACTTCAATGTAGGCAAATAAAAGCTTTCACCATCCATGCGCCAAATGGAACATGCTGTCAGAAATGAGTTGTGAGGATTTTGATAGTCATTGGATTAAGGCATGTCAGCTGTAAGGCAGCCAGCAAATGTGCTAAAAAATCAAAGGATAATTATGCCCTGTAGAGTTCCAGCAGGGTAAGTGCAATTTTGAGCAGAGGTTTGTCTGGTGGGGCCTGGCCAGGCTCCCACAAGCAAGATGGTTTTGCATATTAAGAAGCCACAGAAGCCCTTCCTTGTCCATATGTGCATGTTGCATAGGAACTGGGTCATAAAACTTCTGGCTGCAGCTTTGCACAGGACATCGACAGCTGGGTAAGTCATTATGGCTTCAAATTCTCCAGCATCTGCTCCTATGGACATGAAGGGAGACTTCAGAGGGAATTGGCAAATCTCCCAGTCTCAATGGCAGAATTATGAGATTGCCACAGAGTTGGACAAGAAACCCAACAGGTAAGAATAGCAACTCTGCTCTCAGTGATGATGAAGGAGTGTTACAAGCACCTTAAATCTCACTAAGAAGAAGAAAAGTAATATCTGTGAGATTTTGGAGGCCTTGACGACCCATTATGAACCCTTTACTAATGCCAGTTATGAACGCTATCTGTTTAATATGAGACCTAAGGAGGGAGAATATTGATCAGTGTGTGACTGTACTGGGACTCTTGTAAATTTGGGGAACTGAGGGATGATCTCATCAGAGATGAGATTATTTCAGCAACAAGAGATCTTGCTGTGAGAGCATGTCTGCTGAGAGAAGGGAAGTTTACTCTCAAGAAATCTATCAAAATGCACAGAAGGCCTGAGGTGGCGAATCAGCAGCTGAAGAGTATTGGTGGGAGAGCCACCAAGGCTATGCAATATGCTGAGTGGCAGCCCAAGTCTTCTAAGCATAAGACAATGATGAAAAGGAAAGACAACTTTCAGAAGGGCCAGCAGAAAGATCAAGGTCAGACTGCTGGAATTAGATACTAAGGAGGACACCACAAGAAACAAAAACAAGTAGCTTTCATTCCATTCTCCCAGTTTCTCCATCTCCCTCACATCTGTTTGGATGATGCCACTTTCTACAGCAGCGCTTCTGATAATGTATTCCTTTTTCCTCAATCGAGGATTTCAACCCCCTCTCCGCGCCCCCCACCAACTGCAATTGACAAGGCTCTCAGCTGTGCCCCACCCATTTCCTGCATTTCTGCTCTCACCCCTTCCCCTCCCTCCCAGAATTGTGATAGGATTCCCCTTGTCCTCACCTTCCACCCCACCAGCCTTCAAATTCAAAGGATTGTTCTCCACCATTTCCACCACCTCGATGCCACCATCAAAACATCTTCCCCTTCCCCCTCCCTTGTCAGCATTCTGAAGGGACCATTCCCTCTGCGATACCCTGGTCCACTCCTTAATCACCTCAAGCACCACATTCCATTACCACAGCACCTTCCCATGCAATCGCAGGAGGTGTTACACCTGCTCTTTTACCTTCTTTCTCCTCACTGTCCAAGGCCTCAAACACTCCTTTCAGGTGTAGCAGCGATTTACTTGTACTTCTTTCACTTTAATATACTGTTCTCAATGTAAGCAAATAAAGACTCTTGCTATTCATGCACCACACCATATAGAACCATGAAATAAAATGACCTGAAATGTTAACTCTGCTTCTCTCTCCACAGATAGTGCCTGCCCTGTTGAAAATTTCCATCATTTTCTGTTCTTTTTTAAGATTTACAGCATCTACAATATTTTGCTTTTGATGAAAATTGATAAAGTCACTGACTAAATATTTGCTATGTTTGAGACTCCTGGATAATATCACCTTTTTGAAGAGGAGGGGTCTGTATTTTCAGCATTCATTTTCAGTGCTGGAATGGGCACAAAATTTAGGCTGACACTCCACTGCAGAATCGAGGGAATGCTTCCCTGTCAGAGGGAGGTCTTTCAGGTAAGAGGTAAGATGTTAAACCAGGGCCCTATCTGTCCTCTCAGGTGAACATGAAAGTTCCCAGGGAATGTTTATAAAAAGAGCTGTGGAATTCTGTCAGTGATCTGACCAATATTTATTCCTCAACCAACATGACAAATATCTGGTTATTTATCTCAGTGATGTTTGTGGGACCTTGCTATGTACAAATTGACTGCCATGTTTCCATACAGCAGTCACAAGATGGTTAATATTAACTTGGAACAATTTCCCACTCAGAACAGATATGAAGAGAGTGCACAGTGGTTGGTAGAAGGAAAAAATTGTGAATTTTGATCGGATTGTAGGTAACAGGCAGAGAGGGTTACAGAAAAGTGTATTGCATGTCTGGGGAAGGAAGGCAGTAACTTGTTAGGATGGAGGAGGAGGAGAGGCTCACAGGAGTACTTGTTTTCCTGCTGACCCAACCAAGATAGGTTTTAGATGTACCAAAAGGGCCACTTCTGTCTTCTGATGAGCTATGGACCTGCCTTTGTCTAGCAGGAAAATGGCAGTGCTCCCCTGCTCAGGCTGCAGTTAACGTAGAATCGCAGTCCTCCTGAAGTAATAGTTCCCAAATGTGCATAGCTTTATGAGGCTCTGCCTTACAGGTTAACATCAGCAATGATCGGGATCTGAGTGGGTAAGTAACCTGCTTACTTGTCACTGCCCAGTCCCCTGATATCTGCCAGGTGCGTAGGGCTAAATTTGGCCTCCAAAAGTACTTCAATGGTTGCAAAGCACTTTGCGACATGCCAAAGTCATGAAAGGCATTATGTAAATCCAAGTTTTTAAACTTCAAAAGAGCATTCCATATCTAGTGAAAAACAAACCTTTACTTTGAATCTCTATGAACACTTTTCACTCCAAGCTTTCTTTTTCCCTTGCTCTTCATGACTGTATGTCACGGTGCTTTTAAAGGATGATGCAAGCAGAAATTCCACACAAAAGTGCTGAAATGTGTTTTTGTAGATGATTGTATCTCCAAATCCAGACCACCCTGCAGTGCCTGCTATCAGGAAACTTCTTGACAGCTTTCCATTCACAGCATCTACAGTTTATGTAGAGGGATGATAGATGGTCCCAATTATTTTGTTAAAGACTTGAATCATGTATCTCTGGTAAGGCTTTAGGATTCAACTTCTAATTAAGTTAAAATCTTCACCTAATGTTGCACAATTGATGTGGCCTTTAATTAACAGAAGAGCAGAAAAGATCTTTCAATAAACTGTTTAAATAATGAGCATGGTTTCAATTATCCAAATTGTGTAATGCCAAAAGTGCATATTTGTAGAGTTTACATCAAAGTAAGCAACTGTATATAAAATAAGTTCTAAAATATTCATTATTCATTTTTTAAAAATGTTTTTCCATCAAGGTAGTGAATTGAGAGATGCTCCTATGGGCATTTGATACGGCTTGTTCCTAGAACACAATCACAGAGCTAGTTAGATCTTCTATTCCTTTCCAAAATTCACTATTTTATCCAATATTATTTTACAGGAGTTCACAGGTTTTTGGAATAAATTAGAAAGCATAACAAAAATTAATTCCTTAGGATTTTACATTATCGTGGATTACATTAGATAGAATTTATGGCACAGAAACCAGCCATTTGGCTCGACTTGTCTATGCTAATGTTTATGTTCCAATCATGCCTCCTCCTGTTTTTCCTCATCTAACTCTATTAGCATAACCCTCTGTTCTCTTTGCCCTCACATTCTTACCTAGCTTCTCCTTAAATGCAGCTATGCTATTCACTTTGACCACTTGTGGTAGTGAGTTCTGCATTCATACCACTCTCAGGGTGGAGAACTTTCTTCTTAATTCCCTGGTTAATTTGATCACTATCTTTTATTGATGGCCTCTGGTTTTGTTCTTTCTCACAAGAAAAGAAAGAATTGCATTTATATAGTATTTTTCAAGACCACTGAATGTCTCAAACTGCTTTAGTCAATTAAGTACTTTTGAAGTGTAATCACTGTTGCAATGAAGGAAACATGGCAGCCCACTTACGCACAGTGAACCTCCACAAACAACAATGTGATAATGACCAGATAATCTGTTTTGTGATGTTGACTGGGGGAAAAATATTGGCCAAGGCACCGGGGATAGCTCTCCTGTTCTTCTTCGAAATAGTGCCATGGTATATATAAATGATTTGGCAATTTTTTAAAAATGTATTCTTTCATGGGATGTGGGCATTGCTGGCTAGACCAGAATTTTTGCCCATCCCTAAATGCCCTTGAGAAGGTGGTGGTGAGCCACCTTCATAAACCACCACAGTCCAAGTGTAGGTACACCCACAGTGCGGTTAGGAAGGGAGTTCCAGGATTTTGACCCAGCAACAGTGAAGGAATGGTGATATATTTCTAAGTCAGGATGGAGTGTGGCATGGAGGGGAGCTTGCAGGTAGTGGTGTTCCCATCTATCATCCCTTCCTGGTAGAAGTCAAGGTTTGGAAGGTGCTGGTGAAAGAGCCTTGGTGAGTTACTGCAGTGCATCTTATAGATGGTGCACACTGCTGCCACTGTGCGTTGGTGGTGAAGGGAGTGAAAGGTAAGGTGATGGATGGGCTGCTTTGTTCTGGAAGGTGTCAAGCTTCTTGAGTGTTGTTGGAACTGCACTCATCCAGGGAAGTGGAGAGCATTCCATCACACTCCTGATTTGTGCCTTGTAGATAGTGGACAGGCTTCAGGGGGTCAGGAGGTGAGTTACTCGCTGCAGGATTCCTAGCCTCTGACCTGCTCTTGTAGCCACAGTATTTAAATGGCTAGTCCAGTTCTGATTCTGGTCAATGGTAACACCAAGGATGTTGATAGTGGGGGATTCAGCAATGGTAATGCCATTGAATGTCACGGGGATATGGTTTGATTCTCTCTTGTTGGAACTGGTCATTGCCTGGTACTTGCATGGTATGAATGCTACTTGCCTCTTTTCAGCCCAAGCCTGAATATGTACAGTTCTTGCTGAATATGGGCATGGACTTATTCAGCATGTGAGCAGTCACAATTGGTGCTGAACACAGTGCTAGCATCAGTGAACATCCCACCTCTGACCTTTTAATAGAAGGAAGGTCATTAATGAAGCAGCTGAAGATGAAGAACTCCTGCAGCAATGTCCTGGGACTGGGGTGATTGATCTCCAACATCCACAACCATCTTCCTTTGTGCTAGCTATGGTTTGACTAGTGAAGAGTCGTCCCCCTGATTCCAAGAACTTCAGTTTTACTAGGGCTCCTTGAATCACACTCGGTCAAATGGGACCTTGATGTCAAGGGTTATCACTCTCACCTTATCTCGGGAGTTCACCTTTTTGTCCATGTTTGGACCAAGGCTGTAATAAGGTCAGGAGCTGAGTGGCCCTGGCGGAACCCAAACTGAGCGTCTTTGAGCAGATTATTTCTGAGTAAGTGCCACCTAATAGCACTGTCGATGACCCCTTCCATCACTTTGCTGATGATCAAAAAGAGGCTAATGGGGCTGTAATTGGCTGGGAGGGATTCGTCCTGCTTTTTGTGTACGGGACGTACCTGGGCAATTTTCCACATAGCTGGGTAGATGCCTGAGTTGTAGCTGTACTGGAACAGCTTGGCTAGGTGAGTGGCTAGCTCTGAGCATAAGTCTTCAGTACTATTGCAGGAATGTTGTCAGGGCCATAGCCTTTGTAGACTACAGTGCATTCAGCCATTTCTTGATATTACGTGGAGTGAATCGAATTGGCTGAAGACTGGAATCGGTGATGCTGCAGTCCTCAGGAGGATCATCCACTTGAAATATCTGGCTGAAGATAATTGTAAATGTTTCAGCCTTGTCTTTTTGCACTGATGTGCTGGGCTCCACCATCATTGAGGACGGGGATATTTGTGGAGCCTCCTCCTCCAGTGAGTTGTTTAATTGTCCACCACCATTCATAACTGGATGTGGCAGGATTGCAAGCTTAGATCTGATCCGTTGGTTGTGGGATTGCTTAGCTCTGTCTACCACATGCTTCTTTCAGTGTTTGACACGCAATTAGTCCCGTGTCACAGCTTCACCAGGTTGACATCTCATCTATAAGTATGCCTGATGCTGCTCCTGGCATGCCCCCCTGCACTCTTCATTGAACCAGGGCTGATTCTTTGGCTTGATGGTAATGGTAGAGTGGGGAATATGCTGGGCCATACAATTCTGCTGCTGCTGATGGCCCATGGCACCTCATGGATGCCCAGTTTTAAGTCGCTGGATCTGTTCAAAATCTATCCCATTAAGTATGGTTCTAGTGCTACAAAAGATGGAGGATATCCTCAATGTGGACTGTGTGGTGCTCACTCCTACCAATACTGTCATGGAGATGCATCTGAGATAGGTAGGTTGGTGAGGGTGAGTTCAGGTAGGTTTTTCTCTCTTGTTGGTTCTCTCACCACCTGCTGAAGACCCATTCTAGCATCTACGTCTTTTAGGACTTGGCCAGTTCCATCAATAGTGATGTTACCAAGTCACTCTTGGTGATACACTTCGAAGTCCCCCACCCAGAGTACATCCTATGCCCTAGCCACCCTCAGTGCTTCTTTCTATTGGTGTTCAATATGGAAGAGGACTGATTCATCAGTTGAGGGGGTGAAAGTGGTAGGTGTTGATCAGCAGGAGGGTATCTTGCCCAGGGTTGACCTGATGTCATGAAACTTCATGGGATCTGGAGTCAATGTTGAGAACTCCCAGAGCAACTCCCTTCTGACTGTATACCACTGTGCCACTTCTTGTGGTGGGTGTGTCTTGCTGGTGGGACAGGACATACCCAGGAATGGTGATAGCGGTGTCTGGGACATTATCTGTAAGGTACATTTCCGTGAGTATGACTATTTTAGGCTGCTGCTTGACTAGTTTGTGAGACAGCTCTCCCAATTTTGGTACAAGCCCCCAGGTGTTAGTAAGGAGGACTTTGCAGGGTTGACAGTGCTGGGTGTGCCATTATAATTGACAGTGCCTAGGTCGATGCCAGGTGGTCCATCTGGTTTCATTCCTTTTTGACTTTGTAGTGGTTTGGTACAACTGGCTTACTAGCTCATTTCAGAGGGCATTTTAAGAGTCAACTACATTGCTGTGGGCCTGACCAGGTAAGGACAGCAGATTTCCTTCCCTAAAGGGCATTAGTGAACCAGTTGGGTTTTACAACAATTGACAATGTCACCATGAGACTAACTGTTTCAATCCAGACTTATTAACTAGTTTAAATTCCACCAGCTGCCATGATGGGATTTGAACCTGTGTCCCCAGAGCAATAGCCTGGGCCTCGGGGTTACCGCTATGCCACCACCTCCCCTACTGAATGCAGGGAGCACGATTAAAAAGTTTTCAGATGGTACAAAAATTGGCTGTGTGGTTGAAATTGAAGTAAAAAGCTGTAGATTGCAGGGATATATCATTGGACCAGTCAGATGTGCAGAACATCTGTGAAATGAAGTTCAGTCTGGAGAAATGTGAGGTAATGCATTTGCGGAAGACTAACAAGGCAAGGGAATACACAATAAATGGTAGAATACTGAGAAGCGTAGAGGAATAGAGGAACCTTGGATCCCATGTCCACAGATCCCTGAAAGTGGCTGGACAAGTTGATAAGGTGATTAAGAAGCATACGGGATACTTATCTTTATGAGCTGAGGCATAGAAAATAAGAGCAGGGAGATTGTGCAGGAACTGTATAAAAGACTAGCTAGGTCACAGCTAGAGTACTACATGCAGTTCTGGTCACTGAACTAGAGGAAAGATGTGATTGCATTCAAGAGGGTACAGAAGAGATTTATGGGGGTGATGTTGGGGCAGAATAATTTTAGTTATGAGGAAAGATTGGATAAGCGTGAGTTATTTTCTTCAGAATGGAGGAGACTGAGGGGAGACCTAATTGAAATATACAAAATTATAAGGGGTCTAGATAGAGTGGATACGAAGGCCCTATTTCCCTTATTTGAGGGGTCCATAACCAAGGGGCATGGATTTACTATTTTTTAGACATTTTCATCCTGAGTGTGGTGGGGATTTGGAACTCGCTGCCGAAAAGGCAGAAAGCTTCATACCATTTACCGTTTGATTAGATATGCACTTGAAATGCCGTAAAATACAAGTCTACAGACCAAGAGCTGATAAATGGGATTAGGCTGGATGGCTACTTGTTGGCCGGTGTGGACATGATAGGCCAAGTGGCCACCTTCAATGCTGTCAATTTCTATGATTCTATCTTTTACATCCGCCGCAGTAGGTAGATGGTTTAATGTCTCATCCGATAGGTGGCACCTCTGACAGTGCGACACTTCTTTGGCACAACACTGGAGTTTCAACTTTGACGGAATGGACACATTCTGTGACAACTGTCAAAATCTTTAATAGTTTTAAAGACCTCTATTAGGTCACTCTTCAGCCTTCCCTTTTGAAGAGAAAAGATATCCAGCCTGTTCATCCTCTCCTGTTAAGAATTCCTCTGCATTTCTAGTATCATCCTCGTAAATCATTTTTGCACCCTCTTCAGTGCCTCTACATCTTGTTTATAATAAGGCAACTAGAATTGTACAACACAGGTTGAAATAAGATCTGTATAGGTTAAACTTTTATTACTCCACTATTTTCAACATCTGGGCCTTGTAAAGGGGTCCTGGTCAGCATTAATATAATTAGCACAATCACCATAATTGCAGACTTGGAGGACGTTCTCAGTAATAATTATCAGTCACTTACGGGCTTCTTCAGTTCTTGATTTTTCGGATGGCAAGCTCGGCTCCCCAATGCCAATGTTGTTACTAGCAACAACTCTGAATTCATATTCTACCCAGGGACTTAAGTCAATCGCTGTCGCAGTTACAGCAGCACCATCAATAACCTCAGGAACTGCAAGTACAAGAATGAGATGTTAATTTTAGCATGTAGAATGTAATCCACTTATGGAGAAAGCACAGTCCATTATTAAAATTGGAACAGATAACGGATCAGAAGCTGGGAATTTTGTGGTGAGTAACTCACCTCCTGACTCCCCAAAAGCTGCCCACCATCTACAAGGCACAAGCCAGGAGTGTGATGGAATACCCTCCACTTTCCTGGATGAGTGCAGCTCCAAGAATCCTCAAGCAGCTCAACACCATACAGGACAAATCAATCCCCTTGATCGGCACCCCATCCACCAACTTAAACATTTATTCCCTCCAACACCAATATACACTGGCAGCAGTGTGCCTATATACAAGATGGACTGCAGCAACTTACTAAGGCTGCTTCCACAACACCTTCCAAACCCATGACCACTACCTTCTAAAAGGACAAGGGCAGTAGCCTCATGGGAACGTCACCATCTGCAAGTTCCCCTTCAAGCCACTCACCATCCTCATTGTAGTGTAACAGATGGGATATGCTAATGTATGAAGTAGATGATGATGTACCACTGTCAGTCAATCAGTCATGTGTTAGACTCGAGAAAGAGGGAGAGAGAGAGAGGAAGGTTGGAACACCATGCCTAGGAGCAACATGGCTACTCTGTAGTCTGTTTAGAAGCAGTACAAATAAACAAGTGTTAAGCAGATATCAGAATATGACTGCAGTCTGTCTACTAACCAAGTATCATGCCAAGGGTCCATCAGAGGGTCCATGATTGTAGCATTGGAGACATCAATATAAAAAACACACAGATGTTATCAAAGGAACCATGGAGTGAAGAACAACCCGATAGCAGCTCATAACAAATCGACACAAGGAGGAGGCACACTGGATAGAGGTAACAATGACTGTTCCTGGTGAGCTGTCCCTGCCCCTACCCCATCCATTTAACTGCCTTGAGGACCCAGAGAAAGGCCAGCAGTGGGAGGTAAGGAAACACCATTTTCTCTGGTTTCGAGCAGCATCAAGCCTTCATGAAAAAGAGCAAAAGCATCAATTCAGTTCCTTTCTTTATGCTGTAGGTCCAGTAGGTCCAGTCATTCTCTTAAGGCAGGGTGTGGAGGAGTTCACTTTGAGGACTTTGAGATCATTCTTAAAACTTTTGGCACCTATTTTATCCCAAAGCAGAACTTAGTAATTGAATGAGCATGATTTAACCAGAAGCCCCAACGACCTGGGAAATCGACTGAACTATTTCTAACCAATCTACATTGCCTAGCTAGTATTTGCAGATATGGGGACGAGCTAATCTGTGATTGCATAGTCGTGGGTGTCCTGGATGAAAATCTCTCCGAATTTCTGCAGACTACAGGATCAGACTGTCCAATATGCGTGGCAGTCCAAGCTTAGAGAATTTAACTTTTACCTTCAACAGATCACTCAATGCTGCAGGGATTTCTTCGTCAACACATTCTTCTAGAAAGTGCAAATTCAGGTCCAGCAGGTCTTCATGGGGATGGTCACTGTCTCCTGCAGTGTCTTCTGTATCCACCACCTCTGGCCTTACTTCATGAAGAACTGAGAGATTCATAATTTCAATCTCTGCCTGGGGTCTTTCCAGTTGATAGACACACCACAAGAAGTATCTGTTGCCTTTTTAAGAGGAGTCCAGCTGTGTTTCTAGTAGCTGAGCAGCATTCAGATCTTTGTTCCTCTGGACCTATCAATATATTGCCTAGCTTACCTCTCGTTGTCCATGAAGAATCTTCTGGAAAGGATACCTTACCTGAGTCCGTGTCAGAGTTTGTAGATGATCACACGGCTAAAGAGCTGGTACCTTCTATGGGTGAAAGTCAATTGCCACCTATACCTCAGTCCCAGCTGAAAGTCTTCTTTCCTCCAGAGCTGGAGGTCAGCACAGAAGCTGCAGCAAAACCTTTAGCACTTCTGAAGCTGCAGAATCCTGTACAGTAATCTTGTTCCTGAGTTGATTGTCTATAGGAAATTCCTCTGATTACAGAATATGAAGCTGCCTTGTCTTCATATTCTCTGCAATTCTTCCCATTGCCCATAGTTGAGCAACCTCTTACCACCGCCTACAGTAAGTAGATAATCCTCCCAGAATATCATTGGGAAATCATTTCTTCTTCTTTTCCTGACAGTCTTACAGGCGCTTTGTCATTTTTTTCTTCATCATCTAAGTTCATTGAAATCTCGGATCTTCAATGCCTTTCCAGTCTTTGAAACAGCAGTGGATGATACAGCTGTGATGTCCTTCCTGGAGTTGAAGATCATTCCTCTTCTGAAGATTTTTCCTGTGTACTTTGAGGGAGCAACAAGTTCCTCATAGTGTCTTGAGTTCTTCTCTTCTAGTCCAAGAGAATCCAAAGGCCGACTCTCTTCAGTCTTCCCTCTTGGATCAGCCTTTCATTGAAAAGTCTTTGTTGTCCTTGCAGTTCAGTCATCCTGAAGCCTACACTTTGCTTCCCAGCAATACTGCTAAGGTGCTGTCCTAAGGTGATGATGTTCTGTCAGATGCAGAAGAAAGCTTCCCTATCTCCAAGACATCACCCCTAAGGGCCAAGAATACTGTGGGAGACTAAATCCCTCAGGTCTATGACTTAGGGAGGGGAAGAGTAGGAATTGGAATTGGGTAGAATCTGTAGTTGTAAAAAGGGAGCTACAGAAATGCAATGTGAATAGTTAAAGACATAGTTTCATGTTGTTGCTGAAAATAGAATAGTATACTTGGAGGGGAAGGTGTAGTATAAAGGGTTAATAGATGGGATATGCTAATATATGATGTAAATGATGATGTATCACTGACAGCAGTCTGTCATGTGTTAGACTCAAGAGAGGGAGGTTGGAACACCATGCCTAGGAGCAACATGCCTGCTCTGTAACCTCTTTAGAAGTAGTGATAATTAACAAATGTTAAGCAGATACCAGAGTACGACTGCAGTCTGTGAACTAACCAAGTACCGCGCCTAGGGTCCACAGACAGAGGTACCATCTCAGAACACTGACTTGGAACTATATCACTGCTGTGGGATCAAAATCCTGGAACTTCCTTTCCAGCAGTACTGTGGGTGTACCTACGCCACATGGGCTGCCGTGGTTTAAGAAGGCGGTTCACCACCACCTTCTCAAAGGTAATTAGGCAAGGGGAACAAATGCTGGCTTTGCCAGTGATGCCCATATCCCATGAAAGACTTTTTTAAAATCCTTTCTTCAGTAATATTTAAGAATAATGCTGCAGAAAGATTGCCCTCTTTCCAAGATTATAATTAACTGACTGAGTCATGAGGTCAACAAATGAACCTGATCGCTCGTGAAACATCAATGCCAGATACTCTCTATTTAAATGAATCCTGTATTAATGGTCTACTGCCTGTTCTAATGTAGCCTTTTTCCAATGCCATCTGTAATGCAGCCCTATTTGCTGATTTTGATTTCTCTGCCCATTTAAAAGGTGAGCTGTAGAGCACACAATTATCATGAAAAATAGGCCAGATCCTCCGAAAAAATATCAGAGAGCAAATGGTGAGATAATAGAAACCGATACTATTGAGCAAAAGTCTTCACAAAATGCAGCCGCTGTCAGGCAACATGGCCAAAACTGGAGAAAATCCTGAACTACAGATGTTGTAATACATCAACAGGATCATCAGATAGTTTCTGTAAGTTAATTCTGGAGCCTGGAGCACATGCCAAGAAGCTATCACATTTTCTTATCACCATGGGCATGTGAAACATCACTCGCTCCCAGCCCCTATCTGATGCTAATCACCAGCTGACTCAGTGGGCTGCAATAACTGATATTAAGGTATTTGAGGGAAAAAAAATGTAACAAGTCAGCACAAATACAAACGGTACAAATGGAACATGGGAATACAGTACAGTCCCCATGCAAGGACACAATTTTTGTCAGTGCTAGCCTGATACAAAATAAGCCTTCTTTGCACATTTTCAGTTGTTATAATGGTCTACATAAATTTATAATGGAACATTTGGAGCCATCTGAAGCTGCTATCACACCAAGAGGAAAGAGCATCAATACTACAGGCTATTCCAGTGTCCACATCTTACGTGAAAACAAAAGTTTGATGAGTTCAAGGGCTTTAGTTCCATACTTTTGACTCTCCTGAAATATTATTCCAGTGCATTAATTAGTCAGCAAGTCTGAAGTTAAAATGTTGCTGTTTGCGCATCATAATAATGCCTTTCAAAAAGAATTAAATTGGTCCCACACGCAATTAATTAAAGGATCTTTCTGTTCCCAAATATGTAGGTGTTTTCCTAGGGTGAGCTTTGAAAGTAACTACAGTCAGCAAAGACAATGGAGAAAATACATGGGCCTGAATTTTTCCCTTGTCGGGCACAAGTGACCAGCGGGCCTGGAAGCGGTTGGGAAACGAGTGATCGGCCTCGACCGTGATTTCACGCTGGCTGGCCAGTTAAGGTGTAAAACGCGTCTTCCCAATAGTCAGGAAGGGGCGGATGAGGGCCTGTCGGGTGCCATGTCCAATGGCGACCCAGCGGGCGCTATAAAATTGGCAAAGGCTGCTCCCTGGATGCTACCATGGGAGAATCTTCATTTGGTCCGGAGACTGGAGCAATGGCCTCACCAGTGGCTGGAAATGTCAGGCAGGAGGGCAGGTCGGGGCACTCGGCCCCCTGTATCTCGGACAAGTGCCTCATGGTCCTCGCGTAGGACTTAGGTGTCAGACAGGACACCCTCATTCCCAAGGATGGCAGGAGGAGGCCACCGCACCAGATCAAAAAATCTTGGGAGGAGGTGGCAGCCAAGGTCAGCAGCCACAACGTTGTGAGGCACACATAGGTGCAGTGCTGCAAAAGGTTCAACGACCTGCTGTGCTCGGCAAGGGTGAGTACCATGTTGGCATGGATCAGTGTGGAGAAGTATAACGGCTTGCCGTCCCTCCGTGGAGCTCAGGGGTGTTAGAGTCTGAGAGCCAAATGTCAATGATGCTGGAGCTGGCCAAGGGGGTGAGTCCTGGCTGCTTGAACTGAGCACGTTGTGGCTCGAGAGCCACGATTCAGATTGCCCTGCAAGGTGTTCTTCAGCGGGGGTTGACCAAGTTGCACTGGGACTGCAAGTAAAGAGTGGACTAATCAATGGTCCTCTGTCCTTTCAGGAGAAGAGGAGCCACAACAGCAACGATAGGTCAAGGACAGGCGGAGACCCCCAGACCTCCTTATTATGATGAGGTTTGTAGTGGATGCTTGAGAGCTGGAGAGCTGCCACCCACCTCGGACAGCCGGCCGTGGAGAGGCAGGGGTCTCTGACGAAGGTCAGAGTGCAATGCACAGAGGTGAGGGTGTCAGATTCTGCAAACATTCTTCTGTAGTCTCATCATTAATGGGATCCTCAAACCTGGAGTCCCCATTGATCATTGAAAGACAATGGCACCATGATGCAGGTCTCCATTGTGTCCCCAGGGTGCCTGACATGTACAGTGACAGTGTGATGACTTAAACTAATGACATGTCATTGTTCTGCCTTAGATACGCCAGCACACACTCAATCACAGGGCCCCAAAGTGCCACCCCTGACGCCAGAGGGCCACCGGGCTTCACATGCACCTGGTCACACCCACTCCCTGAACCAGGCACCAGTGCAGATACCAGCAACTCGGTGGGCATTAGATCGGCGGCTAGAATGTCGATGCACAGCGGTGAGGGCACTTCACACTTGTTTGAGGAGCAGGCGGAGGCAGAGAGTGCCCATGGCGCCGGCAGTCGGAGGACTGCTGGAGGTCAGGACAACGCTGAGTCGAAAGCAGATGATGACCCTCTGGAGTCGTCCATTAGGCGACAGATGCTGGTTGTCCAGTGGGGTGTGCAGGAGATCTGTTGGAGATCCATGAGGGTATGCGTGCCATGGTTTCTGTTGTGGAGGAGTCCATGCAGAGCATGATCATTGCATTGACCCTTATGGCCAAGTGCACTGCCTCCTCCATTGAGAGAGTGGCGACTAACATAGAGAGGCAGCTCCAGGAACAGAATCACGGGTTCCTGGGGTTGTGCTCAGACCTGCAAGCCTTCAGGTGGTCAGTGCCAGTGTGGGAGATGGATGAGGCACCCAGTATCCCAGCTAGGTGCCCATCCATCAATGGTGAGCAGGGAGGTTTGTGCAACCACTCTTTGGCACACGAGCTGCCGATCGTCTCTGCGGACTCCTCTCAGGGCACTCTGGATGATGGCAGCAGCTCCTCCACACCCCCTGCCAGTGGTCGTAGCATCTGATGAGGCTGCGATAACTGGGGAGATGCCAGCCGTGCCACTGGCTGTTCCCTCCAAGGCAGGGCCAGCATAAGCTACACTGGCCAGAGGATGACCGTCAAGGTCATCAAGGCCAATAAGGCAGCAAGCTGTCTCCAATGCCGCTGCCAGTGAAGGGGTGGGGGAGCAACAAGACGGAGCACTCGTAAATGAAAGTTTAAGGTACCATGAGCACAAGAGGGACTGTTCACTGATGATCTTCTGTTCTGCCATGTTTTGTTAATATGGTTACTGGTGTGGCCATGAACATCAGACATAGTAATGTTCATTTGTTGTGAGTGTCAAAATTATATAAATTTTGCTTTTGTCTTAATGGCCTGAGTATGCTTCGCCCTTTTTTTTGGTGCATGGTACAGCAGCATGTAATGCTGGACGTGAGTGGCTCTAAACTTTATTGCACAGGCACTGAGTGGACTTTGGGTTCAAATGAAAGGGTCATTTCAGACATTCTGGATGGAGGCGGCAGCCCTGGCATAAGGTGTCAGCCTAGCTGAAGGGGCGTTGTATCAAGGCATCCCTTGTGGCTCTGCCTCCCTGAAGGATACAGAGGTCCGTTTCCATGTCTTCAGCGTTCTCCTCACCATTCTCCTCTTCTGACTCACCACTGGGTTCATCCTCTGTGGCCTGTGGAGCTGCCTCAAGATCCTCTTCCTCCAGTGGGTCCCCTCTTGCCAGGGCCAGATTGTGGAGAGCACAAAATGCAACCACTATCAGTGACACCCATTCTGGGGGTTATTGTCACGCTCCCACTGAAATGTCCAGGCATCGAAAGTGCATCCTGAGAAGACCTATGGTCTTCTCTATCACCACCCTTATGGAGGCATGGCTCCTAGTGAAACGCTTCTCTGCCTCTGTTCTTGGGTGGCAGAGAGGCGTCATAAGCCACCTTTTCAAGGGATAGCCCTTGTCACCCAGCAGCCATCTATCCAGTTGAGCTGGAGCAATGAACAACCTCAGCACCTGTGAGTGTCTCAGGATGTAAGTGTCATGGGAGCTGCAAGGGTACCTTGCACAGACTTGCAGAATCTGCGTCTTGTGGTCACAAACTATTTGGATGTTCATCGAGTCGAAGCCCTTCCTGTTGACAAAGGCACCCGGCTGACCCGCTGGTCTTGATGGCCACATGTGTGCAGTCGATTGCACCCTGGATGCGGGGGAAGCCAGCAATCACTGCAAACCCTCTGGCTCACTTTGTCTGGCTGGCCTCGTCCGTACGGAAATGAATAAATGTCATTACCCATCTGAACAGAGCTTCTGTCACTAGTTTGACACAACATTTTCTCTCAGAGGGTTGTGCGACTTTGGAACTTTCTGCCTCAGAAGGTGATGGAGGCGGGGTCATTGAATGTTTTTAAGGCTGAGGTAGATAGGTTCTTGTTAGGCAAGGAATCAAAGGTTATCGCGGTTAGATGTGAATGTGGAAATCGAAACACAAGTAGATCAGCCACGATCTTATTGAATGGCAGAGCAAGCTCGAGGGGCCGAATGGTCTACTCCTGTTCCTATTTCTTACGTTCTTATGTTCTAACTGTGGACAGCTGATTGGAAGACTCCACAAAGATCCCCCACTGGCCCCTGGAAAGAGCTGGAGGCATAGAAGTTGAAGACCACTGTGGCCTTCAGAGCCACTGACATCGGGTGTCCACCCACACAGTTGGAGGTGTTCTCAGGCCCAATCAGATGACAAATGGATATCACAGTCTCCTTGGAGAGGCAGAGCCTCCATCGGTATTGCACCTCAGACATATTGAGGGAGCTGTATCGCTGCCTATAAACCCTGGCAGCAGGATAGTGGCATCTTCTGCGGCCCCTTCCACCTTGGACTACCTGCTGGTCCTGTGCCCCTTGTGCCTGTGCCTCTCCTCCATGGAATCTGCATTGGGACACCTGGTCTCCTCTCCCTTCTGCCCCTTTCTTCCTCAGAAAAGGAGGTGCTGCCTGCAGAGAGCACAATCCCCATTACCAGGGTTACAGAAAGCTGTCCAATACCCGGAAGGGTCCACACAGTCAAAATCCTCTGGGAGCCTTGGAGACACCAACAAGTCCTGAAATGAAGCCTGGAAATTCTAAGAAAGAAGCTCAGAACAGAGGTGAAGCTGTCAAGTTCAAATAAGCAGCCAGCAGCGAACTATCTCCTAAACTCCTCACTTACTCACCATGGCAATGCTGCTGACCCTTTTTATCCCGCCCTTAGATGAGGTTTTGTAAAAAGTAGGCTGCCCACCCTCTTGTTTTACCCTTGTGATGAGCACAAAATCGCACGGGCAACGTAAAGTCAAGAACAATTGCCTTTTTTTAATGGCCTTAAGTGGCCTTTTAATTGATGGCGGGCGCGGCTCCCACACCCATGCGGTCTGCTGACCTGAAGATTGCTCGTGTGCAGGATGACGCCTGGACATTCATCCGAGTCATCTCGCGAGATTTTACACCCGATCGGGTCAGGTGCGTGCCCGCCCACCTGCAGCACCTAAAATTCTGCCCATGCAGTTTGTTATTGAACCTTATTAAGAGATCCTTATGTAGACTGAAGTGCTGTCTCAGTGAAAATGCAGATGTGAAGAAAAGCCTGGATTCCAAGGCACTTCCACATTACACAGAATTATATAGAATTTACATCTCAGAAACACTTGGGCCAACAGGACTATGCTCTACATGATCTTCCTCCCACCCAGCTTCATGTCACCCTGTCAAAGTGTCCTCTTATTCCTTTTTCCCTCATGTACTTAATACGCCTGCCTTTTCATGTATCTATGCTGCTTGCCTGAACTACTTCGTGTGCTAATAAATTCCACTGGTAGTAAATGCCACATTCTTACCAGTCTCTAGGTAAAGAAATTTATTCTGAATTCCTTCTTGGACTTATTAATGACTATCTTCTATTAATAATATCATATATTTTATATTTATAATCATGTGCAGACCTTTCGTATATAATTTTCAATTTTGTCTCCATTCCCCCTCCTGCCAAAAACATTGATTCCCATTGAAGTTCAGTTTCACAATAGCAGTCATCGTCCAGTACCTTACTCAAGTGGTCATTCCTCTGGTGTGAATCTAGAGTATTAATTCACTATTGAACTGCAAGAAGCATCACAGGCAATCAGATTCCCTCCTCGGCCATTTCCCACACACCTGATGGAGGGAAGTTGTGCAGTAGGGTTGTGGGGTGAAGGGTGTAAGACATCAGCATGTAGCAATCAAGAGCAGGAACGTGGCTAATTTGTTTCTCTCCAATCCATGAGCGGTATTGCGAAATGTAGTGCTCCTACTATCACACTGGCTGAGGTCAGGTTACTCAACACAGACCTGCAATTGAATCTGTTCTAAATCATACACTTCTAAGAGTATATTATATCTTCATAGTTGTTCCCCATCTGCACTGCCTGGACTACAACTGTACCTGTGAAAAATGCCAGGCCACCTACTTAAGGGTATCCACAATTGTCACCAACACTTTTGACTCTTCCTTTGATTTTCTCATCCTGTAGCTGCTGATTAGCAGCTTCTGACAGCAATGCAAGAGAAGTTGGAACTTGGGGCAGAATTTTCCCTTTGGCGTGCGGGGGCAGGCCCCGCACGTCTGCATCTAAAATGATGTGCGGTGACGTCGGACGAGCGTCCCGACGTCACCGCGCGCCATCGCGATATTTCACTGGGTGGGAGCGCAATGATGTCTGATACGCACCCTCCATTAATTAACGGGCCACTTAAGGCCCTTGAGGCACCAATCGATGCCGATTTTTCGGCGCCCATGCAATCTTCAGGTCGCTGCACAGGCGCAATGGGCAGGTGGATAGGACCACAATTGTATAAACCTCATCCACGGGCGGGATAAGAGGGCTCACCAGAGTCGCGAGTGTGCACTGTCAAGTGTTTATTTATGAAAGTTTTTGAAACTTGCCCGTGTGATCTGCAATACTTCAAAACGCATACCAAGTGCTTTTTCTGGACTCTTAACCTTCAGGTCAGCACTCTGCAGTGAGGAATCTTTTCTGGGCCTGCAAGTTTCACGAAGCCTTCCCTTAGCCTGGGAATGGGAGCTGAACTGTCGACTGGAGGCAGCTCCTCTGAGGAGGAAGGGAGGGCTAGGAGGGGGAGGAGGCCAGGAGTGCACATTCAGGCTCCAGGGGAGCCACCTTTGGGAGGACAGGCGCAGGCACAAGGGGCGCAGGGCCAAGAGGTAGTCCAAGGCAGAAGGGGCCACAGAAGATGCCACTATCCTGCCACCAGGGTATACAGGCGGCGAAGCAGCTGCCTCAATATGTCTGAGGTGCAGTGCCGAAGGAGGCTCCGTCTCTCAAGGGAGACAGTCAACTATATCTGTCAGATGATAGGGTCTGAGATCTCTGCAAACTGTGTGGGTGGACACCCCATGCCAGTGGCTCTGAAGGTCACAGCTGCCCTCAACTTCTATGCCTCTAGCTCCTTCCAGGGGTCGGTGGGTGATCTTTGTGGTGCCTCCCAATCAGCTGTCCACACTTGTGTCAAGCAGGTTACAGATGCTCTGTTTAGGCGTGCACTGATCTTCATCCACTACCGCTGAGACCAGGCAAACCAGACACAGCGAGCCAGAGGCTTTGAGGCGATTGCTGGCTTCCTCCGTGTCCAGGGTGCAATAGACTGCACACATGTGGCCATCAAGGCGCCAGCAGGTGAACCCGGTGCCTTTGTCAACAGGAAGGGCTTCCACTCCATGAACGCACAGATAGTGTGTGATCACAGGATGCTGATTCTACAAGTCTGTGCAAGGTACCCAGGCAGCTCCCATGACGCCTACATCCTCAGACACTCCCAGATGCTGGGGCTCTTCAGTGCTTCAGCCCGGCTGGATGGATGGCTGCTGGGTGACAAGGGCTATCCCCTCAGAAGATGGCTCATGGCGTCTCTCCGCCATCCAAGAACAGAAGCTGAGCAGCGGCACAATAGGTGCCACGCCTCCATAAGGGCTGTGGCGGAGAGAACCATCGGTCTCAAGATGCACTTCCGATGCTTGGATTGCTCAGTGGGTGCACTCCAGTACCCCCCAGATCATGTGTCGGTGAAAGTGGTTGCATGCTGCACTCTCCACAATCTTGCGCTGGAAAAGGGGGACGCAGTGGATGATGAAGATGTCAACGCAGTGGCTGCGGCTGCACACGATGAGCCTAGCAGTGAGTCCGAGGATGAGCACACACAAGGAAATGCTGAGGGGGCAGGCACTGACCTGGGCATGCTCCAGGGAGGCAGGGACACCCGGGAGGCTTTAATCCAATGAACCTTCAGCTAGCACACCACAGATGGATCACCAGGACAAGCCTGGGCTGTAGGCTCGATACTCGACACCTAAGTGCAAAATCTGCCAGGTTAGGAACAGTCACTAACGGCTTTGTTAATAATGCTGAATGTCCAACCAAGCACTCATTACAGTTTTGGAAACCATACTCATGCAGAAGAGGCACCCTCAGCCATGATGACATATCTGAATTCATTATGTCAAGCAAACCAACTTATTCCAAAAAAAAAGACTAGTGTTACAAAGCAAAGCAAATCATAAGGACCTCATCTTGGGCCAACACAAAAGCACCAGTGAAAAACCTATGGTGTGCCTAAGGTGCCTTATGTTTTCATTTTCGGGTGCTCCATCTTGGTGTTGCCCCATCGCACAGAGTGGCATCGGAGATAGCCTGCTGACCCTGCTGTCCTGTTGGCCTCGATGACCTTGGCGGTCGTCCTCTGCCTCATGGAACCAGTGCTGGCCCCGCCTGGGAGGGAGTTGCCAGTTCCACAACTGGCATCTCCCCAGTCCTTGCAGCCTTACTGGATGCTATGGTCATTGGGAGAGGGGCGGAGGAGCTGTCGCCCTCATCCGGGGTGCCCTGAGGGGTGTCCACAGAGACACCAGGCAGCTGCTGCGCCAACGTGTGGTCACTTCGAACCTCCCTGCTCACCGTGGATGGATGGGCACCGAGCTGGGGAAGTTGATGCCCAAACCATCTCCCACACTGGCACTGACCAGCTGAGGTCAATGCCGATGTGAGGGCTTGCTGGTCAGAGTGCATCCCGAGGAAGCCCTGACGGGTCTCCTGGAGTAGCCTCTCCACGAGAGCCGCCAATCTCTCCATGGAGGGCACATGGCGCTCAGACTTGTGGCTCATTGCTTCGGCGATCGTCCACGTAGACTCCTCCTCCATGGAGACCAAGCCAAGCATAGCCTCATGTACCTCCCCCAGCTGCTCCCGCACACCTGGCCGCATTTCCTGCACCTGCTGTGTCGCAGATGACTCCAGAGGCACATCGTCAGGCACCGACTGGGCATGTGCCTGGTCCCCTGAAGTCCTCCGACTGCTGGCGCCATGGGCACTCTGTCCCTGCCAGCTCCTCCAGCAGCTGTGAAGTGCTCTCAACCACTGTGCCCCGGGACACTAGCCGATGTTCGAATTCCCACCGAGCTGCTAGTATCTGCACTGGTGCCTGCCTCACAGAAATGGTGTGACGCTGGTGAGACTTCAGGCCCCTCAGGTTTGGGAGGGAACCTCTCCTGCTCCTCCTCCCGGCCCTGCTCCGCTGATGCTGAAAGGAAGAACAAGGACAGTGGATCAGTTAACGTGGAGACAATGTCAAGATCCGGTCCCCCGGATCATTATGCGCTCAACCTTCCATAATGGTCAAGCCATGTTGCAAAATTAAATCAATTAACATTCAGCACTGCTATGGCTGTTGGGAGAACAATGCTGACCTCACTGTTGGACATAAATACCTAGCCTCACCGACACCAGTGGACCTTGGCGCATGGCGCCTCTCCAGATCCAGGGCCTCCTGCTCAAACCTGCTAAGAATGGCTAACTGCGCCTGGCCACCACCAGTCCTTGCACGCTCTGCCGCATTATGAGCATTCTTCTCCTGAAAATGAGAGATGAGCATTGATTAGTGAAAATTGCACACGGACTCTCTTTGCGGACGGCCCACCCCAACCAGAGTGGGACATATCAGGGATCCAGAGCCTCCTCACCCTGCTGCTGCCGAACACTCACACAAAGATGCTAGGCCTGTTTCCCCTCACCGCGCCCCCACCCATTGGACACATGCTGCCTACATCACATTCGGCACAACACAGTATACCCTTCCATAGCAAGGAGGTGCAAGCACGTGGAGCACAGAGCGTAGCAGATGGTTCATTGCCATGCCACCTTGAAGCTCCCTTCCCAGCATGTCATCACCCTGATTTGGACATGTCCTGGAGTTCAAACACAGGCTCCTCCAGGTTGCCCCCAAACCAATCATGTGGGAGTGAGTATAACACATGCTGTGGGGGCAAAACACATCTCTTCATCGCCCTCTCAGGGTGACCTCAGCATGGGCAATATCTGCTGGCCCACCCAGCAAAGGACAAATGCCATCAATGATTCAATGCAGTCACTACACTCAGGCTTGGTGGTGGGGGAGGGTAGCAGTGGGGTAAGCCAACCTGCTGGGTTACATGACCAATGCCAACATGGCGCTCACCCTGCCAGAGCGCAACAAGTCGTTGAAGCGCTTGCGACATTGGATCCAGGTGCACCGCATCATGTCACAGGAGCTCACTACCTTCTCCCAAGCACGTTTTGTCATGTGGGGGGACCTCCTCCTCCCATCCTGGCGAACCAGCACCTCCCGCCCCCTGCCACCTCCTCGAAGAGGGCAGCAAGGCAGTCGTCCGAGAAACGAGGGGCACACTGGCCCCACCACCCTACCCTCAAGCCTAGCCTGCTCACCAGAAGCCCTCTGGTGAGCCCTTCCACTTGCCATTATGAGCAGCCTTGCAAAGGCTGCCAGCGCTTCTGATAAACAGGCCATCAGGTTACCATTGGACCCAGCGGACAGTGCACTCCCACCGCCGCCCGCCCACTCCCGCTTTCCTCGGGAGTCGCGCATTATACTGGGCGGGCCTTAATTGGCCCCCCTGCGTAAAATGGTGGCACGGACCCAATCGCAGGCTGCGCCCGGTCCCGCTCTGCCCCCCCCACCAAACAGAGAATTCAGCCCTTGGTACAGTGGAGCACCTCTCCTCCATCATCAAGTCAGAAGCGGGGACGTTTGCTGACAAATGCACAATGTCCAGCATCGTTTGTCATTCTTCAGACACTGAAGCAGTTCGTGCCCATATGCAGCAAGATCTGGACAACATTCAAGCTTGGGCTGATAAGTGAAAAGTTACATTCCTGCCACACAAGTGCCAGGCAATGATCATTTCCAATAACAGAGAATCCAACCCTTGACATTCAATAGTATTACAATCGCTGAAGCCCCTACTATCAATAACCTGGTGGTTATCATTGATCAGAAATTGAACTGGACCAGCCATATAAATACTGTATAGTGGCTACAAGAGTAGAGAGCAGGGGCAGAATTTTGCCCTTGTTGGGTGGGCTCGGTGAGGGCAAGCGGGAGAGGTCGAGAAGCCACCCACTGCCCGCAATCGGGGCTGGACCATGATTTCACGCTGGCGGGCAAATTAAGGACCATCCTGCGTGAAATGCACGTGGCAGTGCTCAGCGCTGCCTGTGTGAGGCGGGGCTGCCTCAGATCTGCCTCAGGGAGGCAAAGATTTTAAGAAATAAAATAAAGAATTTTAAATTGTTAAAAAACATGTCCCCTCAAGTGACTCTGTCACATGAGCAGGGACATGTTATTAATGGATGTTTAAATTTTTATTTAATTTTTAATCGCTGTTGGAAACCTCATCCCACCCATGAATGAGGTTTCTTAAAAAATCCAAAGGCTGCTTGGCATTTTTGCCAGCCCACCAAATGTAAGGTTGGACAGGCAGTGAAAGATTTAATTCAATTATTACTTTAATGGCCTTAATAGGCCTTTTAATTGTCGGCGGGCGCACTGCCAGCTCCCGTGCACACCCGCCGACCGAAATATCACGCAAGTGCGCGATGACATCAGGACACTCCCCCAACATCATCTCGTTTCATTTTACGCTTGTTCAGGTTGGGCACGCCCCCACCCAACGAGTTAAGAATTCTGGCCCAGGTCAGAGGTTGGGAATCCTGCAGAGAGTAACTCACGTCCTGACTCCCCAAATCCTGTCCACCATCTACAAGGCACAAATCAGGGGTGTGATGGAATACTCCCCGTTTGCCTGGATGAGTGCGGCTCCAATAACATTCAAGAAGCTTGACACCATCCAGGTGAAAGCAGCCCACTTGACTGGCACTCCATCCACCACCTTAAACATTCACTTCCTCCACCACTGATGCACAGTGGCAGCAGTGTGTACCATCTACAAAATGCACTGCAGCAACTCACTCTCAACAGCACCTTCCAAACCCATGACCTTTACCACCTAGAAGGCCAAGGACAGCAGATGCATGGGAACATCACCACCTGCAAGCTCCCCTCCAAGTTACATTGGAAATATATTGTTGTTCCTTCACTGTCGCTGGAGCAAAGTCCTGGAACTCCCTCCCTAACAGCACTGTGGGCGTACCTACTCCACATAGACTGCAGCGGTTCAAGAAGGCAGCTCACTACCACCTTCTCAAGGGCAATTAGGGGTGGGCAATAAATACTGTCCTAGCCAGGGATGCCCCCAATCTGTGAAAGAATATATTTTTGAAAAAGTAGCTGTTGTGTATCTCAGTATTCTGCATGGTGCTTGTAAATGAAATTCTTTCAAAGGTGGTAGCCTGCTGTGCGTCCACATGTTAGTCTCACTCATTGCAACATGCAACAAAAACATGATGACAAGGCTGAGATAGAATTATTTTTTTACATTTCATTTGATAAATTCATGACTGAAGAACATTGTGACATATTTTTGTAACTCAGAAAGTTGATATTTTGGAAGTTTGAGTGATTTGAAAGGTTGCCCTTTGTGTGCACATTATATTCAGATACACAGGGAATCAGCACAATAAGTAATCACAAAAAATAGCATTAAAGGTATATTTGGGGACAATGGGGGAATTCAACCCTAACATAGAGGACTGGTGTAATCACAAATGAAGGTTACATATTTGGTTGAAAGCTAATAAAATAGAAGGTGTGGATAAAATGTTGTCTTTACCATGGGGCCAGATGTTTCTAATATGGTGTCAAACCAATGTTGGCTGCAACTCCCCCGCTATGGACTACTCTGAAAATATTGAGATTCTGGACTCATATTATGGCCTGGATAAGAATGAGATTGCACTGAGAGCTGCATTCTGCGAAAGGAAGCAGTTGTCATGTGAGACTATTGCAGAGTACATTCTTGAATTCGAGAAACTCTCTTGTCACTGTGGGTATGGCTCAAACTTAGTAATCGACCTGAGAGACACGTTTGTAGACAGCCCAACAAACCATGAAATCCAGACCAAGCTTTTGAGCAAAGGCAATAAGCTGACATGGGAGGAGGTCTTCAATAAGGCTACAGCCATGCAAATGGCAGAAAGAGATGGTTGCAAATTGCAAGGGAGTTTTCCCCCTGAGCCGGCAGGGGAGGTCCTCCAGGTTTCAGTGAGCTCCAGGCCACGGCATCAAGTTCACAGTCTCGGAGTCAGAAATTTAGATCCTACCGTTGTCATGGTAGCCAACAACCATTTAAATGTCCCCATTTCGATTTAAAGTGCTATGTCTGTGGGAAAGTCAGTCATATGCAGTTGGCATGCAGGAGTAGAGGAAACAGTAATGTTCCAAATCACAGTGAAGCACCAGGTCACAGCAACGCTCCAGGTCGAGGTTGCGGTAGACCTAAAGCTAGTTCAGGAGTCTGGGAATTCTGGAATGCACATGATAGGATATGGAAACAGAAGTTTATGCTATCGATGAAGCATAATATCGTACTTGGAGTGCAAGAGAAACAGCACTCTGGAGATGAGAGTAACAGACTAAAGATATAATTCCAGCACACACAGTAGAAATGAAAGTCGGAGATTTGCAACTTACTTTCATCATTGCTATAACTACAACTGTGTCGGTTATCTCGGAAGCAGAGTACAAGAAGTCTCTAAGTTACATTCCCTTGTGCAAAACACATGTGAAGCTGCCTAGTATTCCAATAACAGTATTTCAGTGTTAGGTCAAGTTAGTGTTCAGGTTGCGTATGCTGATATGTATTATTACTCGCCATTGGTAGTAAAAGGAGGGAACAAGGTCCCCCTGATGGGGAGGAATTGGCTTAAGAAAATATAATTAAATTGGACCAAGTTATTTATAGTATAGGTATCAGTAAGAACACATCTGACATTGAGAAAGTGCTAAGAGAGCACAGTGGTCTTTGAGCAAGGGGGTCCAAATGATAAAATTAGGCATAACAAAGCTGAAGTCAAGATAAAGGACAAGGTAGAGCTGACATTTAAGCAAAGCTAGACCAGTACCTCATGCACCGTTTGAAGCACTAAGTAAAAAGCTGAATAGAAGGCATTAACTGCTGAGGAAAGTTTGAGCAGGTTCGAAACTATGCCCATAGGAGTTTAGAAGAATGAGAGGTGATCCTATTGAAACACATAATGCCCTGAGGGGACTTGACAAGGTAGATGCTGAGAGGACGTTTCCCATGTGGGGAATCTAGAACTAGGGGACACCATTTAAAAATAAGGGGTCTCCCATTTAAAATGGAGAAGAAATTTCTCCTCCTATCCAAGAGGGTTACTCGTGTTTGGAATTCTCTACCTCAGAGTATAATGGAGGCTGTGTCATTGAATATATTCAAGGCTGGATTAGATTTTTGATTGTCAAGGAAGTCAAGGGTTATGGTGGGCAGACAGGAAAGTCGAGTTGAGACCACAATCAGATCAACCATGATCTTATTGAATGATGGAGCAAGTTCAAGGGGCCAAATGGCTTACTCCTGCTCATAATTCTTATGTTCTTGTGTATTTGAAAGAACAGGATCAATTAAGAAAGCGAGAGAAGCAAACGGGCTGCACCCATATGGGGTAGTTCAAAAAGCAGACAAGTCTGTTCGGATTTGTGGAGATTGTAAAGAGACGGTAAATAAGATGATTGAAAATGATACTTACTCACTGCCTATGAGTGAAAATTGTTTTCTAATTTAGCCAATGGATAAGTATTCAGTAAGATAGATTTATCGAATGCATATTTGGAATGAGGATTAACTGGCAAGAGCAAAGAACTGCTGACCATTCACACACACAAAGGGTTGTACCAGTACAAAAGGCCATCAATTGAGATGTCTACTGCTCCTGCAGTGTTCCACAGAGTCATGGATCAGGTACTAAGTGGGATGAAAGGAGTATGCTGCTTCTTGGATAAATTAGCAGTAAGACAGAGAAAGAGCACATTGTAAGGTTGAACAAAGTCCTAGATCAACTTCAAGAGTATGACATCAAAGCTAAAATACATGTGTTACTTCATGGTGTCACGTGTAACATACCTGGATCACCAAACAGATGAAGGTATCCACTCAATGCAGGAGAGTTTGAGGGGATTTTGAAAACAAAGAGACCAGAGAACAAAGAAGAACTTAGAATAATACACAACAATCCCTATGAATGTTTTATGTTCATCCCCAATGTAGCTGATACATTTGCTCCACTGTATCAACCGCTCAAAGATGCAATAGGTTGGGGGCGGTCTATTGAGTGTCAGGAAGCATTTGAAGTGAAGAAAATACTGACTAGTAATGCTGTTATGACCCACTATGATTCCAGGATTTGTTTTCCCCATGTGCAATGCCTCATCACAGCTTTTAGGTGTATGGCCTTATCTCACATATGGAAGATGGTGTAGAGAAACCTGGAACATATGCTTCACATGCTTTAACTAAGTTAAAACAAAATTATTCACAAGTTGAGAAAGAGGATTTAGCAATCCAATATGGTGATACTAAGTTCCACAAAAAACTTGTATGGTAGGAAGTACACTTTGTTAATTGACCACCAAGCCCTTATGATCATATTTGGTTCAAAGAATGGAGTACCATCCTGAGTGGCAGCACAACTTCAGAGATGGGCATTGATTTTGATGGCCCATCAGTAGGAAATTAAATACCGTAAATCAGCAGATCATGCTAATGTGCATGTCCTTTTGAGATTTCCTGTGAAGACTGATTCTAGCCACTGAGTTACCTGTGAATTACTTCACATACACAAATAACATGCCAGTGCCTGGCAGAGAAATTAGTGAAGAAACTCACAAGGATGTGGTGCTTAGTAAAGTGCACAATTATGTTATGAATGGCTGGCCTAAAGAGCGTGATGATGAGAAATTGCAGGAGTATTTCACATATAGAAATGAACTGTGTAAATCAAGGCTGTCTCCTGTGTGGTTTAAGAGGCACTATTCTGCCAAGGTTTGGAGACAGATTGTTAGAGGGACTTCAAGAGCACATAGGAATAGTCCACATGAAAGCAGCAGGTCAGCATTGAAGTGCTGCTTTGGGCTGCATTAGAGTGCTTCAGTTGGAGTTTGGTGAGAGAGGAAGTTTGCTGAAGAGGGTAGGAGAGGTCCTTTCTCTTTCTACCTTTCCTAAATCAGAAGAGCAGTGGGCTTGGTAAGTAGAACCTGGTAAGTATTTCTACTGTCTTTAATATTCACTAAACTAGAGAAAATAAAAGTAAAGGGAGTAATTTGAGGGTAAGTCATGGAAGGGCAGCTCGGTCATGTGGAATGCTCCTCCTATGCAATGTGGGAAGTCAGGGACACTTCCAGTGTCCAGCACAACCATGTGTGCAGGAAGTGTCTCCAGCTGCAGCTACTCAAAATTCATGTTTCGGGGCAGGAGCTGCAGCTCGAGTCACTATGGAGCATCTGCAAGGATGAGATCTTTGTGGATAGCATGTACAATGAGGTAAAGAGCAGGTAAAGAGTGCACGGGCAGAAAGGGAATGGGTGACCACCAGACAGAGTAAAAACACTAGGCAGGTAGTGCAGGAGTCCCCTGAGTCCATCTCCCTCTCCAATAGATTTTCCATTTTGGATACTGCTCGGGGAGATGGTTTCTCAGGGGAATGAAGCAAGAACCAAGTCTGGGATGCCACGAGTGGCTCAGCTGCACCGGTGGGAGGTGGGGGGGTGGTGGGTGGGAAAGAGTGGAAGAACACTAGTGATGAGGGATTCTATTGTAAGAGGAACAGATGAATATTCCTGCAGCTGCAGGCATGACACCAGGGGGTATGTTGCCTCCCTGGTGTCAGGGTCAAGGATGTCACTGAGCGGCTGCAGGATGTTCTGAAGGGGGAGGATGAACAAGCAGCAAACATGGTCCATATCGGTACCAACAACATAGGTTAAAAGAGGGATGAGGTCCTGAAAGCAGAATACAGAGAGCTAGGAAAAAAATGTAAAAATAGGACCTCAAAGGTAGTAATCTCAGGATTACTCCCAGTGCCACAGGCTAGTGAGATCAGGAATAAGAGAATAAACCCGATGAATGTATGGTTGGAGAGATGGCATAGGAGGAAGGGATTTAGATTCCTGAGGCATTGGGACCAATTCTGGGGAAGATGGAACCTGTATAAGTTTGATGGGTTGCACCCCGGCAGGACAGGGTCCTATCTCCTCGCAGGGGGCAGGTATAAACTAGATTGGCAGGGTGATAGGAGCCTGAGAGGGGAGACACAAGAGAGGGAAACAAATATAGGAATGAAAGACAGATAAGTAGAAAGCAAAAGTGGAAGGCAGAGGAAACAAGGGCTAGCAGCAAATAGGGCCATAGTACAAAAAAAAGGGTAAAAAATGTTAAAGACAAGTCTAAAGGTACTGTATCTGAATGCACTGAGTATTTGCAATAAGGTAGATGAATTAACAGGGTGAATAGATGTAAACTGGTACGATATGAATGCGATTACAGGGACATGGATGCAGGTTGACCAAGGCTGGGAACTGAACATTCAAGGATATTCGATATTTAGGAAGGACAGGCAAAAAGGTAAAGGAGGTGGCATGGTGTTGTTAGTTAAGGATGAAATCAGCGCAATAGTGAAAGTGGATATTGGCTCAGAAAATCTAGATGTAGAAACATTCTGGGTGGACCTAAGAAGCAACAAGGGGCAGAAAACATTAGTGGGAGTTGTCTATCGGCCTGCAAACAGTAGCGATAGGGCATGGGACGGCATTAAACAGGAAATTAGAGATTCATGTAACAAGGGTGCTACAGTGATCATGGGTGACTTTAATTTACACATAGACTGGGCAAACCAAATTAGCAATAATATTTTGGTGGATGAATTCCTGAAGTGTGTACGAGATGGTTTTTTAGATCAGTATGTTGAGGAACCACCTAGGGAACAGGATATCCTAGATTTGGTATTATGCAGTGAGAAGGGGCTGATTAATAATCTTGTTGTGTGGGATCCTTAAGGGAACAATAACCATAAAATGTCAGAATTCTTCATTAGGTTGGAAAGTGAAGTAGTCCGATTTGAAACTGGGGTCCTAAATCTTGACAAAAGAAACAACGAAAGTATGAAGCATGAGTTGGCTAAGATATATTGGGGAACTTCATTAAAAGGTATGATGTTGGATAGACAATGGCTAATATTTAAGGAATGAATGTATGCATTGCAACAGTTATATATTCCTTTCTGGTGCAAAAACACAACAGGAAAACGGCCCAACCATGGCTAACAAAAGAAAGTAAGGATAGTATTAGATACAAAGAGTAGTCATATAAACTTGCTAGAAAAAGTAGCAAGTCTGAGGATTGATAGCATTTTAGAATTCAGCAAAGGAAAACCAAGAGATTTATTAAGAGGGGAAAAGTAGAGTGCGAGAATAAACTTGCAAGGAACATAAAAATGGACTGTAAAAGCTTCTATAAGCATGTAAAGATAAAAAGATTAGTGAAGACAGATGTAAGTCCCTTATAGTCCGAAACGGAAGAGTTTATAATAGGGAACAAGGAAATGGCAGAGCAATTAAACAACTACTTTAGTTCTGTCTTCACAGAGGAAGACATAAATAACTTCCCAGAAATACTAGGGAAACAAAGGTCTAATGTGAAAGAAGAATTGAAGGAAATTAGTATTACTAAAACAATAGTGCTGGAGAAATTAATGGGACAGGAAACCGATAAATCCCCAGGGCCCGATAATCTACATTCCAGGATACTAAAGGAGGTGACCATGGAAATAATGGATGCATTGGTTGTCATTTTCCAAAATTCTGTAGATTTTGGAACAGTCCCAGCAGATTGGAGGGTGGCAAATGTAACCCTACTATTTAAAAAAGGAGGGAGGGAGAAAGCAGCGAATTACAGATCAGTTAGCCTAACATCGGTAGTAGGGAAAATGCTAGAGTCTATTATAAAGGATGTGATAACAGGACGCTTAGAAAATATCAGCAGGATTAGACAAAGTCAACATGGATTTATGAAAGGGGAATCATGTTTGACAAACCTACTGTAGTTTTTTGAGGACGTAACTAGCAAAATAGATAAGGGAGAACCAATGGGTGTGGTGCATTTGGATTTTCAGAAAGCTTTTGATAAAGTTCCACATAAGAGGTTAGTGTGTAAAATTAAAGCACATGGGATTGGGGGTAATATATTGGCATGGATTGAGAATTGGTTAGCAGACAGGAAACAAAGAGTAGGAATAAACAAGTCTTTTTCAAAGTGGCATGCGGTGACTAGTGGGGTACTGCAGGGAGCAGCTATTCACAATATATATCAATGATTTGGGTGAGGAAATCAAATGTAGTATTTCCACATTTGCTGATGACACAAAACTTGGTGGGAATGTGAGTAATGAAGAGGGTGTTAAGAGGTTTCAAGGTGATTTAGACAGGTTGAATGAATGGGTAAATACATGACAGATGCAATATAACATGGATAAGTGTGAAGTTACCCACTTCGGTGGGAAAAACAGAATGGCAGAGTATTATTTAAATGGTGATAGACTGGGAAATGTTGATGTATAAAGGGGCCTGGGTGTCCTTGTACACCAACCACTGAAAACAGGCGTGCAGGAGCAGCAAGCGGTTAGGAAGGCAAATGGTATGTTGGCCTTCATTGCAAGAGGATTTGAGTGCAGGAGCAAGGATGTCTTACTGAAGCTGTACCAGGCCTTGGTGAGACCACACCTGGAGTATTGTGTGCAGTTTTGGTCTCCTTACCTAAGAAAATATATACTTGCCATAGAGGGAGCGCAGTGAAGGCTCACCAGGCTGATTCCTGGGATGGCAGGATTGTCGTATGAGGAGACATTGGGCCAACTAGGCCTGTATACACTGGTGTTCAGAAGAGTAAGAGGGGATCCCATTGAAACGTATAAAATTCTGACAGGGATGGACAGACTGGATGCAGAGATAATATTGCCACTGGCTGGGGGTCAGGGGGTTGCGGGGGGTGGGGGTGTCTAGATCAAGGGGTCACAGTCTCAGGATATGGGGCAGGCCATTTAGGACTGAGATGAGGAGAAACTTCTTCACTCAGAGGGTGTTGAACCTATGGAATTCTCTACCACAGAAGGCTGTGGATGATAAGTCATTGAATATATTTAAGAAGGAAAGAGATAGATTTCTGGACTTTAAGTCATCAAGAGGTATGGGGTGAGTGCAGGAGTACGGCGTTGAGATAGATGATCAGCCATGATCATATTAAATGGCGGTGCAGGCTCGATGGGCCAAGTGACCTACTCCTGCTCCTATTTTCTACGTTTCTATGAAGAAGCTATTTTGGTATCCAAAGGTAGATCGAGATATTGAAGAGTTGGTGAAAAGTTGTGAAGTGTGTCTCAGAATGAGGACTGATCAAGCCAATGTTCCTTTCATTCCATGGTCAAACACAATAAAACCATGGGAATGGGAAGGGAAGTGTACCTTATTTTGATCCATAGCTATAGTGTAGTAATTATGGTTTTATTTAGTGTGTAATGTACCTTCAAGAATAATATTTGTTAAGGAAGATCACATGATCTGTAGTAACCAATAGGAGATTAGCGCAGGTTACCTCAGCAGTCAGTGTAGAAATAGAGTTGGAGTTGAAAGCACACATGTAGTTGCTGCTGAGTATATTGTGAATAAACTTAAACGCTTCCGCCCAAGAACTATCTGCAAATCAACTCTATCATTAATAGTACAACTCAGCCACCTTACAATATATAGCAAGTGGATAAATGTTGAGTCTGTGCCCAATGCCACAAGAGCCAAAACCACTGTGGTTTTGATAAGTTGGTTTGCATCTTATTGGTTTCTGGGGGTGTTGGTGACAGATAATGGCCCACAGGTTAAAACAGAAGAGTTTGAAATATTTCTGAGTAAGAATGGAGTCAAACGCACTCTGCATTGAATGGTGCTGCAGAAAGAAGTGTACAGATTGTGAAGAAGTCTTTGCAGAAGTATTTGTTAAGTGCCAAGCTAGATAGTAATTTCTGTGTATCTGTTCGACACAGTGTTCTCTTACAGAATAACCTCACAGTCTACAACAGGTTGCTCACCTTACCTGTTAGCATTTAAACACACTCCTAGGACAAGGTTTCATTTGCTTAAGCCTGACTTCAATAGCAAAGCAAGAGAAAAGCAAGACAAGGTGAAGATGAGTTATGATGCATGATGCATGTAAGAGATTTGGAGAGTTCAGTGCTGCTCAGAAGGTCATGGTGGAAAACCGTCAAGATGATTCGGAGAACTACGTAATTGGAGTTCTTATAAAGACACTAGGTACTTTCACAAATCCAGTGAAAATTGGAGAGAGACTCCAGTGTCATGTTGATCATTTGCTTGAAAGAGGAAATTGGACAAAAGGAGAACAGGAGAAACCTCCTAGAATCCTACAGCCCAAAGTGAAAGTCAAAAAGGAACTGAAAGTTTGCCTTTACCACAGAATCCACTGGAAGAGCAAAGTGACTCAGGGTCTTTGTTTAACGCAAATCAATATCACAGTTGCAACCATTAAGTGGAGTTGAAAAGCAAAGTCAACGTTCAGATTTGACACAGGAAAGATGCTGAGAGAGCAGAGTCAAGCTAATGGAAATGGCAGGAGATACCCAGGCAGTAAAAGAAAGAAGCCAGATTGATTAATTGAAAGTACGTAGGAAGAAAGAAACAAATTAATTGTTTCTTGTCAAATGATGATATTTTTGTTCAACATATGCTGATGCCAAGGAAAAACATATTTTTTACATGTAAATTACTCTGGCAATATCGTTTATGTATGTTTTTGTTGTGATTATAATAGAAACAAATAAGCAACCCAACCTATTAAATTTCAGGTATTGTTGATGTTGTTTTAGGCATACTGAATTCTGGGAAAATATGTTATGCCATTTTACATTTTAATGTATAAGCTTTTTTCAAGTGTGGAGGGAGTGTAGTATATTGTAAGAGCTGGGTATTTTGTTCTACAGGCCTCTCTGCTGCCTTCTTTGTTGGAGAGCTATAAATGAAGTTAGCTCAAATAATGGCTGCCTGCTGTGAGTCTACATGTTAGTCTTAGTCAGTGTAAGACACAACATTACTGTTCCAAAGCAATGCTTTGAGGCACAAATCGCTTTACTTCATTTCAGAACAAGACTGGATTAAACCAAATTTAAAGTTAAATATTCCTTACACCGGTATATGCCCAATGTTGGTTTTATTCAGAGATCAGTGCGAGTAACAAAATATTCTGTGGTTCTGCTTTTATCTTCTATGTTATTGGTCAAGGATTAAAACCAAAGTGACAGAAACTCATTTTCAAAGATGTTACATAAGGGAGAATGCTGAAAGCTGAAAAAAAGATATTCAGAACTCTTGTTTAAAAATAAATTCCAATCCATCTTCAAATGCCTGAGCTAATACAACATTACAGACCCATTTAAATTTGTATACATTAGCATTTGCATTGGGAATATGACATTAAAATGAACAGACAGATCATTCGGCCTTTTTGAAAAGTGAAGTGCATGCAAGATAATCTACCACTAGATGTGCAAGATAAATGTTCTAGCAATTGGATGTTTTTGCAGGTGAAGTTAATATAAATGCCTGAAAAACGGTTTCTGATCCACAAAATAAGGTAATTAACAAATGTACCTTATAGTAAGCCCAAATTTTATCAAATAGCAAATTTGAAAATAAAAAATCCAACTCCATTGGTAAAATACATCCATAATGCAGATTTGTTTTCATTATGCCATTTCTGAATACTGCTCAGATTTACCTGTTTTAAGAGCCTGCCAACCCACTGAAAAGGGAGTTCGTGCCTGCACCGTGTACATGGAAATTGGGCTGTGATTATCAATGCCAGGGCTCCAAGAGAGTTGAGCTGTGGTATCTGTGATCTCCTCCACTATAACACCCCCTGGTGGACCTGGTGGAACTGAAATACAAGACAAAAAAACACGTGAGAGGATGCCATATGATGGATAACAGGGCACCAGCTGTTTAAAGCAAAGGACATTAGGTAAAACAGGAGTGAAAATCACCCCTTTGCTAACAGCAGACTGCAGGAGACTGAAGATTTGGATAAGAAACAGCTGCTATGCTTTTTTTCCCAGACAAAAGAGAAAAAACTTAAGTCGTAAGGAACAATGTTGGATAAGTCTAAGCAGATGTGGGGTGAGCTGCCTTTTGATCTTATTGCAGTCTTTAAAAACATAATTTCTTGCACAACAATATGCAAAATAATAAAAATCAGATGTTTCACTTAAAATTTACTTTGGCCAGGATTTAAGTTGGTTATATTCATGTTGAAAACATCTAAACCTCCTTGTTCATATAACAGTGCATGCCATTAAACACAGAGGATTCAAAAAAATGTAGGAGAGGAAATGTTTCATCTTGTGGACATCATATAGGCAAAATCTGTTAAAGGCTAAACACTGACTTTATATGAATGACATTGCACTGTGGAGGCAGTTGAGCGTGATTGAGAAATTTGACAACAGGAATAATCCTGCCAAAAGGGAGATGCAGCAGAATTCAATGCACATTAATTATACCACTGGGAGGGAGAGGGAAATATCTAAATTGGTTTGATTTTCTACCCCATCTTGTTAGAAGCACATGCCTTTCCAGGAATTATATTTAATTTGAAGAATTGGAGGGTAAATGAAGTAGTTAGAAATTTAATCATCGCTGCAAAAATAGGCATGCACAAGACCCGTTGGCTTTTCCTGTGCCATGTTTTCCACCAATTCCACCCCCTTGAAACAGATGAGCTATTCTGGTTACATTACTTATATAAACTAAAGGATGGAATTTAGTTCTTGTAAAAAATAGTTTCAAAAAGTGCTGACTGTAAACAGATTATAACAATTGAAAGTAATAGTACGCAGATGGGTCCAGGTTCAATAAGTGATGCTGAAAGCTATTTTGGCTTAGTGAAATTACATTGTATTAAATACACTTATATATGCCATAAATATTTCTACTAAACTATGAAATCAACACATAACTAACCAACTGAGCAATTCTCAGCCATATTTACATTTTGGCTTTGTATAATTTTACCTCTTTTCTCATTTGAACCCCAGTCTATTTAGATGATTTCTATATTTGGGTATATTTACAGCAATGTTAAAGGTTTGCGATACGCTGGGAAAAACAGCAGTAAATATTAATAGGTTATGGGGCACATTGGTCTCTTTGATCTCTTACCATTACATCAGTGGAAATTGATGTTAAACCTTATTGAAATAGCATAAACATTTATTCTATTTATCTTTGGCCCCTGCTGATCTGCTATTGCAGTTATGGTGGGATATCGAGAGAACTCCCACAGCAGTCCTACCTAATGATTTATCAAATGCACAAGAAACTCAAATGTATTTTAATTCAATCTACTTATTAAGGTATTATAAAAGTAAAAGGATTGATGTCTTGTTAATGTAAATTAAATGACATCTTGGAAAGAATTTACATTTCATAGAACAACTTGAACATGATTCAGAATGAGTGGGTTGATCTGATTAGAAATATATCATAAATAGGGTTAAATTGAATGTCATCCACTCAACTAATCCCTCACTTTGACAAGGATAAGTGCTGTTGCATTATGAATCAAGAGAAGAGATTTGGTGCACATGCTGTATGGCATAAAATCTCTTTGCAATCAATACACATTTGCTTGAAGATTTGGCCTTGCAAATGTCCTATTTTTATTCACAGACGTTGATAATTTATATCCACTTGTGTTATCAAAATTGAAGCTCATGGGATTCAAGTGGCAGTGGCAGTCTGGATATGAAATTAACTAAGCAATAGAAAGCAGAGAGTGAATGATTGTCTCTCATACTGATGGGAAGTATGCAGTGGTGTGTTCCAGAGATTGGTGTTAGGACCACTGGTCTTTTTGATATAAATGAATGCCCTGGGTATACAGGGCACAATTTCAAAGTTTTCAGTAGTAAACAGTGAGGAGGATCTCGTAACAGACATCAGGAGCATATAGAAACACTGGAGGAAGTGCAGGCACATGGCAGATGAAGTTTAATGCAAATAACTGTGAAGTGATCCATTTGGGTAGGAAGGATAAGGAGAGGCAAAATGAACTAAATGGTGCAATTTTAATGGGGGTGCAGGAACAGAGCTATCTGGGGGTGGGGGGGCGGAGGTTTTATTGAAGCTGGCAGGTCAAGTTGAGAAGGCTGTTAAAAAGGCAGACTGGATCCTTGGCTTTGTCTATAGAAGCATAGGGTACAAAAGCAAGGAGGTTAAACTAAACCTTTATAAATAACTAGCTGTGTCCAATGTTGGGATATTGTGTTCTATTTTGGGCACCACACTTCTGGAAGGAAATCAAGGCTCAGAGAGGATGCAGATGAGGTTATCAGAATGGTACCAGGGATGAAAGACCAGTTAGACGCAGAGATTAGAGAAACGGAAATGTTCTCCTTTGAGATCTGAGCGAGGTATTCAAAATCATGAGGGATTTTGATAGAATAAATAAGAAGCTACATATATTAATATACAGGTCCATGTTCTTTGCAGACAGAAAGAGCATGTACACACATTGCACCTGTATCAGCTAAACAAAATAAGTGATAGCCATTCGCTGGTTCATTCCTCTGGGCAATGCCTTGACCAATCAGAGTCCAGCTGCCTGGTTTAAATTTCAAACAATACTTGGCAGTTAACTGTCAGTCACCACTAACTGGTGCATTCTCCATGGCAATGCCTCTATCAATCAGAGTTCACTTGCGAAACAATCAGCATTCTCCATGGCAATGCCTCTATCAATCAGAGTTCACTTGTGAAACAATCAGCATTCTCTTCTCATTCAGTATAAACTTGTTGCTTCCTGTGACATCGGTATTCTTCTGCTGAGTGTAAAATGAAAAGCTTTGACAATGTCTTTTTTCAGCAATACTCAAATAACAACTGTTTCCTATGGCAGAAGGCTTGGTAACCAGAAGGTACAGGTTTAACACAATTGCCAAAATAACCAATGGTGACACAAGGATAAAGAAAATACACAGCGAGTTGTTATGATCTAGAATGCACTGCCTGAAAGGATTGTGCAATAAGATTTAATAGTAGCATTCAAAAGAGAACTGAATAAGTGCTTGAAAAGAAAAAAGAAAACTGCTGGGCTATGGGAGAAAAGCAGGCGCATGGGACTAATTGGATTTTTTTCAAAGAACAGGCACAATTTCAATGGGCTGAATGGCCTCCATTAGTGCTCTATGATGTGTTGGTTGTTATAGATATGGAATTTTTAGTCAATTCATGTACAGGATGTGGGCAGCACTAGCTAGGTCAGTATTTATTGCCCATCCTTAAATGCCCTTAAGAAGATGGTGATGAGTTGCCTTCTTGAACCGCTGCAGTCTCTGAGATGTACGTATACCCACAGTGCTGTTAGGGAGGGTGTTCCAGGATTTTGACCCAGTGACAGTGAAGGATCGGTGATATTTTTCCAAGTCAGGATGGTGAGTGACTTGGAGGGCAACTTCTAGGTGATGGTGTTCACATCTATCTGCTGCCCTTGTCCTTTTAGATGGTAGAGGTCGTGGTCTTGGAAGGTGCTGTCTAAGGAGGCTTGGTGAGTTCCTGCAGTGCATCGTGTACATGGTATGCACTGCTGCCAATGTTTGTCGGTGGTGGAGGAAGTGAATGTTTATGGAAGTGGTGCCAATCAAGCGGGCTGCTTTGTCCTGGATGGTGTCATGCTTCTTGAGTGTTGTCGGAGCTGCACTCATCCAGGCAAGGAGAGAGTACTCCTGACTTGTGCCTTGTAGTTGGTGGACAGGCTATGGGGAGTCAGGAGGTGGCTTACTAACTAGCAGAAGTCGCAAATGGTGCTGAACATAGTGCAGTCATCAGCAAACATCCCAGCTTCTGACCTTATGATGGAAGGAAGGTCACTGATGAAGCAACAGAAGATGGTTGGGCCTAGGAATTTACCGGAAGAACTCTTGCAGTGATCTCCTGGAACTGAGATGACTGACCTCCAACAACCATAATCATCTTCCTTTGTTGTAGGTATGACTCCAGCCAGCAGCGAGTTTTCCCCTGATTCCCATTGATTCCAGTTTTGCTAGGTCTCTTGGCTCACACTTGGCCAAATGCTGCCTTGATGTAAAGGGCAGTCACTCTCACCTCACCTCTGGAGTCCAGCTCCTTTGTCCATGTTTGAACCAAGGTTGCAATAAGGTCTGAAGCTGAGTGACCCTGGTGGAACCCAAACTGAGCATAAGTGAGCAAGTTATTGCTAAGTAAGTGCCGCTTGATAGCACTGTTGAAGACTCCTTCCATCATTTTACTGATGATCGAGAGTAGACTGATGGGGCAGTAATTGGCCGGTAAAAGCAAAATACTGCGGATGCTGGAAATCTGAAACAAAAACAAAAATGCTGGAAAAACTCAGAAGGTCTGAAAGCATTTGTGGAGAGAAAGAGTTAACGTTTCGAGTCCAGATGACTCTCCTTCAGCACATTAATTAATTGGCCGGGTTGGATTTGTCCTGCCTTTTGTGTACTGGACATACCTGGGCAATTTTCCACATGGCCGGGTAGGTGTCAGCTTTGTAGAAGTACTGTAACAGCTTGGCTAGGGGCACGGCAGGTTCTGAAACACAAGTCTTCAGTACTATTGCTGGAATATTGTCAGGGCTCAAAGCCTTTGCAGTATCAAGTGCTTTCAGCCGTTTCTTAATATCACGGGGAGTGAATTGAGTTGGATGAAGATTGGCATTTGTGATGCTGGGGACTTCTGGAGGAGGCCGAGATGGATCATCCACTCAGCACATCTGGCTGAAGACTGTTGCTAATGCTTCACCCTTATCTTTTGCACTGATGTGCTGGCCTCCTCCATCATTGAGGATTGGGATATTTCCTCCCATGAGTTGTTTAATTGTCAACCACCATTCACGACTGGATGTGGCAGGACTGCAGAGTTTATATCTGATCCATTGGTTGTGGAATTGCTTAGCTCTGTCAATCGCTTGCTGCCTATGCTGTTTGGCACGCAAGTAGTCCTGTGTTGTAGCTTTACCAGGTTGATGCCTCATTTTTAGGTATGCCTGGTGCTGCTCCTGGCATGCCCTCCTGCACTCTTCATTGAACCAGGATCGATCCCCTGGCTTGATGGTAATGTTAGAGTGGGGGATATACCAGGCCATGAGGTTACAGATTGTATTCAAGTACAATTCTACTGCTGATGGCCCACAGCCCCTCATGGAAATACAGCCTTGAGTTGCTAGATCTGTTTGAAATCTATCCCATTTAGCATGGTGGTGGTAGTGCTACCCAACACGATGGAGGGTATCCTCAATGTGAAGAGGAAACTTTGTCTCCACAAGGACTGTGCAATGGTCACTCTTACCAATACTGTCATGGACAGATGTATCTGCAGCAGGCAGGTTGGTGAGGATGAGGTAAAGTATGTTTTTCCCTCTTGTTGGTTCCCTCACCACCTGCAGCAGACCCAGCCTAGCAACTATGTCCATTAGGACTCGGCCAGCTTGGTCAGTAGTGGTGCTACTGAGCCACTCTTGGTGATGAACATTGAAATCCTCCACCCAGAGTACATTCTGCACCCTTGCCACCCTCAGTGCCTCCTTCAAGTGGTTTTCAACTTGGAGGAGTACTGATTCATCAGCTGAGGGAGGGCGGCATGTGATAATCAGCAAGGGGTTTCCTTGCCCATGTTTGACCTGATGTCATGAAAATTCATAGAGGCCAGAGTTGATGTTGAGGACTCCCAGGGCAACTCCCTCCCAACTGTATACAACTGTGCCGCCACTTCAGCTGGGTCTGTCCTGCCGGTGGGACAGGACATACCCAGGGATGGCGATGGTGATGTCTGGGACATGATCTGTAAGATACGATTCCATGAGTATGGCTATGTCAGGCTGTTGCTTGACTAGTCTGTGAGACGGCTCCCCTAATTTTGGCAGAAGCCTCCAGGTGTTAATAAGGAGGACTTTGCAGGGTTGACAGGGCTGGGTTTGCTGTTGTCATTTCCGGTGCCTAGGTCAATGCTGGGTCGTCCGTCTGGTTTCATTCCTTTTTATTGACTTTTTAGCGGTTTGATACAACTGAGTGGCTTGCTAGGCCACTTCAGAGAGCATTTAAGAGTCAACCACATTGCTGTGGATCTGGAGTCACATGTAGGCCAGACCAGGTAAGGACGGCAGATTTCCTTCCCTAAAGGACATTAGTGAATCTGATGGGTTTTTACGACAATCAACGTGGTCCGTGGTCATCACTGGACTTTTAATTCCAGATTTTTATTGAATTCAAATTCCACCATCTGCCGGTGGAGTGTCAGTGAACATCACCCTGGGTCTCTGGTTTACCAGTCCAGTGACAATACCACTACACCACAGCCTCCCCTGGTTCTTCAAGAGGAGATTAGAACACTGTAAAAGGCAAATAATGCATTACAAAATCAGACTGAAGTGAAGAAGAAAATCTACTGATATTCTTGCACCAGAAGACAATGCCACAAAGGCTTAACACTCATGATAGCTTCAACAGTGACTTACTTTACAATCATGTTCAGGCATGTATAACCCCTTGAGTGCTTTTAGAAACAACGATATCACTTCATTTAACATTATCACCAAGATCCCATTAGGTGCTTTTCACGTGAAGAGAGCAATGTGAAAAATAACTAACTTTCCTTTGAAATGAAGCGTGACAAATAAGTCAACTCAGTTGCACGTATGAACTAACACTAAACTATGGATTTCATGGTTGATTTCTCTAACATCTATATGTAGTCACATTTTACCTTGGTTGACTTACTCTAAACATATAGCACTAAAGAAAACAAATAAAGGCAATAGGCAATAGATGTGCGAATTTGTGCCTTTCGAGCTCAATGCACTGTTTGTACAATTGCAGTATAGTTCTATTCTTAGCTGGCTAGCCCACTCAGATTGAGATCATACAACTGAAGCCAAATTTTTCATTCTATACCCAATTCATATATAACAATCAAAATGGGAGACTTTAACGATGACAGCTCAGGGCACACGGAGATACAAACACTACATGCTAAACCACAAGTTCAAACATATTATAGTAACTTATAAAATGTAAGCACTAACTTTATATTTATAAACAAATTTTCTGACAATTTTAGATGCATAAGTGTTCTGTTTATTCACTCATCTTCTTATTTTAGGCCAAAGTAGATATTATGGCTGGGATTTTACTGGCTCGGGACAGTGGGCTGGGAGGACCGGTAAAATGCCAGGGAGCTCCACTGGATGCAGTTATGCTGCTGCGGGTGGCTGAGTGGCAGAACTGCTGGCCACTGGTTGGAGGTGGGAAGTTAATTTGAATAATTAACGGCTCAAGTAACAGTAATTTCCTGATGTTTTGCCAGTGATGAAACACCTCCCCCTCCCCCCACATCAGTTGCATGGACACTACCTCCCGGCAGCTTAATTCCCAGGGGTGGCATTGGGTGGCCGGCAGTAAATGGCACTCCAACGGCCCCAGCACTGCTGCTGCTAGAGGGTTTCCCCTCTGGTCAGTGCACCTATCACCCTCAAATACTTAAACCACACCCTAGAGTGTGTCTCCATGTTGAGATGCCCTCATGTTCTCCAGCCTCCCCCAACTGTGACTACCTTTCCTGGTGGCACTGCTGTATGAGGCTCCAGGACTGCTGGCCTTCAGCAACATGGAGAGCCCATTCGCCATCCTTCACTGCACTGCGGGCCTGGCAGCAGCCATTAAAACGTTGCCTTGGGAAAATTGCCCGTGTGCTCCCGTCGTGCACCGGTGCGGACCCAGGACTTGCATATGGTCCCAACTCCAAAAAAATTCCGCCCAATGGTCCCACATTCTCATTGATACTGAACCTCACATTTCTATGGAAAAATATTCAGGAACAGGAAGGATTCTGCAGCCATAGTCAAACGATTAACAGCAGTCCTATCCACACGAGTCTTTCAAAAACAGGAGCAACTTCCCAGGTTCTCATTGGTCTTTCTGGTTGCATGACCAGATATGCAGCAAGAGCAAGATTGCAGATTTAGAATGCTAGAATCAGTGCAACTCACAATCGTAGGAATAGAAAATGAGACACAATTTAATCCTTGTGATAAGTCTTATTTTATTTTGTAACTATAGTTATACTATAGTCATACTGTCAAATCTTCGGCTTCCATTATGGCCGCTCGGGTTCAATTTCAGTTATTTTGAAAGAGAAAGCTCTTGGAACTAACACATTTTACAAGAATATTTTTCTCCTTGTTGTCTCCAGCAGACTTGTATGATTCACTTCATTCAAGAATATGACACCTCCAATTCTGAAAATAGAGAATGCTGGAGAGCTAAAGCAAGTATTTTTTTAACTACTTACCAAAATGTACTTGTACTTACAAAATGCTAAGGGAAAGTGTGGACATCATTGTATTATTTCAATACAGTTGAAGTTGGTAGCGTTTTGGAACCTGTGGTACCAAGTAATGTAAATAATAAACAAGCAAATACAGCATGTAAGAAGATAATTCCTAATTTTGTGCAATTATTTCGGTGGCACAAGCACAAGTAATTAATTTATGTCTTCCATCAAAAGTTGTATTATTAAAATAACAACTAATATCACCTTAAAAATTACAGCCAACGTTCTTTTTGTCAAATAGAATTCTGTAACAACTCATAATAGACCTGGAGGTGCAGGTAAAGCTTTCCCTTTCACTTTTGGCCCTTAATATAACACAAATAGTCAACAACATTTTTCAGGGGTAACTCTCAGCCTGTGCTCGCTGTGTTAAAAAGCAGGCTTTAGCTGTGTGTCAGGCACTCTGGTCATTAATCATCTATCATTCAATTATAAGAAATTTCAGATGGAACAAAATTCCATATCAATCAAAATTCAATCAACATTCACATTATATGGGCACTAGCTTGAGCTATCTTACTGCTTTACACTAGGACAAGGAAAATTAGACATTTTGCTCATTGATAGCATGCAAGACTTCTCCAGTAAGTGTTACTTTATTTTGTAGTCCCTAATCTAATCCTTATCACTGTTAATGTTTATTTGTTGCTGATCGCTTTACCTACAAACACTAGTTCTGTGCTATTATCATACTTGATGCTTGTTAAACAACGTTGAACTGCGCACTCATTTTTGTAATTATAAATCAGGTGCTTTGTATCGAGCAATACTTTATAGGGTTGATTTTCTGAATATGCACTCCTACTGGGAAAGCATATTAGGAAACCATGGGCGTGCTTCTCTTTCTGTCCAATAAATTAAAAGGGAGCATGCCTGCTGTTTCCTGATTTGAGGCTTATTCAAGTAAACATGTCTCTTAACTGCCTGTAATAAAATGTATAAAAATTGTAGAAATTATATAGAATTACTACACAGATCTATTATTATTACAGAGTTACTTATGTTCTTATAATGACTGCACTGCAGATACTTCTAAGGATCTGTTTGTCTTATTATTTGGCACACTAAATTAGACTATGAAGCTAATAAAGGAGTTACATAAATGTAAAGGATTTCTTTGCATGCATTTTTGTTGTTCAGCATTAACTGTTTTGATTTAGTTTTGCCTCAAGCCTGTATATAAAAGCAATGCAAAATAACACTGCCCATCTGCCTGTGCATCTTCCTTTCTCCAACCTGGAGATGAAAAAAATGTCTACAAGAAATTGTTACATCTCAAGTAAATGTGGGTATTTTCATTATGCGCCCATGCATCCCTTCAGTGACATTGAAAGAGATTCTTCATCGTGGCTCAAAGTGTACTGGCAGAGAGTAATGGCAGTAACTTGATATATCCTTTCAGTTCTCTATCTGTCAGTTTGATTTAATATGTAGTATTTTTCCCTTATTCTTTCGCCAAACGATTGCGTGCAGAAACTATTTTGAAAGCAACATTATATAATATTAAGGATATTTGCAGATAACAGCTGTCAGCATTACTTGACATTAGCAACTTACATCATTTGGAAAACTTAAAACTTAACAAGCCTATTCCATGCCAGTTGTGCCAAGTTATAAACATTTCATTCATTGCTGTCTTGATTAGAACCTTAAATGTGGAGCAATTAAAAAAAAATCATCCATTTTTCTTTTACTTGGGAGTATATGAAAACTGAGAAATATTTCAGGTTAGTCTTCATATTTTCGCTTTATATCACAAGAACACAAGTGGCCTGTTGGGCCTGCTCGCCATTCAATACGATCATGGCCATCATGGCTTCAGCTCCATTTTCCCGCCTGCTCCCCATATCCTTTAATAATTCAATATCAATATTAATATTAACTTATAATATTAATGAATTAAATATTATTATAATATTAGTATTGTCAATATCATACTAATTTGAAAATCACTGAAACAGATGGTTCTGCTATCCTGGGGTTGGGTAGATGTGAAGAACTACAGCTGATTTCCGTAAGCCATGAGATAAAGGAAGCATCGCTGAGGGTTGAAGGGAACTGCACCCATTGAAAAATGGCCTCCAATCAGAAGCAAGAAAGAAATACATCCAGAGTGTTTTGATGAGACGACTGGATGCTTTGAAGATTTTGAGCATCACACCACCATCGATCCAGAGATGCAACCAATTATTCTTCCCCGATGTAAAGAACTAAAAGAGCCAAAAGAAAAGTTTGAAAGAGAGTTCCAAGTGATGGAAGAAATTGATTGTCACAGTTACAGAGCCTACAAATTGGGTAAATTCTATTGTTGTGAAAGCAAAGCCAAATGGATGGCTACTAATTTGCCTGGGTCCCAAAGGGGAATCCCAAAGCCATGAGGGGGAATTGCTACCTTACTACAAAACTGGAAGAGATCACGCCAGGACTGGCAGGTGCAAAGATTTTCAGCAGGCTTGATCCCAGAAATGGCTGCTGGAATGTGAAGCTTGATGAGAAACCTTCGCTGTTGACAGCATACAATACACACTTTGGACTGTGCAAATTCCCATGTCTACCGTTTCACCTTAAAATAAGCCCAGATGTGTTCCAGCAGAAAGCAGACAAGACATATAAGGGATGCAAAGGAGCAGTCTGCAAAGCTGATGATACCCACATCTATGGTGTAGATGAAAAAGATCATGACTATCAGCTACATGAAGGCATGGAGAGAACCAGGAAAGTTGGGATCACGATAAACGCAGGCAAATTCATTGTTAAGGTGACAGAATGCCAGTTCTTTGGGACACGCCTGATGGAGCCAAGTCAAGTCCTGAAAAAGTCACAGCTATCTCTGAGGTGGAAGATCCCAAGAGTCAAGAAAGAGCTGAGAAGTTTCCTTGGCTTGATCCAGTACGAGTGCTTTCATATCTCATATGGCAGAACACACAGCAAACTTATGAGAGCTGATGAGGGAAGATGCTGAGTACCAGTGGTCAGAGTCATGTGGGAGGAGTTTCAACCAACTCAAAGCTGTAGTATGCAAGGAGTCTGTCATACTACAACACCAGGAAACTTGTCACTCCCCATTAGATGCTTCTACAAAAGGACTGAGAGCGATGAATACCAAATCCATGAGATGAAGACACACCAAATCCACAAAATGGAGGCACAACATTTTACTGCCAGAGCGATACCATGAATAATATTTTTGAGGAAAAAAAAACAAGCTACAAAGAGTTTTAAGTTCAGAATTACACATTTAATTATAAAAGTCAATTGTAAATTTTCTTTAGTTTAGACATAAAAATGTTAATGATTAAAAGATAATGTTGATATTAAGAGGTATTGTTTTTTAAAGAAGGAGGGATGTTATATTGTAACAATTGTTTCGATATGATTTAGGAACTATATTGTCATGCATAGATATACATGTATATCCAGAGTTCCACATCACCCAATACTGCATTTTCGGCAGTGTACCAAAGCAACAGTGTATTGTTCTACATCACATGGTGAAATCTGGAAAAATACACTTGATGAAACCTCCAGTATTTGTGTCCAGAAGTGTGATTATTCCAAACTTCTGGGGACCACAAGACATAACAACTGCCCACTGTAGAAATGAGCCATATATGGTGGGACCTGCTGAGGGCGATGCAGTGGCCCAGCCAAAAGCCCATGACTTTTGACAGGACTGGATGACCCCTGCAGTGGGTGGGGCTGGAAAATCCCACCCTGTGTTCCACATGGAAGTCAAGTACCCAACTGAATGGGTTTATTCTGGTTTGAATTTTATACATACATACATAAATGGCTACAGGAGAGTGTTATTACACTCCCCCTCCTTAATGAAAAATTTACGTAAAGTTCAAAATCCATATAACTATGTACATTTCTTGTATGTCAATTATTTACAAATCAAACTGAACCACTGGTTTCCTATTCCTAACAAGATATCTCCTTCCTTGGCCCAAACTTTTGGAATCTAGGAAAGAGTCTTAACCCATCTGGGCCTGAATCTGAGGGGAAGTTTTCTCTGACAAAGACTGACATTGCCCATAACCTTCATTTGAAATTTCCACTCCATCAGACACGTATGTCTGACTCTGACTCAGATCTGAACTGGTTTCAGGCACAACTTGTGTTGGAGCAACCATTGGTACTCTCCTCGTATCCCAACTATCAGGCCCATTTGATCTTCCCAACTTCCTTCTTCTTCATGAGTCTCTGAAGGTAAAACATGATCTCTATGTACAAACTTAACCTTTCCATTACCAAACATCTTGATCAAATATGTATGAGGACCACATATTTTCACAACTCTTCCTGGTAGCCACTTCAAACACTTACGATGATGATCTTTCACCTTAAACTTCTGATTCAACTTCAGACTGCTTTCTCTCACTTTACCCCTATCATGACTCTCTTTCTGTTTTGTTTGTCTCCCTTCTACTAACTATGCTAAATGTGACTTCAGCAATGAAAATCCCATTTCAGGCTGTCTTCTTAGAAACAATTCAGAGGGCGTTCCTCTGGTGGTAGTTTGAGGTGTGTTACAACGAATAAACAAAAAAATCGCCAGTTTGAGAGCCTATAACAACTGACATTTCTTCCAATTTGTATCCAGCATTCACTTTACAAGAGTACATTTAACAATTTGTACTGTGCCTTCTACTGCTCCATTTGAAGCAGGATGATATGGTGGAACTCTAGTGTGTTCTACCTCTTTCAATATCATGAAGTTTGCAAACTCTTCTGAACAAAACTAAGGTCTGTTTTTGGGCACAATTTCCTTTGGCAACCATTAAACAGCAAACAAACTACACAAAATATCTAGAGTTTTGCTGGTTGCTGTTCGATTCATCGGAAACCCCTGAACCCACTTTGCATGGCTTTCGATCAATATGAATAGCTGTTGTCCTTCAAATTCTGCCAAATCTATGTGCAGCCACTGCTACACTCTAGCTGGCCATTTCCATGATTGCAAAGGTACTGATGGTGGCTTCTTTTTTACAAGTTGACATACTCTACACTGTTTCACTGTAAATTCTGTGACCGCATCTAACCCTGTCCACCAAAGATAGCTTTTTGCTCGAATCTTTGTCAAGCTTATCCCAGAGTGTTGATCATGAAGATTACATCACAACTGCAATCGGTACCTTTCAGGAATTACTTCCTACATAGCGCAGCCTTTATCAATTGACAACTCATGCTCAGACATAGAAAAATGGCCTAATTTCTAAATGCAGTATGTGTTGGCCATTTGCAATATAGTCATACACCCTTGCCAATAGAGTATCTCTACAAGCTGTTCTATCAATGTAATTTGCTGTGACTGGCAACTCATCTACATGAAAAGAAAAATACATCTTCCCTGTTGGGCTTTACCTCTGATGGGGATGGTAATCTAGACAACATATCAACATTACAATGATCTTCCAATCATCTGCATTTAATGTAAGACTGATAAGCAGACAAAATCAAAGCTATCGCTCCATTCGGGCTGCAGCTCAAGTGGGTACCAGAGACTTTGGATTCAAAGTAGCTGTCAGTAGCTTATGATCAGTTTTGGGCATGAAACTACAACCATACAAGCATTTATGAAATCTTCTTACTCTGAAAATCAAAGCCTATGGCCTGGGTTATCATCGTTGAGATGGTAGTGGGAGTTGGGAAAATTCCTGGCTCAGCATGGATGGGGAGAAATTGCCCACAAGGACAAGATTTTCATTGCGGGGGAGGTGGGGTGTGGATGCAGGCTGGAGTCAGGCCAGTTAACCCATGACAACAGGGGCTGTCGGGTGCAGGGGCGGGCTGTTTAAAAGGCTCGCCTCGGTGCTGAGGGACTTCAGCCCAGTTAAAATAAAAACAGAAGTGTCCTTCAGCTCCTCGCATGCCTTCACGCTCCCCATGCTACCATCGAGTCCACCTCATGCCCCCTACCAACCCACTTCATGCCCCCCATGCCAAGTGTACCCCCCACCCACCACTATGGCCCCTCGTGCCCCCAATGCCGAGCTTTGGCGCTTTGATGCACATTCGCCCACTATACTGTATACAATCAATAAACCCTATAGTGACAATTGGATGTGTAAAAAAATCTTAAAAGAAAGTCATTAATTGATAGCTTTCCAGTTTCTTAAATAAAACTCCTTTTTACTACAACACAATAAAATGTCAACCTTCCAGACCTTTTAAAGTATCAATAGTTGAAACTGCAGACACTTGAAACTGCTTTATTTTGTGTACATGAACATGGTGAAATTGACAGCATAGATCAGAGAATCTGAGCTGTCAATAAAACAATGGCCCAAATTTTCCAATTAGCATCTGAACAATTCCAACTGATAGCAATCACAGGAAAAAGTATACACCTGCCAGTGTTTTTGAAGGCCGGACTACTGATGCTGGCCACTCCCTGAAGCCTCCATTATAGAAAACCAGCAGGCCTCAGCTCAGTTCAGGAGAGGCCAAGCCATGACCCATTTTATGGCACTAGCTGCCAAATTCCAGGAAGAGTTTAAATGTCCAAAACCTTGTGTTAATTTTGCTATTTCCAGCTCTGCTTCATGGTAGGAAATGTGATTTTCAGTATCTGCAATTATTAAATATCCCCTGACTGGCACTTCTAAATCAAATTACTTGCAATTCTTTGAATGAACACGCTGAGACTTGAAGGAAAAACTCATGGCTTTAAGATTTCCTGGAGCTATCAACTTCTGAAACTGAATAGCCTCACCCCACAGACAGTGCTAATCCCACTCACCCCCGACAATGTCCACCCCTGACAGTGTTCTCAGCCCTCTCTCACTGCTTGACAGTGTTCTCATCCTTCCCTGACCCCCTCAACAATGTTCTCATCCCTTCCTCACCCGCTAACAGTATTCTCCCCTCCCTCACCCCTGACACTGTTTTCATCCCTCCCTCACCCCCTGACAGTGTTCTCATCCAGCCACAACTCACAAGTGTTCCAATCCCTTTCTCACCCACAACTGTATTCAGCCTCTCCCCAACTCTCTCACACCACAAAAATGCTCAACCCTTCCGCTCCCTTCCCATGCTTCCCGACAATGCCAACTCTTCCGACATTGGCTGGATAGAAGACAGGAATTCCAATAGTGAAAGAAAAACAGAAAACGCTGGAAAAACTCAGCAGATCTGACAACACCTTTGGAGAGAAAAACAGAGTTAACGTTTTGAGCCCGTAAGGTCCTTTTTCAGAGCCATGGGCTCAAAATATCAACTCTGTTTTTCTCTCCACAGAGGCTATCAGACCTACTGAGTTTTTCCAGCATTTTCTGTTTTTCTTTCAGATTTACAGCATGCTTTTATTCCAGCAGGTGAGTTGGGAGAGGGGGTGAGGGGGTATGGGAGGGCATAAGCACTTTCTGGGGGTAGGGGTGGGTTGAGGGAGGTGAGCACTGTCTGGCGGGATGTTGGAGGGTGTGCCGTGGGGGGAGGGAGCTCAGCAACGTCCGTCTTGGTGGGGGGGTGTGGTGAATACTGTTCAGGGTGAGGAGGGGTGACTTTGTGGTGGGTTAGCTGGGAATTGGGGTGTCAATTTCAGCCAGCCGCAGGAGGCTTTGTACTGAGGGCGGGTTATTTAAATTTGTTATTTTAACTAATCATAAAAGTATCTGTATTAGGAACGTTAGTGGGTCAATAAAGCATAAAAATCTTGGTTGAGCCAAGCACTGTGGGCAGAATTTAACATCCTGTGGGAGGGTGGGAGGGGACCGCCCAGCCCTACCTGATCAGGCATAAAATCAAACGAGAAGACGTCGGGCAAGCATCTCGATGTCATCGCACACTCATGCGATATTTCGCTCGGCGGTAGCACGCAAAAGCCAGAAGTGCACCCACCAACAATTAAGAGGGCAATTAAGCCCATTAACGGCACAATTGACTCCAATTTTTCGTTGCCTGTCCAATCTTATGATTGGCGCATGGGCGAATCGGCCAGGCGGCCTTTACATTTTTCATCAAACTCAACCAAGGGTGTGATGAAATTTCCATGATGAAATAAAATAAAAATAAATTTTTGTGGGCAGCATTTTCATCAGCTATATGTTCAGGTGGTTGATTACAATGCATGGACAGTTTTTTCAGCATTTAAAGGCTTAATTTTAACTTTTTCAGGTCTCCAGCTCCCTGAGGCAGCTGTCTGCCTTCAGGAAGCTTTCTTGCAGCACTCACCCACACCCACAGAAATGTCATCGCCCCCTTCTCGCCTCCAACCTGGCAGCGCTGAGCATTTCAGCGCACGTTTTATGCTGGCTGGCCGTTAATTGAAATCGTGGTTGGGGGCTGATTGTGGTCGGCGGCCCGTTTCCCAACCACTTTTGGGCCTGCCAATTGGGTGTGCCCACCAAAGGTAAAATGCATGCCTGTCTATGTAATTTTGTTCTTTATAAATCCTAAAGTCCAAGAACCATTTAAAAGGGGGTACAGGAACCCCTACACATTTGAATTTGGGAGTTGTCCAATGACTCTATTCTATTTAGAGGTAATGTTCCCAGTTTCAAGTCTTTTCAGTTCTTGCTCCACTTTCTCCCTTAGAGCATAGGACACTGGACGAGGCCCGCATTAAACTGGTCTTGTGTTCTTCTGAACCTGTACATTTGCTTTGTATCCTTGAATCAGTTTGCCAGTTTCACTAAACATTTAAAGATAGTTGACAATCATGTTATCTAGCACTGTGAATTTCACTTCTACACATAAAAGTTTGTTCCAATTTAACTTAACTGCTGGTAACAAGGTTTTTCCTAACAAGACTAGTTTCTCACCCTTCATCACAATGATGGGCAATTTTGCACATTGCTCTTTGTAACTGACTGGAACCGACACACTTCCCATTATGGGGATTTTGTCTCCTCCATAACTTCGGCATTCTATGTATGATTTCTCCACTTGATGTTAATTCAACTTTTCATAGTATAGCGATTCAGCAATCGAGCTAACTGATGCACCCATGTTGACCTCCATGTTTACTGGAGCTCCATCCAATGCTACTTGGCTGTGATGCCCTGAAAATTTCCACTAGACATCTTGAGCTTTGGATCAAATGGGCCACAACCAACCCCTCATCGATCTGGTGTTGTTCAGCAACCATATGCAGTCATTGCCATTTCCTCCAGCCAGCATTTTCTCTGTTTACATTCTTCCAACATGCCTTGGCAAGATGATCCTATTTCTTGAAGTCTGCCTTCACAAATGAATTATTCTATGCCCAATGATGGCCTATGCACTGGTATTAGGACTTTGTCATACTAACTGCTGTCATTGGGGCCTTATGCTTACTCAGCTGCAGCTTATTTACTTCAGCAGATGACTGGCAGTTGTTAACTCTAACTTCTCTTGAGTCATGCTCTGCCATGTCCATGGTCACTGCTGTTTGGCAAGCAATGCTGAAAGTTAACTTTGGCAATGCCAGCAACTTCCTATGAATGCTTTAAATTTTTAAACCGCACACAAATCTGTCCTGCAATGCTCTCTCTTTAAACTCTCCAAAATTACAATGGATGGATAGCTTTTTCAAAGCCATGATAAATTCTCCAATGTCCTCACTGGGCAACTGATTCCCTGTTACAAACCCATAGCTTTCAGCAGTGTCCAATAGATTAGGACTGTGGTACTGCTCAAGCTTATACACAAAATGTCCCACAACAGAGTATCTTTTTGCTTAGCAGAGGCAAGCAAATTCTTCAGCGTTTCACACACTCCTGGGCCTGCTTTCATCAAAAATGTCATCCTTTTCCTTTCCCCCGCTACCTGACTAACAGCTGACTCATCCAGATCTTCAAGGATATTATCGGCAGTGAAAAATATCTTGAGCTGCTCCACATACACACCGAAAGACTCTTGGTCATGGCTGTACTCTCCCAGACACCCAATTATACCTGCTGGTGCAGCCATATATATAAACAGACTTTTCTCAAAGTTAAGATTTTTAAGCTCATTTATCAGGAAGAAAAACCTCACAGTTCCTCTGCTGGTTTTCTGGAACCTTCTCCAACCCAAATTTGTTCTGCTAGGGAAATCCACAATCCCACCTCATTGCTAAACTGTGATATCTTTGCAGGACAAAAGAAACTGTGTATCACATGGAACTCAAGTATTCAACTGGACTGGTTTATTCTGGTTTGACTTATATACACACAAACGCACACAATTGGCTACAAGAGGGTGCTATTACAGATCCCAGGTTTAAACTGACTAAATTAGATGACATAAATCACAGCAATAATATGGTCACTACAACAGGTGTTGTCGCCTGGATAAGAGAAGAAATAAAAATCCCATTTGTGGCTATGTTTTAGTGATCATTGCTGGAAATTGTGTTTTTATAAATGCTGAGCCAGGGTAGGATCAGGTTTGGCTATAGTTTCAGGTCCCCCACCATCTCATTATTGAATAGCCTCTTGTTACCCACCATCACGGCTCTCTAATGATCACTTTAATGATACCAGAGATTGGCTGTCACTTGCAGAACCACATCCGAGCATAAATCAGTGCACTGAGGATTGGAGGGGAGGAAGCTCAATGGAGTGCAATTGAAATCTGAAGCTGTTCATGATATGAATGGCACAAATTTTCCAAATCTGGACTAATGATGAGACATCTCCTCAGCACCATTGCATATTGAATAGTCATGGGCATGTTGTCTGTGATTTCTCAATAGTCGATGGCGGTGCCGTGCCTTACTTTCAACATGTACTCAGGAAAAGCTAGGCTAATATATATTGGGAAAAAAGTGCCCATTTCCCTCATTAGTTTCACCCTGTCATTCATTCTAAAGTGCTCAAACTGCACCTGATGTTATGAAAAGTGACACTAGGCATGCAAGTTCACAATCAGAACTAATGAGGACTTCTGTTCACATATTGATAAAACAAAATTAGAGTACAAGAGTTAATATTCTTCAAAATATTCACATAATTCACATGTCCTGAAATTTGCAACTATCTTTCTGCCATTTCCATGGATGTGGCCTCAACATAGGCCTTCTTCCACATCAGTTTGTTGCCTTTGTTCAAAAGCTTGGCCTGGATTAAGCCTCCCACTGGAGTGTCTCTAAGGTAATTTCTAAATTGAGACCATACCCACGCTGGCAAGGGAGTTTCTTTAACTCAAGAATATAATGTGTGACAGTCTCACTTGAAAACTGTCTCCTTTTACAGAATGCAACTCTCGGTGCAACTTTGTTTTTAGTCATGTTGCAATAGGAATCCACAATCTCATTAATTTCAGCATTTTCTATTGCACTGGGATCTTTCAGGCAACACTGGTTAGATACTACATCAAAATCACCTGGCCCCAGCATGGTGAGGAAAATATTTACTTTATCCTCTTTATTCAGCTAAATGCGTAACCTCTTTCCGTAATTACACCGATCCTCTTCAGGGTTGAATTCCTTCATTCTCCCAAAATATGCCTTTAGTGCCTTTTTTTTCATTCAATGACGTATAATGCTGACTCACTGAGCTGTACATGAACACTACGGAGCAATCTTTCCAACTGTTCAAACTTGCACAAAACCAACCTCAGGAGTTCCAAAAAGTGTTGGTCCTTAATGTCTCAAATGAAATGTGAAAAATAATTCCGTCTTAGCTCGTTGTTATCTTTCTGCCTCAGCCATGTTGCAAACCTTATTTATACCACCCTAAAAGAGAAAGCAGCAGAGAGGGCAATATAACAAAACACTCAGGTCTTCCACTATAACCAGACACTTGCTGAATTGTGAAAATAACTATACTGACCACCATTTCCCCTTTGTCCAATAGTCATAATTAACCAGAAAATTCAGTTAATTTCCTGCATACATCTTATTGAAAGCAAACAAAAGGCAGTAGCATAGTCAAACAAAGCATGTGATGAAAGATTCTGGGTAGAAATAATTTAGTATGTATGTCTCTGTCATTTAACATACAAGTTCAGGTGAACCAAAACCACCGTATACAGAAACAAAAACAAAATATGCTGGAAAAACTCAGCAGGCCTGACAGCATATGTGGAGAGAAAGACAGAGTTAACGTTTCAAGTCCGTAAGACTCTTCTTCAGAGCTGATTATAATATCATTATTGTTGGCCTGCATCAGTTTTTACTTTATCTATAAAAACATTTCTCATATGACAAAAGCCAACTCCTTTGAGTAGAATGAAGATCATACAAGTAAAAATATGCTTTGGGATGTAATTGTATTCATCTGGATTTTCACTTTCTGCTATTGCTATGGGATTTGAAACATTGTACACTCTAGTAAATTGCTCAGAACAGGAAACAACCTGATGAGATTTGTTCTTAATGTAATTTCTGTATGGAAATAGTGGAAGTGAAGGATGGTAAAGAAAAAAAATCAATGTATTATATAAGGGTTTAAAGCTGCTGAGCTGCAGCTGGAATCCACTCAGCTACTCTCCTAATAGTAATCTTGAGGATACTAATGTGTACCCTGCAGACTAACCTTATCTGATTGCCTCAAGATTGCTGTCAACTGGTAAGCAAAAGTGTTGATTACTTTTTGCTTGGTTGATTTGGGACTGTCCAAATAGGCACTACTGCAGATCTATGAGGTGCATGTTCTTGTCAAATGCCATCTTGCAATAATTTGTTCAGGTGATTTGCCAAGAACACTGACAACAATCTTTCCAGTTAAAAGCACAGCACAAAACGTGGGGCTGAGTCTTCAGGGCCCCCTGAAATTGGGAAGGAGGTGGGGATCAAATATACCGGTGCCAGGCAGTGTGTCAATTTCAAGATGCTAATCCTGGCAGAGTCGATAATCAAGGTGGAGGGGGCGATGGGACAGGAATCCCGCTTGCCTCAAAGTCAGGGAAATTAAAGATGCTTAAAATCTCATTAAGAGCTTTGTTAAGACAGAAACTTTAAATTTTTAAAGGGGCAGACAGTTTACTGGCATCTTCAGAAACTGACCAGCTAAAGGGAGGCTGGTAAAAGTGGGGAACCAGCTTTGGCTTGCCAAGGGCATCAACTGGCCCATAAAAGGAGCTGCAGGGAAAAGGGGCACTTGGTAAGGGGATGCCTTTGGCACTGCATGAGTGACAAGGAGGGTGGGTGCTCAGCACCCAGGCTTTGACTGGGGTCAGCACCCCATGATATTGTGGGGACAGGAGAGCAGGGGTGAGACTGTCAAGGAAAAATTGGTGACTAACTGTCCAGAAAGAAGGCTTCAGCTGGCAAGTGGGAACACAACAGCCATATTTTGGGCCCAGGAGTGATGAGAGGCAAAACCCTCCTGAGGAAGGGCGGAAGGGTATAGAAGAGGCGAGAGGAAGGCAATGCAGGCCAAACAGTCAACATAAGATCTATGACTTAAGGCAGAGATACTTGGAAATAGACACAAACCATTTCCACTGGATACTGTGACCCACCAAGCAGATGTTCACAGATATCCGTGCCTTGTTGCCAAAGACCTCACAACCCGCAGTACTGTTTGTCATGCCCTGCCTGTGGCCATCAAAGTCACTGTGGCCTTGAACTTCTTTGCTTCTGTCTCCTTCCAAGGATCACCTTTGGACCTCAGTGTCATCTCACAAACAGCTGCACACCACTGCATCGTACTGCCAGAGTTGGACAGCATATTCATTTAATGTCAAACACAGCCTCACAGGGACATTTGACATTGGGTTTTGCCTACATTGCTGGATTCTCCCAGGTGCAGGGCATAGTGAATCGCACCCATGTGGCCAAGAGGCACCCAGATTCACCAACAGGTAGGGATTTCATTCCTTCAATGCCCACTGGTCTGCGGACACACAAGAGGTGCCACCATTTTCCTGGCAGCCTCAGATCTTCACCCCAACCTCCAAAATGTATAGTTGGATCCTAAGGGACAAGTGATAACCCCTGAAAAGATGGCTACTCAACTCTCTGTAAAAGCCCCAAACAGATAGAGGTGGTAAAACCAATGCCACCTGCTCAGTAGGACAACCACAGAGCAGGTCATCAGGCATCTGAGATTTGCAATGTCAGTGCCTGGGCTGTGGGGTGTTGCCCTCCAGTACCCAACTGCAAGGATCTCAGTCATTGTGATGGTCTGCCACACTCTCCATAAAATGGCCCTCCAGTGAGATGTGGACCTTGAGTACGGTGTGGCCCTGGAAGGAGACGGCCCATCAGGGGAGGGAAGAGAAGAAGAGGAAGTGGAGGGAGAGGGGGATGGCTCTGAACAGAGAAGTGCTCCTGCAGCCCAATAAGGTTGCCTCCTCCTGCCACCACCCAACCCCTCGCTTCCCCTCCCCCCCAACCCAGAAAGCATTTGATAAGGTGCCACATCAAAGGTTCTTGCAGAAAATAAAAAGCTCATGGTGTAGAGGGTAACATATTAGCCTAGAGAGAAGATCGGCTTGCTGGCAGAAAACAGAGAGTATGCATAAATGGGTCTCTGTCAGATCAGCAGGATGTGACGAGTGGAGTCCCGCAGGGGTCTGTGCTGGGGCCTCAATTTTTTACAATTTACATCAATGACTTTGATGAGGGGAATGAAGGCATTGAAGCTAAATTTGCAGGTGACACAAAGATAGGTAAGAAAGTATGTTGTGAAGATCACATAAGGAGTTTACAGATGGATATTGGTAAGTTGAGCGATTAGGCAAAAGTCTGGCAGATCTGGAGTACAATGTGGGAAAATGTGAAGTTGTTCACTTTGGCAGGAAGACTAAAAAGCAGAGTGTTACTTAAATGGAGAACGACTGCAGAATTCCAAGGTGCAGAGGGATCTAGGTGTTCTTCTGCATGAGTCACAAAAAGTTAGTGTTCAGGTATGCCATGTAATTAAGAAGGCTAATGGAATGCTTTCCTTTATTATGAGAGGAATTGAACATAAAAGTAAAGATCTTATGCTTCAGTTATTCAGGGCATTGGTGAGACCACATCTCGAATAATATGTACAATTTAGATCTGCTTATTTAAGGAAAGGTGTAAATCATTGGAGGTTTACTAGATTGGTACCTGGAATGAGTGGGTTGCCTTATGAGGAAAGGTTGAACAGGATGAGCTTGTTCCCACTGGAGCTTAGAAGAGTGAGGTGGTGACTTGATTGAAATATATAAGATTCTGAGTGTTCTTGACAAGGTGGACGTGGAAAGGATGTTTCCACTTGTGGGTGAGTCCAGAACTAGGGGGCACTGTTTTAAAATTAGCGGTCACCCTTATAGGACAAAGATGAGGAGAATTTTTTTCTCTCAGAGGTTTATATGGCCTTGAACTCTCTGCCTCAGAAGGCATTGGAAGCGGGGTCACTGAATATTTCAAGGCAGAGGTGGATTGATTCCCTTGCCTAAAAAGAATCTAAGGTTATTGCGGGTGGATGGAAATGTAGAACTTGAAACAGAAACAGATCGGCCATGCTCTTACTGAATAGCAGAGCAGGCTCTTGGGACCGAATGGCCTTCTTCTGCTCCTATTTCGTATGATTGTAAATGAGGGGCTGCCCCATCCGATTGCCAGGCCTCCAGTTCTTCTGTGAGATCTCACTTCCTTCTGGTGCAGTGGAAGGCTTTGGCATAAACCACAGCCTCAGTGATAACTGCTGTGAGGTTAAGGAGTCCCATGTTTCATCTGACCAGCTTCCATTCTTACCCGACACTAATTCCAAGTGGACAGGTAACCCGTCCACATACCAATTAAGAGTTTTTCCCATGCAGAAATTCTTAACTTTATTCAGTTTCCCACTGGAGGCAGTCTTCTGACCCAAAAACAGACCCGGCTCCAAAGTAGATGATCAAGTATTCAAAAATAAGCATTTAAAAATCATTGGGCATGTAAACAACATCCTTCCTTCAGATAAAAACAAAAAGCTAAAAGCTACTGCGGATGCTGGAAATCCAAAACAAAATAAAAACAGAATTACCTGGAAAAACTCAGCAAGTCTGGCAGCATCGGCGGAGAAGAAATCAGTCAACGTTTCGAGCCCTCATGGCCCTTCAGCAGAACTGAAGCATAGTTTCAACAAGGGAGAAATATAAATTGGTTTAAGGTGGGTGGGGGGGAAGAGACACATTGAGGGTGTGGTGTGAGCAGATAATCAAAAGATGTCAGAGACAAAAGGGTCAAAGAGGTGTTGAAGGTGGTGGTCTTTGTCTGAGAAAAGTGCTAATTAAGAATGCAAGACAGGATATTCAAAGTACAGCTCTAGTGGGGGTGGGGTGGAAAGACTAAAGGTTTTAGTTTTAGATTTAAAAATAATGGAAATAGGTGGGGAAAGAAGAATCTATATAGATTATTGAAAAAAAAGGCGGGTGGGGGGGGGAAAGAAACGGGGTGGGGATGGGGGGAGGGGGAGTTTAAGATCTAAAGTTGTTGAATTCAATATTCAGCCCAGAAGGCTGTAAAGTGCCTAGTCGGAAGATGAGGTGCTGTTCCTCCAGTTTGCGTTGGGCTTCACTGGAACAATGCAGCAAGCCAAGGACAGACATGTGGGCAAGAGAACAGGGTGGAGTGTTAAAATGGCAAGCGACAGGGAGGTTTGGGTCTTTCTTGCGGACAGACCGCAGGTGTTCCGCAAAACGGTCGCCCAGTTTGCGTTTGGTCTCTCCAATGTAGAGGAGACCGCATTGGGAGCAACGAATGCAGTAGACTAAGTTAGGGGAAATGCAAGTGAAATGCTGCTTCACTTGAAAGGAGTGTTTGGGCCCTTGGACGGTGAGGAGAGAGGAAGTGAAGGGGCAGGTGTTGCATCTTCTGCGTGGGCATGGGGAGGTGCCATAAGTGGGGGTTGAGGAGTAGGGGGTGATGGAGGAGTGGACCAGGGTGTCCCGGAGGGAACGATCCCTACGGAATGCTGTCAAGGGGGGTGAAGGGAAGATGTGTTTGGTGGTGGCATCATGCTGGAGTTGGCGGAAATGGCGGAGGATGATCCTTTGAATGCGGAGGCTGGTGGGGTGATAAGTGAGGACAAGGGGGACCCTATCATGTTTCTGGGAAGGAGGAGAAGGCGTGAGGGAGGATGCATTTTTTTGAAGAGCGGTGGCAGGTAGACTCCATCCCATTCTCTCAGTTCCTTCGCCTCCGTCGCATCTGTTCTGATGACGCTACCTTCAAAAACAGCTCCTCGGACATGTCCTCCTTCTTCCTTAACCGAGGTTTTCCATCCACGGTCGTTGACAGGGCCCTCAACCGTGTCCGGCCCATATCCCGCGCATCCTCCCTCACGCCTTCTCCTCCTTCCCAGAAACATGATAGGGTCCCCCTTGTCCTCACTTATCACCCCACCAGCCTCCGCATTCAAAGGATCATCCTCCGCCATTTCCGCCAACTCCAGCATGATGCCACCACCAAACACATCTTCCCTTCACCCCCCTTGACAGCATTCCGTAGGGATCGTTCCCTCCGGGACACCCTGGTCCACTCCTCCATCACCCCCTACTCCTCAACCCCCACTTATGGCACCTCCCCATGCCCACGCAGAAGATGCAACACCTGCCCCTTCACTTCCTCTCTCCTCACCGTCCAAGGGCCCAAACACTCCTTTCAAGTGAAGCAGCATTTCACTTGCATTTCCCCTAACTTAGTCTACTGCATTCGTTGCTCCCAATGCGGTCTCCTCTACATTGGAGAGACCAAACGCAAACTGGGCGACCGTTTTGCGGAACACCTGCGGTCTGTCCGCAAGAAAGACCCAAACCTCCCTGTCGCTTGCCATTTTAACACTCCACCCTGTTCTCTTGCCCACATGTCTGTCCTTGGCTTGCTGCATTGTTCCAGTGAAGCCCAACGCAAACTGGAGGAACAGCACCTCATCTTCCGACTAGGCACTTTACAGCCTTCTGGGCTGAATATTGAATTCAACAACTTTAGATCTTAAACTCCCCCTCCCCCCATCCCCACCCCGTTTCTTTCCCCCCCCCACCCGCCTTTTTTTTCAATAATCTATATAGATTCTTCTTTCCCCACCTATTTCCATTATTTTTAAATCTAAAACTAAAACCTTTAGTCTTTCCACCCCACCCCCACTAGAGCTGTACTTTGAATATCCTGTCTTGCATTCTTAATTAGCACTTTTCTCAGACAAAGACCACCACCTTCAACACCTCTTTGACCCTTTTGTCTCTGACATCTTTTGATTATCTGCTCACACCACACCCTCAATGTGTCTCTTCCCCCCCACCCACCTTAAACCAATTTATATTTCTCCCTTGTTGAAACTATGCTTCAGTTCTGCTGAAGGGCCATGAGGGCTCGAAACGTTGACTGATTTCTTCTCCGCCGATGCTGCCAGACTTGCTGAGTTTTTCCAGGTAATCCTTCCTTCAGAGTCTGAGGTAACATGAACACTTCCATATATACCCTCATAAATGAAAACTAATAATCTCTCTTTCACAAATGGGATTGTCAATTTGATTCCTGGGATTCAGCATTAACCCCCAGTGTGTTTTAGGTGAGGGAAATGCAAAATGCACTTGGCAGACCAATTTTGAGGTCTTGGATATTTTAACTGCAAAGCCTCATTTGCATGTCACCAGTCATCCAAAGGATGAAGGCAGCTGCTGACCGGCAGGCAGGAGTAGAAATTCAAGGAGCCAGTGGTATGACTGAAAACTTATTTTGAAGTGTCTCCTGCTCCATTCCTGTCAGGCAGAGGGGATAAAAATTCCCATCAAGTCTGAGCATAGATTTTGCAAAAGCTAAACTGCAAAAGAGAAAAGAGGGAAAGGAATCAGCAATCCATTTAGGACACATACATTCAAAAACATATCCTGTCAAGTCCAATAAGGTACGGAACTGAGTGCCCTTTGGGATGCCTGCTTGCTGTCTGAGGAGGCATTTGGCGAGAGATGGTGGGGTTGCAGAGGAGTCTTCAAGGGAAAATCAATTCAGAAAGTGTTTAAAGATTAATTACCACTATTATAAATTATTATTTATAGTACACAGATCAAAGGCTGGTGCTTTAAGTTTACCAGAATGTATCTTGAGCATCATGCCTTTGAGGATATGCCTTCTCTTAAAGAGTTTGCTTTCCACGCCTCATTTTAGACTGCCTCCCAACCATATTAATTAATTCCATCATCTTGCAATTTTGAATTTTCTGTTATGCTGAAATCATTTTGGCTTCCTATAAAAATATTTATATTCAGTAATTTGTTTCGAATAAGTCAGGTTTCAAAACAGCTAATTTAATTTGTTAAAAAAAAGATACTGGTTTGGTGATTTCAGACTTTACGGAAGGGAGTAGTAATTGACACAAAGGAAGTTGGCTCTCCTTCAGAACTGTGCAAGGATTTGAGAAGACATTAAAAAAAACTTGCAGAATGATCATAGAAATGGCAAATGAATTTCAAATCAGTGTGAGGCGGAGATTTCTGCTAGAGGAATAAGGAAGCCACATACTCATTGGAGAATAAGGGCGGGACTTTTTGCCAAATAATTGGAAATCCTGACGCCAGGATCATATGCTGATTACGTGACTTCCTCTGCAATCTCCTAACTTGTAGCCAATTAACATCCAATAGGCAGAGGTGGTGGCCAATAACTGTGGCTGTTGGGAGTAGTGCTATCAGATCGATCGATGGCACCATATTGAAAGGTCACGATGCAGCCTTCATACAGGCTGCACACATACAGGGCATCGGAAGGGGTGCAGAACAAGGGACCCTTTAGGGGAATGGTTGGAGTCAGAATAGGGATGATCCTTTGCACAGTAAAACCACTCTGGAAGTGCTCCTGGGAGTGGAGAGGGAACAGAGAGAGGTACTCTTCCCAGTGAGATGGGAGACGGAGGCCAGCAAGCCTGACAAACAACCATGGCTAGAGATGTCCCCGGGGTGATTCAATGACCTAGTATGATCGGGCAAGGTGAGTGACATTGATACAGCTCACAGCCCTGCATGTCTTAAAAGACATCCATGAGATATGAGCTGACCCATGCATCAGGCGTGACCAGAGATGGATAGAGAATATGTTTCCACTTTAGGAGTGAAAACAAAGGATCATGAATATAAGATAGTAACTAATAAATCCAATAATTCAGGAGAAATGTCTTTACTCAGATAATAGTTGTAATGTGGAATTTGCCACCAAATGGAGTAGCTAAAGCAAATGACATGGACGCATTTAAGTGGAAGCTAGATAAACATACTAGAGAGAAATAATTAGAAGGTTATGCTTATGTGAAGTAAATTGGGAAGAGAAACACTGTTATAGACCAATTGGGCCAAATAGTCTGTTTCTGTGCTGCAAGTTCCATGTAGTTCCATGGAACAATATAGCTTTGTCCAGTTGGGAACACATTCATTTCTAGGTCATAACATTATGGATGTGAGGCACCAGATTTTGATATATCAATTTTAGCTGAACTGGAATGTGTTGATTTGTCGAAGTGTCACCCTTCAGATGATTCGTTAAACAAAGGTCTCCTGTTGGCTGTTCTGACAGTTCTGATGAAGAGCATAGATCCCATGGCACTACCTGAAGAACAGAAGGAAGCTTTCTGGTCAATATACTTACCTTAACCCAATACCACCTAAAAGAAAAACAGATGAGAATGGACTATGTATCCTTTGCTATTTGTATAATGTTGTACAGAATAGCTGTTGCATTCATTGCATAACAAAATTCACTATATTGCATTTTTAAAAAAATTGGCCTGAATTTCACGCTTGGCGTGCGCGCCAAGTCAGCGGGAGTGGAAGCGGATGTGGAATCCACTCCTGGCCATGTTGTTGCAAATGGGATTCATGTTGGATGGCCAATTAAGGTCCGCCCAGTGTGAAACACGTCTTCTCAATGATCGGGAAGGGCCGGGGCAGGGGCAGGAGACTGTCGGGCGCCGGGTCCAATGGTGACCCAGAGGATACTTTAAAACTCCCTGAAGGCTGCCAAGAGAGAATCTTGAGTCTGTCCAGGAAACCATTTAATTTGAACAATGGCCTCGCCAGTGGCTGGAGACATCAGGCGGGAGGGCATCAGGTGGGCACTCGGCCCTCCGTTTCTCAGATGAGTGCCTCGGGGTCCTTATGAAGGAGGTCGGTGTCAGGTAGGACACTCTAGTACCCAGGGGTGACAGGAGGAGGCCACTTTCCCTGACCAAAAAGTCTGGGAGGAGGTGGCAGCCAGGATCAGTGGCCACTATGTTGTGCAGCACTGCAAAAGTTTCAATGATCTGCCGTGCTTGGCAAGGGTGAATACTGAGTTGGCATGGATCAGTGTGGAGAAGTGTTATGGGCTGGCTGTCCCCCCATGGAACTCAAGGGTGTTAGTGTCTGAGTGCCAATGTCAATGATGCCGGAGCTGGCCAAGGAGGTGAGCCCTGGCTGCTTGGCCTGAGTGCCTTGCAGGTCGAGTCCCATGATTTGGATGTGCCCTGCAAGGTGTCCTGATGTGGGGCGGGGGTGGTGCCAGGCTGCAATGGTGCTGCAGGTAAAGAGTGGACAAATCAATGCTCCTCTGTCATTCTCAGAAGAGAAGCCATAACACCAATGAAAGAACTAAGACAGACAGAGGCCCCCCCAAACATCCTCATTCTGATGAGGTACAAGATGGATGCCTTGGAGCTCGAGAGTCACCACCCAGCTTAGTTAGCCAGTCGTGAAGAGGCAGGGGACTCTGATGAAGGTCAGAGTGCATTGCACAGAGGTGAGTGTGTCGGATTGTGCAAACATTCTTGTGTAGTCTCATCATTGATGGGAGCCTCAAACCTGGAGTCCACATTGATCATTGAAAGATGATGGCACCATGATGCAGGTCTCCATTGTCTTGCCAGGGCACCTGACATGCACGGTGTCAGTATGATGACTTAAACTAATGACATGTCGTTCTCCCCTAGAATCGCCAGCTCGCCCACAAACGCAGGAAGCCGAAGAGCCACCCTTGATGCCAGAAGACCACTGGGCTTTAGATACACCTGTGTCACACCTCCTCTCTGCACCAAGCACCAGTGCAGGTACCAGCAACTCGGTGGGCATTAGATCGTCAGCTAGAATGTCGGTGCACAGCCACGAGGGCACTTCACAATCACTTGAGGAGCAGGCGGAGGCAGAGAGTGCCCATGATGCCAGCAGTCGCAGCACTGCTGGAGACCAGGACGATGCTGGGTCGAAGGCAGATGATGAGCCTCTGGACTGATCCATTAGGCAGCAGATGCTGGATGTCCAGTGGGATGTATGGGAGGATCTGGTGGAGATCCATGAGGGAATGCGTGCCTTGGTCTCGGTTGTGGAGGAATCCATGAGGAGCATGGCACTGCATTGACCCTCATCGCTGAGCATACTGCCTCCTCCAATGAGAGAGTGGCGACTCTCATGGAGAGACAGCTCCTGGGATAGAATCAGGGGTTCCTGGGGTTGCACTCAGAACTGCAAGCCTTCACACAGGCAATGACCTCAGGAGGTCAGTGCCAGTGTGGGAGGTGGCTGGGGCACCCAGAATCCCAGCTAGGTGCCCATCCAACAATGGCGTGCATGGAGGTCCAGATCGACCCCACGTTGGTGCACAAGCAGCTTGATGTCTCCACGGGCTCCTCTCAGGTTGCTCTGGATGATGTCAGCAGCTCATCGGCCCCTCTGTCAGTGACCATGGCGTATGATGAGGCTGCAATGACTGGTGATATGCCAGCCATAGCACTGGCCGCTCCCTCCCAGGTGGGGCCAGCACAGGCTTCACTGGCCAGAGAACGACTGCTAAAGCCATCAAGGCCAATAAGCCAGAGTCAGCAGGCTGCCTCCAATGCTGCTGTAGTGGGGGCAAGGGGGTGGGGGGCAACAAGACGCAGCACTCATAAACGTAAGTTTAAGGCACCGTGAACAAAAGAGGGCAGTTCACAAATGATCTTCTGTTCTGCCATGTTTTGTTAATATGTTTACTGGAGTGACCATTAACACCATTGTTTTAGGGTGGCTGAATTGTACTATTAATGATAGAATTGATCTGCAGACACTTCTTGGGTGGAAAGATTAGGTTTATTTACAATACACTCAGCAGCAACTACACATGCGCTTTCAACTCCAACTCTATCTCTACGTTGACTGCTGAGGTAGCCCGCGCTAATCACCTATTGGTTACTACAGATCATATGATCTTCCTTAACAAGTATTATTCTGAAAGGTACATTGCACACTAAATAAAACCATAATTACTACATTCCTCTCCCTTTAACTCAGCTAAATTTATTATATTTACATGTACATATTTTTCAAGGCAACATAATAGAACTATAGAAAAGTTACAGCACAGAAGGAGGCCATTCAGCCATCTTGTCCATGCCAGCCCGAGGACACCCAGGTGCCCTTTCTAATCCCACCTTCCTGCACCCAGCCCATAGCCCTGCTGCTTACAGCACTTTAGGTGCAGATCCAGGTACTTTTTAAAAGAATTTAAAGTTTCTGCCGCCACCACCAACTTGGGCAGGTAATTCCAGACACCCACTACCCTCTGCGTTAAAAAGTTCTTCCTCATGTCCCCCCTACACCTTCTGCCACTTATCTTGAATCTATGTCTCCTGGTTCTAGAATTCTCCATCAAGGGAAACAATTTTATCCTGTCCACTCTATCTATTCCCCTCTTAATTTTGTACACCTCAGTCAAGTCACCTCTCAGCCTTTTTTGTTCTAAGGAAAATAACACCAACCTATCCAATCTCTCCTCGTAGTTACACTTTTCTAACCCTGGCAACATTCTTGTAAACCTCCTCTGCACTCTCTCCAGAGCGATTACGTCCTTTCTGTAATGTGGTGACCAGAACTGCACACAATACTTCAGTTGTGGCCTCACCAGTGTTTTATACAATTCCAACATTATATCCTTACTTTTATATTCTATACCTCTGTCAGTGAAGGAGAGCATTCCATATGCCTTCTTTACAACCTTGTCCACTTGAACTGCTGTCTTCAGGGACCTGTGTACTTGTACACCAAGATCTCTAACTTCATCTACCCCTCTTAGTATATTCCCATTTATTTTGTAATCCCTGTAACTGCTTGACCTCCTTAAATGTGTGACCTCACACTTCTCTATGTTAAAATCCATCTGCCACTTTACCACCCACTCCACCAACCCATCTATATTGTTTTGGAAATTATGGCTATCCTCTACACTATCCACTACTCGGCCAATCTCTGTGTCATCTGCAAATTTCCCAATCGTGCACCCCATGTTCACGTCCAAATCGTTAATATATAACACAAACAGCAAGGGTCCCAACACCGAGCCCTGTGGAACACCACTTGAGATAACTTTCCATTCTCAAGGGCATCCATCGACCATTACCCTTTGTTTCCTGTTACAAAGCCAATCTTTTATCCAAAACAAAAATAAAAATACCTGGAAAAAATCAGCAGGTCTGGCAGCATCTGCGGAGAGGAACACAGTTAACGTTTCGAGTGTTTTGGATTTCCAGCATCCGCAGTTTTTTGCTTCAATCTTTTATCTAGTTTGCCACATTACCCTGAATCCCATGGGCTTTTACTTTCCTGACCAATCTGCCATGTGGGACCTTGTCAAATGCCTTGCTAAAATCCATGTACACAACATCCACTGCACTATCTTCATCAACCCTCCTTGCCACTTCCTCAAAGAATTCAATCAAATTTGTGAAGCAAGACCTTCCTTTAACAAATCCATGCTGACCATCCCTGACTCGTCCATGCCTTTCCACATGACAGTTAATCCTATTTCTCAGGATTGATTCCACTAATTTGCTCATCACCGATGTAAGATTAACTGGCCTATAATTGCTTGGCATTTCCTTTGATCCCTTTTTAAACAATGGAACTATGTTTGCATTTCTCCAGTCCTCCGGTAATATTTACATTGGGTAAGAAATTTACAAGTTCAGTCTTTCAGGTGGTTTCCTAGTACGTGTGGAACATCTCAGCTCCACAACTTCAGATTCTTTGTCAGGAATCTCCTTTTCCGGAGTTGCCTGAACATCGGGTGGCACTTGTAGTTCTGTATCCTCAACTCTTACAGGAACATCAGGCATGTTAATCCTGGGTTGAGTATCCTCAACAGGAAACCCAGACACAGTCATGATCACTGGTGGAATCATATCTTGATGATCTATCTCTCTCTTCCGGTCCACATGATGATCCGGCCTTCCACCTCCAAGTGGTAAGATAGAGGTCCAGTCACCACACTTATTTCGCCCGGTAACCACTTTGATCCTTCCCCAAAGTTTTTCACGTATACTGGCTCTCCCACGGTAAATTTCCTCTCACGACTGTGCCAGTCATGTCTAGTTTTCTGGCTTCCCTGACCCTTTTCCACCTTCCCCTCTAAACTCAGCATTATTAAGCTCAATATCTTCTTGAGATGGCATTTCAGCAATAACTCCGCAGGTGTGATGCCAGTTGTTGTTTGAGGGGTAGTCCTGCAATGAAAAAGAAAGCGTGTAGCTTGGTTGCCGAGGAATCACCGGTTAGCTTTTTCATGCCTGCCTTGAACATTTGAAGCGCCCTTTTGGCCAGTCCTTTTGAGGAAGGGTGGTACAGTGCAGTTTTCACGAGTGATACAATTGAGGCTGATAAACAGTTGAAACACAGCACTCGTAAATGCCGTGCCGTTATCAGAAACGACCACTTCTGGTAGCCTGTGAATGGCAAAACTCTGACGTTGTTTCTCAATTGTAGCAGCTGATGTTGGTGATTTAACCTTGCATACATCCAACCATTTTGAATGGGCATCGACAATGAGCAGAAACATTGTTCCCAGTAAAGGTCCAACGTAGGCAATGTAACCAGGGCCTACCTGGCCACTCCTATGGGTGTAATGGAGCTGTCACTGGCAACTTTTGCAGTTGCTGACATTGCACACAGTGCTTTACTAAACTCTCTATTTCGCCATCCAACCCGGGCCACCTTAGATAGCTGCGTGCTATGGTCTTCATTTGGGAAATTCCTGGATGGGCACTGTGTAGTTCAATTAAAAGTGTCTCCCTTCCCTTTGGAGGAACTATCACTCGTGCTCACCACAATAAGATGCCATCCTGGCTGGTTATTTCATGTCTTCTGTTGAAGTACGGTTTCATTTAATCAGATACAGGCTTCTGTGACCAACCATGTAGCATTTGTTCTCATACCTGAGATAGGACTGGGTCCCGACTTGTCCGGTTTCTGATCTGTCGAGTACATACCAGCGAGGAATCTAAGAAATTTAACAGTAAAACAAGTTCCTGTGGAACTGTGACATACTCATCATTTTCTTGTAAAGGCAAACGACTAAGTGCATTGGCATTTGCGATTTGATTGCCAGGCCCATGTACAAAAGTGTATTTGTATGCTGCCAGAATTAAAGCCCATCATATATACCTGCTGAGGCTATGGGTGGTATAGCCTTTTCCTCTCTAAACTATCCTAGTAATGGTTTGTAGCCTGAAATTATTGTAAAATGACGGCCGTGTACATACTGGTGAAATTCCCAAAGATGATGGACAGGCCTTCTTTTTCTATCTGCGAATATCCCTTTTCCGCTGTGGTGAGCGTCCTTGATACATAACCTATTGGCCGTCTGTGCCATCGTCCATCCAATGAGAGAACACTGCTCCCACTCCATAGCGTGATGCATCATATGTCAGCACCAATTCTTTCGTCTGGTCATAATGCACTAATAGATTGGACGAGTGCAACAATTGTCTCACCTTTATGAAAGCATCTTTCTGGGGCACCACCCAAGACCAACGTTGGTTTTTTTTGAGTAGAAAATGCAGGGGGGCCAGCACTGTAGACAAATTGGGTAAGAACCACCCATAATAGTTGATCATTCCTAGGAATGATTTGAGCTCCAAGGCGTTCTTTGGCGCAGGTGCCTCTCTTATGGCTCTCATTTTCTCCTCAACCAAATGGAGGCCCTATTAGTATTTCTGTATCTTCTTTCTACGTGCCTTCTTCTTTCTAGCACAGGCTTTAATCTCAGCCTTCTTTTTGACTTCACTGTTGTCTAGACTTCTCTCAGATGCAAGCTCAACTTGTCTGGGTGAGTCTCCCAAAATTTCATTATCTGTCTGCTTCTTGGGAAATTCTGTGACTTTTGCTTCCAAAGCCTCTTTGGCTTCATTTAGCTGATTCTTCAGCTCTTTGCTAGACAGCTAGCTTCACTGAGCTGGACTGCCTTGGAGTTTATCCAAACTCCTGTCTCCTGGCTATATCCAGCTATACACAACTCCCAGGGCTTCTTGTGAGCCCTCTCCAATCACCAAGGCTTTCCCTGAGCCCCCTCTGATTACCAGGCCCTCCCCTGCATCCTCCAATCTCCAGGGCTACCGCTGAGCTCTCTTTCCGTTTGTTCTGCTGTGATTCCATTTTACTGTTTGAGATGGCCTTCATTTCTTCATGTTGCTGAATGGTTACGCTTTCCTTTTGCATTTGATATTTAAGGACAATCAACTGTTCTTTCAATTGTTTAATTTCTTGTTGCCCAACCCTCTGGGGTCTCCTGTTGCCCTTGGCAGAGTTTCCCTCTCTCTGTGGTCTTTTGTTGCCTTCCACAGGGTTGCCCTCTCTCTGGGGTCTCTTATTCCCTTCTGCAGAGATGCCCTCTCTCTTGGGTCTCTTATTCCTTTCAGCAGAGTTGCCCACTTTCTGGGATCTCTTCTAATTTTCTGTCTATAGCCATTTTTCTTGTATTTACCGCTTAAATGTATTGTTGCTTTAAGAGCAGCCACTGTTTCTTTTAAACTCTCCTCAGCTGCCAGCTTTTCTGTGCTGTGTTTCCTGTGTTTTTTGAGTTTTGGCAGGATCCCCACGATCGTGGGCCTTGTTCTCTTTCAACTCTGTGAAACTTTGTTCCAGTTCGGATAAAAACACAGCAGCGACCTCTTCTCCCTTTTCTGGGCAACTCTGCAGGGAATCTTCTTTTTTTTAAAAATTGCAAGCTGTGTGCAAGTTTCTCTAACCTGCTGAACCTGTGGGGCTGCTGCCTATTTTACAAGACAAGTACAGACTCTCTCCCTTTTCCAATATAATTACATATTGTTATGTTCATTTGATATGGGTGCCAACATGATATAAATTTTGCCTTTGTCTTAATGGCCGGAGTATGCTCCACTTGTTTTGTAGGTGCAGGGCACGCCAATATCTAATGCTGCATGTGAGTGGCTCTAAACGTTATTCCACAGGCACTGAGTGGACTTTGGGTTCAAAGGAAAGGGTCATTTCAAACATCCGGGATGGAGACAGCACTCCTGGCATGAGGTGGAAGCAAATCTTTGGCAGCATAGCTGAAGGAGCTTTGGATCAAGTTGTTCCTGGTTCCCCTGCCTCCCTGAAGGATACAGAGGTCTGCCTCCACGTCCTCAACATGCTCCTCTTCTGACTCACCACTGAATTCATAATCTGTGGCCTATGGAGCTGTCTCAAGATCCTCTTCTCCAGTGGGTCCCCCCTTGCCAGAACTAGATTGTGGAGAGTGCAGCATGCAACCACTATCAGTGACACCCGCTCTGCAGGGTATTGTTGTGCTCCTCCGAATGGTCCAGGCATCGGAAGCGCACCTTTGGAAGACCTATGGTCTTCTCTATCACTGCCCTTGTGGAGGCATGACTCCTATTATAATGCTGCTCTGCCTCTGTCCTTGGGTGGCTGAGAGGTGTCATAAGCCACCTTTTCAAGGGATATCCCTTGTCACCCAGCAGCTATCCATCCAGTTGAGCTGGAGCCATGAACAACCTCAGCACCTGTGAGTGTCTGAGGATGTAAGTGTCATGGGAGCTGCAAGGGTACCTTGCACAGACTTGCTGAATCTGCATCCTGAGATCATACATTATCTGGACGTTCATCGAGTGAAATCCCTTCCTGTTGACAAAGGCATTTGGCTGACCTGCTGGCACCTTGATAGCCACATGTGTGCAGTTGATTGCACCCTGGACGCAGGGGAACCCAACAATCACTGCAAACCCTCTGGCTCGTTCAGCCTGGCTGGCCTCGTCTGTATGGAAATTAATAAATGTCATTACCCATCTGAACAGAGCTTCTGTCACCAACTTGACGCAACTGTAAACAGCTGATTGGAATCTCCACAAAGATCCTTCACTGACTCCTGGAAAGAGCCGGAGGCATAGATGTTGAGGGCCACTGTGACCTTCAGAGCCATTGACATGGGGTGTCCACCCACACTGTCAGAGCTGATCTCAGGCCCAACCAGCTGACAAATGGAGGTCACAGTCTCCCTGGAGAGGCGGAATCTCCTTCAGCATTGCACCTCGGACATATTGAGGTAACTGCATCAGGACGCTTGCCTGACATCATCTTGCGCTATTTCACGTCCGTTCAGGTTGGGTGCACACCCTGCCCGCAAGATGCAAAATTCTGCCATTGAATGAAATAGCTTATTTCCACAGGAACCAAAAAGTTGTTGATGTGGTTACATTACAATCAGGTTTGCCAACTGAAGTAGTACCCAGAAAAATCTTGATGAGCAGGTGAACGCAAGGATGGGATTGAGTACAAGCAGCTCTTTTACGTTATTGGAAAGGATGCAAGTATATTTTGATTGTGAAGATTGGTCCAGATTTCGAAAGATTTTTGAGCCCAGAAGGGTATGTGTAATTTTTAGTTTCTCCCACAAATGATCCTGGTAGAAACTTAACAGTTTAGATAGATTTTACTGGATAAAAAAATATTTACAGAAAGCTATGCAAGACTCAGGAACCTCAGTCTCATTGGAAACAATCTGAAAAGGACAAAAAGACTGAAAGGGGAATCAGGAAAATTGATGGGAAGCAAGGATTGATTACAACCACAAATTGAATAGATCGGTAGGAGCTTCTTCTTCACTTGGGACAGTTTTTATTGTAAACAGAGAGTTGTGATAACATGGAACTCACTGCTACGTTAAGTGTTTAAAGCAGATAGCCTTGTCACATTTAAGGAGAGGCTTGATGGTTAGATGAAGGAGTAGGTAAGAGAAGGATCTGCATCTGAAGTGCTGTCATCTGCAAGGCTACAGACCGGGTAATGGAAAGTGGGATTAAAATGAGCGGCGAGTTTCTTTTTTCTATTTCTGGCTGACATGATGGGCTGAATGGCCTCTTTCAGCACCTCAACTTTTCTGTGGTTTCTATGGTTCTGAGGCAATTCAATTTGGAGTAGGCTTGTGTGGAGTATTAATATTGGCATAGATCAGTTGGATCAAATGGCTTGTTTCTGTGCTGTGGTTTCTATAAAATGCAATTCTATTTAATTAACTCCCCAACGCCTGTCCACCATCTACAAGGCAGAAGTTAGGTGTGCAATGGAATATCCCCCACTTACCTGGACGGGTGCAGCTCCCACAACACTTAAGAAGCTTGACACCGTCCAGGACAAAGCAGCCCACTTGATTAGCATCACATCCACAAACATTCACTCCCTCCACCACTGACGCACAATAGCAGCAGTGTGTACCATCTACAAGATACACTGCAAGAATTCACCAAGGCTCCTTGGACAGCACTTTCCAAACCCATGGCCACTACCATCTAGAAGGACAAGGGCATTAGATAGATAGGAACACTACCACCTGGAAGTTCCCTTCCAAATCACTCACCATCCTGACTTGGAAATATATCGGCCGTTCCTTCACTGTTGCTGGGTCAAAATCCTGGAACTCCCTCCCTAACAGCACTGTGGGTGTACCTACACCACATGGCCTGCAGCGGTTCAAGAAGGCAGCTCACCACCACCTTCTCAAGGGCAACTAGGGATGGTCAATAAATGCTGGCCCAGCCAGTGAATCCCACATCCCGTGAATGAATAAAAAACATTGACTCAGTTAAAGTACTCAAATAAGAAATTAATTAGATTCTTGAATCTGCAGGACCAGAGGTTATTTCAGCTTTGTGGATGACAGGAGAGAGATTAAAAAATTGATTGAGAGAGTCAGAATGTGGACTATACTAGATGACCTGAACAGCTTTTATTTTTCTATATAACAGAAATAACCCCTTCAAAATAGGCTATTTGGTTTCAGAATAAAATTTACGGTTTTATAAATATATAGTCAGAGGACCAATTTCTCTATGGGATCTGGATTTTTACAGAGAATATCTTGGAAAACAGTTACATTGAAAGAAGGTTTCTCAAAAAAAATATTTGCGTACAGATTTTTTAAAAAACACTGAAATGATAGGTGAAAGTGCAGAAAGGGTAAACATTGTTTATATTTCTTGATGAAGTAATTTCAATGAGAAACTCATGAGCCTGTCACTGTATCTGATGAGCACCTCATACCAATTGCGCTGAGAGTGTATGGCGCAGCAATTAACAGCGATTGTCGCGGGTTGCCCCTCGCCTTGGGTTGAGAACATTTCCTGCTCTTGCTGTGACTTCAACATTTCATGAATTTTATTTTAAATTTCCACTCCTCTCTTACCTTTATACTGGCTATCTTTCACTCTTCTCATCACTTCCAGGACTCTCTACCTCATTCTCCGTGGATGCATTGTTCACCAATATCTATTTCAGTCCGCTGACTTCCACAACTACCTGGATTAAATTTATTCTCATCCCACCTCCCATAAGGATCCCATTCTCTTTCTTCAGTTTCCCTGTTTCCATCACATCTTCTCTGAAGATGCCATTATCCGCACCCATCCTCCAAAATGCCCTCCATCATGGTTGCTTGGAACCTGAACTGAGTCTGTCCCATTTTGCATGCTTCTGCTCTCGCCCTTCTTGTTGCTCAGAGAACTGTGATAAGGTTGGTGTGGCCCCCACCATCTTCTGCATTCAACAGATCACCTGCAATTTCTACCACCTCCAAAACCATGATCTCCTCCCACTCTGTTTTCTGAAGGAACTGTGCCATCCATGAAAATGGTTCTTGTTTTCATCATCCCTCTCTTCCATTTTATTTAGCTATTTCCCTTTGGGCAGTCCCACATTCTCTGGGGGTGGAACAACATATCTCAAAGACTAATGGACAGATTTCAACAAAACATGGCACACAAGGAAGAGCTGATCAGTATTTTTGGCAAAGATCTGGATCCTGGAATTTTTAAAAAGATATGTTAACATCGGGAGATATGGCAAATTGATTTCTTTTGGAATGTTGACAGTTGTTTTATTAGAATGATATTGATTGTTTTAGAATGTTGTGGATTGTCTCAGATGCTGTGGTGCAATTTGTCATAGCTGTCAAAATATGAGCAGAGTTTTCAGAGCAGGTTGGTGGATGTGGATTGGTCTGAAGCCAATGAGATGGAAGCTCTTTTTAAAATATTTTTTTTTCAACTTTGTAGCGTCAAAGCATCAACAGACAGGGAAAAGCTTCAAGGAGCGACTGCACAATTGTAATAATGTTGGGTTAATGCAGCATGATGGAGGTAGGAATCTATTGAGTGCCCTCTTGGCTTGTTTGAAAACAGAAAAAAACAAACTTATAACTTTTGGCAAGATATTTCATGCAACATTCCTATTTACAGTTTTATTTTACTCTGGGGCTGCTGTAATCAGTTATCATTTGCAAAAAAATTTACTACCAGCATTTTGGATGTCAATGATATTGTAATTCCCTGTAACTGAACATTTTACATCTGCAGAATTCTGAGCTCTTCATGTGTGCAACTTAATGCCCCTTGGGAACACTGCACACAATTTTTGCTTCTCAGTTTGCCCAGGGACATTCAGAACCACCAGAGTGTGTCAAATGTCAATCCAAAGGAAATATGACTCTCACTTTATTTATGAGGAGGTAATTTTCATCTCTCAACTCTCTGCAGAATCTCAGCCTGGTTTCATGCAGGTTGTTTTATTTATCTTCACTCAATTATCCCTTCAAAAAGCACAATCAAATTTGGTCTACAGTCCCTATCAATCCTATCTTTATAGGATTCTAGCCAAACTTGAGATGCAAGTTAAAACCAGAAAATGAAAGGAATACCAGCAACAATTCACATTTATTACATTATCTTTAATGTAATAAAACTTCACAGGAACATTATCAAACAATATTTGGTACTAAACTACATAAGGCTGATGACGAAAAACTTACTCAGAGGTGATAGTGTGAGTTAGGGAATGGCAGAAGAGTTTTAGGTGATATCAAGTTTATGTAGGGTGGGAGATGGAAGGCCAGCCAGGAGAGCACTGAATAGCCAAGTTTAGAGGTAACAATGGCTTTGACGAGGGTTTCAGCAGCAGGTGAGCTGAGGCAGGAGCTAAGTTATGGAGGTGGAAGTAGGTCGTGTTGGTGATAGAGTAAATATGTGGTCCAAAGCTCATCTCTGGGTCAAATATAACACCAAAGATGTGATGAGTGGATAAGATGTTAAACAGAGGCCCCATCTGCCCTCTCGGGTGGATGTAAAAGATCCCTTTGCATTATTCAAAGATGAGTGGGAAAGTTTTGCAAGTGGACAATATTCATCCCTCAAACACAACCACTAGAACAGGTTAACTGGGTTATGTATCTCATTGCTGCTTGTGTAAACCTCTGTGCACATTTTGGCTGCTATGTTTCCCTACATTCCAACAATGACCAGACTTCAAAAAAAGTATTCCTTTGGGATGGTCTGAGATTACAAAAGGTGCTTTAACAATCCAAATCCTTTTCTTCACTGCTTCTTGTATTTCACTATCAATCCTTCCCATTTTCATAAATGAGACATGTTACACCGTTGGTTCTTCACCTCAACACAACATCTTACCATATCAATGGCTAGTCACTGACTACAGTCACAGAAACTGTATTTTTTTGCAGTTGTATTGGCTGCCAAGAACCCAAAGTGATGACATTTGGTCCATTGCCTGGGGCATTATCTGACACTTGAGCAAAATGGGCCTATATTCTCTTAGAGTTTAGAAGAATGAGAGGTGATCTCAGTGAATTGTATAAATTGTTTTAGGAGTTTCTGATATGCCTTGGAATAGAACCATAGAAAGGTTATGGCATGGATAGAGGCCATTCAGCACATCATGTCTATGCCAGCCAAAAAATAAAAAATAAAAAACTAGCTGCCCATTCTAATCCCAACTTCCAGCACCAGTCCACTGCCTTGCAGATTACAGTACTTCAGGTGCAGATTCAGGTACCTTTTAAATGAGCTGAGGGTTTTTGCCTTCACCACCAAACCAGGCTGTGAATTCCAAACACCCACTATCCTCTGGGTGAAGAAGTTTTTCCTCATGTCCCCTCTAATCGTTCTACCAATCACCTTAAATCTGTGTCCCCTGATAATTGACCTCTCCGCAAGGAGAAACAGGACATCCCTGTCCACTCGAACTAGGCCCCTCATAATCTTGTACACCTCAATCAGGTCATCGTTCAGCCTCCTTAGCTCCAAGGAAAACAACCGCAACCTATCCAATCTTTCCTTATAGCTGCAATTTTCAAGCCCTGGCAACATTCTTGTAAACCTCCTCTGCACTCTCTCCAGAGCAATAATGTCCTTCCTGTAATGTGGTGACCAGAACTGTCCACAAAATTCGAGCTGTGGCCTAACCAACATTTTATACAGTTCCATCATTACATCCCTGCTTTTGTTTTTTATATCTTGTCCAATAAAGGAAAGCATTCTAAATGCTTTCTTTACCACTTTATCCACCTGCCCTGCCACCTTCAGGGACCTGTGGACATGCAAATCAAGGTTTCTCACTTCCTCTACCCCTCCCAATATCTTCCCACTTATTATGTATTCTCCAGCTTTGTTTGCCCTCCCCAATTAGATTGAATTCCATCTGTGACTTATCCGCCACTCAACCAAGCCATTGATAGCATTCTGGAGGCAACAATTATCCTTTTAGCTATCAACTACATGACCAATTTTTGTGTTCTCTCCAAATTTCCTGATCTTGCCACCCACATTTAAGCAAAAATCATTAATATATACAACAAACAGCAAGGGACCCAACACTGAGCCCTGTGGAATGCCACTGGAAACCGTTCTCCATTTGCAAAAATGTCCATTAACCATTACCCTTTGTTTTCTGTCACTGGGCCAATTTTGGATCCAACTCACCACATTTCCCCTGTATCCCATATTCTTTTACATTTAAAACATAAAAGGAACCTCCTTTTGTCCCTTAAAGATTTTCTTTTTGAAAATTTGATTTATGCTTTTACGCCTGCCTGTTCCATGCAAATAAGGTGTCCTAACATGAACCCACAAGCTTCAGCAGAATCAGTCCAGGAGGTAACTACTAAGATCACATGCTGAGAATTTTGGGGAATATCTGTATGATCAGTTTTAAACTGTGCCTGTTGTTTTTCCAATAGATCAATTAAAACCACTCTTTTTTCTGTGGTTTCTCTGCCTAAAAATAAAATGATCCATGCGAAAACAACATCAGAAATTCTGTATAGAGAACAAAATCTATACTTAGTGAGTTGGTTTAATTAATGATTGCAAGTAATAATCTTTCTGATTGTTCTTAGAAACATTGCTTGCCTGGAGCCATAACTGCTCAAGTGTAATAGCTATCAAACAGTTGACTGGAATATAAGAGTTTCATGTTTGCAAAAGAAAAGTGGATCATTAGCTACACTCTGATAGATTTTAATGCATCAATGAACTTATTACTTATAACCAATATGAAAACAACATAACTATAAAAACATGGCAACACAAATGAGGCTTTCGTATGGGCCACGGAACTCTAACCAGAACATTCATTTAATTATGCTGTGGACAAGAAAACCCAAGGTCAGAGCCCAGCAGCCAGCAGCCTTGGTTCCAAACAGTAGCTACTTTACAGTATTTACTGATTATTTGCAAAGTATTTCTCAATTGGTGCCTGGACAATTCTATGCACATATTTAAACCATAAAAATAATCAGTTTGAAAAATCAGGTTGCGTCAGACTATCATGGATGAGCATGACTACTAATATTGGAATGAAGATGGAGATAATTAATTCTTTTAAAAATAAACGAATGTAACCTTGCTTGAGTTGCCAATCATGTCGCAAATAGTTATGAATTCAAAGTTCCACTTTTGTGCTGGACACATCTTGGTTTGCTTACAAAGGAGCAGTGGGGAAGGGGTTGGGGGATGGGGTTGAAAACTTAATTTCCTCAGGATTCTTCCTTATGCAGAAATTCTGCTTGGGGGGATGTGGATCTACCATAAGTCCACTTATGGCAAGGGAATGTGGCTGGGGAAATTCCCTGTCTGCAGTGCAGAGAGCAGGCCATAGGTTCCACGCTGGACTTTTAGTAGCTTTGGAAATTGCACAGCTAGCTGATAATGAAACCTGGAGAAGATGCGCTGCAAATGGCTTGATCACACTTTAGGGACTTACAGTGTTTAGGCTGCTGTGTTACTTTTTGGTCCTTCCCACGCCATATATATGGTGATTAGGAATGGCATGGTGCCATTCCAACATTCTTAACTTCCCTCTGGGCAGGTACCACTCATGTGCTTTTAGGAGATTGATTTGTCCATCTCTATCAATCTAAACCACAACCCTGAAATTTGGGTGTATTCAGTGGTCAGCTGTGGCTGTGGGCTTCACTCTCCTGCACTTGCCATTGTGAAATGGACTCACTGGAATTTTTACCCCTATATGTACATGGCAAGTGTTGCTAGATTTGTACTTTAAAAAGAAATATCCTTTGAAATCCATTGCAAACCCAAAAGGGAAGTAGGGCTGAATATCCCCCCCATCGGGGGGGAAGTTGATGGGCGGGCACCTATGGGCATGCTTCTGATCGGCGCCCCTGATCGGAGGCATGGCGCCATTTTACATGGGCGGGCCAATTATTGCCCGCCCAGCATGACGTTCGCAGGGAAGCGCTATGCGCTCCCTGTGCGGGCGAGGGGGATTCCTAAAATCGAGAGTGCGCTCTTTCGCGCATGCGCACGAAAGAGCACACTCATCTCCCTGAGGCTAAATGCAGCCTCAGGGAGATCGGCTCTAAATCTAAAAAAGATAAAGGTAGAAAAATAACATTTCCCTTCCATGTCCCCTCATGTGACAATGTCACATGACAATGTTACATGAGTTGGGACATGTCCATAATTTTTACACAATCTTTATTAAAAAAAATTTAAGCCTAAATGAAACCTCATCCCGCCCGTGGATGAGGTTTCATGTTTTTTCGATTTCCCGTCGGAGCTTCTGGCCTGCCCGCCAGCCTTAAGGTTGGACGGGCAGGTCCTTGAATTGCTTAATTGGCCATTGACAGGTCGGCGGGCCCACAGCTGATTTTGCTGCACTCCCGCCTTCCTGAAAATTTTAATTGGGCATGGTGACATCGAAAGTTCCCCCCGACATCACCGCACGTCATTTTACGTGTCGGCAAGCGGGCCCTGCCCCCGCTCGCCGACTCGTAAAATTCAGCCCAGAAACTGCAACTGCTTTAATCTGAAACAAAAACAGACAATGCTGGAAATATGGAGGACATAGCATTTCAGAATATCAGTCTTCGTTCTTTACAAACACTGATGGATCTGCTGTGTAGTTCCAGCAATTTCTCTTCTTGTTCCAGCAATTGTGCCTGTTTTTGGTGGAGGTCCAGAGCTGGTAAGCCAACTATTCCTCAGTGATTTAATGGTACGTATTGCTGGATCTTTGACTTTTAGAGAATCAGTTCTTTAGTGATGTAGTGCTATTGTTGAAAGAAGAGACATTTCATCTTGCAATCATCAGGATGGCTTGCAAAAAATTCCCAACATTCACAGGGAAACAACAATTTATTTTTAGATAAAAGCAAAATACTACGGATTCTGGAATTCTGAAACAAAAACAGAAAATGCTGGAAAAACTCAGCAGGTCTAGCAGCATCTGTGGAGAGAGAAACAGAGTTAACGTTTCGAGTCCGTATAACCCTCTGAGTTTTTCCAGCATTTTCTGTTTTGGTAACAATTTATATTGCATGAGAAGAGATTGCTAATTGGTTGGCAAGCACACTCTGATTGGTGGAGGTATTGCCATGGAGAATGCAGCAAGGGCAGTTAACTGCCCAGCTTTGTTCAAATTCAAATCAGGCATGTTGACTCTGATTGGTCTGAAGAATGAATCAGAGAATGACTATTCCCTAAGCTTTTGTTTAGTTGAAAAAGGTGCAATGTGGAGGCAGTGGCATTGTGGTATTGTCACTAAACTGGTATTCCAAAGACCCAGGGTAATGCTCTGGGGGCTGGGATTGAATCCCACCATGGCAGATGGTGAAATTTGAATTCAATAAAAATCTGGAATTAAAAAACAAAAGTCTGATGATTACCATGCAACCATTGTCAATTGTTGTAAAAACCTCTCTGGTCCACTAAGGAAGGAAATCTGCTGTCCTGGTCTGGCCTCCAGACCCACACCAATGTGGTTGACTCTTAACTGCCCTCTGAACAAGGGCAATTAGGGTTGGCCAGTGACACCCACATCTCATGAATGAATAAATAAAAGGTGTGGGCATTGTTTAGCAGGTGTTGTCCAATCGCAGAATCACTATGTTTTGAGTTTTGCAAGCATGGGAGCTGGGGTATGGTCAGTACTTTGCCTGTTGTGAGCAGCTGAAAGGATGCGCTGTTTGATACGATCCACCAATCATTGGGATGTACAGCCTACATACCTGGCATCACACTGACACTGAAATTCATATACTACATTGCTCATTTGTGTGGTAGGCAGAATATCTTTTTGGTTTGATAGCAGCATCCTGATTTCAACTATACAAAAGCTTAGGTCACAGTCATTCCCTGTTTCATTCTCCAGGGCAATGCCTTGCCCAATCAGATTTTACCTGCCTGGTTTGAATTTGAACAAAGATGGGCAGTTAACTGTTCCTGCTACATTCTCCATGGCAACACTTCTACCAATCAAAGTCCATTTGCCAACCAAGCAGCACTCTTTTCTCATGAAGTATAAATTGTTGTTCCCTTGTTAGTGTTGGAAAATTATTGCAAGCTATCCTGATGAGTGAAAGATGAAAAGCTTTGATAACGTCTCTTTTTTCAGAAATACTCAAGTTCTGTAACGCCAAACGACTAGATGTGGTGTTAGTTCATTATTCCTATAGGTCTAGGAGAGGAAAATTAAAAATATAGGCATGAGAATGAGTGTGAGAGATAGGCAATTATATTCCCAAATGGTTAATTATGACTGGGATGCTAGCTAGTATTCTGCATTGAAAAGGAGTTTGGCTCCAGAGATTAGGCTCCAGAAATTTGCTGATTTGAGGCCAATACGTCAAGATCCTGTTTGGCTCCTGAAACCAATTAAGATTTCTATTGTAGCAGAGATCAGCTTCATAGCTCTGTTCTGCCAATTTTATTATGGCTCACTGCACCTTCTCTCTATCAATTCCTAGATCCCTCTCAATCTACATATACATCAGCCTGAACCTACTGCTGCTGAAATTAAGAGAATCATTGCCTTACCTGATTGAACCTGGTGTTACAATAAAATGGAAATATTCCTGTATTTTATAATCCAAAACATTAAACATTTAACAGAATATGTTTCTTAGGGAAAACCTAAAATATTGATTCATAAAGGTAGAGGGTGGAGGATATAAAATTAATTGGAGGCCATTACCATCCGTCAGCTGGCAGTTTCTCATCCGAGAAGTTGAGCTGCAATGGATCAGGACATGAGAAGTGTTTGAGGGTCTCGCTGAACTCCAGCGAGTGTGGTGGTCAGCCAGGGTTTGAGAGGCATGGGGCTAGGAGAAGCTGGTTTGGGGGGGAGGTTAGAACTTGGGCACCCCCCCCCACCCACCGCCCCCATCTCCCCCATCCCATTGCCTGCCACCAGCCCGTGCAGGGAAACCTGCTGGGCAGTGTGCTTGGCTCACATAATGGTCTCAATTGGTCCACTGGTGGGCAGGCTGCCCGATGCCACCTCTGCCACTGCTAAAATTGTGGTGTGGGCATGGGCAGGTGGGTGGGTAGGCGGCAGGCAAGCCACCCCGCTGGATTTTACGTGCCCCTCACAACCCCACCTTCAAAGCCGCTGTTTGGGGAGCGTATAATCCCGCCCTATATTTCAAAATAGTGTTCACGATTGCAATTTTGGATTAAAATATCCAAGGAATTGTTTTTGTCAGGAAGGATTACGCTTAATGGTTCATACAAACCATCAGATGTGTAACGTTATCTGTATTTCATGGTGTCAAAAGGAAAAATGAAATCTGCTTCACAATGCTAATTCAGTACTTGCTAAACACACTGAGGTAAGGCCAATAAAGGCTATTATTTGGTTAGACAGAATGTCTCCAATTATTTTGCATATTTATGTTTCTTGGCAGCTAGTCAAGCTAATAACAATGCCAGTTTATATCATTTACCCAGAGCTAGATTTTCCAATGATATGTTTGGATTTACAGGAAGCAGTGACACAGCTATAGCTTCAATACAAATCCGCTACAAGGAGCAATAAAGTACCACGGCCCGCAGAGTACAATGTGAGCACAGGTTATGCACCCCACTGTCTCATTTAAAAATCACATTTCAGTCCTTGAACAATAAACAGCAGTGCAAATTCATACTAGTCTAAGCTGGCAGCCAGCAATGGTGGTTCTGGGAACCACCGCTTCATCCACCAATCAGGATTTGAGCAACTTTCAGATAATAAATTGAGATTTCTTTGATTGGAATAGAGTACCATTTGTCTGTAAACCAAAATACTGAGAAAGAAGAACTAGACTGTGATGGAGTGCAAAACTAACCCACTTAATGTCACTTGAAAATTCAATGTACATTTTTGTAGCATTTTTCATCTAGCAAAACATTTCAAGGTGTTTTTCTTAAAAAAAGAGTTGCATTTATATAAAATCTTTTATGATCTCAGGACACCCCAAAGTGCTTTAGCACACTTTAAAGTGTGGCTATTGTTGTAATGTAGGAAGCACGACAGCCAATTTGTGCGTAGCAAGGTCCCACAAGCAATGATGAAATAATGACCAGATCTGTCTTTTAATGTTGGTTGAGGGATAAAGATTAATTAGGACATCAAGGAAAACTCCTGCGCTCCTTGATATAGCGCCATGAAATCATTTATGTTCAACTTCGAGGGCAGATGGGACTTCAGTTTATCGGCTCAACTGAAAGACAGCAGCTTCCACAGTACTGCAATGGAGAGTCAGCCTAAAGATGGAATAACAGGCACAAATCAGAAGGTTGGCATCATATTTAGCACAAAGGAAAATGGTTGTGGTTGTTGGAGGTCAGTCATCTCAGCTGCAGGAGTTCCTCAGGGTAGTGTCCGAGGCCCAATCATCTTCAGCTGCTTCATCAATGACCTTCCTTCCACCATAAGGTCAGGAGAAGGGATGTTCACTGATGATTGCACAATGTTCAGCACCATTTGCAATTCCTCAGACACTGAAGCAGTCCATGTCCTATTACAGCAAGGCCTGGACAATATCCAAGATTGGGCTGACAAGTGGCAAGTAACATTCATGCCACACAAGGGCCAGGCAATGACCATCTCCAACAAGAGATAACCTAACCACCGCCCCTTGACATTCAATGGCATTACCATCACTGATACTCCACTATCAACATCCTGGGGGTTGCCATTGACCAGAAACTGAACTGGACTAGCCATATAAATACTGTGGCTACAAGAGCAGGTCAGAGGCTAGGATGAGTAACTCACCTCCTGACTCCCCAAAGCTTGTCCACCATCTACAAGGCACAAGTCAGGAGTGCGATGGAATACTCTCCACTTGCCTGGATGAGTACAGCTCCCATAACACACAAGAAGCTTGACACCATTCAGGACAAAGCAGCCCACTTGGTTGTCACCACATCCACAAACATTCATTTCCTCCACCACCGACGCACAGTAGCAGCAGCGTGTACCATTTACAAGATGCACTGCAGGAATTCACCAACGCTCCTCAGGCAGCACCTTCCAAACCCACAACTGCTACCATCTAGAAAGACAAGGGCAGCAGATAAATAGGAACACCATCACCTGGAAGTTCCCCTCCAAGCCACACACCATTCTGACTTGGAAATATATCGCCGTTCCTTCACTGTCGCTGCGTCAAAATCCTAGAACACCATTTCTAACAGCACTGTGGGTGTACCTACACCACAGGGACTGCAGTGGTTCAAGAAGGCAGCCCACCACCTTCTCTAGGGCAACTAGGGATGAGCAATAAATGCTGGCCCAGCCAGCGAAGCCCACATCCCATGAATGAATAAAAATAAAAGTAAAGGGAAGGTTATTGGAGATGATGCAAAAACAATCCAAGCAGTAAGGTTTGAAGAGGTTTTTATTCAGGAAAGGAGTAGATGTCAAAGTGCTTATGGAGAAAGTACTAGAAGTTCTAGGGTGCTTCATAAACAGAATGCTGAAGTTGGTAATTTTATACAAGTGGGAATTTGGTACAGAGGGGGAAGGAGGTGCTGCTTTTCATTCTTTTTATTTTATCTCCAGTAGGTGGTGAGTGTTTTCTTTTGTCTAGGCTAGAAGACTGTAACTTGCTATTACTTTACCATTCATAAAGGTAGCCAAACCAACAGCACAGATAGAGATAAATGGTTTAGATCTAATTGCCATTACAGAGACATGGTTATGAGGTGACCAAGGTTTGGTAGTAAATATTCCAGGGTATACAGCATTTCAAAGAGACAGGGAGAATGGAAGTGGAGGTGCTGTAACCCTAATGATAAAGGATGACACAAGGACAGTATGTGGCTGGAGATTAGAAATAACAAAGGTCAGGAAACATTGGTGGGAGTAGCTTATGGGTCAGCTAACAGTTTATACTGTTGGACAGAGCATTAAGCAACAAATAATTGGAGTTTGTAACAAAGGCAATATTAGAGGACTTCAATCTTCATTTAGACTAGACAAATCAAACTGGCAAAGATAGTTTGGAAGATGAAATTGTAGAATACATTCACAAAAGTTTATTGGAACAATATGTTGTGCAATCAACTAGGGATAAAGCTATTTTAGATCTAGTATTGTGTAACAAGAGAGGTTTAATTGATAATCTCATAGTGAAAGATCTTTTGGAAAAAGGTGATCATAATGCATTTGAATTCCATATTAAGTTTGAAAATGGTATTCTCCAGTTCCAAACAAAAATCTTAAATTTGAGCAATTCCAATTATAAAGTACGAGGGAAGAATTGGCTAAGGCTTATTTTGCAAATAGACTAAAAAGAATGGTGGTAAGTAAAGAGTGGGGAATATTTAAAGAGACAATTCAAAAAGATCAACAAAAATCATTCCAATAAAAAAACAAAACCTCAGCCAGAAAGATCCATCATTGGCTTACTAGGGAAGATTAATTAATATTATTAGATTAAAAAAAACTATAATGTTACAAAAAATACTAGGAAGCCCAACAATTGGGAGAGGTTGATGAAAAGGGGAAATAAATAATGATAGCAAACCAGCCAGGAATGTCAAAACAAATTATAAAAAGGAGAGTAAATGTCGGTCCCTTAGAGGCAGAGACAGGAGAAATTATCTTGGGGAATGGCAGAGATGTTGAACAAGTATTTTGTGTCTGCCTTCACAGAAGACAACACAAAGTAAATGCCAGAAACAGAGGGTAACCAAGGGACGAATGAGTGTGTGTAATTTAAAGTAATTAATATCAACAGAGAAAAAAATTATTTGAGCAATTTAAGGGATTAAAAGCCAATAAGTCCCCAGGAACTGATGGCCTATATTGTGGGTTCTAAAATAAATAGCTGCAGGGATAATGGATGCACTGGTTATCACTTTGCAAAATCCTCTAGGGGCAGAAATTTCCCCCTGTCGGGGGCAGGCGCGAACCCGGTCGGCGCCCACGATCGGGGACACGCCACCATTTTACATGGGCGGGCCAATTAAGGCCCGCCCATTGTGACGCGCACCCAGAAGCGCTGAGTGCTCCCTGTGCGGGCGGAGGGGGGGGGGGTTCCCTGAGTGGTTCCCTGCGCTCTTTCACGCACATGCACACAAAAGATCGCAGAGTTCTCCCTAAGGCACCTCTGTGCCTCAGGGAAATCAGTTTAAGGTTTTAAAATTTAAGTAAAGGAAAAAAAACTTTTAAAACATGTCCCCTCATGTGACAATGTCACATGAGCTGGGACGTGTCAATTAATTTTTTCAAATTTTTAAATTTAATTAATAAATCCTTCTTGAAACCTCATCCTGCCCGTTGTTGAGGTTTCATAAAAAATACGAAGGCCACCTGGGCTCTTCGCCTGCCCGCCAACCTTAAGGTTGGACAGGCAGCTCAGTTAAGTACTTTAATTAGTTTTTAATAGACCTTTGACAGTTCAGCGGATGCGCAGCTGACTCTGCTGCGTGCCCGCCGAACTGAGGATCAGAATGTCCTGGCGTCACCACGCGTCATTTTACAGATCGGCGAGCGGGCCCTGCACCCCCCCTCGCCGACAAGAAAATCCTTCCCCTAGATTCTAGAACAGCCCAAGTGAATTGGAAGTTAGCAAATGTAATACCACATAACAAGAAAGGCTGGAGAGAAAACAAGGTACTCCAGGCCAGTTAGGCTGACATCAGTCATCAGAAAAATGCTGGAAATTAAGGAAGTCTTGACAATGCACTTAGAAAATCATAATATGATCAGACGGAAGCAACATGGTTCTACAAAAGGTAAACTCTATTTGAGAAATGCGTTAGATTTTTTTTGAAGGTATATCTACTGGGTTAGATAGAGAGGAGCTAGTAGATGGACAATGCTTGGATACCCAAAACATATTTGATTGAGTGTCACATTAAAGGCTAATACACAAGATAAAGGCTTATGAAGCTGGGAGTAATATATTAGCATGAATGGAGGATCATGAACGGACAGGAACATGAGAATAGGTACAAATAGGGTATTTTCAAGTTGGTATGCTGTGACTAGCGAAGTGCCGCAAGGCTCAATGCTGGGGCCTCAGCTATTTACAATCTATATTAAAGAGTTAGATGAAGAGGCAGTAATGTATCCAAGTTGGCTAATAATACAAAGCTAGGTGGGAATAGGTGTGAGGAGGACACAAAGAGGCTGCAAAAAGATATAGACAGGTTAATTTAGCGGGCAACAAGGTGCAAGATAAGGTATAATGAGGAGAAGTTTGAGATTTTGCACTTTGGTAGTAAGAGAAAAGCAGATTTTTTTTCAAAGGCATGAACTTCTAAATGTTACTGTTCAGAGAGATGTGGGTGTACTCTTACAAGGAATGCAAAGTTAGTATGTAGGTATATCAAGCAATGAGGAAGGCAAATGGAATGCTGGCCTTTATTACAAGGTTATTGGAGTACAAGAATAAATAAGTAGTGCTTCAATGGTACAAGGCTTTGATGAGACCACATCTGGAAAACTGTGCACAGTTTTGGTCTCCATATACAAGGAAGGATAAACTCGCATTTGAGGCAGTATAGCAAAGGTTCACTAGATTGGTTCCTGGGATGAGAGGGTTGTCCTATGATTACAGGCTGAATGAATTGAGTCGATCTCATTGAACCATACAAGACTCTGAAGGGGCTTGACTAGGTAGACATTGAGAGTTTGTTTCCTTGTCTGGGGAATTTAGAATATGGAGGTGCAGTCTCAGGATGAGTGGTCAATCATTTAGGACTGAGACGAGGGGAAAATTCTCCATTGAGAGGCTAGTGAATTTTTGGAATTGTCTACCCGAGGATCACAGATGCTTCATTGTTGAGCATAATTAAGGCTGGGATAGACAAATTTTTGTTCTCTCAGGAAATCAAGGGATATGGGGAGTAGGCAGAAAAGTGGAGTTGAGACAGAAGATCAGCAATGTTCATACTGAATGGGGGAGCAGGGTCATGCGGCCGTATGGTCCATCCTGCTCCTTTTTCTTATGTTCTTAGAATATAGAGGTATGATGGGTAAATACACCAGTGGACTGAATTTAACAGCACTGGTGAATTGGTGATAGAGGGGATGCATTACACAGCAGATGATATATGCAAGTCTGTAGAGCAATGAAGGGTAAAACCATGGAATGACTTGAAGATGAGAATGAAGATTTTGAAAGCTATGTATGATGGAACAGAACCTAAAACTGCATATTTTTATAAAAATATATCCTCATTGCTATTTCTTAAATTTAAACTGGACCTTTCCGCTGACAAAGATGGCTGACCCTATCTATGAGTGATTGCCTGAGAGTCACCAGAACAAAAGGAATCACTTTGCAGTTTTGGAAATGTTGCACCTCATTATTTCTGAGGATCTACTAACAGATCACCTGGGGACGGCACAGCCCAACCTCAAAGGGAGCAATATGAAGGCCATTTGTATGTGATAAACCAGATCTGCCAGTGGAGTCAGAGAGTCTATGGAAACAATGACTACCCAAACACCAGCCCCTCAACAAATCGCACCTCATTTAACTCATAATGGCTGAGACATTAACAGCCAGGAACACAAAGCCAATTTCCAGACACTGGATGAACATCCTTTTTTGAGGATATTGTGGAGAGGTACGGTCACATGATTTAAGACTCTGGCTTGTTGAACAAGTTAATATTGCCTTCCTGAGCTGCAAGCAGACTGCTGTTTTAACATCTGACTAGCAGGCCACACAGGAGCAGCTCTGGCCAGGCTGGACATCTGGCTCCATCTACCCTGCCTCTGCTGAAAGTTCTGTACCATTGCCTAAAGAATGATTCATCCCTGTGTACATATTTCATCTTGTGAAGTCAATACCACTGGAAAAGTGAATCTTACACCACCGGTTTTCAGTCCACCGACCTCAGTGAAGGAATTCCACGTGGGACTTTGATTCTGGACTCTGGATCTCATTTGAGCCAATGTTTATTTTCTATGTTGTTTCTGTACTGTCAAACCTTCTTTGATCTATCCCTCTCTTTGCTGTATGTGTGCGGTTTTTGAATTTGTGCAATAAAGTAACCTTTTTGAGTTCATCCTACCTTGAGTTTGCTGTGGGGCTATTAGAGGAATTGGATCGCACAAAAACCGAGGGGTTGCGAAATATGTGGCCGCTTATTAAAACACCTTTCTGTTTACCAGCTGGTGGTGAGAGGAAAAATTAGTTATGTTTTGTATAGTTTGCAGGTCTTTGCACATGGGATATGGATTTGCATGAGTTGTAGTTTGTTAAGAGTGGTGTTGTAGAGTTCAGAAAGAAGATCGCTTGATTTTCATGTACATAAATGATCGCTTTCTAAAACCAACTGCATGATTGTCAAATTTGCAGATGAGACTTAAATGGGGAAGTTGGTATAAACAAGAATGCAGTTCAAGATAATTAGAAGGATTTGGATCTTTTACGTAAATTGGCAGTGACATGGAAGATTAAATTTAATACTGACAAATAAAATGTGTTTTACAGTGAACAAAACAATGTGTGACAAAAGAATATAATTGAATGCAGCGGAGGGAGATTCAGAAAAATACTTGCAAGTCATCGCGGAACTGTCACTGTCACAGTCCAGATAATGTTGTGAGTCATGTAATAAATGTGGTGAGGTCCTGTAAGGTAGAGGTTAATTTTCCTCCTTGGGGCTATAGAAGAAGGGTAGTCCTTGAGGATCAGGGAAGTCTGGGTTTCCGGTGTCTCAAATTCTCCCCTTTCCTACCTATCAGACCTTAACAAATTCCCTCCATGATTTACATGACTGCTGGCAGATAGCCTTCATCCTTTAGCAGGTGGCCACTAATTTTATGCATATATCTTGTGTCTTTATTGATCCTTCGCTGATCATGTGCATCTCCAATAGTGTTTTTAAGTTGATATTATTCATGGAAACTATATCCTCTCAATTCACATTCAAGAATAATGTTTAGCAAAAAGAGAAGAAAAATAAAGGTCTGTTTAGCATAAAGCTGTAATGATAATACATGGCGTGGCAAAAAAGTGAATCAAAGTATCAAAGTTTAAAGGAGCTATTAAAAAGAGGATGATAAAGTGTCAAACATTTGTGGTTCAGCACTGCAGGGTTAGATTTGGGGAGTTGTACATCTGTACGCGTCTCACTTCAATAAGGGTTAGATTATCCAAGATCGTAGTGTCTGACCTAGGCTATTCCCTATCACTTCTTTTTTGATTCCATGGATATTTCCAGCTATAAACCTGAGGGAGTCAGCTCCATTAACCTATTAATACACTTTTATTATCTTTGGTTCCTTCAATGCAAGATAATCATAATGACTAAATTCATGCTTGAAGGCAAAGTGAAAAATAGAATCAGTAGATAGCAGATAAAAATGCAAGGAATTCTATTTCAATTTTATTGGTACCATCAATGAACAATTCATACATAAAAATATTAGATAAATTCACTGAAAGGTTGCAACTCATAACAATAAAAGAGAATGCCAAGTTTTATGAATATCTCTTCCTGTCAGTATTTAAATAAATGACACTCATGATATCTGAAAGAATATTATATGGTGTGCTGAAGTATAGGAATTTTGACTATTATTAAAGTCACTATTTCATTTGACCTTTCATCACTTGAATATAGAATTAGGAGCCAGTGTTCTGTACACTGCTTATATCAAATAGCATGCGATAGCAGAAACCTCAAGCTGCCCAGATGCATTGCTGTAGATGTCGAAAACCTCGGTTTCAAATGTATTTTTTTTTATGTCTGATAAAAAATGAAACACTACAAGGTGATTTTTTTGCCTCATCGTTGTAGCATTATTGATTATAGAGCCTGCTTACTTCATCATACCTTAAATAACCAAAGATGTACACTGATCTCCGAGGCTACCAACTCTCCCTCAATGGATAGGAACTCTCGCATATGAGATTATAATTTTATGTCCTTCCATCTGAGGATGATGATTTCTTGCTTATGAAGAGTCCTATTTCTCACAGTGAAGAACAGCATGATAAAAAGTCCCCACTTATAAGCTAAACCACCATGTGACGCGCGGCCACATTAGATTATTAGATTATTTCTGTACATATTCACAGAGAACCTTTCATTGAGCATAGTAGAAACTTTTCTGAAAGATTGCCTGCCTAAGCTCTGATCTCACTGCCTCCAATCCCATGCATCTAAGTCTCAGTGCTGTTGTCACATCTCCCATTTGTGCAGAACTATCTGTTCAGCTTTGTCCTCCTGAACCACCCACCACCTCTTCGAATCCTAACTTTGTGACGTACAGATAGTATTAACTAAAAGAATTTATTGTGTAATCTCAAGTAATTCATAGACAGTCTATACATTGCATAACAAAAGGAGATCCTTTGAGTGTGATCTGTTTTATGCCTCGGAGATAAGCAGAGATAACACGTACACTAGTTTCTATGTCTGCAAAGGACTTTTCTGTATAATACTTTTAAAATGTCTGTTATAGGCTCATAGGGAAGAATTTTGCTGTCGGCGTGTGGGGGCGGGCCCGACGTGCTGATGCATACGATGATGTGTGATGCCATCTGGCGTGCGCCACGATGTCATCATGCATCATTTCGATGTTTCGTTCGGCGGGCGCACGCCAGAGGCGGCTGCGCACAGCCGAACTGTCAACGGCCTATTAAGGCCATTAAAAAAATAATTAAACTTGTTAACAACGCTGCCCGTCCAACCTTAAGATTGGCTGGCAGGTGAAGAGCCCATGCAGCCTTTGCATTTTTCAGGAAACCTCATCCATGGGTGGGATGAGGCTCCCTGAAGCTTTCATAAAATAAATAAATAAATTTTCCTAACTTCACAAACATGTCACATGAGGGGACATGTTTAAATAAATTTTTACTTTATTTATTTAAAAGGTTTGTAACCCATTCAATCTCCCTGAGGCAGCTCTGTGCCTCAGGGAGATTGCTGCTCTCTTTCACGCGCATGCGCAAAATAGCACAGGCCCCGACTCTCCCTCCTCACCCCGTCCGCACAGGTAGTGCTGAGTGTTACTGGCTGCGCATTATGCTGGGTGTGCCTTAATTGGCCTGCCCATGTAAAATGGCGGCACGCAGCCAATCACGGGTGGCGATCGGCTCCGTGCCCGCCCCCGCCCGCTCCTGCCCAGCCCGCTCGCCATAGCAAAAATTCTCCTCATAGGCTCATAGACGTTTACAGCACAGAAAGAAGCCATTCAGCCCATCGTGTCCGCGCCAGTCAACAAAGATCTGATAACACTAATCTCATTTTCCAGCGCTTGGCCCATAACCCTGGAGGCAGTGAGTTCCAGACTCCCACCACCCTCTGGGTGAAAACATTTCTCCTCAACTCCCCTCTTAGCCTTCTGCCTCTTACCTTAAATCTATTCCCCGCTGGTTATTAACCCCTCGACTAATGGAAAAAGTGCCTTCTTATCCACCCTATCTATGCCCCTCATAATCTTATACACCTCTATCAGGTCCCCTCCCAACCTTCGCTGCTCTAAGGAAAACAACCCCAGCCTATCCAATCTTTCCTCATACCTCAGACTCTCCAGCCCAGGCAGCATCCTGGTAAATCTCCTCTGCACCCTCTCCAGTGCAATCACATCCTTCCTATAATGTGGTGACCAAAGCTGCACGCAGTGCTCCAGTTATGGCCTAACCAGCATTTTATACAGTTCCAGCATAACCCCCCTGCTCTTGTATTTTATGCCTCAGCTAATAAAGGCAAGTATCCCATATGCCTTCTTAACCACCTTACCTACCTGCCTTGCTACCTTCAGGGATCTGTGGATATGCACACCAAGGTCCCTCTGATCTTCAGTATTTTCCAGGGCCCTACCACTCATAGTGTAATCCCTTGCCTTGTTAGCCCTCCCCAAGTGCATTACCTCACACTTTTCTGGGTTGAATTCCATTTGCCAATGCTCTGCCCACCTGACCAGTCCATTGATATCCTCCTGCAGTTTACATCTATCTCCTCACTATTTACCACCTCCCAATTTTTGTGTCATCCACAAACTTCTTGATCATAACCCCTACATTTAACTCCAAATCATTTATGTACACAAACAGCAAGGCCCCAGCACTAAGTCCTGCGGAACCCCATTGGAAACAGACTTCCTGTCACAGAAACATCCCTCTACTTTCTGCCTCTCAGCCAATTTTGAATCCAATGTACCACTTTGCCTTGGATCCCATGGGCCCTTACTTTCTTGACCAGTCTGCCATGGAGGACCTTATCAAAAGCCTTGCTAAAGTCCACGTAGACTACATCAAATGCATCACCCTCATCAACATTCCTGGGGGAGAATTTTCCCCCCCGTTGGGGGGGTTGTGCAGGGCCAGGCAGGGGTGGGTGCGGACCCAATCGGTGCCCACAATTGGGTCTGTGCCATTTTATGTGGGCGGGCCAATTAAGGCCCGCTCAGTGTGACGTGCACCCAGAAGCACTGAGCACTCTCTGTGCGGGCGGGGGCGTGGGGGGTGGGGGGGGGAGGGGTCCCCCTGAGTCGGGGCCTGCGCTCTGTTGCGTGTGCTCGCGAAAGAGCGCAGAAATCTCCCTGATGCACAGAGCTGCCTCAGGGAGATTAGTTTAAGTTCCAAAAATTTTAATAAAGAAAAGAAAACATGTTAAGCAGTTAAGCATGTCCCCTCATGTGGCATCGTCACAGGAGCTGGGATATGTCAATAAACTTAAATGAAAACATTTATTTGATTTATAAACCCTTCATGAAACCTCATCCCGCCCGTGGATGAGGTTCCATGAAAAATGCAAAGGCCACCTGGGCTCTTCACCTGCCCGCCAACTTTAAAGCTCAGTTTATTAGTTTAATTGATATTTAAATGGCCTTAATAGGCCTTCGACAGTTCGGTGGGTGTGCAGCCGACTTGGCTGCGCGCCAGCTGAACTGAAAATCGAAATGATGTACAGTGACGTTGGGACGCACGCCTGACTCACCGCACGTCATTTTACGCCTCAGCGAGCGGGCCCTGCCCCTGCTCACTGAGCCGAAGATTCAGGCCCTGGTTACCTCCTCGAAAAATTCACTCAAATTTGTCAAACACGACCTTCCCTTAATAAATCTATGCTGACTATCCATGATTACTGTGTCTCTCCAAGTGCAGATATATTCTGCCCCTCAGAATTCTTTCTAGCAACTTCCCCGCCACTGAGGTTAGACTGACTGGCCTCTAATTTCCTGGTCTATCCCTTCCTCCCTTTTTGAATAATGGGACAATGTTAACGGCCCTCAGGTCCTCTGGCACCTCACCTGTGCCCAGAGAGGATTTGAAAATTACTGCCAGGGCCCCTGATACCTCTTCCCTTGCCTCTCTCAATAGCCTGGGATACTCTCATCTAGGCCTATGGATTTATCCACTTTTAAGGCTGCTAAATATGGTAGTACCTCCTCTCTCTCTATGTTAATTTCCACTAACATTTCACAGTCCTCCACCTTGATGTCTATACCTGCATCATCCTTTTCCATTGTGAAGACCGACGTAAAGTCTTCATTGAGGACTATACCTCTATGGTCCCTAATTGCCCCTACTCTTTCCCTAGTTATTCTCTTGCTCTTTATATATTTAAAAAACCTCTTTGAGTTTTCCTTTATTCTACCCACCAATGCTTTCTCATACACTCTCTTAGCTTTTCTAGTTTCCTTTTTAAGTTCCCCCATGCACTTATAAGGACTCTGCTGTGTTGAACCCTCGATATCTGCCATAAGCTTCACTTTTTCCCTTAATCCTAACCTTTATGTCCCTTGACATCCAAGGTTCTCCGGACTTGGTCCCCCCCTTTGTCTTTACGAGAACATATTTGCCCTGTACTCTCGCTAATAGCTCCTTGAATGCCTCCCACTGCTCTGACACAGTTTTACCTGTAAGTAGCTGCTTCCAGTCCACTTGGGCCAAATCATATCTCATCTTAGTAAAATTAGCCTTTCCCCAGTTTAGAACTTTTATTCCTGGCCCAGCCTTATCCTTTTCGACAACTATCCTGAACCTAACTGAATTATGGTAACTATTTCCAAAATGCTACCCTACTGATGCACCTTCCACCTGCCCAGGTTCATTTCTGAATTTTAGGTCCAGAACTGCCACCTCCCTTGTTGGGCTTTCCACGCACTGGCTAAAAAAGTTCTCCTGGATGCAATTTAAGAATTTTGCTCCCTCCCTACCATGCACACTAAAACTGCCCCAGCTAATGTTTGGGTAGTTAAAATCCCCTACTATCACTGCCAAATATGTAATCAAATTTCAGAGAAGTGTAATCTTACACTTCTCTGAAATTTGATTACATATTTGATCCTCTATCTCTCCCTAACTGTTTGGGGGCCTATAGTACACGCCCAACAGCGTGTTTGCCCCTTTTGTGTTTTTTACTTCTACCATATGACCTCTTTTGATGATCCTTCCAACATATCATCCCTCCTCACTGCTATAATTGATTCCTTGATCAATATTGTGACCCCCCTTCCTCTTTTATCCCCCTCTCTATCTAGTCTGAATCCCCTATAACCAGGAATGTTGAGCTCTCAACCCTGCCCTTCTTTTAGTCCAATCTTGGTTATAGCTATGATATTATACTCCCAAGTGCCTATCTGTACCTCAGCTCATCTGTCTTATTCCTCAGGCTCCTTGCATTAAAATATATTCCATTCAGCCTTGCTAAACTCACTTCTTTCTTATCTAGCCTATGTTTCCTCTGCCTTCCAGACTCACTTACTAATGTTTTAACTTCTAATTCCATCTCAGCTTCTCTCCCCTCTGAACTACTTTTCAGGATCCCATTCCCTTACCAATTTAGTTTAAATCTGCCTCAAAAGCATTAGCAAACCTCCCCATGAGGATGTTGGTCCTGTTCCTGTTCAGATGTAACTTGTCCAACTTGTACAGGCCCCACCTTCCCCAGAAACAGTCCCAATGCCCCAGGAATATAAAGCCCTCCCTTTTGCACCATCTCTCCAAACACGCATTCATCTGCTCTATCCTTCCGTTCCTATACTCACTACTGCGTGGCACCGGGGGGGAATCCGGAGATTACTACCTTTGAAGTCCTGCTTTTCAATTTCTTACCTAACTCCCTAAAGTCTGCTTGCTGGACCTTATTTCTCTTTTTTCCCCATGTCATTGGTCCCAGCATGGACCATAACCTTTGGCTGTTCACCCTCCCCCTTCAGAAAGCCCTGCAGCCGTTCCATGACATCCTTGACTCTGGCATCCGGGAGGCAACATAACATCTTGGGGTCACATCTACGGCTGCAGAAGCGCCTGTCTACTCCCCTCACTAATGAATCCCCTACCACTATTGCCCTTCCACATTCCTTTCACCCCCCTTAGCAGCTGGACCACCTACATTGCCATGACCTTGGCTCTGTTTGGCCTCCGCAGAGGAACTGTCACTCTCACTGTTTTCCAAGGCTGAAAAACGGTTTGCGAGCGAGATGCACTCGGGGGATTCCCTCACTGCCTGCCTGGTCCCCTTCTTCTGTCTGGTAGTCACCCATTCCCTCTCTGCTTGCACTTCCTTAAGTTGTGGGGTGACCATGTCCTGAAATGTGCTATCCACGAACCTCTCAGCCCTATGAATGCAGCATAGTGCCCCCAGCTGCCGCTCAAGCTCCAAAGCCCGGAGCTTGAGTTGCTCCAGTCAGAGACACCTCCTGTACACATGGTCATCCAACTGCCAGGAGCGTCTAGGATTTCCCACATAGTGCAGGATGTGCAAATCACGGGACTGAGCTCCCCAGACATATCTTAGCTAAATAGAATATGGACCCTTGCTTTTATTTTACCCTTACTCCTACTTGAGTCTTGCTGTTTAAATCTCTCTCTTCCGAAGTCTCGCTGTTTTAACTTCTCTCTCCCGAAGCCGCACTGTTTTAACCTCTCTCTCCCAAATTTAAACTGTAGTCCCTGCCGCTCTCCACGCCCTTTTCAAACTGAAGTCCCCGCCACTCTCCGCATCCTTTTTAAACTGTTCTCTTATACTTCCAGCTGCTTCTCTCAGCTTAGTTTCTGTTCCTCTGTAATCACGCCCTGGCTTGGCTAACAGGACACAGAACAAAACAGAGAATTGTCAACAGACACAATCAAACACTGAACAATTTAGCACTACAGAGTGCACTAAAGAATTGAAATCTTCAGCTATTACAAGCTCCAGATGGTGCTCAAGAGATAGATAGAAAGAGAAGAGAGCAAGATGAGAGAATGGTGGGGGGAGGATTGTAAGAGAAATAAGATACAACTATTTTAATCCCATTTTTAAATTGCACAGAAGGGTGCAGTGTTTATTTTCACAATAATGCAAGTGTGGGCTGGTTTTCAGTGCTTTTTGGATCATTGTGGAAGGCAAGGGACAATGGCAAACTTAAACATGCGCAGACAGTTGTTCATAGTTTCCTTCCCCCGGTGCCTGTGTAATTCTTCTCATAGGTGATAGTAGACATGAATCAGTTGCTCTGATAACAGATAAAAATCAGTGGCTCAAAACAGCTGCATTGTGGTAACAAAACATTGAATGCACATTAAAGCAGGACAGGCTGTCCCCTGACCCGTGTGATGGACACAGGCTATTACTTTTAAGTGTGTTTACGTTTCCAGCTTGAGGTGATGCCTCGGGTCTGCAGTTGTCTTGTGACTGAAAATTTTGCTAAATGTTAACAACCCAGTTTGATTTTAATTCTGAGGCAGTTATTTCCCTTGAGGTCCAGATTCAAATCCAGTTCACGGACTTGTAGTCAATACCTCTTCTCTTAAGAACCTCTTATATTGATGTCATTGAGGTTCCTGAAGTGTGGGTCTCACTCAGCCAGCAGCAACCCCGATGCCAGCCTGGGGATTTGCTAACTCCAGTTGCAGGAAGACCCACTTCTTAGCCAAATCTCATTAGTGAGCAGCTTGAACAAATCTGGATTTACCAATACCAATATAAAGGCAACTTAATTCCTGAGGGTCACCACCCTCACACCAATTGAAGCCTTCAAGGATTGCTTGCCACCCAGCCATCATTTTGAGGATGGTGGGAGGTGCTCAGGGATGTTGGGGCTAACCGAGTAGGTTAGCCTGCTCAAGCCTCAGGCAGAAAAGAGGTGGATGGATGCCTCCATCATTGGCCCTCCTCTTTCTGATTGGGGCACCCTCGCCCCCCCACAAAGGTCTGCCCCTGGGTGCACCCTCACCCCCCCCTTCCCCCTCCCCCCGACCATTCAACATAATCCCCCCCTCATCCTCATTCTTTCCTGCCTTTGGCCTCCTTTCCTGTCCCCCATACTTACGTTTGTCCTGGACTCACGGCATTTAGACTCGTGGGACTTGCTGTACTCCCAGCAGTGGCTCTGCTGAGACAAGAGAGTTGGCAACTCTCTGATGCAGCACTTCTTCCACAAAGTGTTAAATGTCTGCAGGACAGCTGATGCATTCCCACCAGCCTTTTTAGCGTCAAGGCGAGAAACTCTACCCTCCGAAAATTCTTGCCCCTTGTTTCAATTTTTAACTAATGAGTTTACCATTGTTGTTAGTTAAGTTAATCACAAAAAATGGAGCAAAAGTAGGAAAATGAAGTTGTGGTGGAGATTAGCCATGATCAAATTGAATGGTGGAGCAGGCCTGAGGGGCTAATTGACCTGCTCCTGTTCCTAATGTTTCGTTAGTAGATTCAATCCTCTGCATGGCATATTTTTTTGAGATCGTGCATTGTATTTCTTTGATAGTTAAATTATATAGCCAGAACACAGACCTCTATGAATAATTAATGCCCATCAGTCAGTCAGTTAAATCCCTGAAATTTAATTAGGCATCTATTAATAACTTATGCATGTCGCTAATAGAAGCTATTCAACCCACTGAGGACTTCAGTAGGATATCTGCATGAAAATCAAAACAAGAGATTACAAAAAAATAATTCAAGCCTTTTGTAGAGTAAGAACTGCTTTATGATTCAGACATTTATCCAGTTCTGTGTTATAATGGTGAACATCTGAAGTTTAGAACCCCTTTATGTGGATGTTGTGATATGGAAGTTGCAATTCTAACAGTTTCTTCAATGCTTACATAACTGCTAAGGTTAGGAAGAAAAATCTGATCTGAAGTTTGATGAGAGTTTTATACATTCCCAATCTGGTTATAGAATTCCAGTATATTAAATTTATTGCTGCCATTTCAAACATAACGGACTACGATACCATAAAGTATGGTTAGAACAATCAATGGTCCAGCTGCCTTGATTACACTCTCTTGTGGCTGATTCAAAGCAACATTGCAGTGGCCTAAAACTTCAGATTAGAAATAATGGATAATAAAACAAAGATAAAATACACACATTATGGTAGGAAAATAAACAGTTTCAATGCATTAAATCACTTTTCACTCTACTGAGCTCCCAAACTCATGCACAATGTTTGTAGATAAAAGTTTAATTTAATGGGAAAATGTTCCCTTAAAATTTGTTCTTAACTATGGTCTTGCATTTCTCTAGTGCCTTTCATGATCTCAGGACATCTCAAAATGCTTTACAGCCAATGAAAGACTTTTTAAAGTTCAATCACCTTTATAATTTGGGAAATGCAACAGCCAATATGCAAACAGTAATGCCCCACAAATAGTTATGAGATAAATAACCCGATGATCTGTATTTATTAATGGTGGTCGAGGGTTAAAAATTGGGCAACATCCTGGGGAGAAGTTGCCTGTTATTCATCTAAATAATGTCATGGGGTCTTTCACAGCTGCTTTAGAGGGCAGACAGGGCCTTAGTTTAACATCCCATCGGAAACATGACACTTCTAACATTGCAGCACTCCTTCAGTACTGCACTGGAGTGTCTGCCTAGGTTTTGCACAAGTCTCTGGAATGGGATTTGAACTCATAACCTGAACTTATAACCTTCCCACTCAGAGACAAGAGTTCTATCACTGAGTGACGGCTAATATGAGACAGCACATTTAAAAAAAAACTCAGATTCTCTTATTGAATAATTAATTGCCGGAACTATGGAATGGTAATTTATTAATTAATCAGCTTTTATGAATTTGTTTCAAAGGAACCTAACCCAAGTATTAAATATCCTGTCTGTCTGGCAGCACATTTAAACGGATCCACCTGGGCTTGCCCTTAAGATGAAGCTTCAATCATTCATCTAGCACTGTAATTTGCATGGGTATCTCTCTGTAATGTAATGTTGTTGCCGTTAGCACCATTGGTCCCTTTGGACTTCAATAAAATATAGACAAGATTCGTGGAGTGTGCATCTGCTCAGAACTGCAAATCAGGATGTCACATATAGCGTGAAAAATGTTAGCGAACATACTCTGAAACACATCTACACAAACTGTATTAACTTGACCATCAAATGGGCTACAAATACAGGAAGATTATCTCTATGAAACCTCGGTCTGTGATCACCTTGTGGATGTCTTATGATCTTGCTCTATTTTAGTGCTGATTTTAAAAAAAATGAAGCAAGCTTTTACTACAAGGATTAAGCTTGTTGAAATATACCAGTTCCAAGCAACCCAAATGAGAAACAAATGATGAGGATGGAGGGTAAGAAAGTACTTCAAAGGCTGAAGAACGCAATGCTGCAGAGGGACTTAGTCTAACTTTTTTCTTTAATTATTTATCTTCCACCTGTGTGAGGATAATGTCACAACAGTGCTAAGCATGCACCTTCTTTGTGATTTGATTTTAAGATTTAACCCATCACCACCCTCTCAAGGGCAACTAGGGATGGGCAATAAATGTTGGCCCAGCCAGTGAAGCCCACATCCCGTCAATGAATGAGAAAAAGAAAAAAAGCCTAAAAATAGTGATGTGCAGCAAGGAGTATATCCTCTGTAAAACTCCCCCTCTTAATCTAGGCAAAAGTGAGAAATAAGAACCCTTTGAACTAATCCCCAATATCAGTCACACAACAGTTAGACCAGCTGCACATTACTAACTGAGTGACAGGCTGTGAAATTCAGCTTGAAATGTGCAAGATGCTGTTTCCCTCTTTCAGCAAAATAAACAGAACAGGAATAGAATAATTAATAAATATGTTTTAAAAATAAGATTAAAAGGCCAAAATGAAAATTATCAGTCAGCAACAAATTAAATAAAATGGGGAACCAAAGAATGATAGGAAGTAAAGAAGTTGGTGCCATGTTAGGACTATGCACCTCATGAAGCCAGTCAGGATCTCTGAGTGAATTGTGCTTATTACTAAATATAAATACAAGAGAGATAAATCTCAATACTTTCACTCGCATTTTAACATCCATATCAAAATATGAATTATTGAATCCTCATTCACTAATATAATTCCTGAGGGATTTGAAACTTGAGATTGGTTTCAATCGGGAGAATACATGCAACCCATCCGCTTTCCCCTAACTTTACGTGATTTAAAATGTGAACATAATTTTGTAAATCAAAATAATATTTTTTAACAACTTAAAACAATGGAGACATGCTACTTTGAACAAATAAAAAGTAAATCCATCTTTGGCCCCCGTCTCATCCGATAATAATGTAGATTTGTGCCTAAGACAGTAAATTTTCGTAGGTCGAACTGATGTCCTTCAATGAATGGTCATAATGAAGGATTTGCTGTCTACCTCTGACAAAAGCCATCTCTCTTAACTGTGTTGGAAATTCTGTTAAGGTTTTAACAATGTGTCCATCTTCCTCCCATACCTTCTGCATTTCAGTGTGACTCTCAGTCAGAGATCATGCATGCTCTGATGCACATTTTTATACTTAATTCAATTGTTCACTCAGGATTTTGGATGGAGAAGCTCCTATCTCTGATGTTACTCTTCTCCCAAAATCTGATTCCATGAGCAAATGTATCTCCCAGTCACATTTTACTTTTTAAAAATCTTCTTTCCAAAAGTGCAATCAGTTTCATTGATCTTACTTCTTCCATACCTATTGACTAATATTTCCCCATATAATGTCCAAGTAATTTGATGCTGGGAAACAAGAGTCACACTTGCAAGTGCCCCCACCCCACCCCGAATTCCAGCCAAGGAAATGCAATTATATTACCATTAAACATTGGTAATATTGATCCTCAAGGTATGGCAGCAAAAGAGGTTTCAGATCTCTGGTCTGTGCAACACCCACATATGTTCCCATACCAATATGGGTACCCACTGTATCCATGGAAATGAAGAGCCCTCTGACTCAGCATAATGTGGTGGGACCAGCGCTGGAGTGATGGTCTCCTGAAGATGACAGACTGGGCCTGGTTCTGATGCCTCTCAGCTAATACAATGTTTAATAAACAGATTGGGAGCTCCCCAACTAACTTATTGAAGTTAACCATTGAGTAGCTAAATCATGCAGAGCAGGAAGGCCCTGGACTGGATCTCAGATCTGTGCTGAGTTAATTAATCAGTGACTTGAATTACTATAATTTACCTCAGTGCCACTGAGTTAAGAAATCAAAAAGCCTCCTGGGTGCACTATTCAGTGAGTCCTGCTGAACCTGTATATCTGTAGGCAATGAATACTAGACTGGACTTGGTTGTTATACCCCCAACTGCTCAAGTTGTTCAACTTCCAATGTCTAGTCATGAAAAGTGACCCATTGAGAGAGTTATTAGTGGATACCCATAGAATTGTATTCTGGAAGAGCAAAGAAGCAAAGGAGTGGAGAAAATTAGCATAAAAAAGAGAAAGAAACATTGCACACAGGGATGGTCCCTTTTGGGTACCTGTTATTGTACCATGGTTTCCTGTTTCGAAGGCGAGATCTTTGACTGAAGCAATCACATCAAAAGCAATTTCAATCATTACTTTTCTATGCAGTTGATTCTGATTAGTTCCATCGATGAAACATGCACTCGATATCCCCTGAAGTCCTGAAGGGCTCTTTAGTTCAGAGTGTGGAGGGAAGTGTTTGCACCACTGGCAGTGTAGAGAGGCTCACCTACTGACCTGTGAGATTGGCTTTGACTTTGTAAATATACAAGTTTTATGTGCCCCAAAGTGAAAACTGTGAACACTCATCCTTATGAGTAAAGAGGTGATTATTGTAACAAGGCTCCCATTCATTTCAGCACTTACAATCTGTGAAACATTAGCAGATGTTTTGATCCTGCTAGCCCTCTCACCTCATTGCTCAGCCTTTGTACCAGCCCCGGTATATCTCTGTCCTCTAACTCCACTTCTGTTTCTGATATTTATCTGAAACAGTTTTCTTCCAGAAAAAAATAAATATTTCTGCTCTCAATGTCAATACTTGTGTTCCATGGCTTATCACTAATAAATACATGTCAATGAGATGTGAATGCTGAAAACCCTAAGAGTGGAACAATGGAATTAAATATGAGCTAAGAGAGGAAATACAAATCCAGGAAATTAAAGATAACACAAAGATGAATAATTTGCAGAGTCATCAGAATAGTAGAGATTCAAAACTACATAACTGGAATATGAAAAACAGACCAGCAGAGCAAGCAGACCCACTGGGAGACTCATGACATGAAAGCAGAGCTGAAACATGAAAGACAGATTCAAGACATCAAAGGCACAGCTAATTTTGCCACAGGAAAAGCCAGGTAATAAAAGAGCAAAAGCTGTCAAAACCGGAAGCTGCAGATCTGACACATATGATATCAGATTTTATGACAGTGCAATCAGTTAAAAAGCAATACATTAGATTGGAAACTGCTCTTTGAGACAAGCTGCAATACAGCAACTTAGGTAACAAAACAATTTGAAAACTGATTTAAAATATTAAAAAATGCTGGAAAAACTCATCAAGTCTGGCAGCATCTGTGGAGAGAGAAACAGAGTTAACATTTCGAATCAAATATGGGGCAGCATTTTCCCATTGGCAAGGGGGGCCCGCTCGCCAATGTGTTAAATGACGTGCGGTAATGTCGGGCGTGCGTCCCGACGTCACCATGCATCATTTAGATTGTCAGTTCAGCGGGCACACAGCCAAGTCGGTTGCACGCCTGCTGAACTGTCAAAGGTCTATTAAGGCCTGTTAAAAACTAATTAACTCAATTTAATGAGCTGCCCGTCCAACCTTAAGGTTGGCGGGCAGGCGAAGAGCTCAGACAACCTGCGCATTTTTCATGAAACCTCATCCATGAGCGGGATGAGGCTTCATGAACTGTTTTAAAATCTAATAAAAATTTATACACTTATTCTTTGACATGTTCCAGCTCATGTGATAGTACCACATTTTATTCAGGGACATGCGCGAAAGATCGCAGGGAACCACTCAGGGAATGCCCCCCGCCCGCACAGGGAGCGCACAGCGCTTTCGGGCGCGCGTCATGATGGGCGGGCCTTAACTGGCCCGCCCACATAAAATGGCGGCACGGACCCAATCGGAGGCGCCGATCGGGTTTGCACCCACCCCTGCCAGCCACCACACAACCTCTCCAACGGGGGGAAATTTCTGGCCATGGGCTCTTCAGAACTCAGATTTATTTCAGAACTCCAGCATCCGCAGTATTTTTTTAAATTTTGTCACTGACTTAAACTGATTTACTTGCACAGATATGATATTTTAAATGTAAACTTTCAAATTCCAGAGTCAAAAGGGTTTTATATGCATCTTGATAAGAGTAATAGACTATAAGTGAAGAATTATGTACTATTAAATGACAAAACCAATAATGAAGCAGCAATATTTTAACTGAGTTCATGGTAATACAGCTTTATGCGGAAAGCCTGTTGTTTCAACAGAACAAACAATTAAAAAGAAAAGCATACATCTACAGTCATTGTTGGTGTATAACTTGAATTGTGCAATAGGAATTGAGTCACATGACTAAATATAACTACCACTAAAATGGCAGAAGATTGTGCCTGTATGCCTGGTGTGGTGAAATCATAAACATACGAAAGTTTTATGATTTTGCTACAGCTAGTACACAGAGGAAATCTTTTTCCACATGTTGGTAAACCAATCATAGGGGAAAGACCAGAAAAATACGTGCCAAGCTTGTTTTCATCTCCATAACATATTCAGTAGTATAATAAAATCCATCTAGCAGCAGCTGTAGTGAGGGCAAATGTTAAATATGGGTTAGTGAATGTTATAATTTGTGTTCAGAAATCAATGACTAAGTATTAAATCTTCATCCTTACTTCAAAAGCCTGGTTGAGTAGATAATAATTAACTTTTGTCTTTAAGCAGGACTCCAGATAATTACATTGTCTGGCAGGTAAGAGGATTGGTGTGTTAAACATTCTGCTGGTGTTCTGTATGAACATTTTGGCTTGACACATAATCAACAAAACATATGTGCAAGCATGATGATGTGCATGGGACTAGGTATACATGCTCATACTTGCACAGTGGTGCTGTGATTTCTGAAGAAAATTAAAACGTGCGTAGTAAGTGTTCTATTAATTATGCCTCGTTCAGCCAACCAGGTTTGTAAAAACAAGGACCAAGTGGATGATAAGTTGACTGGGTTGGCCTGAAGAGAAATGGCATTTGGATGGCAGACTGGGTGAAGGCAAAATCTTCACAATGGCATCATAAGCTTCAACTGGTCCTCAGCAGTATCGTATTGGATTTTATTCCCTATGTAATTCTTTGGTAAACCATTCACCATTTTATAAGGACACTTCAAACTGATGACCAAAGAGGGCAGTTGATGTATTGTGCAGTACTTTGAGAACCTTTGCATAGAAATTGGACTATGACTAAATTGGAGTTTGATGCCAATGCTGTGCATATTGCAGGTGTCTAATGAGGCCAGAGGCAGGGCCATGGCAAATTGGTACACCAGCCTCATCTGGTGAGCTGTAGACACCAGTCACAGCCCCAGAAGCAGGTTGCCAACCCGTAAGGCACCAAGATTGGTAGCTAGGTTACTGGCCGAGGAAAAGGTGGAGCAGGTAACCGTGAGGGTGATGAGCAGTGGCTCGTGAATTTAATGAGGAGCTGAGAGGAGCACTCCCCAGTAATGTAAATAAAACATAAAACTTAGCTGGACGCAGCCTCCAGCGGTCTCTTTAATGGATATTGATTTAGCTACTCAGCACCTGACAATACTGCGTGATGCCATAGTCACAAATGAACAGACATTAGTCCTGGTTGAATCCGATATTCGTATGAGTCTGAAGCCAGCTTGTACCTTAAAACAGATTTATTTCCAAGCCCACAAGGACCAAGAAGTAAAGACACAGACTCTTCCTGTGAACACCTTTGTGTCTTCTTGTAATGAAGCCCTAATACTTCCCCAATTGGGGATAGATGATCGTTTTTTCTTTCGTTCGTGGGATGTGGGTGTCACTGGCTAGGCCAGCATTTATAGCCCATCCCTAATTGCCCTTGTTCAAAGGGCATTTTTTTTTAAGAGTCAACCACACTGCTGTGGGTCTGGAGCCACATGTAGGCCAAATCAGGTAAGGACAGCAGATTTTCTTCTCTAAAGGACATTAGTGAACCAGATGGGTTTTTACAACAATTAGACTTTTAATTTCAGATATTTATTAAATTCAAATTCCACCATCTGCTATTCAAACCCGGGTCCCCAGAACATTACCCTTGGTCTCTGGATTACTAGTCCAGTGACAATACCACTATGCCATCACCTTCCTCAAGATTACCAATTTAAAGCACGTACTCTATTGCAGCTCACTTCTAATATTAACAGATTCCTCCTTTTTTTGGAAATAAAAATAACAAGTGCATTTTCTTTTCAGGCAAAAGAAACCTGGGGCAGAATTTTATGTTCGGCATGTGGATGCGTGCCCGACATGCCTGAGCGTAATATGACACGCAATGATGTCGGGCGTGCGTTCTGACGTCATCACGCACTCTCGTGATACTTTGTTTGGCAGGCACATGCCAGAGTCGGCTGTGCGCCTGCCGATAATTGAAAGGCCTATTAAGGCAATTAACAAAGTAATTAAAATCAAATTAACGCTGCCCGTCCAACCTTACAGTTGGCGGGCAGGCGAAAAGGCCAAGTGACCTTTACATTTTTTAGGAAACTTCATCCACGAGTGGGATGAGGTTTCCAAAAGCAAATAAACATTAAATAAAAACTTTATTTTTGAATTAAGAACTTGTCCTAGCTCATGTGACAGAGTCACGTGAGGGGACATGTTTTTAAAAATTTTTAATGTCTTTATCAATTTTTTAAAAAAGCGCTTCAATTTCCCTGAGGCAGCTCCATGCCTCAGGGAGACTGAAGCGCTCTTACACGCGCATGCACAAACTGCGCGCCAGGCCCGCTCTCCCTCCTCGCTCCGCCCACATAGGTAGCGCTGAGCGCCACTAGCGATCCACGCTGGGCAGGCATTAATTGGCCTGCTCACGTGAAATCGTCAAGCGGAGCTGATCGCGGCTTCCCGACGGTCCCCTCTGAGCCCGCCCGACGAGGGAAAAATTCTGGCTCTGAAGCCAGAGAAATAAGTCACACATTTTCAAAACTCACATCCTGAGTCAACCTTCTTCTAACACACCCAATAATTTTTCATCACAAGCATTGCATTTGGTGAAACAATCTGATAACTGATAGCTTGTGTCAACCCATTGGAGCTGACATATTTCCTTTTGATCCACAGATTTCCTTTTGTTTTACACTTGCAATATCAATTCATAATCTTTTTTCACTCACACTCGTGGTGCAGTGTACATTATCCCAAGGGGATCGATTGTCAATATAACATTCTATTGGGACATTTTCTTCATCATTTCGTACATGTATTGATTCCCCTAGCGTTTTAGATAAAACAAATGCCATGTCAACTGCCTCTACTGGTGGGAGAGTCTCTGCAGCCAGGGTGCTCTTTACTACTCACCTTATTTTCTTGGCTTCCCACACCAAGGGGCAACATTTCCCATTTTCACCCACAAGAAAGATTATGAAATCTACTGCACTTGAAAACCCATCAATAAGGTTTGTGTGAGAGGTGTCACTGAACACAATCAATTTTATATTCTTAGGGTCGCCCAACAATGGAACCTTCAGCACACATTTACAAATATATGAATTAGGAGTAGGAGTAGGCCACTCAGTCCCTCAAGCCTGCTCCACCATTCAATAAGATCATGGTTGATCTGATTGTAACCTCCACTCCACATGCCTGCCTACCCCTGATAACCTTTCACTCCCTTGTTTATCAAGAATCTATCTACCTCTGTCTTAAAAATATTCAAAGCCTCTGCTTCCATTGCCTTTTGAGAATGAGAGTTCCAAAGACTCACGACCCTCAAGTGAAAAAAATTCTTCTCGTCTCTGTCTTAAATGAGCAACCCCTTATTTTTAAACCATGACCCCTAGTTCTAGGTTCTCGGACAAGAGGAAACATCCTCTCCACATCCACTCTGTCAAGACCCCTCAGGATCTTCAAGGATTTCTCCATCTTTAACATTTTTTAATGTTTTGTTCACCTGTACGATATCCTGGACCTTAGGATGTTTCATTATAGTACTCAGTTCAAGAGCTTCAAAGCTTACATCAGGCCTCGTCTGTGTGCCCAACCAGTTTAATTGTCGAAACAGACTCTGCAGCTACTCTGTCTCATCTTTGGAAGCATCTGCATCTTTTTGTGAGGACCTAGCCCGACTGACTGCAATAGGGCTAACACTTTCTAAATATGATTGCTGGTGTAAAATAACCTTGATCCCCAGATCACTGTAATTTGGGCTACACTTCCTTATTTTCCATTCTCGTACTTGGTGCTCCCAGTTCATAGCCTTCACTGCTTGTTCATCATTCTGGACATTCAGCCAATTCTTATATTTTCCAGTAGATTTTCCTGCCTGTCCTATTATTGTTGCATTCCTCCAGTCATCCAATCCGTCTGAATGATACGATACCCAGAAACCCACTTTAGGCAGCTGACCTCTGGACAAAATAGCCCCTTCCTGTTTTTCACAATCAGGTTTTCTACCAATATCTAACTGTTTTATTTCTAATCCAATATATTTAAAGATTCCATTAGCCTGACCCCCAGCCTTAAAGTCTGTTCTAGTCCTGTCAATAACTCAGTTTTGAAACTCACTAATGCCACCCCATAGGATTTCATCAACATGCATCATGAAGATACGTGCAAGTTTCCCACCATGGTACCAATATTATGTGGCAGGGTCTGCCTTCAGTTGGAGACAACACAACTTTAACAATACGATAAAAGCAAAAAACTGCGGATGCTGGAAATCCAAAACAAAAATAAAAATATCTGGAAAAACTCAGCAGGTCTGACAGCATCTGCGGAGAGGAACACAGTTAACGTTTCGAGTCCATATGACTGTTCAACAGAACTAAGGAAAAATAGAAGAGAGGTGAAATATAAGCTGGTTTAAGGGGGGTGGGACAAGTAGAGCTGGATAGAGGGCCAGTGATAGGTGGAGATAGCCAAAAGATGTCATAGACAAAAGGACAAAGAGGTATTGACGGTGGTGATATTATCTAAGAAATGTGCTAATAGGTGACATTAAGGGTAGAAAGCAGGACGAGCAAGGTACAGATAGCCCTAGTGGGGGTGGGGTGGGAGGAAGGGATCGAAATAGGCTAAAAGGTAGAGATAAAACAATGGATGGAAATACATTTAAAAATAATGGAAATAAGCGGAAAAAGAAAAATCTATATAAATTATTGGAAAAAAGGGGGATCAGAAAGGGGGTGGGGATGGAGGAGAGAGTTCATGATCTAAAATTGTTGAACTCAGTATCCAGTCCGGAAGTAAAGTGCCTAGTTGGAAGATGAGGTGCTGTTCCTCCAGTTTGCGTTGAGCTTCACTGGAACATTGCAGCAGGCCAAGGACGGACATGTGGGCATGAGAGCAGGGTGGAGTGTTGAAATGGCAAGCGACAGGTAGGTCTGGGTCATGCTTGCGGACAGACAGAAGGTGTTCCGCAAAGCAGTCACCCAGTCTGCGCTTGGTCTCTCCAATGTAGAGGAAACCGCATTGGGAGCAGCGAATGCAGTAGACTAAATTAAGGGAAGTGCAAGTGAAATATTGCTTCACTTGAAAGGAATGTTTGGGCCCTTGGACGGTGAGGAGAGGGTAAGTAAAGGGGCAGGTGTTGCACCTTCTGCAGTTGCATGGGAAGGTGCCGTGGGAGGGGGTTGAGGTGTAGGGGGTGATGGAGGAGTGGACCAGGGTGTCCCGGAGGGAACGATCCCTTTAACAACTTTAACAACACTGATCGAACTGAAAAGCACCACACGCTGGAAGCATCGCTTAAACCATATACGCACTTGTTCAACTTCCAAAGATTTCCCTCTACTTCTGGCACTTCCTTAGGAGGTTTGAGAAACATTCCCCTCCAGAGGTGATCACCCTGCAGAAATGCAACTTTTATATCTATGGACTTACACTCCCATAAAAACATCGCCAAAAGGACCAGGAAAATTTTCAAAATTATCTTCCTTGCTGTGTGTGAGTCCACTCTGACTGTTTTATCTGCTAAGCATTCTTCAAATCCCCGGGCCACTAACCTAGCCTTGGCCTTCTAAGTGCCATCTGATAGGACCTTTTCCTTGCAGACCCACCTATGTGACAATGCTGGCTGACCCCTATTTGGGACTTCTGAATACACACCAAACTCTCTCCAACTATTCAACTCCCTCCGTTTAACCTCCCATATATCTTTACCCCCTAACTTCTTAGTTGTTACAAAAGCTTCTCAGTCATGAGGACTCCTGCTTCTGCTATGTTGTCGTGATGATTCAGCACTCTCTATTCTACTATGTCGTCTAGTCAAGCTGCGACCCCTAATTGCTTATTGACATATTTCTGGGCTTCTACTGTTAGATCTTCTGTATATCCCGTCTGAGGCCCTATCCACCATATGTGAACGTTTCCTCACCTGGGATTCATCACTTGACCCATCACTGTAACTTGGGCTACCTTTCCTTGTTTTCCATTCTCATACTTCATGCTCCTACCCATGACCTTCAGTGCTTGTCCATCATCCTGGACATTCAGCCAATTCTTATATTTTCCAGTAGATTTTCCTGCCTGTCCTATTATTGTTGCATTCCTCCAGTCATCCAATCCATCTGAATGATACGATACCCAGAAACCCACTTTAGGCAGCTAACCTCTGGACAAAATAGCCCCTTCCTGTTCATCCCATCAGATTTTCTACTGATTCATAACTCCTGATCCATCATATCTTGTTCCTCTGGCTCTACCCTACAAAATATGTGATGCACAGGTTGCTTCATCATCTTCCGTCACCTTGTCAGTGTTTGCAAATATTCATTCTGATAACCCATGTGAAGTGGGATTTTATTGTCTGATTCCTATGTTGAATAATCACAGTTTTCCCTTCACATCCTATAACTTTCCCTTAGCCATTCCATTCCATTTGCCCCTCTCTCTTATAATAAACCAGATCACCTGAACTAAATTCTACCTCAGATGGTCTTATGCAGCATCACAATGCTCTGCTAATTGTTTCTGAAAGCTCAACCTTGATGAAAGCTTTCCTGCCTGCATGTAAGACACTTAAGTAAGCAGAAAAATAGAGTTCACGGTAGTTCCTTCAAGAGCAGAAGGAGCATCCGATCGCACTGAAGGCAACTTCGCATTCCTACCATACACCAACCGGTACGGATTATATTCCCCACCCATTTGCAAAGAATCTTTTGCATGTACTGCCCATGTCAGTGTCAATGTATCAGTAATTACATGGTCTGGGTGCAATAACAATCTTTTTGTTTGGGTTGAATTTTAAATAGATCTGTCGAGAAGCTCTATTTGCAGCTGGTATATTTAGTGACAGCCTTGGTGCCCTCGGAGACGGCGTGTTTGGCCAGTTCCCCCGGCAACAGGAGGCGGACGGTGGTCTGGATCTCCTGGGAAGAGATGGTGTGCCGTTTGCTGTAGCGGATCAGGCGGGAAGCCTTGCAGGCGATGCACTCGAAGATGTCGTTGACGAACGAGTTGATGACACTCATGGCTGAAGAGGAAATGCCGGTGTCGGGGTGGACTTGCTTCAGCACCTTGTAGATGTAGATGCTGTAGCTCTCCTTCCTGCTTTTCTTGCGCTTCTTCTCACCTTTGCCGCGTTTCTTAGTGGCAGTTTTCTTTGGCCCCTTTTTGGGGGCCATGCCCTTAGCCGCCGCTTCAGGCATTGCGAATGAAAGTGGAACAATCTTTTTGTTGACTGGCAATTACATTGTCAAGACAATTGCTTGTTAAAACAGGTGATGAGCATTGGTTCACCTATCAAAATAGTAGAAATGGATACAGCTGTAACACTCTGGTGTGGCAGTGATTGGGAAAATCAGTTATACTGAAGAGCTATCTTGAGAATAAACCAGCTTGAAATAAAAGACCAGCTTTGGACTCATTCTTCCATGACAAGCACTTATTGTGATTAACATGGTAGTACAGGATGAGTTTTAAGCTTTGGTGATTGATTACTGTATATGATGTTTTTTGTCTCAATCCTCTGTGGGAAAAGACACACACTGCTCCTGAACATTTTAAGTTCCAAAATAGTGGAAGGATGGTGCAAAATATCAAGCTTTGACTATCCACCATTTTTTGTTCTAAAGTCTGAACCATATCAGCAATGGAAAACTTAAGTTGAGATGTGGATCTGGGTTACTTCATTACCCTGAAAGAAGCAAAGAAGCTTTATCATTACCAGCAAAAAGTAAAATTAGGAGTGAAGTATTTTCAGAATGGAATGTGGATGATTTGGATCATGAAGAGGGATTGGACCTTCTGTTACAGTTTTTGGATACGTTTTATGAAAAGAATGATTAATTGGAAGCATATGAAACATGGTCAAGCTTTGAGAGATTTAAGGAACGAGTCCATAAAGGAATGTATATTATGGACTATGATAGATGGTATAAGAGATTTGATCTTGAAATCCTGGAGTCTGTATTGGCATTTAAGTTACTCAATTGTGCATGTACCTCATGTTGATAGGCTTATAGTATTGCTCGGGGGTTCAATACTGTGGGAAAGACTCTCCTACACCAAATGGCTGATGCCCTAAAAAGAATTCTGGGAAAACAGTTGTTCCCAGCCACTTTCTTAGCAAATACAAACAGCTATGCTGTGAAACAAAGGATGGAGGATTTAGTGGTTGATGTATTTTGAGTTTAACCAAGTATTAGATGAAGATTCCAGCACCAAGATGGTGTTACTGACAGGTGGTTTGAAAATGGTGGTGACTTCAGTCAATTTGAAAGTCAAGACAAAAAGCATAGCTTGGGTGGTGACTGTACGCTTTTAAACGTGAAACATGCACAGGTTTATTGGTGTGATTCTCTATTATTACTTGATGAGTTTCCCACAGCAGAAGAATTGTGTTTTTGAATTAACCCATGAGACTCTGAGGCTGAAAATGGCTATGGTGACGGCCATGACACAGAGTTGCGTTGGTCACTGAGTTTGAATCCAGTGATGAGTATCTTGATGGTTGATTCCTTCAACTGTGCAGTTCTAGAGAGCCGTTGCATTCCAGTGTGTGGCACAGGTTGGCTTAACTCACTGGAGTCTGAGTCAGACCTGCGGAAGGTCAAGGAGTGTGAAAGCTTTACCTGTTTCAGGTTTGGAGATTATATCTCATTAACATCTCCCAGAAGGGTAGACCTTGCTTGCAAGATGTGAACAAGAAACAGGAGTAGGCTATTCGGACCCTCGAGCCTCCTCTGCCATTTAAGATCATGGCTGATCTGATAGTAACCTCAAATCTGCATCCAGCTTATCCTGGATAACTTATGACCCCCCTTGCTTACCAAGAATCTATCCACTTCTGCCTTAAATATTCAAAGACTCTGCTTCCACAGCCTTTTCAGGAAGAGACTTCCAAAGACTCACTACCCTCAGAATTTTTTTTACCTCGCCTCCATTTTACATGTGCAACCCCTTAATTTTAAATAGTGACCCCTAGTTCTAGATTCTTCCACAAGAGGAAACATCCTCTTCACATCCACCCTGTCAAGACCCCTCAGGCTCCTGTATGTTTCAATCAAGTCGCATCTTGTTCTTCCAAACTCCAGTGGATACAAGCCCAGCCAGTCCAACCTTTCTCATTAGACAACCCACCAGTCCCAGGTATTAGTCTGGTAAACCTTCTCTGAACTGCTTCCAACGCATTTGCATCCTTCCCTAAATGTGACTAATACTGTACTCCATGTGTGACCAGAAGAAATAGGAGCAGAAGTAGGCCATTCGGCCCATCGAATCTGCTCTCCCATTCAATGATATCACGGCTGATCTGATAATCCTCAACTCCATTTTCCTGCCTTTTCCCCATAACCCTTGATTCCCTTACTGATTAAAAATTTGCCTATCTCAGCCTTGCATATACATAACGACCCAACCTCTACAACAGCCAGTACCAGTTGATGTACGGAAGAAATTCAAAGTTGCCTTCTGTGTTATCAGATGCTACCCCTGCTTTAGAAGGGACTAGCATTAGCTCCACTTTTTCTGCCCATCTGAATGCTTTACATGCAGGCAGAAAAACTTTTATTAAAGCTGAAGTTTCGGAAAATTCAGCGAGCCTTACAGCACTGCATAAGACCATCGGGAATACAGTTTAGACAAGGTATATTACAGAAAAGAGGAGGCTGGAAAGAGTAAGGCCCTGGCAAAGCGATAGGCAGGGATGGAAAAGTAGTAATTGTGCAACACTGCAATCAAACTGTTGGGGTTCATGCATCGAGGTTAATTGGCACTGACTATACCTTTACAGGTTCTGAACAGGACATAGACAGCAAAGAGGCACTGTGCACTTCACACACGCACACACGGTAGTTACAAGGGGCAGACTACAGCAGACAGAGGGTCTACTGATGAGCTAGGAATGTGAATAGAAGCAGCAGTACTTATGATCATGAGGTTTAAGTAGCTGCTAATAAATTGGAAAATAACCTGACAAAAGAACCCAAGCAAAGAGTTAGAATTTTGGGTATATACTGAAATACCTGAGAGCAGACAGCCAGCTTTATCTCACAGGTGGATCTGTACAGAAAAGGTACTTCTGACAGCATGTACAAGGCTCAAGTGAAACTCGTAGCCTGAGGCCTTGAAGAAAGACTTGGGGCTCAAGGTGTCAGGGCAGACTTCCTTATTGCAGGGAAAGTGAGCTTGAACATTCTAATTTTAGCATCACATTCCTGAGAATGGAAATTGATTGCTCTTAAGGCTGCGTTTTTGCAGGGTGAGAAGTTTTTTTCATTTGAAACCATCTAAAGAAGCTGGAAATATAGAAGGAAATCTATGGAAATTGAACAAGTGTTTATGGCTTGAATGGTGCGTCAAAAGCATGGTATTTTTCTGAGGTCTGTCATATTGAAAACTGGTTGCATTCAGTTAAAGGCAGAACTTACAATGTTCTCCTGGTATCATAAAGATTCCTGCTAGTTTCTGCTTATGCAAGTTGATGATTTTCTGTGGGGAGGCTCTGTAGAATTTGAGCAATGGGTAATTGAGGATGGAGGAATTCTAGGTTGGAAGTGGGGCTACAAGGGCCTTTAAATGCATGGGTTTAGACATTAAGCAGAACAAGTCAGGAGAGACAGTGAATCAACAATCTTCTCTAGAAAATGTTAATTGCATCCCAATAAATCCAGTCAGATCCTCATAAAAAGAGAATCCTGTTTCCAAGAAAGAAACAGACCAATTGAGAAGTTTGGGCAGTTGAACTGGTTGTGCACTCAGACCAAACCTGGTGCTAATTGTGGCATGTTGGAGCTGAGTACTATGATAGAACTTCCTCAACAGTAGTGCATTGAGTGCAAATAAAACATTTAAAGAAATTAAATTCCGAAAGATGCACACGTCAGCCTTGGGTGAGCCAGATGATGAGGTTGGTCACTTTTTAGCAATGCTTCACATGCTAATCTTCCAGATGGGCATTCTGGCACAGCAGGGTTTATCATGTTCTTGGTGGGGAAGAATGATAAATATTGTCCACTGGCTTGGGAGGCCAAGAAAATAAAAAGAGTAGTGAAAAGTGCCTTGGCTGCTGAAACACTGGCATTAGTAGAAGCGATAATTATGGGGGTTTACTTATCCAATATATTGACAGAAATACTATAGAAGAGGCAATATGAGAAAAGTTTGCCCACAGAATGTTATGTTGATAACCGGTCTCTTTGGGATAATGTTAAATCAATGAAAAGTTTTGTGGAAAAAAGACTAATCGAACTAGCAAGCATAAAAGAAATGTTAAAGAGATCACTAAGATACAATGGGTTGGCACGAGTCACCAACTATCACTGTTTTGCGAAAAGAAATGCCTGTTCTAAGAAATTACAAAGTATTGGAAGAGGGGTGTCTTATAGGCTTCTCCCATTTCAAAGAATGTAATTTTTCAAAAAATTTGACAGATTCCCCTTTTTTAAAAATGTATCAGCAATTACATGGTCCAGGTTCAATAACAATCTTATTGATTGGCAATGATTGTTATAGCAATTAAATTAAGACAGTTGCATGTTAAAACAGATGATGAGCATTGGTTTACCTATCAATGGTATAAGAGGCTGCCTTTTCATTTGTCCCTCGTTTTGTCAATTTAGTTTAATTGGTTAATCAAAAGTTATCAAAATACTATAAATGGGTACAGCTGTAACATTCTGTGGAAGTGACTGGGAAAGTCTGCTATACTGAAGAGCTGTCTTGAGAATAAACCAGATTGGGGTTAAAGACTAGCTTTGGACTTGTTCTTTCATGATGAGCACTTATTGTGATTAACAACCAGCACCATTTGCAACTTGGTCAACCAGCACCTAATGCAACATTTATGTCAATTACTGCATGGTTCCTCTCTCTCAAACCATTGTTGAATGGGCTCTCAGACGCAGTATTCATGACTATGATATTCAGATTTTCACAGATTTCCTGTAATTTATCATTTGCAAATTCTCCTCCATTATGTCAGGAATTTCATTGGCGTTCCTTTTTTTTAACCATTCATGGGATGTGGGCTTCGCTGGCTGGGCCAGCATTTATTACCCATCCCTAGTTGCCCTAGAGAAGGTGGTAGTGAGCTGCCTTCTTGAACCACTGCAGTCCATGCAGTGTAGGCACCCACCCATTTCTCAATGACCTTGACTAAAATTGTGTTTGTCCTTGCCATTTATTACCATAGATGGGCTAAATCTAGTCATATCTATACAATGTCACAAAAAACAAACCCTGATCCTTGTCCCATACTTGAGTTCATTGCCATTACATCATTAAATTCCCTGGCCAGTGGTAGACTAGCAACAGCATGTGGTGGTGCCCTTCAATACTTAACACAATGTCACATTGAGCTGTAACTTGCTCAATAAGGGTGTTGTATTCTTTATTAACTACTCCAGCTGATCGCAACAGAGCTTTCAATTTACATGGTGCTGGATGTGTGAATTGTCTGTATAACTTCCAGATAATCCTTTTCTTGTCCACCAAACTCTTGTCCCCAGAAGTTAGCAACATTTCCCCAACAAGAAATAGCTGGCTTTCTCAATGGCAGGTAGTAATGGCCTGGTTGCATAAAATGTAAATTTATGGTTTTCTAAAAAACAATTTCTTTGTCATTCTGTCTAATTTCATCTGTGCTTATTTTTTCATAGCAGATTTGCTCAACAATAGAGGTATCTCACGAGAGACCACATCAGTACTGTTGAAGAGACTGATCCCAGCTATGTTGCATGGAAGGGCCTACTTTTCTGGAAGATGTTAACATGTTGTCGTCCCCAAACCTAAAGCAGTTGGAGCTTCCATACTCCTTAACCTTCTACCAATCACTTGCCTCGAGAGATTCCAGGCAAATGAGCCAATCCACCCCACAGTGCAAGTACCACCACTATCCAGCACTGCACAGTTGAACGAATCAGCAACTAACATACTCATCATTAGATTCAAGCTCCCAGTGACCAATACTATTCCTTCATGGCAGTCACTATCAACATTCTCAGCTTCAGAATTATCTGTTTCATGCATTACTTCAAAAACACAATTCTTTCGTTGAGGGCAATTCATTGTATAATAATATTTAGCATAGCACCGATTAATCATTCCCTGTACATTTCTTGGGTTCAGTGCCAATAGTCGCCGTCCAGGCCTGCTTTTTGTCTCTATTCTCAAATTGGCTAAAAGTGCAACCGTCTACAGATCACCTATCAACAATCCATCTCTGTACTGAAATCTGCATCTAATATTTTGGCAGTCTTGAACTTCAGTAACCAGGGAGTCTTCAACTTATGCTTTACGATGGAGTTTTCTGTATTTGATAGAAACATAGCTGAAAATGACTGCTTTCCCAAAATATATTTTAGGGCCGCAGCCGTCTGGTCTAGAAGCAAGTCTTTTCCATGAAATTTAACCCCATCAAAACTAAAAGTCTATCAACGTGAGAAATGCATGCACAGCCCAGTAACTTGAAATCCAATGCGGACTCTAGATTTTCAAGGTTAAACTTTCAGTCTCTTATCCCACTTATCAAAGTCCAGAATATACTTCCCCATGGACTGATTATCTGTTGACCACAATTCATATGCTTCCAACAAATCATCCTTTTTGTAAAGCTTATCCAAAAACTGTAATAAAAGGATTAATCACACTTCAGTGTCCAAGTCATCTACATGCAATTCTGAAAATATTTTACTCCTAATCTTTACTTTTTGCAGGAAATAACAAAGCCAAGGCCATACCTTGCTTCCTCTGGGGTAACAAGGTAACCCGTGTCCACATTTCAACTTTATTTTCTATTGCTGGTATGGTTCCGCCTCCAAACAAATTGTCCTTCTGCTATTCTATAGCCGAGGTTGTCAGGAGTAGTACGCTTCTTTTTTCCCCTCGGATAGAGACAAAAACTTCTTCAACAACCAATCACCAGAGCCAATATTCTTATGTTGAGGAAAGAATGACTCTGAAGCCAGCCTGTACCTTAAGCCAGCTTTATTTCCAAGCCCACAGAGTAAAGACACACTCTTCCTAATCTCCCCTGCCAACATCCAGTGTGAGCACCTTTTTTATACTCTTGCAATGAAGCCTTAACATTTCCCCAGTTGGGGACAGCTGCTCTTGATTACCAGCTTAAAGCATATACTCCTCTGCAGTACAATTTCAACATTAACATTGTACTCGTACTGCCACTTTCCTGTAACTGACTTTAATTCGACTAGCTGGGGTTCGATTTATGATTATAAACTTTCAAGCTAATTCTTCTGGTCAAAAGATTTTTTTTTAAATTAACAATGGTGCTGCACAAGAATCACTTAACTATTTAAGATTATTTGAACCTTTCACTTTATTTTTCACTTCTGACCAGAGATGGACCATGATCTTCATTTACAACAAAAACAGAATTACCTGGAAAAACTCAGCAAGTCTGGCAGCATCGGCGGAGAAGAAAAGAGTTGACGTTTCGAGTCGTCATGACCCTTCAACAGAACTGAGTAAAATTAGGAGAGGGGTGAAATATAAACTGGTTTAAGGTGGCGGGGGGTGGGGGGGGGTGGCGGTTGGTTGTAGGGACAAGCAAGCAGTGATAGGAGCAGATAATCAGTGCTTGCTTGTCCCTACAACCAACAACCACCCCCCCCAACTTCTCTCACCCCCCCCACAAACCTTAAACCAGCTTATATTTCACCCCTCTCCTAATTTTACTCAGTTCTGTTGAAGGGTCATGAGGACACAAAACGTCAACTCTTTTCTTCTCCACCGATGCTGCCAGATCTGCTGAGTTTTTCCAGGTAATTCTGTTTTTGTTTTGGATTTCCAGCATCCGCAGTAGTTTTTTGTTTTCATGATCTTCATTTATTTGGTCAGGATATCTAAGCAGTAAGTGTTGGAGAAATTCTAATAATAGCATTGGTGGCCAAGTATAACGTATTAGTCTTCAGGCACTAAAGCCATTTCCTGTACATGTCTTGAATGCAAACGTTAGACTTTCTGTTTTGGCACTCATGACACATTTTAATACAAATGTAACATAGCACAGAGCTTGCAGCAAAGTGATGTCTTGTAGATATTCATCATGTGTGTCATGATAGGTACATCAATTTTTAGGTTTTTCCAATATGCTCAGTGAATTTGCAATTTTCCCTCAAGGGGATTACTGTCTGCATTTAGATTAACAGAATGAACTTCAACTGCTTGCACGTCATGTTCAACATAAAAATTTTGAGTTAGACAAAAGTACCACATGTTGATTAAACTGGTATTACAATGCTGTAATCCAACAATATGTCTTTCAGTTTTACAAGTATACTGAGAATGTTCTTTGAATCTATACCATGTGCTCATGAACTTTTAATTACCATTATTTAATCTGGACCATTTCCATCTCACCCTCTTGGTAGTAGAAAAAATTTTGCTGACTGACCTTGTCATATTGTGACACTACAAAATTTATAGGAAGCCGATCATTTGTCTGTTCTGGGGTGAAGTGGCTGGAGCCATTTTAAAGGCCCAGTTTCATTCAGGCAGAACTAGCCAGAGGATGCGCGGTGCAAGCTCCAACTGGTTCTATCCTAAAATAATAAACAGGATCCTCTATCTGTCTTAGGACCCCAATTTGCAAATTGAAAGATGAGGACAAATGGGATAGGCAGGTAGTTTGGTCACTCAATAGTTGGCCCTTCTGCAAGCAACAGTGGGTCGATCGTAAGCATTAAAGAGGTGGGGGAAGGGAGTTGGTAATTACACCCATGGACTTTGAGGTCATTTACCGGCCTGTTCCATCTTTTAAACTGAACCTTAATATGCCTTACTCAGTAGTGGGAAGAGTCTTGTGTTGCTGGATATATAATGCACTCAACAGCAGATACATACAGTTGCAATGTGCAAAGTCAGCAGAAATCTTTCCACTAAGGACATGCAAAATAACCTGCAGGATTGAGTCACAGTAAGAGTTACTTATATCCTTACTTGACTGAAGCAATGTGATCAGCTGACTAATTTACATTCTGCCTGACTTTACTTTCCATTGCAGTCAATCTAATTAGGTTAAAATTACCTAAATGAAAACCTCGAGTTTTAAATTTCCACTTTGGCTGTCAAATTCAATGTCTTTATTTTGCAATGAAATTGCAGTTACAGGGAAACAACACTTTCCAAGTTCCAATAGTACTTTGTTTTTCTCTCAAGAATTGTTATAGTATTAATTTCAGCAGTATAAGCAGTGCGCAAATTCCACTTCTACCAGCCAGTATAAGTCATGCGTTAAGTTGTGGATCAGTTAGTAACAGTGGGAAATGACTTCCTATTGAAAGCAATTTCTGTTGAGAAAAATGTTTCTTTTTAAATCCAGTACCAACCGCTGTTTTGATTCCTTGGCTTGCTGGTCATATAACTTATTAATATAAATAAGAAAATCTTTTTGAAAATAAAATTTCTCTTCCAGGAGGGACTCTTGATCATTAGGCAAAATAACAGTATAGTATACTATACCTGACTCAAAATCTTTTTAACAAGTTACTTACCTGCACTCACCATCTACTCGGGGGTCCTAAATAAAATGGAGTTCTCAATAACTTTATCACAAATGTGCATTTATATTGCACCTTTTAATGTAGTTAAACATCCCAAGATGCTTTACATCAAGCCAATAAGACATTAGCCTAGGTGACAAAAAGCTTGGTCAAAGAGCAAGGTGCTAAGGAGCATGTTAAAGGAGGAGAGAATTGGAGAGGTTTACAGAGGGAATTCCTAAGCTTGGGGTCTAAATGGCTGACAGCACAATCATCAGTGGTGGGCTGAAGGAAGGTGCAGTGTTGGGGTGCACAAGAGGCCAGAATTGGAGGAATGCAGAGATATTGGCGGGTTGTCGGGCTGGAAAAGGATCCAGAGACAGGGAGGCATGAGATCTTGAGTTTCCTGCTCCAATAGCCCATTATGTTACACCTGCAAAGCGGTGGCTGTTGCATCTCCTGTGCTTAGACAGAAAGGTGCCATGTGAATAGGGGAAGTTTTGCAGGGTAATTGAGGATTGGACCAAGGTGTTGTGCAGGCAATGATTCCTTCAGAATGTTGGGAGGGAAGAGGGAAGATGTGTGTAAGTGGTGCTGGAGGTGGTGGAAAATGATCCACAGAATGTGGAGGCTTGAGGATAAGGGGGACCCTATTGTGGTTCTGGGAGTGAGGGGAAGGGGTGAGAGCTCAAGTGCAGAAATTGAATGGACATGGTCAAGGGCCCTGTCAACCATTGTGGGGTAACAAAGGACACCACCATTTTTTTCTTGGGGTAATGTGATGTATTTATTGCAACATGATCATTAACTGATGACTGAATAAACAAACTAAGAAAGATGTCATTGCTAGATCATATGCTGTAAAGTCTGCAACATGTAACAATGACATTTGTATCATGATCTCATAAGCACAGAATTTACCAAACAAATGAAACATTTGTTTGCAAAAATTGCATACCAGGAGGACTTTTTTTTAAGCAATATTTCAAATGGTTAGAAATTAAAATGACCAATGAATCGTATGCTAGTGTGACAAAGTGAATACTGAGCTCTATTCACAATCTGTATGTTGGCTTACATGCATGAATTAGATTTTCTTCCACTAGCCCTGGTCTTACATTGTGGGATACAGATACCAACACTTAACACTTTTTCTGAAATTCCTTTCTGCGATTTGAGTAGACATGCTTAGCCTACTTATTTGAGATTGCTTAACACCCCTGCTAGTGGAGAGAGGAATTCCAGACAAACATATTTTTATGTCAGTATCCCATGTTTTTGGCGCATATTTTACCTTTCAAGCAGCTGATTGGCTAAATGCCCACCACAGATAGAGCAGATTTTAGGCCTGGGCCTCAATTAAATGGGATCAGTGAGTTTCCCACCCCAAATGATCCTGTGAATGCATCTCATCAAATTCAGGTCAGTGCAATGTGCCCATCTAGCAATAAGGCAAGTCCTGTGACACTTCATTTGAAATGCTATAGGTAGGCCTGGTTAGTAGATTTTAGTGTAACTTGACCATTTTTAGATTTATTTCAGCATATTACAATGATAATAACATAACAAGGTCAACATGCCATTTTGTGCTAACACTGAGATAAGAAGCCATTTTGAGCTGTTTACTTTGAGAATCGCTCACATGTATTAAGGGTTATTACATAATTAGACACAGATGATTGACCAAATAGTGTACCTCAAATTGTAATTGAAGGAATAGTAATTAATCAAGTTGTTAAAACTGGATTTAAAAGCTTAAGTTTAAACAATACAAAAATGCTGCTGTAAGATTCTGCTTTGGATGAGCATCAAATCAGATATTTGTGTTAAGCTCAGCATAATCCTTGATCAAAATGGGCGACAGACAATTGTGCAAAGTCAGATATCAAAAACACTGCAAAAGAAACATTGTCCCTTTGAAAAGACAATGTATGTAGATATTCAAACTCCAATTAAAACAAACCAATAATTTAAATTGCTGAAAAAGAGAGAGGCTGTCGAAGCTTTGTCTTACACTCATCAGGTCAGATTTTCAAGAATACCAGTTGTAAAGGGAACAACAATTTATGCTATTGTTCTCCTTTACAACTAGCATTCTTGCGAATCTGTCCTGATGAGTGCAAGACAAAGCTTCAACAACATGTCTCTTTTTTTCAGCTGTGCTCAAATTCTGTACTACCAATTATGAAATTACACAGGCATGGCCCAAGATAAGCTATTAATTTAGGGGCTAAAAGTAAAGGCTTTGATGGCATCTTTGCCAGCTAGTCACGCATTAGATGCTCCCAAGACAACAATTCTTTCAAATTCTGCCAATGAAGTATCTGGTGGACAACTTTACACTTCAGTGACTTGCAGATCGCACGTTGGAAGCTGTAATGTCTATTTTGTGTCAAGTATACTTTTTCCTTTTAAAATATTCTTTCTCTTTTAATTTTCTACTTGAGAGTCCATCTTTGCCCTGTGGTTATGTCTTGCTCAAACCAAAACATTTATTGATTTTACTGGATTAATTTGAAATCAGATAATTGCATAATTAAGAACTGAGCCAAATTAAAATACTGTTTAAAAAAAACCTACAACGACAAAAGACCCACATCATTGTAGGGTCCGTGCACTTGCATGGGAAAAAGAGTCCCTGTGCCATCTACGTTCTTTTTAACAACTCCTTTTCATTCCAATAGGGAACTGCAATTGGGAGAGGAATACCAATAATGCAAATTCAGTCTGCATGAAAGGAAACTTTTCAAATATCAGACAGGCAAACATGGGGGGCTTTGGATGATGTTGTGGTTGGAGGAATCATGGGGCACTGGCACCAGTACTGGGAAAGGAGAGAGCTGTTCCGTTGGTGCGGGCTTCATTTGAACCATGTTGGGACTAGTGTCCTGGCGAATCGTATAACTAGGGTCGTAGATAAAGCTTTAAACTAATTAGTGGGGGGGAGGGTTCAATTGAAGGGAAGTATAGAAAATCAAAAATAATCAAGAGAGCAAAGGTGCAGGGTAGTGAAGAAGCAAACAATAATCAAAGCGTGACAGGAAGATATAAGCAGAAGAGTGCAGCAGAAATTAGAATCAGAATGAGTAATAATGGTAAAAAGTAAAAACTGAAGGTTCTTTATCTGAACGCACGTAGCATTTGTAACAAGATCAATGAGTTGATGGCAATAAATGGAAATAAATGGACATGACTTGGTAGCTATTACAGAAACGTAGTTGCAGGATGACCAAGACTGGGAACTCAATATTCAAGGATATTTGACCTTCTGGAAATATAGGCAAAAAGGAAAAGGAGGTGGGTAGCTTTGTTATTAAAGAAAAGCATCAGTGCAGTGATGAGTAGTGATATAGGTGCAATAGATCATGATGTGGAATCAGTTTAGGTGGAAATAAGGAATAGCAAGGGGAAGAAGTCACGGGTGGAAGTCATCTATAGACCCCCGAAGAGTTGCCTCACTGTAGGACAAAGCATAAATCGGGAAATAATGGAGGCGTGTAAGAAGGGCACTACAATTGTCATGGGTGATTTTAACATGCATATTGAATGGACAAATCAGATTGGCAGGGGTAACATGGAAGACAAATTTGTAGAGTGAATCAGGGATTATTTCTTAGGGAAATACATTGCATAACCTAACTGGGAATGAGCTATTTTAGATCTAGTAACGTGTTATGAGGTAGGATTAATAAGAAATCTCGTAGTTAATGATCCTCTAGGAGGTAGCGATCACAACATGGTAGAATTTCAAATTCAGTTTGAGGACAAGCAACTCGGACCTAAAACCAGTGTCCTCAACTTAAATAAGGGCAATTACAGAGGTATGAAGAAGGAGTTGTCTAAAGTGGACTGGGAAAAAAGACTAAGGGGAAGGTCAGTGGATAGGCAGTGGCAGACATTTAAGCAGATATTTCATAATGCTCAGCAAAAATTTATCCTGGTCAAAAAGAAGAACTCGATGAGAAGGATGAACCACCCGTGGTTAACAAAGGCAGTCAGGGGGAGTATCCAATCAAAAACTAAGGCAGACAAAGCAGTGAAAACTAGTGGTAGGTCAGAGGATTGGGAATTTTTTAGGAACCAGTAGCGGATGACTAAAAAACTAATAAAGAGGGAGAGAATTGGTTATGAAAATACATTGGCAAGAAATATAAAAACAAACAGCAAGAGCTTCTACAGGTATATAAAAAGAGAGTAGCTAAAGTGAGCATGGGACCCTTGGAGGATGCGACTGGAGAATTGATAATGGGGAACGGGGAAATAGCAGATAATTTAAACCAATATTTTGCATCAGTCTTCACAGTGGAGGACACTATAAACATCCCATAGATATCAGATAAGCAAGGAGCTAACTGGAGGAAAGATCTTGTAACAGTCTGTATCATGAGGGACAATGTATTTGAGAAACAAATAGACTAACGGCAGACAAGTCACCAGGACCTGATGGCCTGCATCCAAGGGTTTTAAAGGAAGTGGGTGCAGAGGTAGTGGAGGCATTGGTCGAAATATTCCAGAACTCACTGGATTCCAGGAAGGTCCCAGCGGATTGGACAACCGCTAATGTGACACCCTTGTTCAAGAAGGGGGAGAGACAAAAAGCAGGAAACTATAGGCCAGTCAGCGCCTAACATCTGCTATTGCGAAAATGCTAGAGTCCATTATTAAGGAAGAAATAGCAGGACATTTAGAAAAGCTCCAATAGAGTCAACATGGTTTTGTGAAAGGGAAATCATGTTTGATAAATTTGCTAGAGTTCTTTGAGGATGTAACAAGCAGAGTTGATAAAGGGGAACCAGTACATGTAGTGTATTTGGTAACCAGAAGGCATTCGATAAGGTGCCACATAAAAGGTTATTGCACAAGATAAGAGCTCACGATATTGGGGGGTAATGTATTAACATGGATTGAGGATCAGTTAACACACAGAAGACGGAGAGTTGGGATTAATGGGTCTTTTTCAGGCTGGAGAGACATAACTAGTGGAGTGCCACAAGGATCAGTCCTAGGGCCTCAATTATTTACTATTTATATTAATGACTTGGAGGAGGGGGCAAAGTGTAATGTATCCAAATTTGCCGATGATGCAAAATAGTTGGGAGGGCATGTTGTGATGAGGACATAAGGAATCTGCAAGGGGATATAGACAGATTGAGTGAGTAGGCAAAAACTTGGCAGATGGAGTTTAATGTAGGAAAGTGTGAGGTCATGTACTTTGGTAGGAAAAATCAAAGGGCAGACTATTATTTAAATGGAGAGAGACTCCAAAAAAGTGCAGCACAGAGGGATCTGGGTGTTCTTGTGCATGAAACACAAAAAGTTAGCATGCAGGTGCAGCAAGTAATTAAGAAGGCAAATAGAATTTTGGCCTGTATTGCTAGGGAGTTGGAGTTTAAAAATAGGGAAGTCTTGTTAAAACTGTACAGGATGTTGGTGAGGCCGCACCTGGAGTACTGTGTGCAGTTTTGGTCCCCGTATTTAAGAAGGATATACTAGCATTGGAGGCAGTTCAAAGGAGATTCCCTAGGCTGATTCCTGGGATGAAGGGGTTGACTTATCAAGAACGGCTAAACAGGTTAGGCCTTTATTCATTAGGGTTTAGAAGAATGAGGGGTGATTTTATTGAAATGTACAAGATTCTGAGGGGGCTTGCTAGGGTAGATGTTGAGAAGATGTTTCCACTAGTGGGGGAATCTTGAACTAGGGGACATAGGGCAGGATTTCCCCCCTGCCGGGGGCAAAGTTGAATTGCAGGCACGCCTCCGATTGGCGCCCCCAATTGGGGGCGTGGCGCCATTTTATGTGGGTGGCTAATTGAGGCCCACCCAGCATGACATCTGCACGGAAGCACTATGCACTCCCTGTGCGGGTGGGGTGGTTCCCTAAACCTGAGAGTGTGCTCTTTCGTACGCATGCGCACAAAAGAGTGCACTCATCTCCCTGAGGCTAAGTGCTGCCTCAGGGAGATCGGCTGTTCTTTCAAAAATACTAAAAATAGAAAAAAAAAAATTCCGGTCATGTCCCCTCATGTGACACTGTCACATGAGTTGGGACATGCCCATAATTTAAAAAAAATTTTAATAACTTTTTTTCAAAGCTACATGAAACCTCATCCAGCCCGTGGATGAGGTTTCATGTTTTTTTCTAATTCCCGCCGGGGCTCCTGGCCTGCCTGCCAACCTTAAGGTTGGACAGGCAGGTCCATTAATTAGCTAAATGATTCTGTCAATGGCATCAATTGGCCATTGACAGGCAGGCGGGCGCACAGCTGATTTTGCTGCACCCCCAACTACCTGAAAATTTAACTGGGGCGCGGTGATGTCAGGAGTTCCACCCGATGTTGCCATGTGTCATTTTACACATCGGCGAGCGGGCCCCGATGGGAAAATCCCGCCCATAGTTACAGAATAAGGGGACACTCATTTAAAGTTGAGATGCAATGGTATTTCTTCTCCCAGAGGGTAACGAATGTCTGGAATTCTTTACCTCAGAGAGTTAAGGAGGCTAGATCACTGAAAGTATTTAAAGGGGAGGTAGATAGACTTTTGGAATATCAGGGATTTGAGGGCTATGAGGAGCTGGCACAAAAGAGGAGTTGAGGCCTGGGGCAGATCAGCCATGATCTTATTGAATGGTGGGGCAGGCTTGAGGGGCTGAATGGTCTACTCCTGCTCTTATTTCTTATATTCTTATGTTGGAGCTGAGGTGGCATAAAGGTTGGGTAAAGATAGGGCAACACTCTTCATAAGTAGTGTCAGCTAAACGTGTTTTTTCAAATCATTGCAATGCTAATACACTCAATGGCTATATATTTTCAAGGGTAAACAGCTCTTGTGTGCAGAGCTAAATAAGCTCTTCTACATTTCACATTATGGTGGGGAATGGTGTCAGCCATCAGAGGACTACCTGGGTACATCCGCTCCTTCATCAGCTCCATCAAGGCATCTAACTCAGACAAGTACCAGTCTAGGGAGACCAACTCAGAGGAAGTAGCTAATGAGTCAAGAAGAGCTGTCGCTGGCTGAAGCAACAAGGAGTACTGAGAATGAGAACTTGGGATTGGAAGAGTGGGAGAGCACTGTGCCACAATAGAAACTAATGAAACAAACACCCTAACTGAAAATCCTAGAGATTCAGATCTTAGGGTGCTAGCCTTATTAAAACAAAACTAAAATTGTGGCGGATTGATATCATGTGAAGGCCATGGAGATGGTTTCCACTTATAATGTTAAAATGATAGAGAATTTTGAAACTGTGATCAGACCACCAGCAATACTTAGTAGGAAGTTTCCTACAAACTGCAGAGCGCTCTGGAGAGTGTGGCAATCTAGGAAATTTCTATAAAAACAAGAAGGGGTAATAAAATCACTGATGACCTTTGGAGTGACAGGTACCATTGCTTCCGCTGCAGTTTTGTACAGATCATTCACGGGATCTGTTTTAGAATACTTGGTCTGTGGTGATACTGATCAGCAGTGCCTCTGAGCCTCTGCTCTGCACCAATGAGTGGTCACAGATGTCATTATCTCTCCAGAGAGTGTCAGCAAGCAAAAATCCTTAAGGCTCCCTTGATTGCATGCACACGTGAGAGCTTCAAAGGTGAGCCTGCCAGCCCTTTACACTGCAGGGGCCAGTGCCTCTGCAACGGGTGCTTCCCTGAAACAAGAGTTGTCTCAGCCCTCTAATCTGCTGTGGGAGGGGGACACACCAACCATCCAGCACCTAATTATAACTCATTCACAGAGCACCTCATAGGAGTAGTAGGTTTAAAACACAAGCAATTAAGTTAGTTGGCGCAAAGGATAGACACAGTGTTAAGAAGTTATTATCAAAGGGTGATCAGAATTTTTTGAGCTTATTTGATGCATTTGCCCTCTGTAAAGTTATTATGACTTGTGTACTTCAAGCTCTGAGTTAACTTCTCGGTATGCTTTCTGCTTCTGGAGGTTTAATGAGAGGGTAAATGTCGACTTTTGTCTTATGAAAGGAATAGACAGAAGTATTTGACCATGAGGGATTTTGAGGGGTCATGAGGGAGAACTTCTAGCTGTAAAGTGACATCATTTGGAGTATCAACTTCACCTGGAGTATCAACTTTTATTAATTGAAAGAACTAGGCTAGAAATCCTGTCCTCTAGTTTCTGACTGCTGTTCCAGATCCTTCCCTCTTCTAGGTATGGGGATAGGAGATCCTCCTCAGCTTCTACAAACAGCAAACCTTTCTTCATCAGCAAGTTTCATCAAAAACGATTCTACAGACTTGAGGTCAGTTTCATTGCAGTCTCCACAGGATTTAATGAGGCACCAAAAACAAAACGAGAATGCTTATAGTTTGTTCTGTGACATTTCCTGTGAAGGCACAAGTCTCATTATATCTGTTGTCTCCACTGTCTGCTGAAGCCTTACTGGTAAGATAAAGCATGACTTCAGGGTATCACTAAGCAACCATCTGGTTATATGACTCAGAGAAAAAAGGGCCAGTATGGTAGATAGTCCCATAATGAAAGCACCTGACAGCTTCCTGGGAATCAGACATTGACATGCAGAAAAATGTCATTGGTATGACACAACAGCTGTACATTAATCAAATGAAAACCATTCATAACTGCAGCTGTCATGCAGGGTTCTAGGTGTCTAATGTCTCTTCATAAAATGGGTATAGAGAAACTCCCATTGGAAATCCATATTCCCACTCCAAAACGGTACTGTTTGCTGACTTGACTGAAAATAGCAACAAATGCCTTGAGCAGGCTTCCAAAATATTAAACAGATAGGTTCACAGGCAAAGGAGCACCATGGTTCAGCTGCAACAAGCAAAATAACCTTACAGCAGGATAGGCCTCAAGAATTAAAAAAAATATTGCATGGGATGTGGGCTTCGCTGGCTGGGCCAGCATTTATTTTCCATCCCTAGCTGCACTTGAGAAGGTGGTGGTGAGTTGCCATCTTGAACCGCTGCAATCCATGTGGTGTAGGTACACCCACAGTGCTGTTAGGGAGGGAGTTCCAGGATTTTAAACCAGCAACAGTGAAATAACGACTATATAATTCTAGGTCAGGATGATGAGTGACGTGGAGGGGAACTGCCGGGTGGTGGTGTTCCCATGTGTCTGCTTGCTGCCCTTGTCCTTCTAGATGGTAGCAGTTGAGGGTTTGGAAGGTGCTAGCTAAGGAGCCTTGGTGAGTTCCTGCAGTGCAACTTGTAGATGGTACACACTGCTGCCACTGTCTGTTGGTGGTAGAGGGAATAAATATTTGTGGATGGGGTGTCAATCAAGTGAGCTACTTTGTCCTGTACGGTGTAAAACTTCTTGAGATTTGTTGGAGCTGCACTCATCCAGGCAAGTGGAGAGTATTCCATCACACTCCTGACTTGTGCCTTGTAGGTGGTAGGCAGGCTTTGGGGAGTCATGAGGGGAGTTACCCACAGCGGGAATCCTAGCCTCTGACCTGTTCTTGTAGCCACGATATTTATATGGCTGGTCCAGTTCAGTTTTTGGCCAATGGTAACCCTCAGGATGTTGATTGTTGGTATTCAGCGATGATAATGCCATTGAATGTCAAGGGGCGGTGGCTAGATTATCTCTTGTTGGAGATGGTCATTGCCTGGCACTTGTGTTGTGCGAATGTTACTTGCCACTTGTCAGCCCAAGCCTGGATATTGTTCAGGTCTTGCTGGATTTGGACATGGACTGCTTCAGTATCTGAGGAGTCGTGAATGGTGCTGAACATTGTGCAACCATCAGCGAACATCCCCACTTCTGACCCAATGATGGAATGAAGGTCATTGATGAAGCAGCTGAAGATGGTTAGGCCCCTGAAGAATTCCAGCAGTGATGTCCTGGAGCTGAGATGAGTGACCTCCATCAACCACAGCCATCTTCCTTTGTGCTAGGTATGACTCCAGCCATTGGAGAGTTTTCCCCCTGAGTCCTATTGACCCCAGTTTTACTGGAGCTCCTTGATGCCAAACTCGGTTAAATGACGCCTTGATGTCAAGGGCAGTCACTCTCACCTCAGCTCTGGAGTTCAGCTCTTTTGTCCATGTTTGAATCAAGGCTATAATGAGGTCAGGAGCAGAGTGGCCCTGGCGGAACCCAAACTGAGTATCAGTGAGCAGGTTATTGCTAAGCAAGTGCCACTTGATAACACCGTGGATATGACTACTTCCATTACTTTACAGATTATCAAGAGTAGACTGATGGGGCAGTAATTGGCTGGGTTGGATTTGTCCTGCTTTTTGTGGATAGGACATAACTGGGCAATTTTCCACAATGCCGGGTACATGCCAGAGTTGTAGCTAGACTGGAACAGCTTGTCTAGGGGCATGGCATGTTCTGGAGCACAATTATTCAGTACTATTACCAGAATATTGTCAAGGCCCATAGCCTTTGCACGATGCAGTGCTTTCAGCCATTCCTTGACATCACGTGCAGTGAACCGCATTGGCTGAAGACTAGCATCTGTGATGGTGGGTACCTCGGAGGAGGTAGAGATGAATCATCCACTCGGCACCTCTGGCTGAAGACTGCCGTGATTGCTTCAGCCTTATCTTTTGCACTGATGTGCTGGGCTCCCCCATCATTGAGGATGGGGATATTTGTGGAGCTTCCTCCTCCAGTGAGTTGTTTAATCGTCCACCACTATTCACAACTGGATGTGGCTTAGATCTGATCCGTTGGTTGTGGAATCACTTAGCTGTCTCCTGCTGGCTGCTTATGCTGTTTGGCATGCAGGTAGACCTGTGTTATAGCTTCACCAGGTTGATGCCTCATTTTTAGGTATGCCAGCTGCTGCCATGCCCTCCTGCACTCTTTATTGAACTGGGATTGATCCCCTGGCTTGGTGGTAATGGTAGAGTGGGGGATATGCCAGGCCATGAGGTTACAGATTGTGGTTGAGTACAGTTCTGCTGCTGCTGATGGCCCACAGCGATTCAGTGTTGCTCAGTCTTCAGTAGTTAGATCTGTTTAAAATCTATCCCATTTAGCATGATGGTAGTGCCACACATCACAATGGAGGGTATCTTCAATGTGAAGCCGGGAGTTTGTCTCCACAAGGACTGTGCGATGGTCACTCCTACCGATGTGGTCATGGACAGATGCATCTGCAGCTGGCAGGTTGATGAGGAGGAGGTCAAAAATGTTTTTCCCTCACCACCTGCCGCAGACCCAGTCTCGCAGCTATGTCCTTTAGGACTTGGCCAGTTCGGTCAGTAGTGGTGCCACTGAGCCATTCTTGGTGATAGACATTGAAGTCCCCCACCCAGAGTACATTCTGCGCCCTTGCTACCCCGAGTTCTTCTTCCAAGTGGTGTTCAACATGGAGGAGCACTAATTCATCAGCTGGGGAGCGGTACGTGGTAATCATCAGGACATTTCCTTGCCCATGTTTGACCTGATGCTATGAGACTTCATGGGGTCCAGAGTCGATGTTAACGACTCCCAGGGAAACTCCCTCCTGACTGTATACCACTGTGCCGCCACCTATGCTGGGTCTGTCCTGCTGGTGGGACAAGATATACCCAGGGATGGTGATGGTGGTGTCTGGAACGTTATCTGTAAGGTATGATTTTGTGAATATGACTATGTCAAGCTGTTGCTTGACTAGTCTGTGAGACAGCTCTTCCAATTTTGGCACAAGCCCCCAGATGTTAATAAGGAGGACTTTGCAGGGTTGACAGGGCGGAGTTTGCCTTGTCGTTTCCAGTGCCTAGGTCGATGCCAGGAAGGTCTGTGCAGTTTCATTCCTTTTTATTGACTTTGTAGCGGTTTGATTCAAGTGGGTGGCTTGCTGGGCCATTTCAGAGGGCATTTAAGAGTCAACAACACTGCTGTGGGTCTGGAGTCACATGTAGGCCAGCCCAGGTAAGGACAGCAGTTTTCCTTCCCTTCCCTAAAGGGCATTAGTAATCCAGCTGGGTTGTTACAACAATAATTGTTTCATGGTCATCATTAGGATTTTAATTCCAGATTTTTATTGAATTCAAATTCCACCATCTGCTGGTGATGGGATTTGAACCTACATCCCTGGAACATTACGTTGGGTCTCTAGATTACTAGTCCAGTGACAATACCATTATGCCACTGCCTCCCCCAAAGAATACCTTGCTGGGGTATCATAGCAATTGGTATGGTTTGGTGGTAGGAATTGGATAAAGTGGGTCAGAAGAGTTAGCCAGGTTCACTTGAGTCCCTATATCTAGTGGTCAGGATTTGGATGGATTTGCTGTAATGATAAATTGTCAATTTTGAGGAGGACAGCATTACCATCCCATTTTACTCTGCTTTTCTCCAAATGGAGAGGTAATTCACAGTAAAATGCATTCCATTGTCTTTGTAAGAATTCATTAATTTTATCACAGTGGTAGAGACTGCACATTATATAGCAGCCTCTTTTAGCCGGTCACTTGCTAGAAGTATGGTCAGCAAGGGATTAATGGAATTTGACCCCTGCCATTCAGAGTATTGCAGCATGCAAAAGGAACTATTTTTAGCAGCAGCCAGAAACATAATCTGGTTTAAAAACAAATGATTTTTCAATAAACGTGAAAGGATCAAGGCTGATTTAAGTAAAGAAAATCATGTGGTTTTGAAATAGTTTCTCCAGACTGCACTTGCCTTTCAAACATGGTTAAATCTCAGTTTGGAAGGTTAGATCAATAGAAGTAAAAAGAAGAGAGCTTTTCAATCAAGTACTAAGATTTCAAGGCAGTAACAATGAAGTATATATGAAGAGCCCATGTAAAACAATGTTTCTATCTGCAGGAAAGTATAGGCCCAGATCTTTTGGTCAGCAGTGGAGTGGGAGTGCCTGCCACTGATTGTGGTTTAAGCTGCCTAGTTAACTTTGTTACGCTGAACCCTTTGGACTTTTGGTCCTGGCTGCAGTTTGAATCCAGCCACAAGCAGAGGTGTGAGGACTCATGGCGAAGTGCAACAAGTGAAGCCATGCAAAAATAATAATACCTGGAAAAACTCAGCAGGTCTGGCAGCATCTGCAGAGAGGAACACAGTTAACGTTTCGAGTCCGTATGACTCTTCAACAGAACTAAGTAAAAATAGAAAAGAGGTGAAATATAAGCTGGTTAAAGGGGGGTGGTGGGGGGGGGGGGGGGTAGAGCTGGATAGAGGGCTAGAGATAGGTGGAGATAGCCAAAAGATGTCATAGACAAAAGGACAAAGAGGTGTTGAAGGTGGTGATATTATCTAAGGAATGTGCTAATTAAGGGTAGAAAGCAGGACAAGCAAGGTACAGATAGCCCTAGTGGGGGTGGGGTGGGGTGGGGTGAAGGAATTGAAATAGGCTAAAAGGTAGAGATAAAACAATGGATGGAAGTACATTTAAAAATAATGGAAATAGGTGGGAAAAGAAAAATCTATATAAATTATTGGGAAAAAAAAGTGTTTTAGTGTTTTAAGTGAAGCCATGCCCCCTTTCTCATTATTAACTGAAGACGTTCCCTTTAAGGTCTGTCTTCATTTCATTGATATGCAGAGTTTGTAAATGTCCACCACCCGCAACACTGCTCACCCTCCTCCTGTCAGCCCAAACAATGGCCAATCCCCAATCATGCTGACTCTTTCGACATTGGCCGGAGAGGAGCCAGGGATTCTGGAAGGCGAATCGAGAAAGGAGATGCGAGAGGAGGGTGAGCATTGGCCTGGGTGGGGGGGGATGCTGAGCTGTGATGCAGGGTGGTGTCTAGTCGTGTCGAGGTTACTGTGGGTGCTCGAGTGCTTTGACATTCCAGTTTACTTAAAGTTGCACTTCTGGAAAAGCTCAAAGTAAATCAGTGTTAGAAAACAGAGTAAGTATAGGGCAAACAGCCCAAGTCTGCATGCTTTTGGCCATCTCATCTCACTGTCGGAGGAAATCATGCAGCAGTCCAGGCAGCGTAAAACCGGTAATTGGACGTTGAAATTTCCGACCTAAGTACCGTGCAGGTGCATGATTTGGGACTTCCTTGGAGTCCCAAGGCTCAACAATGGTTAAAGTTGAATGATTCGCCACTTCCCATATCTGCAGATTCAGGCCTTGATCTTCATACATGTCAGGCACCTTGTTCCCCAAATTCATGCTCATTCTGGAAATAGTTTACCATACTCGAGTTAATAGAATTTAGGAAAAATATCTTTGCAAAGGAAACAAATTTTCTTTGATACAGTTTACATGGCAAAAGCTAAAGCAAATAATATTACTATCAAACCAAAATTACAGGAAACAAAACATATATTTCAATTTTATTTGGTGTTTTATTTAATGTGAAGCTTCATACAGGAAAATGATTCGTTATACTCATTCTAATCATTTTACCCAAATTATTTCAGCTTTCTTGGGTGGGACAATAACTCAAAATGTATATAGTGTCTTTAATGTCATTAAAACATCTCAAGATGCTTTCCTAAAGGATTATAAAACTAAATTTGGTACAAGCCACATAAGGAGATATTAGGACCAATGACTAAAAATTCTGATGAAGAAGTAGGTTTAACGGAAAGGAGCACCTTAAGGGGGAGAGGGAGGGAGTTGCAGATCTTGGAGCCTAGACAGCTGAAGGTACTGCCACTAATGGTGGAGCGATTAAAATCAGGCATGCACAAGAGGTCAGAAAAGAAGGAGTGCAAAGATCATGAGGAATTTGTCGGATTGAAGGAAGATACAGAGTTTGAGAGAAACAAGACCATGGAGGGATTTCAAAATAAGGATGATAATTTTAAAATCAAGGCCTTACCCGAATAGAGACTGGCATATGTCAACGAGCACAGGCTTGGTCGGTGAATAGGGCTTGTTGGCTTTAGGATACATGCAGCAGAGTTTCACATGGGCTCAAGTTTTTAGAGGGTGGTAGATGGGAGGCCAGCCAGGAAAGCATTGGAATAGTCAATACTAAAGGTCACAAAGCATGGTTAGTGGCTATCTTGCCTTCTAAACTAGGTAAGCCTTTGGCAATGTACCCAGAAACTCATAAGCCGTCTGGTAAGCACATTTAATTATTGGACGTATGTTACATTGTAACATGATTTGATTTTACCTTTCAAAAGCAGTAATGCATCAAATCAGACTTCTTTTGAAATTCAAAGTATTGAGCAAATTGATTTTGCAAAAGATGGTAATCAAGTTACAATCATACAAATTGATTGTACATTCACAACTCAAACAAAATAATAAGATAACGAGATACAAACCTCAGAACTAAGCTTAAGCTTAATAAATAACATCTAAATTATGATGATGTTTCACTTTCTTTCAAGAATATCAGACTTGGATATTTTCATGCCGACTGTTGCTTGTTTCTCTGATATTTCAAGCTGTCTCACTTCATGTGATTTTCCAACTAACCCCTGAATTTGTTTCTCATATTCTGAAGAAGAAAGTTACTGTAGCTTCCTGGATTTTGAACAACTGACCTCTCAAATTCAAAAATGAACTGTAAGTCACATATTAATTGAGCAAATCACACTACATTGTCTAAGTTTGAATTATTGCTGTTGATATCAAGCTTATGATTGAAAAATCTGGCACATTGCATTAAAGTAGGGCCAATGAAAAAAATCTGGACTGTGATCATTCTTTAAAGCTGCTTATATTCTGTGACAGAATTTAAAAGAATACATGCCAAAACTAGACTGAAAAAAATGTTTTTTTGTCAGATCTAATTTGGATAACCTGCTGCACACAACATGTGCCTTAACAAATAGTACCAATTTCATTGGTGAGGTTGAGCTATGAATGTTCATATGAGTGTAAAAACCATAATTCACTAAGATGACAGGCGAAGTGAGGTGTGATGGATTTTCATGTTTGTGAAATGTACTGAAGTCACTCATCAATGACACCATTTTCTGGAAATTCTGTTGGAAAATTTCTGTTGAAATATGAAGCATATTTGCTGACTATGCAAGTACTGCTTTAACCCTACCTGCATAGTGAAAGCCAGACACATGGGTAGTTAAAATCACCCAGGCTACTTAGCCACCAGAAATTCACCAGAATCCATTCTGGCATAGACGGGATGAGTGGAATGGCCTCCTTTGAAGTCATAAATTATCCTATGTTTCTACGTAATCCCACTGTTCCAAATTTCAACTTGTTCTATTGAGCAGACAACGAAGGCATCTGGCCAAAGCAGCCAGCAGAGTTCTTCTTTAAGTATGCATATAAGATCCCAATGATGTTCCTTAAACTGAGGCCTGGACAGGAAGGTTGCCAACAACCTCCCAACAGGTGAAAGCCAGTCAGGCCAGGGAAATATGCAATTTTCCATCATTTCCACATGACTTCCCAGCTGGGAGTTGAGAAAGCGCAGTTTTGTTTCGGGAGCAGCAGCTAAATTTCCAGCGCACTTTGCTATGCAACTGCATAAGACCTGCCTAGGGCTAAAATTGTGATGCACGTTCATTAAGAATTGAAGTTTTAGTAGTGTCAGTAAAACTGGGAGCAGTCAGCAGACTAGCATTTCAATTAGTTCATATTGGAGTGACAATCAATAATGGGAGATAACAGAATGCTCATTTCGGTCTCAAGAAGGAATGAAGAAGAACTGGTGTTTGGACAAGCAGCCCTGTAAGGGCCACTGCATGGTGGGGGACTTATATGTAGCTATGAAGCATGTGTGTAGCATAACACTCTCCAGGATTCAATAAACACATTCCATTTGTGAACAAATCTAGCAAATATTTAATTAGTAAATGTCAAGATAGAACTTATCGATTATAAGTTGTTGAATTTGTGTTTTCTTCCAGCATATAGTGATTCCTGCCTTTTAATGGTTGCTGAGTTTATCTTTCACTTATAACACCAATTTCTCTCAGCTGCTGCAAGCAGCTGCCACCTGCTTTTAGTTGCCAAGTATACTTCACCCATATCCAGAACAAATTCCATTCCTCCATACCTTCTCTTGCAACTAAAGTAAGAAAAGAATGCTAAATCCTTTTAGATAAGGACCTGAAATAAGTTTATTACCTTGTATGTGAGTTCTGACTGACTTTTGAATGATAAGCATGTTGTTAGGGTCTTGATTTTCATCATTTCGCTGCATTATTATCAAGATTTTAAAATTATGTAACCTAGGATTCTGTAATGGCAATAACAATTATTTAAAACCTTTAACAGAATAGAATATCCTAGGATATCTTGCATGGGAGAGGAGAGACATAGAAGAATTGAGGGTGATGGTCATAGTTTGTAAGTTTAGATTTTGAAGAAGCTTTTCAAGAGAGGCTGAAGAAGGAACTAGCTAGAAAGGCTTTGTGGAGAGAATTTCTGAGAGTGGGGCTGAGGGCCTTAGGGATTTTCTGAAGATGGAGCTGGAGCTGAGGTAGAAGAAGTTGAAAAATGGAAGGAGGCATGCATAGGAAGCCAGAATTGGGAGTCCTAAGGACATAAACTGGTTTAGAGGAGGTTGTAAAGATAGAATGGGCAAGACTATGTAGGGATTTGAAGATCAGGACAAGAATTTTGAATTCAATACAATGGAAGAGAAGGAGACAATGGCAGTGCAGATTGCCAAGGATATCGAAGACAAGTATAATTTAGCAGGCTGTGAAGTACTGGAGAAATAAAAGGAGCAATTGGGAGGTCAGCATGAATAAGTCAAGTCTTGATATTACAAATGTGGAACTTAAAGTTTTAGTTGCAGTTGGGGTGCGATGGAGTAAAAGAGGGCATTTTGTGGCACAAAAATGAAATTGTTAATGGATAAGAAGTGAGGCTTGAAGCTCAAACAGAGCACTGAGGCAAAATTTATGATTTGATATTAAAGACCTGACCCATGTTAGCTGTAAAGAAATTTCTGTTACATAGATGCAGAAATCTATTTGCATCATTACCGTGTGAATTCTCCCCAACTGGACAAGTGCCAAGAGGCATCCAACAGCCAAAGGTGTTGAACAGAAGAATCAACCTGGTCAGAATTTGTTAATGGCTGTGAGAAACTTGCAAAACTGAAGCAGTGAGTGATAAGTGCTAAATTCTACATGGGAAAGTTCAAAATAGCCTTCCATCTATAGAACAATCGGTGTGCTAGATGTACCTGGAAGGATGTAAAAGTTCCCAGTAAAACATTGCTCTAAGCTGTGAATATGGTATTTAGGGGGATGTGGCCTTTTAACTCAACCTCCAATATCAGCTCATATTCCTTGATGACAGCCATCAACCCCTGAAGACTGAAATCAAGGGAAAGCAATTAACTTACAATTGAGAAGTCCACTAATATTAATAGTCGGTGATCATTTGTTGCAGGTGGGCATCACAATCCATAGCAACCTTAAGACATCAATGACACAACAAGTGAGTGAAACTGGAATAACTGAAGTTGTGATTCACTCATCAATTGTAAGTTAATTTAATGGGAATGTATTATGTTCTTTTTACCAAATTGTTTTGAACTGTATTCTTCGTTGACTGCCATATATGTGTCTGACTTCTCAACTCTAAATGTTTTGTAAGGTCAGTCATAAACTGAGGTCTAGTTCAATGAATAAGTCCTAAGCAAAATGATTTAACCTGCAGCTGCTGTGTCAGTCACCTCAGTGTTAGCATGCTTTATGTCCATTAATATTGTCTAAAAAACACTAAGGATGATGCTACCTGCAACTCATTTTCATTCACTCAATTCTAATGTTCGTGGCCCTCTCAATGGTAAGTATAATTCATTTATTTAAAATGTCTGGATTATCATTACGGCTCAGCTAAATGGCTGCTAATCCTGAAGGCTGTCACCAGGATTGACTGAGCTCCCATATTATGCTCACTGACAGTTGCATGCATTTCACCTTAGGAGAACCTGCAAATTCATTGTGGTAAACCAAGACTTATGACACTTCCTTGTTGGTAACACCTTTTTTTCAACATTACTAATATACCACTTGATTATCAACAAGTTAAGCATTCATTTAGCTGCTTAGAAAGTATCAAACTAGAACATTGAAAGATGAACTGCACCAACTCTCTGATGGATAGAGTTAACAAATTCCTAAGCCTCAAACCTGATGAGAGGAAATCCGGTTTAAAAAGTGCTTTGACAGTTAGATCTCATTCACACTTACATTTTGGATTTTGAATACAAATTTCTTCAAAAAAAAAAGCAACAAATATATACACAAAAATTACTCCTACAATATTGTTTAAAAAAACCAACCCTTCAGGTTTACAGCAATTAATTCTTGCATAGATTAAGAAATAACCAAGTTTGTAGTTCAAACAGGATTATAACTTTTATATTTATGTTGTTCTTTGAGAGTTTTCTTCAGTGTTATCACAAGACAATATTTATATTATTCAAACTACAATTTTTGTAAAAGTTCACTATGTCAGACCTGATGATTGAGAGATTGAAAAGTCCAAGGATAATTCAATATCCACACAGTTAATAGATTTAAAAACATTACCACCAGAAACTCAAGTGAAACCTTTCAGTCATTTTACAAGTGTTTCATACCAATGAATACGCTTCTTTGTAACTTGGGGTACTTACCTCTCACAATCAGATCGGCTGCAGCTGATGCACTGTCCACAGTGGTTTGAACCATACAAACAAATCTACCAGCATGCTTAAGCTGAATGTTTCTGATCATCAAATCACCAGAGGATCCCTGCTGAAAGAAATAAGACAAAAGCTTAGAAACATTACAGAAATTAATATGATTTTTAGTGTAATACACGTGTAGACTACATTTACTTCTGTTTCACATTTTATTTATTCCTTAGTTCCCTTTGAACTGTGAATCAGTTTTCCTTCTCTCAGGTACAGCTGATTAGGTACAAAAACAGAGTTTACCATTTGAAATTTCAATTAAGATTAAGACCAGGTTTCAAATCCTTGATCTGCCTCATTACCATCTAGGGATATGATAGGATGTTAAGTTAAGTTAGCATCCCTGATATTTTGGTTATGCCATGTCTGAAGTTCACAGCAGGACAGTTCAAACTTCCATGACTAATGTGTGCACCAGCTGGTACAGAATAAGCATTTCAACAAAGGCACACATAGTAGTCCTCCTGTAAATCAATCAGAGAAATACTGGCTCCTGTGTTCCTCTTTTGAATTTATTTCAAGACCAATGTACAAAACAATGAGACAGAAGAGCACCAAACTTGACTACAAGATTTACACTTGTCCAGAGTTCATATACTCAGATGAATTACGTAAAATGTGAACTTATGTCCTATTGGTGGGCTGGATTTGTAGGATTAAGAAAGTACAATTATGCCTGCACAAGGCTCCACTGTTTCAGGAAATTATAATGTAATTTTGTGGAGTCTTGAGTTTTTCATTTATTCTATGTGTTAGTGATAATGATAAAGGTAGATGCAATTAATCAACCAAGTAAAATTGGTAACAGATTTTTCTTCTTCATTAATGTTAGCTTCAATACTACTCAGAGCCTGAAATGCATGTATGTAAAGTAACAGGATCAATAAAAAAGAATTTTTGTTAAGGGCTTGCTCATTATTGTGAAAAACTCTCTGTTATTAGCTTGCAGCTTGTGCAGTTGTGATTAGAAACATAATCTGTGTCCTCAACTTGTGACTTGGAAAAAAAGGGCACATCTCCATGGTCAGCATTCACTGTTGGAAAATCATTGTAGGATACAGTGCAGTGGCATGGTGGTTATGTTACTGGATTAGTCATCCAGAGGTAAAAACAGAAAATACTGGAAATACTCAGCAGGTCTGGCAGCATCTCATTCGAAAGAAAAAAAGGGTTAACATTTCAGACTAATGACCTTTTGACAGGACTAGAAAAATATAGACATAACAGAGGCAGGAGGTGGTGATGTGGAGGTGTGGGAAGGAAGAAAAAAAGGTTAAAATCTGTGAAAGGGTAAAAAGCAGGAGAGGTTAAATGATAAAAGGGATGATGGTACAAGGTAGGAGAAGATAATAATAGGACAGGAAACCAAAGAGAATGGGTGCAAATAGAAAGAGGAGAATCATTACCAAAAGCTGCCGCTCTCCCCCAAAAATGGAGGCAGAGGTTATTACCTGGAATTGTTGAACTCAATGTTGAATCTGAAAGGCTATAACGTGTCTAACTGATTTCTAGGCCTATATTCTCTTAAAGGGAGACGCAAAATTCAGAATCTCTACTTGAACGCCCTAATCTTGGTCATGTGGACAAATACTTTGTCCAATTGACCATTTGGGAGCCACTTTTCCCCCCTAAAGAGACATGATGCATTAGAAACAGTACAGATAAAAACAAATTGGATTTATGGACTTGGGCTGTTGAGCTAAAGTGACAGATAACAATTTTAACTTGATTCTCTTGAGCAAAGATAAAAGGCATTCACTTTTTTTTAAGAAGGGGAAGCTAAGAAAGCAGTAACGAATGCATTGCTGTAATCAAATTGCAAAAATAGACCAAGGAACCGTACAATGAAATGAGAAACTGAGAGCTGAATAAGAGTCTATTCAAAAGCTTGCTCTGGAATGTATCAACGTGTGGAACAAATGTCCCTCTGGTGGTGAAGATGAAATCTGCTGATTCTTCCAAAAGAGAACTCGATAGATTTTGCTGGGGGGTTGGGAAGGGAGGTGGCATGTTGAGGGATATAAGCATAAATTGACAACAGGCTAATAAAATGGGCCAAACATTTAAAGGATAAGCAGTAGGCAGAGGCTGCCTGCAGCACATTCTACAGACAGAACAACCCTTAAGGTTTAATTCCATTTGATTTCTGTATGATTGCACGCAGCAGAATCAATTTAGCATTTCAGAGTTTGTGACTTGTCAAAGAGTTATAGTAAAAGGTTGTTGGGTTTATGATTTTTACTGCACAGAACTTTGGTTTCCTCTTCAGATGTGCACGTTCTCATGCTAACCTCATTTCACAGTTCATTCAGGAGATTATAAAGATGCGAAGTGAAAGCCCTTTTTATGTCCAATAATCTTTTGGGAACAACATGTCTTCAAGAAGCAGGAAGAAATCTAATTTGCATGTCCAGAATCAGTTAACACTCGTCAAGTTGTCCTCTGTGGAAATAATCATTGCTCAGACACACTGTATGTGCATGTATTTTAGAGATGATTACACATCTGGGCCATCTTGCATAGTAAACAGATATGGTGATAAAGGCTGCATTATTTAATGGTCCACAGCCTGGATTTTTAATTCTGAATCTTGAATAGGAAAGTTTCTAACCATAATTACCTTGAGAATACAAGATATATGAACTGGATACCATTTTATCTTTCTGATTAAAAGATATAGAGAGGCAAAAGAGAAATATAGAAAACACAGTCATTTAAATTTTAGGAGCGTGGGGCCTCTTACAAAATTGTAGAACATGAGAAGTCTTAGGGGAACGACACTTGCATTGCTTTCATCTTTTATTTAAGGCTTTGGATCTTATGCCTCGTGCACCACTCATCACCATCAATGACTTTTTTTCTAATCTTTTTCCGTTTATTTACACATTTGTAATCTACGCAGGCAGTTTTTCTTTTGCTTTGAGTTCAATTTCGTCAAAACTCTCCTGGGTTTCTTTCAAGAAGTGAGAGAGTGATGTGTAAAGTTTTGCACACGTACTAAGGGCAATCTGTGCATTGTGGAGGATCTTGCTCATGGTTTTGTGGAACAGATTCAACACACAATTGCAAAATTCTAATATGGATATACAAACTCTAATTCCTCCATTTTCTCCTGCTGAACGCCAGCTTCTCTCCTTGTATCCTTTTTTCCTGTCATCAGTATGCAGATGATGAAGAGCATCAATCATTGAACCATAACTACCAGCTACAGTTGAAGTAGCCTTTGCATGTGCTTCCCCACCTAGTGTCAGAGAGATGTTTTGGTACAGTGGGATCAGGACTCAAAAATGATTTGAGCACTGCCCGATGTCTTGTAGAGGTATAAAAAAATGTGTATATTTGGTGCACAACAGCACAGATCATACATATTTATTTCCATTTGCGCTGTAAATTCATCTGTTTTGTTAATAATGTTCTGTTCATTCAGATACAGAGCCTTTAGTTCTGTCTTTTTAATATTTTTGTAGCCTCTAGTCCTATCTGCTGGTGCACTCATATTTGTGCATTCTGTCCCTTCCTGTCATGATCATCATTTCCCTTATTCCTACCTTGTCGTCTTGTCTTGTTTTCTCTATTTAATTTATCACATCTTCCCAAACTTGATCCCTCACCCGCACTATTTATTTTAAAGCCCTCTTTACCGCCCTAGTTATACAACTTGCCTGAACACTTGAGCCAGCATGGTTTAGGTGAAGACTGTCCCAACGGTACAGCTCCAAATTTCTCCAGTACTGATGCCGGTTCCCCATTTCTCCCACACCGATCTTTGAGCCACACATTTAACTCTTTAGTCTGATTTATGCTACGCCAATTTGCACATGGCTCAGGTAGTAATCCAGAGATTATTACTTTTGGGGTTCTGCTTTTTAATTTAGCTCCCAGCTGCTCATATTCCCTCACCAGAACCTCTTTCCTAGTCCAATCTATATTGTTGGTATCTACGTGGACCACGACCACTGGATCCTCGCCACTGCATCCCCCCCCCGCCCCCCGCCCCCCACTCCCCCCCTCCAGTTGAACATTTGCAAAGGCTGAGGCTCCTCCACTTCTGCCTTCTGGTCCCCATACCTGCCTCACTCGCAGTCACAGCCTCCTATCCCTGACTACTGACCAAATCAGAAGACCCTCTCCAGAAGGTTGTGATTGCCTCCTGGTACAAGTGTCCAGGTAACTAGCCCCTTTCCTGATACATCGCAGTATCTATCTGAAGCTCGGTCTCCAGCTCAATGATCCTGAGCCAAAGCTCCTCAAGCCATAGACACTTACTGCAAATGTGTTTGCCCTGGATCACACCACTATGATGGGATAAGCTGGCAAAACCATTTTAGTGGACTGTAGCACTCAAGACTTAGATCACCATAATTGTATAATGTAAACTTTTCAGGGTGTTTAAACAAACAGTCACTGTTACAAAAGAATGTAAGAAATAGGAAGTGTAGGCCATACCGCCCCTTGTGTCTGCTCTGCCATTCAATAGGATTATGGTTGATCTGATCTTGGCCTCAACGCTACTTTCCTTTCATAACTCTGGACTCCCCTTTAGTTCAAAAATCTGTCGATCTCAGCATTAAATATGTTCAATGACCCAGCCTCCACAACTCTCTAGGTAGAGAATTCCGAAGGTTCACAACCCTCTGGGAGAAGAAATACCATCTCTTATTTCAATACTAAATGGGTGTCCCCTTATTCTGAAATAGTGTCCCTTCATTCTAGATTACCCCACAATGGGAAACATCCGCTCAGTATCTACCCTGTCAAGCCCCTCAGAATCTTATCTGCTTCAATAAGACCCCTCTCATTCTTAGCTCCAATGAGTATAGGCCCAGCTTGTTCAGCTTTTCCTCACAAGACAAACCCTTCATCCCAGAAATCTATTAAGTGAACCTTCTCTGAACTTCCTTCAATGAAAGTATATTCCTCCTTAAATAAGGAGACCAAAGCGCAGTACTACTGGTGCGGTCTCACCAGTCCACAGTATGCCACTGTGTGGCAAAACATCCTACTTTTATAATCCACCCAGTTGCAATAAAGGTCAACATTCCATTCCTGTTGCTAATTACTTGCTGTACCTGCACGCTGATATTTTGTGTTTCATGCATGAGGACACCCAGATCCCTCTGTACTGTAGCATTCTCTGGTTTGTCTCCATTTAAATAATATTTTGCATTTCTATTCTTCCTACCAAAGGGGATATTCCTCACATTTTCCCCCATGTACTCCATCTGCCAAAATTTGACAACTTGCTTGACCTATCAATACCCTTTGCAGACTCTTTGAGCAAAATCTTACACTCTTAGGTTAAGAGTGTGAGTTGGGACAATTCCAGGCATAGTGCCGCCTGGGAGCCTTTTCAGAAGATGCCTTGGAAGACGGCAGCACCAATGGTAGATGTAGGTACTATCGCTGCAGGAGGGGACTGTGAGGGCATCTGCATCTTGAGGCACTCTCTGAAGAGATTTTTGCTTTACCTAAATAAATGGTGGCCACAGCTGCCGGGCTCCTTAGTGGAGGGGAGCCCTCTCCACAGGGAAGGCCTGAGGAGGCAGATGTGGTCTGCCGAACATAGGTGGGGGGATTAAATAGGAGGTCTATTGTGTCCCCCAGGCCAGCTGTTGGCAAGCAGCCTCCAGGACCTTCCAGGCTTGGCCCTCACTGGGGACCTGTCCTGTGCCAGGAAGATCCTGGCAGTTTATCTAATCAGCCCACAAATTAGTGTGGATTGGCTACCTGCCACTGCTGGAGGTAGCCTCTACAGGTAATTATCTGTACCAGGGAAGATCACCCTGAGGTGAGAACACATTGGCCCACTGACCCTACGCGTCTATCTCTGATATTCCTCCTGTTCTTATGTTCAAGCCTGCCCCTGGGGGACTGGGGAGATTCTGCCCTTGTGTCCACCTCACAAGTTGTCTTTGTATCGTCAAAAAATCTGTCCATGATACACACAGTTCCTTTGTTCAGTTCATCAGATTATAAATAGTTGAGCCCAAGCACTGACCCCTGCCAAACTGAAAATAACCCATTTATCCTGACTCTTTCATTCATTCCTGTTAGTTAGCTAATCTCCTGTCCATGCTAATATATTACCCCCAAACACCATGAGCTCTGATGCAGTAACCTTTTATGTGGCACCTTATCGAATGCCTTTCAGAAATCCAAATGCACGACATCTACTGGCTCTCCTTTATCCACTCTGTTCATTGCATCCTGAAGAAACTGTAATAAGTTTGTCAAACACAATTTCCCTTTCACAAAACCATGTTGACTCTGCTTGATTGTATTTTGATTTTCAAAATGTTCTACTATTACTTCCTTAATGGATTTCAACAATTTCTCAAAGACAGATATTACCAAACTGGCCTATAGTTTCCTGCTTTCTCTCTCCCTTTTTTCTTGAATGGGGGCATTATATTTGCTGTTTTCCAATCCACTGGGACCTTTCCAGAATCAAGAGAGTTTTGAAAGATTACAACCAATACATCCAGGATCTCAGCAGCTACTCCTTTTTAAGGCCCGAGGATGTAGGCCATCAGGTCCAAGGGACTTGTCAGCTTTTAGTCCCATTAATTTTCTTAGTACTTTTTTTCTAATGATATTGATCATTTTAAGTTATTCTGTTCTTTTTTCTCCCTCATTTTCTACTATTAATGAGATGCTTTTAGTGTTGTAGTTAATTGGTAAAATGATGCACAGCTTTCATTTTTAAAATGCTAAATAAAACTTAGCTGACAAAATTAAATACTGTACAGTCAAGTTCAAGGAGAAGAAATCCATCTTGAATGGTAACGTAAAAGGGATGGTATTGTGTTGGCTGACTGTCATGTGCCTCATCTGATATTTAGTTTCCTTGATTTCAATTGAATACATCAGGTGAGGGGCATAGCCGACAGCTGATGCCATACATGCCATTTAGATGGAGATGGAGTGAACACCTAGAAGAATTGTACAACGAGATGACCTCGACCACCAATCAAAAATAAAGACGCAGGCCCAGAAATTTTGCGAGAAGTGGAACTTGTGCTGAAGAAGATGAAGAAGTGGAATGTACCAGCACTAGATGAAATAACACAAGACATCATTGCAGCACAGGAAGGCTAGGAACTAAAAAACTGACTATTATCGCCAACAAGATCTACAACACTGGCATTATCCCTGAAGATCTAATTAAGTCTTGTTTTTTTCACTTTTGTCAAAGAAACCTGGCGCAAGAGAATGTGAGATACATTGAACAACCAGCCTAATGAGTCATGTAGTAAAGATCATCCTCAGAATCCTAATGGCCAGAGATAGGGAAAAAATTAAATCAGAGAATTCAGACACTCGGGGGACATTGTAGAAGAGAAAGCAACATGAAATGCAATCTATCCTTTAAAAACCTTGGCAGAAAGAGCCATTGAAATGCAAAACGGCTTCTACCTATGTTTAATTGATTATACTAAAGCATTTGATAAAGTCCAACACAATCATCTCATGAAAATGTTGGAAGATATCAATATCGATAGGAAGGATCTTGACTCTGCAGGAATATTTACTGGAATCAGGTAGCGACAATCAGATGTGAGAACAAACTCAGTGGGCAGGATTTTCCCACCGTCGGGGGCGAAGTTGAAGGGCGGGCGTGCAGAGGCGTGCTTCCGATTGGCGCCATTTTACATGGGCGGGCCAATTAAGGCCCGTCTAGCGTGACGTCTGCACAGAAGCGCTATGTGCTCCCTGTGCGAACAAGGGGGGAGGGGGAATTCTAAAATCGAGAGTGCACTCTTTCGGCAATGCGCACGAAGGAACGCACTCATCTCCCTGAGGCTAAATGCTACCTCAGGGAGATCGGCTTTAAATGTAAAAAAGCTAAAAATAGAAAAATAAAATTTCCCTGACATGTCCCCTCATGTGACACTGTCAGATGAGTTGGGACAGGTCCATAATTTTTACAAAAACTTTATGAAAAATTTTTGAAAACCTACATGAAATCTCATCCCGCCCATGCTTTTTCTAATTCCCACTGGGGCTCCTGGCCTGCCCGTCAACCTTAAGGTTGGACGGCCAGGTCCATTAATTAGTTTAATTACTCTGTCAATGGCCTCAATTGGCCATTGACAGGTCGGAGGGCGCGCAGCTGATTTTGCTGCACCCCCACCTACCGGAAAATTTAAATGGGGCGCAGTGACTTCAAGAGTTCTGCCCGACGTCACCACGCATCATTTTACGTGTCAGCGAGCGGGCCCCGCCCCCCACTCACCGACAGGGAAATCCTGCCCAGTGACTGGAAAGTGATCAAAAGAGGGATTAGACAAAGCTGTGTTCTTGCACTGGACAGCTTCTCCCTATACAGTGCATACATTCTCAGAGGAATTAAAGGGATGGATGGTATAAAGGTAGATGGGAGAGTCATCACCAACATTCCCTATGCTGACAACATCATATAGCAACAAATGAATAAGACTTGCAAAAATGAAGGGAAGTAAAGGGAAGTAGTAGATACGGGCTTACACTCAATTGCAAGAAAACGTACACTACAGTGACAAAGAAAAAGCACATTCCAGAATGCAACATCACAGTAAACGGAAGCAAGTTAGAACAGGTCAGTCAATTCAACTATCCAGGAGGCAAAGAAACATCCAATGTCAAAAGCAGCACTGAAGGATTGAGCAAGCCAAAAGTATTTTTACAAAATCAAGTGACATTCTAAGAAACATCAGCTTGAGCCTTGAAATGGGAATCCATGTATTAAAATGTTATGTCTGGCCAGTAATGAATTATAGATGTAAAGCTTGGAGCATTGGGAAAAGGAAGAAAAGAAAATCAACAGCTTGAAAATGTGGTACTGATGAAAGATCCTGAGCATAGGCTGAGTGGGGAAAAGAATTAATGAAGTAGAACTGATTGAAACTGGAAGAACAAGAGAACTCTTAAATAACATTAAAAGACAACAAATGGAGTTCTTTGGACATGTTATCTGCACAGAGGGGTGAGAGTGCTTAATCACCACCAAAAGGCTTAATGGAAGAGAAGCAAGTAGACAACATTAAAGACTAGTTTAACCAGAGCATCAAAAACAAGGTCATCCACTGTTGTTATGGTCGAAAAGTTTGGAAGACCATGGTCACCGACACCACTCGGCATGGCACTTAGGTGATGCTGAACATCACTCACACTGATGAACAAATGGAAAAAAAAAGATGCCTGTGTATTGTATCCATATGCTTTTTGAAACCATTTGCTGTATCATTGGCTGAATATTCCTACCTTAGTTTTTAAATGCAAGGTGGCTTTATTTCCAAATCCATAACCTGGAGCTGAGTGGAGGGCACTTTCCGGATCAATCTTTCAAAAGATGCCCAATTAAGAACCCACTTCTGAGATCACCATTCAATTAGGTACAGTAGAGAAGTTGAGGAGGCAGGAGGGCATGTCAGCACATGCTAATGAAAGGGCAGCAGGCAGCCTTCACCGTGGCTGTACTGGATGTGCTGGTGTGGTGAATGACACAAAAGAGGTTAGAGCAAAATGGATGCGTAATTAGGCTAAAGGAAGTTGCAGCCATTTCTTCACCCCCAGTACAGTACGTGACAGCAGTTTCCAGAAGCTGGAAGTCAAGCCTCTGCCTGCAGATGTCTTCAGAATTGCTGTCTTCCCAATTTCACATTCAGATTGCATGTCACTGTCATACCGTTCTAATTGCCTCCATCTGCTGTGCATTCGCCTCCTGTGAGTTGACAAGTTGCAGACACTGCATAGGTCCCAAGCAATGCTGAAAAGATCCCATTGTCATGGCAAAATGACTGATAATTGAATAATTAACATGATTGAGTGGAGCATAAACACTGGCATGGTGAACTGGTTCGTTCCATTGGGATACTTTGGAGGCTCATATCCAATATAATCCTATGTAATCAATTTGCCTTCTGCTGCTGCCAGGTGGGTTGCTGGCAGCAAATAGAAGCCACCTCAGGTAAAAGCAGGAGGAGGCAGGAACATGTCAGGAAACTGCCCAATGCCCCTTTTCCCCAATTTAACTTTCACCCCACTCTGTCCAACCTCACCACCGAGGGTTTGGGAAAATTTCCCTCATTATATTTGAAGTGAATTCCAAGGGTTGAATTTTGCCCTTGACGGGTGGGCAGCTGATCTCCGCTGCTGAAACGGGCCGTGCCGCCATTTTGCGCGGGCAGGCCAATTAAGGACCGCCCAGCGGGTTTGCAACTCCCGTGTACAACGAGAAATTCGAATCAGCGGTGGGCGTGTTCAGACCGCCGGTTCCAATGGGGAACGAGCAGTTTGTATAAAGAGTGGCCAGGCAGCCTTGTTGAGGCAGTGCACCATGGCCACTCATAGAGAAGGACATGCTGGTTTGAGGGCACAGGAGGAGGAGGAGGGGGGCAGGCTGCAGGAGAGGCCAGCGGGGGGGGCCACTGTGCCCCTCTGTTCTCAGGTGCTGTCCTCCTCCAAGAGGTGTCCAACCGTCGGGATATTTTGTATACAGAGGATGGGAGGAGGAGGGCCCCCATGTCACCAGGCAGGTGTGGCAGGATGTGTGGTGACTGTAAGCGCCCATGACGATGTGTGGCGTACCAGAACCCAGTGCCGCAAGCGCTTCAATAATTTGTTACGCTCTGGAAGGGTGAGTACCATGTCAGCCTTGGCCACTTAACCCAGCAGGTAGCCTTAGCCTTTGAGCACCGCCCCCACCCACCCCACAACCCCCCCCCCCCCCCCCCCCACCCCCCGCCACCCCCCACGCCTTTGTGTCGTTACTGCATTGGGCATTTGGCACACGCTGGGTGGGTAAACAGACAGTGACCATGCTTACATCAGCCTTAATGGTTGAGGAGAAGATGGGTTCTCCCTGCAGCATATGTTGGTGTTTGTTGCATTTGAGTAGTCTGGGGGCAACCTGCAGGGGAGGCAGCTAGACACATATTCAGAACTCCAACACATGTCATATTAATGGTGATGAGATGGTGGAAGGGGAGCTTCAAGGTGTGGTGGCCAAGAGCCATCTGCTGGCCTCGGCGCTGCACCTAGTTGTGCCTCCTTGCCATGGGCGCTAAGACCCGTTATTCAAAGTGATAGACGCCGAATGTGTCCAAGGTGTCCGTTGGGGGAGGGGGTTGGGGCCAGCCGTACTATCTTCTGGGGACTGAACACCAGTAGTGTGGACAGGAGCCGCTGGAGGCCTCAGATGGGCCACTGTGGTTGGGGTGTGGTGTGCGCGTGCAGAGTACATGAGCGATCAGCCCCAATAAATGCTCTTCTCTGCTTTGGAGGCAAAAACAGAGCACAATTTGAGGGAGCGCCAGCGGACTGGTGGTGGGCACACCATGCTGCAGCCCCTCACCACCTACGAGGAGCAGGCCATGGAGCTGGGGAGGAGGCAGGCAGCCAGGGCGGCAGGTGTCAGCGAGGCTGGGGTGCAGCGGCCAGGTACTTGAGGTCCACAGTCCCACTCACTCTGTCTCCCCACCATCCAAACCACTGATGGTTGCTGCAATCGTTAATGCTGCAACACGGCTCATTCACAGACTGATACACTCAGACGTGTGGGTCATACACAAAGGTCCCTCAGCCCCTTGAGGATGCACGTCTCTAGTGCCTTCTAAAGTTGCCTTCTCCCATTTGTGACCACTATCCCTATGGCCTAAAATGCCATGGCATCGCTGCTACACATCCAAAGACGTTTTGCATCTTAGGAGGGTTTGTACCTCCACCACCCTTTCAGCCAGTGTCCCACATTACTCTGTCCAAAAGGTCCTCAGCATCTCACCTGTCGAACTCTTGGCACTCAACTTAAATAAATGCCACCATGTTAGTCATCCCTGCGCCAAGGGGAAATGTTGCCTTCTGTCCACCCGTTCTATGCCCCTCATAACTATATGAAGGTCAATAATGTGACTTGTCAATCTCCTGTGCTCCATGGCAAATGTCGCAAGTGTATGCAATGTTTCCTCATCACTGCAACTCTCCAGGCCAGCATGCATCCAGGTCAGGAACCTCTGCACTCTCTCCACTCCAATGCCATCCCTCCCATGAAGCGCAGGTCACAACAGGACCCAGAAGTGCAGATGTGGCCTCGACAGCGTTTTCTGCACTTGCAACATGACCTCCCTTTTCCTACATTCTATTCCTCGTCTAATAAAGGCACGTCTGGCTTCGACCTTGTTAAACGCCTTATGTTCCTGTTCTGCTACCTTAACGGGTCTGCCCAGCAAGGTTCCTGTAATCGTCGTGGCTTCCCACAGTCCTACCATTATCTATGTATTCCCGTACCTTGCTTGTCTTGCCCAAGTGCTTAACCGAACACTTATCCACATAACATTCCATGTGGCATTCCTTAGGCCATCTGACCAGCCTGTCTTTATGCACGTGTAATGTTTGGGCCTCCTCTTGACTATTTACCACCCCACCAATGTTCGTCTCCTTAGGTTCTTGAAGGGTGAGCGACTTATGAGGCTGGGGGGGAAAGGGATGAAAGGTGTTACTGACTGAACGTTAACTGATGCACTGTCCTTGTTGTTAATTTCAGCATCACCACCGCATGGCTGCGCCCAACAAGAGCAGAGCCCCCCCTCCACACCTGAGGGCCAAGACGTGCAACTTGCGGCACATCCTTTCAGCCAGCCAGACACCAGCACAGCGACAAACACTTCAGTGGGGAATTTAACGTCGGCTAGTGTCCCGGGTCACAGTGGAGAGGGCACTTCACAATCGCTGGAGGAGGTGGCACGGACAGAGAGTGCCGATGGCGTCAGCAGCTGGAGGACTGCAGGGGACCAGGCACATGCTGAGTCGGGCAGTGATGATGTGTCTCTGGAGATGTCAGCCATGCAGCAGCTGCAGGACAAGTGGCAGGATTCAAGGGAGCATCTGGCAGGGTTGCATGAGGGCTTGCTTCAGTTTGTCTCTGTGGTGGAGGAGTCCAGGCAGAGTGTCAGTGATGGCATGAACCTCAGGGCAGAGCTTCAGGCTTCCTCCACTGAGAGATTGGCGACTCTCATGGAGAGGTGCTTCGATCGGATTGAGAGTCTTCTGTTTGGGTTATGCTCTGACCTGCAAGCCCTCACAGTGGTAATGGCCACAGGTGGTCATTCCCAATGTGGGAGATGTTCTGGGCACCAAGTGTCGCCGCTCGGTGCCCAAGCATCTGCGGTGAGCAGGGAGGACCAATGTGACTTCACGTCAGTGCAGCAGCTGCCTATCGTCACTGTGAGCTCCTCTCAGGGCGATCCAGATGAGGGCAGCAGCTCCTCCACCCCTCTGCCAGTGACCGTTGCATCTGTTGAGGCTGCAACAACTGGGGAGGTGCCAGTTCTGGAACTGGCCACTCCCTCCCAGGCAGGGCCAGCACAGGCTCCACGGGCCAGAGGACGCCCGCCAAGGTCATTGACCCCAACAGGACAGCAGGGTCAGCAGACTGTCTCACAAGCCACTCCGAGCGATGAGGCGGCACCTAGACATAGCACCCGCAAAAGAAAGCATAAGGCACATTAGGCATTCCATGCGTTTGTCACTGGTGATTTTGTGTTGACCTTAGATTAGGGGAAAAATAGTAATGTATGTCAGAGCGACGTTTGTGTTTTATTTTGGACTGAATAAAGTCCACTTTTCTGACCATGGCTGAGGGTGTTTCCTTTGTGCTGCATTTGTATGTTTCACAGACATCTCATGAGTGTTTGAGTGGACATTGACGTTTCTGTACTAAGCCCATTGTTGCGGCTGATGAGGTGGAAGATGTAGCACCTAAATGCCACGTGTGGAAGCGCCAGGCAATGCTGGTCCTGCTGATTGATGTGTGTGGAGCTAGCTGAAGGTTCGTTGGATTAAATTGTCCCGGGAGTCCCTGCCTCCTTGGTGTAGTAGCGGGTCGGCGTGCTGCCCCTCATCATCGCCCTATGCTTCCTCATCCTCTGAGCCACTGCTGGATTCATCACGTGCAGCCTCATCCAGTGCGTCAAGGTCTTCATCGTCAACTGCATCCCCCGGTTCCAGCGCAAGATTGTGGAGAGCGCAGCATGCTACCACTATCACAGAGATGCGATCTAGGGGTTACTGGAGTGCGCCCCCTGAGCGGTCCAGGCAACGATAGCGCATCTTGAGAAGACCAATGGCTCTCTCCACCACAGCCCTTGTGTTGCCGTGGCTCCTATTGTACCGCTCCTCAGCTTCTGTTCTTGGACGGCGGAGAGGAGTCATGAGCCACCTTCTTTGTCACCCACCAGCCAACCATCCAGCCGGGCTGGAGCACTGAAGAGCCCCGGCACCTGGGAGTGTCTGAGGATGTAGGCGTAGTGGGAGCTGCCTGGGTACCTTGCACAAACTTGCAGGATCTGCATCCTGTGATCACACACTATCTGCACGTTCATGGAGTGGAAGCCCTTCCTGTTGACGAAGGCACCGGGCTCACTAGCTGGCGCCTTGATGGCCACATGTGTGCAGTCTATTGCACCCTGGACGCGGGGGAAGCCAGCAATGGCCGCGAAGCCTCTGGCTCTCTGTGTCTGACTTGCCTGGTCGCAGCGGAAGTGGATGAACGTCAATGCCCATCTGAACAGAGCATCTATAACCTGCTTGACACAAGTGTGGACAGCTGATTGGGAGACGCCGCAAAGATCACCCACCGAGCCCTGGAAGGAGCCAAAGGCATAGAAGTGGAGGGCAACTGTGACTTTCAGAGCCGCTGGCATGGGGTGTCCACCCACACAGTTAGGGGAGATCTCAGGCCCAATCATCTGACAGATATAGTTGACTGTTTCCCTTGACAGACGGAGCCTCCTTCGGCACTGCACCTCAGTCATATTGAGGTAGCTGCTTCGCCGCCTGTACACCCTGGCAGCAGGATAGTGGCGTCTTCTGCGGCCCCTTCCACCTTGGACAACCTCTTGGCCCTGCGCCCCTTGTGCCTGCGCCTGGCCTCCCAAAGGTGGCTCCCCTGGAGGCTGATTGTCCACTCCTGGCCTCCTCCTTATTCTATCCCTCCCTTCCTCAGAGGAGGAGCTGCCTCCAATAGAGATGTTAGAACCCAAACCCAGGCTAAATGGAGGCCGCCGGAAAGCTGCAGGCCCGATAAAGATGGTGAGCTGAAGTTTCAAAGTACACAGAAAGCTATCGGAAATCGATCTGAACTGGTAACAATTACACTGCCAAGTTTAAAACACTTTCTGGATTAAATACTTCAGAAAAAACATGAACAACCCCTCTGAGCCCACATATCCCACCCGTGGATGAGTTTTGTTAAAAAATCACTTACCCACCTGCCCGTTGGGCCCGTGCGCCGAGCCTAAGTTCGCATGGGCTACTCAAAATTGTTGTCAATTGCTGACTTAAGAGCCTAAACAAGGCCTTTAATTAACGGCGGGTGCGCGTCGCACTGCATAGCGTGCCCGCTGACCTAAATATCACGATGACGCACGCTGACATCGGGACGCCCGCGCAACGTCAGCACGCAAAATTTTAAGCACTGACGTCCAGGCTCCGCCACCCGCACGTTAGCCAGAAAATTCTGCCCCAACTATTTCCCCACAACTCCCAAGACCAACCATGGAGTTTGAATGACATTTGCTGGATCTAAAACGGATGATAAAATACTTGAAAATAATGGCCTGCCGGAGTTTAAAGTATTCAGAATTTTCTTTGAATCTAATCTCAGTTGGAGGCAATGATTTCACTTTGATCTGAATTTCACTGATCCACAATGCTGTATCAATGGAGCTAGCTAGTTTCTTTCTTCTGAAATTTCTGATTTCACAGAAGGAGATTTGTGTGTAAATTACACATCCTCTTTCAACAGTTACACTGCCATCTCTTATCACCAATGTGCCATTTAACAGTGTGTTTCTTCACCTTTCAATATTTAGGAAGTTTACGATGATGAACCTGTTTGGCATGTTGTTTAAGCATACTTTAATCACCCACTGCAAACAGCAAATCTGAGTGTGAGCTATTATTGCTCTTCCTAAATTGACAGCTTAAATGACAGCTATGAGGAATCCATGCTGAAAACCCTCACAGGCAGCAAGAAAGTTAAGTCAGCCAGGCTTAAACCTGAAAATCAACTAAAAAAGCTGCTTCTCAGTACAGTATTTTAAGAATTTCAGTCAAGGCATGGAGATCAAAGGCAACAGTGGAATCTTATCTCAGACAACTGACAAACTTGTAGAGCAAAGGGCGCTAAAATGGACTGAAAAGAAATCTGGAGTTGTGGCCTGGGCGAACAATATCTGACACTTCAGCAAGATAACCATCCGACCTAAGGTTAGCCAGCAGTAATGGCTTAATCAATTGCATGTGCAAACTTGTATAGCTGGCGAAATAGAAACTGCTCACTGACAGTGGATGGAGTGAACAACAAAAAAACCCAAATCATAAGTTGGAAATTGTCTTTATCCTGCTTTTGTGCATAGTGTTATAAATGTTTGAAATAATCTGTCACCCAAAATAACAGAACTAAGAGTATTGAGCATACTCAAAGTACAATCAGATGCTATTATTGGGTGTTACTTTACAAGCGAGGCACCCTTTGATGGGCATAATGGCCTTTTCTGATCTTTAATTTTCCTACGTTATGTTCCACGGCATAGATGAGTTACGGTACAAGAAGGAACATCCTTTTGTTGTGTGTGGTAAATTCATCGACAGATTGATGAAAAGGCATTTACAATGTTGCCACCCATAGTGAACTCGAGAAATATTTCCCCAATATTTCTAAAATAGGAGTCGAAGTTTGAGATATGAGTACTTACATTAAGCAAAGAAAATAATCAATTCTTACCATGATTTTACTCAGTGCAGTGAAAATAAGAGAGCCACCTCTCTTCCCTATTTCAAAGCAAATGGACAGAATGTTGATGAAGTTAAGAACAAACTATTCTGAAATTCCTTATTGTAGCTAGTATTCAATGTCCGACCTATGAGCGCACATATTCGTGTGGGCATAAGATATAGTGGCAATATAGGGATTAAAAATGGTGAGGACTGGGGCTTAATATTTACAGATAGAAAGTGTTCAGAAAAGATAGGGAAGGGAAAAGGGAGGTGGGTAGCAGTACTAATTAGGGCAAACATTGTTGGAAAGAGAATCGGCAATGACAGAATCCAATTTGTTATAGTTGAGAAGCAAAAATGGGATGATCACATTACTGGGAGTATTCTATAGGCATCCAAATAGTGAGAGAGAGGAGCAGAGATATCACAGAGATGTACAAGAACTATAGAGTGGTAATACTGGGTGGTATTTAATGCAAGCAATGGGGGTATCGCCCACCAGCTGCAGATCTGGTGAGAGCCTCATGCCTTTCGGAAGGCCTGCTGAGTTAAGTGCCAATCAAGAACCTAATTGGGTAGCCACGGGCCTTTCCCGGGATTCTATCCCGAGAGCTGTTGACCAATCAGAGGCCAGCAGCTGTGCATTGCGCTGCAGCACCAACAGGAGCAGTGGCAATGCAGCCACCTGAGGCCCAAGAGTGCCGAGGGATCCAGGCCACAAGTGAAGTATGGCGGGATGGGAGCTATGTGGAGTAGGAGGGGGAGTCAGCTGTAAGAGCATCTGCGAGCCCCACTTCCTGATGCCAGGCCCTCGACAGGGTTTACTTTACAGGCTTCCCACAAGGTGAACACCAGCAGCGATAGGATGAGGTCCTTAAGTGGACCTTAACTGCCCATTAATGGGCCTCAGTTGGCAGCCAGGCAGTATGGATTTAATTGTGGCAGAGACAGGAAGGCAGCGGGGTCCCTGCCTACCACTCTCCTGCTCTATTAAATGCTCCCCAGGGCTGATGTAAGAGTATTAGGCATCCTAGGTGAACCTTCAGTCATGCGCATTGCCACCATCACACCAGGCAAAATTAACTTTCAAAATGAATATTGTGCATTAGTATGAATAAAAATTCTGCATTTATAATTACAACTTTATTTTACATGGAAAAGGAGAATGTAATGATACTGATTATCATCATATGTACCAGAAGAAATGCACATTATGATGTGTAATATGGCTCACATGATGTAATACTATGTCTTCCTGCAACAATTACTGGATGATTTTATGCACAGTTTACCCAATCAATAATCATTACAATAGAGTGGGCTAGATTAAATTACATTCTTTGATATTATTTACAGGTTCACAGATTTGAAATAATCATTTAGATGTATGTAGTAACTGAAGTTATAGTTTCTCCTGCTGTCTATTGGGGTCACAGTATGTCCTTGGAGGCTCCAACCAATGAGCCCTAAGCAGGGGAAATCTGCAGGGCGGAGCTGCCTGACGAGAGTCCTGATTGAACATGTAGCACCTGAAAAGCTCTCTAATAAAGTTTATCTGTTTCTTGTTGAAACCTGTCTTCTCCGTCAAGTCATTACATTTGGTGCTGAGGGTAAAATAGCTCCAATGCTGCACCTCGCCTTGTTAACATGAGTATATTGAATCTTAATAAAAAAAGAAAAGACTATTCACCAGTCATGCCACTCTGCGATAGAAATGATCCTTACGATGCGACTACGGAAGACTGGAGCGAGTATGTAGAGAGCCTTGGTTTTTATTTCGTAGAGAACAAAATTACCATGGAGGAAAAGCAGAAAGCAATCCTTTTGAGTGTATGTGGTAGCAAGACATACAATCTCATCTTCAGCCTGACGGCCCCGAACGCACCCAACTCTAAGTCCTTTAAAGAATTAGTGGACCTTTTGAAAATGCATTTCCAGCCAAAGCCATCCACAATAATGCAGCATTTTAAATTTAATCCCAGAGTTGGGGTCCCGGGAGAGTCTATCGCAACCTATGTAGCGAAGCTGAAGCAGTTGACAGAACACTGCAACTTTGGGGACACACTCAATGATAAGTTATGGGACTGATTAGTTTGTGGAGTTCAGGGCGAAGCCATTCAGTGCCGTTTACTTGCTGAGGTTGACATTGACTTGAAGCGTGCCCTGTTAATATTTCTAACCATGGAAAGTGCTGTGAGAGACTCTCAGGTTTTGCAACACATACAAGATGGCGTTGTTCTTCATGTGGGGCGGGAACCTACCGCCGTGCATGGCGCAACAATCAGGCCCACATCATCGAACCGAGAGGCAATGAAAAGGCCTAGCAAGAACACTTCAGCAATGACTCCAAGGTTAATTTGTTATAGATATGGGCGTGACCATGGACCGGACACCTGCAGATTTAAGGAGGCAGAATGCCATTACTGCCATAAGAAAGGTCATGTAATAAGGCAATGCAGGCCGAAGTTGAAACAGTCCATAAAGAAGCAAACCAACATGACTGAATTGAAAAATACAGCAGCACCTGATGCTGCTGACGCTGACATCTATTCCCTGTATAACATCACCGCTGTAAAACTGAACCCATTACTGCCACAATCAAAGTTAATGGGAAGCCACTAATAATGGAGGTGATATGGAGCCTCAATCATAGTGGTGGGAGAGCACACATTAAAATATCTAAATTAAGGTACCCAGACATTGAATCTGGAGTGGGCAATGGTTCAATTGAAGACACACACTGGAGAATCTATTCAGGTAAAGGGCATTGCCGTATTACCTGTGTTTTACAGGCAACAGACAGCCCAGCTTCCAGTGATCATAGTGACAGGAGAAGGACCTAGACTTCTGGGCTGAGACAGGTTACAGAAAATCAAGCTTGATTGTTCTGAAATATTTCACCTGAAAACAGGAGTTGTTTCTGGACTGCTAAGGAAATGCAGCAGTGTACTTAGGGATGAATTAGGGAAGTTAAAAGACATGCAAGCAAAAATGTATGTGAATCCTCAGGCGACAGCACATTTCTTTAAGGCCAGACCTGTGCCTTATGTATTGAAGGAGAAGATGGATGCAGAACTGTGCTGGTTAGAAAAGCTGTGCATCATCCAACCTGTCCAATTCTCGGAATGGGCATCACCCATAGTTATAGTGGTTCAGCCTGACCAAACTATGCGCATTTGTGGGGACTATAAATTGACCATGAATAAGGCAGCCAAACTAGATAAGTACTCCATTCCAAGGATAGATGAATTATATGCAAAGTTAGCTGGAGACAAGTCCTATACGAAGTTAGATATGAGCCATGCCTCCCAGCACTTAGAGCTGGATAGCACGTCTAGAGAATACGTGACTATCAACACGCACAAGGGTTTTTATCAATATACTCGCCTACCCTTTGGAGTATCATCTGCATGTGTAATCTTTCAAAGGACAATAGAGAGTTTTTTGCAGGACTTCCCAGAGTGTTAGTATACCTAGATGATGTTCTGATCATAGGGTCAACTGAGACCGAACACTTGGCCAACCTGGAGGAGGTGCTGAGAAGATTCATGGAAGCTGGTGTACGGTTACAGAAAGAAAAATGCACATTTCTAGCACCAGATGTTACTTATCTGGGTCACGGGGCGGATGCAATGGGTTTGCATCCAGTAGAAGAGGAAGTTTGGGCAACTGTCCAATGTGACCGAACTCAAGCCCTTCCTGAGTATGATCAACTACTCTAGCTGCACCTTGCCTAACTTATCAACTGTATTGGCACTGACAAGAATCACTGTTGGTCATGGAATTCACAGCAGGGGGAAGCCTTTGTGAAAGTAAAGAAACTGTTGCCTTTGTCGTGTCTATTGGTACACGACAACCCATCAAAAGAATTGGTATTAAAATGCGATGCGTCTCCTTATGGTGTGGGAGCTGTGTTATCACATAGAATGGAAAATAGATCAGAAAGGCCCATTGACTATGTCTCGAGAACCCTCTCCATAGCTGAGAAGAGTTATTCTCAACTAGAAAAGGAAGGTTTATCAGTGGTATTCAGAGCGGAGAAGTTCCACCAGTACCTGCATGGATGACATTTCACCATTGTGTTGGGCCATAAACCATTAATGGATTCATTCAGTGAGGATAAAGCCATTCCGTCAATAGCATCAGCAAGAATACAAAGTTGGGCTTTGAAATTCTCTGTGCATGAGCATATCTTTATGTACCATCCTGTCTTACATATTGCAAATGTGGACTCACTCTGTCGCCTCCCATTACCAGATAGCATTGTACATGCTCCAGTGCCACAAAAAGTTGTGCAAGTATTGAATTTCTTGGATTCTTCGCTTGTGTGTGCAAAGCAAATTAGAAATTGAATGAACAGAGATCAATTTTGTCAAAAGTCAGAGACCTTGTTTTGCAAGGGTGGTCAAATTCACCAGTGTCTGATGAGATGAGACGATTCCATGCCTGAAGAATAGAATTAAGTTGTCAAGATGGAATGGTATTGTGGGGATCAAGAGATGTCATCCCTTCAAGAGGAAAAGAACCACTCTTGACAGAGCTTCACAGTGCACATCCAGGCATATCAAAGATGAAAATGCTTGTGCGAAGCTATGTCTGGCGGCAAGGCATAGACAGTGACATTGAAAGCGTGGTCAAGCACTGTCTCCACTGTCAGCAACAACAGAAGTTGCCTGTTTCAGCTCCACTGCATCATGGCCTGGTCGACTCTGGGTTAGACTGCATATTGATTATGTAGGACCATTCTTAGGTACCATGTTTTTATTGATCGTAGATGCACATCCTAAATGGATGGATGTATATAAAGTCAAATCACCAACATAGAGCACAACTATCGAAAAGCTCGTCAGTGTTTTAGTATACATGGCCTACTGGATATCATCATTTTTGATAATGGTCTTTACCAGTACAGAGTTTCAGAGATTCATGAATTTAAATGGAATCAGACATATTAAGACAGCCCCTTACCATCCCTCATCAAATGATTTAGTCGAGAGAGCTGTGCAAACTTTCAAATCTGGAATGAAGAAGTTATCAGAAGATGCTCTAGAAATTCAACTTTCCCGCTTTCTTCTCAATTATCGTACAACACCATATTCGACTACAGGTTCAACACTGTCTGAATTATTGATGAAACTCTGCCTGCATACAAGGTCAAGTCTGATGTTTCCAAACTTAGAAGGGAAGGTAGAGAAAAATCAGAGTAATCAAAAAATGAATCACTGCAATGTAAATACATGGAAATCTATATATATGTCAGTATAAATGTGGATGTATATCAGTGGATCGAGACATTTCATTCCCACTGCTGAAGCCTGTTTGTTCACTTAAGTACTTTCGTGTATAGTTCACTCAGTTTTTGCCACCACCCTCCGCCCACCCCACCCACCCCAACTCACCTGGACATTAAATTCTACCCATTGGGAGACTTTCAATTGCCCAAATATCATTTGCTAATGTGAGAATAAATGTTAAGGTGGGGTGAGGGGTGATATTTGAAATGTGCTCAGGACCAATATATTTTCACTCCAACTTGGAAGGAAGTGTTATTGCTGGATATGGTGCTGGGAAATGAGGTAGGCCAAGTGGACCAACTGTGAGAGAACAGTTGGGGGAAAGGTATCACCATATAAGGTTTAGATTAGTAATGGAGAAGAGCAAGGAACCATCTAAATTAGAACTAGATTGGAAGAGGGCTAATTTCAATGGGGTAAGAGGGGATGGAACCAAAGTTTGACAGGAAAAATAACAAAACAATGGTTGAACTTTTAAGGAAGAGATGTTTTAGGTACAGGCTAGGTGCATTTCAACAAGAGAGGCAGGGGAAACAAAGCCGGGGCTCCATGGAGGAAGTGGGACATAGAAAATATGATGAAACAAAACAAGAGGGTGTATGATGGATGTCAGGAGCACTCTTCAAGCAAGAAGCATGTCAAATACAATAAATTGAGAGAGGAAGAGAAGAGGACAAAATACTGACAGAGAGATTATGAGAATAGAATGATATATGACATAATAGATAATCTAAAAATCTTGAACTGGCATGTAAATAGTAAGGGGATTGAAGGAATAAAGAAGTTGATATACTAGACGTGCAAGGCAAGGCAAAAATACCTAATGAGTACTTTGTAGCAGTGTTTACTAAAGAATCTGAAATGGTAGGGGTAATGGATGGGGTGAAAATGGAGAGCCAGGATATGCAGGAAAGGCTGGCTATGCTTACAGCAGATAAGTTGCTAAGCGAAGCAGAGGTGATAGCACAAGGGCTTGCCATCATCTTCCAATCTTTCCTGGATACGGTGTAAGTGCCATAGGATTGGAATGTGGCAAATGCAACACCCTTGTTCAAATACGGGTGTAAAGACATTCCTAGCAACTATAGGCCAGTTAGTTTAACATCAGTAGTGGGTAAGGATTTAGAAACAACAATCAGGGAAAATAATTAACATGGAGAAGTTTGAGTTAATTAAGGAGAATCAGCATGGATTTGTAAAAGACAGATCGTATTTGACTAATCTAATTGAATTTTTAAGGAAGGAATAAAAAAGGGTGATGAAGGGAAAGCAATGGATGTTGTCTGTGTGGACAAAGTATTACACAAATGTGGCTAACAAAATTGAGACTCATGGAGTATGAGGGTTAGTGTCAACTTGGATATAAAAACAATTGGCTTAGGGATAGAAAACTGGAATTGTCATAAATGCTTGTTTTACAGACAGGAGGATGGTAAACAGTGGTGTGCCCCAAGGGTCAGTGCTGGGACCACTGTTTTTTCGATATACATAAATTACAGATATTGGAATGCAGAGTAAAATTTCAAATTTTGACAATAATACCAACTTGGAGGTATGGCAAATAGTGAGGGTGATACCAATCAACTGCAACAGGCCACTGATGGGCTAGCAGAATGGGCAGACACCACATTCTCAAGAGCAGTTAGGGATGGACAATAAATACTGACCTTGATAGTAACACACGCATCCCAAGAACGCATAAAATAAAAATACAGAGTGAGTGATGCATATTGACAGAAGGGGTATGGAGAGGCATTATAAACTTAAAGAATGTTCAGGAACAGAGGGACCTGGGAGTTCATGTGCCTGGATCTTTGAAGTTGATAGGACATATTGAGAGAGTCAGTGAAGTAGATGGGGATGTTGGGCTTTATAAATAGAAGCATTGATCACAAAAGCAGAGAAGTTGTGCTGAACCTTTATAAAGCTCTGGTTAGACCACAATTAAAGTATTGCACCCAGTTCTGGTCACCACACTTTAGGAAAAATGTGAAAGTCCTTGAGAGGGTGCAAGGAGTTCTACCAGAATGGTTCCGGGGTGAAGGAATTTAGCTCCATGGTTAGGTTGAAAAGCTAGTTTTATCCTTGTTGGAGCAAAGGGGGTTGAGGGAAGATTTGATAGAGATTATGAGAGTGGTAAAGATTATGATAGGTTTTGCGAAGGTAGACAAAGAAAAGTTGGTTCCATTAGCTGATGATGCAAGCACCAGGAGACACAGGTTTAAGGTTTTGGGCAAAAGATGCAGGGGTAATGCGAGAAAGAGCTTGTTAACACTGCGAGCGGTAATGACCTGGAACTTGATGCCCATGAGGGTGGTAGAAGCAGAGATAATCAATGATTCAAAGGGGAACTGGATAGGCATTTAAGGGAAATAAACTTGCGGGGGTGGAGTGGGGGAATGGGACAATGGGACTGCCTGGGTAGCTCGAGGGAGAGCCAGTGGAGATTCAATGGGACTAATGACCTCCTTGTGTGCTGCAATAATCCCATGCATCTCCTTTCTAATTTGCATACATGATGAATATTGTATGATCACGAGTGTAATGTGGATTTGATTTTCTGAACAAAGTTCTCAGCACAATTGATTTATAATTTGAGAACAGTATTATATGTTTTTATTCTTCGCCAAGGACATGACTGAAAAGTTGCCAACCACTGTTTATAGTGAATAAAACTGTGTGCTGGATAATATCTTTCATCAAACTGCAGAATCTCAGAGTTAATAAAAATAAATTACTGTCAATGAAATGTTGCAGAAGATGTGCATGCAGAGAAAAATTGTTTCTTTCTGATGGGTTTATTCCTGAAGAAAGTTGATCTCGGACCCAAAACTGCACACAAAAATGGGTGTCTCAATCTCACGCACACACAGGCAAGGTGAGTGACTGTGCTTGACATAAAGGCAGCATTTGACCGAGTGTGGCATCAAGGAGCCCTACCAAAACTTGAGTCAATGGGAATCAGGGGGAAAACTCTCCGCTGGTTGAAGTCATGCCTAGCACAAAGGAAGGTGGTTGTGATTGTTGAAGGTCAGTAATCTCAGCTCCAAGATGTCACTGCAGGAGCTCCTCAGGGTAGTGTCCTCGGCCCAACCATCTTCAGCTGCTTCATCAATGACCTTCCTTCTATCACAAGGTCAGAAGTGGGGATGTTCGCTGATGATTGCACAATGTTCAACACCATTTGCAACTCTTAGATACTGAAGGAGTCCATGACTGAATGCAGCAGGACAAGGACAATATCCAGGCTTGGGCTGACAAGTGGCTAGTAACATTCGTACCACACAAGTGTCAAGCAATGACCATCTCCACCAAGAGAGAATTTAACCATCATCCCTTGACATTCAATGGCATTCCCATTGTTAATCCCCCACTAACAACATCCTGAGGGTTACCGATAACCAGAAACTGAACTGGACTAGCCATATAAAATACTGTGGCTACAAGAGCAAGTCAGAGGCTAGAAATCCTGCGGAGAGTAACTCACCTCCTGACTCCCCAAAGCCTGTCCACATCTATAAGGCGCAAGTCAGGAGTGAGATGGAATACCATTCACCTGTCTGGATGAGTGCAGCTCCAAAAACTCTCAAGAAGCTCAACACCATCCAGGACAAAGCAGTCCGCCTGATTGACACCCCATCCACAAACATTCACTTCCTCCAACACCGACACACAGTAGCAGCAGTGTGTACCATCTTCAAGATGGACGGCAGAAACTCACCAAGCCACCTTAGGCAGCACCTTCCAAACTCATGACCGTTACCATCTAGAAGGACAAGAGCAGCAGATACATGGGAACACCACCACCTGGAAGTTCCTCTCCAAGCCTACTCACCATCCTGACTTGGAAATAAATCGCCGTTCCTTCACTGTCGCTAGGTCAAAATCCTGGAACTCCCTCCCTAACAGCACTGTTAGGGTCTGCAGCAGTTCAAGAAGGCAGCTCACCATCATCTTCTCAAAGGCAATTAGGGATGGGCAATAAACGCTGGCCTAGCCGCCGATGCCCACATCCATTAGATGCATTTTAAAAATCTCGAGGCTGAAATTCCACATGGGTTCCCTGATCTCACAACTGTAAGGAGGTGAGCAGAAATGTACACCTAATTTAAGCTCCAGTATCATTATTGTTGATTGACATTTTACTGTTTACACTTCATTTGTCACACGTTCTTGCAGAATTTGTTTTCAAATTCTTTTGTCCTTTTTGAGGTTAATTTGCAACTGGAATAATTCCATTTTCCATGCTATTTTGACCTTTTGCTGAGAAGAGTCTACCTACCTGCACTACCCCACAACTAAGCCCCTTATACGGCATCTTCAAGTGAGAACCTTCAAATTACAGCTAAAACAAAGCTCATTTTGTAACATCCTAAAC